>NC_136065.1:44400204-45600204 GCF_964261635.1 Lissotriton helveticus
TCTTGGAGAAATTGGCTAATCACCTATTAGCTTTGCAACTGGATTTTCACTCCAAACATAGTAGAGAAATGGCTCTTTAAAGTTAAAAGGAATATGATGTCAACAGTGCGATGCATTAAATAATCTCACACACCACATCAGGATTATTCAGATCTAGATAGCTCAGGAGATCAAATTTTGTCTTGATCAAGTTCAGACGGCCGTCGTCATCCTGTTGGATTTCCTGCAGCTTTTTACATTACCTCCCACTAGCTTTTTCTTTCCAGATTAGAAGATCAGGGGACTGGAATGTCAGCCTGAGCTATAGCCAATCTTTTTTATCTAACAAAGAACAAGCAGTGTATTTTGAGCCATTTTTCTCAGCACCTCAAGTAATGAAGAATGGCCTCCTTCAGGACACTTTGCTGACCGCTACATTATTTAATGTGCATATGACAAAGCTAGCATATATTGTAGAAAAAGTTTTAAAGTAATTTTCTACACCAATGGCACTCAGCTTGTCTTCTCCTTTGGGAAACAAGCTCTGGATGAGCCAGTTCAGTTCAAGAAAGGCCTGTTAGAGGTGGTTAACCAAATGAACAGAAATTGCCTAAAGTGCAAATCTTCCAAAATGGAGATCTTACTCTTTGCTGACTCTCTCTCTTCTTGGTCTAATGACTGGTGGCCCGGGAAACTATGACCTTCTCCCCACCCATCGTGGTGGTCAGAAATATAGGAGTCAAATTTGGCAACACTCACTCCTCCAGCTATCAGATCACTGCCATAGCAGGGTCTTGTTTTGCCATGATAAGGGCACTAAAATAGATGCTGGAATATGTTCCCTTTGAAGTTCAGAAAACCACTGTCTACATTGCCAGAAACTCAGGATTGAACTACGATAATGCCCTTTATCTGGGTCTCACTGCTCATTTACTTAATTGATTACAGATTGTGTCAAATGCAGCAGCCAAATTGATTGTGGGTTTGCCTGAATCTCAATCAGTCTGTTTACATATGAAATTGCTTCCGTGGCCTCCAGTTAATAAACTGATTATCTTCAAAGTCTTTGTTGTGAGGTTGAACAGGGCCCACACACAAGTCTCCTTTTAAAAACTACACGTTTAAGCTTAACATCTTTTTCTAACTGTAACTTTTTACATGCTTTGCACTTACACAATCGCATATTTAGAAATATTTTGTACGTAGCACATTTCATAGTAGGCATATTGTCATGTCATTCATACACTCTATGCAAGGATAGGTTCATTGAACGCGATGACCGTGCATGTGGTTGCCTGGATGGAGACAGCAATGAGTCTCAAGACAAACAATCACATCAGGTCTGCACCTTTGACACAGTGTGATTGGAACAGCGCTTTTATTATATAAACTGCCTCTGTGCCACATTTCAGTAGAGGAGCACTTCTTTTGCTGGTATTATCCTCGAATGCTGTACTCTGTGACTGAGATGCAGCCATGCTGAATGTATCCTTCATCCTACAAAGGACGATTATCTGCTCTACACCGGACTGGCTTCCAGATGTACCATACACAGGTATGGGGAGAATGGGTTGTCCCAAGAGATCTGGCAGAGAGTCCTTCTGCTGTCCTCTTGCTAGTGTAGGTAGAAGTAGGTTGGAGTATAATTATTAAACTAATTATACAATCATATAATCATACATTAATTTCATAATGGTTGAACTGTTCATCTTTTTCACCATTCTTGTAATTCTAGTTAAAATGATATGTTTTTTCCTACTAATAATTGCAGCACAAGCATTTTACACAAGAAAACAGTTGCTTCAATAAATGTCTGGAAAGTCAATGTGTCTCTTTCTTCTGTCTCCCATGGGCAAACTTGAGTAACAACAAAAGGGTAGATCTGTTTACAAGATTTCCTTAGGGAATTAGAGTAGTCATGTTCTGAGGTTGCAGTTGCCATTAGGTACCCTGGGGTGGTTAGGGGTTCTGATGGGGCACTGTGAGCTAGCTAGGAATTAGGCCACCTACTCTGATGATATGTGGGGACTCAGTCCCCATATGCTGACAGTTATGTGGTCCACATACACATTCCTACTTTAATCATAGGAACTGTATAACACCTTAGTTATTATATTTCAGGACTTTTATCAGATGGCTCCGGGATATCTTTGCATAGACTCAGTCACTATCTGCCAGGAAGCCCTCAGCATTCAACGCATGCCCTTTTTTATGACGTCTATGGTTCTGTTTGAAAACCAGAGGAGGCTACTCTTTTACGTGTTAGCTGTCAAGTCCTGGAACGCTCTACCTTTAGTGTTACATCATCGTGGAAAGGAAAGACTGTTTAAGGATGATTGAAGACTTTTTTTTTTTAAACCTTTATTGAACATTTGGCATGTTACAGACAACATTTGGCAGACACTGCAGCACATATTGCAATCATGAAATAGCTGACATTGCATAATAGATACTCCATAATACACATCACAGTACGACTTGCCAGGGAAAATAGAGCATGGAACAATGAGAGTGTACAAGATTAGTGGACCATGGATGATCTGTATGACAACTGACACAATCGCATCAGGCTCCAATTCAGGGGTGTGGGTGTTAGTGATAGTAGGATACTTGAGGGGCTTGTCAGGGTTGTCTAATCTGTGAAGATAAGATATGAGAGGGCCACATATGTGCGGATGTCTGCTTGCAGCCGGCATCAGGTCCCAGAATTCAGGGTGTCTGGCAGTGAGCTGCATCAGATAGGCAGTGTTTAACATCGGCACCGGCCTCCGGCCCCAGTGCACTGCCACCCTTCTCTTGGCAAGTACCAGAAACCGGTCCTTGGATGCTTGATTCCGGTCCAGAGAAGATATGGCTTGGTAGTTCGGGCTGGACTGTTCCCATGAGGCACAGGGTCAAGACTGATTTGCATATGGCCATGTCTGAACTGGGGTGGTGTGGTGAGCAAAATAACGATGGATTAAACCCAGATCTGTGACTGGGGGTGAATGTTTTGCCAATGTGCAACATTCCATCCATCATCTTGTGTGTTTAGCTCTTGGCAAGTACCAGCAGCACTGAGACAAATAATTTAAGACTTGGTTTTTTTATCAGGATTAAGCCTTCTGTCTTCTGGTCCATTCTTGTGTTCTAGCCACAGGACACTTGTGCCACTTGTGTACTCTACAAATACAATGATTGAGTGATTGATTCTGAAGTCCCCTCTTTGCTTGAAAAAGGTCATACGGACTGCTGGGTAATCTATTATGGAGAGGGTTTTTGATGAGTTGTGTGTCCAGGCCTGGGACTTGATCCCCGTGGATCATCCATTTACAACTCACAAGCATGAAGCTGTTAACAGGGAGGCAAAGTGGAAACCTTGGCTATCCTTTCGTCTTAGTTTCAGAACTGCCTGTTATGGAGGAAGTGGTCATGGGCCTGTGAGGCCCCCTGTGTCCTATTTGTAAGGGGTGCCCCCTGCTTGATCTGCAGAAGCAGAGAAAAAATATGTGAGATCTGCATAGCCTCTCAGTTCTGCTGCCTGAAACTACAGGAAGATTGAGGACTGTCCTGTTGGAATCTTTATCTGCACCCAAGGGCCAGCATTCTGAGTTACTGTGCGTGCTGCAAACTCTGGTACATCTGCACTATATGAACACTCTTACTACAGCACTGAGGACTTTGCCTGACTTCAAGAAGGAATACGGACTGGATTCCCTGCAAGCGAAAGATTAACAGAGCTCACGTGCATCATCTTCAGCAAAATACCCCCTCCTTGAGTGAGTCCAGTGGACTTTTAAAGATTTAGCAAGGTGCATTGTAGGAACTGAAGTCCAGACCTCCCAAAGACCATTTTGGAGATTCCTGACCCTTGTATTTGTGTTTTGAAAACTTAAACTTAGAACCTACAAGGAGACCTTCTGGAAAGACTTCCATAGGTTTAGAGAGGTTTTGGGCACTTTTGTGAAAAAGCTCCACAAAATGACCGACCCGAACACGAGTGTTAAACCAGCCTCCTTCAACCAAGACTTGCTCAAGATTTCCGGTTTGCACCATTGAATGCTCTGAGATCCGAATTTCCAAGATTTGACCGGGGCCTCTCACGGAAAGTCAAGCCTGTGAACCTTCTCCGAATCGTGCCTGCTGGGGAAGGTCGAAGGCCATCAGAAGAAAAACCTCCAGAAATGTTTGTAAGTATTCAGATGAAATTTTGACCCCCACTCACCCCTCCCCCCCCCCTTAGTGTATCCAACCAGGGCTCCATGCTCCATCGCAGTCAGCCTTAAACTTTGACTTTGTCCTAGTCCAGCACAACCAGATGTCCCAGAGTGGTGCTATAGGTTTTAAAGCACTGTAAAGTGGTTAATCCTCAAAAAGTTATACCGCTGTTTCCCTGCATTGGATGTTTATCGTTTTGGTGTCATTTTAAAGATCAAAATATGCCCCATTGTTATAAAGAAATTTTTTTAATAGTGTGTTGTATCTTACTTATTTACTGTATTGGTGTTTGAAAATGCCTTGCATTCCCGTTCCTAAGTTAAGCCTTCTTGCTCAGTGTCAGCTACCAAGGGTTGAGCAAGGGACTAATTTATAGAGACCCTCTTTAGGACCCAGTACTGTGTCATTGGCCTTGTTACTGGAGGTCGGTGCATACTTACCACCACCAATAACCTCCTTCCAACATCACCGATTTGTGACATCTGAACTTGCATTCAGTCTCAGTAAGGGGCTTCCTATCAATAAAGAGCCATACCTATACAGGTGGAAGTGTCTACACATTCCTTCTCTGAGTACCTTCTCATTGCAGGTTTCATAGACAGACAAACATGTCTTGAAGAGACCCAACACATCATTCACAGGTCGAAACCCCTACACTCACCCCTTAGTGGTTATGCGATTCTGTCTAAATTGCATCACTTTTTAACTATTGGGCGGGATTCACTTTCTATAGTACTGGGATACCCAAGTGGGTTGTTTTCTTCAGTGTTTTTACTGTGTCTTTGTGTATATGAACCTATCTCAAGTAATGCGTCCTCGCACTTTCTTCATGTGTTCCTTTGCACCTGCCATTAAAACGTGTTTGAATAATTAAGGTACGTGTGAGAGTCTAAGTGCCTCTGAGTATTATTAATTCATGAAAGGAGCACCTGTGTGTAACTTCCTCCATACTAGATTGTGCTTGATTCCTACTAAGTACCTAGGATTAGTACTCAAGGTAGCAAGTTTAATGAGTGCCACAGGATCAATGGTTTGTATCCTATTATAGCACATTGAGCATGCTGACAGGAGGGGTGGAGCCATACGAGAGCCACTGAGAGGATGACTGATGCCTGAAGCATGTACATTGAATGTAACATGTTAACCTGCAGCACAACTACCCGGACACACCTGCACATCAGGCAGGAATGAGCCTGGGATGACCACTGGGAGTGAGTTCATTGGGGAATGCTGGTTGTCTTGCCTTCTTGAGACACCGGCGGACAGAGCTCCATAAACACAATCTTGCCATTTAGCACACCAACGGGTGGTTTAAAAGCCCTCATTTGGTGTAGATTATCCTAAAGGCTTGTGTCATGTCACAGTCGTGGAGACATCTCTTCCCTCTGCCCCTCTCCTGGATCACCCTCGTCTCCAAGTCTCTTTTAAGAGGTTAGAGGCTCAGCCTATCTCACAAGGCATCCTGTAACCCATATTTTCTCCCCTCCTGACTTGGTGAAAATATTCTTTTTTTTAAATACTTTTACATGTATTCACAATTTCATTTAACCATTGGTGAGATGTTGCATGTACCATCCTCGCAGGAGGCAGACAACTATCTGTTAGAGAACAAAGCATTTTTTATTTGAAACTTACAAAAGATGATGAGAGGAATGCTTTCAAAAGGTCTACAAACTGGCAATTTCTCTGGGGAGAATTCAGCTATTTTCGTGTTCACCATTGGGCCACTCTAGACAAAGCCCTGACCCATGCACATCAGTATTGACCCTACTCCTCATGGGACCAGTTCACCCTGAAGTGCCATGGAGGCCTCTTCCAGAACAGAGCACAGTCCACTCCAGACTGGCCTGGGCCACGCTTGGGATTCACAGTGACGTATCACTTGGACCGTGTGGCACAGTGAGCACGTGGCCCATGTCTAGGAGTCACCAATGGGCACTTGCACGTGGCCCATGTCTAGGAGTCACCAATGGGCACTTGCACGTGGCCAATGTCTAGGTGTCACCATTGTCACTTGCATGTGGCCCATGTCTAGGAGTCACCAATGGGCACTTGCACGTGGCCCATGTCTAGGAGTCACCAATGGGCACTTGCACGTGGCCCATGCCTAGGAGTCGCCATTGTCACTTGCACGTGGCCCATGTCTAGTAGTCACCAATGGGCACTTGCACGTGGCCCATGCCTAGGAGTCACCATTGTCACTTGCACGTGGCCCATGTCTAGGAGTCACCAATGGGCACTTGCACGTGGCCCATGTCTAGGAGTCACCATTGTCACTTGCACGAGGCCCATGTCTAGGAGTCACCAATGGGCACTTGCACGTGGCCCATGTCTAGGAGTCACCAATGGGCACTTGCACGTGGCCCATGTCTAGGAGTCACCAATGGGCACTTGCACGTGGCCCATGTCTAGGAGTCACCAATGGGCACTTGCACGTGGCCCATGCCTAGGAGTCACCATTGCCACTTGCAGCAATTCATTGCTTCTACCTTTTTGTCTTCCTTCCACAAGGTGTTATAGAGATGGAGTGCTTTGGGGAGTAGACCCCAAAAGATAAAATGCTTTGTCGAGATTAATACAAAATTAAAAAACATATGGTAACGGTTTCTTGATAAAAGGGTAATGTAAGGCTTTGATGGGAATGGGGAAGTGGCCATGGATTTCTGGTAAAATGCTGTGCTGTGGAACTCTTTATTATGGGATTTGAGAGTCTGACATGCCTCTCGAGAGTGCTTATCATGTGTGTGTGTGTGTGTAGTTGACAATACCTAGGAACGTGTCCCTAAACATGTACTAAAGTGCATTATCAATTAAACAGTAAAAATCTTTTGGTAACAATGTATACTTTATGTTCTTTTCTGAGCTAAATATAGGATCCCACTAGTGACTACTCCTTTATAAATTGAATATCAATAATATCATGTCTTCATTATTAATAACAAAACATTCTGCATGCTTGCTCTGCTTAACATTAATGAACCCATATCACAGGCATGCTTTTTGCCTACAGATGCAGATTCTGTCCCCACACAGTCATGCTCTGCCTATCTCCAAGCACATCAACCTCAACTGCTGAAGCCACATGAACTTCTATTCAGGATGGGCAAAGTTCTCAGTCGTTATTAGACACAGTTCATCAGAGTTCCCTCCATTAAGTTGCACTTTAAAAAATCCACTTGCATATGGAGTAGCATCATTTTGATTCCACCCTGATAGGATGAAGGAGTGCGTTATAATCATGTGTAGTCAGCACCTGAAGATATTCTGTGTGATTAACCTTACTAAATGATAGTTGGGGCATTGTGTATTTCAAGTATGTTTAGAAGTGTGGCTTTTGAAAGGACTGATTTACTTATGTATTAACAATCGAGAGGGAACCGAACCTATAAACGTGTTCACGGTGTGGAGCCAATAAACGCTGCATGTAGAGAATGGTGTTTAACTGTATACACGTAACTAGAAACGTACATTGATAATGATATTGTATGTGAAGTTACATCTTTTCATGTTGTTTACATTTATTCATTTCTTAAGACATTGCATTTGCTCTATGTGTGGAGATGGGCACCTATTGAGACTCAGTGCACCCCTTACCCTAATGAGTTCAGCTCAAGCTCATAGGAACATGATACATTGCTTCATCTCCACTGAAGAAGGTGTGCTTTCATTCTGTTCCCACTGCAAGGGGTGGGACAGGGCCTCGTTAGTTAGAAGTTAGGATCTCCAATGTAACAATATGCAGACCAATGCAGCAGCATGTCTTAATGAGGAACGTAGGAAAATACCCATGTCTACCTCGGGGGAGTCCATCACCAACACAAGTCAGTGCCAACCCATGTTGGATGCCCGCGCCTGGATCATGAGTCCAGGCCAATGCAGCCATCTCCACTGAAGAAGGTGTGCTTTCATTCTGTTCCCACTGCAAGGGGTGGGACAGGGCCTCGTTAGTTACAAGGGGAGGGTTTTGTTCTCGTGAGATAGCAAGCAATGATAAGGGGAATCTTGGCAAGCAGAAATGTGGCAACGAGCAAGGAGACGAGTTCTCATGGAGTTGGAGAAACATGGCAAGGATGAAAGAAGTAACAATTTATCGACGTGGGAAAGGTGGTGCCTGCATCCCTTTGGTGCTAGGAAGATTGAATTATTACTGAGGAGTCACATGCTTATTAACATATCTAATGCTGTATTGTGGAGCGGGACACAGCGGGACACAGAGGTCTGTACCTCGAGGGGTACAGACCTCTTCTTATGCTTTGTGTGACTCCATGCCACATGATCCTTGGTTGAATTTCTTCTACTGAAATCTTTGATGGTTGACACCTTTCTATTTGCCAACTCAAATTAAGCGCAATGCTTTCTTAGTTTAGGGTATCCCTTTTGCAGATAGTGTAGCGAAAGAGAGTGTACTCATGCTTACCATCAAGAATCACCAGATGCATTTGAATCAAATTTTTTTTCCTCCTCTCCTCTACCACTGTAATAGAGTTAGACGTATGCTTTTTGTTATATAGAGTTCATCTCTTCCGGGTATTTGGACTCACTTTGGGAGATATTCGCAAGAACGTGTGCTAACCATCACCCAAAAATGCTAACGCAACTTTACACATCGCAGCCTATCGCGGGAAAATAGCCCTGTATCGACGCGGAATTCACAACAAGGTGGTACCATGTGATAGTCTGCCGAAACCGCGCCCAATGTCTGTGATACAACTACCTCGATGGAGATAAAAACACAAACCACAACACAAAAAAACGGCGATGAAGCCCATTCGCGATGAGGAAAGCAGGGAGCACCGCCGGCCCGCGACACACACACAGCAGGTGGGAATAAGCACAACAAAAGGCCCAAAACTACAGACACAACAGCAACAGGGAGAGGAACCAGCAGGGACTGGGGCGGCGGGGGAAGATGGGCACATTAGCACAGATGCACAATTAAGCACAGCACAACTGCAGACAAACCATGCCCAAGAGTAACAATACCAACCAAGAGCAGTCACACAAACCGGCAATATCACACCCCTGAACAAGCACAGAAGTGAAAACCTCATTGCCTGAAAGGGAGAAAGGTGAGCCAATTCAGAGCTGAAGGGACATCTCACACACAATGCAGCACACACACATAGGAAGCAGAACACCCCAACATCGAACACAATGTGGTACAAACAGCAACATTTGCACAACCAATAACAGGACAAAAGTGCACCCGCCTGTGGCCAGTAAACGGCCATACGCATCTAGCAAAGCCCGAAACAGGGACATGATAATGCACAAGTACAAAACCATAGTCCTGATGGGGTAGAAATGTACGTATGGCAGGGAGCCAGAGAGTCTGTGACACATACATTGGCATACAAATCAGAACACAGTTGGAGACAAGTGAAAGTGCGGAAACTTTATCAACAAGTGCATGTCAGTACGGTCAAGAGAAGTGCAACATTATGCTGACCAATGCAGCAGCATGTCTTAATGAAGAACGTAGGAAAATGTCCATGTCTACCTCGGGGGAGTCCATCACCAACAAAAGTCAGTGCCAACCCACGTTGGATGCCCGCGCCTGGATCATGAGTCCAGGCCAATGCAGCCATGTCCACTGTCGTATTGGGACATGTGACCAGATTCCCAAAATGCAACCAGGCGTCTGAACACGTGGAATGGGTCACATCCAGTTGTGGCTGCAGGTACCTTGTCACTCATCCATAAATGTGAGTGCAGCAGCATAGGCCAAGATCTCCAATGAGCGATCGTTCTCCACCACATCCGACATGTTGTCGACGTAATCCATCAGCTGAACCGGACAGATGTGCAGACTCCAACCAAGCCCAATCGGGTAGTGGCTCAATGTGCTCCCTGCACACAACGACATGTGCAATCTCCCAGGTTCAGTATCCAGCCTGCATGCCAAACATCCATGCATGCCATAAACATGCATCACTGTGACACTCCTGGTCATGGGCCAACAGGGGCGCACACACACTTCGTAATCCAGGTCAGCTACGGTTACGTTGGAGAGGCAAACATCCATGGAGCACTCAAATATGCACGAGCGACATTGCAACACAGGCTGAACGCATGTGACGTCTGCAAGGCGGAAGCTCAGCCAGTAACTGATCCACAGCACTGCCAATGGCAGTGCCCCCAGTACATGCAGCAGACATGCATGGTACAGGTCCACGTGACTGGAGTCGATCATGTGTCTGGGATGGTCTGCAATTGCGTCAGTGGCTCTGCTTGAAGTGGCACTGGCTTTCCCTTCACCAGTCCTGTGGATGAAATGACACAGCTCGGTGCAATGAGCAGTGTCTGTGTGCAACGGGTGCGGGCCTGGGGTGGGGTGGCAGTACGTGTGAAGGCCATTTCATGCACGCTAACTTTGACCAAGGACTTCTGCATGCGGGATGTGTACACGGTCGTCTCATGTCGGGCAGTGTGCAGTGTGAGAGTCGCAGGCAAATGCTATTGTATCTGGCAGGGGGTGCTGGCCACAAGCAAGTACCTGCTCTGAGCTGCAGATGTGCTACCGCCTGATAGTTCAGACAAAGGACCTTTCATCCCTACAGTAACTTCACCATCTGCATGCATGCAGGAGATGTGCAGAGGCCTGTCATGGGTGTGGTGGGATGTCTGTGACACTGGGAATCATGGATGATATGCCCAGCATGTGGCACATGGGGGGCCTCACTGTGTGTTACGTTGCCACACAGCTGCTTCTCCCTCCCATGAGCCCCCACACTTGTGTGCGCTGCGCGGTTGCATCACGTGCACTCCCTCGGCACACCGTTGTAATGCCTGTCCGTGAATGTACAGCGGCATGCCAACAACACCGTGACGCTGGCCTTTGAAGGTCTGCGGCCACGTGAGTGTAGGCCAATGGTCCGGACAGGGCGGACACAGGTGTACAGCCCATGGCTGGCTGTGATCGGGCTGCGAATGAAACCAGGCAACTGACTCCTGCATCCGCAGGACTTAAGCACATAACACTTGCCATGCATTTGCTTAGACTCCGAGCAGATTTGCGCACCTACATGTCCCCGTATGTGCTAGCCCGCCCTCCTGGTGCATGCTACACTGCAACATCGACTACTGTGTCCCTGGTGGCAACAACACCCCAACACAGAGACACACTTACCGCACTTCCTGCCCAAGTCCAGGTCTGAGCCACGTCTTGCTCCCCCTGCCGAATCAGCACAACCCTGTGCTGACCTGATGTACGCCAGACCAGCACATGCCGCTTGTGCATTCAAGGTGGTGCGTGCGAAGCTACTTGTCCATGGTCACTGCCAATGCTGAGGTGACATGGTAACATCTGCTGAAGACAGCACACTGTGATGTTGCAGCACCCGTGCCCATCATGCTGATACAATGACCACATGGACACATTTGCTCAAATGGTGTGAATGGCTACGGGCATTTGCGCACGGCCACATTTATTAGCAGGTACGCATACCGAGTGACACCTATGTTGGATGTGTGTGGGGTGTGTGCACACCAGCCGGCAAGGGCAGCCTGGTGCAGTCAGAAATCGACAACAGTGTACATCGTAAAGGACACAACCATTCAACCACAAAGGCCCCATGACTTGTGCTGCATGGAGTTAGTGGACCGGATGCACAGCGTCCTGCATGGGCCTACCGCCACAGCCCGCTGACATGCAGGGCACTGGGGCTGGGTCAAGAGTGCAGAGCAGTTTTCCGTAGATGGCAAAAGGGCTTGTCGCGGAGTGTCTCGATGGACAGTGGAAGGTGTACCCCCAGGGCATGATGCAGAGGGCAGGACCACACTCAAACAGTCACTATGGTGGCGATGAATGGAACAGACACATGTCGGACACCAAGTCCGGTCCAGCCAGATGAAGATGCAGAAAACCAAAAGCCATGGACTCAGACGCCACCAAGGTCCAACCAGATAGTGCCCATGACTCACTGAGTACAGAGTTAGTGGCACCAGTGCTGTTAGGGGATGCTGCCTGTGATGAAGCATGTCCAATGGTGTGCACTCCTCCACATCTTACCCAAGACACAGTTCCACATGTGTGACCTACTGGACCGCAGTGTAGGCCTGAGGCAGCAGTCGGCACAGGCCATTCACCGAGTGTCTGCGGCTTAGGTTGGATGACTCCACCGGCCTACGTATTTCAGGTTCAGTGGCACCACGTGTCACCGGCATGCATTAAACAGGGTTAATTGCAAAAACAACAAGTGATGGACTGAATGTGAATCAATGTCACACACTCCCCCAGTCAAAAGATCTGGGCCCAAATCCATCGTTTTTTTGCACTCCACACCACCCTGGGTTAGACAATGGCGATATGCAAATCAGCTCTGACCCTGTTGCCCCATGGGAACAGTCCAGTCCGAACTACAAAAGCCATGTCCTTCCCAGAACGGAATCAAGCATCCGAGGACCGGACCGGTTTCGAGGTAACACCTCTCTTCAGCCCGGCTAGCTTGACTCCAAGTGGTGTGGAGTGCCTGGGACCCACGTCTGGGCATCCCCAGCGCACTTAGGGCGGCAATTGCAAAAACAACAAGTGATGGACTGAATGTGGATCAATGTCACACACTCCCCCAGTCAAAAGATCTGGGCCCAAATCCATCGTTTTTTTGCACTCCACACCACCCTGGGTTAGACAATGGCGATATGCAAATCAGCTCTGACCCTGTTGCCCCATGGGAACAGTCCAGTCCGAACTACAAAAGCCATGTCCTTCCCAGAACGGAATCAAGCATCCGAGGACCGGACCGGTTTCGAGGTAACACCTCTCTTCAGCCCGGCTAGCTTGACTCCAAGTGGTGTGGAGTGCCTGGGACCCACGTCTGGGCATCCCCAGCGCACTTAGGGCGGCAATTGCAAAAACAACAAGTGATGGACTGAATGTGGATCAATGTCACACACTCCCCCAGTCAAAAGATCTGGGCCCAAATCCATCGTTTTTTTGCACTCCACACCACCCTGGGTTAGACAATGGCGATATGCAAATCAGCTCTGACCCTGTTGCCCCATGGGAACAGTCCAGTCCGAACTACAAAAGCCATGTCCTTCCCAGAACGGAATCAAGCATCCGAGGACCGGACCGGTTTCGAGGTAACACCTCTCTTCAGCCCGGCTAGCTTGACTCCAAGTGGTGTGGAGTGCCTGGGACCCACGTCTGGGCATCCCCAGCGCACTTAGGGCGGCAATTGCAAAAACAACAAGTGATGGACTGAATGTGGATCAATGTCACACACTCCCCCAGTCAAAAGATCTGGGCCCAAATCCATCGTTTTTTTTGCACTCCACACCACCCTGGGTTAGACAATGGCGATATGCAAATCAGCTCTGACCCTGTTGCCCCATGGGAACAGTCCAGTCCGAACTACAAAAGCCATGTCCTTCCCAGAACGGAATCAAGCATCCGAGGACCGGACCGGTTTCGAGGTAACACCTCTCTTCAGCCCGGCTAGCTTGACTCCAAGTGGTGTGGAGTGCCTGGGACCCACGTCTGGGCATCCCCAGCGCACTTAGGGCGGCAATTGCAAAAACAACAAGTGATGGACTGAATGTGGATCAATGTCACACACTCCCCCAGTCAAAAGATCTGGGCCCAAATCCATCGTTTTTTTGCACTCCACACCACCCTGGGTTAGACAATGGCGATATGCAAATCAGCTCTGACCCTGTTGCCCCATGGGAACAGTCCAGTCCGAACTACAAAAGCCATGTCCTTCCCAGAACGGAATCAAGCATCCGAGGACCGGACCGGTTTCGAGGTAACACCTCTCTTCAGCCCGGCTAGCTTGACTCCAAGTGGTGTGGAGTGCCTGGGACCCACGTCTGGGCATCCCCAGCGCACTTAGGGCGGCAATTGCAAAAACAACAAGTGATGGACTGAATGTGGATCAATGTCACACACTCCCCCAGTCAAAAGATCTGGGCCCAAATCCATCGTTTTTTTGCACTCCACACCACCCTGGGTTAGACAATGGCGATATGCAAATCAGCTCTGACCCTGTTGCCCCATGGGAACAGTCCAGTCCGAACTACAAAAGCCATGTCCTTCCCAGAACGGAATCAAGCATCCGAGGACCGGACCGGTTTCGAGGTAACACCTCTCTTCAGCCCGGCTAGCTTGACTCCAAGTGGTGTGGAGTGCCTGGGACCCACGTCTGGGCATCCCCAGCGCACTTAGGGCGGCAATTGCAAAAACAACAAGTGATGGACTGAATGTGGATCAATGTCACACACTCCCCCAGTCAAAAGATCTGGGCCCAAATCCATCGTTTTTTTGCACTCCACACCACCCTGGGTTAGACAATGGCGATATGCAAATCAGCTCTGACCCTGTTGCCCCATGGGAACAGTCCAGTCCGAACTACAAAAGCCATGTCCTTCCCAGAACGGAATCAAGCATCCGAGGACCGGACCGGTTTCGAGGTAACACCTCTCTTCAGCCCGGCTAGCTTGACTGCAAGTGGTGTGGAGTGCCTGGGACCCACGTCTGGGCATCCCCAGCGCACTTAGGGCGGCAATTGCAAAAACAACAAGTGATGGACTGAATGTGGATCAATGTCACACACTCCCCCAGTCAAAAGATCTGGGCCCAAATCCATCGTTTTTTTGCACTCCACACCACCCTGGGTTAGACAATGGCGATATGCAAATCAGCTCTGACCCTGTTGCCCCATGGGAACAGTCCAGTCCGAACTACAAAAGCCATGTCCTTCCCAGAACGGAATCAAGCATCCGAGGACCGGACCGGTTTCGAGGTAACACCTCTCTTCAGCCCGGCTAGCTTGACTCCAAGTGGTGTGGAGTGCCTGGGACCCACGTCTGGGCATCCCCAGCGCACTTAGGGCGGCAATTGCAAAAACAACAAGTGATGGACTGAATGTGGATCAATGTCACACACTCCCCCAGTCAAAAGATCTGGGCCCAAATCCATCGTTTTTTTGCACTCCACACCACCCTGGGTTAGACAATGGCGATATGCAAATCAGCTCTGACCCTGTTGCCCCATGGGAACAGTCCAGTCCGAACTACAAAAGCCATGTCCTTCCCAGAACGGAATCAAGCATCCGAGGACCGGACCGGTTTCGAGGTAACACCTCTCTTCAGCCCGGCTAGCTTGACTCCAAGTGGTGTGGAGTGCCTGGGACCCACGTCTGGGCATCCCCAGCGCACTTAGGGCGGCAATTGCAAAAACAACAAGTGATGGACTGAATGTGGATCAATGTCACACACTCCCCCAGTCAAAAGATCTGGGCCCAAATCCATCGTTTTTTTGCACTCCACACCACCCTGGGTTAGACAATGGCGATATGCAAATCAGCTCTGACCCTGTTGCCCCATGGGAACAGTCCAGTCCGAACTACAAAAGCCATGTCCTTCCCAGAACGGAATCAAGCATCCGAGGACCGGACCGGTTTCGAGGTAACACCTCTCTTCAGCCTGGCTAGCTTGACTCCAAGTGGTGTGGAGTGCCTGGGACCCACGTCTGGGCATCCCCAGCGCACTTAGGGCGGCAATTGCAAAAACAACAAGTGATGGACTGAATGTGGATCAATGTCACACACTCCCCCAGTCAAAAGATCTGGGCCCAAATCCATCGTTTTTTTGCACTCCACACCACCCTGGGTTAGACAATGGCGATATGCAAATCAGCTCTGACCCTGTTGCCCCATGGGAACAGTCCAGTCCAAACTACAAAAGCCATGTCCTTCCCAGAACGGAATCAAGCATCCGAGGACCGGACCGGTTTCGAGGTAACACCTCTCTTCAGCCCGGCTAGCTTGACTCCAAGTGTTGTGGAGTGCCTGGGACCCACGTCTGGGCATCCCCAGCGCACTTAGGGCGGCAATTGCAAAAACAACAAGTGATGGACTGAATGTGGATCAATGTCACACACTCCCCCAGTCAAAAGATCTGGGCCCAAATCCATCGTTTTTTTGCACTCCACACCACCCTGGGTTAGACAATGGCGATATGCAAATCAGCTCTGACCCTGTTGCCCCATGGGAACAGTCCAGTCCGAACTACAAAAGCCATGTCCTTCCCAGAACGGAATCAAGCATCCGAGGACCGGACCGGTTTCGAGGTAACACCTCTCTTCAGCCCGGCTAGCTTGACTCCAAGTGGTGTGGAGTGGAAAAACGATGGATTTGGGCCCAGATCTTTTGACTGGGGTGAATGTGTGACATTGATCCACATTCTGTCCATCATTGTTGTTTTTGCAGTAACCGCTCTAAGTGTACTGGGGATGCTCAGACGTGAGTCCCAGGCACTCCACACCACTGGAAGCAAGCTAGCCGGGCTGATGAGAGGTGTTACCTCGAAACCAGGCCGGTCCTCGGATGCTTGTTTCCGTTCTGGGAAGGACATGGCTTTTGTAGTTCGGACTGGACTGTTCCCATGGGGCACATGGTCAGCGCTGATTTGCATATCGCCATTGTCTAACCCAGGGTGGTGTGGAGTGGAAAAACGATGGATTTGGGCCCAGATCTTTTGACTGGGGTGAATGTGTGACATTGATCCACATTCTGTCCATCATTGTTGTTTTTGCAGTAACCGCTCTAAGTGTACTGGGGATGCTCAGACGTGAGTCCCAGGCACTCCACACCACTGGAAGCAAGCTAGCCGGGCTGATGAGAGGTGTTACCTCGAAACCGGGCCGGTCCTCGGATGCTTGTTTCCGTTCTGGGAAGGACATGGCTTTTGTAGTTCGGACTGGACTGTTCCCATGGGGCACAGGGTCAGCGCTGATTTGCATATCGCCATTGTCTAACCCAGGGTGGTGTGGAGTGGAAAAACGATGGATTTGGGCCCAGATCTTTTGACTGGGGTGAATGTGTGACATTGATCCACATTCTGTCCATCATTGTTGTTTTTGCAGTAACCGCTCTAAGTGTACTGGGGATGCTCAGACGTGAGTCCCAGGCACTCCACACCACTGGAAGCAAGCTAGCCGGGCTGATGAGAGGTGTTACCTCGAAACCGGGCCGGTCCTCGGATGCTTGTTTCCGTTCTGGGAAGGACATGGCTTTTGTAGTTCGGACTGGACTGTTCCCATGGGGCACAGGGTCAGCGCTGATTTGCATATCGCCATTGTCTAACCCAGGGTGGTGTGGAGTGGAAAAACGATGGATTTGGGCCCAGATCTTTTGACTGGGGTGAATGTGTGACATTGATCCACATTCTGTCCATCATTGTTGTTTTTGCAGTAACCGCTCTAAGTGTACTGGGGATGCTCAGACGTGAGTCCCAGGCACTCCACACCACTGGAAGCAAGCTAGCCGGGCTGATGAGAGGTGTTACCTCGAAACCGGGCCGGTCCTCGGATGCTTGTTTCCGTTCTGGGAAGGACATGGCTTTTGTAGTTCGGACTGGACTGTTCCCATGGGGCACAGGGTCAGCGCTGATTTGCATATCGCCATTGTCTAACCCAGGGTGGTGTGGAGTGGAAAAACGATGGATTTGGGCCCAGATCTTTTGACTGGGGTGAATGTGTGACATTGATCCACATTTAGTCCATCATTGTTGTTTTTGCAGTAACCGCTCTAAGTGTACCTGGGGATGCTCAGACGTGAGTCCCAGGCACTCCACACCACTGGAAGCAAGCTAGCCGGGCTGATGAGAGGTGTTACCTCGAAACCGGGCCGGTCCTCGGATGCTTGTTTCCGTTCTGGGAAGGACATGGCTTTTGTAGTTCGGACTGGACTGTTCCCATGGGGCACAGGGTCAGCGCTGATTTGCATATCGCCATTGTCTAACCCAGGGTGGTGTGGAGTGGAAAAACGATGGATTTGGGCCCAGATCTTTTGACTGGGGTGAATGTGTGACATTGATCCACATTCTGTCCATCATTGTTGTTTTTGCAGTAACCGCTCTAAGTGTACTGGGGATGCTCAGACGTGAGTCCCAGGCACTCCACACCACTGGAAGCAAGCTAGCCGGGCTGATGAGAGGTGTTACCTCGAAACCGGGCCGGTCCTCGGATGCTTGTTTCCGTTCTGGGAAGGACATGGCTTTTGTAGTTCGGACTGGACTGTTCCCATGGGGCACAGGGTCAGCGCTGATTTGCATATCGCCATTGTCTAACACAGGGTGGTGTGGAGTGGAAAAACGATGGATTTGGGCCCAGATCTTTTGACTGGGGTGAATGTGTGACATTGATCCACATTCTGTCCATCATTGTTGTTTTTGCTTAAACAGGGTTAATGGCACCACGTGTCGCCGACTTGCGTTGAACTAGGGTTAGTGGCACCAAGTGTCAACGGCTTGCGTTGAAAAGGGTTAGTGGCACCACGTGTCGTAGGCCTGCCATATGAAATGATGCCTCACTGATTGAAGGGAGTCTGGTGCTGTGGCCACTGCCACGGACTTGGGGTCACTGCCATTAAGGACTCAGGACACAGTTCCACATGTGGGACCTACTGGGCCAAAGAGGACGCCGGTGGTGTATGTCAATGAGAAAGGAGTAATGTGGGCCAGCGCAGGGGGGACCAGCGATTGTCTGTGGAGGCTGCAGAAGTCGCGGGACTGATGCTTGGAGCTTCCACTGGCACGTGGTGGGCCCTCTTTGACACACACCGGTGTAGGCAGGTGAGCGGAGTCTCGTTGGTGCGCTAGGGCAGGCATGACAAGTCTGTGGACCAGCTGCCCGGGGTGCAGCAGGCGCACTGGGACAATGGCCCACCGAGCTCGGCACAAGACTCGTAGTGGGCTGAGAGAGGCTCCGCCCTAGCACACGCGTTGTACAAACCATATGAGAACCACGACCAGTGCAACGGGCTTTGTGTTCACAACTCTACACA
This sequence comes from Lissotriton helveticus, assembly GCF_964261635.1. NCBI lineage: Eukaryota > Metazoa > Chordata > Amphibia > Caudata > Salamandridae > Lissotriton > Lissotriton helveticus. The sequence goes on from NC_136065.1 coordinate 44,419,170, forward strand.
GGCCTTGTGTACTCAGGTCCAACACACTATGCACACGCATGCAGGGGGGTCAGAATGTGTGCGACATTTCTGCGTTCTGCCCAACAGCCTGTGGGGACATGGTAGCGTTCATAGGCCACGACACTCTATGCACCAGTAGTTTATCTCCACATGGCCATTTCCGTGTTTTGCACTCTGGGGTCTGTCCGGCACCTCCACGCCACACCTGACATTGGGTAGGTTCACATTCCTTAGTCACTTGCCGCTCTTGCACATGCCTGCTCAATGCCTCTCCTCACATCTTGCTATTGTGTGTCTGTGGTGCCATGCCGCGGCTGGGTTGTGAAGGCATGGCTTGGCAGTTCGGGCTGGACTGTTCCCATGAGGCACAGGGTCAAACTGATTTGCATATGGCCATGTCTGAACTGGGGTGGCAGAGTGGGCTAAAGAACGGTGATGGATTAAACCCAGATCTTTTGACTGGGTGTGAGTGTTTGATTAGTTCAGATGCTGCGTCCATCACCACCCCCTTTTGTACCGCTTTGTTTGCCATAAGTTTGGCAGGGTATGCTCAGACGTGAGTCCCTTGCTCACTTTGCCACTGGATTCAAGCAAGCCTGGCTGAAGACGGCTGGAATGCCAGAAACCAGTCCTAGGAAGCTTGTTTCCAGTCCAGGGAAGGCATGGCTTGGCAGTTCGGGCTGGACTGTTCCCATGAGGCACAGGGTCAAACTGATTTGCATATGGCCATGTCTGAACTGGGGTGGCAGAGTGGGCTAAAGAACGGTGATGGATTAAACCCAGATCTTTTGACTGGGTGTGAGTGTTTGATTAGTTCAGATGCTGCGTCCATCACCACCCCCTTTTGTACCGCTTTGTTCGCCATAAGTTTGGCAGGGTATGCTCAGACGTGAGTCCTTGCTCACTTTGCCACTGGATTCAAGCAAGCCTGGCTGAAGACGGCTGGAATACCAGAATCCGGTCCTAGGAAGCTTGTTTCCGGTCCAGGGGAGGCATGGCTTGGCAGTTCGGGCTGGACTGTTCCCATGAGGCACAGGGTCAAACTGATTAGCATATGGCCATGTCTGAACTGGGGTGGCAGAGTGGGCTAAAGAAAGGTGATGGATTAAACCCAGATCTTTTGACTGGGTGTGAGTGTTTGATTGGTTCAGATGCTGCGTCCATCACCACCCCCTTTTGTACCGCTTTGTTCGCCATAAGTTTGGCAGGGTAGGCTCAGACGTCAGTCCCTTGCTCACTTTGCCACTGGATTCAAGCAAGCCTGGCTGAAGACGGCTGGAAGGCCAGAAACCGGTCCTAGGAAGCTTGTTTCCGGTCCAGGGAAGGCATGGCTTGGCAGTTTGGGCTGGACTGTTCCCATGAGGCACAGGGTCAGACTGATTTGCATATGGCCATGTCTGAACTGGGGTGGCAGAGTGGGCTAAAGAACGTGATGGATTAAACCCAGATCTTTTGACTGGGTGTGATTGTTTGATTGGTTCAGGTGCTCCGTCCATCACCACCCCCTTTTTTACCACGTGGCTGGGTTGTGGGCATGGCAAGGCCGGATTCTCAATAAAGTTGTGTTGTCGTGCCTGGTGGGTTGGCAAGTTGTATGTCATGTTGAATGTAGTTGCGCTGCGTGCCCATTGGCAGTGTTGTGAGTTGGATGACTGCGGGCCGGAGGTGTGTGGTGTGTTTATTTTGGACTTACCAAAGGGCACTGCATTTCCATGTGTGTCATCCTTGGAGCGCTGGGGGATAATGAACTGTCGGGTGATGTGAATATCATGCATTCTGCCTGGGGAGTTGGCCATGACATTGTGCCGGGCGGTCCACTATTGCCTGCATATTAATGGTAAGCGTGTGCTTTCTGTTGTGGTAGTTGTGTGCAGTGTGGGCAGGGAGCACGAGGGGTAGATGTGTGCAGTTGATTTTCCCTGAAACAGGAGGGAATCCAGCTATGACCTAGGGGCCTTGCTTGGTCTCTAGCTTCTCCTGCTCAGTGTGGGTGACGTGGGGGTGCTGGGGTACCAGGCTGATGTTGTCATCCAGGACAGGTGTGATGACCTTGGATAGGGCTGGCTGTGTAACTCATCCAACTCTGGCAGTCGTAGGTTGGATGGTACCAGAGGCCGGCATGTGCTGCACAGCCGGCAGCTTTATCTGCGGAGGGATGTTGGTTGTCCGCTGGGTTGGTACTGTCAGCAGGTGGGGGATGTGGGTCAGGATGCGGGGGATGGTTGTCCTTTTGGGCCTATAGTGGGCATTGTCCTCCTCTGGTGTTGGGTCTGGATGGCAGATGCGTTTCAGGTGGGTCCGCTGTCTTTGTGTACGCTGCCTCTGTGGTGTTCCCGGGGGTGGGGTCGGACGGGTCCTGGGGGTGGTGGCAGGCCTGGGGTGGTTGCGGTCGGTGTTGTGGCCCTCATGGGTATCCACGGTGCATGATCATTGTCTCCATGGCATCTGTGGGTTTTCAGGTTTGGCTCTTGGCTGGTCTTCCTTTTATGCTGCAGGTAGTCAGCCTGCTTAACACCAGCAAGTATTAATTCCCTGTTGCTACCGCGGCTTATCGTCTGTGTTTGGTTCGCATCGCAGATCTGGCAGTTCGTTGTGAAAGTGTTGTTGTGGTTTTTCATGTGTTTTTGCACGGGAACGTCTACTCTGCATCTCATTAGGGTTATTTGGTGGTGTCCACCATGGAGATAAATTTTGGGGCAGTTAGAGCGGGAATACTGGCAATGTCTGCAGTTTGCACCAGGTGGTGAATGTGGTGTTAGATATATCTCCACTTTTGATGCTTTAAGGTGGAGATCAATTGGAGATAAGTCCTTGTGAATGCCACCTTTGTTTGTTATGTATTTCTATACCATAATGCTGAGATTGGTTTATATCAATTTGTTTTTGAATTTGTAACTAAAATCCTTGAATTGGTTGAGTGAGTTAATATGTAGCGAAATTGGTTACACTGTATGAAATTTAAATGGTGAATGTTTTCTCCCTCTTACCTCTGAAGCAGGTAAAAAGGTTGTCAGAGTTATTGGGAATGTTTATATGGGTCTAGGCTCTATCACATATCTGGTGCAGTTTTCATATAAAAGCTCTTTTTCTGCAACATATTTTTGCAAATTTTCTGGAGATTCAGACTGATTGTTAAGTATCCTACACAACCCAACCAACTGTGTGTAAGTGTTTCCCCTTAGTTTTGCACTGCACTGCTTTCAACTCCGATTACTCTAAAAGTCCCATTTCAAGACTTTCAGTAGAAATTGATAATGTATATGATGACTATTTGGGTAATTGTATTTTAGTTTTTCTCTTTGTAACACATTTACGGCCAGATTCATGAAACGAAAATCGGCTCGCAAAATTATTGCATTATGGATTCATCATCCCAAATGCAATAATCGCTATTATAGAATTCGCAATTGTGCGAGGAATTGCATTTAAGGAATCTCTATTTGAGATTCCTTAAATGCAATTCATGAAACATATAAAAATTGCGAATTCGCAAATCTGGGATGCTATTTACCGCGAAGTCAAACCTCGTGGTAAATAGCGGAAACTAAAATGCACTTAAGTGCATTTTTCTAAGTTGTATGTTACACACACACATGTCCTTGGGACATGTGTGTGCGTAACACCAGCGTCCAATGTCATTTCAGGGGTGCAACAGGGTGTCCTTTGGACACCCCTGCAGCCTTGAAATCGCAAACTCAAAATGCCAATCGCTAATAGCGATTCGCACATTGATATGTCTTCCCATTCATCCCTATGGGCCTTTAGGCCCATAGGGATGAATGGGGAGTTATTCCTTATTTGCGATTAGCAATTAGCTAATCGCAAATAAGGAAGCTGTAGGACTCGCAAAAAAAACTGAGATTTGTACATGAATCCCGTTTTGCGAGTCTGTAATAGCGATTCCTTAATAATCGCTATTACACACTCGCAAAACGGGACTTTGATGAATCTAGGGGTAAATGTCTCAACATTTGTCCTACTTAAAAGGTTTCTAGTTGGCTTTTTTGAAAACTACCAGTGCATTAGTACTCCGGATCACCCCCACAATCTCCTGTTTACAATAGAATTGCATAAATGTCCAACAGTACTATTGATGTCTGTGGGGTCCTTCACATAATGTATCATTCTTGATTGTCCATCTGGCTGTAGGCATTTATTTGTGCTTTTGCAACTTGATGATGAGTGTGTCCATTGTCAATGTTTGGAAACCATTGTCTGTCATGCCATGCAGGCCAGAGTGTGTCCCTGTTAGGATAGGCATGGGCTTGGCCAGCAGGGTGGCTCTCTTATGGACAGACATACTTTTCAGGGAGGGGACCTGCTGGGCCTGACTTTGGTAGTTTGTCCATATTTTCTGTAGTAGGTCCAAACTGTTGTTGTCCTTGCATGAGGGTGAATGGTCTGTCCTGTCCTGCTAATGATATGCTGAGCATGTTTCTCTTGTGAGTTACAAAAGTTTGTGAATTCTGATTTAAAACATAAATTGTATTGACATTTCATAACCAGTGTGTAGACCTGGCTCTTCAGGTGACTCGGACCTGCACTCCCCACCCCCAGCGCCTTGAGACCCTCGCGGGTGAGTAGCGCGCTTCACAATTCCCCTATTGATTGATTGATTTAGCGTGCTAATTTTAGACATTCCATATTTACATCATGAAGGCAGTATCTCATTGTAGTCATGTCAGTGACATGATAAGCAGCGTTTCAATCAAGGCTAGGATGCCTGAAACTCTGATGGCTCAAGTACTAACACAGTCTAATGGTGTCTATGCAGCCTGCTCCTGGGCCCTTTCCTGACTCATGGTTGGATTGTGAGCTCATCCAGGCACATGTGTACTATTGAATATTGACCACAACAGCCTTTTGGTGCAAGAAAATCAAGGGACAAATGAAGTGTGTATAGGGAAGTGTAGATATACTATAGCTAACTCCTCATCTAAGTACCCTGAAGATATATGTACTATGTAGGTACATAAATGTGTCACATTCACTTCAAATAAGGACACAAGTGTAGACTGTATGCTGTACTGGACTGAAATATGCAAGGTACGGGAATACAGGAACAATCAAACACATGAACATATGTATCATACAAACAATAAATCCAGAGTCAAGCATGGACACTTTATTTTCTTTTGTTTTCAAAATCTGATTTGTTTTTTGCAGTTGCATAGATTTTTTTGCCAGTGTCAGTGATGGATTCTACGCTACAACGCAATTTAAAGCGCAATTCACATTTTTCATCTCAGGTTCTCTGTTGCCTTTTGCAGTGGTTACAATGAATGTGGCTGAAGGCTGTCGAATACAACCTCATATAATCAGCACACGTCATATTCTTCTCCCAGCAACAGAGAGAGCCTTAGGCATCGGCCCCCACCAGGCAGAAAGAGGAAAAGACATCAATTGATTGTTTTGCTGCCTCTAAGTGTTGTATTGAGTTTGAGCGGGCAACTCTGGCCAAATACAGCCCATTGGAAGCCCTCAGAGACACCCTTTGACCTTTATACTCGAGCTCAAAGTCGCAGTCGGGAGACGTCTTGTTTTTGACTGCCCTGATGGCTTGATCCGCGGGTCCTGGGCGCAGACATAGATACGCGTCCTGGTAGTCGGTGATGTCCACCTTCCCCCCGTTCACGACGCACACCTGCAGCCAGGTGCTGCTGTTCCTCTCCAGCTGACCCACGAACCCCTCGGACGTCGAGCTCCAGTACTGGCCGATGTCCAGCTGCAAGGAGACCCCCCTCGGGGTGCACATGAACCCACGGGAGCCATCTGTAAGAGGAGAGATGGTTTATACTTCTCATACTTTTGTAAATAAATGTCATCTTACCTAATCGTGCATTTGTACAGATTATAGGTGATGCCGCTCATTGGTTAGTAAAATAACTCCGGCCTCACATCCAGGTGAATAGACCTAACACATGTGGCTAAGCTTTCTCTTGTATCTTACCAGACGTAGCCAAGTTGTATTTTAAGTGTTTCTTTATTAGGATAAAGTTGCAGGATGGCATTCAAGTACAATAAGTTGGTTTCCATGTACATCTGCCCTTCAGCCTGGTAATCCTCATACTACAGCCCCCCCAGGAGCAGCCTCCCTGCTGCTCAGCCCCTCTCCAACTGTCCCCACTCATCCGCACAGGAACCCAAGCATTCCACGCATCACAGGCACCGAAGCATTCCAAGCATCACAGGCACCCAGGCATTCCAAGCATCACAGGCACCCAGGCATTCCAAGCATCGCAGGCACCCAAGCATTCCAAGCATCGCAGGCACCCAAGCATTCCAAGCATCACAGGCACCCAAGCATTCCAAGCATCACAGGCACCCAGGCATTCCAAGCATCACAGGCACCCAGGCATTCCAAGCATCACAGGCACCCAAGCATTCCAAGCATCGCAGGAACCCAAGCATTCCACGCATCACAGGCACCCAAGCATTCCAAGCATCACAGGCACCCAAGCATTCCAAGCATCACAGGCACCCAGGCATTCCAAGCATCACAGGCACCCAGGCATTCCAAGCATCGCAGGCACCCAAGCATTCCAAGCATCGCAGGAACCCAAGCATTCCAAGCATCACAGGCACCCAAGCATTCCAAGCATCGCAGGCACCCAAGCATTCCAAGCATCGCAGGAACCCAAGCATTCCAAGCATCACAGGCACCCAGGCATTCCAAGCATCACAGGCACCCAGGCATTCCAAGCATCACAGGCACCCAGGCATTCCAAGCATCACAGGCACCCAAGCACTCCAAGCATCACAGGCACCCAAGCATTCCAAGCATCGCAGGAACCCAAGCATTCCAAGCATCACAGGCACCCAAGCATTCCAAGCATCGCAGGAACCCAAGCATTCCAAGCATCACAGGCACCCAAGCATTCCAAGCATCGCAGGAACCCAAGCATTCCAAGCATCACAGGCACCCAGGCATTCCAAGCATCACAGGCACCCAAGCACTCCAAGCATCACAGGCACCCAAGCATTCCAAGCATCGCAGGAACCCAAGCATTCCAAGCATCACAGGCACCCAAGCATTCCAAGCATCGCAGGAACCCAAGCATTCCAAGCATCACAGGCACCCAGGCATTCCAAGCATCACAGGCACCCAAGCATTCCAAGCATCACAGGCACCCAGGCATTCCAAGCATCACAGGCACCCAGGCATTCCAAGCATCACAGGCACCCAAGCATTCCAAGCATCGCAGGAACCCAAGCATTCCAAGCATCACAGGCAGCCAAGCATTCCAAGCATCACAGGAACCCAGGCATTCCAAGCATCACAGGCACCCAGGCATTCCAAGCATCACAGGCACCCAAGCATTCCAAGCATCACAGGCACCCAGGCATTCCACGCATCGCAGGCACCCAAGCATTCCAAGCATCGCAGGAACCCAAGCATTCCAAGCATCACAGGCACCCAGGCATTCCAAGCATCACAGGCACCCAAGCACTCCAAGCATCACAGGCACCCAAGCATTCCAAGCATCGCAGGAACCCAAGCATTCCAAGCATCACAGGCACCCAAGCATTCCAAGCATCGCAGGAACCCAAGCATTCCAAGCATCACAGGCACCCAGGCATTCCAAGCATCACAGGCACCCAAGCATTCCAAGCATCACAGGCACCCAAGCATTCCAAGCATCGCAGGAACCCAAGCATTCCAAGCATCACAGGCACCCAGGCATTCCAAGCATCACAGGCACCCAAGCACTCCAAGCATCACAGGCACCCAAGCATTCCAAGCATCGCAGGAACCCAAGCATTCCAAGCATCGCAGGCACCCAAGCATTCCAAGCATCGCAGGAACCCAAGCATTCCAAGCATCACAGGCACCCAGGCATTCCAAGCATCACAGGCACCCAAGCATTCCAAGCATCACAGGCACCCAGGCATTCCAAGCATCACAGGCACCCAGGCATTCCAAGCATCACAGGCACCCAAGCATTCCAAGCATCGCAGGAACCCAAGCATTCCAAGCATCACAGGCACCCAAGCATTCCAAGCATCACAGGCACCCAAGCACTCCAAGCATCACAGGCACCCAAGCATTCCAAGCATCGCAGGAACCCAAGCATTCCAAGCATCACAGGCACCCAAGCATTCCAAGCATCGCAGGAACCCAAGCATTCCAAGCATCACAGGCACCCAGGCATTCCAAGCATCACAGGCACCCAAGCATTCCAAGCATCACAGGCACCCAAGCATTCCAAGCATCGCAGGAACCCAAGCATTCCAAGCATCACAGGCACCCAGGCATTCCAAGCATCACAGGCACCCAAGCACTCCAAGCATCACAGGCACCCAAGCATTCCAAGCATCGCAGGAACCCAAGCATTCCAAGCATCACAGGCACCCAAGCATTCCAAGCATCGCAGGAACCCAAGCATTCCAAGCATCACAGGCACCCAGGCATTCCAAGCATCACAGGCACCCAAGCATTCCAAGCATCACAGGCACCCAGGCATTCCAAGCATCACAGGCACCCAGGCATTCCAAGCATCACAGGCACCCAAGCATTCCAAGCATCGCAGGAACCCAAGCATTCCAAGCATCACAGACACCCAAGCATTCCAAGCATCACAGGCACCCAAGCACTCCAAGCATCACAGGCACCCAAGCATTCCAAGCATCGCAGGAACCCAAGCATTCCAAGCATCACAGGCACCCAAGCATTCCAAGCATCGCAGGAACCCAAGCATTCCAAGCATCACAGGCACCCAGGCATTCCAAGCATCACAGGCACCCAAGCATTCCAAGCATCACAGGCACCCAAGCATTCCAAGCATCGCAGGAACCCAAGCATTCCAAGCATCACAGGCACCCAGGCATTCCAAGCATCACAGGCACCCAAGCACTCCAAGCATCACAGGCACCCAAGCATTCCAAGCATCACAGGAACCCAGGCATTCCAAGCATCACAGGCACCCAGGCATTCCAAGCATCACAGGCACCCAAGCATTCCAAGCATCACAGGCACCCAGGCATTCCACGCATCGCAGGCACCCAAGCATTCCAAGCATCGCAGGAACCCAAGCATTCCAAGCATCACAGGCACCCAGGCATTCCAAGCATCACAGGCACCCAAGCACTCCAAGCATCACAGGCACCCAAGCATTCCAAGCATCGCAGGAACCCAAGCATTCCAAGCATCACAGGCACCCAAGCATTCCAAGCATCGCAGGAACCCAAGCATTCCAAGCATCACAGGCACCCAGGCATTCCAAGCATCACAGGCACCCAAGCATTCCAAGCATCACAGGCACCCAAGCATTCCAAGCATCGCAGGAACCCAAGCATTCCAAGCATCACAGGCACCCAGGCATTCCAAGCATCACAGGCACCCAAGCACTCCAAGCATCACAGGCACCCAAGCATTCCAAGCATCGCAGGAACCCAAGCATTCCAAGCATCACAGGCACCCAAGCATTCCAAGCATCGCAGGAACCCAAGCATTCCAAGCATCACAGGCACCCAGGCATTCCAAGCATCACAGGCACCCAAGCATTCCAAGCATCACAGGCACCCAGGCATTCCAAGCATCACAGGCACCCAGGCATTCCAAGCATCACAGGCACCCAAGCATTCCAAGCATCGCAGGAACCCAAGCATTCCAAGCATCACAGGCACCCAAGCATTCCAAGCATCACAGGCACCCAAGCACTCCAAGCATCACAGGCACCCAAGCATTCCAAGCATCGCAGGAACCCAAGCATTCCAAGCATCACAGGCACCCAAGCATTCCAAGCATCGCAGGAACCCAAGCATTCCAAGCATCACAGGCACCCAGGCATTCCAAGCATCACAGGCACCCAAGCATTCCAAGCATCACAGGCACCCAAGCATTCCAAGCATCGCAGGAACCCAAGCATTCCAAGCATCACAGGCACCCAGGCATTCCAAGCATCACAGGCACCCAAGCACTCCAAGCATCGCAGGCACCCAAGCATTCCAAGCATCGCAGGAACCCAAGCATTCCAAGCATCACAGGCACCCAAGCATTCCAAGCATCACAGGCACCCAGGCATTCCAAGCATCACAGGCACCCAAGCATTCCAAGCATCACAGGCACCCAGGCATTCCAAGCATCACAGGCACCCAGGCATTCCAAGCATCACAGGCACCCAAGCATTCCAAGCATCACAGGCACCCAAGCATTCCAAGCATCACAGGCTCCCAAGCATTCCAAGCATCACAGGCACCCAAGCATTCCAAGCATCACAGGCACCCAAGCATTCCAAGCATCACAGGCACCCAAGCATTCCAAGCATCACAGGCACCCAAGCATTCCAAGCATCACAGGCACCCAGGCATTCCAAGCATCACAGGCACCCAAGCATTCCAAGCATCACAGGCACCCAAGCATTCCAAGCGTCACAGGCACCCAGGCATTCCAGGCATCACAGGCACCCAAGCATTCCAAGCATCACAGGCACCCAGGCATTCCAAGCATCACAGGCACCCAAGCATTCCAAGCATCACAGGCACCCAACCATTCCAAGCATCACAGGCACCCAAGCATTCCATGCATCACAGGCACCCAGGCATTTCAAGCATCACAGGAACCCAGGCATTCCAAGCATCACAGGCACCCAGGCATTCCAAGCATCACAGGCACCCAAGCATTCCAAGCATCACAGGCACCCAGGCATTCCACGCATCACAGGCACCCAAGCATTCCAAGCATCGCAGGAACCCAAGCATTCCAAGCATCACAGGCACCCAGGCATTCCAAGCATCACAGGCACCCAAGCACTCCAAGCATCACAGGCACCCAAGCATTCCAAGCATCGCAGGAACCCAAGCATTCCAAGCATCACAGGCACCCAAGCATTCCAAGCATCGCAGGAACCCAAGCATTCCAAGCATCACAGGCACCCAGGCATTCCAAGCATCACAGGCACCCAAGCATTCCAAGCATCACAGGCACCCAAGCATTCCAAGCATCGCAGGAACCCAAGCATTCCAAGCATCACAGGCACCCAGGCATTCCAAGCATCACAGGCACCCAAGCACTCCAAGCATCACAGGCACCCAAGCATTCCAAGCATCGCAGGAACCCAAGCATTCCAAGCATCACAGGCACCCAAGCATTCCAAGCATCGCAGGAACCCAAGCATTCCAAGCATCACAGGCACCCAGGCATTCCAAGCATCACAGGCACCCAAGCATTCCAAGCATCACAGGCACCCAGGCATTCCAAGCATCACAGGCACCCAGGCATTCCAAGCATCACAGGCACCCAAGCATTCCAAGCATCTCAGGAACCCAAGCATTCCAAGCATCACAGGCACCCAAGCATTCCAAGCATCACAGGCACCCAAGCACTCCAAGCATCACAGGCACCCAAGCATTCCAAGCATCGCAGGAACCCAAGCATTCCAAGCATCACAGGCACCCAAGCATTCCAAGCATTCCAAGCATCGCAGGAACCCAAGCATTCCAAGCATCACAGGCACCCAGGCATTCCAAGCATCACAGGCACCCAAGCATTCCAAGCATCACAGGCACCCAAGCATTCCAAGCATCGCAGGAACCCAAGCATTCCAAGCATCACAGGCACCCAGGCATTCCAAGCATCACAGGCACCCAAGCACTCCAAGCATCACAGGCACCCAAGCATTCCAAGCATCGCAGGAACCCAAGCATTCCAAGCATCACAGGCACCCAAGCATTCCAAGCATCACAGGCACCCAGGCATTCCAAGCATCACAGGCACCCAAGCATTCCAAGCATCACAGGCACCCAGGCATTCCAAGCATCACAGGCACCCAGGCATTCCAAGCATCACAGGCACCCAAGCATTCCAAGCATCACAGGCACCCAAGCATTCCAAGCATCACAGGCTCCCAAGCATTCCAAGCATCACAGGCACCCAAGCATTCCAAGCATCACAGGCACCCAAGCATTCCAAGCATCACAGGCACCCAAGCATTCCAAGCATCACAGGCACCCAAGCATTCCAAGCATCACAGGCACCCAGGCATTCCAAGCATCACAGGCACCCAAGCATTCCAAGCATCACAGGCACCCAACCATTCCAAGCATCACAGGCACCCAGGCATTCCAGGCATCACAGGCACCCAAGCATTCCAAGCATCACAGGCACCCAGGCATTCCAAGCATCACAGGCACCCAAGCATTCCAAGCATCACAGGCACCCAGGCATTCCACGCATCACAGGCACCCAAGCATTCCATGCATCACAGGAACCCAGGCATTCCAAGCATCACAGGCACCCAGGCATTCCAAGCATCACAGGCACCCAGGCATTCCAAGCATCACAGGCACCCAACCATTCCAAGCATCACAGGCACCCAAGCATTCCAAGCATCACAGGAACCCAGGCATTCCAAGCATCACAGGCACCCAACCATTCCAAGCATCACAGGCACCCAAGCATTCCAAGCATCACAGGAACCCAGGCATTCCAAGCATCACAGGCACCCAACCATTCCAAGCATCACAGGCACCCAAGCATTCCAAGCATCACAGGCACCCAGGCATTCCAGGCATCACAGGCACCCAAGCATTCCAAGCATCACAGGCACCCAGGCATTCCAAGCATCACAGGCACCCAAGCATTCCAAGCATCACAGGCACCCAGGCATTCCACGCATCACAGGCACCCAAGCATTCCACGCATCACAGGAACCCAGGCATTCCAAGCATCACAGGCACCCAGGCATTCCAAGCATCACAGGCACCCAGGCATTCCACGCATCACAGGCACCCAAGCATTCCACTCATCACAGGCACCCAGGCATTCCACGCATCACAGGCTCCCAGGCATTCCAAGCATCACAGGCACCCAAGCATTCCAAGCATCACAGGCACCCAGGCATTCCACGCATCACAGGCACCCAAGCATTCCACTCATCACAGGCACCCAGGCATTCCACGCATCACAGGCTCCCAGGCATTCCAAGCATCACAGGCACCCAAGCATTCCAAGCATCACAGGCACCCAGGCATTCCAAGCATCACAGGCACCCAGGCATTCCACGCATCACAGGCACCCAGGCATTCCACGCATCACAGGCACACCAACATTCCACGCTCAACACTCACACTGGCTGATCAGCAGGGAGGTAGGTAAACTGGGATACATATACTTAAATAAACAGGATATAACACTTTCAACTTTGAAAAGGGATGCATGAACAATTACAATTAAAATCAGTGCACCCATTCAAGTGTCAAAAGCAGAACGGCCAATCAGATTTCTCGGAATGTAGTCTTTAACTGTTGTGTAGGCCCACAGCAGACATCTGACAATTTAGAGGAATAGGAGAAAGGTGGGCGGAAGGAGGATGACAGGAAAATCTATCAATCAATCAATCAATCAATCAATAAGTCAGTTCTTGTAAAGTGTGCTGATCACCCCGATGGGTATCCAGGCGCTGCGTGAGGTGGAGCTACTTCAACAGCCAGGTCTTGAGTGCACTCCTGAATTTGGCGAGAAAGGTAGAGGTTCGGAGGTGGAAGGGGAGGTAGTTCCAGGTTTTGGCTGTGAGGTGGGAGAAGGAGCATCCCCCGGCTTGGGTACAATGGATGCGGGGGACAGTGGGAGGGCCAGGGAGGCAGACCGCAGGTGTCTGGTGGGTTGGTGAAAGATGAGGCGGTTGTCCAGGTATTCTGGTCCCATGTTGTGTAGGGCTGTGAAGGCGTATGTGAGCAGCTTGAAGTGGCATCTCCTCTTGACAGGGAGCCAGTGCAGGCTACGGAGGTGGGGGTGATGTGGGGTCAGCTGGACAGGTCCAGGATCATTCTTGCTGCTGCATTCTGGATTGTTTGAAGGAGCTTGAGTAGGAGTGTGGTGGTACCTGCATAGAGGGCGTGCCGATAATCAAGTTGACTGGTGATGAGGTCTTAAGTGAAGGTTCTTCTGGTGTCGGTTGGGATCCATCTGAAGACTTTGTTATTTTATGTTATGTTAAAGAAATTTATAAAGCGCAGCTAACACCTTAAGGTTTCTTGGCGCTTGTGCTGAGGAAGCAGTGAAAGAAACGTGAGGGGAAGAACTAATTGTAGGCCTCAATAAAGAGGAAAGTCTTGAGGAGGGATCTGAACTTGGTGTATGGGGAGGGCAACCTCAGAGAAAGGGGAAGGGTGTTCCAAAAAGAGGGAGCCAAGAGAGAAAACCTGAGGCCGCCATGTTTCTTCTTCTTGAATCTCGGAACTGATAGCAGGGCCATCTGGGATGACCGGAGGTTACGAAGAGGAACATACGGGTGGAGAAGAGAAGAAATGAAGAAGGGGCCGTGACCTGCTAGGGCTTTAGAGATGATGCAGCCTAGCTTGAACTTACAGCGAGCAGAGACCGGAAGCCAATGGAGACTTTTTAAGAGAGGGCGAACATGTTGATCTCTAGGTTGGCGGTAAATCAGGCGGGCGGCCTGATTTTGGATCAACTGGAGTCTCTTGATTTGATAGTCAGGAATGCCTACATACAGTGCGTTTACGTAGTCGAGTCTGGAGATGACCAACGCAAGCAGAGCCAAGGTAAGAGCCTCGGTGGTAAGTAGGCGAGAGATTTTACGGATTTTCCTGAGCTGAAAGTGGCTAGAGGACACTACTGCGCTGATCTGGGGCATCATAGAAAGATCGCTACTAATGATGACTCCCAGGCTTTTGGCTGAATTGACTGGGCAAGGGGGACTGCCCAGACTGGCCGGCCAGAAAGAAGGTTGCCAAGGGTTGGAGGGTCCCCCGACAAGAACCAGCTCGGTCTTGTCGGGGTTGAGCTTCAGATGGTTTGAGCTCATCCAATTACTAATAAAACAAAGCGTGGTTTGAAAAGTGGAGATTGATTCATCCGAGGAATCAATAGTGAAGACCAGTTGAATGTCATCCGCGTAATTGAACGCGGTGACACTCAACCCACGGAGGGAGCGGATTAGGGGAGCCAAATATAAATTAAAAAGAAGAGGGGACAAAGAGGAACCCTGCGGGACACCGCAGGTCAGCCCGACCTGAGTGGCAGAGAACTGGGACAGTCTGACTGCTTGCTGGCGGTTGGTCAGAAAAGACTGAACCCAGTCCAGGGCGGTACCCTGGATGCCGGCCCCCTTGACACGGTCGACCAAGATGGCATGGTCGACCGTGTCAAAGGCGGCCGACAAATCCAGGAGAACCAGGGCCTGACAGATGTTAGCGTCGGCCCCTCTGCGCAATTCCTCCATCACAGAGAGGATGACCGCCTCTGTGGAATGCGCAGGTCTGAACCCGGCCTGCTGGGGGTCCAAAAAGCACGATTCCTCAACAAAAGAGCTGAAAGTTTGGGTTACATGTGACTCCAGGACTTTACGGAGAAAAGGAAGGAGGGATATGGGGCGAAAGTTGCTCATGATGGCGGGATCTGCCGAGGGTTTCTTCAAAATGGCAACCACCTCGGCCTGCTTAAAGGAGCAAGGAACCTCCCCCGCGGCAAGAGAGTTGTTCAGAAGGGCCAGGGGGGGTTCAGGGCAAGCGGTGAAAGCTTCCCGAAGGGCCGAGGGGGGGCAACAGTCGCTGGGTGAACCAGAAGAGACTTTGTGCAAAAGGGCAAGAAAATTATCTTTCGAAATGGGGGGGATCTGAGTTAAGATATGGGTATTGGAATAGTGGCAAAAGGCAGCAGACAGAGGAGGGGCTAGCGGTGCTTGGACAGGAATACTGTCTTTAATCTTGATAATTTTCTCCACGAAAAATTGGTTCAAGGAGTCACATAGAGACTGAGAGGGGAGAGGTGCAATAGTGACTCTCGCTGGATTGGACAGCTCCTCAACGATTGAAAATATATCTTTGGATTTGTTGGATGAATCCAAGATTCTGCTGGAAAAATAGAGAGATTTAGCCAAGGCTATGGCTGACTTATACTCTCTAAGCAAAGAGGAGAATATCTGTTTGGACTCAGGGGAGTAGCCCCGACAACAACGCCGTTCTGCCTGTCGGAGCCCAAGTTTTTGGGCTTTAAGGTCCTCCGTGAACCACCTTTGGGCGTCATGACAGCGCCTTGCTCTAACTGGTTTCAAAGGTGCCACGGAGTTAGCGGCAGAAGTGAGCCAGTGGGTCAGACCCTGTGTTTGAGAGTCAATAGAAACAAAAGATCCTGCGCTGGGCGGAGCGGATGTGCTAAGAAGGGAAGTGAATGTGTTCAAGTCAGCTCTGTTCCAATTGCGAGCTAAGAAATTGGTTTCTCGCACATTGGTTACAGGAAGGGGCATAGCTAGAGTGAAGGTGATTAAAAAATGATCTGACCAAAGGCAGGGGAGAATAAGGGGCGTGGAAATGTTCAGGCCGGAAGTCCAAACCTGGTCCAGAATGTGACCCTTCACGTGAGTAGGTGAATGTATGTGCTGGGTGCAGTTTAAACCTAACATAAGATCCGAAAAGGCCAAGGAGCATGGGGTTTCATAGGCATCCGAAGGCCAGTAATTAAAGTCTCCCAGGACTAGAACATTAGTATTGTTGATGGTGAGCTGGGAGATAAGGTCACCAAACCTCGCCGAGAAACTGGGCATAGATTGGGGGGGGCGGTAAACCAGGGCACATATGAGGGATGACCCTGGCTGCTCCAGTCTGACCACCAGGCAGTCAGTCATGGGAATACTAGTAGTGGCCACTGGGGAGAAGCGG
The DNA here is from genome assembly GCF_964261635.1 of Lissotriton helveticus. Taxonomy (NCBI): domain Eukaryota; kingdom Metazoa; phylum Chordata; class Amphibia; order Caudata; family Salamandridae; genus Lissotriton; species Lissotriton helveticus. The sequence continues at coordinate 44,435,787 of NC_136065.1, forward strand.
ATTGGATGCCTAATGATGGCTGCGACACCACCACCAGCTTTACCCGAGGGACGATTTGCTTGCAGAATATAGTAGCCCGGGGGGATAGCCGCCAGAATATCGGGGGATGAGTCATCCGTGAGCCAAGTCTCAGTCAGAAACAGGATGTCCGGCTGTTCCGACCCCAGAAGGTGGAAGATATCTAACTGGTGGCTAACCAAGGACCGGGTGTTAAGGTACATTACTGACAAGGCAGACTTTTGGGCCCTTGCCAGCGAAAGTGTACAGGGCCTGGGCCCCGGGACTGATGGCCTGGCAATGACCAGAGGGGGAGTAATCTCTGGAAACGTTTGTCTGGCCGTAAGCAAGCCCAGTGAGGCAAGCCTGGGGGAGGACTCGGGGGGAGGGAGTGCGTGGTCATGGCACTCAATAAGGGAAGAACGGGAATATTTAAGGAGGGAGGCAGAGTGACGTGCCCCGTGCCACGTCCGGCCGCGGACGGGCGCAGACGGGCTTAACTCAGGCGCAACTCCGGCGCACCTGCGTCGCGCCCGCTGCGCTCGGCCGCTGCGCTGACACATAGTGGGCGTTTAAATAGAGGAGGGACTAGGGGGGTGTGCCCAGATCCTGATCGGCACTCAACCCGACCCAAAATGGCGCCCGCGGCTGCCGAGAGCCCGCCCCAGCGATCAGCCCTCAGCCGGCCGCCGTGCCCCTGAAAAGAAAAGCAGGTAAGAGCCTGTCAACTTTGAAATAAAGTTAGTTACAGCGTTATAGTTGTGGCGATTTTTAAAACTGGGATTCCAGGGGAGCCCCCACAGCTCGCAATCAGCAGGGGGGAGTTAAAAACTCAGCCAAACAAAACACTGCTCCTCAGCTACTGCGCGCTAGCCCACTGCCACCGGGCAGCGTCGCAATCACTGGGAGGAAAAAGAACTCACTCCTAAATAGAGGAGGGACTAGGGGGGTGTGCCCAGATCCTGATCGGCACTCAACCCGACCCAAAATGGCGCCCGCGGCTGCCGAGAGCCCGCCCCAGCGATCAGCCCTCAGCCGGCCGCCGTGCCCCTGAAAAGAAAAGCAGGTAAGAGCCTGTCAACTTTGAAATAAAGTTAGTTACAGCGTTATAGTTGTGGCGATTTTTAAAACTGGGATTCCAGGGGAGCCCCCACAGCTCGCAATCAGCAGGGGGGGAGTTAAAAACTCAGCCAAACAAAACACTGCTCCTCAGCTACTGCGCGCTAGCCCACTGCCACCGGGCAGCGTCGCAATCACTGGGAGGAAAAAGAACTCACTCCTAAATAGAGGAGGGACTAGGGGGGTGTGCCCAGATCCTGATCGGCACTCAACCCGACCCAAAATGGCGCCCGCGGCTGCCGAGAGCCCGCCCCAGCGATCAGCCCTCAGCCGGCCGCCGTGCCCCTGAAAAGAAAAGCAGGTAAGAGCCTGTCAACTTTGAAATAAAGTTAGTTACAGCGTTATAGTTGTGGCGATTTTTAAAACTGGGATTCCAGGGGAGCCCCCACAGCTCGCAATCAGCAGGGGGGGAGTTAAAAACTCAGCCAAACAAAACACTGCTCCTCAGCTACTGCGCGCTAGCCCACTGCCACCGGGCAGCGTCGCAATCTGTCTGAGGGTGCTGAAGCAGGTGGAAGCAACCGAGTTGACCTGTCGTCTCATGGAGAATTCGTTGTCGAGGATGATTCTGAGGTTGCGGGTGTGGAAGGTGGGGTAGGGTGCTGCAGGCCACCATCCCTTAGTGAGGGGTGTTCCGAAGAGTAGAACTTTGGTTTTGTCAGTGTTGCGTTGGAGGCAGTTGGCTCTCATCCAGTTGGCGGTGTCGGTCATGGCGTTCTGGAAGTTCGCCATGGTGGTGTCCGTGTCTTTAGTGAGGGAGAGTATAAGCTGGGTGATAAAGCGCAAGAGATGATGTTGAAAACGTGGCTGTGAACGATGGGTGCCAGCAGAGTCATGTAGATGTTGAACAGTGTGGGGCTAAGTCAGGAGCCCTGGGGTAGGCCGCAGATGATGCTCTTGGGATCAGAGGTGTACGGCGGGAGACAAATTCTCTAAGTGTGTCCGGTGAGAAAAGAGGATAGCTTCTTGAAGGTGTTGCTTAGATGCCAATGTGGTAAAGTCTTTGGATGAGGAGGTGGTGGGAGACTGTGTCAAAGGCAGGTGACAGGTCGAGGAGGATCAGGGCTGCAGACTCACCGCAGTCAAGGATGGCTCTGACGTAGTCCATGGCAGCTATAAGGGCGGTTTCTGTGCTGTGGTTTGAGCGGGTAGCCGGATTGGCAGGGGTCAAGCAAGTGGTTGGATTCCAGGTAGACTGTAAACTGGCGGTTGACTGCTTTCTCCAGTACCTTGGCTGGGAAGGGGAGGATTGATATGGGGCAGTAGTTCTTGAGGTCAGACTGGCCCGCTGTGGGTTTCTTCAGAAGTGCTTTACCTTCGGTGTGCTTCCAGGTTTCCGGGAAGGCAGCGAAGCTGAACGTCGAGTTGATGATTCCATTGAGGGAGGGTCTGATTTCTGTCCGATGGTGAAGACCGGTTGGGACAGGGGTAGTTTGGAACTCCGCCTAATAGCACCTTGACTTTGGATATAGTCAATCATGCTAGTTAGTGCCCAGAACCTTGTTCTCACCTGCTACTCAGTCTGATAAGAGCCAGTTGTGATAGTTATTGGTTGGCTCTATATCCACTAATGCGACATTAGAGGAGAGCTGTTTTCCCTTCAGTGTGTTTACGGGAAGCAGGAGGTGAACTCTTGCTGAAGGCATCAAGTCAGCGACCTTTAGTGAGCCCTAAAGTACCTCTTGTGATATTCAGGTACTCCTTAGACATGTTTGAGTAACAGTGCAAAGAGATCATTGTTGTGCTTATGAACTGTGATTGTCTTTGTGTTAGTGTGTATATGTTCTTCAGGATTCCAAAAAACAGTTAGCCTACTTCAGTATGCAAGGTAAGAATGAATGAAGTGCATAATAATACCAGCATAATAACTACTGGAGAATGGACAGCACCCTTAGCGACGTAAGTGCTGGATGGTCTACTACTACTGAGCCATGTCTGAGACATTATTATTTAGATTTCCTGGGCCTTCCAGGCCTCAGCTTATTATCACCAGTGTGCAGTTCAGAATATGGGGTGTTTGGACAAAATATCAGATACAATAAAAATGAAAACAAATATTATGATGCAAAAATATTGTGCCCTACATTATCGTTGTCAAGGTCTCAATAAATTATTCTCTTGCTCACCCCTTGGTAGTTGTTACGAGCATGCAGGCTCAACTTAGGAGACAGGTGTTTAAAGCATTTAAAAAGACTAATACATTAAATGTGTAAGATCCAACACATAATAAAAATCCAAAACCAATTTATAAAAATAGGAAATATGTGTAAGTTTAAAATGGCACCCAAACAAACAAAATCCAATGTGGGGAAACAGAGAGATACATGTTTAGTGTTTAAATGTTTTCTAGTGCCTAAAAACAAATTGCAACAGCTTGAGACATCTGATCGCGCTTGACTGGGACAAATGCAAAGTTGAGGTCCACCGCTATGGAGCACAGGTCAGCTACACTGAGTAGGAGGTCTCTGTCAAGTTTTTACTTTTGCACTTAATCATTTCTGGAGCTTTTCTCTTGTCAATGAGCGAGGCACCTCTTTGGGCCTGGTTTCAAGTGTACCACGGCGGCTTGCTTCAGCTCGAGGCCTCTGTAGAAATTCTGGAAGTCTTGTAGATGTCAAGAGCTCCGGGTCTTTCAGCCGGACGTACCTGAAATTCAGGCTGGATAGCAGTTCGACAACGGCGGCTTGACTCTCAACAATGGGTCAGTCAACTCATTGAGTTTTTTATAAAAGTTGCTCAAACTTCTAGATCTTCTTCCATAAAATCTTTCTTCAGTTCAAAAGGGTCCACAACACCAACTCAAGGTTCCTGAAGCTCTGAGTTTCTCCTTGGGATATTGGGACTACGTTTCCCACAATCCACCTGGCCAACACCTTTAAAATCCACTAGATGCTGTCCATCTGGGTTCTTCTTGGTGGTGGTGATACAGAAGGACCTCTTTTCACCTGTTGCTTTCTGGGAGTTCACGCCTTACGCTTTTAGAGTCAGGCAAAGTCCTTCTTCTGCTAGAGCCCAAAGTGTGCAGCAGGTGCAGTCCTTGTGAATGCAGTCCTCCTGGTGCAGGCCAGGGGTTCAGCAGGGCATCCCTTTTTCTTCATGTTTCTTTCAGGCAGGGATCTCAGTTGCCTTGCAGCTCCCCCATATTTATCCAGTGTCCCTGGGCATCAAGCAGGGGAGCACCCCTGACTAATGGCATCCAGAGTGCCACATTAGGTATGACTACTTCCTCCAAAAGGTTTAGCAGGGCAGCCCTTCTTCAGATAAGGATCTCAGTTGCTGTGCAGCTCCCCCATATTTATCCAGTGTTTCTAAGAGCCAAGCAGGGGGACACCCTTGACCAATGACATGCAGGGTGCCACCCTCAGGTATGACCACTTCCTCCAAAGTGTGCCATTTTATTGTCCCAGAAAACAATATTCTTGCAAAATCCAAAATGGAGAAACTCTCTCCTGAAGGGTTAGAGCTGGCTTAGCCAACCCACTGGTCTGGTGTGGCTACGTTTGTTTAACACTTTCCTTCCAGCCCCTCTGCTAATCCAATTATTGGGGCTCCTGTCTCGCTGGGGGTGCAGGTAGTGGGGGTGAGCTTGTGCTATCTTAAACTGCCCTTCATCCTTTGAAGGGCAGTTTGGCTTCTCTACCCCATTCTGCCTTTAGCTCTGCAACTGCAGATCTCCTCTCACAGGATGTCCTTTGTCCCTAGTCAGGCTGCTTGACACCTCATTAAGACAGCTTGGCTCAGCCTGGTAAAGCTGGCCAATTAGGAGAGGGCTGCTGGAAGGCTGGATTTTGGCTCACAGAAAAGAAAGTTACATAACTTATTTTGTGTAATAGTTACAAATCTAACAGTGGCAAGTTGTTAGATTTATCGTAACTGTCCTTTTGATACTTTGAAATAGATTTGTAGCTAACTCCAGGATATATTTATACTTTAATAAAGTATTCCCATGTTAGCCTGTCAAGCTAATTCACTACAATAGGGAAAACTGAATTTAGCAGATTTTCTGTCATCGGGGCATATAAAATATCTTTTATAATGTCCATGCTCATAGTTACAAGGCACCCTCCACTAGGGCACCTATGGGAAACCTTCCGGGGAGACTCAAATATAAAAATAAGGTCGTTTGAGTCACAGGAAGTACTTTTATAATTTCAAAGTTACATTTGCATATAATGTTATTTTTAAAGCAGCCTTCGAGGCAGCAATGGCTTTTAAAATGACAGTAGGTACCTTAACAGTACACACTTAAGTGCTTTAAATCTACTGGGCCTCTAAACCTACATGCCCTATTATATACTAGAGACTTACAAATAGTCTGTCAGTACCAATTGTAATTACACCTAATTACCATATACCATTTAACCAGAGCACTGGCCCTGGGTCTGGTTAGCAAAGCCAAGGGCACCATCAGAGTCAGTTACCACCAGTGTCAGTCAAACATTGGGGGTGATCAGGGGAAAAAGGATGACTTTCTCACACAGATCCCTCAAATGAAAGGTGATGGGTAACTAATCTACACTCTGGGAGCCCTTATCAGCTGAGTGGAAAAACATGCAGAGTTCACCTGCTTTGACACGTCAGTCCCAGGTCTGTGTACCACTGTGAACTCGATCCCCTGCAGTGAAATTGTCCACCTCAACAGTTTAGGATTTTCTCCCTCTTCTGCATGAGACATCTGAGAGGTCTGTGTTCAGTTTGAACACGGAAGTGAGTGCCAAACAGGTTTGGCCTCAGCTTCATCAGGGACCAGACCACAGCATAGGCTTCCATATCTGTTTTCTCTAGGGAGACGTTGCCTGCTGATGAATTACAAAAAACACAGTTGATGGACTGAATGTAGAACAATGTCATACATTCACCCCAGTACAAGGATCTGGGCCTAAATCCATCGTTTTTTTCACTCCACACCAACCTGGTTTAGACACTGGCTATATGCAAATCAGCTCTGACCCTTTGCCTCATGGGAAAAGTCCAGTCCGAACTGCCAAGCCCTGTCTTTCCCAGACCGGAATCAAGCATCCAAGGACCGGTTTCTGGCTATCAGCCTTCATTCAGTCTGGATAGCTTGACTCCAGTGGTGTGGAGAGCCTGGGACTCACGTCTGAGCATGCCCAGCCCACTCTGGGTGAAAATTACAAAAAACACAGTTGATGGACAGAATGTAGAACAATGTCATACATTCACCCCAGTACAAGGATCTGGGCCTAAATCCATCGTTTTTTTCACTCCACACCACCCTGGGTTAGACACTGGCTATATGCAAATCAGCTCTGACCCTTTGCCTCATGGGAAAAGTCCAGTCCGAACTGCCAAGCCCTGTCTTTCCCAGACCGGAATCAAGCATCCAAGGACCGGTTTCTGGCTATCAGCCTTCATTCAGCCTGGATAGCTTGACTCCAGTGGTGTGGAGAGCCTGGGACTCACGTCTGAGCATACCCAGCCCACTCGGGGTGAAAATTACAAAAAACACAGTTGATGGACAGAATGTAGAACAATGTCATACATTCACCCCAGTACAAGGATCTGGGCCTAAATCCATCGTTTTTTTCACTCCACACCACCCTGGGTTAGACACTGGCTATATGCAAATCAGCTCTGACCCTTTGCCTCATGGGAAAAGTCCAGTCCGAACTGCCAAGCCCTGTCTTTCCCAGACCGGAATCAAGCATCCAAGGACCGGTTTCTGGCTATCAGCCTTCATTCAGCCTGGATAGCTTGACTCCAGTGGTGTGGAGAGCCTGGGACTCACGTCTGAGCATACCCAGCCCACTCGGGGTGAAAATTACAAAAAACACAGTTGATGGACAGAATGTAGAACAATGTCATACATTCACCCCAGTACAAGGATCTGGGCCTAAATCCATCGTTTTTTTCACTCCACACCACCCTGGGTTAGACACTGGCTATATGCAAATCAGCTCTGACCCTTTGCCTCATGGGAAAAGTCCAGTCCGAACTGCCAAGCCCTGTCTTTCCCAGACCGGAATCAAGCATCCAAGGACCGGTTTCTGGCTATCAGCCTTCATTCAGCCTGGATAGCTTGACTCCAGTGGTGTGGAGAGCCTGGGACTCACGTCTGAGCATACCCAGCCCACTCGGGGTGAAAATTACAAAAAACACAGTTGATGGACAGAATGTAGAACAATGTCATACATTCACCCCAGTACAAGGATCTGGGCCTAAATCCATCGTTTTTTTCACTCCACACCACCCTGGGTTAGACACTGGCTATATGCAAATCAGCTCTGACCCTCTGCCTCATGGGAAAAGTCCAGTCCGAACTGCCAAGCCCTGTCTTTCCCAGACCGGAATCAAGCATCCAAGGACCGGTTTCTGGCTATCAGCCTTCATTCAGCCTGGATAGCTTGACTCCAGTGGTGTGGAGAGCCTGGGACTCACGTCTGAGCATACCCAGCCCACTCGGGGTGAAAATTACAAAAAACACAGTTGATGGACAGAATGTAGAACAATGTCATACATTCACCCCAGTACAAGGATCTGGGCCTAAATCCATTGTTTTTTTCACTCCACACCACCCTGGGTTAGACACTGGCTATATGGAAATCAGCTCTGACCCTTTGCCTCATGGGAAAAGTCCAGTCCGAACTGCCAAGCCCTGTCTTTCCCAGACCGGAATCAAGCATCCAAGGACCGGTTTCTGGCTATCAGCCTTCATTCAGCCTGGATAGCTTGACTCCAGTGGCTGACATAGGCCCATTTCATTTACTTGTGCCAACACTGCACCAAACTTGTTCTTAAGCATCTGCCTAAACTATAAATTCCTTTCTGTTGTCGAGGGGGGCAGTAACACTGGGGCTAAACATAGAGCGTCAAAGGCCTTCTGACACTCTGGGGTCCAATTGACTTTCTTGGGCTGCTTTTTATAGGTGAGTTCTGTCAGGGGGCACTATTGTCCCATAGTTCTGAACAAACCGTCTATAATACACAGTCAACAGGTGAGATTGGAAATAATATATTAGAGGCCTGAGTGCAGGAAAGCGGATGAAGAGACAGAGTGCAGAGATGGTGTGCATTTTTAAGGGATTATTGAGGATGCTTCCGGAGGTGTGTGGATGCACAGGAGTTTTTATTGTTCTCTGTGGTCATGGTGTGGTTGTTTTTTGGGGTTTGAAGTGGAAAGAGGGACTTCAGGGGGAAGACATTAGGTTTTGGAGGGAGGGGTTCAGGTGTGGTCCCCCAGGCGGAAGACTGATCACTCTGGTAGAGTAAAATGTGCCAATTTACAGAGCTACACATATGAGAAGATTTGCCCTCTGTGTGGGTGGGAGTAGTTTTTTTGAGGGGGGAGCAGACAAAGGGAGGTTTTTCAGCTTGATAACTTGGCATCGCAAGTTCTGGGAGTAATGAGAAAGGCGTTGTTTGCAATGTGGTTAACTTGGTACTCACTTATTTTGTATTGGTTTGGTGACAGCAGCGGAAGTCCGGGGTTGGTCTGCTGCCGAGAGTCAGCGTTTGGGGAGGTGAAGGTCAGACTGTTATAAGAGGTCTGTACATTTGGGATGGACACTGCAGAATGGTGGCTTTAAGAGTAATGTTTTTGTTTGTTGCAGGATGCATTGCAGGACCTGTCATGATTTAGGGCATTCCTTCATAAAATGGACAGTCCATCATTTCCGAATGATAGAAATTTGGGAAGCAACTGGGGTTTGATAACCTGACGGTGCAAAAAAAAAGGTTCGGTAAAGGTGTAATGTATTGGCACAAAGCCCTATGAAAGTTAGAACTGATGAGGAGAGCACCTGCTTGCCTACATTTGCTAGTTTTACATTTAGGAGAGAATAGTCTCATGAACAGGAAAGGTTTGGCCCTATTGAAATGTACAAAAGAGGACCTTATGGGAATAAAAAGGTTGTTTGGACTGAGCTTTTGCCCCATAGGGAGTGGAGAGGCACCAAGAAACCAGGGGCTATTGACAAAGCACTGAGGAAGTTTAATAGGGAAATGACCAGGGTTTGCAGAGTTAAAGGGGTTTTCCTGCTGGAGCATCCTGGCATTAGGTATGAGATTCTTCACTTTTTTAGGGATGATGGTGTGCATCTGACTGTTTTTGGTATGGAACTCTATCTGCTTCAGTCGCATGGTGCTAGGAAAGAGTTGTTGCACTTCCCTTGCTAAGGTTTGGGGAGAGCAGAAAAACGCGGAGTTTGTTCAGGTGTCATTTGGGTTTTTACAACTTTTCAAATTATTTTAAGAAAATTGGTGAGTTTGAGATCCATTTGAGAGAGAAGGGAGTTGGAAGGCAAGAGGAAGGCAACAGTTTGAGCATGCGCAGTGATGGTCGAATGCATGAAGTTGGGAATGAAGACGTGATATGGGTTATTTGGGAGGGGGAGTGGATGGGTAGGTTGTCTTAAAGACAAGTGTGGACAGGGTCCAATGCTAGTTCGTACGGCATAATGCCAAGGGTTGTTTCAGTGAAATCCGCTCATCTGTCGCATTAAAGCAGACTTTTTCACATTTGACAATGTTCATGTGGTCTTTGGCAATGCTCTGGATATCGATGGACTCAGCTCTATAGTACAAGCTGTTACTCATTTATCACCTGTATTTATTTGTAAAATGAGTAATTCTGAGATGAGTGAGGCCTGCCTGGACCGCCTTTATTTTCTTATCCCATACATTGCTCACCGCCTCCCAGAGTAGAAGAAACATGCAAGGTGGCTTCCTACCTGATGCCCCGCAAGGCCCGCATGTGGCGTTCTGTCCACGAGCCGCAAGAACCATGGCGACAAACACTGCCAGGGAATACATCAGCGCCATCCTGTAAAAGAAGTAAAGAGTTACTTTCTGAGATAAGAACTCTGACTCCCAAGGGTGCAGCTATCCATGGTGAGGAGGCAAAAGCTTCCAGAGGGGAGGGGTCTGTTCTCTCCTCCACAGGATGCAGTCATTCTAACACACCACCCACTCTGACTTTGTTCACAACATCTGCCCAGGGCTTGAATCTAAGTTTACTCTTTGGAGGAGAGGGTGGGAGGGCTTGAAAGATAAGTTACTGTCCCAAGCTCCAGACAGGCAGTGACGAGAAGTCTCCTATGGCCATATATTGTAGCATGGATGACTACTGCTGTATCCAATCACAAAGCAAGTTAGCATCAACGAAAAAGTATCCCAAGGAAGTGCTCTGCCCTAAGGTACATGATTTCTGGAGCATGCAGTGTTCTTGGCTTCAGTTGATCCTAGCTGGAAAGGAGATTCAGGAGTTGGGGTCGGCTGCCAGGCCATGCAGCAGAGGGCTGGGACATGCCCTAGTGACAGAGCGAGATTCAGTGACGTCGGACGTGTCTCCCTCTGATCTTCAGGTCCTAGGCCAGGCAGTCAGGATCAGATATGAATGAAGTGGAGCTTAACTGTCTCTCTATCCGGAGGTCTGTGTTCTTTCTGTATCTCTGCATTCTACAGAGTATGCTGCCCTTTTCTGAAAAACACATTTGTAGAATACATTCCTGACATATTTGAGGTGCAGTACATAGCTTCTGTTTATTATCCCCAAAAGCTGGAGAAATTGGTCCAGGTACTAGTTCTTTTCTGTCTGCACCACTAAATATATGAACTGACTCCCCCAGGAGAGCAAGAGGTAAGATGTCTACTGCAAATTTGAAAAAGTACTTATTTAGGCAACTCTTTTAATCTTCAGATTTTTTAAATTTTGTTGTTGACCTTTCATGGATGTTTGTCTGTAATGTGTGTGTTGTGCCAGCGTGAGATAACACTCAGGGTCATTGTTTGTGCTCAATAAATAATTTCCATATTCATCTTCTAACCTTATGACTCTCATTGTAGCCTGCAATTCCTGTCTAAAATCCTGCTTCTGATTACCTTATTCCAGTCAAGTTGTGATGTTTCTGTATTAACAAAATGGCATTGCTGCTCAGATGCAGTAAGTTACCACAGTTGTGTCGCGATGTTGCATGCCGGAGCCAGCAGCCAAGATGAAAGGCAAGTCACAAAGGATCATTGCTGACAGATGATGGTGCATTATTTCAGCTGCTGTTTAAAGAAGGAAAATGCTAACTGATTTTTCATTCTAATGATCTCCTTTTCTAAAATAAACAGTGATCAGCAGAAAGAAAATATTTATGTTAACAAGTTTATTTTTAAAACGGTCTGGGTCATAACAGGAAAGATGGACTCTCTGCAGTTTGAGCTACAACATTTTTTATTCTGATGTAACATTTAACTGATTCTATTATATTTGTATTTCAAATTACTAACTGATTTCTGGTGTATTTAATTTTGCCCAACAGACTTTCCTTTCACTTTTTATGTCTGCAACCATACAATCTCATACATCATGTGCCCCCCCCTGTATCCATAGGCTCAGAGGCAACAGGGGCCCCTAACTTAGTTTCCTCCACACCCGCATTTTCATGGCTTGAGCACTGCCACGAGACCATTACCAGTGAGGAAACTCGAATATGTTTTGCACTGCTGCAGCGACACCGCCAAGCATATTGTGGCTTCAGACCACCATGCCACCGGTTGCAGTGGTCCTATGGCGGTCTGACCACCTTAGTCGTAATCCGGCAGTACCTGACTGCCACTGCACCTCCACCGCATGTTTGGAGGTCCAATGGACCAAAAAGCACATAATTAGGCCCTTAGAATGAATAGTAGGGGGTACTCTATTCCATATAACTTTATGGAATGTAGCATAGGCTTGGCGATTGCCCTATCTTTATGCACCTGGGCATAGAAACAGTAGAACTTGCTGGCTCATTCATATCTCAGCAACACAGTACTTTCTAATATATGTTCACAAATTAAGAAATCATGACTTTCGTTCATGATCACTGCAACTTAAAATACATAAATGTATTAATGATAACAGCACAATGTTAGAAAGATTTATTGTAGTATACCGGAAGTGATGACACATAACCCTATGAATACAATAAGATTGTAAATACAAGAAATTGTTACGTCCTGATGAAGGTGGAAACTACACCGAAACGCTGCGTCGACTGTTTTTAACTAATTGCAATTGTCTCATTAAATGGAGACAAGATCTTTTATCTTTTTAGATTGTAACCACTAGGGAGGCCCCAGGTTCATGATATATGAAGAACAATAAATCTTTCTTTTAACCAATTTTTTTCTTAGATGTGATTTCATAATGCATTGTGATACCTAGAATTTTATTTGAATATTTTTTTGTTGCTAATTGCCATTTTGCCTACTTTAATACCTTATCTGTTGATATTTGCAAAGAAATATACTTTGCAACCAAGAGGTTGTTTGATGATGTAATATCGTGTGCCAGTGCCTCAACCTAAATTTGTTAATTGCCAAGTACACTGTGGCTAAGGAAGACCATCTTTACATGGCATTTATGGATCTATCATCCGCCTTCGATTGCATGGCCCACGATAAACTATGGGCAATAATGGAAGGTATGGGTGGGGAGAAGTCCATAATCAATTACATTCGAGAGATGTACACTTCGGCTTCAGCGTGTGTCCATTACGGTAGACAGAGCGAATGTACAAGACACTTTGGAATCACCAGTGGGGTGAGACAGGGGTGTGTACTTGCCCACTTCCTAGTCTCACTATAGCTTAATGGTGTGAAAGCCACGCTGGTGGGTCTACCTCAGATGTCCCTTTTATTAACTCATCTTCAGTCCTGTTACTCCTATATGCAGATGATGCGGTGCTAGTGGCACGAACTGGCAACACACTGCAGACCCTCATAGAAACATATACTAAATTCATGAAGAACCTAGACCTCAGGGTAAATTAATCTACGGCTTATGTGCTTGTGGTAGGAGCGAGACTTGAAAAACACCCAAGACTAACTATAGAAGGAAGAAAATTGGAGGTGGTGGATACTTTCTCCCATTTGGGAGTACTAATTGACTAAAGAAATACATGGCAAAACATGGTGGAGAACAGAGAGCTTCTAATGGAAGGACGTAGAGGGGCTCCGTTTAGATTCATAAAAACGATTGGATCCAAAGATACAATTAAAAATATTTATGAGGCAAAATGGATATCGGTCACTACATATGGGGCAGTCGTGTGGGGATGACGAATACATCTGACTCACATCGAATGGCGGACAGCTTTCGGAAAAGATTGGTAGGCGTCCCCTAATCGTGCTCCAGCTAGAATTGTCCCTTTGACCTGGATGGCCCTTACAATTTGGATCAGATCCGCTCTGCTCCGACTCTCTTATGGCATCCAGATTGGAGAAGAGGATCCTTAAAGCTAACTCAAGAAATTCTGCTGGACTGCCTAAACCAACAGAGATAGGTGGGGCTCTAATTATATGAAATCTTGGGTCATACAATATCATTTTGCACCAGGAACCAATAAAATTGGCACTACATATCTATGCTTTGTTGTGAACGCACAACACAGATCTGTATTGCTGAGGTTTGGTTTGAAGTTCACTCCCCTCCTGTGAGGCTTCCCTTCCAGTTCTTACTCTGGAGATGCTCCTTCACTTTGCCCATGTGATGCAGGGTCCTCTCAAGGGGATCCTCATCTCTGGTACTTCTGTAGTCGTATAATGAGGAAAGGAAAAGATACCTCCTCCCGGTCATCCCTAGTTTTTATTTTAGTCAATGTCGCCGCGCTCTCTATTTCTTGCAGTCGTTGCCTGGTCCTTTTCACATGCTGTTGCCTGGCTTGTTTTGATGGTGTGCCTTAAAAAGGAGAAAACAACTTCTGTATATGAAATACAATGAAAGTAATATATGTATTCTTTATACTTATTCTCTCTCTTTTGAGCTGTGCTGTGCCAAATCATAGAGGTTTAATTGGAAATTGTGAAAGAACTGTACACATATTTGTACTCTTAAAGTTTGTATATTACGATTCTATGTGTATTGTTTGTCGAATACTTTATATGCTGATTTGTTCTACTGGCGAAGTAAAGTGATGAGGAAGATGATTGGTTGACTATCAGCCACAAACATATTGCTCCTAAAATATTGCAGCAGGAGAACTGACAACACAAATATTGTAAAGGTAAGTGTGTTTTTAAGGAAGAGAGATAATAGATTGCAATGTGCTTACATACAACTTAATAATGCATATGACACTGCTGTATTGCGCGTTATTGATCGTTACTGAGCTAAGCCCCGCCTGCTGCTCGCCAGGAGGAGTTTCGCGGCCCCGTCAGACACACTCAAAACCTTCCCTGCTCTTGAAAGGGTTCAGTGTGCAGAGCGAGTCTGACACTGTTGCTGGGTGTTGAAAATGCCATTTACATTGGTTTTGCCATGTCCAAGCGTTATTTTTTTTCAATATATTTGTAATAGATTTTACAACTTACTATTTTTCAATATATATATTTTTTTTGATTTACCAACCTTCAGCAGCATCACAAGTCTACCACTCATGCTTAATTTGAGCTGGTGGTTGCAGGTAGGGGCCCCCAGAACTCTTTTGGGGGACCGACACTTATTATCCCTAGAGCAAGAGAAAGAAACACGCTCAAGGAGGAAGGAAGGAGAAACGGAAAAACAGTCACAAAGGGAGAAAGTAGGGATGAGTAAGAACCTGCAGGAGTGAGATGGGGCAGGAAGCCCCTGGGTGGTGGATATGAGAGGCCTGAGGAGGAATCAAGGCAACGCAGCCTTCAGGGCCGGACTGGGAACCCAAACCGTCCTTGGCAAACTGCTCGGCTGACCCCCCTGGGGGGCTGAGGGGGTGTGGCCAAGCTGTTTGCATGCACCGGTTTTGGACGATTTTGTTACCAGGGGCCGGTACTGCAGGCCCTTAGTAACAAATACGGCCGCCCTGGGGCCCAAATCCGGCACCCACCCTGGCGGTCCACTGGGGTAACGCCAGGTGCCCGCTACGGCCAGTCCGGCCCTGGCAGCCTCAGTATTTCACACTCTAAAGTTAGATAGCGCCAGATACTTCAGAGCAAACCATTGGACCCCAGCACTTATTTGTTTTACCAATTAAACACTAATAAGGAGAGGACGTGGCCAAATGACAAGAGCGTTCAGGTTGGGGTACTGAGTTTGAGTCTCTGCAGTGACCCTCAACATTCTGTAATTCTGGACAAAATCTCCCCGTGCCTAACAAAAATGAATGTGTATGTCTGTAACACAACTGGGGCCGTATTATGGAGAGTGACCCGGGGGCGCAATGGGTGGTTGCGCCCACTTTGCGATTTCCCGGGGCACTCTGGTATTACAGAAGGGGCCTCAGACTTGTGCGTCCCCTTTTGTAATACCGATAACGCTGGCGCACATAAAGCGCTAGTGCTATCTGCAGGGGTCGTGCCCCATTCAAATGAGGGAATCCTATTGCCTCTTCGCCAGCGCCATAGATGCAGGGACAGAGGCAAAGAAGCCCTCTGGAGGCGCACTGACAGTACGCCACCTTAAAGCAGTACACCCCGTGACGCAGCCCGCTGGTGGGGATAGAGGGGGTCCCATGGGCCCCCCGGACACCCCTTACAGGGCTATATGCAAATCAGTCTGACCCTGTGCCTCATGGGAACGGTCCAGCCCGAACTGCCAAGCCATGTCTTTCCTGGACCGGAAACAAGCATCCTGGGACCGGTTTCGGATTCATAATCCTCATCAGCCAGGCTATCTTGAATCCAGTGGCCATCATCCCCTTTTGTATCGCTTTGTTCACCCTAAGTGTGGCAGGGTATGCTCAGACGTGAGTCCCTTGTTCACTTGGCCACTGGGAAGACATGGCTTGGCAGTTCGGGCTGGACTGTTCCCATGAGGCACAGGGTCAGACTGATTTGCATATAGCCATGTCTGAACTGGGGTGGCTGAGTGGGCTAAAGAATGGTGATGGATTAAACCCAGATCAGTTGACTGGGGGTGAGTGTTTGATTTGCTCAAACGCTCCGTCCGTCATCCCCTTTTGTATCGCTTTGTTCGCCCTAAGTGTGGCAGGGTATGCTCAGACGTGAGTCCCTTGCTCACTTGGCCACTGGATTCAAGATAGCCTGGCTGATGAGGATTATGTATCCGAAACCGGTCCCAGGATGCTTGTTTCTGGTCCAGGAAAGACATGGCTTTGCAGTTCGGGCTGGACTGTTCCCATGAGGCACAGGGTCAGACTGATTTGCATATAGTCATGTCTGAACTGGGGTGGCTGAGTGGGCTAAAGAATGGTGATGGATTAAACCCAGATCAGATGACTGGGGGTGAGTGTTTGATTTACTCAAACGCTCCGTCCATCATCCCCTTTTGTATCGCTTTGTTCGCCCTAAGTGTGGCAGGGTATGCTCAGACGTGAATCCCTTGCTCACTTGGCCACTGGATTCAAGATAGCCTGGCTGATGAGGATTATGAATCCGAAACCGGTCCCAGGATGCTTGTTTCCGGTCCAGGGAAGACATGGCTTGGCAGTTCGGGCTGGACTGTTCCCATGAGGCACAGGGTCAGACTGATTTACATATAGCCATGTCTGAACTGGGGTGGCTGAGTGGGTCAAAGAATGGTGATGGATTAAACCCAGATCAGTTGACTGGGGGTGAGTGTTTGATTTGCTCAAACGCTCCGTCCATCATCCCCTTTTGTATCGCTTTGTTCGCCCTAAGTGTGGCAGGGTATGCTCAGACGTGAGTCCCTTGCTCACTTGGCCACTGGATTCAAGATAGTCTGGCTGATGAGGATTATGAATCCGAAACCGGTCCCAGGATGCTTGTTTCCAGTCCAGAGAAGACATGGCTTGGCAGTTCGGGCTGGACTGTTCCCATGAGGCACAGGGTCAGACTGATTTACATATAGCCATGTCTGAACTGGGGTGGCTGAGTGGGTCAAAGAATGGTGATGGATTAAACCCAGATCAGTTGACTGGGGGTGAGTGTTTGATTTGCTCAAACGCTCCGTCCATCATCCCCTTTTGTATCGCTTTGTTCGCCCTAAGTGTGGCAGGGTATGCTCAGACTTGAGTCCCTTGCTCACTTGGCCACTGGATTCAAGATAGTCTGGCTGATGAGGATTATGAATCCGAAACCGGTCCCAGGATGCTTGTTTCCAGTCCAGGGAAGACATGGCTTGGCAGTTCGGGCTGGACTGCTCCCATGAGGCACAGGGTCAGACTGATTTGCATATAGCCATGTCTGAACTGGGGTGGCTGAGTGGGTTAAAGAATGGTGATGAATTAAACCCAGATCAGTTGACTGTGGGTGAGTGTTTGATTTGCTCAAACGCTCCGCCCATCATCCCCTTTTGTATCGCTTTGTTCGCCCTAAGTGTGGCAGGGTATGCTCAGACGTGAGTCCCTTGCTCACTTGGCCACTGGATTCAAGATAGCCTGGCTGATGAGGATTATGAATCCGAAACCGGTCCCAGGATGCTTGTTTCCGGTCCAGGGAAGACATGGCTTGGCAGTTCGGGCTGGACTGTTCCCATGAGGCACAGGGTCAGACTGATTAGCATATAGCCATGTCTGAACTGGGGTGGCTGAGTGGGCTAAAGAATGGTGATGGATTAAACCCAGATCAGTTGACTGGGGGTGAGTGTTTGATTTGCTCAAACGCTCTGTCCATCATCCCCTTTTGTATCGCTTTGTTCGCCCTAAGTGTGGCAGGGTATGCTCAGACGTGAGTCTCTTGCTCACTTGGCCACTGGAATCCAGATAGCCTGGCTGATGAGGATTATGAATCCGAAACCGGTCCCAGGATGCTTGTTTCCGGTCCAGGGAAGACATGGCTTGGCAGTTTGGGCTGGACTGTTCCCATGAGGCACAGGGTCAGACTGATTTGCATATAGCCATGTCTAAACTGGGGTGGCTGAGTGGGCAAAGAATGGTGATGGATTAAACCCAGATCAGTTGACTGGGGGTGAGTGTTTGATTTGCTCAAACGCTCCGTCCATCATCCCCTTTTGTATTGCTTTGTTCGCCCTAAGTGTGGCAGGGTATGCTCATACGTGAGTCCCTTGCTCACTTGGCCACTGGATTCAAGATAGCCTGGCTGATGAGGATTATGAATCCGAAACCGGTCCCAGGGTGCTTGTTTCCGGTCCAGGGAAGACATGGCTTGGCAGTTCGGGCTGGACTGTTCCCATGAGGCACAGGGTCAGACTGATTTGCATATAGCCATGTCTGAACTGGGGTGGCTGAGTGGGCTAAAGAATGCTGATGGATTAAACCCAGATCAGTTGACTGGGGGTGAGTGTTTGATTTGCTCAAACACTCCGTCCATCATCCCCTTTTGTATCGTGTGGATTTTTGAGGCACAAATCCTTTGCTCGACCTGTGTGTTTGGACTGTTAGGGCAGATTTATTAATATTTCACGCAACGCAACACAGCCACCCACCTTGCTGCACTGCGCTGCGTGAAAGGACGAGGGCAGGAACGCCCCATATTTACCAAGATATAGCACATTTCTGCTCTCTGCCTGCGCTGGTGCACAGTCTGCTGCCTAGCAGCAACGCAGGCACGGTTGCATCACGGTGCAAGGTTTATCTATTGCAGGCAGGATGGTTTTGTGCATAAAGGGACACCTTGCTCTCTGCCTGCGCTGGTGCACAGTCCACTTACTAGCAGCAAAGCAGGCACGGTTGCATCACGGTGCAAGGGTGTATCCATTGCAGGCAGGATGGTTTTGTGCAGAAAGGGGCACCTTGCTCTCTGCCTGCGCTGGTGCACAGTCTCCTGCCTAGCAGCAACGCAGGCACGGTTGCATCACGGTGCAAGGGTTTATCCATTGCAGGCAGGATGGTTTTGTGCATACAGGGACACCTTGCTACACAATATCAATCCTTTGAAGCTTTTTCTCTGAATGCAGCACACGTACAAAGAGCGAGGAGAAGGCGGAGCATTCTGACACATTCCCAGGTCCACCAGTAATGGTAAATCAGGGAATGTGCCAAAGTCTGTAGGTGGATGGGTGGAACGCCAACTCGCTACCCACGGAACGCCTTCCCAGGGCAGAGCAATGCAAGGCAGGGACTCGTACCGCCGTGCGTTACTCCAGATTTACCAAGCGACGCAGGGCCAGGCAATGGAAGGCAGGGACTCGCACTGCCTTGCGTTACTCCAGATTTACCAAGCGATGCAGGGCCAGGCAATGCGAGGCAGGGACTCGCACTGCCGTGGGTTACTCCAGATTCAGCAAGCGACGCAGGGCCTGGCAATGCAAGGCAGGGACTCGCACCGCCTTGCGTTACTCCAGATTTACCAAGCGATGCAGGGCAGGGCAATGCGAGGCAGGGACTCGCACTGACTTGTGTTACTCCAGATTTACTAAGCAACGCAGGGCCAGGCAATGCAAGGCAGGGACTCGCACTGCCTTGGGTTACTCCAGATTCACCAAGCGACGCAGGGCCAGGCAATGCAAGGCAGGGACTCGCACTGCCTTGCGTTACTCCAGATTTACCAAGCGATGCAGGGCCAGGCAATGCGAGGCAGGGACTCGCACTGCCGTGGGTTACTCCAGATTCAGCAAGCGACGCAGGGCCTGGCAATGCAAGGCAGGGACTCGCACCGCCTTGCGTTACTCCAGATTTACCAAGCAATGCAGGGCAGGGCAATGCGAGGCAGGGACTCGCACTGACTTGTGTTACTCCAGATTTACTAAGCAACGCAGGGCCAGGCAATGCAAGGCAGGGACTCGCACTGCCTTGTGTTAGTCCAGATTTACCAAGCGATGCAGGGCCAGGCAATGCAAGGCAGGGACTCGCACTGCCATGCGTTACTCCAGATTTACCAAGCGATGCAGGGCCAGGCAATGCAAGGCAGGGACTCTCGCTGCCGTGCGTTACTCCAGATTTACCAAGCGATGCAGGGCCAGGGAATGCAAGGCAGGGACCCGCACCGCTGTGCGTTACTCCAGATTTACCAAGCGATGCAAGGCAGGGACTCGCACTGCCTTGTGTTAGTCCAGATTTACCAAGCGATGCAGGGCCAGACAATGCAAGGCAGGGACCCGCACCGCTGTGTGTGACTCCAGATTTACCAAGCGATGCAGGGCCAGGCAATGCAAGGCAGGGACTCGCACTGCCGTGGGTTACTCCAGATTCACCAAGCGACGCAGGGCCAGTCAATGCAAGGCAGGGACTCGCACTGCCGTGGGTTACTCCAGATTCACCAAGCGACGCAGGGCCAGGCAATGCAAGGCAGGGACTCGCACTGCCTTGCGTTACTCCAGATTTACCAAGCGATGCAGGGCCAGGCAATGCGAGGCAGGGACTCGCACTGCCGTGGGTTACTCCAGATTCACCAAGCGACGCAGGGCCAGGCAATGCAAGGCAAGGGCTCGCACCGCCGTGCGTTACTCCAGATTCACCAAGCGATGCAGGGCCAGGCAATGCAAGGCAGGGACTCGCACCGCTGTGTGTGACTCCAGATTTACCAAGTGATGCAGGGCCAGGCAACATGGCCTTGCGTGCGTTGTTTGGTAAATCTGACCAAAGTATTGTGTTGCCCTTGTGACACCATGAGAGATGCACGGGCATTGAAATAGAATGATACATCCGGCCCTCACTGAGTACCAGCACGGATGCATAGTGGTTTTCAAATTGCAGGTTTGGATTTCTTTGGTAGCCTTCAGTGGTGGCTAGCAGGGAATTGGGGTGGACGGGCAGGGGGGACAAAATATATTTTTTAAAAGACTTATCTCCTCACAGCCGCAGTCTCTCCTCCGTCGTTGCTTTGCTTCCTGATGAGTCCTGGAAGCAGAAATCACACAGGCTCCCCTAAGCCAATCACAACTCTGCAATGCAGCATGGTTATTGGTCTGAGCACTGTGGTTCGGCGCTCAGAGAGGGACTGGGAGCATGTGCATGTTTTTTACCCAGACTGTGTATTACAGCCCGGTGGAGAACATGCTAAGTGCACATGACTGTTTGGCCGGCCCAAGACTCCTGGCGAAACCATTATGCGCACTTAAGTGCATGAACCATTCCTCCCCGTGTGACACCTGCCCTGCCCCGCCCTAACCCAGCCCCGTAGCTACGAAAAACAAAACGATTGTAACAATGTTATTATCCTTTTATTTTCCCTTTTTCCTGCTCTGAGAGCAGTGGGGCGACGCTCCTCCGCCTTAGCTGAGTAGCCGCCCCTGGTAGTATTTACCTGTTCCTCATGAAGATTGGTGACGAGCCGTAGAATTAGATTAAATCCTTTTTCATTAGATGAATATAACTGTGCACTTAAGTACTGTGCGGTTGATAGTTGCTTAGATGAGGACAATGAGCGCCACTAAGGCTAACTTTAAATGTGAGTTCTAGATAGATGACGAAATTGATGAACGTTTTGAGTTGTCAATAAAACATTACCCTGAGGAAGTCAAAGCCATTTAACTCAGAGAAACACGTGTCGGCCGGTGGTCATCCTAATAAAAACGATCCGTCTCTAGTCATGATCTCATTACTTGAGAGTCAATTGTTTGTTTTCTTTTGCTGAAATATTTTGTCTCACTCAGGATATTTGTAAAAGATTGTGAAATAATACTTTATACTAATAAACTATATTTTCATGTTGTAATATATCCTTTTGAATCCCCTCAAGAATAATCCAGTGCTGGGGTTGCTACAGAGGAAGTATAGTAAAGTCAGCAGGAGGAGAGTGTCAGAGGAAGAGAGTTTAATGGGATAAAACAGCTAAAGGTGGAGGAGGAGGACTGAACGGAGAGACAAGGAATCAGGCAAGGTTAAGGTTGAGCGAGAAAGACTGGGAATGAGAGGAGGGCAAAGGAGGAAAGAAAGGGAAGGGTAAAGAGGAGAGCGAGGAGTGGGCAGGATGAGGAGTAGGCAGGCCTTATGCGTTTGAATTGCATCAGTGGGAGGAAGCCGTAGTAGGCAGGTTAGGGAGTGAGAAGTTAAAAAGTGTTTGCAAGAGGACCCATGCAGGGAAGGAGCTTTGTCAGTAGGATTGGGTGGCAATGGGGGTTGGGCTTCAGATTTCCCAACAATCACGCTGGTTGAAATACATTATATGAGGAGCATAGTACAAGGGCTGCTTAAAGAGCAGCAGGAAGGGAGAGGACTGACAATATTGGGGGTAGTTACAACTCAATATTTTGTAAAATAACCATATGTTAAGACCTTTAAAACAGAGACTAGAGGGTGTGGCTGGGTGTTTTTTACATGTATATGTAGAATCCCATGGGAAATCCGACAAACACCTCTCCAAATCCAACTTAAAGCACCTGTAGCCAACGATTTACTACAATTTACTGCAAAAACTGGGGCGGCTCCTCCGCTAAGGCGGAGGAGGGTCGCCCTACTTCTTTCAAAGCATAGAAAAAAGAATAAAAAAATGATAATAACTTCATTATTATAATTTGGGGGGGTAACTGCGGGCTGGGTTAGGGCGGGCGGGCTAAGGTCACAGAGGGAAGAGTGGTGGGCACACTCTAAGTGTTGGTGACTTTTTGGCCAGCCATTTTGGCCGGCCAAACAGTCATGCACACTAAGGATGTTCCCCACCAGGCTACATTACACAGCCTGGTGAGGAACATGCCCAGTCTGCCATTCCCCATTTGAGGACCAAACCAGGGCGCTCAGACCAATCACAACACTGCATTCAGTGTTGTAATTCGCTTCGGGAGGGAATCTGTGTCTGCTTCCAGTTCCTGCTTTTGTTCGGCGACGTCGGCAGGGAAGCGGAGGAAAGACGCTCCCAGCCGAAGAGGTAAGTGTTTTTTGGGGGGAGGGGTTTCAACCCCGCCATCTCGTTCCCTTCCAGCCACCACTGCTACAGAATACATTTATTAGGGAGGTGTAACACCCTGAACACCCCACCCGGAACCTACGCCCCTGGATCCTTGACATGCCACATCCCCAGCTGGTCTCTGGTTGTTCACCGATGGCTTGTTACAGGTTGTAACTTCTTGATCGCCTAGATGCCGATTACAATTTGGGAGTTATGGGCTCCATCGGAATTGGGAGAAATACACTGAATCTGGGGATCTTTGTTAATTCAGCTTGAGTTTCCCTATTTAATACCAGGCAGTGTTCTTTGTGAAACTCCTTAATCAGTCAATCAATTGGATATAGCGTGACCAATCACCAGTGAGTGTATCTATGCGCTGGATGTGAACTTCTGGGAGATATTAAGAATTACACAAGGAACTTGGGGGCATATTATCAAGGGGGTTTATCTCTGCTTTTTTGGCTTTAAAAGCCAAGAAAGCGGAGATAAAATTATCTCCCTATTACCTAGCTGTCGCTAACACCAGTTAGCGACAGCTAGTTGGAGATAGCGACCATCTTGGGCCCCACTTTGCATGTCAGTGATATTTATCACTAATGACATGCAAAGTGGGCGTGCCAAGATGTTAGCGACTGGAAACAGTCGCTAACATCGCTATCTCCTATTACCAACTTTTGGAGATATTCGCGCTAAGCGCGAATATCTCCAAAAACTAACACCTGCCCTGAGCAGTTCTTAGCCATGTTATCCAATGGGAGGTGGATAACATGGCTAAGAGCATTAGCTCGGTAATGCATGAATATCGCTGACTTTTCAGCGAAATTCATGGATTGTGGCCGTTTTTTATCGCATTTGCGATAAACCTTGATAATAGCAAGGTTTATCTGCGATAATTTCTGACGATGCTTAGCGTTAAAAAATTCGTTGCTAAGCATCGTTAGCGATAAATATCGCTTAACGTTGGTAATATGCCCCTGGGTGCAGTGTTCCCGATTCTTCAGTGCCCTCCCTTTTATAAGTGAACCCTTAGTATCCAATTTGTAATGGGGCAGTTTTTTCCTTTCTTCCCCTGCCCCCAATATCAGTAACACCAGGGGTGGTGAGGGGTAGATTTACCATGCCACATAGTGGCCCACCTGAATCGCCTCATAATGGCAAAAGGCAGCAGCGGGTTTTTGTGCCTCAAGGACAGTTTGTCCCTTGCAGCTTGTCCATCACAGTTTGTCCCTAGCACCTTGTCCGTTACAGTATGTCCCTTGCAGCTTGTCCCAAACAGTATGTTCCTTGCAGCTTGTCCCTCACAGTGTGTCCCTTGCAGCTTGTCCCTCACAGTGTGTCCCTTGCAGCTTGTCCTCACAGTGTGTCCCTTGCAGCGTGTCCCTCACAGTGTGTCCCTTGCAGCTTGTCCCTCACAGTGTGTCCCTTGCAGCTTGTCCCTCACAGTGTGTCCCTTGCAGCGTGTCCCTCACAGTGTGTCCCTTGCAGCTTATCCCTCTCAGTTTGATCCTTGCAGTTGGTCCCTTACACTTTGTCTCTTGCAGCTTGTCCCTTACAGTGCGTCCCTTGCAGTTGGTCCTTCACAGTTTGTTCCTTGAAGCTTGTCACTTACAGTATGTTCCTTGTACTATGTCCCTAGTAGCTTGTCCCTCACAGTTTGGCCCTTGCAATATGTCCCATGCAACTTGCCCCTAGCAGTATGCCCTTTGCTGCTTGCCTCTCACTGTTTGTCCTTTGCAGCTTGCTGCTCACAGTTTGTCCCTTGCAGCTTGTCCCACAGTTTGTCTCTTGCTGCTTGTCCCACACAGTTTGTCCCTTGTCGCTTACAGTTTGTCTCTTGCAGCTTGTCCCTCACAGTTTGTTCCTTGCAGCTTGGCCCTCACAGTTTGTCCCTTGCAGCATGTCCCTCACAGTTTGTCGCTTGCAGCTTGTCCCTTACAGTTTGTCCCTTTCAGCGTGTCCCCTACAGTTTGTCCCTTGCAGTTTGTCCCACAGTTTGTCTCTTGCGGCTTGTCCCACAGTTTGTCCCTTGCTGCTTGCCCCACAGTTTGTCCCTTGCAGCTTGTTTCACACAGTTTGTCCCTTGTCGCTTACAGTTTGTCTCTTGCAGCTTGATGCTCACAGTTTGTCCCTTGCAATATGTCCCTTGCAGCATGTCCCTCATAGTTTGTCGCTTGCAGCTTGTCCCTTACAGTTTGTCCCTTTCAGCGTGTCCCCTACAGTTTGTCCCTTGCAGTTTGTCACTCACAGTATGCCCATTGCACCTTGTTCCTTACAGTTTGCCCCTTTCAACTTGTCCCTTACAGTTTGTTGCTTGCATATTGTCCCTTATAATATGCCCCTTGCAGCTTGTCCCTCACAGTTTGTCCCTTGCAGCTTGTCCCTTGCAGCTTATCCCTCACAGCTTGTCCCTTGCAGCTTGTGATGCACAGTGTGTCCCTTGTCCTTGCAGTTTGTCCCTTGCAGCTTGGCCCTCACAGTTTGTCCCTTGCAGCTTGTCCCTCACAGTTTGTCTCTTGCAGCTTGTCCCTTACAGTATGTCCCTTGCAGGTTGTCCCTCACAGTTTGTCTCTCGCAGCTTGTCCCTCAAAGTTTGTCCCTTGTCCATAACTGTTTGTCCCTTGCAGCTTGTCCCTCACAGTTTGCCCCTTGCAGCTCACTGTCCACCTGAGCTCTGTAGAACTACTTTGAGTGTCCTGAATGTATTTACCTGGGAGAAGAAGCTGCAGCACAGAAGGTTTCATGAACAGGGCCAGTTAATAAACATGCTTATCTTTCATGATGCTAATAAGGTGGAATGGGATCACTTACAGTAAGGCAATCCTTAAACCAGAAGGCAGATTGCCTTAAAGTTTTTAATACCAGACCAAATGGGCAAGGGCTCAGTAAGGCTCTAAATGTCCTAGAATGCAAAGTATTTTGTGTCTAAAGTCAGGACTAGCCAAAGGATGCAATGTTTCAACCCACACTCTAGACCTGAATCGTTGTGGTTTCTGGGTGCCACGCCCTCACAAAATAAATACTCCACCTCGCCCTCTTCTCACCTCAGCTTCACAAACTTCAGTTTCTCTTCACAATTGCAGCTCCTGTCCACAGCTTCTTCTGCCTTCCCTTCTAGCAGCCCTTCCTTTTATCCTCTTACCTCCTGCAATTACTTACTATGCCCAACCCATTCTCCTCCTCTTCCTCCTCTCGCCCAGTTAACCTGAGGTGAAGTGGATTCCCAGGACAATGCTGGTACCAGAGATCCAGGTGACATTTACTGCTGGGCCTCCAGGGCTCAGGTCAGGAGACTCCTTTGGCTCACAGCAATCTGTTTTGTGCCAGGCTGTTGCCTCATCACAGCTTCATGTACCCAAGGGCCAATCCACCATCACCTATTTCTCTAAACTCTCGATCCCTGCCACAAAAATTATTTGCCCACCATCCTAAACCTCTGAACTCACACTCTTTTGCAGGGTTTCCCCTCCTGAGATTAATTTCCCCCTTCAAACAAGTGAAATCCCTCCACAATGCGATCACCTGCTCTAATGTAATGGGGAATGCATTGTAATGGATTGCGTTGCAAAGCCCTGTGTTGTAAAATATTTTGCGGTGTAAAAACTGCAGGGTAATGGCACGCGGAGTAAAAGTGTGTGGGGTAAAGTGTCCTATTCGGAGATATCACCAACCACCATTACATTACAATGGACACATCTGTACTCTTCGAAAGAATAGGTGTGCTATGGCTGCTCCCTCACGCTGAACTACAGATGACTTTCACAATGCTGCCCTTGATAGAGGTGACATCCTAAGGGACAATATGTATTTTGCATAATCTTGTAGTGCTCATGTAAATTCATATAGCCAGAGACACAGCAATAGAGGCAACTCCCATACGTTTCTTTAGGCACAAATTCAGGCATGTTCTTTCACGCCCTTGCAAATGTCCTGAGAAGGCCTAAATGTATCCGGCCGAAGCGCGCCAACACTCTTCCAGAGGAGTTCACAACTTGAATCACTGTAAAGGTTTCATTCACACCAAGTTCCAGTTGCAATCTTCATTAGGGATGTATCCATTATGTAGATGTCAAGTACCTTAAAGGCTAACCGGTACCGTTAGAGAACACTGCCTATATAGGTTCAGAAGCAGTGCTACAATGAAATGATGTGCTTTTTAGGTCGAGCCTACAGTGCTTGCACTGGACGATGACCTGTTGTCTGTACCTTGTGGAGCCTGACTCCTCCCACGCTTTGGATTGGCTTTTGTCTTTGTCATGTAAAAATTGTCGCCTCCATATGGCAAAAGATTAGTGAATGTCCCACCTTAGTTAAATATAGTTCACTCCCATGTAGTATGGCCCGGGAGAAAGCAGCGGCGCACATGCTGCTTGCATGCCTTCATCTTGTTGTTTTCATTATTTCCACATTGCCTTCTGTACACGATCTTGACTGCTCTGCTCAGTTCACCATCCATACCGCTAGCCCCGCCCTCTCACCCTTCCTGGGCTCGGCCACTTCTTTGGGGTCTGCCTGTGATTGCTTCTATGAACACAGGCTTTACTTACCAATTCTCTGTTCATACGTGTTGGCAGTGTTGAAGTCGAGTGTTTATTCATATGGACTGTCTCAATCCGTCTTCCTCTGCTAGGGGTGGAGTTTCACCTTGGTGTAGCTGGCATCCTGGTCGCCTCAGGTACAGGGATGCATTCCAAGTGCGTGTGGCCCAATGGGCTTAGACAGGCTCTACCCCTGCCGGTGCAGAATGAAGCGAGTCCAGGACTTCACACCTGGGTGAGGAGGAGGACTGGGGGCACGGGAAGAAAGCTCCCACTCCCCAATGACCAACCCAGACTGAATGACTGGGAGGAACTGATGAATGGAATATGATACTAGGATAGCACAACATGCGGAAATGGATCACCTCTAGGCACCCTTGACCGAAAGAGTGAGTGCGCAAATGTTTCAGCAAAGGTAGGCTGGTGTTTTAGAAAACAATAGGAATCATTTTAAATGCCTTACTGGGAGGTTTAAACACGCCCTCGCTTGGGCCACATTATGACCTGCACAAGGACAGAGGGCCATATTATCAAGAAATGCCATATTATCAAGCCCATTATTGCCGCTTTAGCGGCAGTTTCCTGCCAATAAAAGCAGCGATAGTGTATCGCCCTTTCTTGATAATATGGCCAAGAGTTCCCCATAGTCTTCATCGCTGTCCTTACATGGTCATGCCTTCCCTGTCGGAGCAAAGGGAAGAGGATGTGTCGTAACACCAAGAGCTGCCAACAGTGGAAAAACAAGGAAGGAGTCTCGGCATCGGCTCAACAACATCCTGTGATTCTGGAAATATCACTTAACCTCGTGGTGCCAAAAAAACATGAAAGTGTCCTTGTGTAATGTAACTGATTCCCATGTAAAGTGCGTCATTACCTTTGGGTTGAATTTGCACAATCTAAAAAGAAATGCAAAAAAAAAAAATGCAAATGCACACCTGGTGTGACATTCAGCTGCAGTACTATTTTATGGGGCCTACATGACCAGTAACTTCTTCCACACAATCCATACAAAGCTGTGAGGGGCATTTAGCTGGTGTATACTAACAACATGTTTTCCTTAACCAATCCCCAATGGGCGTGTATAAACATAGGGACATTTTCCATCAAAAGTCCATCCATTTCTCTTTGGTGTGGGCTCTGGGGCTAGTCTGCTGCTGGGCTCTGGCTCAGGTGCTGCTGGGGCACATTGGGCTGCTGGGCTCTGGCTCAGGTGCTGCTGGGCTCTGAGGCTAGTCTGCTGCTGGGCTCTGGCTCAGGTGCTGCTGGGCTCTGGCTCAGGTGCTGCTGGGCTCTGGGGCTAGTCTGCTGCTGGGCTCTGGCTCAGGTGCTGCTGGGCTCTGGCTTAGGTGCTGCTGGGCTCTGGCTCAGGTGCTGCTGGGTTCTGGCTCAGGTGCTGCTGGGCTTTGGGGCTAGTCTGCTGCTGTGCTCTGGCTCAGGTGCTGCTGGGCTCTGGCTCAGGTGCTGCTGGGTTTTGGGGCTAGTCTGCTGCTGGGCTCTGGCTCAGGTGCTGCTGGGCTCTGGGGCTAGTCTGCTGCTGGGCTCTGGCTCAGGTGCTGCTGGGCTCTGGCTCAGGTGCTGCTGGGCTCTGGCTCAGGTGCTGCTGGGCTCTGGCTCAGGTGCTGCTGGGCTCTGGTGGCTAGTCTGCTGCTGGGCTCTGGCTCATGTGCTGCTGGGCTATGGTGGCTAGTCTGCTGCTTGGCTCTGGCTCAGGTGCTGCTGGGCTCTGGCTCAGGTGCTGTTGGGCTCTGGCTCAGGTGCTGCTGGGCTCTGGTGGCTAGTCTGCTGCTGGGCTCTGGCTCAGGTGCTGCTGGGCTCTGGTGGCTAGTCTGCTGCTGGGCTCTGGCTCAGGTGCTGCTGGGCTCTGGGGCTAGTCTTCTGCTGGGCTCTGGCTCAGGTGCTGCTGGGCTCTGGTGGCTAGTCTGCTTCTGGGCTCTGGCTCAGGTGCTGCTGGGCTCTGGCTCAGGTGCTGCTGGGCTCTGGCTCAGGTCCTGCTGGACTCTGGCTCAGGTTCTGCTGGGCTCTGGCTCAGGTGCTGCTGGGCTCCGGGGCTAGTCTGCTGCTGGGCTCTGGCTCAGGTGCTGCTGGCCTCTGGCTCAGGTGCTGCTGGGCTCTGGCTCAGGTGCTGCTGGGCTCTGGCTCAGGTCCTGCTGGGCTCTGGCTTAGGTGCTGCTGGGCTCTGGGGCTAGTCTGCTGCTGGGCTCTGGCTCAGGTGCTGCTGGTCTCTGGTGGCTAGTCTGCTGCTGGGCTCTGGCTCAGGTGCTGCTGGACAAGGGCCCATTGGGCTGCTGGGGCACTAGGGCCTCAGAAACCGGGATCTGCCTGCATGCCTTTCAAGCCCCCAATACCAGTCATGAGGGTCTGTACTTCAAGCCAGGAAAGCTTCATTCGGTCTTATGAGACCTGCAAGCAGCAAATAAAACTATAAAAACCAACAATGGCAATCTTGATACATCTTAATTTTACCAATAGAACATCCTTATAGCACTCATGAAGGATATTGACATCATGTATGGCCCATTCTTCAATAGCATCCTCTCTCATCTTGGTATAATGTGCCACACCAACAAGGCCATATCCATGATAGTCAACAGCTGCTTGAGGGGGAGGAAATACTTAGCAGCTGGACTAAATCTGAACATGACCAACTGTGCGAGCCTAGCAAAGTACCCCTGCATGGGAGCTGGCGATGCCCAGCGGTGGGCACAAGAGAAAACAAACATGGAGAAGAGAAAAGGAGCACGCCCACGTGCTTTCAAGGTATCAGCCAGCTGGAACATGATTTCCTATGCCACATTCTTATTAAAAGCAGACAGTAGTTGTTTGTTTGGAGTTTGTTGTAGCTTACAGTAATGCTTTGTCTCTCAAGAGGAGGAAACAAACTGTCAGAAATAGGTTTCAATTTCTAGATTCATCAACTTCTTAATTAAGTTGTTGCTAATAAAGGAGTATTATTACGAGTTATGAATAACAGCTGGGAACAATTGAGCAGAGCGCTTCGATGTAAGTGCCAACGATTCTAGGAAAGCACTGAAGAAGGGTGTCTGGCAGGAGCACTGATGACCTGCAATATTTAATTACATCAACCTTCCAATATCGGAATAAGTAATAATAACAAAACTTTGATTTTAAAGGGGGGTGTTTACATTTGCAGCTCAAATGCATTTTAAAAAACAAATGTGGCTGTAAACTGACCTCTTAATACCCCCTGCTACGAGTCTGTTAAGATGGGACTTGAATGAATGAACCCAAAGTCTTTAGTGCCAACTAATAATAAGATTTCAATAGGACACTTTACAATGTTAAAATGATCAGAACACTGGCGCACCCCAATGACCGCAATCTATAGTTACTTGAACCTTTAGCCACACCCACTGAGCTATCTCCCTGTGAGCACAAACCAAGACCCATAGGACACACACAGATCGCAGTGCGGGCAAATCAACCTCATGACCAGCCAGTGGGTGCTGCAGCTGGAACTTTGTGGTCCTAGGCAGCACCAGGCATTTACCCGGTGAATGGATTCACTAGAACTTGGCTACACACAAACACACACACACACATATACACACACATACACACACATAAAATATATATATATATATATATATATTCACTGAAAAAACCATAGGTTCCACACAGGTTATAGTTAGGAATTAGCGTTTAAAAAACCTTGCAAATTCATTGAAAAAAACATAGGTTTCGCACATGTTATAGTTAGCTGGACATTTCACTCATACAAAACCTTTGAAATTCCCCCGTTATAGTTAGTTCAGCTAACTATAACTCGTGCGCCCGCGATGCACTGCTGATGATGTCACATATTACATCACTCCTGACATGGTCAGTGACATCACTCATGGGACCACCTGAGCAGGCCTAAGGTGTCAGGGTGTTTCTACCCTGCCCACTTTTTGCGTTCTACACGTTTGTTTTACTGCTTTCTTGTGCCTTGGTCTACCGAGCACAAGATGGCTGCCAACACTTCCTGGTTTGGAGTGTTGAAATCCATTGAGCATGCAGCTCGTGCTCGGAAAGGTACACGTACCGCCCGATTTTTTGCCCAAAAAAAATTGGGGGGGGGGCCTTGGGGGTCCTTGTGGGACCAACCTGAGCAGGCTTAGGAGGTCAGGGTGCTTCTACCCTGCCCCCTTTTTGAGTTCTAAACATTTGTTTTTCTTCTTTCTAGTGCCTCAGTCTACCGAGGCACAAGATGGCTGCCAACAAATTCTGGTTAGGAGTGTTGGCAGACAGTTGACAGCCAATCAGCATGCAGCTCGTGCTCGGGAAGGTACACGTACCCCGCGATTTTTTTGCCTTAATATATATCTTTTTTTTGTTGATTTTTTTGATTTTCTCAGGAACTACTGGAGGGATTTACACCATTTGACCAAAAGCGTGAACTGCGAATCAGACTCTACCATTTTGCCAAATTTCTTGTAATTCCGTTCAGCTGTTTTTTCTCAGCCCCCACTTGACAAATCCCCCCAAAACTTTCAGTGAAGGAGCGGAGCGGGCCATCTTCTTTGAGAAATTCGCAAAGATTCATCAACCGGCCCCAAAGTTATTCGCAATAGAATGTTGCGGATTTCCTATGGAAACTAGGTCTTAACTATAACTACCTACTGGCGACCGCCAGTAGGTAATATATATATATATATATATATATATATATATATATATATAAATTTGCACAGTCCCGGCCCAGCTTATTCACTCCATGGGACCATCCAGGTACGGACCACAAAACGCCAACGCACTGATGTTGCTTGTTCACAAAAGTGCTTTTATTTGTTCCTTCACCTCAAAATTGAAACAGATAAGTGTCTGCCATGACGCGTTTCGATCGCTAAGATGTGATCTTGATCACATATATATATATACAGATACTTTCTGTTTCTCCAGGACGGCAACACAGAAATAACGGACCACCAGGCAATGTAGAGCTTCTCAGGTAGGTTTATTATCCCTTCTCTCACTCAGCATGACACGTTTCTGGTAACGAATACCCTTGTTCACATAACGGGCATGCAGTACTTGTCAGTTTATTTATACATGTTTTTTTCACCTTTCAAAACCACGTGATCATAAACAGTGACGACACACTTCAGTGAAAAACAATCAATTTCGTGGAATCTTCCGTTATTTTTAGAATCTTCGTTGTTATGCATGATTACAATTCTAGACAGTAAAACATTTTTGGAGTGTAGCAGCAATGTTATTGAAATATAGCAGCATAAATGCTTAATAGTACGTGCAAAATACGCAATAAATACTATTTAAAAAATCCATACAATAAATAATATATATTCTTGTAACATATCATTTAACATCAAGCTTATTTTTATAATCACATAACACTATATTATGGTTTGTGCAAAAAACGTAATTATTTCTTTTCCTTTAGTTTACATTGATGACTGAATGTGCAAATCACAGCTTAAATGCTGCCGCATTGTGCAAATCAACCATGCGTACAATGGGCTTCTCTCTTATCAGAATAAGTCCATTTATCTGTGCAAAATGTGCAAGATTTTTAGTATGCTGCTAATATTTTAACTCAGCATCATGCAAATCTCCTGCCTCAATGCAGTCACATCTGTGCAAAAATAAGCCTATATAAGAATAGCTGCCACGAATTGTCCCCCAATAAAATCATTAAATAATTTCTGTTGTCCAGATTAAAATATCATTCTTGTCTATACCTGATCCCAAGTGTAAACCTCAATATATCTAATCGTCATGCAAACGATTCCATTAGCAATTTAAAAAGTGCTTAGTGCGGATCATATGTGCAAAAAGAATAATGATTTTTTTTTCATTTAAAACCAATGAATCACATATAGAATTGGAGGCTGACTGATGGGGCTAAATGCATGTAAATACCCCATATCCTGTATCCATGTTATTGAGAGGCCTCACTCATTTACAAGCCTGTAAGAGTGAACTAGATGTTACAAGTTTCTTAAATGGTCTCCTAAGCATATTTAAATGATAAAGTCAAATCGATTGTTTAAAGGAATGTGTGTAAATCCTACGTATTGTTGAGACCGTTAGGATATTTACTATCCAAATTTAAAATATATCTTGTTTCCAATTGTCTCAACAATTTTCCCTATTGCCCCCTCTACATGGCATAGGATCAGCGTCAATTACATAGTAGGTTAAACAATTAATATCCCTATTATGTACAGATTTAAAATGTTTTGCGACTGGATAGGTTGGATCGCAGTTCATGATGGCTCTAATATGTTGTAATATTCTCACGTGCACCTGGAGCTTCGAACTTCCCACATACCTCAGCCCACAGGTGCACGTGAGAACATAAACTGCAAAATCCGTACGTCAGTTATATTTGCCCTTAATGTCAAGTTCCTTTTCTTTAAATGGAGTGCTGTATTTTGTTGTGTTTACACCAAATTTACAAGCACGACATGTAATGCATTTGAAGAAGCCCTATTTAGTTGTTAACCAAGTTTTCATTGAAGCTCCTTCTACCTTTGTATATATATTTGAGTGTATATGCACACACATACATATATTACCTACTGGCGGTTGCCTGTAGGTAGTTATAGTTAGGAAGAGCATTTTTTGTTTTGCTTACAACTTTGGCCTCAATTGATGAATCTGCATGAAATTTCCCAAACTAATTCTTTGTTCATATCAGCCCCTATGTTGAATTTTTGGGGGTGATTCATCAAGGGGGGGCAAAAAAAAAGGAGGTCCCAAAACATGTTTTCTCCATGTTCATTTCCATAGGAAACTTTAGACAAGGCTATAGGTCGAACGGGTGAACAGAAATACCCCAAATTTGGCAGGGAGAAGGGTCTTGGTCTAGAAAGCACGCTTTTGTTTACTTGGTGTAAATACGTTCAGTAGTTTTGGAGAAATATCTAAATTTACAGATATCGATATTTGGGAATTCTGCCATCTGATTGGCTGAGGTGTTACGAGCACGAGCTTGCTGCTTATTGGCTGCGAGCGGTGCGAGCTGTTGCAACTAGGAAGTGTTGGCAGCCATTTTGTGATCACGTTGAAACGAGTAAGGGGAAAAAAGGGCGGAAAGAATAGGAAACAGGAGGATAGGAGCACTGTAACCTCTGTGGGGGAGTATGAAGTGAAGTAGTCACTCATACCGGACTGAAAGTGCAGTGTTGCTCAGAGTGACATGGTGCTGAGATGAGATGCTTCTATACTCGGGTATAAAACCGAGAGCCTAAATCGTGAGGTCATTGCTGTAAAGTTATGTGCTCTAGTGTTTGTAGCATACCTCTGGAAGTAGTGTTAGTAAGCGTTTATACCATACAGGGAGTGGGAAGCAAACTACTGACCTCTACCGTGCGTTTATACTGTACCGGAAGTGGGAAGCGAAGTACTCACGCCTACTGGTGTGAAGACTCGGGGATCAAACCGAGCTGATTGTTGTAAAGTGACGGGCTGTGGGCACTGTAGCATACTGGGTGCTGTAGTATAACTGTGTAAGTAGTGTTAGTATGCGTTTATAACTGTGTAAGTAGTGTTAGTATGTGATTATAGTATACAGGGAGGGGGAAGCGAACTACTGACCCCTACTGGTCTGGGGGATTAAACCGTGAACTCATTGCTGTAAAGTCATGTGCTCTATGTAGTATTCCAATGTAAGTCATAGTAGAATGTTAGTATGTAATGCTACTATAATGTAAGTATGTAATGTTAGAATGTAGGGCTGTCATGAGGGGAATCTCGGGGAGTTTGTACATGATGCTGGAGAAGACGGTTGCCTTGCTGTCTGGTCCTGTTGGTAACTGTTTAAGCTGTCTTCTTTTCCTGCAATAAATCTACTTATCGGATCCACTGCTGTCCTCCTCTTCACTACATAAGTTTGGCGACGAGGGGCGAGAAGGTAAAAAGAAGGCAGCACTAACTAAGATTTTGAGCTTGCTTGCGTTCTGCTGAAGACCCGTTTTCTTAGTGAAGATGTTTCGACTCATCCCAGGGTCGTCGGCTGATAGAACTATGTGATCCTACCTCTGGTAGGATTTATATTTTTTGATTTTGGGCTTCCTCTGCCTCTTCACTACACTCTGGTTGCTGTTCTACACGTGTGCAAGTAGTGGTAGTATTCGTTTAGACTAATTCTGTAGTTATGCATTAACCAATGCATCATGACCCTGTGGAGCGCCACCTCCCAGGCGCAGGTCATACAGTGTCCCGGGGTCTGCATCCGCGGGACATTTATGTTGACTATTACAGGGCGGGAGCATTGCTTCCACCCTGTGATAGAAAATTCTTGTTTGGCTCATTGAAGCGAGGAGGAAAACCTCATATTGCTTCAATAAATCAGATCCGGATGGTAAAAATGGAGAAAAAAAATTAAGCGGGTCTCACCTGTTCATTTAAATGAGCCCACTGGTGGGTAATGTTCCGGGGCCAATCCTATTATTATATTGCGTGGTCTCTGCAGCACTGGGGACCTTAATCTCATATGTAAATTAGGTGCGGGGGGGCACAGACAGGTTTCGCAGACTAGGGGATCGACACCTTCCCGGGTATTGTTTACGAATTGTTCAGGGGACTTCGAGGCCAAGTCAAGACCGGGGAACAGCAACTCCGGGACTTTACTTAAATATGCAGGGTGGACCTCGCCAGTCCTTGAAGCCTCGGTGGCCCTAGGCAGTGCCTTATTGGTTCTGAAATCACACGGGCAGTACTCATTGTGTTATAAAGTGATACACTCATAGAACCCTTGCCATTGTAGAATTACCCAGGCTTCATTTATGTAATAGTCTGTTGGTTTATATTTGGTAGGTGCACCGCAAAATAAACAATGTTTGCCCTCATAACCTACTATCAACTGCCGATTTTCACAATAAACTACAGACAAGTGTTATTAGAAATTGAAGACCCATACACTCACTTATGTATTGGTAAAATAAAATAACTTTTATTAAACCAACACAAATAAATGGAAATGTAACTGTAATTCGAACAACAGTAAAACATGAAAGAAGTGGGTGAGACTCCTCCGGAAGCAGCGTACAAAGCATGCAAGAGAAAAGAGAAACATAAGTATGTGTGCCATGTCCAAGAGAACAAGTATTTGCAATGCTTTATGTCTCGCATTAACGCAAGTTTAAGCTTTTGGCATTGTAAATGACAATGCATTTTATTGATGTTTTAAAAAAAAACTAAAATAAAAGGAATTGTTATTTGCATTGCGAATAGCTCAAACTCGCGTAAATGCGAGACCTATTGCATTGCAAATGCTTGTTAATTGCTGGCAGGTCTAAGACCAGGAGGGACCATGCCCACTTAAAGCTCTGCGCACTGTACGTTTCAAGCAAGCGCCCTCTGCACAAGACTAAAGGCTCCTTGCCCTTTGACCCAAGGGACCCTGCCCAGTGACACTGGCTCCTGCTCACAGTATGAGGTTCCTATCCCCAAAACTCACCACCATTGGCTCACCGCATGAGACCAGAGGCAGCCTTAAGCCGTGCTCATGAGCTGGCATCAGAAAATAGGCAATGCCAGCACGCGCCCTGAAGTTCTCGTAAGGCACCACTTAGGTGCTCTAAAAACGTAAAAATAAATAGAATGAAATAACAAGCCCTGGAGTTTTGTGCGTGCTAAAAGAAAATTTTAAAAAGCAGGCGAGTAGTGCTCAGAGGCGCTTGAGTGAGTGTGCTGGCGATGAGCGGGTGTGTGATCACCCATCCTGCTCTTTTTCAAAGCACATACTCGTGCTTGTGGCGCGTGGCTATGCATTCCCGCAAGCCCTATGCCGCCACAAGCACAAGTATTGGCTTTTTAAAAAGAGCTGCACGACGACTAAAGGTCTCCTATGCAGTGCATGCGCACTGCGTAGGTGAGACCTAAAATTAAAGGTAGTCAGAATGAAAGGAAGAAAGTGAGAATGGGATAGAGAGCGAGTGGGTGGAAGGGAGAAGGGGAGGGAGAGTCAAAAGAACAGAGGGAGGAGGAGACAGAGCGTCGGCCTACTGCACCCAGACCTCACTGTTCACCTCCCGTCACACGTGTGTCTGGGATGCTGGGGTCCGCGAGAAACAGTGTGGTCCAGCAAGTCTTTCAAATGAAACAGATATATGATTGAGGCCAGAGATTCTAGTATTATCTACCCGAACATTGCTTGTCTGCACCTGTGCACCCCAGTCCCTTCCCCCGCACTGTTCTCAATTGCAGCTTCTGCATACCGAGGCTTCACTGCTCACCTGCCACAACCGGTGTGTCCAACGACTTGCCAGTACGAGCTCTAACTCTGGGGTGTCGCTCTTAGGGTGGCACAGCAGGTCTCCGGTCGGGGATGGTGTCTTGATACCACAATGGAAGGCGTCAGTGTCTGAAAAGGGAGAAATAATATACTGGTGGAAACGTCTTAAGGTATATGAAGGTGTATTTCAAGCTTAAGAGAGAACACCAGTTGAGTGCATCCTTCCTTCTTGAAGCACAATCTACCAACTGTTAGTGGTACTCGTGGTTCAAAGAGGAGTTGGAGTGCACAAGAATACACAAGGGTAAAAAATAATATATTATGCCAACGTTCACATAAAAAAGGAACAGAGTGCATCCTAGAAGGATAATGTGTGCGTGCAATAGAGTTGGGCAAGCCTGTGTGCATGTACACTTAGTAATGAGCTCCTACAGTGCCCCAAAAGACAACGGCCCATGTATGTAGGGCAGCCCTGCCCGCTTGCTCAGTCCTACAGTACGGTCCACCACGTCCTTAAAATGAGACAGAGATGGGACTGAATGAGGTCAGAGATCACATCATTACGCACGGCAACATCGCTTGTTTGCACCTCTGCACCCGGGCTGATGCACCCCATCCCTTCCGCAGCACCGCGCTCAATTGCAGACCCTAAGCACCCAGGCCCCACTGCTCACCTGCTGTCATTGGTTTGTGTCCAAACACGATGGACAGTAGGGTTCACAATTCAGATGTAGTTTTGAATGCCAGGATGATGTACACCTCATGGATCCCTTTTTTTTATTGCGCATTGTGATATGTTGAGGTGGATGCGGCCATATCACCTGAAGCAGTGTGGAATAACTGGGACCTGTGGTGTTGTTGTTATCCTATTTATACATACGCAAAGTGGGCTGGGCTTGCGTACGCCAGGCCAGCGTAGGGGTGTAAATAATTATTCCGGGGAACTGGTTGTTGTTCAGTTCCTGCCTGGGCAGGAAGTGTACTTATGTGTGTGTCCCTGTTGCAGTTTTGATGTTGCACAATCCGCAATTTACATTAATGTAGCATGTACCCGGAGGGCGGCAACTATCGCTAATGAGATGCTGTCCGAAAACATTGAACGGAGAACATCACATGTTGTTGTGAAGCTTGTGGATATGCGCAGACACGCATGTCAATGGTGTATGGTATTATTGAAAGTGTTGCTATCGCGAAGCACACACATGTGGATGTGCTCGGATGGAGGGAGGATCAGCAGTGAGGCTACGTCATACACAGTGATAATGCTCATTACAGTCAAGCAATGCATGTCAAACGAGAATCTGAAAGTCTCACATATGACACACTACTATACTGGTAAAGCCTGACAACAGAGCATACTGCAACACAAATCTACACATTACTCTATACTGTTTGCCACATGTGATCAAGGATTTGCACTCTGCCTGTGTCTGATGATACCCCTTCGAGCCACCAATACCCAGGCAGAAGGCAGAACAATAATGCGCGCATACACACATCAGGAGAATCATGCAACACACATTTGTTTTTTGATGTAACATTTCAGATGCATGGCTATCACACGTGGAAGGCTACTGTACAGAGCATGATTATTGATCAAAATGATCATTGTATGTTGTGTGTACTATAACATACGTGTACACAGTAAAAAAGTTTGCAAAAAAACTCTGTAAGCAGAAGAGGTGTCTCTCATCAAACGCTGTAGAGAGAATGACTAAATTGGGTGGGGTCCTCCAACTCTTACAATGGGAAACATTATGAACCAATCAAAGCTTTTTTTACGGTCAAATGGAAAGCACGCACCGAGTGCGCAAGGAGGCCGCACCCGACGCAATTTTGAGAAAATATATTTACCATAATATAAGGTTAACACAGTTAGAAATATAGAAATATGGAAAATATTTTAGATTATCGCTTGCTCTCATATACACTTTAAACTTATTTAGATATAGTTTGGAGACATAAAAAAATAAATGAGGAAATGGCGTACCCGGCGCAATATCATTTTTCTATGACGTAACACAGGGCCTGGCAGCGTGCACTGATCACAAACGGAACGCGCAGCTGGCACGACCGTATACGTAGTTGACATAACATGCGTATTGGTACCGCGCAGCCGTCATACCAAAATAGGAGCAGGCGTGACCTTATACTTATATGATGTTAGGGTTCTACGAAGTCGTCGGATACGAAATGCGCATCCTTAACGAGTTTCGCAATATCGTGGATAGGATTCGCGTGGTGATGGAGCTTGGTACACTACCGGTAAGGGAGTCTAGTTTTCTAAATAAAAAATATATATGTACATACTTTTTGGGGAAGATATAAAAAATTAGATAATTTTTCTAAATAAAACAAAAGGATAATAGAGTTGCAAAATATTCCAAAAAAATAAAAAAATATATAGGTTTTATAAATATTAACATATGAAATTAACATTTAAAAAAACATTGAAATTCACTGAAAAAAACATAGGTTTTACAGACCTTATAGTTTGGAATTCGTATTTAAAAAACCTTAGAAATTCACTGAAAAAACCATAGGTTTCAGGGAAATTATAGTTAATTGGATATTTGACTTATGTAAAACCAGAGAAATGAACCTGTTATAGATTGTTGAGCTAACTATAACACGCGCTCCCGCAATGCACTGGTGATGACGTGACATATTACATCACTCATGACATGGTCAATGACGTCACTAATGACATCACTGATGACAACATCCCCTCAAGTTGTCCTGAAGAAAATGTGTAGGGGACACCTTGAAACATGTCGACAGCATATTAGGGATCATGACCACATAACGTTTTTTTTCCCTTTATCTACCCCCTTATTACCATACCGACTAAGTGCAGGAATAAAACGTTAGCTTACTAGTTAGGTATTTTTAACTATCACTATTCACCACACCACCACCACACTGCACTACACATAGATTCACAAATCAGTGCTCCTACGTCTCCTTCGCAAGTCGCAGCAAGCCCCAAGCAGTAGATGCTTGGGATGGCCCCAATGATGAAGCATGTCACCTAGGGGCAACCTTGGGTGAGTGAGGGGACTCAAGAAAATAATTTTTCTTTTCTACAAAGGTACGCCCAAAATCTGGACAAACCTTGCAACTTTTTCTGGCTGGGTTCCCACGATCCATCATGTATGGATTTTTGTGTTTTACTCTAATTAATTTCCATGTGCAATGGACATGTATTCTATTTCAGACGTCATTGCCTCTTTAGCTAGAGACAGACCACAACACAATGCACAGAACAAATCATCAGAGAATGACTTAGACTCTGTGCTGTAAGCTTCAGAAACATGTGGCAAGGCACCCCACACAGTTCGTTGTGCCAGAAAACCATACTCGGGGAAGAATTCACATGATACAACATATACTAACTTAGAATAATGGTTCACTGCCAACTAGGTACTAGATCAGTGATTTCAAGTTGTCACATGTGAGGTGTATGGACCTTTGCTCTAAGCATTGCAAATACAAACTACAAGTATCATAAGGCAAAAGAAGGCTGACATTGGTACTCCAAACCTCCAGCTGA
Source organism: Lissotriton helveticus (assembly GCF_964261635.1). Lineage (NCBI taxonomy): Eukaryota > Metazoa > Chordata > Amphibia > Caudata > Salamandridae > Lissotriton > Lissotriton helveticus. The sequence continues at coordinate 44,476,807 of NC_136065.1, forward strand.
AAACCCAAATGTGAAAACTGGAATTCAAACATATACATATCCCACTTATCCAAAAATCACCCAGCCCTCCACATCTTAGTGACTTCACACATCACTGCTGTTCAATGACCTTCCCTTGCTACCCTTTCACACCTGAAGCGAGGGAACCCATTATTTCCTTTCTTCTGCCTTTACTCCCACAGGTAGTGCTCAGTGATGTAATAGGACTCACTGCAACACTGTATGGATGCCACATAAAACAAACATTGGTTCATATGATAGGTCTAACCTTTAACAGACGGATGCAGACGCATGGCCTTTGCCAGTGTTTGGTTTGACATAATGTATGACCAAAATAGTCCATGAGGACCATCCGTGCGTGTGCATGCATGCAGACACAAGGACGTCATTTTGGTATTTTATATGGTAAATGTCTTAAAAAATTGCGAGATTGCAGCTGTGTATGAACTCACATGCTCATGTGCTTGCGGATATCTTGCAATGAATTTGTTACAGATTGACAAGCTATTTCAAGGTGGCAGCCCAGCTCTCCACATGAAGATACATTTATGAGCACCCAGGTGCATCCATCAAGGAATCTTTTTAGTCAAACTATAACAACAAACATTGCAAGAGAGCCATGGGCATATGTGCATGCATATTCACACAGTTAATTGCTGCAATTATTTTTCATGTATTTTATCCTTCATTTACCTTTCAAATATTGCCAACATCCATTTTAGAATGATGAATTGAATAAATAATGCATGAAAGGGATGCCTAACAAATGGGCTCAATGAGCACTGGGTAGCAGTGTGCAGCTGATTGACTGCTGCAAAAATAACAAGCAATGGAAATGCAATGGGTCTTGCTTGAGTGAGATATTGGCATTGTAAACAACAATGTCTTTTACCCATGTGTTATGGAGTGTCTGCATGTGATGTGTAGATGAATTGTGTGGTTGGGGTTGGAATTGTCAGTTGTGGAAATGTGTGTAGTGGAATTGTGCGGTGTGCAATGGATTTGTGTACTGAATTATGTTCCATGCTGTGCAGTGGAAATATGTGGCTAGCAGTTATGTGGTATTGGGTGTATTGGAAGTATGTGGAGTGGGATTGTGTGTTATGGTGTGTAATTATGTGGAACGGTATTTGGAATTTGTATGTAGTGGAGTTTATTTATGTGGTGTGCTCTTGAATTGTGAGGCATCATGTGTAATTCAGTGGTGTATTTGGATGTACGTGATGTGTTGTGTAATTGTGTTGTTGAGTTGAATTATGTGGTTTGGTGTCAAATAATGTCATGTGGGTTGGAAATGTGTGGAGTTAAATTGTGTTATGAGGAACTGTGTGGATAGCTTTGCCTTTTTGGTAATGAAAACAAGCATTGGCATAGCCAATAGGTCTCGCCTTTGGGACTTTATAAGTAAAAGAGACTGAAGTATAAGACTTGCGGGAGAGTAGGTGGATGATGTGTGAGGATAGTAGGGCTGGGGTGTTGGATCTGGGGCTGGATTGGTGGTGGTGGTATTATGTGGGGCTCCGAGGGCATCAGGAGTGTGGGGGATCTGTGTGGGGAGGTGCTCATCCTGGGATTGGGGGTTGCAGGACAGGAGTTGTGGTGCTTACCACAGGCTTGGCTAAGCAACATAAAGATAGGTAGTCAACCTTTGCGAAGGAACTTCTGCTGTCTGGCAACACGTGTGTCTGCATTTTTGATCCATTTATGCTACAAACGCTTTTTTACAAATAAATATGCGGATTATGCAGCAAATAATGGATTTTGTGGCAAATTCAGGAAGATGCAGGAGTGGTAAAATCATATAATTCCACTGGCCCTGCTTGTATTGCATGTCTGGGAGTTCTAACAAATGCATAGAAAGAGGAATTCAATTGCTGGCCAAGTGTCACGCGGAGTCATCTACGAGATTGTGCTGCATCAGTTTTAGGCCAGGCCATGAATCGCATAGGCTGGGCTTCTTGTTAAGAATCCTTAGTTATGCTTCTTCTGCCATTTTCCTTCAGAGATTCCCTCACCTTTTTCATCCATTAAAGTACTGCCCAGGTGTAAATGTAGGTTCCCATCTGTGAATTAATTAAATGCAAACATACACTGAAGCAAGCTCTTTGAAAGAACTGACTACTGGGCGCTGCTGATAAAGAATGTTTTCAGTTTCAAGCGCAAAATAAAACAAAATAAGTGAAAACATATCTGACACAGAAACTATGTGGTCCTTGACTACACCAGCCTGCAAGATGGATCCACTCATTAAATGGTCTCCCCTGACATCTGTGCGACTTGCAGGTCACTATTTCGGTCCTAAGAATACATATTCACCCTCCCAGCCTTCTGTCATTAAATGCAATATAACTAATGTGTGTGATAGTTAACGTCTGTTATTTACAGTGCCTGGACACAACAGGAGGGATATAAGTTCTTAGCAAAGACAGATTTTTGTTTAGAAAGTCGAGGAACTGCAATTCAGTGTCTTATTAATGTGCACACATTTTGGAAGGGAGCCGATAAAAAAACAGTTTGCCATATTGGGCCATTTGGCTAAAATGAGTGAGTATTGACCCTTTAGAGATGAGTGGGCATACCTCAGTGCTTCTCCAAGGCCAGGGCCCTGGTGAGCCCCCTCTTGCTACCACTACCAGGCCGCCTTTAGATACAGCAGGCCCCAGAGGGGGGGCATCCGCGACTCTTCCTGGAATGATCCCATTGAGGGGAGAACCAATCCAGGACGGTAGCCGAGCAGATGAGCAGGATGCCATATGGCCCAGGCGCTGGGGGGAGGGGCTGTGAGCAAGGGCGCTTTTATTTATTTATTTATGCATTTTTATATAGCGTGGACTTTACTCGAAGGCGTCAGAGCGCTTCACAATAGGATCAGAAATGAAACATAATGAGAAACATGACACATTAACAGATTACAAAAGCGTACGTTACGTTACATAAGGTAATAGTGACAATTGTGAGCAAACAAAATACATGAGGTAGTAAAAATTGTGAGCAACCAAAAATACATGAGGTAGTAAAAAGTGCACAAGAGGAAAAAGTGACAAGTGTGCGGTTACAAGAGAAAACAAAGTATCATTTGAGGTATAATACTGCAAAAGGTGCTAGACACTCATGCACAAAAAGCGTTACTTAGGCAAAGGTGGCACTTGTGCAGGTAACAACGGTAGAACATGTGAGAGGTAGCAAACCGTGTGTTACCAGGGCAAAGTGGTGTGTGCATGTTACAAAAGGGCACCAAACACAAGTACATGGAGAACACTACAAACAGGTAGACACCAACCACAATAATACACTGGGAAGGCACTTCCATGGTCATGTGAGGTAGAAATTTTCAGTAGTGGGAAGTCTTCCTCCAAATAATAAGAGGACGTGAATTACTTTTGGAGGTGTCTCTGGAGGAGGAGAACTTTGAGGTCCCTTTTGAAGGCCTGGGAGGAGGCGGTGGTCCGGAGCTGAGGCGGAAAAGAGTTCCAGATTCTCACTGCGTTGCCTGAAAAGGATTGGGCCATTGTTCTCTCCTTCTTGAAAGTGGGAGGTTCAAGCAGTAGATTTTCCGCATTCCGTGAAGGTCTAGAGCCTCCAGAGAGTTTCAGTTTATTCGCCAGGGAGCGAGGAGAGGAGGAGTGCAAGGCTTTGTGGGTGATACAAGCGGTCTTGTAGATAGCTCTAGCCTCGAAGGGAAGCCAGCGGAGGGTAGATAACAACGGTGTGATGTGATCGCTTCTTTTGGCCCCATAAATGAAACGAGCTGCTGAATGGAAAACAGACTTAAGTGGGGACAGGTGAGATTTGGGGAGGCCAGTAAGAAGAGAATTGCAGTAGTCTAGTCTGGAGAGGACCAGTGCTTGCACCAGGGTTATAAGGTCCTGCTCCGGGAAGAAGCGTCGTATTCCCCAAAGAAGGCGCAGTTGGTAACGTGCAGATTTTGCAGTAGAATTGATGTGGGGAGTTAGAATGAGTTTTTTGTCGAGAATGACACCAAGGGATTTTGCGCTGTCGACAATTATGGGTTTATTGTTTAGTAGATTCATCTCATTCATCCATGATGAACCGGGGGGGGGAGAGTGAGGAGGAGAAGAGGAGGAATTCAGTTTTGGAGGGATTCAGAATCAATTGATGAGTTGGCATCCAGTTTTGGATGGAGTCGAGAGTGGAGCTTAGGATGGAGAGATCATGAGTGGAGGTAACCTTGAGATAGAGTTGGGTGTCGTCTGCATAGAGATGGTAGTGAATCCCGGATTTGCTTAGGAGGTTTCCCAGTGGTTCTAAGTAGAGATTGAACAATGTGGGTGCAAGTATGGAGCCTTGGGGAACACCTTGACCCACCGCCACAGGAGAAGAAAGACTGTTCGCAATTTTGATCATTTGGGATCTGACAGAGAGGAAGGATGCAAACCATTTAAGCACAGTGCCCTCCATGCCCATTCTCTGTTGAAGGATATTGAGGAGGGTGTTGTGATGGACAGTGTCAAAGGCTGCAGAAAGGTCCAGGAGAATTAGAAGACAGGACCCCCCCGAATCGAGTATCCTCAGTGCGTCATCAACCACTTGCAGTAGGGCTGTTTCAGTGCTGCAGTTTTGGATGAAGCCGGACTGACAATTGTCAAGAAGATCATTGTCCTTGATGTGACGAGAGAGTTGTTTTGCTACACATCTTTCTGTGATCTTCGCAAGAAAGGGAAGGTTAGTGATGGGGCGGAAGTTGTTGAGGTCCTTCGCATCAGCAGTGGGCTTTTTAAGCAGAGGGGTGACCTGCCCAGTTTTGAAGACGACAGGAAGGGAGCCTTGCCATAGGGAGAGGTTGATCAGAGTGGCCCAATAGGAAAGGGAATGGGTATAGAAGTCAACGGCAATGGCACTGGGGATAGGGTCAAGAGAATGGTTGGAGGGCTTTGTTTCGCGTATGCACTTGAGAAGGGCATCTTCAGATATGGGGTCAAAGCTATGCCAAATGACTAAGGATTTGCGCTCCTCTGGAGGTGTAGGATGAGCGACCTGATCCACAAGTGATTTCACTTTTTCATCGAAGAACGTAGCGAAATCCGCTGCTCTCTTAGTAGAATCCTCCACCTCGGAGGATGTGGGAGAGCAGCTCGGAATCTTGATGAGATCGAATAGTTTTTTGGGTCTATTTTTGGCGGAGTCAAGGAGGGCTTTGAAATGCGCCGCTTTCTCAAGGAAGATATGCTTGTGGTACTTTGATCTTGCTGTGCGAAGCATGGCTAAATTGTCTGTGGAGGGCACTTGCCTCCATTGCTTCTCCAGGAATCTAAGCTGCTTCCTTTCCTCATAAAGGGATTTGTTGAACCAAGGTGCCGGGGGAGTGGGCCTGATCCTTTTGCTTTTGAGTGGAGCGACGTTATTGATTTCAGCTGCAAGAACTGTGAGGCATTGGGAGGTGAGATCGTCAACAGCTATGTTTGGGTCTAGCTTTGGGAGTGATAGCAGAGCTGATTCACAGAGGGGACCGACATCAGTATTTTTGGCATCACGGAACCAGGAGATGGCCTTCTTGGGTTGGCCAAGAGTTATAGAGTGTGAAAGTTGGAGAGAGAATGGGATGAGGTGGTGGTCAGACCAATCTACATGAATTGGGGTAGTGGTAGACAGCATGCCTGCTTTAGAAATAACAAGGTCCAGGATTGCGCCCTTAGAGTGGGTTGGTTCAATGCAGTGTTGGATAATATCGTTTGTGGAGAGGAAGGTGGCCAGAGAGCTCGCAGAGGAGTCTTGCTGTACGCCCCAGTGGAGATTGAAGTCACCCACGAAGGTCTGATTGTCACTTTGTGTGTATTGGTCGCTGATGAAGTCAGTGAGATCTTCTATGAACGAAGGGCCACTACGAGGCGGGCGGTAGATGATATGGAACCTGAGCGGTGAACGATGTTTCAATTGAAGCTCCAGAGAAAGGCATTCAAAGGTGAGGGAGGAACTGCTTGGAGAAGCCTTAAGTTGGAGGGCGTTTCTAAAGATGACTGCAACACCTCCCCCCGAGTTTTCAGTTCTGTCATTCCTAAATATGGAATAGCCTGTGGGTAATAGGAGATCAAACATAGAGTGAGAGGTATCTTTGAACCAGGTCTCTGTGAGGAAGAGCATGTCAAGTTTGTGAAGGGTGATGGTATCGGAGATTTCAAGTTTATGTTTTATTGCAGATCTGTAGTTGTGAAGCATACAGCGCAGCTCTGTCAAGACTGTTTTGGTGACGGGGGCACTTGGGCTCCGAAGGGTGATCGGGATGTTGTACTTATGTGGGGGTGCTCGGGGAGGTTTAGGTGGATGCTTTGTTCTGACAGAGGTGATGATCGGAATAGTGTAGATAGTGGGGTTGCTAGGGGGGTTGCTAGGGTATGTCTGTTGAAGAAGGGTGGCGTTCAAGGGCTTGTGTGAGTTAACGACGTTTGTAGACGATAGGTTGAGCTTGGCTGTAACGGAGTGAGGGGGCGAGGAGCATCTCATTGGAAGTTGGGAGGGAGTAGAGGTGCATAGATGGGTGGAGATCTTAGAGCATAGAAGTGAAATTGCAGCTGTAAGCTGGGAGATGGAGGTGATCAGAGAGCCTAGCGTGTTTTCCAGTGAGAATGAGGCAGAGCATGGAGGGTTGGGTGGCTCTATTGAGACAGGGGGGGTGGAATTGGTGGTGGAAGGCAGGGAGAGGTGGGGGGACAGGAGGTACGTTGGGGAGAGGTGGGGGGACAGGAGGTAAGTTGGTTTGTGGAGTTCACAGGTGGAGAAGGTGAATTGGGCGTTAAGGGAGAGTTGTCATTGTTGGAGTTGCAAGAGGGAGAGGAATTAGGGAAACATTTAGAGGGAGAGAGGTGCGGAACACGGCGGTAGGGAAGTAGGAGTGGGGAGGCCTGAGTGGCGTCATGGGAATGTAGGAGGTTTGGGAGGAAAAGAGGTGCAGAGGTTGAGGAGGTCCTATCAGTTAGGAGAGGTGGCAGTGAGGGAACGGTCAACTGGCATGGTGAGGGGGGTTGAGAGAAAGGGAAGTTGAGGAAAGGAAGTGGTCCTGCTGGGCGCGAGGGAGGGAGATGGAAGGGGTTACTAGGAGGGGAAAGGGGGTAGTGCTTCAGTACTGGAGGAGTAGGAGGGAGGAAAGAGATGCAGTGGGAATGTGGCGAAAACGGGATGAATGACGAGGGGATGAAGGGGTGGAGAGGAGGGATGGAAGGAGAGATAAGGGGAACATATGGAAAGTTAATTGGGGGAGAGGGTTGGAGGAGAGGTGGACTAAAAAGGCGGGTGATAGGAAGAAGTATGGGGGAGGATAGGAGATTGGAGTATCGTGGTAGTGCAGATGGGACGAAGAGCGTATTAGCTAGTGGTAGGGCTGAAGTAATGTGGGAGGGGACATACTGTGAGGGGGGAGGAATAGGAGATGAGGTAAGTTGGGGCAGGGAGGGTAGAGGGCCGACCTGTGCTTCTCGAGAGTGTAGCCAATTGGAGTGGGGAGGGGTCGGCGGGGGAGAAAGGGAGTACTGGGTGGAGCTGGAAGGAGAGACAGGGGGAAGCCCGGTTGCAGACGAGGGGAGTAAGGAGGGGAAGAGGTGGTCAAAGAGCGAGAGGCATGTGTCTTTGCCTTGGATCATGACAGTACCGTTGTTATAGAGTGAGATAGTGAGGTAGCCATTGAAGCACTCAGAGGGGGAAATTTTTAGTTGTTTCCCATAAGGGATAGAGGAGGAGGAGGTGACGTTAAGGGAATTGTAAAAACTGTTGGACCAGGAGGGGGTGTCGCAAGTGAAGAAAATGAAATCGTTTTTGAGCCTCCCAAGACATCCATTGTAAAATTGATCAACAAAAAGGCAGTCCGGGAAACGTTCAATAGTGTTGTGCTTCAGTCGTTTTATTGTAGCTTTAGTCTGGTCGGGAGGATAAATGATTCTGTAGCTATTGACTCCAGACTTAAGTCGAGAGGTGGCCATGTTGAGAAGATGAGGCGAAGAAGGGTGGGGGAGGGATGAGAGGGGTGTTATTGGGAAGGCGGTGGTGAGGAGAAATAAAAGGGCAAAAAGGGGGCTCATAATCCAAATGTTTATGGTGAGATAACCGAGTTAATGTGCCATCAGGGAAGTGAGGTGGGAATTTGATAGGCCCTTCATCTAGGGGTATGAGGTGCCACCTAGCACTAGTACAAAGTTACAAGGGAGGTATTTGTAGATAGTAGGGACCCAACCCAAAGCAAATAAAGACAAAGTAGAACAGAATAAGAATGACCACCCAGTGTCCATTGGATAACACTGAACTTAGCCCCAGCCTGCTGATAGAACCATATTCGGTACCAACCGCCATGTATGCCCAAGTTCTCAACAGACTACTATATGACCTTAATCTCCAATGAGACACTAACGCTAGGGCAAAAAGCAAACGGTGGATCACAAATTGAATAAGCAATGGCTAGAAAATGCACAGCAGCCTCGTCATCTTCAGACCACCTCTGATGCCGCAGGAGTCACGACTTAATTAGAACTGTCCCCACGGCGAAAGTTGCTCAATAGGTGCAGCAGGCACTACTAGATGTGCACCTGTGAGAAGGTCTAGACATTGCAGCTGGCTGTAAATCTGATTGATTGATGGCCTAAACGATGCAGCTGGCACTACTTGCTGCGCAGCTGTAAAATGCCTAAACGGTGCAGCTGGCACTACTTACTGCACAGCTGTAAGAAAGGCCTAAACGGTGCAGCTGGCACTACTTGCTGCGCAGCTGTTGGAGGCCTAAACGGTGCAGCTGGCACTACTTGCTGCGCAGCTGTAAGAAAGGCCTAAACGATGCAGCTGGCACTACTTGCTGCGCAGCTGTAGGAGGCCTAAACGGTGCAGCTGGCACTACTTGCTGCGCAGCTGTAGAAGGCCTAGACGGAGGAATGCATTTCTCGCAAATGCCTGCAGGGCTGTCCGCTTGCTGCAGGAAGCACTGGCCGTGAGGATGACACATCTGGAAGACAGTCTGTGAGCTCACTTGATGTAGCTCAGTAATTAGGCGTGCAGGTGCGTGCTGTGCGCGGCGTCGAGGCTCTCACCTGCTCTCGGGTCTGCTCCCAGCTCTCCACCGTGTTGAAGGGCACACTCGTGTCCACGAAGGATCAGACAGAGACAGGGATCATAATGTGCCAGGGGCCCCTACAAATAGCAATAGGGGTGCAATTAGCTGCTGCAGGGGCACAGGCTCGGGCGAGGAGCACTGGTAATGGCAATGTAGAGAGCAGTCTCTAATTCCGCCATCTTAAGGTCAGGCGTTCATGAATGGACATGGGCTTCTTTCAGGCAATAGGAATCAACAAGTGGCCAGCATAACAACTAGGGCTGAGTTTTATCCCCACTAGGAGACTCGTTGCACTGGACATTGGTATGAGAGACACAGGCTGGGGAACAGGTTAAGAGGCATCCTGCACTGAACGCAGCGCCAATTTGAAGTCAGGCCTCTCCCGAGCGGGGTACCCACCTTATCCCTAGTGACGCAAGATCTTCCATAGAAACCCAGGTAGAGGTGGAGGGTCCCTATGCAGTCATGCACTTACCTCAGATGGCAGATAACTCGATCTCAAGCAGCATTCAGCTTGTTGAGGTTTCTAAACATCGTCAGTCAGAGTGAGGAACAAAATCACAGTCCAGGTAGTGCGGTATAAGTACATTCCACTTGCTCCGTGTACCGTAGGTGCGCCCCCCTCTCTTGTAGCACTCCCGGTCATAAGTACTTACAGCGCATCGCAAATAGCAGTTCCAGCCGTCTCCTGTACCTGCCGTTTACCCTCCTTGCACTCTCCAGCGTTATAAGTACCACCACTGCCTCATTCTCGCCCGGCACACTTTTACTACAGTCCTACCAGCATTGCAATAGCTCCGTGCTCCCCGTTGCTCACCGCCGCCGTCTCTGGGTCTGTGCGTTCCACTTACGCCGCCATTTTTGGGCACAGTGGAACGCAAACGCGGTGCCGTCCGTGTTAAGTGCAGAACGCACCGGGGCTTCCACTTTGGGTTTCGCGCTGGTCCTGCTGTCTGTGCTGAAGTTGTCCTCGTATTTCAGCCCTCGCCTTGCATCAGTAGTCGTCTCTCTGATACTCGGTCTCAGTGACCGGGAGCCGCCATTTTGGGTGCCTCGGGTGATTGCAGTTCTTACACCCGATAACTCGCTCGTCTGGCACTGTTTCAGGACCTTAATGCTCACAGTTGGCGGACTGCATATTCCGATTGCGTTTTCCGACGTTCTCGCTTTCCTCTCGGTCCATTTACATACTTTGGGCCGCTGTATGCTATACCCGTCCGGCGGAGCTGGAGCTGAAGCCAACCGCCCTCCCTGACGCCACGCCCATGCACCTTCTGCTGCGCTTCTGCTGTCTCACACTGGCGAATCACGAGGAGGGCCGGCTCATCCCCTTGTATTCCAAAGTACGAGAAAGCCATGAATACCTAGACCCTATTTTGAAGTCCGAGGGTTGAGTTGCATCCAAAACTTTGTTTTTCGGGTGTGGAATGGGGAAGATGGCTCGTCGGTGGCAGGAGCAACCCGGGCCATCTGCAGGGAAGCCCCTCCCCCACCGCCGAGCATCCTGGGCCTGGGCGGGAGAAGGGTCATATAATGTCATTAACATGTACACCTGACAGGATGGAGAGGGCAGCGGGGGGTGGAGAATTGAGGTGAAGGAAGGGGACTGAGGGCATTTAAAGGAAGAGAGAAGAGAGAGGGTGCCGAGAAAGGAGGAGCGTGTATGCAATGGGAAGAGCGAAGGTAGCGAGAGGCGGAGGGAGGCTGGGGAAGGGGGCGACTAAAAGGAGATTGACTTTGAGAAGGACTAACGAAGTGAAAAAAAAATTGGAGAAATAAAAGCTAGCGTCTAGAGAAGCATGCAGAAGAGGGGGTGAAAGTCACAGGCTTCATTTGTGTACAATCCGCCTCCCAGTGGCGGCTGTTGGACCCCAAAAGTGGTAAGCAGAAATCCCATACCCGAGTGGGGCATGCACGTAAACAAGGATTCCACAAGTGTACTCACATACAGGCCCACACACGCTTAGCAGAGGCACCCCCACCTAGTCGCACCACCCGGATCCCAATAAATTCAGACCACAGCAAATTCACGTTTTTATGGAAGAATTGAGGCTGCAGTTTATTAGGCATTTTTCAACTTACTATCGATCCTTTAAACACCATTAATTTTGTTATGTGAGCCTGTGTCCTTGACCCATAACCTCCGCACTGTGCCTTCCATTCAGTGCCCGCCCCATTTTCCCGGTGACCTCTCACCTCGGGACGCAACACTTCACTTTCACTCCGGGCAAGCTTCCGCTTCCATCCCGACCGAGTAACCTTTTACTTCCGGTTGCCCCACACTCTTCTCGTGTAAGCGTCTGCTTCGAACCCAACCGGATGACCTTTTCATTCCCGGGGCTCACACACTTCTGGGTAACCATCTGCATCTGACCCCGCCTTGTGACCTTTCACTTCCAGTGTCCACATATTTCCTTCCGGGTCAGCGTTTGTCCTCAATCCGACCACGTGACTATTTACTTCCGGTGTCTAAACGTTTGTTACGTGGGCATGCATATGTACTTCTAGCCTCCCAGACCCTGGTTGAATTTTCCCTCCACCCCTCTCTGCGAAGGTGACCCGGTAACCAGTACCCAACTTCTTCCATGCCACACGCTCTGCCCTTAATTGTGTACTTAATTGTTTGCTTCCGGTTCATGTGAACAAAGGCCAATGGGGAGCTTGCCAGTCCCCCCTGGGTCCTGACTGTTCTGTTTGTGGTCTGTTCCCGTTTTGCAACCTGTTTTGTTCTTGTTGGATCACTGTGTAAGTACTGTCATGCCTTGCTGGGAGCTATCGATGCCAATAAGGCCCCCCCGCCATAACTGTGGTCCAATTCTTCAGAACTACCAACAGCCCCTTGCATTCAATGCCGCTAGCATATTCCATAGCAGGAGATCTGTTTCAGTATCAGATAGATATACCCCATCTGCACTGTAATAATGGGGATGACGCAATATAATCAGTGTGTGCCTAATGCTGCCTAAGTGGTACAAAGGGGGGGGGGGTGATGGACGGAGCATCTGAACCAATCAAACACTCACACCCAGTCAACAGATATGAGTTTAATCTATCACCGTTCTTTAGCCCACTCTGCCACCCCAGTTCAGACATGGCCATATGCAAATCAGTCTGACCCTGTGCCTCATGGGAACAGTCCTGCCCGAATAGCCTTCGACTGGGTGTGAGTGTTTGATTGGTTCAGATGCTCCGTTCATCACCACCCCCTTTTGTACCTAATGCTGCCTAAGCCTGCCCACCAAAGAAATCCGGCCATGAGGCTGTTTAGCCTCTTCCTTGACAACTCTATGCCCGTTTGGGAGTGAGTACTAGCCCAAACCCTTCTGGGAAAGATCTCGGACCATAGAACTTCTGTGGTATCCATGTTCCTGGCTAAAATGGTGAGATCTTTGTTTAGCATGTGAAGCAGCTTACCCCTCCCCATCACTGGAAAGTAATTTCCCCCCAGATGAATTACTAAAACATCCAGGTCCTCTGAGTGAGTGCGGAATGCTTGAATGACGCTCCCCAATTCTTTCAAAACTATCACACCTTTGTACGTTGAAACGGGAACTCCGCATTGCACCCAATATTGGGAGCTCTGTTTGCAGCCATGAACACATAAGAGTGCCCAATGACCCACATGGTTTCACACTCTGTGGAGTAGAACAGAAGCACAGAAAGGTTGTGTAATGAGTCTTGAATAAGCCCTTTATCAAAGTGTAACTTGGTGTACATAAGTGTAGAACATCCCCTAAAACTCAATCACCCCCAAACCTGCCTCTTAATACTTATTCTGTTGGGTGTTTAGGCGAATGTAAACCTGAAACCTATCTGATTCCCATCTTTCTATTTGTTTTATTATGTTTGCTGACATGCCCTCCTGGAAGGCTGTGGTGACTGCCCCAATGTGAAAGCAATACGTTGCTGGTAACACCCTTTTAAACTGATAAAGTGTCACTGGGGTTCCATCTTTATGGGTGAGAAGGTAGTTGTTGCCGTTGACCCCCTCCTGTTCTTCCATGTACCCTGCCAGAAGCTTAACTGGGCAATGTGGGCTGAGCCCCTCCATCTTATTCAGTGTAATGCACTGTCCCCTTGCCAGTTGATCTGCCTTAGAACGTCTCGCCCGTAAGGATACCTTGTGTGTGCTTAGGCATATGCCCTTAACCAACAGGGCCCTGCTGCTTTTATCCCCTTTTGTTTTGGCTACTAGTTCGCTAATGCGAAAGGCCCCAAAGAAGGCCAGTGCAAAGGTTACCCGAAACAGTGTACTTTCAAAGTCAGAGTGGCAAACTAAAGGGAGGTGGTGAATGATATTGTTTTGTGTGTTAAAATCAATTGGGGACCTGTGATCCTGTTTTTTGCTTTCCCCTTTGGTCCAACCTTTCAAGGCTTCCCTAAGGACAAAACCTTTAGTCGGATTGTCAAAACCCGTTAGCTTTGAATGGTACGCTATTGCTGATAGGTGCTCTACAACCCATGACCTAGATTTACTGGCTCCCCTGGCCCACACCTCAAACTGTTTGACCCGCATCACCAGTTTCTGAAAATTGTTTGGAAAATCGGAAATATCAGCTGTAAAGTCCCGGAAAGTGTCCACACAACCCCGTTACCGTTGCATTGTTCCCACAGCGCCTCCTGGCCTGGTCACCCCCACGCTCCTGTGCCTGCCTGCTCAGCCCCAGCCACCGAGGGACGCCGAGCACTCCAGCCTCCCGCCACCCCAGCCACCCGAGGCCCGCCGAGGCCGCGCCAGATTTTCCCGCCACCCCAGCCACCCGAGGCCCGCCGAGGCCGCGCCAGATTTTCCCGCCGCCCTAGCCCGCGGCCCCGCCCCCCCGCCAGCCGCTTGGCTCCCGCTCCCGCCCTCCCGCAGACCCTCCCGACCGGCTCCCTTTTTATGACGCCCCCAGAGCGACCGCGCAGCGGACGCGCGCAGCGGGAGCACCGACTGAGTGCCGAGGGTGCGCCAAAGGTAAGCCCGTCTGCGCCCGTCCGCGCCTGGACCGCGCCCAGGGCCAAGACCCCTGGCCCCCGCCGGACGTACGACGCCGCCACCCTCAACGCACTCAACACCGGCCGAATCCCGGGATGCTACCGAGCCACCCCGAGACGAACCCACGGACCCTTCAGCTGCCACGCCTGCAAGTTCACCTGCATCCGGACCTGCCCCGCACCAGCGCCCGCCAAGCCGAACACCAGCAGCAACCACCTCAAGTGCATCCTACTCAACACCCGCTCCGTCCACAGACACGCCATCGAACTCTGGAACCTCCTCGACACCACAGCTCCTGACGTCGCCTTCCTCACCGAAACCTGCATGAACGACTCCTCAGCGCCCGACATCGGCATCGCCATCTCAGAGGGCTACAAGATCACCCGAAGAGACCGTGGCAGCCAGACTGGAGGAGGCATCGCCATCATCTACAGAGACACCATCTGCATCGAGACCAACACCGACGACACCCTGACAACCGCCGAACACCTGCACTTCCAGATCCACACGGACCCCAAAACCACCCTCAGAGGCACCCTCATCTACCGACCCCCGGGACCACGCATACAACGTAAATTCTCTTCCGTACAAGTCGTCCCCCTCAGGCTGTCACGAGGTGGAACAAATATCCTGCACCATAGCACATGTGCCATCTGTCCGCTAAAACACACTTGTTTGAGCCACCCGGTGGCCCCAAGATTCTGGCTTGGACGAGGAGACTCTCTTAAGCATTGATAAAAAATGGGCTGTAATCTTTCATGTCAGTATGCCGCACCCTTCTGGCACTTCTGTCCTGTGTCTGTCTATTTAAACAACAGAAGCATTGGACCCATCACCATCCCTACTATTACCTTTGTCAAAGGTTGATAGTTGCACCAATATATAAGCACTGAGGTGGCTTCCTTGAAAGACTATTGAAAACTGCTACTGTTCCTTCCCGCCAACATGCAATTCTTGTTGCCTTCCCCGTACCAATTAGGGGAATGCGTGACCCGGTCGCCTTTCACCCAAGTATGATGGCACCTCAGTCTTCCCCCTAGCGCTCTCTCCATACTTGGCGCCACTGTCACCCAAACTCCCTCTGTGTAGTCTGGTCCATCTTCCTACGACCAGGATGCTGTAAGAACGAGCTCCCCAGCCAACTGACTTGTTTGCTTCATGAAGAACAGATATCCCCCTGTAGCCCGCACCAGATTAGCCCCATCTAACCAAGATTAAGTGAGTAAGTGATCTTTATTTAGCATAGTTACTTAAAACCATTGCAATATAACATTGATTAAAAGGAGAGAGCATAAAACTGCATTATAAAAGAATTAAGAGTTAAAAAGTTCACATTCAATGAAGTTTAAAAGGGAGTTATTGGACTTCGTATTTGTGAGGTATTGCTCAGTGTCCTCATGAGCTCGTAATAATGGTCAGCAGAGCGATGTCAGGTCGGTTGAACTGGGACAGTTGTAGGTTAGGTTTTTAGGCATCTTCTTTTCAACTGCCCTCAGAAATTTTACAAAGCTGCAATTCAAGCCAGGGTCATTAGGATGAAAGCAAGCAAGGACCGCCGTCCTTCTTGTACGGATCCCTTTTCGATTGAAGTGATGCTTTAGCCAGCGTTTCCTTTCGTCCTGTAGTTTTTCACAAGAGCATATCAAATGCAGCATATCCTCTTGTGCCAACCCGCATAGCCGACACAGGGGGTCAGCTTTGATTTTGAGCCAGCGTGGGAGGTTTTGAGTGCAAGGTAGCAGGCCCAACCTGTGCCTTAAAAAGCACATCTTGACACTTTTGGAGTATCCCTCGGCCAGGTAGCGCTGTTGTACCTTAGTAGTGTATGAATTTAGGGTCAGCCAGCCATGTGTTCTTTTCGAGGGAGCTTCTTTGTCTTGCAGCCATGATTGTAATTTTACTGATTTTTTAACCAGTTTTTTTTAATGTTATGTGGTTTGTTGGGGTGTTCCAGAGCTGTTCTAGACCTAGATTAGCTAGGCTGCCCGTGAGGTACTTGGCTGCTGCTGAGGAAGGATGTTGTTCTAGCTCCTTCCACAGATGTTCGTTCAGAGTTCCTTGTTTTGCTTTCCTCACTTTGTCCCAGGCTATCATATAGGCTCCCTGCCTTGCCAGGGACTGTTGGTCGATGCCAAATTCGAGCCTGATTTGGGCGGGTGAGGTTTGCCTGGGTAGGCTAAAAATGGTTCTGTATGCAGCTATTATAGTGTTGTCAAGGGTCTTGGCATCCCTTCCTCTGAGTGCCTCGCTCCCGTAAGTAATTGTTGGGAGAAGTTTTGCACGGATTACTTGAGTCAAGGGTAGGAGAGAGGGGCCAGAAAGTTTGTGATTTAGCGACTTCAGCGAAATCGCCAGTGAAAGTCCTCTCCCTCGTATGCTTGTTCTCTGAACCGAGAACTGCCCGCCTTTATCAATCTTCACTCCTAGATATTTGTATATTGGAGTGTCTTCAATTCTTGTCGTATTCCAATGCCATGATGTTGGTTTCCTTTTTTTCTTGCTGATGGTCATTGTTTGGGTTTTCTCCAGGTTTATTGTAAGATCGTTCTTGCCAGAATACTTTTGTGTTGCATCCAAAAGATGTTGAAGTCCTACCTTAGTGTGGCTTATTAGGACGATGTCGTCTGCGTATAGTAGACAAGGTAGCTGGAGCCCTCCTAGTTTAGGGGCGTGGGAGTTACAACCATTTAGAATTGGGTCTAGGTCGCCTAGAAACAGGTTGAAAAGCGTGGGGGCCAGGACACAGCCTTGCTTTAGGCCCCTATTGGTCTGTATGGGCCTTGACAAGGCGGATCCGTCCCCTATTTTTATTTGTACCCAGGTCTCTGTGTGCAGGTTAATGAGCAGGTCCAGCAGGGGTCTCGAGATCCCCCAGTCATTTAATTTAGACCACAAAAGCTTCCGGTTTATGCTATCAAATGCGGCCTTGTAGTCGATGAAGCAGAAATGGATTGGTATTTTGTTAAATTCTGCTTTGTCAATGAGCATGCCCATGCTCAAGATATTCGTCATCGTGCCTACTGACTTAGTGAAGCCTGTCTGATTGACTGGGATTAGCGATCTCTCTGTTGCCCAATCTGTCAGCTCTTCTAGTAGGGTACCTGCAAAATATTTTGCCTCGTTATCGATTAGAGCCACCAGTCGATAGTTAAGTGGGGAAGCCTTATCTCCTGCCTTATAGATTGGGGAGATGATGGAGCCCCTCCAGGATCTTGGTATTGTATTGAATTGTCTGATTTCCAGAAAGAGGGGTTCCAAGGCTGCTGCCCAGCCTGACACATCTTGTTTGTAAAGAATAGGAGGTATACCGTTTGGCCCTGGTGCTCCCTCCTTTCTTCCTTTTTTGATTTGGCGTTGGATGATACTTTGTAAGTTCGGCAAGTTCTCGATGTCATTTGGAGTATAGAGTTCTGAGTGCCTTGTATCGTTAATTGTTGTTAGATTTTTACAAGTGGCAGGCTGGCAGTGCTGGCTATTTCCTTCAGCCTGACTGAAGTGGGTGCATAGAAAGCTTGCCCAAATATCCTCTGAGATGTTTGATGAGACCCCATGGTGCGAAGGTCTTATGAATGCATTTATTGATTTCCAGAACCTTGCTCCGTCATTCCGTTTGATATCGGAGTGGAGTCTCGCCCATAGATTATCCTCAGCTGATTTGTTTGCTTCCCATTTTAATTTTTTTAGTGTTGATTTTAGTTTTCGTACGTGGTCTTGCTTTACGATATCCATGGGTTTCCGTTGGAGTTCTCTCATTGTACAGTAGATCGATTTCTTTATGTCTTTTATTTTTCTTTTGTCTTCTCGAGAGAATTTGCAAAAATTTGCATCCCCCAGTTGCGACTGAGGCTTAGATCTTGTAGCATACATAGACATAGTACTTGTAAAATGTTCCCATTTCGTAATTTCACTATGCCCGGCGCGGCTCTCGAAGTGCTGTTTAGCCCTTTCCACTAGCGTTCCATCTGTTACTGCTGAATATTTAATTTTTTTAAAGTTGATGGTTTGAGTTAACTCTTTTGACATTTTTGATTGCTCAAAATTTGGTTTTATGGTCTTGATGGTAATTTCTTGGGGGCAGTGGTCGCTGTCCCCGCTGCAGCCGATCCGGTATGATTTTAGAAACTGAAAAAAGGGTAATGATAAAAAAGTATAGTCTAGAATGCTACTCATTTTTGTTGTGTGAAAGGTTGCGACTGGAGGATTATCTCCAGAGGTCCTACCATTGAGAGCCCTGATATTAAAATATTCCAGATTTTCCAGCGTCCTATTGCCTAATTTAGTTTTTTTGGATATCTGTGAAATTGCTTGTATTGGGATATCCCAAATTGCGTTTTGGGTTAGTTGTACATCTTCCTGTGTCGCACCCATGAGGTTAAGATTGAAGTCCCCAGTAAGAACAACATTTGGTGTAGATCTTTCCCTTATATGTGTCTCCATAAAGCTGCAGAGATCTTTAGCTGCTTTCCCCTTCCTTCTTGGATTAATATAGGCATTTATTGGAAGGAAGTCGGTCTCAGTAGTGCTTTGTTTGAGTTGTGGCAAGCAAATATTTACAGCCAGGGCAGCTGTAGAGGATGGCCCCTCTTCTTTTGCCGTCAGCACACTTGTAACCAAAATATACGTTACTAGGCCGCCTTTGGAGTGCCCATATTTTGCCGTCCTAGTTGCGGCTGAGTAAAAACGTAAGTAACCATGGAGGTTGGGTGGGTCTACAAGCCATGTCTCTTGGAGTGCCACAATGTCAAATTTTCTGATGTAGTTCATGAAATCTGAGTCAGTTATTTTGGAAGCCAGGCCATTGATGTTCCATGAGCATATTTTTAATGAGTCGTAAACATCTTCCTTTGGCTTGTGGTCGATGTGTCATTCGTTGTTGTTTAGAGTTCTAGCTATCCATCCTGAGTCAAATATTCCAGATATTTGTGTGTGTTCATCTGCAGTGACTCCATTGATGCTGCTGTCTTGGTCAGTTTTATTGCTCCCTGGTCCTACCGCTCCTCTGAGGACCGACTTTTTTAGGGTTTTCGTGATAGTTGGAGCCCCTGCTTTTTCCGCCGGGACAAGAATCTAACCAAGATGACCCCAATGTTAAGGAAGGGTGACACTCATCATGTGGCGCAGCCCGGGGGAGGAGGGAGTGAGAGATGGGTGTGCAGGTATAGGGAGGTCACTGGAGGATATAAGAAATTATGCAGGTCTTGTGCTGTGCCGTGCCTATTAAAACACGCATTAGAATCACGCGTTGGTTGCAGCGAGGAGCTCTGCCCAAGTCACTGCTCGCCCGTGTAGAGTCCAAGAAGGAAAGGGCACATGACGCACCCAGCTATCCTGACCTTAGCTCCTTCTGTGCTGCCATTTATATACATCACAGCAGCTGCGCTATGGAGTAACCGCATCAGCTAACCCTCCGCAGGCAACTCTTAACACCAAAACATTCAAAACTGCAGCTCACTAGAACACGGGCCGCGGCTGCATGCGGCTGAGACCCGATCCCAGGACTCGGGTGACGTAACTGGCACGTTTCCACGTAGCATTAGAGGATCTGGTTAGAATATGTATGGCAGAGGATATGGGATCCAACACATTGATCATAGCTACCAGAGATTTGGATTGCTATGTGTGACATTTTTGTAATATTCTGTGTAATGAGTGAATGGTTCACCAGCATGAGTGACACTTTCTCAAGAGCATACTCAAGCAGTGAAGACGAAGAAAACAGCTGTCAGAGAATGCACCAGTTAGGGCACAGAACCCCTACGGTGACGTACCACTGCAGCGATGTACCAGGAACGGGAGGGCCCATTGCGCTGTACGTTTGCAGTTGAAAGGACAGATGCCAGAGCGCCTCCCCCCACACACACCAATACAGCCTGTGGTGGGTGTAGAGTTATATGTTAGGATTTCCTAATCCCATGTTCTAAGCAATGCCCTAGTAATTTAACTGACGGAGGAAACTGAGAGGAGTTGGGGAGAGGAGTTGGCCTAACGGCTAGGGCGCTCGACCTCGGACCTGGGGATCTGGGTTCGAGTCTCGGTAACGACGCCAAAACCTCCTGTGATTCTCGGCAAATCACTTAATCTCCCCGTGCCTAAAATGAAAGTGTGTCCTCATTTAACGTAACTGGAAAATATGTGCTACCTGATTGGGTTCGGGTCTAGTTCGCGCTATATAAAGCTCTGCAAAAAAAAAAAGTGACCAGCTGCATGGAAGGGGTCCTTCAAGCTTTACAGTACAATTATGAAGCTGTAACTGTGACTGGAATTGCAAATCTTCACGACTGATACAGAGCCAATGTAAGCTCCTCCCTTAATTGACCAGTATCGCAGTGCAGTGCTAGGGCAAACACTTTTCTCAGTTCCAAAATAAAGCCGATTTGTGTGTTCAGCCAACATATCTTTATACTGGCAACCCAGGACATATCCCTTACACATTCAAGGCTGACACTGGTTCCCACACCTACAACAACTCATATCTGCTGAAAGCATTTCTGGGGACCGCTCTGCTTCTGTGGCAGCTGCCCGCTTCACTGACAAGGCTCGCACAGAGCAGTAGGGGTACACCAATGGCTGGGCGCTGCCATAGGGGTGCGTGTGCAGCCGCCCGCTATAGGGTGCGGTGTGCAGCCGCCCGCTATTATTCCTGAGTGGCTCTCGACCACCCACGGCACCTGCTGCACAGTCAAGGTTCGGGTCTGGACAAGCTGTCGCCACCCCATCTGAGTGGTGATCAGCAATGCAACTGAAACAAAAACTAAATCATAAAGCTATACATTAACTGATGAGAGTGAAAATACCTCAGACCCAGATCGCTTCCCATTTCCTTTGCCATTTACCTTCCGTGCAGCCCCCCACACCTCATGGCAGAGCCGAAAGGGGCAAGCCTGTAAGTAATAAAAGTGTGGTAAATTGTTACCCTTGTATCAGATATCGAACTGGTCTGTGCCACCACTGGCAGGGCAAGTTTGCGGTGCCCTGGCAACCAATGCGCGCCATGCCTTGTCGTTCGCCGAGCAAATGCACTTTAGCCCAGTGGAGGAGCACTTGACCCTCCCTCTATGCCCCCCTTTCTGACAAACGCAACTCGGGGCACCCCCTGGTGGAAAATCTTGTTGTAGGCACGAGGAGAGGAGTGAATTGTGCAAAGTCACACGATGAAGTACGGCCACTGCGCTTGAAACTTGCATTCCCACTCCCCGTCGACAGCCCACTGCTTGCAATAATACATGGGTATGAAGACTTCAACAATACAGCGGCAAGGACGGTGTCACGAGCAATGCTCTATTCTGTGCCTTTTGGTGCTAGACATATGTTGCATGCAGCTCGGATGAAGAGCGGGAAGGGCCACACTTGCCAATGGGGGGCAGGGTCAGGCTCTCGAGGTCAGCATACCCGGGACCAGATAGGCAACTTGCCCGAATCTTCCAGAGAGTACCCTGGAACGTTACCACGGAACGCGGTGGGGAGCTCGGGACCGGCCACACTCCCAAATAGCCCCTGTGGGCCGCGGATCGTAGCGCACTGACCCCGATGGGTGAACCCTGTTGCCACCGGGCAAAGCGGGGTCACGAAACTACCTGATGGGGCAAGCCTGACGCCGTGCAGGTCAGGGAGCACCAGAACACGAAAGGTGACTGACCTAACAGCTAACCTCCCCCGTGTCTCGCCATGAAAAAGGTCGAGCAGCAGCACACGGAGCACGACCTAAACGGCGTCAGGGCAGCGGTGTTGCTTTCCACAATAGCCCTCCTCGCCTCCCATTGGGGCCCGGGTACACCACACAACGGGCCCTCTGCCTGCGCCGCTCCCCTTGAACCCACCACCGGCAAAGACGACCAACCCCCGGTGGACACAGCCCCCTGCTGGGCCTGAAAATTGTACTTACGACACCATCAGGGAGAGCACTGCTGCCTGCTCAGCCACAGACCCCTTGTCTGAGAAAGTGAGCCATGCACTGTATTCTTGAAGTTTTAAATGGCGCGGGCTTGACATAATGACATGGAGTTTAGTTACACATGCCGCGTTCAATTTGTTATGCACAGTGAGATTAAGAGATTAGTCCATATTCACAGGACTGAGGGTTGGTGCCGCAACACTAAACCCAGGCCCCCAGGAGTGAGATGAAGCTGGTGGATCATTATCAAGGGGCGAAAACCCGCCCAGGGACAAGCATAGCCCTAGAGACACAGTGCTCCCCGCTGCAGGCGGAACAGAGTCCCGGACACAGGCAGGCCACCCCCTCCCCACCCCCGCGGGTTGCCTTTCCGCCTGGTGGCCACACCTGGTCCCAGGTACGGAGGCTGTTCAGGCCAGGGTTTGGTTAGGACACTCCGGTACAGGACTGCTTGCCCATTAGTCACCCCAAGCCGAATTCCTCTTTTTCGATACTGTGGGTGATTAATAATCTGCCCAGGATCACAGGATGTTGTTGAGCCACGCCAAGATATAAACATTATTCCCCTGCTCCAGTGTCGGCAGTTCTGAACCCAGGGCCCCTCTGCTCCTGCATCCAACCACCAAATGCACCACTCCCAAGCCGAGGCTCCCGCAGCAGCCCCCCCCCCCCGCTGCTCCCACTCAACCTACTCCCATGCTCGACTCCGAGATGACCAAATCATCTGCGTAGGATCACTGTAAGGTGATCTGCTCCAATACCTGTCCACTCCGTGCATAGCGCCACCTCTACCCCCTCGGTCCCGACATTGCCCACCGTTGCTTAGCGGGCACCACTGACCACTCCGCAACTCACAAAATCATCCAGCATCCCGCTGCACTGTCCTCCCTCTCAAGCTCCACCCCCGCCCTCTAGTCCTTTGCCTCGCCACCACCAAACCCCCCACACTTCACCGCAACCCACCCGCACCTACCCTCTGGAACCAAACCCACCGTGCCAGATCGATCCCTTTGTATGCCCAACCGCGCTCCAAGCCCGTGGCAAGCACCACAACAGCTGTTCTCCAACCCCAGGATGCGCACCTTCCCACACATATCTTCTGCGATCCTGTCTCCCTCCGTGCCCAGCATGCCCACTACGAATTGCAAACTTCCCACCACCAGTACCAGACCAGCACCAACACCCCACCCCCACCATTAACCCACACCATCTCCCACACCTGGCTCCACTCCCGCTGCCAGAGGAACCTCCAGCTGGGGGCAATGCCATCCCACAGGCACGCAACTGCTGGATGTCAGACCTCCAGATCGAGTGTTGGCAGTAATAAGTACAGGTCTTGGCTTAGCACACAAAAGATGGCCGAGAACCAACAATTGGGCAATGCTTGTTCGAAATCGGAATCTCAAGATGGCCGCCGATTTCGAAAGCAGTTCTGCGGTCTAGCTCATATGCCCACAGGTGCAGAGAGATTAGGTGGTGCGCGAGCGCTGAGAGCAATGCACACTTCACTAAAGGATTTTCGGCATACGCACCTATTTTGAGAACCTCCATGTACTTTGCCATAAATTAGTATTTTCGCCGGGTTTCCGTCCGGTTCCTCGTCCGCAGGCTTTGTCGGGAGTAGAAAAGTCAGCTCCAGCATCGGCTCCAATTTTTGGCAGTCACGGAGGAGTGAGCGTTTCCAGAGACCTACGTCGTCGCTCCTCCTCACATCCTGCTGCGATTAAAGACTGTGATTCCTAAGCTGAGAAGAAGTTCTTCACACAGCGTTTCCTGTGAAGAGTTAAAGAAGAAACAACAAGGGAAAGAACCAGAGCTAAGTGACAAGACGATACATATGTATAACTATCAGTAATGCTTGATGTTTAAGAAAAGACAACAGAGAAATGTAAATAGATACCTATCAGTAAATCTGAGGAGAAAAACGACAATTGAAATCTGTAAGGAAAAAGAAAAGAATTTAAACATAATTGCTCAATAGGTAGAAATAATGTACAGATGGTTCGATAAGAAGAAGAATACATAGAAGGAAACATTTAGAAGCCATATATAAGATAGCTGCACTAATAAGAAGTAAGTAGAGAAATAATGTAGAATAGATCATCGCTATATGCAATAGAGAAGGTACTGATTATTAAGGAAATATTTGTTTTAGAGGTTAAGGAACACAAAGTAAAGAAAAGAATATTAAATAAGGAAAAAAAAAGAAAAAGTAAAGAAGCATTATAAGAATAGAGAAACGCAGTAGGAGAAGTAAGTAGAGCATCATACCTAGATATATGAATAAAGGAATTAAATAGGAAAGGTTAAGAGTGAATAAAAAATAAAGTCTTGTATTATAAGTTTAGCAACACACTGTGTGCAAAATAGATGTTAGGAAGAAAAGAACACTAACAGAAAAGACAGAAGAGAAGCACAGATCTTGGAAACTAAGGGTAGGTAAAATAGAGTAAGAATAGAGTAGGTTTAGATAGGATAGAATAGTAGGCAATTCTTGTGTTTACATTTTAGGTACTCAGAGAAGGATAAAGGTCTGCTGGTCGGACTAAGAAAATAGAAGAAACAAGGAGAAAAAGTTCCAGGACCAGTCTATTCTTTGTTTATTGTTTTATCCACTCCCCCTTCCCCCTTAGGGGTAGTCTGGAGGCTAGGTATATTCTGACCTCCGGGGTATCTTCAGGAGGGATTCGGGAACTTAGCATCTCTGTTCCTGTGCAAGTTCATGGTATGAAAATATATCGTGTTTTGACATAATTATATAGAGTCTGACAGAGTGAAGTGCCCACGTAATATACTTGCACCCGAACTGAAATGGAAGAAGGAATAAACTTGCAGACCTTAGGAACGGTCTTAGATACTATACAGAAAGAGTTGGACGCTGTTAGAGAGGAAAATCAGAGTCTTAGACAATAAGTAATTAACTCTAGGAAGAAAACCGCAGAACTAGCCCAGAGATTGAGGCAACCTTTTAGTTCAGGGCGAGAAGCTTTGGCTCCTTCAATGGAAGGTACAAATAGAATGACAACAAAGGTAATCTATTCATTGTCCCCAGTTATTCCGTTAGCCCCACCTGAGCAATTTAGTGGGGATCCACAAAAAGCACAAATATTCATCACATAGTGCTCCCTACACTTCATGTATCACCTTTCCCATTTGCGCAGTCTAGAGTGGCCTTTGTTCTGTCATACTTAAGCGACGACGCAGCGTCCTGGTCCATGCCCCTGGTTACCAGAGACGATCCTCTATTGCGCAACTATGAAGAGTTCAAACAGGAATTTCTTTGGATTTTTGACAGACAAAGAATCTCTCAAGCGGTTGATAATGAATTGGTTGATTTACGGCAGGGAAACCGAGACCTAGTGGCATACTTGGCACAGTTTAATAAGCTGGTGGTGGAGATGGACTGACCCGAGAGTAAAAGAGCTGCAGATTTTTAATAATAATAATAAAGAAAGGTATAAAGCGCATGGTTACACCATCTCGGCGTGTCCCCGCGCTAAGTGAAAGGGGGGGGTGGCAATTACCACAGCAGTGCACCACACGGTGATACGAAGTAAACAGGTGTGTTTTGAGCAGCTTTCTGAATTTAGCTTCCGAGCTTTCTAGCCTTAGTGTTAGAGGGAGTTTATTCCAGTTCTGGGCAGCCAGGACCCGAAAAGAACGACCTCCCATTTTAGCCTTCTTTACTTTAGGGATTACCACCTGACCAGTCCCGCTGGATCTAAGAGACCTTCGTGGAACATATCGTGGATTAAGGGACGAACTCAAAGATGTGTTAGCTCAAATACCAAATTGACCTTTGGAAATTTCAGCGCTAGTGGACCTAGTGTTAGAAATTGACTTCCGCCAAGGTGAAAGGGAGGGCTAGAAGAGAAAAGAATTCAGACAAATAGTCCCAAGATTCTATAGAGTTCGATCAGACAGTAGTAGAAGCACGGAAGGACAACAAGGTTCAAAACCCATGCAAATGGGAATGAAAAGGGGTCCTTTAAAAAAAGGAAGAAAAAGATAAAAGGAGAGCAGGCAATTTATTCATGTAATGTGGTTCGGGTGGACATTTTGTTAGAGGTTGTTCAAAGAAGTCCTAATTCAAGCTGAAGGAAAACTTGCAGCACCACCTATAGAGGGAGTTGAACAGGCGGGTGCAAATCAAAAATCGACTCCAAAACAACATCAGGTGGCCAATACCTTACAGTCATCAGTCCCACATTTAATTTTGTCCATGGTAGTTAAGTTTCGACAAGTAACGCTGACAGAGGTTTCAGTAATGATAGATTCTGTAGTAGGGGATCTCTGTGTATAGTCATAATCTAGTGAATAGTCCCGCCCATGTGCGTGGACCCCGGAGCAATCAAAAATAATCTCTTAAATTGTCAAAAAATGCAGACCTGCACAGACACTTAAAAGAGAATTTAAAGACAGATAATGCAGCCTATATCCACAGGCTACACTGTCCAGTACTTCAACTAGAAATTCCACCACAAAAATCAAACCAAAAACAGCACAGCCTGTCCAGCTTTCCTCACAGAGAAAAGCTTTCCTTTACCAGAAAAAGCCTCTGGAATGATAGAGAGGAAGGAGTGGACAGACAAGCCCCATAGGCTGCCATTATGTGGCTCAAAACAGGATACTGTGCCTTTAAGAGAACTTTCCAGAACTCTCTCAGTATCCCAGAATGCACAGCAGGTCCGTGTTACTTTCAGTTCTTTTTTCCGGCTCCTGCTAGCAGGACCCTGGAGCATTGAGCTCTCCCTTTTTAGGGTTTCTTTGGGGAGTTTTTCACTTTTTCAAGTGTTTGAGTACTTCCATTTGAAGTACTTTGGTGTTTTCTTCCTTGTGTGTGTTTCTGAGCACCCTTTTATTTGTCAAAATGCCTGCTTTGTTTGACAAATGCCCAGAGTGTTCAAGGAAGAAGGCCAAGTCTGACCCACACGAGGTGTGCATCATCTGCCTTCCCTCATCTCATGTCCCAGAGGAGTGTGACATTTGCCAGGGCTTCTCTTCCAGGACCCTGAGGGACAGGATGAAGATCAGGCTCCAAGGCCTGGAAGATAGAAGACTGAAGGCACAAGGTGGGTCTGGGCATGTTCCATCTGCCCATGCTGAGGCCTCTGGGGGGCTCCCTGGGGGCAGGAAGACCAGCAAGCGTCCCCATCCTCCGCCGCCGTCGATTGCATCGACAACGGCGTCGAGAGGGATGACAGCAGTCTGTTCCCCGTCTCCGCAGGGCTCTGGGTCGAAGCGGCGTCGAAGTTCGAGGTCGAGGGGACTGAACAGGCCACCGTCGAGATCGCCGTCGTCGGAGTCATCGACGTCGTCGGCGGCGTCGAGTCATCGACGTGGTGAGAGTTCGGCCCGACGTCAGCGCTCGCCGTCGAGGCGACACCGCCAATCGCCATCGCCGAAGAGGATGAGGTCGGCATCGAGGGGCTCCTCGACATCGAGAAGGACGTCGACGCCGAGGAGACGTTTGCCGTTGAGGATGAGACGGTCGACGTCGAGACAGAGACGTTCGAAGTCAAGAGGGCGACGGTCGCCATCACGGAGGAGACGTTCGGCGTCCAAGCGAAGCTCAACATCGAGTCGTTGACGCCGGTCGACGTAGAGACGGCGTTCCTTGACGTCAAGACGGCGTTCTTCGACACCAAGGAAGAGCGGAAGGAGTTCTGGTACTAGGGATTCTCCTGGGTCCGCTGGAGCGCGCCGGCGACGTTCGCCGATAGGCTCTCCTTCGCCTAAGAAGCAGAGGGGGTCATAGGGCTCTGTGTTCCGAGGTATATACACCTCCTCAGCTGAGGCCAACTACTCCTCCTCCGCCCTTGCCCAAGGAACCTCCGCCGCGGACCCCTCCTCCGCCTCCGCTTCCACCACCACTGGTTCCTCCACATGCCCATCCTCTGCACCCCCCTCCTGGACCACCTGTGATCCCGTCCGGTCGGCC
Organism: Lissotriton helveticus; assembly: GCF_964261635.1. Lineage (NCBI taxonomy): Eukaryota > Metazoa > Chordata > Amphibia > Caudata > Salamandridae > Lissotriton > Lissotriton helveticus. Next base: position 44,504,663 of record NC_136065.1, read on the forward strand.
TCACTACCATGGTACCCGACGCCGCCTAAGGGGACTCCTCAGCTGAGGCTCCCGGTCAGGCCGCAGTCACCTGCTCCTTTGAGACCTGAGGAGCGTCCAAAGCCGAGGAGGTCGCGCTCTCGCTCCGGCCGGAGGGGGAGGTCGAGGAGTCGTCATCGGTCATCAACAAGATCAAGACGACGCCACAGGAGGCGCAGGTCCAGATCCCGCACGGATACTCTCCGTCTTTGTCGGAATCCCCGGGGACGAGGGTGTCGCCAGTGGACGACATCGTCTCATTCCAATAGGTTCTGCTGAGGGGTGCAGCTAAGCTGGGCATCACGGTGACGGTGCCCACGTCCACGACGTCCGTGATTTTCGGGACGCTTCATAAGAAGCACCTGTCTCGGCCGTTGCTGCCTCTAGTACCGGGATTGATAGAGCCCGCCAAGGAGTTGTTTCTTACTCCGGCGGTGACAAAGGCAGTGCCCTCCAGGCTCCTTAAGAAGTACCAGGCGCCAGATTCTGACCCGGCGTTTCTCAGGATGGATCCGACACCGGACTCAGTCATAGTGACGGCAGCTAGGAAGCAGCATGCCACCACCCGTACTCTACAGTGCCCCCTCATAAGGAAAGCCGCTGGTTGGACTCGGCGGGCAGGAAGGTCTGTGGGACGGCTTCTACTGCAATGAAGGCTGCAAGTGCCTCGGCTTTGCTAGGGCAGTACGATCAGGCCCTATGGGAGTCCCTCCAGCAATTCGCTGAGCAGCTTCCTCGAGAGAAGAAAGAGGACTTTCAGGAGATCCTGAATGAGGGGATGTTGGTGTCAAACCAACTCATCAGCGCGGCAGCGGATGCGTCTCTTCTGGCGGCACCTGGGTACTGCCATGGTGTCAACCAACGGCGCCATGCCTGGCTTTGCCTGACATCTCTCAAGCCAGAGGCTCAACAGAGGGTGGCCAACCTGCCTTTCTCTGGGGAAACCCTGTTTGGCAAGCATGCGGACGATGAGATGGCCCGCATGAAAGCAGAGGCCGAGACCCTGATGGCTGTCGGGTTGGAGAAGCCCAAGGAGAAGAAGACCTACCGCCCGTTCCAGAGACGGTTCGGTGCGCAAGGCAGATGGCGAAGGCAGGCTTCGGGACAGCAGCAACAACAGCAGCAGCAGTTCCGGAGGCCCTTCCAGAAGCGCCAGAAGGGCAGAGGCGGCCAGCAGTCCGCAGCTGCGACCAAAGGCCCGGCTGGGTCTAGTCCCTGAGCGGTTACTTCCCCTGCATCCCTTACCCGCTCCGGTGGGGAGAAGCATTCCATTTTTTCTGGCAGAGTGGAGAAAAATTACTCAGGACAAGTGGGTGCTGAATATTGTTTGCAATGGATACAGTCATCGGTTCACCAGCCCGCCTCCAGCAATTCCACCGGCCAGCTCGCAGTTTCAGCTGCGCGAGCTCCAGGCGGAGGCCGATACCCTGTTAAGGAAAAGGGCGATAGAAGACGTACCTCTGTCTCAAAGGGGAAGAGGTCTGTACTCAAGGTTCTTTCTGGTTCGCAAGAAGGACAAGAACGAGTTCAGGCCCATTCTGGATTTGCGACAAGCAAACAAGTGGATTCGCAGAGAGAAATTTCGCATGCTGTCGTTGCATCAGATTTATCCTCAGCTGCAGCGGGGAGACTGGCTATGTGCTATAGACCTACAGGATGCGTACTTCCATGTGTCCATTGCACGCAAACACAGGATGTTCGCCCAGAACATTCTCGAAGTGCATGGCAGTGGTAGCGGCATACCTGAGAAAGTACAAGGTGTTTGTCTACCCGTACCTGGACGATTGGTTGATCAAGGCCTCCTCCTTCTCGGAAGCTCAAGCACACTTTCAAAGGGCGTGCGTTCTCTTGAACAGGTTGGGGTTGCACATCAACATGTCCAAGTCTGTCCCGACTCTGGTCCAGTGCATGCAGTACTTGGGAGCCTCCATCAATACGCTGTCAGCAAGCGTGTCTCCTTCGGAGGAGCGACGATTATCACTCCTTCGGAATGCTCAGGCTCTTATGACCGCTCCATCTATAACAGTGAGGATGGTGTCTTCTCTACTGGGGTCGATGGCCTCTTGTATCTTCCTCATGCCACACGCACGGCTGCACATGAGACCATTGCAGGAGTGCTTGGAGGATCAGTGGGATCAGAGGAAGGAGTCTTGGGACGACAAGATACGACTGTCTCTGCATGCTCTTCAGTCTCTGAAGTGGTGGTGTTCAGCGGAGAATCTCCTCAGAGGGGTTCCCTTCCACAAGGACATTCCCACACAGACTATCGTGACGGATGCGTCTCTCCACGGCTGGGGAGCGCACTTCAGAGACTTACAGATACAAGGAACGTTGTCTCCGACGGAGTCCACGTATCACATCAACTTCCTGGAACTCAGAGCTGTTCACTTGGCACTGAAGGCCTTTCATCCGTCCTTCCAGACCAACTCTCTGCTTGTACAGACGGACAATACGACCACGATGTATTACCTCAACAAGCAGGGGGGCTCAAGATCGCGCACCCTGTCAAAGGAGACGCAGGCGATCTAGCATTGGCTTCTAGCCAGAGGACTGACGATAACGGCTACCCATCTGCCAGGTGTGCAGAATGTTCAGGCGGATGCACTGAGCAGACTGATTCAGGAAAACCACGAATGGGTCATAAACGACGAAGAACTAGGAGAAGTCTTCGCAAGGTGGGGGACTCCAGACGTAGATCTGTTCGCCACCGCCGAAAACAGCAAATGCCGAGACTTCGCCTCCAGGTACTACCAGCAGGGAATGCTGGGGAATACGCTATGGATAAACTGGTCAAACAGCTTTCTGTACGCTTTTCCACCCATTTCCCTGATTCCGGCGCTGCTCATCAAGCTGGCCCGATCCCGGGCGCGGATGATCCTCATTGCCCCGGAGTGGCCCAGACAGTGGTGGTTCACAGACCTGCTTCACCGGTCTCTCCTTCCTCACATACGGCTGCCTTGTCGGACGGACCTTCTCATGAAGTTCGGGGGGCAGATGGTACACCCCAACCTCTCGTCCTTGAGTTTGGCGGCATGGCTCCTGAGATAGTGCAGGATGGCCATTTGAATCTACCAGAACACTGTATGGACATACTGAAGGAGGCTAAGCGACCTTACACTAGGACTTCCTATGCTTACAAGTGGAAGAGGTTCTGCATCTGGTGTAAGTCCAAGAACTATGATCCAACGACGTGCAAGGAGGATGTCATCCTTCCGTATCTTTTACATTTGGCGCAGTCTGGCCTTAATGTCCATTCCGTTAAGGTTCATCTAGCTGCATTGACTGCCTACAGGAAATGCCCTTCACAGACTTCCTTTTTCTAGATCCCTGTGGTCAAGGATTTTTTGGAAGGCTTGAAGAAAGTGTTCCCTCCTGTTCGGCTTCCTTCTCCTTCATGGGAATTGAATGTGGTGCAGTCCAGATTGATGAAGGAGCCTTTTGAACCTACTCATAAGGCTTCGTTGCAGCACCTGTCCTGGAAGCCGGCGTTCCTCGTGGCCATTACATCGGCCCGCAGGGTGAGTGAAATTCTGGCGTTGTGTTGCCAAGAACCTTATACTGTATTTCATGCTGCTAAGGTTGTTATGCGTACTCACCCTAAATTTCTTCCAAAGGTTATCTCGGATTTCCATGTTAACCAGACCATAACATTACCTACGTTTTTTCAGAATCCTTCATCTCCAGCGGAAAGGTCTCTGCATTCCCTGGATGTTAGGAGGGTGTTGAAATTTTATCTGGATAAAACCAAAGTTATTCGTAGGTCAGATTAATTGTTTATCAATTATGGATCAGTCAGGACAGGTCTTGCTACCTCAAAACAGTCCATCTCTAGGTGGATTGTGTCCTGTATACAATTGTGTTACCAAAAGGCTAATAAGACCTTACGGGGTAAACCTATGGCTCATTCCACCAGGGGCAAAGCTGCCACGACTGCTTTGCTGCGTAATGTTCCAATTGCAGAAATCTGCAAAGCGGCCACTTGGAAGTCGGTCCATACCTTTTCTAAATATTACTGTCTGGACACAGATGCCAGGGCAGACGCTCAGGTTGGGCAGGCTTCACTGCGAAATCTGTTCGCACAGTAGTGGTGTTACTTCTCTTCTCTCCACCGCCGCTAGGTGTGGGGATGGGCTTGCCATTCTATTCACTAGATTATGACTATACACAGAGATCCCCTACTACAGAAGGAGTAGTTTCTGTCCTGTAACTCCAGTTCTGTAGTAGGGGTATCTCTGTTATAGTCATAAGCGCCCGCCCTCCTCCCCGGTGGAGAAAGGTATTCATGTAAGGAATGCTACAGGTTTGGCGTGTTACGCCTTCAAAAAGAACTGAAAGTAAAAGGGACCTGCTGTGCATTCTGGGATACTGAGAGAGTTCTGGAAAGTTCTCTTAAAGGCACAGTATCCTGTTTTGAGCCACATAATGGCAGCCTATGGGGCTTGTCTGTCCACTCCTTCCTCTCTATCATTCCAGAGGCTTTTTCTGGTAAAGGAAAGCTTTTCTCTGTGAGGAAAGCTGGACAGGCTGTGCTGTTTGTGGTTTGTTTTTTGTGGTGGAATTTCTAGTTGAAGTACTGGACAGTGTAGCCTGTGGATATAGGCTGCATTATCTGTCTTTAAATTCTCTCTTAAGTGTTTGTGCAGGTCTGCACTTTTTGACAACTTAAGAGATTATTTTTGATTGCCCTGGGGTCCATGCACATGGGCGGGACTATTCACTAGATTATGACTATAACAGAGATACCTCTACTACAGAACTGGAGTTACAGGACAGAAACTACTCCTTCTGGAGCCACTGGAAACTTTTGTGATTTGAAGTTCGCGGACAAGGTGGGATTGCAAGCAATCAAGAAATCAAAGAGTGAACCAGTCCAGCCTGTAGATGGAACAAATCTCTCCACTGGGCCTATCGTAAGTCATACGGAACAGATGTGACTAATTTCTAACGATGGCCACGAGGAAGCAATTCAATTTAACCTAATTGATGCATCCCAGTTTCAGCTCATATTAGGTCTGTAGGAGAGTAAGGTCTGCCTCCTATGGTCACCCCCACTTTTTGCTCTGATATTCTGGTTTTTCGACTCTAGTGTGGCTGTGGGCCTGCTAATCAGACCCACAGCCCAGCTGTTCTCTCCCTAAATTCATACCATGTACTTTAGGTACATAACCAATTGGGTATTGGGTCACCTTTGTGAGCCCCTGTATAGTGTACCATAGGTACCCAGAGCATAGGTGCATCCATGGCCTACCAGGGGCTTCAGCATGTATTATGCCACCCCTGGCTGGCCACCCAAACTAACACAACTGGCTGTTTACCCAGCTGGGGCAAGGTCGTGTAATCACCCCTTGCTTAGGTATAGTATCCCTAATACCTACCCTTACATATAGACACATATATACCTATAAGTCACTCCTATGGCAGGCCTTAACAATCCTGGAGGCAGAGTGCTTGGTGTTATGTGAGATGGTGCTCAAGCATGAGCTGAGCCTGTTTGCAGCTTTCGTAACCATGTCCTTATAGCTGTTCTATGATATAGCCATACCATATACTCTTAGGTGCATTATAATCCTCGCGGTTAATGCTAACTTTGGTTTGGCTTTATTGAAACATGTCGTGTAAGGTGTCATACGCTTTGGAATACTACCCCCCACCCCCGCCAGCGGGGGTAGCATTCCACCCTTCTAGAGGGAGAAGACATGTAGTTGTAGCTTTACCCAGTTAAAGTTAAACAGAGCCTCAGCATCACAAAATGGATGCTGCTGCCACAGACATGAGTCTGACCTCCATCTGCTGGACGAAACACCGGCAGGGGAGGCTGGACAATAGGTTTCCTGCCCACCTCCCCAGACAGGCTATAGTGTATTGGGGCAGGGTGGGTTGAATGAAATGAGACACTGCCTGGGGCACACAAGGTGCCCCATGCATAGTCCGGTTCAAACCAGTTGCTGGGGCACTCCAGCCGCAGCTCTGGGGCGAAACTGGACAAAGGGAAAGGGGTGTAACCACCCCCTTCCAAGGTTCCACCCATAGGAGGGACCTAGCAGGTAATCCAGCCCCTTTAGTTCATATAAAGCTAGGAGCTGAGTCTAGAGACTTTAGATTATCATGAACTGAAACTCTGAAACGAAACTCTGGACCTTTGACATTCTACTGCAACTAGAAGACTGAAGAATCTCCCTTGTGGTCAAGGAGTGACCACCCTGTGCAAACAGGCACCATCAGTGACTTGCTGGTTTGCTTTGTCGACGCTCCCGCCGGAGCCCGAAGACTTAGCGATGCAGCCTCCGGACTTCCAGACTTCTCTGACCCCGACCCACATCCACAGCAAAGCTGAGACCCGTGGTGGACACGAGAGACGTGGTACCGGACAACCTGTAGTGCCTGCTTTTTGCTAACTTTGCAGATTTTGAGGCATCCTTGAAGTTGTGCACTGGACCCTGATAAGTCCAAACACCGAGCAGTAAGTGCACCGAAGCTCAGCCCTCCACACTCCACGAGTGCCGTGTGGGGCCTGTGCCTGAATTTCTCCTAAACGCGTCTTCGCGGTTGCTAGACTGTTGGCTAGTGGCCATCTTGAAGACTCCATTTTGAATCAACGCTGCTTGCCTGGTTGCCCTGGGCTTGCTCCTGCTTTCCTGTAAAAGGGAAGCCCCACAGACCTTGCTGGTCTCTACAAGAAGCTGATCTTCACATCCTGCATGGGTTGCCTTTGCCAAGGCTTGTTGACTCCGATCCGAAAGGCCGATACTGCCAACAACGAAAGCCTTTGTGGTACAGTCCGTATCCAGCCCTGGTCATCGTTGACGCCTCCTGGTCTACGTGGTTGCAGAGACAAGCTTCGCCGCTTCACCTGATTGCCTCTCGACATCACCTGCCCCGTTCTGGTTCCATCCTGGTCACTGGCTAGTGACCCAGACTCTGTCCCCTCTGCTTTCAGGTTCTTCACTCCCTCAATCCACCCTTGGATCCACCCAGACATCTTCCTCCTGGTCGCCTGCAGCATCTTCTTGCAGCTCTCCATAGGATTCGACGACGAAACCCGACACAACTTCACACCTGTGCACCCGGCTTCGCAGGGTCAGGTAACTTGCGTACTCCAGTGATCCCGTGGGTAATAACTATCCAAATGTCCTACTTTAACTGGGTATTCCCGTAGTCCACCTGGAAGGTCCGAAATCAACTAGTTTCTAAACTTTACATTCCCATTGAAAGTCTATGAGAACCTACGTGTGTTTTTAAGCACTGCACACACATCCTGTGGGACTCCTTCTTCCTAACCTTTGGTTACTCTGTGTAGCCCCACTGATTTCCAAGGCCCTAGGCATGTTCACCTGTTCTGAAGTGGCTCTCATACCACTTCTTTAGTATATGGTTCATGAGGTCCCTAGGGCAGAATTGTATTTGTGCAACTTATGCTTATTGAGTAACTTGTACTGTATCTCAAACTCTGACCTCATAAAGAGTGCAGAGTGGTTGTGTTAGAAATAAATACATATATATTTGATATATACCTTGTGTGGTGTCCTTTCATTTGATATTCAAGGGGTTATTATAGGTAAAACAATTGGCTTCACATGCTCTCTAAAGTTTTAGCCTAGGACTGCTTTGTCCATGCTACCACTAGGATAGCTGGTCTATAAGGTTGACTTCACCACCATCACCATAAGGGTTGTTTGGACTGATACAGGGTGCCCACTAGAATAGTGGACATCACATATCAGGCCAACTTCTCACATTGGTGTGCAGCAGTTGGGATAAGAGCTTGCTGATTGTTTTACCATAATATCTTGAGATATCATTTGAAAGATCACATTAAGGTACCTTGAGGCACATATAAACACAAGTCTTAAAATACTTAAGTTCTACTGACTACAACTCCTGGAGAGGTTCTAGTAGGTAACACTTAGTGTAGGTAGGTGCACACACCACACCTCACTAGATCATGTCTCTGAGAGCAGAACCAGGTAGTTCTCTCCCAGTGGAGGTAGATCCTACAAGGATACCTTCCAGATATGATTCCCTAACCTTCCATGATTTGAGGCACTTGTGCACATCTAGGAGGTTAAAACAGGGTTCCAACCCTACCCTCAAGCACCCGATTGAGCTCATGGAAGAATATGATGCTCAGAAAGCCTCTAATACAGGCCTGTCAGTTAATGCATATGAGGGACAGCCCTCAGCAGAAGATTCCCCTGATCACAATCTCGTTGATGAGAGTGAGTAAGAGGTGGACTCTGGGGAGGATGACAATAATCAGGTCTTAGTGGGAGAAGGTAACCAGGCTAATCTAAACCTACATGGGACTGGAGAGGACCTAGTACCTTCCAGCCCCGCAAGCAGGTTTAACACTGAGCACAGAAGAAGGAGATCCCTATCCAGTGAATCTCTCCACTCTGGTGCCTCCTTAGGGTCAGATGTTGTTAGAAGAATGACTTCCTCTGAGAGAAGAGAACATCAGGCCAGAATAATAGAAGTCAATCTGAGGATTGGGAGGCAAGAACTTGCCCTAGCCAAAGAGAGACTTGCTCTTGCAAGAGAGCAAATGTTAAGTGGGTTAGAACCCACTGGTGGCAGCATTATCCCCAAGGATAAAGATAGGTCCTATGATAATAGAAACCTAAGCAAGATTGTCCCACCCTACAAAGTTGGGGATGACATCCACAAATGGATTACTGCTTTGGAGAGAGCTTGCAAAGTACAGCAGGTACCCCAAAGTCAGTGGGCAGCAATCTTATGGCTCTCCTTTTCAGAAAAAGGTAGAAACAAGCTCCTCACAGTTAGTGATGAGGATGCTAACAACTACACAGTCCTGAAGAGTGCTCTGATTGATGGGTTTGGCCTAACCACTGAACAGTATAGGGTGCTGTTCAGGGATACCCAGAAGGCACAGACTCAGGACTGGAATGATTTTGAAGATTGTGCCACTAAGGCTCTGGAAGGCTGGTTGCTGGGCAGTAAAGTTAAGGACTATACAGGATTGTATAATTTGATCATGAGAGAACAAATACTTAATAATTGTCAGAACCAGTTACTACATCAGCACCTGATTGACTCTGATCTGACCTCTACCCAAGAATTGGGAAAGAAAGCAGACACATGGGTCAGAACCAGGGTAAAGCAGAAAACCCAGAACCAAGGTGGTGATCAGAAGAAGCCAGACCAAAAGTGTGGGGATCAGAAAGTAAAAGACCAGAAGTCTTCAACAGGTCCCCCAAAAGCTTCTACTGAGGGGGGTTCCAAGAAATCCAAAAAGAAAGATGGCCAAAGAAAACCCTGGTGCAATATCTGTAAAAGTAATACTCACTGGACCAGTGATTGCGCCAAAAAGGAGACAGCTCCAACCACCATTGCCCCTAAGGCAAATGTTCCCCCTAGTGCAGCTAATAGTGGTAGTTCTCAACAGAAGGGTGCAGTAGGGTTGACCCTGGGAACTGAGATGGACTCTGGCCTAGTCAGAGTACCAACTCAAGCTGTTCTTGTCTGTGATATGGACATGGCTATGTCCTCTACTGTGAGTCCCAATAACTTGGGCAAGTACAGGCAGACACCTTTAATTAACAATAAGATGGCTCAGGCCTACAGGGACACATGTGCCAGTGTCACCATGGTGACGCCTAACTTTGTGGACCCTGGACAGATCATACTGGGTGAAAATTACCTGGTGACCAATGTTAGCAATGCCACTACCACCCATAGTATGGCAATTGTTAACTTCTCCTGGGGAGGGGTAACTGGCCTCAAAAAGGTTGTTGTAAGTTGAGACCTCCCTGTTGAATGTCTGTTGGGCAATGATTTAGAGACTTCAGTCTGGTCTGAAGTGGAGTATAGGACTCATGCAGAGATGCTGGGCATATCTGCACATGCCCTTGCTGTGACCAGGTCACAAGCCAAAAAGTGTCAAACCGAACAGGCACTGGATCCTGAAACTATGGACCAGTTGCCTTCCAAGAGAAAGAGAAAAAGGGTTAAGGCAGTGTCTTCCCCCTTGCCCCAGGTTGAGGAGCAATCCTCCCAGGAAGCTGAGTGTGAGACCCAAGAAGGAACTGTCCTAGAAGAGCTTGAACCTGATCAGGTTAATTTTCTTGGGACAGGGGGACCTTCAAGGGCAGACCTGGGGCAGGCCCAATTAGATTGCCCCTCTCTTGAACCCCTCAGACAGCAAGCTGCTGCTGAGGCTGCAGGGAATGCTACAGGTACCCATATATTATATTGGGATGAAGGGCTCCTTTATTCTGAGGCTAAAGACCCCAAGCCTGGTGCTTCCAGGAGGTTGGTCATACCCTTGGCATTCAGGGGCTTCCTTCTTACCTTAGCCCATGATATTCCCCTAGCAGGACATCTTGGCCAGAACAAGACTTGGAACAGGCTTGTCCCTCACTTTCACTGGCCCCATATGTCAGAAGATAACAATGAGTTTTGTCACTCCTGTGAAACCTGCCAAGCCAGTGGCAAGTCAGGTGGAACAACAAAGGCCCCCCTTATACCACTACCTGTGGTGGGGGTTCCCTTTGAAAGAGTTGGGATATACATTGTTGGACTAATGGATCCCCAAACAGCCTCTGGGCACAGAATTATTCTGGTGGTAGTGGATCATGCCACCAGATACCTCGAAGCTATTCCCCTAAGGACCACAACAGCACCTGTTGTGGCAAGAGCCCTCCTGGGAGTTTTCTCAAGAGTGGGTTTTCCGAAGGAGGTTGTCTCAGACAGAGGTGCAAACTTCATGTCTGGGTACCTAACTGTTATGTGGAAGGAATGTGGTGTTAACTATAAGTTCACTACACCCTATCATCCACAATGCAATGGTCTTGTGGAGAGATTCAACAAGACATTGAAGGGCATGATCAAGGGTTTACCTGAAAAGCTTAGGCGAAGATGGGACATCCTTCTGCCCTGCCTGTTTGCCTACAGAGAGGTCCCACAAAAGGGGGTTGGCTACAGCCTCTTTGAACTTTTGTTTGGGCATCCTGTAAGAGGACCCCTGTGTCTTGTGAAGGAAGGATGGGAGTTACCTCTCAAAAAGCCTAAGCAAGACATAGTGGACTATGTACTTGGTCTCCGCTCCAGGATGGCTCAGTATATTCAATTCAATTTCATCTTTATTTCGGCACAAATCGAGCCATAAAAGATACATGAATCAACAGTATGTTTAAAATCTCAAGTATAAAACAATTCCATATTAAAAAAAGGTAACACCTTCAATATGAGGTAGAATACAAGGAGGGGCAAGAAAATCGTATCATAAAATACTGTATAGAATACATTGGTAAAAATTAGCACAACGTCATAAGGGCAGTAGGATAATAGAATCATATATACTTAGTACAGCCAGTTTTACAATTACAACCATTCCTTTTTCGGGTGAAGTTTATTGAGAAAAGGAATCTACTGATACTAAATACTATCGTTCTTCTAGTATTGGATTTAACAATCCTAAGGGCCTCCTTACAAGTTCTTACGCCTAGAAGATTACATAAATGTTTAATCCATTTCCTTCTAGCCACAACATAAGCAGGACAAAAGAAGAAAATGTGCTGTTCATCTTCCTTGACATTATCTTGACACATAGTGCAGACGTCACTTTTGGTGGCATTATTACTTTCCACATTGGCCTCCCTAGCCCATCTAGACAGGGTTGTATTGTGCATAAGAATACCATACCTAAACTTCAAAAAAAGGCATTTGGCTAGTGGGGGCTCAATTTCGTCAAGAAAATGCACAAAACAAGGAATATCCTTGAAAACCAGAAAATTATTGGTTAATTTTCCACCTTTATGCTCATTTGCCGTAATGTATGCAATATATCCCCAAAAAACAGTTTTCACTAATTTTTTAGCATTTTGGGGTAAGTTTCCCGGGGTATCCCAGAACTGAGGCAACCCAATTTTCTTGAACCAAAAACGGACGTGTTTAAGCCAAGGGTTTACATTTAGCACGTCTAGGCTCATGATTTCTATTAGACCATTCCTATATTCTATGAGTTCAGGTATAGACCAGATTCTCACCCAATAACTTAAGGACCTAAGAATGGAATAATGGTCTGTACGTCTCACATTCAAATCCATCATCAATGGAACTAAAGGGGTGCCATTCGGCATTTTCACAAGATTTCTCAGGAATTTGTTTTCACAAATTGCAAATGAGTTCTTAGACATTGGTTCCCAGATTTCTGCCCCATACAAAGCGGCAGGCTGGGCCTTGAATTTAAATATCTCAAGAGACGGTGTTATGGCTTTACTAGTGTTAATACCATGCTTCTTTATAATTGGGATGGTATTCTGTGTTAATATTAATTTACTCTTCTCGACCTGTGTCTTCCATGTAAATTTGGAATCGATGGAGACCCCCAAATAAATAAAACTCTGGACTGATTGAAGTTTTTGGCCATTAAGTACCAGGTTTGTTGTTTGCGTTTTTTTAGAATTAAGGGCCATGTATTTAGTTTTTTTTTACATTTATCTCTAGCCCTTTTTTGTCGCAATACTGTTTGAAAGAGTATAAAAGCGCCTGAAGACCTTTGGGAGTTTGCGAAATCAATATGGTGTCGTCTGCAAATAGCAAGGCTGGGACTTTTTCCATTCAATTTAGGAGAGTCTTTGGTGCAGCCTGAGAGATGTGTGGGAATATCGTTCACATATAGTGAAAAGAGCGTTGGGGCCAGTACACAGCCTTGACGGACCCCACGCTCAATTGGAATATGCTGAGTAAGTTCCCCGTTAGACCCCCAACGTACCTTCGCAAAATTCTTAGCATGCAACTTTATTATCTGATTAAGCAAGCTGGTGACAACCCTTGCGCATGCAAAGTATCCCAGAGAAGATCTCGCGGAACCAGGTCAAATGCTGCTCTAAGGTCAACAAATGCAACATAGAGATGACCTTTCCTCATGTGCACGTATTTCCAATAGAGACAGCAAAACCTAAAGACCTGGTCCACCGTGCTTACACTATTTCTAAACCCTGCTTAAAACTTGGTAAGTATCAAATTATCCTCCAACCATAAGTTTACTTTGGCTAAGACTTTGGCTAAGATATGCCGGGAGTACATTTTTTGCAAGATGTCCATTAAACTGATTGGACGATAGTTTGCAGGATCAAACCTATCACCCTTTTTAAAAATTAAAACAATCTCAGCACCCCTCCAACTATCCGGAAAATCAACCCCAGATGCCAGTGTGTTACATAAATAATTTATATAAGAGGCCCACCACACACATAGATCATGTTTATATAGGTCACCTGGGACCTTATCAAGACCTGGTGCATTACCATTTTTAACCGCATTGATTGCTGTTTCTGTTTCCTCTAAGCTAAAATCAAGTTCAGTTGTAGAAGGAATTAACCATGGAGCATCCTTCCTGGCAGTAATAGCTAAAACAGGTTTTTTTGAATAGCTCAGTGAAGTGAGTAACCCAGGTCTGTTCATCTAGGTATACGTCTTTTACTATTTTTCCTATATGATTGCCATTCACTACCATTCTCCAGAAACCAACATTATCTTTTGATTTGGCAGCTAACAGCAAATCTGCCCAACTTGCTTCTTCCCAGGTTCTTCTTTCAGCCTCTTGTATCTGCTTATAGTCCTTCCTTGCCTGTCTAATATCTGCAGCAGTTTTTTTTTTGCTGCCGCTAAGAGGCTGTCTTTTACCAAGGCTTACTATGTGATAGGTTATTTATCTTTTGACACGCTTTTTTGGGCAATTTTGTCACTAAATTTTTAAGTAGTGCAAAGAACTTATTATGGGCATCCATAAAGTTTGCCGGGCTATCAGCCTCCAATGATGCAGTTACATAAGGGGAAAACATATTGGCAAAGAGTGTATAAATTTCCGCCAAAATCTCACCATGCTCCAGTATGTGTGACCATCTTAATACACGCCTATTGTTACTGACTAAGATTTCATCACGCCATGCTGTTTGGCTATCAGTAATACTATCAATACCAGCCCCGACCCCATTGAACAAACTGGGGTCAAGTGATAGGTCCAGTGGATAATGGTCGCTTTCGGACCTGTTTTTAACCTCCAAATCGATCATATAGTGCCAAATATCCAAGGAAACAATTATAAAATCTAGGTTACTTTTTGAGTTATTCCTTTGAAAGGTTGGCTTTTTTAATATATCCGCTGGAAGGCGGCCATTGCATGCCCTGAAGCCGTGTTCAGCTGCCAGCTTCATTATCTGGACTGCTAAAACTGAGCAGTGTACAGGGTCTATATTTCCTAGCAAGGGTATATTGTTTGCACTATCCTCTTTTCTCAAATATGTCTTCAAGGCCGAGGATTGGCTCGTAACTACAATTCAGATCCCCAGCAATGATTACAGGGTGCTTGTCCACCAACCTATCAAGGAAATAACACAGCTCCCCGAGGGTCAATGACTCTCTAGATAATACAGAGGGTCGGTTATAGATATTAATTAGATAAACCACCTTCCCATCATATGTACTAATTTTTAGAGCCAAAATATCATTGGAATTGGTGTCAATTACTACAACCTTTTATTTCAAGGTAACACTTATCCAAATGATAAGGCCACCTGAGGGTCTCCCTCTTACAGAGGGAATTGCGTTTAATCCAAAGGTCTTGTATCCCACCCTATGGGGACTGTCAAGTGACCAAGTTTCCTGAAGGAGACAGATTGCACTTGTCTCTATATAATTAGACCAGTCTGGGTCATTCAAGTTTTTCCTGAGCCCGGCTATATTCCAGGATATTAAGCTCATGTCTAGGACTTTACTGATACAGTTGTTTGGTTGGTACTGAGCTTTTGAGACATCCCTCCTATGCACAGTCTCCGTACCTATGTTACCAGGCCTGTCCTTATCTACCGGAGGGAGCCCACAAGCGCCCACCCTATATTTGCTTGTCATCTCTACTAGGTGTGAAACTGAACCCTTACTACACCATCGCTTCTCCTGGGCATACACAGCTTCAGGTCCAACATCCTCCTGAACACAGTCTAGCCACAACCCATCCTCACCAGGATCAGTATTCCTGAAACATAGTTCTCCCTGTGAGCTGCAATGATTACCAGAGGTAATTTTATCTTGTCCCACATTAGACACTCTGGCCTTTACAATTTTAGTGACGCGTTTAGTCCTAATATTTGGTAGATATGCAGCCCTGCGAGTGCCAGCTAGTTTCTCCCTAGTAGGTTATAGTCAATCTACTGCTTCTAAGCAGCTAAACCTATTGGTTGTAGGAGGCCCTCCCCAGTTACCAATATACCTATGTCCCCCATGTTCCATCCCACCTCTCACGGAGTGGCTAACCCTACTCCAATTTCCACCACAGTCATACTGCTCCTCCGGTGCGTAGAAATATGAGAGCGGTCTAGTCACTATATCACTCCCACTATTCTGCGCTCCCCATGAAAAAATGTAATTTACTGTTCAAGGCTCTTTAAAATTCACAACTATGCAGTCTCCATGGGTTGTTTTCCTATTATACCCCACCCATGGCACCCTACGCACCATTAAAATTTTACTTGTTAGGTGTGGAGGTAGAGGGCGGTTGGTATTAAGCCAGTGGGATACCTTATTTTTCAGTGCCCAAAAAGGCTCCCTGGTTGATTAGTCCAGTACAGCAACCCCTGTCAAAACCACTACATTGGGGCAAGCTTCTGGGGGGAGGTTAATGGTAATATCTCCCTTTGCTTCCTTCTCTATCGGGACCTTATTAGCATTAAGGTTGATGGTATTAGTTTTGCTACCATCCGTTATTTAACTGGGGTATTCTTTTATTACCGGTATTTTCTCTAGTGACTTCTTACCGGGGGCATTGGGTGGGTTGAGATCTTGTTTTTCCCCAGACAACACACATTTATTCATTGATTGGCCTTTGGGTGTACTAGTCAAAGAAGTTTCAACAGGCGACTTTTCCAATCTAGCTCTTGTCAGAATTTCTACACCCTTTTCCAGGACATGGAGCTTGCTTTCAGTACTTATTAGTCTATTTTCTAATGGGGTAAGGAAAGTTTCAAGCAACTTCCTCAAGATGTTCACTAAGGGGCCGGCCATTTCGACCATTGGACCAGGGGCATTAGCTACAACTTCATCTAGATCTCTTGTTACAGGAATATTAATTGGTGTATCTACATGCACTACCTGCCCATCCATCGAATCGTGTCCCTGCTCTACCCCATCCTTGCTAACAGTACCACCGCTGCACCCGGCTTTCGCTACTTTGGCTTTTCTATTGCCGGGGCAATTATTATTGGCTCGTTTTCTTTTTGGAATTGCTCCCTCCCGTCTCTCCATCAATTGTCTCTTAGCTGTTTCATCCAGTACCCCTACTGAAATGGGTTCAAATGTGATGTCTGGAGCACTTATCGTAGGAGTGTCCGGTGGGGGCAACACTTGTAATTGGGGTTCTACTGTGACGCGGGGAATATCATGCACTGTCACTTGTGTCTGTACAAGATTTGGTCTATTTGTGTGCTCAGGAGTACGTGCAGATGCAATGTGCCCCATTGACGATCTTTTAGCCAAAGCTAAATCCTGTGACACCCTTCGCTCCATTAAGTTGATGCCCTGGTCTATCACAGAGTTGGCCCGTATAATAAAATTATCCAGGGTACCTATCAACTGGGGCCCTCCCAATGCAGCTTTGCTCCTACTCTCGCGGGTAGACATTTCCCTTTTACTTCAAACAAATTTAACAATACTACAGGGGAAATATAATACCTTCAAGCATGCATACAAATACAATTAACTGGGTAGAAAATGAAGCAGATGAAAAGGGAGGATGAAAGAGCGGAGGCCCGGTCCGGTCTTTTCCGTTCTTTAACGGGCTAAAACGGGGCCACCCTTGGCCCGTGCTTCGCCCGGCGCACACCCGCGTGGGTCGCGCGTCACGGGGAAATGGGATCAGTCTTAAGCTTTCCAGACAGGGGCGTGGGCGCTGAGGGAAGAGGCTGCAGCTGTGATTGGGAAAGCCTGCTGGTCCTCGCAGTCCCTCAGTACAGCCCTGTAGTCCAATGCCGAAGTTCCCAGCCCAGTGAGCGGCACCCGCGGAGCGGGGGTCGCGATAAGTGAACACCAGGGATTCCTCCAGAGACCTCCGAGTCAGGTCACAGCAAGGGCAAAGCAATCTCCTTTGTAAGCGGCACCCGTGGTACGGGAGCCGCGAAGAGATTAAATAACAATCCTGGTAAGCAGGCAGGGGCGTGGGCGCTGAGGGAAGTGGCTGCAGCTGTGATTGGGAAAGCCTGCTGGTCCTCGCAGTCCCTCAGTACAGCCCTGTAGGCAAATGCCAAAGTTTCCAGCCCAGTGAGCGGCACCCGCGGAGCGGGGGTCGTGATAAGTGAACACCAGGGATTCCTCCAGAGACCTCCGAGTCAGGTTGCAGCAAGGGCAAAGCAATCTCCTTTGTAAGCGGCTGAGTATATGAAAAAGGCTTCTAAAAACCTTGAGGCTAGACAGGAACTTCAAAAAGCCTGGCATGACCAAAAGGCTGTGCTGACTGTTTACTAAGGGTGGGCGTAGTTCGCGAAGTAGCGCTACGCGAAGCTTCGCGAAGTGCACTTCGCACTACGCGAACTTCACGTAGCACTACGCGAGCTGCGTAGTAGCATGTTCACACTGTGCAAGATGTGTTTTCAATGATTGCACAGTGCGGACAAGCATCCGGCACTGTGCAAGCATTGAAAACGGCATCTTGCACAATGCGAGCTGTAGTTTTCTGCTGCTCGAGTAGATTATTACTCGAGCGGCAGCTTTCTCAACGCGAACAGGTAGTTTCTCATTGAGAGCGGTCGCGAGCATGCACGACCACTCAAAAATGAGAAACCTGACCTCCTCGCGTTGAGAATCTCGCCGGGATGTCATTTTGCTTGCTCACGATCACGAACATGACGTTCAGGACCACGAACAAGCAAAAAATGACCGCTGCACTACGCTACGCTGCACTACGCATGTTCGCACTGTGCTACGTGCAGCTCGCGTAGTGCGAAGTTGCGAAAACTTCGCAAACTCCGCGAGCGTAGCCTAGTGCTTCGCCCAGGGTTACTGTTCACCAGCCAGGACAGAAAGTGTGGGTTTTGGAGCCAGTGGCCCCAGCAGCACTCCAAGACAAATGGTCTGGATCGCACACTATTGTTGAGCAAAAGGGAGAAGTAACCTATTTGGTTGATCATGGGACTCCCAGAAGCCCCCACAGGGTGCTTCATGTCCACAGACTGAAGGCATATGTTGACAGGGCAGACACAGGCTTGTTCATGGCTACAGATGAGGGACAGGAGGAGGAGAGTGACCCTCTCCCAGACCTGCTTTCTCGGAACCCTGATGATGGTTCAGTTGATTGAGTGGCCTTGGCAGGCAAGCCTCACCGACCATCAGCAACAGGACTGCAGACAAGTTCAACAGGCCTATAGGCATATGTTTTCCCTGACCCCAAGTCAGACAAACTGGTGCACACATGAGGTGGACACTGGTGACAGTCTGCCTGTCAAGAGTAAAATCTACAGGCAACCTGACCATGTCAGGGACTGTATAAGGACAGAGGTCCAAAAGATGTTGGAATTGGGAGTTATTGAGCCCTCAGAGAGCCCCAGGGCCAGTCCAGTAGTCCTTGTGCCAAAACCTCACATCCAAGATGGTAAGAGAGAGATGAGGTTTTTTGTGGACTACAGAGGTCTCAATGCTGTCACTAGGACAGATGCCCATCCAATACCCACGGCAGATGAGCTCATTGACAGATTGGCTTCTGCCAAGTTTTTGAGCACATTTGACTTGACAGCAGGCTACTGGCAAATCAGACTAGCTGATGATGCAAAAGCCAAAACAGCATTTTCAACCCCAGAAGGTCATTACCAATTTGTGGTGATGCCCTTTGGCTTGAAGAATGCACCTGCCACTTTCCAAAGGTTGGTGAACCAAGTCCTTTCTGGGCTGAATGACTTTTGTGCAGCTTATCTAGATGATATTGCTGTCTTTAGCTCCACCTGGGAGGATCACCTGATCCACCTGAAGAAGGTTTTGGAGGCCCTGCAAAAGGCAGGCCTAACTATCAAGGCTACTAAGTGCCAGATAGGGCAGAGTAAGGTTGTGTACCTGGGCCACCTTGTAGGTGGGGGTCAGGTTCAACCACTGGAGAGCAAGATCCAGACCATCAAGGACTAGGCTCCTCCAACCACCCTAACACAGGTCAGAGCTTTCTAGGGGCCTGTCTGGGTATTACAGAAAGTTTGTTAAGAACTATGGGTCCATTGTGACTCCACTTAATGACTTAACCTCAAAGAAAATGCCAAAAAAGGTTCAGTGGACAGTAAGCTGTCAAAAGGCATTTGATGACCTGAATCAGGCCATGGGCTCTACACCTATTCTGAAAAGTCCAGATTACTCCAAGGAATTCATTGTCCAAACAGATGCTTCTGAGTTGGGTGTGGGAGCTGTTCTATCTCAACTGAATAAAGATGGTCAAGACCAGCCCATTGCTTTTATTAGCAGAAGGCTGACCCCTTGAGAGAAACGTTGGTCAGCTATTGAGAGGGAGGCCTTTGCTGTGGTTTGGGCCCTGAAGAAGCTGAGGCCATACTTGTTTGGTACTCACTTCAAGATTCAGACAGACCATAAGCCCCTCTTGTGGCTAAATCAAATGAAGGGTGAAAATCCCAAACTACTCAGGTGGTCCATTTCCCTACAGGATATGGACTTTAAAGTGGAACATAGACCTGGAACTGACCATGGCAATGCAGATGGACTCTCCAGATATTTCCACTTAGAACATGAAAACTCAACTGGTCAAGACTAGTTTATTGTCCCTGCGTTGGGGGGGGGGGGTTGTGTAGGAGAGTAGGGTCTGCTTCCTATGGTCACCCCCACTTTTTGCTCTGATATACTGGTTTTTCGACTCTAGTGTGGCTGTGGGCCTGCTAATCAGACCCACAGCCCAGCTGTTCTCTCTAAAAATCCATACCATGTACTTTAGGTACATAATCAATTGGATACTGGGCCACCTTTGTGAGCCCCAGTATAGTGTACCATAGGTACCCAGGGCATAGGTGCATCCAAGGCCTACCAGGGGCTGCAGCATGTATTATGCCACCCCTGGCTGGCCATCCAAACTGACACAATGGGCTGTTCACCCAGCTGGGGCAAGGTTGTGTAATCACCCCTTGCTTAGGTATAGTATCCCTATACCTACCATTACATATAGACACATTTATACCTATAATTCACTCCTATGGCAGGCCTTAACAATCATGGAGGCAGAGTGCTTGGTTTTGTGTGAGATTGTGCTCTAGCATGAGCTGAGCCTGTCTGCAGCTTTCGGAACCATGTCCGTATAGCTGTTCTATGATATAGCTATACCATATACTCTTAAGTGCATTATTATCCTAGCGGTTAATGCTAACTTTGGTTTGGCTTTATCGAAACATGTTGTGTAAGGTGTCATACGCTTTGGAATACTCCCCCCCCACACCAGTCCTGGCGGCAGTGGTAGCATTCCACCCTTCTAGAGGGAGAAGACATGTAGTTGTAGCTTTACCCGGTTAAAGTTAAACAGAGCCTAAGCATCACAAAATGGATGCTGCTGCCACAGACACGAGTCTGACCTCCTGCTGCTGGACGAAACTACGGCAGGGGAGGCCTGGACAATAGGTTTCCTGCCTTGGGAGGTGCTAGCACCCTTTGAAATCAAGCGAGGCCGCTTGCCCTCTGTGCACTGTTGCAAAGTCCAGAATGGAAACTACTTTCCCAAATCTTATCAAAACGTATCAAAAAAATACAATGCAAATTATACTTCTGTTTTCATTTACGTGTTTTTACTAACAAATCATCAAGTATCATCATAGCATAGCATATAATTCATATGCAAGGATACATTAATGCATGAGTCAAATCAATCCAAACGACAATATTTGATCATAAGCGTTTGTATCATAACAAAGAACTGGTCATTTTTCTTGCCCTTGCCCAATGCATTTCGGGCCCTCCGGCCCTTCGTCAGGGGCGGTACCTAAAAAAGCAAAGAACATAAATTTTGTCACTGAACTGAGTGTGGTTCGTCAAAATGCAAAGTCCATAGCGAGTCACTGCGTGCATAATAAATACTGTGATAAAATTTTAACAAAAAATCAAGGTGGTTCAATTCCCTGGTCTGTTGCGTCATACTCACTCTAAGGCCAACTGATGCTTTGTGGTAAATGGACGTGTTCAGAAAATCAATGCGGAGGATGATATCAGCCACTCTGTGGGACAACACAATGCACCTTTGTCATAACTATGACCCGATAATTACGAATGAGCAAAAGACGCGACAATGTGCCTCACTACTTACTCGTAAAATAAGCACACACGTAGGGGTGCGGATTCTCACAAAAACAGCTGATCTACTTATGCAGAAACGAAAAGCTCGGAGACTTCTGGGTATATCACTCTGGCCACTACAAAAGGAAATCCATCTACAAAACAAAAAAGGAGGAATCACATATTCTAGTGTGGTGTTGGGTTCAAATCAGGCCTACATACTCTGCTAAACTCTCGAACACCTTAGTATAGAAGTTGGCACGGACACTGGAAAAGGTAAAAGACAAGTTTATTAAGACCCCATGGGGTGGTGATACATTCCTACAGCACCCTTCGGCAATGTAAGAAGTAGCACACCGAACATCGGTGCGCGACCTCTTTTATATAGTTTAATAGCAATAAAAAGATAGGCGGTTACAAGTTACACATTTTAGGTACATATAAGGTCATTTTTGGAACACAGCCAGCACGTGGGAGGAGTTCAACGGCACTGGTCAGTTAGTGTGAACATTCCTAAAGAGTGACCAGTTGATGCATAGTGCGCATGTGCGCTTGACCAGTACTAAAAATAGCCTGTTGCCGAGCAGAATAGTGACCATGGGTATCGAGAAAGGACGAAAGGGCACACTGACCACGAGGCAGCGTGTTCATAGGAAACGGAAGTCAGAGGGATTCAAAATGGCCCCTGTTCGTTTTGGTCAAGTTAACAGAAAAGACCGTGTAGCTGTGCTAAACGCTAACTCAGGAGCTGCCAAAACACGACAGACGGCCCTTTTAGCGTTTAGCAAAAGCTACCTCATAGTGAACATAGTCGGAATGTTCATCCTCAATGTCAATAGCCATTATTTTCAATACTTCATCATTGATCATTTTCTCTTGCTTGACAATAGCTCGTTTGGACGGAATACAGGCTGTGATACATACAGAACATAGTGTAGGGCCACATTGAATACATAGACAAAGGAAAAATAGTACTCCAATAAAAACACAGAGAATCGTTAATAATTTCCAACCCCAAGTACTAAGCAGGGTCCAGAACCAACCAGAAAAGGTCCATGTTCCATTTTCTGGGTGGATCTCAGCAGCTATCTTGTGTAATTTTGTAATCGAATCATATACAGAAGGTGAGTTATCTGGTACGTACACGCAACAACTACTTCCGATGACGCGGCATGCTCCACCTCTATCAGCTAGTATCACATCTAGAACCATTCGATTCTGGAGCGCCACAATTCTGGTAATTTGTAATTCCTCAGTAATATTCCCTAAAGCAGAGGCAGTTTCATTAGCGACGGCTTCCACCACACGTGTAAGCCGCCTTATCTTCCTGCTATTCAGTGCAGCTCCTACGAATGAAAATAACCCCAAATTGAAATCTACATATTGTTGTAATGTGGTATCAGTCTGGTCTATTTCATCAAAATCTATTGTTCGTTTTACTCTGTTCAGTATGAAATCATGGTACAGAACATAATCATTGTGGTACATGGGAGGAGCAATAAATACAGGTGGTAATACAAAAGCTATATAACACGTTCCTAACCAACCCAATGGTAGACGGTGGTATCCCTTATTTCCACAAATGAAATATGTGTTATGTGAAGCTACAAATGCAATTCCAGTTGGTGTATCAAAGGTAAGTGTAATATTACATTCACTGCGACCTACAGGGATTGTACCTTTATTTCTAATACACAAATCTGCTTTTGTATCGATAACGGTTATTATATGCATGCTCGTCACATTTATAAGTCTTTGATTCGTATATACACGAGGTGTAGAAACATTGTCCGGACGGTATTCTTCCCATTCAAACTTAGTTCCTTCAGCGTGTGGATAGCCATCTTTATCGTTATAGCATATTTTATTCAACCGAAAAAGTAATCCACCTTTCGTTGGCCATCGCAGAGTAAAAAGAAGAGTGTACCAAGCATGACAAGAACCATTATGAGAAAACGGGAGAGGAATGAGTGGTGTTCCTCCCTTCTTCTGATGTCCGGGCAACATTCCACATACCCAACAATTGGACGTGTTGGTCATGTTATGAGTATGATGCAAAATCTTAATAAAGCTGTTATTCAAATAAGTCTGCCTATGTCTTTCTTCGTGAAAAGGCAGAGTGAAATGAAAATGTTCAGATGGACTTGGAGTGGTGGGCAGCAAATGTTCTCGTACAGGAAACAACAGTTCTATAGTCCAAGCTAATACTGCGATCACCACTACGGTCAAGACAAACAAAACAGCACCAAGAATTCTCCCTTTTTGTGTCGAAGGAGATGCCATAGTTCACAAAACAATACTCTTCACAAGCAACACTAAGCGAGAAAAATAAAACGATGGTTCTAAACCGAGGCTGCCGTTGATTTGTTCTCCGGGATTCAAGACGGGTGTCGCTACACTGGGCAGAACTGATCCCCCCCCCTTGATATTCCCGGCTTCCGTTTCACAAACCTCAGAGCGGTTACCAACCAGTTTCAAAAACACAAAAGGAATCTTATTTCCTGAGGCGTAGATTGTACTTCACTTTATCAGAAACAACGTGGTCCGGGAAGGCTCCCTCCAATTCATCAGGCGTGACAGCTGGGCTCTTTTCTGTATCCAAAATCTTTCTGTAGTCGGATAGCACCACAGGGCTCACCAGATCCGGAGAGACACGTCGGCAGTGCGTTGAATGTATCCACCGCTTCTTGTTAGTGACTCTCACAGCAGTTCGCGTAGCCAGCAGCACTTGCTCAGGGCCATGCCATCTCGGTTCCAAACTGCTGGATCGTTCAAATACTTTGACCATCACGTGGTCCCCCGGGCGGAGATCGTGAGCCTCACCAGTGGAGTTATCAGGGAGCGCCTCTCGAACCTGTTGATGGATAGAAAGCAAATCATTTGTTAATCGTGCCAGATAATCGTTCATCATTATACAAGGCATATCATGTATCAAACGAGGTTTTGGAACTCCCCAAATATTCATAGGCCTTCCAAACACCACTTCGTAGGGTGTGAGGCCAGATCGAGAATGTGGCACTGACCGAATGGACAGCAATGCCAGAGGCAAAGCGTCCGGCCATTTCAGAGATGTAGATGCCACTATCTTTGCTAACTTCAGCTTCAGAGTTGCATTGTATCGTTCTACTAAACCTGCTGATTGCGGATGAAAGACAGCATGGAATCGTTGTTTGATTCCCAATCCCTTCAGGACATATTCCACTACTTTTCCAATGAAATGAGGGCCATTATCACTCCACATAAGTTTACAAACTCCGTAGCGCGGGAAGTATTCCTTCAGTAACACCTTAGCTGTTGTCAATGCTGTATTGTCTTTCGTAGGGTAAGCCTCAATCCATTTGCTGAAGGCACACACCACTACTAGAACATACTTGAGATTATTACAGCGCTCCAGCTGGATGTAATCCATTTGTAGTACTTCGAATGGTGCAGTAGGTGGAACAAACCCACCTTTAGGAGTATGAGTCCCTTGTCCAGGATTGTGCTGCAAGCATATCAGACAGGTCTGCACTACTCTCTTAGCCGTGCTAGCAATGTCAGCATTTTCCCAAACTCGTGTAAGCAATTTAGTAATTGCGAGAGCTCCAATGTGTGCCAGCCCGTGTGTCATTTGCACCATTGTTTGTAAATAGGCCATGGGTAGTTTCCATCTCTCCATATCTTTACTACGCCAGCAACCCTCATCATCTAATACTCCTTCAGTGGCCCATTTCACAAGTTCTGCCTCTGATGCTGACTTCTGTATATCTAGTATTTCTTCTTTAGCATCATGCCACCGCTCAGCTTGTGACTTCACCACATACATGGGGAAATTATTTTGCAGCATAGCGGTCTCTCTTGCAATACGGTCTGCAAAAGCATTGCCTTGTCCTATTTTGTCCGTCACCTTTTTGTGTGCACTGCACTTGACTATTGCAACTTTCTCTGGGCATAACAGTGCATTAAGGAGATCGCGTACCAATTCTCCATGCATGATGTGTACTCCGTGTGAAGTCAGGAATCCTCGTTCCTTCCAAAGTAGGCCAAAATCATGCACTACTCCAAAAGCGTAACGACTATCCGTGTAAATGTTCACACATAGTCCAGCACTTAACTCACATGCCTTCGTTAAGGCTATCAACTCAGCCGCTTGAGCCGATTTTTGGGGTATCCGTGCTGCTTCTACCACAGTCTTAAGTGTCGTGATCGCATAAGCTGCGGAAGTCGTACCATCTGGTAACCTCACGCACGATCCATCAACCCACAGTTCCCCATCTACATCTGGAAATGGCGTATCCTGTAAGTCGATACGACCCTTTGTCTGTTCCTCAGTCAGAAAAACACAATCATGTTGTTCTTCCTTCTGGGTCTCAGCAACAGGATCCGGCAGTAAAGTAGCAGGATTTAGTGTCGCACATCGCTTTAGTGTGATGTGCGGCGCCAACAATGTTAGCTCATATCCTGTCAAACGGGCACTGGTTAGATGCTGCGTTTTTGTTTGATTCAGTAACGCATCTACCGCATGGGGAACTAGCACCAACAATTTGTGTGACAAAACTATTCCCTCACTTTGTCGTATCGCAACTGCTGTTGCTGCAACTGCTCGAAAACATCCTGGCAATCCTCGAGCCACAGGGTCGAGTACCGCCGAGAAGTATGCACAAGGCCTCTGTTTGTCTCCGTGTGTCTGCACTAACATTGACAATGCGCACCCATCCTTCTCGTGTACATATAATGTAAAGATCTTCGTGTAATCAGGTGTACCCAACACTGGTGCAGAACAAAGAGCTTGTCTCAATTGCTCAAAAGCATTCTGACATTCATCCGTCCATTCAATGGGAATCGGTGTATCTTTAGACAACAATGCCAACAATGGTTTAACGATATGTGAAAAACCCAGTATCCATTGCCTACAAAAAGACGTCAAACCTATAAAGGCGCGAACATCCTTCTGAGTGCGAGGGACTGGAGTATCTAGGATTGCTTGAATTCGATCTGGTGTCAATGCACGGCCCTCCTTAGACAAAAGATGACCGAGGTAGGTCACCTTTGGTCTACAATATTGTAGCTTTTTCTTCGAAACTTTATGATTATGTTTGGCCAGGAAGGAAAGCAAAGAAAAGGTACTCTTCTCACATTGTTCTGGCGTGTCTGCAGCAAGTAAGATATCGTCTACATATTGAATGAGAACCACTCCCTCTTGTAAGTCAAAGGAATCAAGCTGTCTTTTTAATGCCTGACTATAAATGCTAGGACTTTCAGTATAGCCTTGAGGAATTCGACAGAATCTGTACGATTTATTATTTAATGTAAAGCCGAATAGATATCGACTGTCAGGATGTACAGGGATCGAAAAGAAGGCATTCTTCAAATCGATGACTGTAAAAGTAGTTGCCGTCGATGGAACCAACGTAAGCAACGTGGTGATGTCAGACACCACCGGGTACTGAGGCACTACTATCTTGTTTATTTCCCTCAAATCAATAATGAAACGGTAAACCTTAGCATCTGTATCTCTTTTAAGAATCGGCAAAATTGGGCTATTGCAAACATTGCAGGGGACTTCCTCAACTACTCCTGCCAAAATCAAATCGTTCACAATGTGCATCAAAGCAAGTTCTCCTTCTCTGGAAATCTTATATTGTGGGACACGTGGTAGAGATACTCCCTCCTTTACAGTAATACGTACTGGAGGGATTAACATCTGCCCCACATCCGTGTCAGAAGTGGCCCACAACGTGTTTGGTAAGGAGGCCAATACTTCAGATTCATGGAGAAAACACACTCGCTCAAAGTCTGGGTAATTCTCATTCAACACAACTCGCACTCCTTCTGGGGCACAGCGAATAGTAGCTCGAAAGTGTTTTAACATATCGAGTCCAATAATATTATCTGGCGTATTTGGAGACAACAAAAAGGGACAAGGGGCAGCAAATTTATCAACATGAAATGTAACTGGTTGAGACAGTGGGCTAGAAGTAGGCGTTCCATCGAACCCTATTGCTGTAATTACCTCGCCAGACAGGGGAGCCCTTGGAACCAAGTATTTGGACAAAGCGCTACGAGTAGCTCCTGTATCGACCAGAAATTGATCAGTGGAACCCAGAACATGTGCTTCTATGTATGGACCCCTTTGATCAACTGGTACCTCAACCGATTCCACACCCCATCCTACGCAATCCTATGCATAATGCTCATCCCGTGGTTCAGCAGGACCACCCTCATTTATCTGATATTGATTGCGGTTATCAAACGTATTATAATCAGACTGACCACGACCCCTTGCTCCATATCCTCCACGATCATTCGTACCATAGCCTCCTCGATCATTCGTGCCATAACCTCCTCTTGACCCTCCATAATAATTCCTAGACCTTCCACTTCCTCGTCCCCTCAAATTACGCTGCTCTCGAAACACCGGACAGTCTGCAATCCAATGCCCAAACTGTTTGCAGTATGCACATTGATTCACAGAAATGTCAGAACGAGGGGGAGGAGCACTACTGTATGATCCTCGCCCTCCTCTGTTATTTCCTCTCGTAGCCTGAACCTGGGCTAACATTACCTTCGTCTTCAAATCCTTTGCTTTCTTTTCACTACTTTCTTTTTCCTCTAATTCCTGTCTTTCATAATATTGAGCCATAGTCAATAAAGAAACAGGGGTTGCTGTGGTCCATGAACTTTCACTCGCTTTCAATCGTTTCGCAATCTCCGGTAGGAGATTAGCCACATACTTATCAACGAATAAATGCCTGCCAGTATCTTCTGTCAATAATTGACCACTGTAATCATGGAACGCTTCCTCGAAGCGAGAGAAAAAATCGGAAACGGATTCATCCGCTTTCTGCTTATAAGAGGCTAATATAGTCCAATCAATCTTTTTAGCGGGAGCAAGAGTTTTTAGTTTTGTCAGTATGGCCCCTGGAAGGTCTAATATTAATTGACACGGCTTACATGCTGGTTCTCTATCTAAATCAGCCTGAACAAGATCTTTCCAAGTGGCCCCGAGAGTCGTGAGGTCATCAAACCTACGAATCGCTCTCCACATATCAGGGGGCAATATCAACCCGAAAAATAGATCAATATCAACTAACGTCATGATACATGAAGAAATTGCACTTTCAACATTTTCATAAAAAGCCGCAGGGTTTTTACGGGGATCAGGTAAAGCATTCTTAAGCGCCATGACATCTGCTCTATTCCAAGGCGTATAAACCCAATTATATACAAAATACCCTTTCGCGTCTTTGGATCTTTTATCATCATCTGTGCCATCCCCTTTATGAGGGACATATAAAGGCGCAGCTTCTCGCATAGGTCTAACATTAATCGCAGCGATCTTATCTGTTTCAAAGATAGGGCATTCTTTGGATATCCCCGTAGCTCCGGACGTAGACGAATTCTTCGACTTTTCCAACTCCCGTAGCCGTGTCGTCTCATTACGCAGGTCAATCAAACGCTTGAAGAAGTCGTCCGCATCTGAAAGAACAAAAAGACCTTTACGAAAATTCTCACGACCCTTGGATATCTCCTTTGGTTCTAACTCGAGAGAATATTTTCTATACCGCTCAACAACTTCATCTCCAAAATGATCTAAAAAATACAGTCGTTCCTTATCAGGCCACTGTTCCATTTGTTCAGTAACGTCAGAAACAGTAACAGTATTAATATTTAGTTTTCGTGCAAATGAACGTAATTCCGCAGCTCGTTCCGCATGTAACCTGGTACGCTGTGTTCGATCACTATCCTCGTCCGAGTCCTCGTTCGGAGCCGTAGGTACGACGTACGGAGGCGGACAACGATCTAGTAATGAAAAATCATCTGTTTCATTAGTAAGGACTGGATAAAGAGGACGCCTGATAGGGAATTGACCATTAACCTGTAAATTTCGTTCTCGTCTCTCCCTCTCTTTCTTTTCCTGTAATTCCTTCTCCTGTAGCTGTAAAGCTTTGTCATGTGCAGCCTTCCGCTGCACTTTCTCCGCCAAGGCTTCCTCACGCTTCGCTCGTTCACGCACCTCTTTCTCCCACATACGCACACAATCGAACATATCTTGTCTAGACCTTCGCTGAAACAAACACTGTTCTACATACTGTACCTTTCGAAGGTCAAACGACCCATATAGTGGCCACTGTAATTCATGATCAGTTTTAGTATACTTATGCCATAATGTACTATACATTATTGGTGGAATACCGAATTTGACATACATTTCACGATTTGGAGTCCCCTCTGGGGGAGCCGGCTGTTTTGCACTTAATCGATAATTGGTACCATTTTCAGAACAGCACATCCTACGGAGTGTGCTAAAAACAGGCATGTTTCAAAAAGTACCACGAAAACGCGATACTACAAAAATGCCACCTAACACGGTGCACTATTCAAATCAAATAAATCAGAGAAATATCCCTACATGCCTGCCTATGTGAGGTGCACTTCACATATTCAAATTCAAATTCAAAGATTCAAAACGTTAGCTAACAAATTCAAATTCAAATTCAAAATTCAAAAGGCCACAGTAAGTGTCAGTAGACTACCTCACCGCTCAAAAGCTTACCAAATATTTTCAAACGTCCAAAGTCCAACTGCCAAATTCTGTGGTCAAATCAGCCAAAACGGCACATCACGACAATCCAAGATCAGAATCTCAGTCGAGGACCGGCGCCACCTGGAAGGTCAGATCGGAAGGAAGGGAAAACACACCGTGGGTGCCGAGACTCGGGTCACTCAGTGGCAGCGTACGCGTCCATGGCGAGTTTCCTGACCTTCGTCACGACCTCTCCTTCGGGCATCCGAGTCGCCGATGAGTCCCTTCGTGGTCGCCAATTGTGGTGTTGGGTTCAAATCAGGCCTACATACTCTGCTAAACTCTCGAACACCTTAGTATAGAAGTTGGCACGGACACTGGAAAAGGTAAAAGACAAGTTTATTAAGACCCCATGGGGTGGTGATACATTCCTACAGCACCCTTCGGCAATGTAAGAAGTAGCACACCGAACATCGGTGCGCGACCTCTTTTATATAGTTTAATAGCAATAAAAAGATAGGCGGTTACAAGTTACACATTTTAGGTACATATAAGGTCATTTTTGGAACACAGCCAGCACGTGGGAGGAGTTCAACGGCACTGGTCAGTTAGTGTGAACATTCCTAAAGAGTGACCAGTTGATGCATAGTGCGCATGTGCGCTTGACCAGTACTAAAAATAGCCTGTTGCCGAGCAGAATAGTGACCATGGGTATCGAGAAAGGACGAAAGGGCACACTGACCACGAGGCAGCGTGTTCATAGGAAACGGAAGTCAGAGGGATTCAAAATGGCCCCCGTTCGTTTTGGTCAAGTTAACAGAAAAGACCGTGTAGCTGTGCTAAACGCTAACTCAGGAGCTGCCAAAACACGACACTAGATCAATGAATTCCATTTAGCCTGAGACATTTCTAAAAACGTGACTGTCGATATTGCCTGTCCGGGAGATAACCCGCGACTATCAACACAAATACAGGGAACTACTAAACGCACCTCTAAAGTTGCAGCTGCGCGGAACAATCGTTCTGCAATATACGGCGTGACGCTCTCCGAACGAAGAAAACTGCAAAATACAAACAAAGCTTAAGCGAGGCTGAACAACCTGTGTAAAAGCAGCGTCTAAGCTATCTATGTTCAAACGGCATCTACCTGTTTCTCGTGTCTGCCTCGCACTCAAAGTTCCTCGGGTCTAACCGCTCCTCTTCATTGTGATTCCCGGCACTCTGTGACCAGCCATATTTAAATAGCCGCCTCTAGTACCAATTGGCGCGATAATGACGTGGTTGCAATGCGCATCAATGTTCAACATAAACGACGGACTGGGACGAGACGGTGTCTCAAACCTATGTGCGTTGTGTAGACGCCATATTGGTGTGGTGCTGGATGTAAGCATGACAATGCAGGGGTGTATTTTTTTAAAACATTACCACAGTATTCAACAATACATGTATATAAAAAATTAAACATTACAGCAGAGGCTAGTAAAAGATATGCCTCGCGCGTTCTCATTCGTGCAAGTATCAAAGAAAACAAATAAAGTCTGCTCTGTCATTGATCCCTTTGGGATCTTGAGTCTGTAACTTTCTGATCCAAAAAATCTCACGCTGCAATAGAGTCTTAGTAAGACTTTTTCCAGGTGTGGGGATAACCATTTCGAGGATCTGGAATTTTAACTGGGCAATGGTATGTCTGTTTTTGTCCCAATGCACTGCCAGGCTGCTATTGGCATTCTTGTTACGGATGGTGCTTTTGTGTTCTGAAATTCGTATCTTTACTTTTCTCTCGGTCTTACCCACATATAATAGGCCACAAGGACATTTGATGGCATATATAACGTTGGACGAATTACAGTCCGCATTTACCCTGATGGGGATATTCTCACCAGTATGTGGATGTTTGACCGAATCCGTAACAATCACATTATTGCAGTGGGTGCAGTTCTGACATTTTTTCATACCTTTAACGTTTTCTACATTTCTCACAGTTTTTGCCTTCAATAATTCTCTGATGTTGCATGACCTTTTGTAGGCAAAAATAGGTCTGTCTGAGAACAGCCCTTTGAAATCCGTTTCATTGCTCAGCAGGTCCCAATGTGAATTAATACTCTTTTTGATTTCTTGTGAACTCGTAGAAAACTTGGAAACAAAAACCTGGCGGTGTAGTTGATCCTTGGTTTTTTTAAGCAAAAGTTGCTCCCTTGGTAGTTTCTCAACCTTGTCCTTAGCTGTTTGTAGTACAGTGATTGGGTACTTTTTAGACACATATTTGTTATGAATGGAGTTTAAATTCATCTGAAAAGACTCCTCTTGAGAACAAATTCTTTTAGCTCTTAACATTAATGAAAATGGCAAATTGTCAATCAGATTCTTGGAATGGAAGCTATTATATGCTAGAGCAGTGTTTTTGTCTGTGGCCTTATGGTATACTTCAGTTTCCAAAGTGTCATCATTCAACTTCACTAGTACATCCAAGTATGGAATAACCTTTTTGTCAATGTTGTGGGTGAATTGGATATTCTCATCATATGAATTCAACTCTGTGATTTTCTGTTCCAACAGTGCTGTTGAGTTCTGCCAAATCAAAAATATGAAAACACTGCTCTAGCATATAATAGCTTCCATTCCAAGAATCTGATTGACAATTTGCCATTTTCATTAATGTTAAGAGCTAAAAGAATTTGTTCTCAAGAGGAGTCTTTTCAGATGAATTTAAACTCCATTCATAACAAATATGTGTCTAAAAAGTACCCAATCACTGTACTACAAACAGCTAAGGACAAGGTTGAGAAACTACCAAGGGAGCAACTTTTGCTTAAAAAAACCAAGGATCAACTACACCGCCAGGTTTTTGTTTCCAAGTTTTCTACGAGTTCACAAGAAATCAAAAAGAGTATTAATTCACATTGGGACCTGCTGAGCAATGAAACGGATTTCAAAGGGCTGTTCTCAGACAGACCTATTTTTGCCTACAAAAGGTCATGCAACATCAGAGAATTATTGAAGGCAAAAACTGTGAGAAATGTAGAAAACGTTAAAGGTATGAAAAAATGTCAGAACTGCACCCACTGCAATAATGTGATTGTTACGGATTCGGTCAAACATCCACATACTGGTGAGAATATCCCCATCAGGGTAAATGCGGACTGTAATTCGTCCAACGTTATATATGCCATCAAATGTCCTTGTGGCCTATTATATGTGGGTAAGACCGAGAGAAAAGTAAAGATACGAATTTCAGAACACAAAAGCACCATCCGTAACAAGAATGCCAATAGCAGCCTGGCAGTGCATTGGGACAAAAACAGACATACCATTGCCCAGTTAAAATTCCAGATCCTCGAAATGGTTATCCCCACACCTGGAAAAAGTCTTACTAAGACTCTATTGCAGCGTGAGATTTTTTGGATCAGAAAGTTACAGACTCAAGATCCCAAAGGGATCAATGACAGAGCAGACTTTATTTGTTTTCTTTGATACTTGCACGAATGAGAACGCGCGAGGCATATCTTTTACTAGCCTCTGCTGTAATGTTTAATTTTTTATATACATGTATTGTTGAATACTGTGGTAATGTTTTAAAAAAATACACCCCTGCATTGTCATGCTTACATCCAGCACCACACCAATATGGCGTCTACACAACGCACATAGGTTTGAGACACCGTCTCGTCCCAGTCCGTCGTTTATGTTGAACATTGATGCGCATTGCAACCACGTCATTATCGCGCCAATTGGTACTAGAGGCGGCTATTTAAATATGGCTGGTCACAGAGTGCCGGGAATCACAATGAAGAGGAGCGGTTAGACCCGAGGAACTTTGAGTGCGAGGCAGACACGAGAAACAGGTAGATGCCGTTTGAACATAGATAGCTTAGACGCTGCTTTTACACAGGTTGTTCAGCCTCGCTTAAGCTTTGTTTGTATTTTGCAGTTTTCTTCGTTCGGAGAGCGTCACGCCGTATATTGCAGAACGATTGTTCCGCGCAGCTGCAACTTTAGAGGTGCGTTTAGTAGTTCCCTGTATTTGTGTTGATAGTCGCGGGTTATCTCCCGGACAGGCAATATCGACAGTCACGTTTTTAGAAATGTCTCAGGCTAAATGGAATTCATTGATCTAGAATATGTGATTCCTCCTTTTTTGTTTTGTAGATGGATTTCCTTTTGTAGTGGCCAGAGTGATATACCCAGAAGTCTCCGAGCTTTTCGTTTCTGCATAAGTAGATCAGCTGTTTTTGTGAGAATCCGCACCCCTACGTGTGTGCTTATTTTACGAGTAAGTAGTGAGGCACATTGTCGCGTCTTTTGCTCATTCGTAATTATCGGGTCATAGTTATGACAAAGGTGCATTGTGTTGTCCCACAGAGTGGCTGATATCATCCTACGCATTGATTTTCTGAACACGTCCATTTACCACAAAGCATCAGTTGGCCTTAGAGTGAGTATGACGCAACAGACCAGGGAATTGAACCACCTTGATTTTTTGTTAAAATTTTATCACAGTATTTATTATGCACGCAGTGACTCGCTATGGACTTTGCATTTTGACGAACCACACTCAGTTCAGTGACAAAATTTATGTTCTTTGCTTTTTTAGGTACCGCCCCTGACGAAGGGCCGGAGGGCCCGAAATGCATTGGGCAAGGGCAAGAAAAATGACCAGTTCTTTGTTATGATACAAACGCTTATGATCAAATATTGTCGTTTGGATTGATTTGACTCATGCATTAATGTATCCTTGCATATGAATTATATGCTATGCTATGATGATACTTGATGATTTGTTAGTAAAAACACGTAAATGAAAACAGAAGTATAATTTGCATTGTATTTTTTTGATACGTTTTGATAAGATTTGGGGAAGTAGTTTCCATTCTGGACTTTGCAACAGTGCACAGAGGGCAAGCGGCCTCGCTTGATTTCAATGCATGTTTAATCCCTAGATGCAGTTTGGACACAGCATCTCCTTCTGTAGCACGCATGAATGATCATGTTCGTTGATTATAAAGTAATTTGGAGTACTGTATGTGATAATTAAGGAGTGCCTTTCCCACCATTAATAGGTGCTAGCACCCTCCCAGACAGGCTATAGTGTATTGGGGCAGGGTGGGTTGAATGAAATGAGACACTGCCTGGTGCACACAAGGTGATCCATGCATAGCCCTGTTCAAACCAGTTGCTGGGGCACTCCAGCCCCAGCTCTTGCGCAAAACTGGACAAAGGGAAAGGGGTGTAACCAACCCCTTCCCAGTTCCCCCCATAGGAGGGACCTAGCAGGTAATCCAGCCCCTTTAATTCGTATAAAGCTAGGAGCTGAGTCTAGATACTTTAGATTATCCTGATCTGAAACTCTGAAACAAAACTCTGGACCTTCGACATTCTACTGCAACTCGAAGACTGAAGAATCTCCCTTGTGGTCAAGGAGTGACCACCCTGTGCAAACAGGCACCATCAGTGACTTGCTGGTTTGCTTTGTCGACGCTCCCACCGGAGCCCAAAGACTTAATGACTCAGCCTCTGGACTTCCAGACTTCTCTGACCCCGACCCACATCCACAGCAAAGCTGAGACCCGTGGCAGACACGAGAGACGTGGGACCGGACAACCTGCAGTACCTGCTTTTTGCTAACTCTGCAGCTTCTGAGGCATCCTCGAAGTTATGCATTGGACCCTGAGAAGTCCAAACCCCGAGCAATAAGTGCACCGAAGCTCAGCCCTCCACACTCCACGACTGCCGTGTGGGGCCTGTGCCTGCATTTCTCCTCAACGCGTCTTCGGGGTTGCTAGCCTGTACGCTAGTGGCCATCTTTAGGACTTCATTTTGAATCAATGCTGCTTGCCTGGTTGCTCTGGGCTTGCTCCTGCTTTCCTGTAAAAGGGAAGCCCCACAGACCTTGCTGTTCTGTACAAGAAGCCGATCTTCACATCCTGCATGGGTTGCCTTTGCCAAGGCTTGTTGACTCCGATCCGGAAGCCGACACTGCCAACAGCAAAAGCTTTCATGGGACAGTCCGTATCCAGATCCTGGTCATCGTCAACGCCTCCTGGTCCACGTGGCTGCAGAGACAAACTTCGCCTCTTCACCTGATTGCATCTCGACATCACCTGGTTCCGTCCTGGTTCCATCCTGGTCACTGGCTAGTGACCCAGACTCTGTCCCCCTGCTTTCAGGTTCTTCACTCCCTTGATCCACCCTTGGATCCCCCCGGACATCTTCCTCCTGGTCGCCTGCAGCATCTTCTTGCAGCTCTCCATAGGATTCGACGACGAAACCCGACACGACTTCACACCTATGCACCCGGCTTCCCAGGGTGAGGTAACTCGAGTACTCCAGTGCTCCCGTGGGTAATAACTATCCAAGTGTCCTACTTTAACTGGGTATTCCCGTAGTACACCCAGAAGGTCCGAAATCAACTAGTTTCTAAACTTTACGTTCCCATTGAAAGTCTACGAGAACCCGCGTGTGTGTTTAAGCACTGCACACGCATCCTGTGGGACTCCTGCTTCCTAACCTTTGGTTACTCTGTGTAGCCCCACCGATTTCGAAGGCCCTAGGCCTATTCACCTGTTCTGAAGTGGCTCCTATACCACTTCTTTAGTATATGGTTCATGATGTCCCTAGGGCAGAATT
The DNA here is from genome assembly GCF_964261635.1 of Lissotriton helveticus. Classification (NCBI taxonomy): domain Eukaryota; kingdom Metazoa; phylum Chordata; class Amphibia; order Caudata; family Salamandridae; genus Lissotriton; species Lissotriton helveticus. The sequence continues at coordinate 44,541,063 of NC_136065.1, forward strand.
GTATTTGTGCAACTTATAGTATGCTTATTGAGTAACTTGTTCTGTATCTCGAACTCTAACCTCATAAAGAGTGCAGAGGGGTTGTGTCAGAAATAAATACATATATATTTGATATATACCTTGCGTGGTGTCCTTTCATTTGATATTCAAGGGGTTATTATTGGTAAAACAATTGGCTTCACATGCTCTCTGAAGTATTAGCCTAAGACTGCCTTGTCCATGCTACCACTAGGATAGCTGGTCTATAAGGTTGACTTTACAACCATCACCATGAGGGTTGTTTGGACTGATACAGGGTGCCCACTAGAATAGTGGACATCACATATCAGGCCAACTTCTCACAAGGTCTACCAAGGGTTATCGAGCACAATCCAACAATCAATTGGAGCTCCAGAACAATAGTAATGGATTCTGATTACTGCCAAAGAAACTGTTTTGGAGTGAAAGAAAAAACTCAAGAGTGTAATCCAGCTCATTCCTTGTGTTTGACCGGAGCATCAGTGTGTGTCATCAACTCCCAGGAAATGCCAGAAGATTACAGAGACTTTGAAGATGTATTCATCGAAACGGAGGCAGAACAACTTCCTCCTCATCGAGTATATGATTGTAAAATAGATCTTGAGCCTGGCTCAAATTTACCCTGCAGTCCAGTTTACGCTCCGACCGAAAAGGATCATCAGCACTTGAAGGAGTACTTAGACAAGTACTTGGTGAATGGGTTCATTCGACCCTCACAGTCTCCTGTATCTTCACCTCTATTTTTCGTGCCAAAGAAAGAAAGAGATTTGAGGCTTTGCATCGATTATTGCGCAATTAACAAAATCACCAAGAAGAATTGATATCCGTTACTTCTCATTTCTGTCCTGTTGGATCAGGTGAAAGGAGCACAAATATACACAAAGCTAGATCTGAGAGGGGCTTTCCACCTTGTTCGGATGCGCGAGGGCGATGAATGGAAAACAGCTTTCAGAACATGGTTTGGGTTATTCGAATACCAAGTTATGCCATATGGTCTGTGCAATGCCCCAGCTGCTTTCCAGCATTTTATTAATGATATCCTCAATGAATTCCGAGATCAATCTGTGATTGTGTACATTGATGATATTTTGATTTATTCCTCTGACAAAAATAAACATCAAGGACAAGTCAGAGAAGTCTTACAAAAACTAAGAGAAAACAAATTATTTGTGAAACTGGAAAAGTGCGCATTCAATGTTTCCCAGGTGGATTTTTTGGGGTTTGTTCTTTCCCCAACTGGAATACACATGGATGAGCGGAATATCAAAGCTGTAATTGACTGGAAATCCCCTGCAAGTGTGAAAGAGGTCCAAAACTTCATAGGATTCGCAAATTTCTATCGAAGATTTATCAGTGAATTCACACGAAAAATACTCCCCCTCACACGATTGCTCATAAAGGGAATTCAATTTGAATGGACAAAAGAATCTGAAGCAGCTTTTAAGTCTTTGAAGAGAGATTTCACCACCGCACCGATACTTCTACATGCAGACCCTTCGGAAACATTTTACGTAGAAACTGATGGTTCTGATCGAGCAGTCGGAGGGGTGTTATCTCAACGTTATAAGGTAACTGGTCAGTTACACCTAGTCGCTTACAGATCAAGAAAACTGACACCCGCCGAAGTTAACCACACAATTACCGAAAAAGAATTGTTGGCCATTAAAGATGCCTTTAAAAACAGTATTCACTGATCATCGCAATTTAAAATTCTTAAAATCAGCTAGCTTGCTCACTCCAAGACAGTTGCGGTGGTCATTGTACTTTGCTGATTACGACTTTGTAATCACTTACCGACCAGGAGCTCAAAATGGGAAGGCTGACGCCTTATCCAGACTAGGCACAGAAAATCAGAAGAGTCACACGGAAAATCAAACCATAATTCCGAGAACAAGTATTATTGGTGTCACAACCTCAATTGATTTTAAGGAACACATTTCTGAGGCCATGAGTCCAGGAGCCATGCAAGATTGGGCCAAGGAAGAAGCAGGAAGAAAGATTCAACATCAATTACCTTATCATAAGGAAGCCTTGTATTTGCCCACCCAAGAGTTACAAAATCAAGTAATGCACGAGTGCCATGATAGTATGCTAGCAGGACACAAAGGAGAAGGGAAACATCCTTAACAACGAATTTTTTATAACTACTTACCTGAACAACGAATCCTGAACCACGAATTTCCTAAAACACGACTTTCCTTATGCACAACTTTTCTTACCACGACTTTCCTAAAACACGAGTCTCTCCCCTCCGCTCCTTCTGTCACACAACCTTCACCCCCTTCATCCTGCCAGCTTGGTAATGTGTGGCACGTATCTGCAGAGGCATTGCTAATGAATCATCCCATGAACTTTAGGCTTCGGGGTTATGTAGAGGCTATTTGTGCTCACAGACATCGGGGAATAAGCTGTGCCGGAATTGTATTTACACTGTCTTAAGATGTCAGCCATATGCATTGAGGCGAAGTCCATTTTCTGAGTTTACAGGAGGAAGGCGCCGTTCATATAATGCACTTAATCGGTGATGAATGGTTTGAGGGGGGCCAACAGATGGACGTGCGCCAGTTTATTCTTTTTGTTTGAGAGAAGATTTCATCCCAGGCACTTCGGAAAACAAAGGCATTAAACGAATGCTTTTGGCAGAAGCTGCTTGAAAAACCTACTTTATATTTCCCTACATCCCTAATCAGTGCCATAACACGAGTCATAAAGCAATTTCAACTGAATTCTTGAGCACACACTATAAAGTACAAATTCAATAAATATTCCATTAAAAAAACGTTATCAACAACATATGTTTCACAGAACACATCACGTCATTAGGGCATTATTCCTATACCCGTCTAAATATTTAAAAGCAGTTCTGAGAAAAGTGAAAAAGAACTCTAAGCACAAAACACACAAAAGACTACTATTTTCCATCACACACAGAAGTATTGTTATTAAAATAGTGTCACGAGGTGGTTTAATTCGTGGTTTAGGAATTCGTTGTAAAGAATGTAGTGATTTGGCATTGGTCGTTGTTTAGCCTTCGTGGTTAAGGTATTCGTGGTTTTGGCAGTAGTTGTTTAATCATACATCCAAAGGAGAAGCAAAGACAGCGGAATTAGTTAAAAGACTTTGTTGGTGGCCACACATGACTAAGAATATTGAGAAGTATGTCAAGACCTGTGAAATCTGCGCTCAGGGATAATCTGAACGGCAAGCTCCTAAGGGGTTATTACAACCTTTGCCTACACCACCCTATCCATGGTACACAGTCACCCTAAACTTCATAGTAGATTTAACTCTTAGTCAGGAGTTTAACACCATTCTAGTGGTAGTGGACACATTTTCAAAGATGGCACATTTTGTGACTTTAAAAGGGGTTCCCACTGCTAAGCAACTTGCTACTCATTTCAGAACACAAATAGTGAAGATTCATGGGATTCCCAAGATTGTTATTTCAGACAGGGGGGTCACAATTCAAGTCTCATTTCTGGAAGGCCTTTATGGAAGGGTTGGGAATTGAAGCCAGGTTTTCCACCAGTTATCATCCTGAAACAGATGGGCAGACGTAGAGAGTTAACCAGGAATTAGAACAGTATCTGAAGTTATTTCGCCTGAAGCAGGACGGAAACTGGTCAGATTATTTGTTGGCAGCAGAGTTTGCCCACAATAATGCAAAACACGTCTCCACTGGTTATTCTCCATTTTATCTGAACTATGGTCGTCATCTAAATTTGATAGTAAAACAAACTGATCTTTCGGCCCCAGCAGTCAGAGATGTAGCCTCTCACTTAAGACAGGTCCACCAAACTGCCATAAAAAATCTGGAAGAAGCCAAAAAGAAATATAAAAGCTATGCAGATAAAAAGAGATGTGAAGGTCCTCCTCTAGAGAAAGGACATACAGGTACATGCATCATTGCTGCCATTTGCGATTCCTTAATTGCGAAAATTGAGGAATCACAATTAAGGAATCGCAAACGGCAATGCATCAAAAAATCGAATTTTTTTAGCGATTCCTTATTTTTCCTTAATTGCGATTCACAATTTGCGAATCGCAGTTAAGGACTCCCTTCCCATTGATTCCTATGGGCCAAAAGGCCCATAGGAATGAATGGGAAGACAATCTCAATTTGCGATTCGCAATTAGCTAATCACAAATTGAGATTGCGATTTCAAGGGTGCAGGGGTGTCCAAAGGACACCCTGCTGCACCCCTGAAATCAATCTATGCACATATGTTGTGCACACACATGCCCTAAGGGCATGTGTGTGCACAACATGACAGTTTGAAAAATGCTCAAAATTGCATTTTTCAGATTTTTCGCAAATTACCATGAGGTCCAACCTCATGGTAAATTTTCCTCCTAATTGCGAATTCGCAATTTTTTTAGGTTTCATGCATTGCATTTTCAGAAATCGCAAAAAATAGCGATTTCCTGTAGTTTTTGAGTGATGCATCCCAAATAGTGATTTAGGAATCGCAAATGGACGAATTTTGCGATTCGCACCGGTGGCGATTCCTATATCACTTGATGCATGTGGCTAATAGTGTTTGGCTAAATACAAAGAACCTTAGGTTAAAAGGTAGCAGGAAATTCCAACTTAGGTTTATAGGCCCATATCAGATTGAAGAAAAAATAACTCAAGTCACTTATCTGCTGAAACTACCTACTAAATTGAGAATTCATACCGTCTTTCATGTTTCACTGTTAAAAAAATTCATCATCAGATTTGCAAAGAAACTCGCCCCCGAAACCAATCCAATTGGAGTTTGGAACTGAATTTGAAGTTAAAGAGATTCTTGATTCAAAAAGGTGGAAGGGAAAATTGTATTACTTGATAGACTGGAAAGGATATGGACCAGAGGAACGATCTTGGGAGTTGGAATCTGATGTTCATGCTCCAAGGTTGGTAAAGTCTTTTCACCAACGGTTTCCTATGAAACCAAGGCCTAGAGGACCTCTCTTGTTGGGGGGTACTGTCAGACCTCCAGATCGAGTGCTAGCAGTAATAAGTACAGGTCTTGGCTTAGCACGCAAACGATGGCCAAGAACTAACAATTGGGCAATGCTTGTTCGAATCGGAATCGCAAGATGGCCGCGATTTCGAAAGCAGGTCTGCGGTCTAGCTTATAAGCCAACAGATGCAGAGAGATTAGGTGGTGCACGAGCGCTGAGAGCAATGCGCACTTCACAAAAGGATTTTCGGCATACGCACTTATTTTGAGAACCTCGTGTACTTTGACATAAATTAGTATTTTCGCTTGGTTTCTGTTCGGTTCCTCGTCCGCAGACTTCGTTGGGAGTAGAGAAGTCAGCTCCAGCATCGGCTCCAATTTTTGGCAGTCACGGAGGAGTGAGCGTTTTCAGAGACCTACGTCGTCGCTCCTCCTCACACCTTGCTGCGACTAAAGACTGTGATTCCTAAGCTGAGGAGAAGTTCTTCACACAGCGTTTCCTGTGAAGAGTTAAAGAAGAAACAACAAGGGAAAGAACCAGAGCTAAGTGACAAGACGATACATATGTATAAATATCAGTAATGCTTGATGTTTAAGAAAAGACAACAGAGAATTGTAAGTAAATCTTAGGAGAAAAACGACAATTGAAATCTGTAGGGGAAAAAGAAAATAATTTAAACATAATTGCTCAATTGGTAGAAATAATGTACAGATAGTTTGATAGGAAGAAGAATACATAGAAGGAAACATTTAGAAGCCATATATAAGATAGCTGCACTAACAAGAAGTAAGTAGAGATATCATTTAGAATAGATAATCGCTATATGCAATAGAGAAGATCCTAATTGTAAGGAAATATTTGTTTTATAGGTTAAGGAACACAGAGTAAAGAAAAGAATATTAAATAAGGAAAAAAACAAGAAAAAGAAAAGAAGCATTATAAGAATAGAGAAACACAGTAGGAGAAGTAAGTAGAGCATCATACCTAGACATATGAATAAAGGAATTAAATAGGAAAGGTCAATAGTGTATAAAAGATACATTCTTGTATTATAGGTTTAGAAACACAGTGTGTGCAAAATAGATGTTAGGAAGAAAAGAACACTAACAGAAAAGACAGAAGAGAAGCACAGATCTTGGAAACTAAGGGTAGGTAAAAATAGAGTAAGAATAGAGTAGGTTTAGATAGGATAGAATAGTAGGTAATTCTTGTGTTTACATTTTAGGTTCTCACTGAGGGATAAAGGTCTGCTGGTCGGACTAAGAAAATAGAAGAAACAAGGAGAACAAGTTCCAGGACCAGTCTCTTCTTTGTTTATTGTTTTATTCACTCCCCCTTCCCCCTTGGGGGTAGCCTTGAGGCTAGGTATATTCTGACCTCCGGGGTATCTTCAGGAGGGATTCGGGAACTTAGCATCTCTGTTCCTGTGCAAGTTCATGGTAAGAAAATATATCGTGTTTTGTCATAATTATATTGAGTCTGACACTGGGCCTGTAAGGTGGCACCCAGCCTCCCTCGTTCCCAGCACAAGATGGCTGCCAACACTTCCTGGTTTAAAGTGTTGGCAGCCAACTAGAGCCAAGCTCCTGCTTGTGTGGTTAGGCTCTGCCCAGATATCAAAACTTTTATTTTTTTATATTTCTCAGGAACTACTGAATGGATTTACACCATTTAACAAAAAGAGTTCATTCTGAACCAAGGGCTACCTTTTTGGCAAATTTGGTGTAATTCCGTTCAGCAGTTTGGGCTGTAGCCGTGTCTAAACTTTCCAATGGAAAATAACATGGGAAAACACGTTTTGGGACCGCCTTTTTTCTCGATCCCCGCTTGCTGAATCACCCTGAAACTTTCGGGATAGGAGCTGACCGGAGCGGGCCACTTAAACCCCTAACTTAAATGCGCCACAGGGCACATTTGCACACTTGTCACATCAGGCCCGCCCCCTCCCTGCACCACTGTGCAAGCATGCCCCGTGGCCCATTTTAAGTTGAGGAATTAATTCCCCTTGAATACTGAGGGTCTCTGGGGGACAACTAGCACATCAGGAACCTCCAGTATGCGCCAGGGAGTTTTGCAGAGAGGTGTTCATAGGCCACGCCCCTTTTTTTACAGCTCTCTGAAACGCAGCTCTGTGGCGCAGCACTGTGCAAACGTGCCAGGGGCGTGTTTGCACAGTGCTGCAGGGAGGGGGCGGGGCCAGACATAGCAAGTGTGCAAATGCACCCCCTGGCACATTGTAAATTGGGGGATTAAATCCCCTTCAATCCAGGTACCGCCAGTATGTGCCAGGGAGTTGCGTTGCAGAGAGGTGTCCAAAGGCCACGTCCCTTTTACACCTCTCTGCAACGCAGCTCTGTGGCGCTTACTGGAGGTACCTGGTGGGCTAGTTGGCCCTCAGGGACCCTCATGACTCAAGGGAATTTAATCCCCCAATTTACAACGCACCAGGGGGCGCATTTGCACAGTGGTGCAAGGAGGGGGCAGGGCCTGACATACCAAGTGTGCAAATGCATCCCCTGGCACATTGTAAATTGCGGAATTAAGTCTCCTTAAATCCTGAGGGTCCCTGGGGGCCAACTAGCCCACCATGTACCTCCAGTAAGTGCCAAAAAGCTGCGTTGAAGAAAGGTGTAAAAAGGGGCATTGCCTCTGAACACCTCCCTGCAACGCAGCTCCCTGGCGCATACTGGAGGAACTTGGTGTGCTATTTGCCCCCCAGGGACCCTCAGGATTCAAGGAGTTTTAATCCCCTAACTTAAATGCACCACAGGGCGCATTTGCACACTTGTCACATCAGGCCCCGCCCCCTCCCTGCACCACTGCGCAAACGCGCCCTGTGGCCCATTTTAATTGGGGGATTAAGTCCCCTTGTATCCTAAGGGTCCCTGGGGTCCAACTAGACCACCAGGTACTTCTAGTAAGCGCCAGGGAGCTGCCATGCAGAGAGGTGGTCTAAGGCCACACACCCTTTTTACACCACTCTGCATCACAGCTCTCTGGCGCTTACTAGAGATAGCTGATGGGCTAGTTGGCCCTCAGGGACCCTCTGGACTCAAGGGGACCTAATCCCCCAATTTACCACGCACCAGGGGGTGCGTTTGCACAGTGGTGCAGGGAAGATGTGGCCTGATGTGACAAGTGTGCAAATGCACCCTGTGGCACATTTTAAGTTGGGGAATTAAGTCCCCTTGAATCCAGAGGGTTCCTGGGGGCCAACTAGCCCACCAGGTGCGTCCAGTAAGCGCCACAGAGTTACGTTGCAGAGAGGTGTAAAAAGGGGTCTGGCCTCGGACCACCTCTCTGCAATGCAGCTTTGTGGTGCTTACTGGAGGTACATGGTGGGCTAGTTGGCCCCCATGGACCCTCAGGATTCAAGGGGAATTAATCCCCCAAATCAATACCCGCCAGGGGACGTGTTTACACAGTGGTGAAGGGAGGGGGCGGGCCTGATGGGACATGTGTGTACTTATGCTATCACTCCACCAAAACCCAAGCACTTATAAATTCACCATGCACTCTCCTTTCAGCACTCTAATTATCCAGTCACTACCCATGCACTCATGCAATGACCCATGCACTAACTCATGCACTTCTACAATACCCTGAGCAGGACCCATGCAGTCCGCCATTGCCCTGTCACTACCCATGCACTCCTCCAATCACCCAGCGAGCACTATGTACTTATCCAATCACTCCGCCAAAACCCAGGCACTTATAAATTCATCATGCACTCTCCTTGAAGTACTCTAATCTTCTAGTCAGTAACCATATATTTATGGAGTGACCCAGGTACTAACACATGCACTGCAACAATCCCCTGTGCACTACTCATGTAGACCTCTAACCACCTACACAGTACTGATTCACTCCTCCAATTACCCAGGTTGTACCCAGGCACTCCAGAAATCCCTCTGTCACTACCCATGCAATCCTCCAATAATCCATCCAGCATCTTGTACTTATCCACTCACTCCGCCAAACCCAAACAGTTATAAAATCACCATGCACTGTCCTTGCAGCACTCTAAACATCCAGTCACTACCCATGTACTCATGCAATGACTCAGGCACTAACTCTTGGCAAATACAGAGGAGGTCATGCTCATTACAGGGGTACCCCAACGCATAGTGTTCCCTAGTGAATGTTGGCGTGTTCACGGTATTCTAAGTGTCTTTTAGCATAGCACTTGCTCCGGTCCTGATTAGTCAGAGTCAGTTACCACCAGTACCCGTCACTAAAAGGTTGGGGGCACAGGAGGACTTTCTGCTCCTCTGCTTGTTCTTTCTGAACATCTCTTGCTTCTTCCTGCTCTTTTTTTCGTCTTTCTAGACATCTGTTGCCTCTTTCTACATTTGTCTTGCTTCTTGCTGTGCTTTTCTTCCTCTTTCTTCACATGTCCTAACTTTGTAGGCATAGTTAGATATTAGCATTTAAAAAATATTGAAATTCACTGAAAAAAACATCGCTTTCAGGATCGTTATAGTTAGAAATTAGCATTTAAAAAACATTAGAAATTTACTGAAAAAAACATGGGATGTTATAGTTAGTTGAACATTTCACTTGTACAAAACCATGGAAAATCCCCCGTTATAGTTAGTTCAGCTAACTATAACTCTGGTCCCCGCAATGCACTGCTGATGACATCACATAATACATCATTCATAACATGGTCAGTGACATCACTGATGACATCACTGATGACATCTCAATTGAAATCAATTATTATATCACTGATGACATCATCCACGTGAAAATATGATGCACCTCCTCATGCTCTAATATAACCTTTGATACATCCACTGTAAAATCTCGAACTTTTGGCGACCTACGTCTCCGGTGCCCGACTAAAGGTGCCGCAACTGCGTTCTTTATCGATTGCTGCACGTATCGGAGGTATCACTCTGGGATCGGCTCCCAACCGAATTATTTTTGGAACCTCGCACGATTTGAAGCGAGGTACTTTCTCTGCGGGGGAAACACAATTGCTTTCTTGGGTGCCAAGGTCTACTGACTAAGGTCTCTACTTTTCAACTTTCGCAATCACCCTTCACCTAAACAGAGCAGCAAGCAATTCTGGCGCTTATCTGCTATTAATGGGACTGCATTAAAGAACAAATTGATGAAACCCCTGGGGAACACGAATGTGGTACCCTCAGAATAGTTTAAAAAAGTTCTGTATCATTGGGATGCTTACTACAAGGATATATTACTTTCCTAAAAACGTGACGTTTGACTTCATACCAAATATACTGTTTTGCCCTGACGAAGTTCCCGTGGCACAAAGGGTAACGAAACACGTTGGCTGTGCTTTGATGATTGAAAAAAACTTTGATACTGAATAAAGAAGAGACTTTTAAAAATACTCTTTGCTCTACTGACTTCATTGGAGTGCACCTTCCCTTTTGTTTTTGTCTACTGGTCTAATTTAGACATCCTTAAACAGCGGATGTTGGAAGTGACTGCACCATCTGTCATGCCTCGGGTCTCCCCTACGCTGTCCCTTTAAGACACGGGATATTTAAAGACCCAGGAAACAGAGAACGACGCTTCACGTTCTAGCGTCAAGCTTCCCTTGTTTCCGGTTCCGTCTATTCCTTGTTGCCTGACCTAGCAGTTCCTGTTTCGCTTTCCTGTTCCGTTGCTGGTTGAGCGTATGCGTCCCCTGCCTTCTCCTAACTCGGGAGACGCCTACGCAGCATTGGTTGGCAGTGTTCAGCTGCCTTCGGCGTACCTCGAGAACGCCTATCCCCCTCTTCCCCTTTCCGTGTGCCTCGCCCGGCGGCCGGGCTTAGCTCCGCCATCCGGCCGGGCACAGCATTCTCCGGTGTTGATAGAGAGCCTGTACTCAGCGCCGGAGTATACTTCCTTGTCATCCACTGGTTGTGTTCTCCACCCGGCGGCCGGGCCTTGCTCCGCCGTCCGGTGGGATCCATTTCAGAGAGTTCTTCTCTAATTGTCCTCAGGCTGCATTCTCCACCCGGCGGCCGGGCTTTGCTCCGCCATCCGGTGGGGATTGTTTTCCCTATTGGTTTTCAACTACTTGTGTACTGCACCCGGCGGCCGGGCTTAGCTCCGCTGTCCGGTGTCAGTAAATTCCCCGGTTATTATTTTCTTTTTAGCTAGTTAGTTAGTTTCTCCCTCACTATTTACCTGTTCCTATCCTATTTCCACCTAGTCCCTATTATCCCCCATTTCCAGAACATCAGCCATTATCGCTGAGTTAATACTGGAACCCTCTTTCCTTGATATTTGGTGGCACTCTTGCGTGGATCAGGGTGGGTGCATATTCCACACTACCAAGAATCGCGGTAAGAGCGCACATGCGCTACCAATCTTTTACTAGTACTATATATACATATGTATGAATTATATGTCCTGCTTTGGTTCTTCTAGATGGTGATACACTGTGTAAGATATCTCCAGAAGTGTTGGGCTGAAAGGTCATTATATGCCACACAGTAGTGAAAGTGTCTTCGAAGGCTGGTCCATTATAGTTGATGTAAGAAGGGAGTTATATGGGCCGTTATTGTACCTAACACCATCTCACATGCAGGTGCTCAACAGTCTATTGTGTCATCCCTGTTATAGCTCCAGACGCTGTGCCATTGTCTTCACCTTCACATGTTACCTCTGCTACATACTAAGAACCTGGGGTATGTGATATGGTTGTATTTGTACATTGGTATATTCTAGTTACTGGATTAGAGCTAGAATTGTTGACTTCCTCTTGTTATTACAGCCTACCTGTTTGTTCCGGTTCCTTCCGTAGAGACACCATCGTATTCACTACTGGAGAGTACCATCAATCATCGTTGTCTTCCCCCATCTTTCCTTGTTTTGTTTCCCTGTTTTCCCCTGGCGTGTCTCTCGTACTCTAGTGCTTGATAGAGTCGGAAGACCGTAGGGGAAGGCTGCGGATTACTCTTCGGATTCCTGACGCTCCTGTGGAACCAGCCTGCAATCCTTACACCATCTGATAATTGGAAGATACAGGAATTAACGTGCTTGACCTTGGTCTGCTGTTTGTGCTTTCTCATTGAATCACTGTAAAATACAGTTTACCATTCTCAAAACCATCGACACACCAATACCAGTTACCACATACGCACTCACTGATTCCTTGGTCTACACATACATCCACTCATTCACCCATACAATCACTCATACATACATACATAGATACAACACTATCATATGCGCTCATACACCTATACAGACACTCACACACCGCCACTCATCCATTGAGTTACTCACACACCTAGTCAGTCATGCAAAGAATCAATCACACTCCCATTTCCTCACCTATACAGTTATACACACAACACCTCACTGATTCAAACATATACTCACACATACTTACTCTCTTATACAGTCACTGATACAAGTACACACTCATCCATTCAGCCACTCTCACAATCACTGACTCTCACGTATAGTCATTTATATACTCCAACTCTGACATACATTGCCTTTTACATATGTAGTTACTTGGACATGAACACTGAGACATCCAATCTCTCACCAACACACTCATACATACACTCACCCGCCCATACAGCTGTTTACACATGCACTCTTGAACCCATACACCCAGTGAATCAACCACTCACATATCTATGCACAGAGTCATACACCTCCCTGCCACCCACACACACATACTCAGTCTCCCATACAAATATTTAGGCAACCAATCAATAACCTATATAGACACTCATGTAGCTACTGGCCAACACATGCAGCAGCGTACACAATAACAAACCGACTGGTGCAAACATTCAGACAGTTTAGTCACTAACCCATGCATTCAGCGAGACACATTTAATCACTCACTTATACAGTCAGTCACGCACCTACTAAATCCTTTATCCAGACACTTACTCATTCTTCAATACACCATGGCATATTTTTAGCTGAACTAACTATAACGTGGGGATTTCTATGGTTTTGTACGAGTGAAATGTCCAACTAACTATAACGTCACTGAAACCTATGCTATTTTCAGTGAATATATATATATATTACCTACTGGCGGTCGCCAGTAGGTATATATAGTTAGGATTTTTTCTCTATGGGTTTTTTGAAAATTCTATGTCTAATAACTTTGGCGTTTGTGGACGGAATTGGCTGAAATTTTCAGGAAAATGGCACATTTTGTTTCTGAGCAGCCCCTGAAAATTTTGGGGGGGTTCGTCAAGGGGGGGCCGAGAAAAAAGGGGGGTCCCAAAACGCGTTTTTCCCATGTTAATTTCCATAGGGCGGTTGGCCTCACTTTTAGCCCGAACGGCTGAATGGATTTGCACGAAACTTGGCAAAATTGTAGGGACTGGTAGCCCGATGTGCCTTTTGTAGGTCTCAATTCAATTTTCAATTCAAGATAGCTTTATTCGGTGTTTTGGCAAAAAACCATAAAAGCATGACATACAAATACAAAACGAAAAGCAACTAAACAATTTTTCTTATATATAAAATTTCTTACAATAAAACCTGTCATCAAGATAGAATAGATAAAATTCATTAAATTGCATATATAAAAGTTCTAAAATTCATTTGCAGGACTCTTGGAGTTCATACAGTCTGCTACTGTATACGTATTATCCGGTGTTTATAAGGAACATTATAATACGAGTTTTCAGTTTTATGTATATCCAAGAAGACCTATATATTTCCCATGGACCCCCTACATTTTACGGTAAACGTCAGGAATTTTATCGCTGTCACTATAGTAAATCTTGCAGCATGTATAATCTAAACAGTGCGGTTTTACAAGTTCTTACACCCCATGACTTTAGCAGTGGTAACAGATATCTTTTTCTCCCCCATTGATAATACTTACAGAAAAATATACAATGTAAATTTGACTGTCTAGATAAGTCATCACACGGGCATTTTTCCATGATTGCAGACCAATCATTTGTCATGGGGAAGGATACAAGCCTATAGAACGACTCCGTCCTCATTCGGGTCAGGAGCATTCTATGGTAACATGAATAGGTAGGTGCTAAATAAGCATGAATACCCGGATCATGTAAGATGTTACGATGTGCTACTATGGTAGATTTGTGCCCGTCTAAGTACCATCTTCGTTCTGTCAGTAAATCCAAACATGCCATTTTTAGGGATTTTTTTGATATTTGTGAGCATGTTATGGGGTTCGAATAGAGATCTGGTTTACCAATAGAAAGAAAGAACTTTTTCACATAGGCTAGCCATGGTTGTTTGGTGGACGCAGAATAGGTTAAACAGTCGTTAATTACTTCCCTATTGAACCCTGTATCCTCGCATGTCCAAATCTTATACCACAGCATTACTGGTGCTATTTTTATCAGGTCTATAATATGGACTCTGTCCAGTTCATTGTGGCACACAGTAGTGGACGTGGAGCGAGGAACTGAAAGTAGGTACCTAAGGAAAGCATTTTCCACTGTTTGGATCTGCGTACTATCTGCGATGCCCCATACACCCGCCCCATATACGGCGGTAGACACGCATTTAGCAGCATATATCTTCAGTAAGATGTTCACAGGTTTCCTGCCCAATCTTTTAGGAAAGTGTTTAAGAGCGCCTATTGTGCGGGCGAAGGCTAAGTTCCTCGAGGTTATTGCTGGGGACCATGTACCCTTATTATTAAATGTAATTCCTAGATAGGAAAAGGTTTTGGTCATCGCTATCTTACTGCTATTAACAAAGGTTTTGCAGTCTGGAATGTTTTTCCTCAAGGAGCATGTCATTGTAAATGTTTTCCCCTCGTTTATCTTTAAGCCTCTCATGGACATGAAGGATGAGAAACCTGTTATGGCTTTCTGGAGACCTATCTGTGTGCGGGCCATAATCACCGCGTCGTCAGCATACAACAATAAAGATACTGGGGTACCATTTATTTTGGGATAATCAACTTTAAGATCATTTAAAACGTCTGCTATCTCGTTAATGTATAAATTAAAAAGGAAAGGCGCAAGGATGCAGCCTTGACGAACACCTTTTGCTATGGGGAATTTTTTTGTTCGCTCACCATTTTTCCCGTATCTGACCGCTGCCCCCGCATCTCTATATAATTCCTGTATAAAGTGTAGGATATTTTTATCTATTCCCAACTTGGCCAGAGTATTCCACAGCACATCATGATCAAGGCAGTCAAAAGCCGAGGATAAATCGACAAAAGTAAGGAAGAGATTCCCTTGCTTCATGCTAATGTACTTATTTATTATTAGGTTCAAGTTTAAACCCTGCTCTACAGTGCCGACTCCAGTTTTGAAGCCATACTGTAATTTGGAAAGAATCCCTTTATTTTTGGACCAAGTTTGTAGTTTAGTTAACAAAATTCTACCTGCCACCTTCATTAGTGTATCCAACAGGGAGATGGGGCGGTAGCATTTTGGGTCCTGTCTGTTCCCCTTTTTAAATATTGGAATAATTATGGCTTCATGCCAGGAGTCAGGAAAACCCATTATGCTATACGCATTTAGTACGTTTGCCAGTAATGGGGCCCACAATTCTACATTGCCTTTAAATAAGTCAATGGGGACTCCATCTGGGCCAGGAGCTTTTAAATTTGCACTCTGTGAGATTGCTAATTCAACCTCAGGAGGGGTAAAAACTATATTTAGGGGGAAACTATCTTGCGTCGCCAATTGCGAGTTCTTCCTATTAAAGAAGTTATGTACTGGGGTCATGTTTATTGCCTCTTTTTTATATAGCGAGGTGAAATAGTCAACCCAGGCATCTTCCATTATGGCTATCTCCATTGAATCTGCCTTGTTGTCTGTGGAGAAAAAAGGGGCATTAATCTCCTTCCAAAAAGAGATATTATCCCTTATGGAACTTGCCTTTACTAGGGCTTCCCAAGCCTGGTTTTTGAGTTCATCCTGTCGTTCGCGTAGCGTCTGCTTATAAGCACGTCTTGCTTGCTTAATCGCACTATTATCCTTTGGGAGTGTCTTTAGAGCCTGTACAAGATCTTTGTGGGCTTTAGAGCAGGCGGAATTAAACCAGCCATGTTCTCTCTGTGCTATCCCTCTCTTTAATTTTTTTGTTAGTTTATCATTTATAGTGGCAGTTATGCTACCATACGCCGCTATAATTTGTTGGGGGGTGGTGTTAGGTTCTAGACATACCATGAATTGCTTCATTTCTTTCTGGACTAGATCTTTTAGAAAAGTTATAGCATTGATTTTTCCCCACTTTATTGTATACCCATTTTTCCTTGCCAGTGACACCGAATGACCATGAAGGATACTCGGTATGCTTAACTCGGGACTCTCGTTCTTCTCGATAGAAATTGTGGTGCTGATCGGGAAATGATCGCTTAGTGCCAAGTCTTCCGTATTGAAAACCCCCAGGCAGCCCTGATTCTTATTGGTCACTAGGATATAATCAATTGTGGTTCCTGACCCCCGACCAAAGAATGTTGTCTGGAAGGCTACGTAAGGTTCACAAAGTTCATTAGCGAACCCCATGTCCCAATCATGCATTAGTTTGTTAAGCATATTCCCAATAATGGAGTGTTCGAAATGTGTGGTGGGGTCTCCTCTTAAGTTATAGATTCCACAGTTTTTTGTGGCACTATAGGGGCATAGGTGGCAATTATAATCGCCTACTACCAAAATACAGTCTGTGTTCTGGTTACCCATCAAGAGCATTGCATTAAGCTCCGCTATTAGGGCTTTGGGCTCTACTTTAGGGGCGTTTATATATATATTCACCACAAAGAGGGACCCCCCCTTTGCTTTGACTGTAAGTCCCTGCAAGGATCTAGCCACTTCTACTGTGGATCCACTTGGCACATATGTAGTCAATTTTATATTACACAAATTGGAGGTAAAGATGCATAGGCCCCCCGACCCTCTACCTCGGTTACCCTGTATCGCCGGAATGTAGTGGGTGCTGAAGCCCTCAATATGGGTTTCCTCCTGATCCCAACATTCCTGTAGGCAAACTATATCCTGTTTTGCCATAAATGAAAGGAATGGGTGGGCCCTTGCTTTATTACTCAACCCTGCAATATTCCAGGAGGTAATTTTCAAATTTTATTTGTGTCGGCTGGGTTCTGTTGCCACTATCTGGGGAGTTGGGCTCTCAACGCCCTCTAAATTGAGTCCTTGCTCCCTGTATGTTTGGGTGGAGGTCTGCGGGGTTGTGGGGCTACGAGGTGTATTCCGTAATGGAGGATCAGATGTATACCCTGCTGATGGACTATTAGCAGTAACAAACTGCTCTACACTATTACAGGTTTCTACAAGAGTGCCAGGAATTCTAATTTTAGGGTTTATTGTCATTGTTGGTCAATCGACCATATCCAAGCAGTCGTACCTATTCCTCGTGGGGACCCCCCTCCAATAATCAGGGTGTGGGATCTCTCTTCTCGGTGGCCATTGATGATTGTCCCACCCTCCATTCCAATGGTTTTTGCTGTTCCTGTTCCTGCTTCTGTTTCCATTATAATGCCCCACCTGTGTCCAGGACCAGTCCTGTGCTTCCTCCCAACCATTTGTGTCACCGTAATTTGGGATATTTAGTGGGGGATAAAAAAAGGAAAGACGTTGTACGTCAACGCCCCCCCTTTTTTCTAAAGCTGGCCATGAAGAGATGTAATCAGCTGTTTCTGGGTCCTCACAATTTAGTACGATACAATCGCCCTTTAGAGTTTTTTTGGTTTCGCCAATCCAGAACACTCTCCTCATGGATACAATTCTACCATGATTGTATGGGTGAAGAGGTCTGTTTTGGCTTAACCACTGTAGTACCTTGTTACGGAGGGACCAAGGAGGTTCATCCGCACCATCAGCCAGCTCCGTGACCCCTGTAAGTATGACCGTATACGGGGTCGCCTCAGGCGGGAGATGTATCGGACGTCTATACCTTGGGGCCCTCCTCTCATTACCTTGTGACTGAGATGGTTGGATTTTTTGGGATGTCGGTAGGGTGTCCTTTTGTTTTACTGTTTGGCTAATGGACTCCACTGGGGCTGGGGTTTTTTGAAAGTTCCCAGTGGGGCCTTTCCGTTTTCCTGTCCCTTCTGTTATCACGGGATTTGGGGTGGTTTGTATGTTTTGCCTATCAATTTTTTGAGTTTCTACGTTAGGAGCTCTTTCAGGCGGGTGAGGCTTGGGCTGAATACCTGGTGGGGGCGGGCATTGCGCCTGCGTATTTGTGTCATTTACAGACCCGGAGCCCTTAGCAAGCGTACCCAATGTGTTTTGCTTAAATACTGGGACATTTAATTTGGCTAGTTGTTTCTCTATGATCATAATGCTCTTCTCTAGGGGTTGCAAATGATGTTTTAACAAACGCCCCATGCTATTCGTGATAAAGTCGTGTAATGTTATGCATGCAGAGCATGGTTTCTGTATATCTACTCCCAATGTATGTGTCCCTGACAGCTCTCTAGGGCAGAGGTCATGGGGTATCGTTATGCGAGCAGCACCGTTATTAATAGAAATTAGTTGACCTGGCAAGATGGTATCAGTGGTGGATTTAAGAGAGGTCTTGGTGTTTTGCGGGGCTAGTGTTGCCTCATCTATGGTCTTATCCGTATTTTTATTTACCCTCTTTGCTATGGCGCCCTCCCGATTACCCATGGGGTCAAGGTCTACAATATCTACGCTGTCCTGTTGGTTTTGAGAGAATTGTAGATCTGGTGTGGTTTCCAAATCCTCACAGGAGTTAGACCCCAAAGAGAGTTGGGTAGCGGATAAATCAACGCTATTTGGGACTGTGTGAATTAGAACATTCGTGTTGTCCACTTGCTTCAGCAGGGGGGCAATAGGACCCTTTTGGGGAGTTTGTGCAGACGCCAGAGGCCCCATGGACGACCTTCTTGCGACCTCCAATTCATGGGATACCCTACGTTGTAATATCTGTATACTGTTGTCAATAACCTCATGAGTCTTAGTGATAAATAGGTCTAGTGGGCCGGTGATGTCAGTTAGGCTGGAGGTTTTTTTACTTCTAGTCCGTTTATTCATTATGAGATAGAATCGAGTGCTACAAAGGTTCTAGTGTATATGAAGTTAATACAATAGGGATAATCACGGTAAATCACAGGCAAAAATGGAATGTAGCTGTAAATGAAAATACCGTGGCCCAGTCCAGTCCTGCACAGTCTGTAACGGGCTGAAACGGGCCCGCCCTTGGCCCGGGCTTCGCCCGGCGTCCCGCGAGACGGGGGTGGCCTCAGATTTAAGCGCCGCCTGGCGCGTGAATGACGCGGACTGCGTCTCCTGGAATTCTGGGTAGTGTAGTTTATGACCACACACCGCGCTCCGCTTGGCGGCCGGACCCGGTGATGTTACTGGGGTCTGGCGGCGGGAGGCGGGCGGTCAAAGCAGGCAAGGGTTCCAAGTGGAAAAACGAGGAGTGCTCTTCTCGTCAAGGGCTTTCAGCAGAAAACAGCTTGTGGCAAGTCTCAATATATGTGCTCCAGTGGATTTTGAGAAATTAACGTTTAAAAAAAGATATATATCTGTAACAGCGGACTGGGCAGCGGCCCAGGACGCGGACTTTTCGCGCAACGGAGCTTTGTGAAGCGAAGCTGATTGGTTCTCCGGCGTCTGTCAACATTCCAAACAGTCCGTAGCGGCCGCCATCTTGTCTCTCGGTAGGATCGAGAGACAAGAGGAGGCGAAAGCGAAGGGGCAAATGACCATAAGGGGGAATAGTAGATCCTCGCTGACCCCCTAGGTTTGATGTGGAGGTTTTAAAAGGGCCCCGCGGGGCAAAAAAAAAAAAATAATAATAATAATCGAACGGCTGAATGGATTTGCACGAAACTTGGTAAAATATTAGGGACTGGTAGCCCGATGTGCCTTTGCTAGGTCTCAATATATGTGCTCCAGTGGATTTTGAGAAATTAACGTTAAAAAAAATATATATATCTGTAACAGCGCTCCGCTTCGCGTACTTTTCGCGTTACGGAGCTTTGCGAAGCTGATTGGTTCTCCGGCGTCTGTCAACATTCCAAACAGTCCGTAGCGGCCGCCATCTTGTCTCTCGGTAGGATTGAGAGACAAGAGGAGGCCAAAGCGAAGGGGGAAATGACCATAAGGGGGCATAGTAGATCCTTCCTGACCTCTTAGGTTTGATGTACCATTTTGCCAAGTTTGGTGTAATTCCGTTCAGCCATTCAGGCTGTAGACGTATGTAAATGTCCTATGGGAAATTGCATGGGGAAAACACATTTGAAAGTGTTGAAATTTAGAACCAATTAAAATGTTACTTTGGTTTTGTATTTGTGTGTGATGAAAGTTAATTGGTTATGTATATATCTCAAATGAGAGGAAACCACAGCCATTTTGTGATACTACTGTCTGAGGTACATTTGTGAGGAATTTTTGGTGGTGAATTTCTGGTGTTTGATTTACACAGTACTAACACTTTTCCTACTTTTAAAAAGGTGAGTTGTTAATTTGTAAGGGGAACTATGTTGTACACTTGAAGATAATTTGAAAAATGTTTTCTGTTATTTATTTGCAGTCCTTCTGTTATACTAAATACTTGATAAAGTTAGTTTTATATTATGTATTACTAAAAACGATAAATGAAAGTGATTATTTTTTTCTGCAATTTACAGCAAGCAATTTCAAAATAAAATGGCTCACAATGAAGAGACTGTGGCAATTTCTTCTGAATTTTCCACTACATTGATTGAAATTGAGAGCACCAATAATGAAACATTGTTACAAGGAGGACATGACTTGTATGATTCCATTAGATTGATTGAAATGGACAGCACCAAGAATGAAATATTGTCACAAGGAGATGACTTGAATGATTCCACTACGTTGATTGAAATTGAGAGCAGCAATAATGAAATATTGTCACAAGGAGGAGATTACTTGTATGATTCCATTAGATTGATTGAAATGGACAGCACCAATAATGAAATATTGTCACAAGGAGGAGATGACTTGAATGATTCCACTACATTGATTGAAATTGAGAGCACCAATAATGAAATATTGTCACGAGGAGATGACTTGAATGATTCCACTACATTGATTGAAATTGACAGCACCAATAATGAAATATTGTCAGAAGGAGGAGATGACTTGAATGATTTTTTTGATCAATCTCTTGATGGCGAATTTATCGAGTGTTTGGAGACCATAGAGTTACAAGAATCATTATTGCAGACTTTTCATGAGGACATTGCTGATGAGGACATGTTAGTAGTTGTTTCAAATTTAGAAAATTCTGAAGAATAAATTTATATTTAGAAATCAAAAATTGTTTGAGACATTATTCATTTTTATTTTTAATTTATGAGGTTGTAGCGAAGTGATTGTAGTATAAAATGAGACTTATAGTATAGAGTGCAACATTTTTATGTTACATGGTAAGTTTACTCATATTTACTTCCCTTCTGCCACTATATTATCTCCAATGTGTATTTGACATCTCTTCTTCATCTCCGGCCTCCTTTCTCTCACTGTGTGTCTCCGATGCATCTTATCGCTGGTATTTTGTGTAATTACAGAAGAGAGTAAAATAAAATAGTTCGGAACGTGAAAAGGGGGCAAAGTAGAGTACTTCTCACCCCCTAGGCCTTTTTAGGCGGTCCCAAAAGGATCAGTTTCTGCTTTCCTGAGAGATTATGGTATGAGTTCCATATACCACAATAACTTGCATTACAACATGCAAGATATCTATCTCCTATTACCAACTTTTGGAGATATTCGCGCTAAGCGCGAATATCTCCAAAAAGTAACACCTGCCCTGAGCAGTTCTTAGCCATGTTATCCAAAGGGAGGTGGATAACATGGCTAAGAGCATTAGCTCGGTAATGTATGAATATCGCTGAGTTTTTAGCGATATTCATGCATTGCGGCCGTTTATTATCGCATTTGTGATAAACCTTGATAATAGCAAGGTTTATCTTCGATAATTTCTGACGATGCTTAGCGGTAAAAAATTGGTTGGTAAGCATCGTTAGCGATAAATATCGCTTAACTTTGGTAATATGCCCCAACGTCTGTTAACGTTCGATTCGAAGGAAATGAGGAAGTGTTGAAAAACATTGTCTGCGCCATCTTGCCTTTTTTGAAATGCCACACTTTTGTCGTGCACGGCAGCCATTTTAGATGTCTTGACCAGACCCACTCTCTGCACGCTGTCGATTCGTAGCATGGCTCCTCACCCTCGCAAGCATCTTCCCCAGGCACTGGTCACCCCCGCTCTCTGTCTTATGCATGGGCAATAAACCTCCCCCCATCTGCGCTGCTCTTCCCTGAGAATCACACTCTGTGCCCGCCCGACACCTCCCTTTCGCCCTATTCACTACCGCACCCTCTGACACTCCTCTTCCTCTGTGTTCGATTGTCCAGGCTATCAGCTAGCCCTGCAGATGTAGTTTATGGCCCCAGCTGTAAAGAATCACCCCTCTTCAAAGGAGTTATAGTAGATCAAGGCCCACACCCGATGAGATCCGTCACACCACACGTGTTCCTACTATCTGAAAACTATCCTGTATTGTGATTGGGGAGGGGACCGAGCCTGAAGCGGAAGATTCCAGGAATGACTCTTTGTACATCAAAGTTTTTACAATTATGTGTCACATTAAAAATATATAGCACTCCAACAAAGTAGTAGGAATATAAAACTTTAATAACATATAAATATATACAACAAAACAAAAACAGTAAAAACATTTAAACAACGAAGAGACCGTGGCAATTTCTTTTGAATTATCCAATAGATTTATTGAAATTGACAGCACCAATAATGAAATATTCTTGTCAGTAGCGGTCTGTTGTGCGAATAGTTCCAAGGCAGCAGAACGCGCTGAAATCTAGATGGCACGAAAGTGATGTCTAGCAAGTTGCCGCCCAGCACATAACGGCGTGGGGCGCCGCGGGGGTGAGTGAGTCCAGTAGGCACCACAGCTATTCTTACCGGCATTGCAGAATTACTGCTGGGGACAATGCCTGTGCTGTAGCAGGGTCACAGCAGAAACAAAAAGGATTCTGTTGAAGATGTTGTTGGTTTTCAATTTGAAAACAGTTCTGGTGTCAACTGCTATGCTAATGTAGTGGTTAATGTTTTGTTTTCTCTAGAAAATGTAAAAGAGGGGGAGGCAGTCCAAAGTTCCGTTAAAAGGGCAAAGGAAAGGATCGGTGGTTTGAACTATCAGTCAAAAAGGGGAGGGGGTGCAACAATTTTTCCTACCGGGTCACACTGTGCTTTCACCGGAAGTGAGGTCTGCAGGATTCTAGTAATTGAAAGTGAGGCTGGCGCCGACGTCCCGCGGATACAGTTTCGTCACTCCACGGGTGATCATGGCAGTCATTCCCCATCGGGGGTCGGAGACTCCCGCGGCTCCTCTAGAATCTTCAAGGTCGTGGAGGACTACGGTGGTGGAGTCAACCAGTGACCGGGCCATTTCTTTATGCTGGGCCCGCTCTTGCCAGGTCGACCGCCATTTTGAGAGTTCGGTAGCTACTGGCGATCGCGGGGTCAAATGAGCGGACGGGCTCCACCCTGCCGGGCGAGACGTTGCAGCATGGCCACAGTGGAAGAACTCTTTTCCGGGCGCCTGGAGCGCTGAGGGTGCAGCTGGGAAGCCTCCACTGGGGAGGCGGGAGAGGCCTGTTCGCACCGTCTCTCCCTCCCAGTGCATCCCACGGCGTCTCGCTTGATATTTGTTATGGCCGGACCAGGCGATGAGGACGAGGGGGGGGGGGGTCGGAGGCATGTGCAAGACATCCCCCCCCAGGGTTGTTGCAGCAATTATACAAGAAAGAAGAAGTGTCCCGTCCGTCTTCAGGCCGGGCTTCCGGTAGATGTCGGCCGGACGCCCCTGGCTCTGGCCCCATGAACGGGTTTCTTGGTTTATCGGCTGCAGCCGGATCCCGTCGGCCTCGGCCCCCGACCGTTGGTGGCCGGACCGGAAGAGCATGTGGCGGGACTACCTGCAACTCTCAAGGGCCACCGCGGCCGGACTGGGAGAGAGAGGGGAGGGTCGAGGAGACATTCCCCCCCCCTGCAACTGTTCAGCATTGTAAAGGCAATCCCCTGGCCGGGTCCCGCTGGCCTCGGCCTCTCCTCCGGCTACACCCTACGTTAGGATCTCCTGGCCGAGGCGTGGCAGCAGGACCCGCCTTATATGGGCTGCTCCCGGCTGGGCGTAGCCGGAACCCTGCCCCACCTTGGAAGTTTCCAGAGTGGGGCGGATGTTCTACTGACTTGCATTTTCCCTAGTCTATCGATTTTTTTGGCGTGGCAGGCGGTGGGACAGCGAGGGGTGATTTGGTTTCTCTTACTGTTTTTCTGGTCTCTCACCACTGGCATATTTTAACGTTTTCTTGTTTCTAGGACATTAATAGGTTTTATCATTACGTTATGTTATCGTTTCTTTGTTCGTTGTTTAATAAAAGTTCATGTTCATCAGTGGCCTACTGATTTTCGTTTTCCTATTCTTTTCTTTCCAGGTTGTTTCATGCTAAAGTTTCTGTTAACAGGATACAGTGATCACTTCGTTATTATTGCATATGTCCTTTTCACTAGGGGTGCTCTCTGGTCGGGCCAGATGACGTATGTCTAGTAAATGGTCCGGGTGAAACAGGTGCATCAATCAGTGGGGAGTAGATAGGCATGACAGATTACAACGGGGGAGAAAGGTCCGCATTATGTACCCTTTCACTACTTGCAAGGATTTTCCTACGTTTATTTGCAAACAGGGAATACCTCCAAAAAGAACTAATTCCCAAACAGTCAATGTTCGGACAATAAATCAATCAATGAGGAATGAAATAGGTACGACGTGTTAAAGGCTTGCGTTACCTACCCTTCACTATCTGCAAAGGGAGAGAGAATATTCCTATTCTTCCTCGTTTGCAGGCAGAGAAGATCCTTAAGAGAACCAACTTCGAACAATTCAATGCTCGATTCAAACAATCAACAAGGGGTACTGTGAACACAAATGAACGCCGCTTATGTACATACGCATTGCTATTTTCAACAGGTTGTTCCTAATGTTTCTATTTTAGCGAGGTCAAAAAGAGATCCCATTAGTGGCCTACTGATTTTGCTCGATTCCTTTTGTTTTTTTACACGGTTTTTCGCTATCTGCAAAGACTAAACAGAGTATTGCGACTCTGTGCTTGTTTGTAAATAGAGAATGAACCAAAGAGAACAATCAATCAAATGGAGAGAGAAGCAGGCACGACGGATTACAAAGGGGGCAAAGGGCTGCGTTAACTACCCTTCACTATCTGCAAAGAGAGAGTACTCCTAATAGAAATGAGGGGTGGGGGGCAGCATTCAAAGCAGATCAGTGTGCATAAACACGAAAATGTTTTTACTTACCACGTACTTGACATTCGACAGCTTATGATATTTGCTATTAAAAAACCATTGAAATTCACTGAAAAAACCATAGGTTATAGACCATATATAGTTAGGAATTAGCATTTACAAAACCTTGAAAATTCACTGAAAAAACCATAGGTTATAGACCATATATAGTTAGGAATTAGCATTTAAAAAACCTTATTTTACTCACACAAAACCATTGAAATTCCATATATAGTTAGTTGCACTAACTATATATCGCGCACCCGCAATCCACTGCTGATGATGTCACATATTACATCATTCATGACATGGTCAGTGACATCACTGATGACATCACTGATGACATCTCAAATGACATCACTGATGACATCTCACTTGACATCAATGATCACATCACTGATGATATCATTCATGTGGTAATACAATGCATCTCCTCACACTGTAATATAACCTCCGTTACACCCAGTGTTAAATAGAGAGTATCATTTTTGAAACCATTGACACACCAATACTAGTTACTACATACGCACTCACTGATTCCTATGTCTACACACACATTCACTCATACAATCATTCATACATACAATCACTCATCTTTACAACACTATCATATGCACTCATACACCTATACAGACACTCACACTCTGCCACTCATCCATGGAGTTACTCACACACCTAGTCAGTCCTGAAAAGAATCAATCACACTTCCATTTTCTCATCTATACAGTTAAACACAGAACACCTTACATTTTTGAAACATATACTAACACATAGTTACTCTCTTATAGAATCACTGATACAAGTACACATTGATCTGCACAGAGTCACACACCTCCCAGCCAGCCATACACACACTCAGTCTCCCATACAAATAGTTGTGCAACCAATCAATAACCCATATAGCTACTTATATAGCTACTGATCAACACATGCAGCAGCTTGCACAACAACAGACATACTGATGCACACTTTCAGACAGTTTAGTCACTAACCCGTGCATTCAGTAAGACGCATTTAATCACTCACTCATACAGTCAATCACGCACCTACTAAAACCTTCATTCAGACACTTATACATCCACTCATTCTTCAATATGTAAAACATATTTAAACTTTACAGAAACACATAATCACTGGATGTTGTCATCAGTGATGTCATCAGTGATGTCACTGACCATGTCATGAATGATGTAATATGTGACATCATCAGCAGTGGATTGCGGGTGCGCGATATATAGTTAGTGCAACTAACTATATATGGAATTTCAATGGTTTTGTGTGAGTAAAATAAGGTTTTTTAAATGCTAATTCCTAACTATATATGGTCTATAACCTATGGTTTTTTCAGTGAATTTTCAAGGTTTTGTAAATGCTAATTCCTGACTATATATGGTCTATAACCTATGGTTTTTTCAGTGAATATATATATATATATATATATATATATATTACCTACTGGCGGTCGCCAGTAGGTATATATAGTTAGGATTTTTTCTCTATGGGTTTTTTGAAAATTCTATGTCTAATAACTTTGGCGTTTGTGGACGGAATTGGCTGAAATCTTCAGGAAAATGGCACATTTTGTTTCTGAGCAGCCCCTGAAAATATTGGGGGGGTTCGTCAAGGGGGGGCCGAGAAAAAAGGGGGGTCCCAAAACGCGTTTTTCCCATGTTAATTTCCATAGGGCGGTTGGCCTCACTTTTAGCCCGAACGGCTGAATGGATTTGCACGAAACTTGGCAAAATTGTAGGGACTGGTAGCCCGATGTGCCTTTTGTAGGTCTCAATATATGTGCTCCAGTGGATTTTGAGAAATTAACGTTTAAAAAAAGATATATATCTGTAACAGCGGACTGGGCAGCGGCCCAGGACGCGTACTTTTCGCGCAACGGAGCTTTGTGAAGCGAAGCTGATTGGTTCTCCGGCGTCTGTCAACATTCCAAACAGTCTGTAGTGGCCGCCATCTTGTCTCTCGGTAGGATCGAGAGACAAGAGGAGGCCAAAGCGAAGGGGCAAATGACCATAAGGGGGCATAGTACATTGTCGCTGACCCCCTAGGTTTGATGTGGAGGTTTTAAAAGGGCCCCGCGATGCAAAAAAAAATAAAAATAATAATAATCGAACAGCTGAATGGATTTGCACGAAACTTGGCAAAATTGTAGGGACTGGTAGCCCGATGTGCCTTTGCTAGATCTCAATATATGTGCTCCAGTGGATTTTGAGAAATTAACGTTCAAAAAAAGATATATATCTGTAACACCGCACCGCTTCGCGTACTTTTCGCGTTACGGAGCTTTGCGAAGCGAAGCTGATTGGCTCTCCGGTGTCTGTAAACATTCCAAACAGTCCGTAGCGGCCGCCATCTTGTCTCTCGGTAGGATCGAACAGCTGAATGGATTTGCACGAAACTTGGCAAAATTGTAGGGACTGGTAGCCCGATGTGCCTTTGCTAGGTCTCAATATATGTGCTTCAGTGCATTTTGAGAAATTAACGTTCAAAAACAAGATATATATCTGTAACAGCGCTCCGCTTCGCGGAGATAAAATTATATGTGTATTACCTAGCTGTTGCTAACACTAGTTAGCGACGGCTAGTAGAAGATAGCGACCATCTTGGGCCCCACTTTGCATGTGAGTGATATTTATCACTAATGACATGCAAGGTGGGCATGCCAAGATGTTAGCGACTGGAAACAGTCGCTAACATCGCTATCTCCTATTATCAACTTTTGGAAATATTCGAGATAAGCGCGAATATCTCCAAAAGCTACCACCTGCCCTGAGCAGTTCTTAGCCATGTTATCCAATGGGAGGTGGATAACATGGCTAAGAGCATTAGCTCGGTAATGCATGAATATCGCTGAGTTTTCAGCGATATTAATGCATTGCGGTCGTTTTTTATCGTATTTCCGATAAACCTTGATAATAGCAAGGTTTATCTGCGATAATTTCTGACGGTAAAAAAATCGTTGCTAAGCATCGTTAGGGATAAATATCGCTTAACTTTGGTAATATGCCCCAACGTCTGTTAACGTTCGATTCGAAGGAAATCAGGAAGTGTTGAAAAACATTGTCTGCGCCTTCTTGTCTTTTTTCAAATGCCACACTTTTGTCGTGCACGGCAGCCATTTTAGATGCCTTGACCAGACCCACTCTGTGCACGCTGTCGATCCTTAGCATGGCTCCCCACCCTTGCAAGCATCTCCCCCAGGCAGTGGTCACCCCCGCTCTCTGTCTTATGCATGGGTAATAAACCTCCCCCCATCTGCGCTGCTCTTCCCTGAGAATCACACCCTGTGCCCGCCCGACACCTCCCTTTCGCCCTATTCACTACCGCACCCTCTGACACTCCTTTTCCTCTGTGTCCGATTGTCCAGGCTGGTCCTAGGGTATCAGCTAGCCCTGCAGATGTAGTTTATGGCCACAGCTGTAAAGAATCACCCCTCTTCAAAGGAGTTATAGTAGATCAAGGCCCACACTGGATGAGATCCGTCACAGCAGAAGCGTTGCTATTATCTGAAAACCATCCTGTATTGTGATTGGGGAGGGGACCGAGCCTGAAGCGGAAGATTCCAGGGATGACTCTTTGTACATCAAAGTTTTTACAATTATGTGTCACATTAAATATATATAGCACTCCGACAAAGTAGTAAGATTATAAAACTTTAATAATTTATAAATATATACAAGAAAACAAAAATAGTAATAACATATAAACATTTTTAGGGAAAAACAACGAAGTAGCGGTCGGCTGTGCGAATAGTCCCAACGCAGCACAACGTCCAGATTTCCGGCGTGGGGCGTCGCGGGGGGTGGGTCATCAGTAGCAAACTGTTGTGCGAATAGTTCCAAGGCAGCAGAACGCGCCGAAATCTAGATGACACGAAAGTGATGTCTAGTAAGTTGCCACCCAGCAAATAACGGCATGGGGCGTCGCGGGGGGTGGGTCATCAGTAGCAAACTGTTGCGCGAATAGTTCCAAGGCAGCAGAACGATGGCACCAAGGTGATGTCCAGTAAGTTGCCGCACTGGTTTTGGTATCCTACAATGCTGCTCCGAATAACGGCGTGGGGCGCCCCGGGGGAGGCGGCGTGAACGGGCCTCTCCAGGTGGAGTCTCGTCTGCTGTAGTGGGGCGCCCCTTTACCGTTTCAGTTGCCATTCCGTCCGTTTTTGGTCCACTGTGTCAAAAGCCGCAATTCAGCTGAGTTGCGCCCACTCTTGCGGTGCAGCGATAGGCGGCTGTCACAGGACTCTCAAAATGGCGGCAGGCTGTTTCCTTTTTGGGCCTGGTCCACTGAAATGGCCCTGGGACACCTTGGAAATCGGACGCTTGTCTGCTAGGTCTTGGACCCCATTCTCGAAAGCGTCCCCTCCGCCTTGAGAATTCATCAAAAGTTTTGGGGGCTCCGACTCCTGCAGGCTTCTGGTGGGGAGCGGCTGCCATGATTGCTCGCGGAATGACCACGACTGAGCTACGAGATGGTGGTGCTCTCATGCTGACGCCAGCTTCAGTCTGAAACATCCAGAAACAAGGTGCGGCTTTCATCGTTTGGGGAAAAAAAAAAGTTTTCATCCAATGAAAAGTGTTGTTTTTAGGTCACATGATCAAGCCTTCCATCATTAGGAAACCAAAAGTAAAATGAACCAATGAAAAGTTTTATAAACAAGTCACATGACCTGTTATGCGGCATAGGGTGTAAAATGCGGAGAAAATACGTTGGCACGTGAGGCGGCGTCAGTAGCGGACCGATGTGCGAATAGGCCGAAGGCAATACAACGCGCCAAGATCCGGATGGCACCGAGGTGGTGTCCAGCAAGTTGCAGCACTGGTGTGGCCATCCTACAATGCTGAAAGTCGGCGTGGGGCGCCCCGTTGGCCTGTGAGTTTGCGTCAGTAGCGGACCGATGTGCGAATAGGCCGAAGGCAGCACAACGCGCCAAGATCCGGATGGCACCGAGGTGGTGTCTAGTAAGTTGCCGCACTGGTGTGGCCATCCAACAATGCTGAAAGTCGGCGTGGGGAGCCCCGTTGGCCTGTGAGTTTGCGTCAGTAGCGGACCGATGTGCGAATAGGCCGAAGGCAGCACAACGCGCCAAGATCCGGATGGCACCGAGGTGGTGTCTAGTAAGTTGCCGCACTGGTGTGGCCATCCTACAATGCTGAAAGTCGGCGTGGGGCGCCCCGTTGGCATGTGAGATGGCGTCAGTAGCGGACCGATGTGTGAATGGGGCCGAAGGCAGCGCAACAATATTTTCGGAATAGAAGACACCACTAGGCGCTGAGATGCCAAGATCCGGATGGCACCGAGGTGGTGTGTAGCAAGTTGCCGCACTGGTGTGGCCATCCTACAATGCTGAAAGTCGGCGTGGGGCGCCCCGTTGGCCTGTGAGTTTGCGTCAGTAGCGGACCGATGTGCGAATAGGCCGAAGGCAGCACAACGCGCCAAGATCCGGATGGCACCGAGGTGGTGTCTAGTAAGTTGTCGCACTTCTGTGGCCATCCTACAATGTTGAAAGTCGGCGTGGGGCGCCCCTTTGGCCTGTGAGATGGTGTCAGTAGCGGACTGATGTGTGAATGGGGCCAAAGGCAGCGCAACAATATTTTCTACTATATTTCCGGAGTAGAAGACACCACAAGGCGCTGAGATGCCAAGATCCGGATGGCACCGAGGAGGTGTGTAGCAAGTTGCCGCACTGGTGTGGCCATCCTACAATGCTGAAAGTCGGCGTGGGGCGCCCCGTTGGCCTGTGAGTTTGCGTCAGTAGCGGACCGATGTGCGAATAGGCCGAAGGCAGCACAACGCGCCAAGATCCGGATGGCACCGAGGTGGTGTCTAGTAAGTTGTCGCACTTCTGTGGCCATCCTACAATGTTGAAAGTCGGCGTGGGGCGCCCCGTTGGCCTGTGAGATGGTGTCAGTAGCGGACTGATGTGTGAATGGGGCCAAAGGCAGCGCAACAATATTTTCTGATTTGAAGACACCACAAGGCGCTGAGATGCCAAGATCCGGATGGCACCGAGGTGGTGTCTAGCAAGTTGTGGCACTGGTGTGGCCATCGTACAATGGTAAAAGTCGGCGTGGGGCGCCCTGTTGGCCTGTGAGATGGTGTCAGTAGCGGACTGATGTGTGAATGGGGCCAAAGGCAGCGCAACAATATTTTCTACTATATTTTCGGAGTAGAAGACACCACAAGGCGCTGAGATGCCAAGATCCGGATGGCACCGAGGTGATGTCTAAGTTGCGGACCGATGTGCGAATGGGGCCAAAGGTAGCGTAACAAGATTTTCTGTATGGAAGATACCACTAGGCGTTGAGATGCCAAGATTCGGATGGCACCGAGGTGATGTCTAGCAAGTTGTGCCACTGGTGTGGCCATCGTACAATGGTAAAAGTCGGCGTGGGGCGCCCTATTGGCCTGTGAGATGGTGTCAGTAGCGGACTGATGTGCGAATGGGGCCAAAGGCAGCGCAACAATATTTTCTGACTGACACCACAAGGCGCTGAGATGCCAAGATCCGGATGGCACCGAGGTGATGTCTAAGTTGCGGACTGATGTGCGAATGGGGCCAAAGGCAGCGTAACAATATTTTCTGTATGGAAGATACCACTAGGCGTTGAGATGCCAAGATTCGGATGGCACCGAGGTGATGTCTAGCAAGTTGGTGTGGTCATCCTACAATGCTGAAACTCGGCGTGGGTCACCCCATTAGCCTGTGAGATGGCGTCAGTAGCGGACCGATGTGCGAATAGGCCGAAGGCAGCACAACGCGCCAAGATCCGGATGTCACCGTGGTGGTTTCATAGTTGAGAGGCACTTCATCTGCAGTGGGGCGCCGAGATCCGGATGGCACCGAGGTGATGTCTAGCAAGTTGCTGTACTGGTGTGGTCATCCTACAATGCTGAAATGTAGTGGGGCGCCCATTTACCGTTTCAGTTGCCATTCAGCTGAGTTTCGGCTGCTCTTGATGTTATAGCGACAGGCGGCTGCAAGAGGACTCTCAAAATGGCGGCCTGTTCTTTGGATTTGGGCCTGGTCCACTAAAATGGCCCTGGGACACCTTAGAACTCGGACGCTCGATTTTTTTTTCCTTTCCTGTACATGCAAAAAAAGGTAAATGCCCGGTACGTTACACGCTTCATCTGCCACGATGAACTCTCCAGAGGAACCGGAAAAAAATATAGTTGTGGTAACTATACCATGCATCGTCATATGGAGAGGTGGCACCAATTAATTATAGTGCTGCATAAAAGAGAGATTTGGAGGAGAACCCCTGACCTGCTAGTACATTCATCAAAGAAGTGGCACTGAGAGCTTCAGAGGCAAGGGAAATGGTCCCAAATATTTAGAAGAACTTTGGAAAGATTAAAATGACATGTTTAGATTGTGGTAAATTAATTTCATGTGGACAGATGAGTGTTACTCTAATAAATACAGCATATGAACATCATCATAGTCGATGGTTGGTAGAGACATTTTGACTATATCCTGGACCTGCCCGTCCTCGCCCAAAATGGCGCCGGAATAAATGGGACTCGTAACTCCTTGTTGTGTACTGGTTGCAGAACCTTGAAATCACGAGATACGTATGCAGTTTTGAAGCACATGGCGGGCGGGGACGAGAATTGATTGAATATTTCGACATCCCTATTGATATTAAGTTCTGATGTGTTATTGATTACTGTACTGTTGAAAATTCGAATTAACGTCACCCATGGTACTTGCCCGCAAATGTATATCTAGATAATTTTATTGTAACTGGCCCTGTCGTATTTTAATTATAAAATGTACGTCCACCGATTCCGTAACTGTTAGACACCTTAGTTCTTGCAACCTAATGGCCCGCCCGTTACGTTCCTCTACAGTGTAAATGTCTATTCATCATATACGATTACAGTTTGCTCCGTGGCAGGCCCACGTGGTTATAGGCTCGTATTTGTATAATGAAATTTTCACAATAAAGGTTTTTAAAAGAAAACATGGTAGTAGTATATACATTGGTAAAGTTTTTAATAATAGTCACTGTTTTAGAATCATTAAAAGGCAAGTGAAATAAAGCAGACCAATTACATGAAGGGTAAAAGGTATAATACGAAGGAACGCAGTAAAGATAAATGGTCAAGGGCTGTTGTGTTTTCTATTCCTGCAACATAAAGTGATCGATAAGAATCTCATATTCAGGCGTATCGGCGACCAAGACAGCAGGTCGACCCTCTTTTGCTCAACGGCTCCGTCATGGGACGAAGAAACACTCTTTTTCTCGAAAAAAGAATATATTTTACTTGCAGGACAGTTGTAAAATTTCCGGGAAAGTACATTAGCCTGGAACATTATAACATATATTTAAGAAAAAATAATGTTCGGAAGTAATTAAAAGCGTAATTTTTAGGTGATATGACCAAGGCTTTCATCATTAGAATAAGAAAAGTAAAATGAACCAATGAAAAGTTTTATTAACAAGTCACATGACTTGTTATGCTTACGTTACGCGCTGCGCGCCCCGGATGACTTCCGGATGCGCTAACGCGGCGCGTCATATGACGCATTACGCGACAACGCAGGTCCAGAATATAGTCAAAATGTCTCCACCAACCAGCGGTCGAAACACAACCCCTTTCAGCAGGCTAAATAGTTCTGTTAAATGACAACAGAAGGGACAGGGAACACGAACCATCAGTCAAAGAGGGGAGGGCTAGTTCTTGTCTACCGGGTTACATTGGGGCGCTACCGGAACTGATCGAATTGGTAGTCTACAGTGTTTCTGGATGTTTCAGAGTGAAGCTGGGGTTAGCATGAGAGCACCACCATTTCGTAGCTCCGTTGTGGCCATTCCGCAACCAATCATGGCAGCGCTCTTTATCGTTATTTTGGGCGGGGTGGGTGGCGGAGCCGAGCTGTTTTGCAGCCATCATTGTGTGGAGTTCAGTTCATCTCACTAGTTTTGTATTTGTCATGAGGGGTTGTTCCTAATGTTTCTATTTTAGCGAGGTCAAAAAGAGATCCCATTAGTGGCCTACTGATTTTACTCGATTCCTTTTCTTTTTTTTTACACGATTTTTCGTTATCTGCAAAGACTAAACAGAGTATTGCGACTCTGTGTTTGTTTGTAAATAGAGAATGAACCAAAGAGAACTAATTCTAAAACAGTAAATACTTGGATAACAATCAATCAAATGGAGAGAGAAGCAGGCATGACGGATTACAACGGGGGCAAAGGCCTGCGTTAACTACCTTTCACTATCTGCAAAGAGAGAGTACTCCTAATAGAAATGAGGGGGGGGCACCATTCAAAGCAGATCAGTGTGCATAAACACGAAAATGTTTTCACTTACCACGTACTTGACATTCGACAGCTTATGATATTTGCTATTAAAAAACCATTGAAATTCACTGAAAAAACCATAGGTTATAGACCATATATAGTTAGGAATTAGCATTTACAAAACCTTGAAAATTCACTGAAAAAACCATAGGTTATAGACCATATATAGTTAGGAATTAGCATTTACAAAACCTTGAAAATTCACTGAAAAAACCATAGGTTATAGACCATATATCGTTAGGAATTAACATTTACAAAACCTTATTTTACTCACACAAAACCATTGAAATTCCATATATAGTTAGTTGCACTAACTATATATCGCGCACCCGCAATCCACTGCTGATGATGTCACATATTACATCATTCATGACATGGTCAGTGACATCACTGATGACATCACTGATGACATCTCAAATGACATCACTGATGACATCACTGATGACATCTCATTTGACATCAATGACCACATCACTGATGATATCATTCATGTGACAATACAATGCATCTCCTCACATTTTAATATAACCTCTGTTTCACCCAGTGTTAAATACAGAGTATAATTTTTGAAACCATTGACACACCAATACTAGTTACTACATACGCACTCACTGATTCCTACGTCTACACACACCTTCACTCATTCACCCATACAATCATTCATACATACAATCACTCATCTTTACAACACTATCATATGCACTCATACACCTATACAGACACTTACACTCTGCCACTCATCCATGGAGTTACTCACACACCTAGTCAGTCCTGTAAAGAATCAATCACACTTCCATTTTCTTGTCTATACAGTTAAACATAGAGCACCTTACATTTTCAAACATATACTAACACATACTTACTTTCTTATACAATCATTGATACAAGTACACATTGATCTGCACAGAGTCACACACCTCCCAGCCAGCCACACACACACTCAGTCTCCTATACAAATACTTGGACAATCAATCAATAACCCATATAGTTAATCATATAGCTACTGATCAACACATGCAGCAGTTTACAGAACAACAGACATAATGATGCACAAATTAAGACAGTTTAGTCACTAACCCATGCACTCAGTGAGACACATTTAATCACTCACTCATACATTCAGTCATGCACCTACTAAATCCTTCGTCCAGACACTTATACATCTACTCATTCTTCAATATGTAAAACATATTTAAACTTTACAGAAACACACAGTCACTGGATGATGTCATCAGTGATCTCATCAGTGATGTCATTTGAGATGTCATCAGTGATGTCATCAGTGATGTCACTGACCATGTCATGAATGATGTAATATGTGACATCATCAGCAGTGGATTGCGGGTGCGCGATATATAGTTAGTGCAACTAACTATATATGGAATTTCAATGGTTTTGTGTGAGTAAAATAAGGTTTTGTAAATGCTAATTCCTAACGATATATGGTCTATAACCTATGGTTTTTTCAGTGAATTTTCAAGGTTTTGTAAATGCTAATTCCTAACTATATATGGTCTATAACCTATGGTTTTTTCAGTGAATTTTCAAGGTTTTGTAAATGCTAATTCCTAACTATATATGGTCTATAACCTATGGTTTTTTCAGTGAATATATATATATATATATATATAGGAAACATTAGTTACATATCTTTGGATGGCATTACACAGTGCTTGCATACAATGCATGCATTGTCACATTGATACATCTTGATGAGATCAGTATTATATAGGCAGGCTGTTGTGATACCAGCAGTAAGTGTCCAACAAATATTTTTCTCTGTGCAATGCATAGTGCTACAGTGTCACTTTAGTCACTCAGTTCCTAAGCACTTTTTGCAAGTGTCAGTAATTTAAAGGCACGCAGTGAGCGGTCATTTGCTTCTCCTCCTGGTCCGCAGTAGTCTTGTTCAGGGCCAGTGTCACGGACCTGCCCTGCGTTGTCCTCTTCAGCCTATTTTTCTGCAGGTGCAGACCATCATGTGTACTTCACTCAACAGCATCAGTAGATGTAGATGTTGTGTCCCTCTGTCACTTTATGATGGGCCCTCATGGATCGTGGAAATGGTCTGGTCTGTCCATATTCTTGACTGCTGTGTTGCTCAGGTCCTCTGGTGACAGATGGTCATCACTTTCTGGTACCGTCCTCTCAGGCGTTGGGGTGCTGCCTTGCACCTTCAACCCTCAATCCATTCATGGCGTTGGTTCACCGTCTGTGGTCCAGACCACCTAGAACTAAAAGACACAGCTTTTATTTTTCTCGCAATGACCATGTGTCCATAATCACTTTAGAAGTCTTTGCCATAGTGCAGGCAGTATTAAAGTCAGAGCTTCAGGCCTGTTCTATCAGTTGCTTTTACTAATAATCTATTTTTATTTTTTATTTTTATTTTTGAGTTTATTTACTCCTCCTGGCCTCAAGGTGGAGGGTGGTATGGGGTATGCATGTTATACTTTATTCCCAAAATAGCATAAATGTAGTCCCTAAGTGATCTCCTCCTATCGCTATTTATGCCCTGGTGAGTCCCTAGCCTTGGAGAGATGGCTTTACTGAAGTACTGTGCCTCAGTTCCTGCATTATTCTTCCCTGTTGGATACACTTCCATTCATTTTGAAAATGTATCCACCCACACCAGCAAATATTTAAATCCATTCACTGGGAAGGAACATGCAGCTGCGCATTCATCCTCCCTTGTGCAATATCAGAGGGTCCCTGCTCCAGTCTTGTAAGGGAAAGGAACATACTGCATGGGGACACAGGCATCTATCTTATCCTGGTAGGCCCATACTCTCTTCATTATTCGGCTTGCATCCATCATCAATCCTCCCTTTGTGTTCATCTGTTGTTGGAGACCATTGTGCTTCCTTTACATTAGCTTGCTACAATTGTCTATGAATGAGCTGTATTTTTGGAATGCTTTATTCATTACTCCCATCTGCACTGGCTGTAACATGCTTTCATTTAATGCTGTGTCAACAATGGCATCATCTTTGGCTAACTTAGTATAAGCTCCTGTGTATGCTTCACATTTTATTACAGCTATCCTGATGTATAATAGTATTGCTTTGATCAAGATCCTTACTAAAGGATCATTTTTAATAAGGCGCCCTGATTCTGTTATGAATCTGTGATATTTTCACCGCTGGCCACAAATAAGAACTGCAAAGCATAATGTGAGTCAGTTTAAATGTTAACAGTTTTACCCTTGACTAGTATTCATGCTTTGTTACGCATACAGCTCATCTTATTGGGTAGATGTTCCAAGTGGCAGAGCTGCACTTCAGCAATTGCTATAGCATACCCTGCTCTGTAATCAGTGTCTATCAGTCTGCTTGAGGAGCCATCAGTGTACCACTCATATAGTCTACCTTTTTTAATGGTGTCTAATCTTGGTGTGGTGCCGTTTTCTACAATCTCAACACCAACTTACTTGGGGGTCTTATCTGTTTCTAAGAGAATGGATTTCATCAGAATAACCTATTACAGGTAATACTTTTGCCAATTTAACAGGTGGGCATCTTACATGGTGCCATTATAACCTGTGTGCCTGCTAGCAGAAAAATGTTGTGTCGATCCAGACAGCAACAACTGCACCAAATATGGCACCTAGACAATACAGGTATAGTCCAACACAATGAGAGCCGTCCTCTCCACCATCACAGCTGCGGACCCCTAATCACTGCTGAAAGCAAAGTCACATAGTTGTGTCCCACAGGCCTTTCTTTTCCAGCTGTGTCAGCACATCATTGGCAGCATCACTTCATTTGCAATGTTATTTTGCTCTGCAAAAAGAGATGGAAAGGCAGTTTGTATTCAGGCAGACCAGCAGTCCCCATTAAGGTGCAGTACGCAATGTCTCTTTCAAAGTCTTGAAACAGTTTGCAAGTTCATTTTTTTTTTAACTCTTTATTCGTGACTGCATTCAGATAGTACAGTGTACACACATCAATCATTGTCCTTGCACAGTCTTTTCTCGTTTTCTCGCTTTAAACTTTAGGCATCTGACTTATTGTCTATCATAACTGTGTTCATACAAAACGCCAATGACATCGTGGTCTGATCAGTGTAAAGTAATAAGTTCTCACATGTGGGTCCTTACTGGTAATATCATACTTCTCATCAGCATTTGTGCAACATTGGTCCCAAATAGTCAAGTCATAACCATTCCCCGTCCCTCCCAACTCCCATTCCCCCCCGTACGTCTCCTGGCTTCTCCACCCATCGTGCACTGTAACCATTGGCCTAAAAAAAAAAAGAAAAAATCTCAGAGAACAGACACGTCTAGATAGTTATGCTCGTCATCGTCTGGCGAACCTGTGCGTACCATGGACAAGGCCCCACTCCCAGTTTCACCTTCTTCCGTCCGACAGTCTCAGTTATGAGGTCTCCACCTGTGAAGGTGTCAAGTCTATTTCCTCTAGCTCCAGCAGCATCTACTCCCAGTCTTGTGCAATTGGGTGTTTCCGTAGCCCTCTCTCCTCTTCTCTACGCAGAACTACGCCTTCAGCCCTACCCCACTTTAACAATTCAGATCGCCAAGTTGCTACAGCTGGGGGTCTTTCAGACTTCCACCTCATGGTCAACGCTCTAACTGCCAACAACAGTGCCAAGTCCAGGAGCTTCAGTGGGGCTTTATGTCCTTTGGGTCTTTTCCTGTGCCCGATCAGGCTAGGCAATGCTCCCTCCGGTATCTGCATGCTCGTGACAGTGTGAAGTATGTGTCGGACCTGTCCCCAATAACCGCTCAGGTGTGGGCAAGACCACATCATGTGGAGAAGACCGGCTTCATCCGCCTGACACCGGGGACAGCAATGGGAAGAGGCAGGGAACATCCTTTGCAGTCTTTGGGGGGTAAGGTATGCCCTATGCAGCACCATGGCCTGTATAAATTTGAACTTCATTTTTTTTTTTTTTATATATTTTTATTGCAGATTCGTGGGGAATACAAGCTTACATATCAATCTCACGACATCCAGTAGCGATCATCATCAAAGCACATAAATGACATAACACAGCTGTTCAGCCCACAACCCGGAGGTCGGGCGGCGGTAGCCACACGATGTCTGAAATAAACAAAAATCAGGAGGAAAAGGCCTGGTAAAACACCTTTCTCAGGCACTTGTGTGAACCATTATCTGCTTTTCTGCATCCCCACACTCATCCAGCCCAACTATTGCACCGTTACAAAACCCCAAACCTCCCCCCGTCAGTGTCGCTGTTGGTGTGGGCCTCATTTCAATATATACATTCATGGTCCAAAGAGATCTGGGAAACAGTATATCTAGATGTGTCTCATGGAACCCTCAGGTGGTTACTCATCATTACCCTCATCCTCTATCAAGTAATCTTTCAGCGCTTGCACCAGCCCCTCCCACGCCCTTGCCATCTCCATACTCTTCTCATTTGATGTCCTAGCGGCCTGTTGAAACCTGACCGTACTCTCTCCCTGGGCCCATTTCTGTAGTTCACTCTTCCACCTTCTACAGGATGGGCCCTCTCTCGACTTCCAGTGCCAGGTGATTTCCCTCTGCGCTAATATGAGCCCCAAGTCAATAAATTTGCTAGTGATCTTTGTCTTAGCCGTGTGGGGAAACCAAAGCAGCAAACAGGTGGCCATATCAAACTCCAGTTGGCGCTCAGTGACCGCCTGAATCAGTTCTCCCACCTCAGACCAATAAGTTCCCAGCCGCGGGCAGCTCCACAACATATGATCCAGCTCTACAGCTGGCGCCAAGCATCTAGGGCACGCCGCCCCCAGAACCTGGAAGTGTCTCCTGATCTTCCCCGGGGTAAGGTAGGCTCT
The DNA here is from genome assembly GCF_964261635.1 of Lissotriton helveticus. Classification (NCBI taxonomy): domain Eukaryota; kingdom Metazoa; phylum Chordata; class Amphibia; order Caudata; family Salamandridae; genus Lissotriton; species Lissotriton helveticus. The sequence continues at coordinate 44,581,440 of NC_136065.1, forward strand.
GTGCACAACAAAGAAGTGTACCAGCTGGAACCGGGCATTTCTACTCCCCTTCCATGTCCTCCGTAATATGTGACCCCACACCGTATCCGGTATGGGCTTTCCAAGGCTGTCCTCCCACTTCAGTTTTAGGACCGTGAGTGGTTCCAAGCCCTCGGTCAGCATCCGGGAGTGGAGACAAGTGATCGCCTTATAAGTGCCCGCCGCCATTACCACATATTGGCAGGCTGCAGATGTACTAGGCTCTACCTGTCCCATCCGCCAGTGTTTACGGATCGCCGTCGTCACAGCCGCATGGAGGAGAAAACCACCATCCGGGACACCAAAGAGGTCCTGCACCACCCGGAAAGGCAGTAATTCACCGTCAGCATAGAGGTCGCCCACCATGTGGAGACCCAGCTCCTCCCAATCCAGGAGCGGGGACCAGTCCCCACCATGCGGCAGCGCCGTCAACATACCTAACGGAATTTCAGGAGCATATGGGTGGGCTACCCCCACCCGCCTCTGGCTTCTATTCCCGCACAAGCGTAGAGTACGTTCCTTGAGCGTCAGATCGCGCAGCTCGAGCTTCTGCTGCATTTTACCAAATTTCTCAATTGCTTTTATTCTCCGGTTCCTTGCAATTGAACCCTCCATAGTGTAAATCTCATTAACTAACGCCCACCATTCCATTGTATGAGGGGGGTTCGGGGAGATCCAAGCTCTCGCAATAACCAATCCGGCGCTGGTCAAAAGTATATTTAACAAATCTGTGTTGGTAGTGCTAGGTGGATATATAGCAAGTAAAATTGAGGCTGCTGTTAATGAAGAACTGATCACTTTTTGTTTATATAAAATATTTTTTATTACCGACCAATACCTTGTTAATACCGGACATGTATAGATCATATGTACAATATCTGCAGCCACCTGCCCACACTTAGGGCATTTAGTACGGTCATTGTTCAAATTGTTTTGTGCCCATTTAGAAATTCTCAGTGGTGTGTAATATAAGTGAGATATTGTTCTGTACGATTGAAGCATTAAACTAGACGAATGAGTCGTTCTATTGATGTTTACTAGAGCGGCTGTAATATTCTGAGTTGTCACGTTAAATCCTAATATGGAAGTCCATTTTGTCGCTAATCGAGAAGTTTCATCCAATTTGTTTTGGTTTAAACACTTATATCCCAGACTAATTAAGGATTTTCGATTTTTTGAATAAAAGCAACTCCATAAATCTGAGCTACTTACGGATATCAGGTCCATCTTACGAATTAAATAGTCCCTTATTTGAATATACTTAAAGCGCATCGATTCCGGTAATTTGAACAAAAGTTTCAAAGTTTCAAATTGTAAGAAGCCCCTTGAACCATATAAGTCTCCCAGTTTTAGAATACCATATTTAGCCCACTCTCGTCCCGTATTATCATTGAAAATCCCAGGAAGTCCAGGATTACCCCAAAGTAACAGATCAGTGTGAAAGAAAGAAGTCTCACAGTCGATCATCATCAAATTCCAGATACGAACTGCATCCCGTGCAGTCTTAAATTTTACACGTTTAAAATAATTAGGGTGCTGCACCTTTGCCAGAAATTGTTTTGCCTCTCTCCCAAGCATAAATTGATGAAAAAAAAATTGATTATTGCTGATAAAGATGCTGCGAAGCCGGTTCAAAAAAGAAGCAAAAAAGTAAGCTCTAAAATCAGGGAAGTTAAGACCTCCTTTTTCCAATGGTAATTTCAAGATTGCCATCGATCTTCGCGGCTTCTTGTAGCCCCACAAAAAGCTATTAATAATGCTATCCAATTTTAAAAAAAACAAATTATTAACCCGCAAAGGAATACAGCGAAAAAGATATAAAAATTTAGGCAGGATATTCATTTTAATCAGATTCAAGCGTCCCAACAGGTTAAGCGAGATCTTATGCCATTTTTTAAGAAGAGCTGCAACTTCTTTCAATAAAGGTTCATAATTTAGTAAGTTTACATCCGAGATCTTTGAAGAAATTTTGACCCCTAAATAAACCGCGGCCAGGCAATATCCTGGAACTTGAGGATTAGACTGATAATTCATTATAACTTGCGTTTTATTTATGTTAAGTTTGTAACCTGCGATAGCCCCAAAGTTGTTGGCTTCTTCTGAAATCCCTACCAGTGCTTCTGCCACATCGGTGGTGTAGATGGCTAAGTCATCGGCATAAGCGGTAATTTTCAAAGTTTTATCTTCATGATGCTTGGGTTTTATTTTGGCTTGCTCTTGAAGGGCATTGATAAACGGCTCCATGGAAAGAGCAAAGAGTAGGGGTGACAGAGGGCATCCCTGCCGTGTCCCTCGCGAAATAAAAATTTTTGATGAAACGGCCCCTGCATAGCTGATCTTAGCATTAGGAGTTCTATACAAAGCTTGTATACTTCTTAAAAAACGTCCTTTAAAGCCATATTGTTTCATCACCCCCCATAAGTAATCCCACCCCACTCGGTCAAACGCCTTCTCTGCGTCTAAAAGTATCATCCCGAGTGGGGTGTGGTTAGTTGCTGCAACATCAAAGGCGGTAATCGCCATGTTTACATGAGTGGTTGTGTCCCTCCCAGCTACAAAACCATGTTGTTGTTCGTTTACCAACAACGGCATAAGTGGATCCATGCGAAGAGCTAGTATCTTGGAATACGCTTTAGCGTCAGCGTTAATCATTGATATAGGACGATAAGAGCCGCATTCCGTTGGTATTTTATTTTTCTTAAGAAAAAACATAATTGTAGCTGTATTCCACGATTCTGGTACCTGCCCAGTAACCCCAATTGAATTAATAACTGAGCATAAAAGTGGTAAGATTTCATCTGCGCAAATTTTGTATAATTCTATGGGGAGTGTATCCTCACCGGCGGCTTTATTAGAGGGGAGAGAAGTAACAGCATAGTGCAGTTCCTTTAACGTAACTTCTTCCTCTAGCCTATTAACACATTCTTGATCTAAATATTCGCGGGCTGGAAGATTTTTATTAATATACATTTGTATCTGCCTTTCTGTACAGCTACCCTCTGGAGTGTATAGTTTTTTATAGTATGTTACAAACTGATCCATTATTTGTACTGGCTGAGTATATGAAATATTATTAAGGCCTTTAATGCATTTGACTAATGTTGTAGCTCGGTCATCTGCCACCTTATAAGCCAGGGCCTTTCCTACCTTATCCCCACATTCATATTGTGCCAGTTTATATTTAAGCAGCTTTCGGCTATTATTTTCCCTTAAAGCACATTTAAGAGTTGAGCGTGCTATTACTAATTTAGTTTCTAAATGTTCGATATCTTGCGCCCCCAAACCCCCAGCTCTCAAATTATCGGCTAATTGTTTTTCCAGCTGCAAAATACCATTTATTACACACTTATCCTTTTTCCTTTGTTCTGCATTTTGTTTATATACATACTGTTGCACATGCCCCCTGATGGAGGCTTTACAAGCATCCCAGACTGATAAAAGTGATGGGCTTCCTAAATTCATTTCAATAAATTCTTTGATATGTGCCTTCAACGTTCCAACGAAAACTGCATCTGCCAGTATATATCTAGGAAAAGTAAACAATCTAACTTCCGAGTCTCTTTGTATTATCCTAAATGACAATAAAATTGGATTGTGGTCCGACAAGATCTTTGGAAAGATCTCCATACGTCCAGCCTCAATAACCTCATCAGATGCCCACGCCAAGTCTATACGTGAGTACAGTTTGTGGGGTGAGGAGTAAAATGTGTAGCCAGGTTGATCTGGATACAGGCTCCTCCATACATCTTTTACATTGTGTATCCGAGCTAGTTCTAGAATCGCCGCCCTGGTTTTGCGCATGCGTCTAATTGGGCCTCTCTTGGTCACATCCTGTTCATAATTTAGTACACAGTTATAATCCCCCATCATGATAAGTTCCCCCTCCCATGAAAGCAATTCAATATTTAACCAATCAAAAATACGCGGGTCATCAATATTTGGTCCATATATAACACAGAAAACAAATTTACGGTTCTCGACCTGCATTTGAGTAATGGCCCACCGGCCTCCATTGTCCGAGGCAGTTTTAGTCACTACCCCCCATGGTTGTTTTTTTTTCAAAATTGCGACTCCTCTAGTAGGAGCGTTAAAAGTAGTGCACACCACCACCTCGTATCCCAGTTGACTCAGTATTTTCTTGTCTTTAAAGCAAATATGTGTTTCTGTTAACATAATTAAATGTGGGTCATACATTTTAAGTTCTTCATACGCCTTTTGTTCTTATTATTCGAGCCCGAGACATTCCAAGCTAAACACCTAAATTGCAGCATTATAAATTCTTGAAAAATGAAAAAAGCGTTCTGCACCTCTCATAAATTGCCATAACATTCCTTGTCTACAGTTTCTATTGTTGACCACTTTAGACCTTACCTTGTCTTTTTCTTTTTCTCTCCCCCCCACCCTCCCCCCTACCCTTCCCTCCCTTCCATCCCAGTGGTACCCTCCCCCCAGTGCCTACCCGGAAGCCTCCCTCTATCTTCTGCTGCCGTTAGAGGGGCAGCCACCCTGCGAGAAATCCTCCTGAACCCGAGCCCTCTGTATTGCCGTCATATAGAATGGCCATTAGCCAAAGAGTAGAATACAAAAATAAGAAAGAAGTAAATAAGACTAGTGAGTTTTAAACAGCAGTAGTACCCATACTAGATTGTGATTATTATTATTTTTTTTTTTATTTTATTTTTTTGCCTCTATTTCCTGCTAACCCATTTGCTTTCGTGGTTAACTTAGTTAGGTTTTTGAGTCCATTTTTGAAAGAAAATGCTCCGCTTCCTTGACATCATGAAAGAAGTGACTATGTCCGGACTTAATAACTTTGAGGCGAGCAGGTTCTTGTAGATAGGCCATTGCTCCGTGGGACTTAAAAGAATCGATCAGTTTACGTAACCCCCATCTTTTGTCCATAGTGATCTTACTGAGGTCGGATTTAACAAAGAAGGTTACATTATCAATTGTAACTGGAGAATTTGGCCTAGCTTTCATTGAGACTGCTTGTCGCAACAGATAGTTCCCGAAATAGATTAGGAAAGGCCGTGGATATTTGCTCTCTTGGGTTCTAGGGGTAATGGGAAGTCTATGTACCCGCTGGAGCTGTGAGTCCCAGTCCCAATCTGACAAATCCGGGAATGCCCTCTGTAAGATCTTTACCATATAGGCCCTTGCATCTGCCCCCTCGGATCCCTCGGGTATCCCAAAGAGTCTCAGGTTCTGCCTCCTCTGTCGATTTTCCAAATCCTCAACTTTATTCTGCAGAGCCCCTATTTCCTCGTTATGACGATCTGTTGAAGTTGAAGTAGTAGCAAGAGTTTCCTCCACTTCCACAACTCTCTGCTGTAGTTCCTCGATTTCTTTAGTCACGCCACTAAGTTTATTAGTAACTTCCTGGAGGGAACTGTGCATTTTAGTGTTATCTTCCCTTAATTGTCGGAAGTTCTCTTGTACCTCTTGGCGATGATCCATTAATGTTTTTAGAATTAAATCCAAAGATGAGGCATTAGCATTAGCATCTGCGTTGACATGAACAGAGGCCGATGGAGAGGAGATGGAAATAATGGGTGTTACTGTTGACCCGCAGTGTGGGGTAGTAGCTGCAATAGATTTGTCTTTCTGAGAGTCCCCAGCACTAACAGTAGCATTAACAGTAGCAGTATTATCAATCCTAGTAATACCGATAGGTAATGTGTTTGAAGGAGCAGGGGGGTCAATTAAAAAAGGCGTCATTGACAGTTCAGAGACTCTATTTACACCTGCGTTAAGTAAGGTGTCACTATTGGACGGAGTGGCTTGTGAGTTCGGGCTCGCCCCTACCATAGTGCTTCCTCCCGATAAACTTGGTGAAAGAATTTTGGCCTCTCTTTTTTGGGCCTGAAACCACTTACCAAGTGGGCTCTGATCTGTAAGCAGCTTCCCCCCGCTAATAGTTGGTATCAATGTATTTAATAACGTTGCAGGGGTCAGATTTCCCCCCCCCTTCCTTTTATTTTTTGTCTTCCCCCTTTTTCTTAAAGCGGAGGATCTGATGGCTTTTAATTGTGCAGAGGTGTATTCTATGTCCGCACCTGTAACTTCGCCACTCTCGATATCACCAGTCTCTACCATCTCCTCATACTCTGGATCGTCAGAGTTAACCTCTACATGTGTCTCATTATCAGTAAACTCAATCACATCAACAGTAATATTACGAAGACCAGAGGTTCTCTCGTCTGCTTCAGTTAGATCTAAAGCCGGTAGAAGTTGGGGGGACTTAGAGTGTAGTTCAGTAGCAGCGTCTGCTGTATCTGTGGTAGGAGCGGTGAGGGTATGAGTCGTGATGATCTCATAATGCTCAGTCTTGCTTGCGCTATCCACCTTAGCTGCAGCACTCTTGCCCGCTGTATCTAGCACTCCCTTACAGTCTTTAGCTAGGTTTCCCATAGGTTGTTCAGAATTATTGTCATATATTTCTGCAACTTCATTTTTATCCTTTCCTTTATCCTTGTTTTTGGCAGCAGTAGCAACAGTGGTATTAACTTTATTCGGAGTTTTTATATTGAATTGAATAGTTTGCTGTTTACCAGTTTGTTTATCCGCCTGTCGAGGCATCCTCGCTACCACTGCTGGTGAAATTGGTTTAAATACTGGAGAGACCCCTTCATCAAACCCATCTTCCATGGGAGTACCTCTGGTTGCTTTGTTCTTGATGTTTTTAGGAGCCATTGGCACGATGTTTTCGCGCTACTTGGCTCAGTATACAATAATACAATGTAATATCGATGTACCAGATGTTCCTGACCCCCTAACAGCTAGCAGCTAGCAGCTGTGGCGATGTTACTGGAGCCAGATCTAGAGAGATGAAGGGGGGCCCGGTATGTACTGCTCTTTTCACTTTTTAATCCTTGCACTTGGCGCTCAGTGCTCAACAAGCAGAACAAAGTCTCAGAACCAGAACCAGAACAAAGTCTCAGAACCAGTTCCTTGCAGTGGCGTAGCGTAGTCTTTTTAATAGCCCCCAGCGGTTTTTTCAAGCTGAGCTGAGCCTGAGACACACTACTTCAAAATGTCTCGTGAAAAATGTTGTCAGGGAATGCCCCCCCCGTGGACTATCAGTGAAGATCCCAGATCTAAATCCTCCAAACGGGGCTCCACGGCCACGCCTCCTCCAAACAGACTCCGCCGCTGCTTCCACTGCCCTTCTGCCGCTGCCGTCCCTGTTCTGTGTTTCGGCCTTCGATGATCAGCGCTGGAGCGCGTCTCCTCCAAACAGACTCCCCCCGCTACCCTCACTGCCCTTCTGCCGCTGCCGTCCTATTCTGCACTCGGCGTTCAGCGTTGGAGTGCGCGAGCGCTCCTCCCCTCCTCCTTCCAGCTCCCCCAGCTCACTCGGTCACCGCCGCCGCTGTTACCAGACACGCCGATCCACCAGACCAGTCCCACGTCTCTGCAGACCTCCCCAGACCACAGACTCCTCAGGCTCCGAACCAGGCCAGCAGATGACTCGTAGGCTCGTATGTACGCTCTGCTGATTCTACTAATTCAATTTAATGACAGCGCCTCAGTATCTTCCACTCGATAGCCATTCAGTTATAAATTTGTAACGCTCATAAGAGTATTTTCAAGCTCGAGGGTCAGGGTTCACTGTGGAGCATCCTCTCCGTGGCGTCTTCACTCCGCCATCTTGCTTCAAGTATCCCAGTTCTAACGCCTCGGCGTATACCACCAGTAGCCTAGGGGCCAGGATATCCACATAATGAGTGTAAAATTCCACTGGCAGGCCATCCACCCCCGGGGTTTTGTTCCGGGCCATCTGCTTGATCGCACCCCTTATTTCCGGAAGCGTGATCTCGCTACCCAAACTCTTGGCACTATCTCCATCCAGTATCGGGAGCTGAATCTCTGCTAGGTAACCCTCTATGTCGGGGATCCCTACATCCAACTGACTACTATACAGGGTCGTGTAATAGGTAAGAAAGCGGGAAAGAACCGCCGCTTGGGAGTAAACCATCCCACCCAAGTCATCCCGCACACTCAGGATTGGGCAGCCCCTGGGAACCGGGTTGGCCAATTTCACCAGCAGTATCCCCACCTTATAACCCTCCACATGTACTTTCGTCAGGTATCGCCGGTAGTCATAACTCCTTAGACGTTCAGTCTCTTCGGCCATTCGTTCCCTCGCTTCCAATAATTGTGGGTGCAGAGCCAGATGTTCCGGTCGCCGGCGCTCTAGGTCCCGCAGTGTTCCCTCCGCCTTGTCCACATCAGCAAGAAGGCTCGTCCGCACACCGGAATATTTTCCAATGCACAATCCCCTGACTACAACCTTGAACGCGTCCCACTCTAATGCCCTAGTGGAGGCTGTCCCATCATTATCAGCAAAATAACCCTCGATACCCGCCCTGAGATCAGAACTAAACCCCTGATCCTCCAAGGTCTCCGGCCTCAATCTCCAAGTGGGAACCACAGTTCGAACACGTTGCCATTTGATATGCACCAGCTGGGGGTTGTGATCTGAGATGGTCCTAGACAAATACTCCGAATGCGACACCAGGGCTGCTATTGTAGTGTTACAGAGGATCGAGTCGATCCGAACATGCAACTCATGGAGTGCGGAAAAGTAGGAATAATCCCTATCAGTAGGATGCTGTCCCCTCCAAACATCTATGAGGCCCCATTGAGTCTGCCACGCCCTTCTCTGAGCAGCCAGCCTATGGACCGGGGAGGAATGCAATGGGGGGTGCGACCTATCCAGCAGTGGGTCTGCAATCGAATTAAAATCACCCCCCAAGAGGACCTGTCCTGCCAGGAAATGCGCTAGAGAACCGGACAAAGTGTCAAAAAAGCGGGCTTGCCCTGAGTTAGGGGCATAAACACTGCAAATCACCACATCTCTACCATACAGCCTGCCCTCCACCGCCACAAACCTCCCATCCGGATCTATGATCTGGTTCGTAGCCTGGAAGGGAATTCCCGCCCGCACCCATATCAAGACCCCCCTGGCAAATGCAGAGTAAGTTGTGCCGAACACTTGGCCACGCCATCTTTTCTGCAAGGCGTCACATTCTGGCTTGGTAAGATGGGTCTCCTGAAGCAGGGCTATCTGGATACCACGTCGCACCAAGTATGCATGCACCTTATGTCGCCTTGTCATAGTCTACAAACCACGCACGTTCCATGTGAGACATTTTAAATCAGGTGATGACCCCATTGTGATCATCTTTCGACACCTCTAGTGATCTAATCATATCGCCCTCACTCGAACAACACTGACCCCCCAACACAACATACCATACAACTCCCTCAAACCTCCCCCCCAGAACAGGACCCAATGACGCATCAGTCCCCATCCAAACTCCCTTAACAAAACACACAATCCTAAACTGTGGTAGCCACCACAGTAAGCCTTAAGGGCAAGAAGAGGGTGGGTCTGGGCCAACGGGCGGCACGCGCCGCTTTCACTCCAAGTCCGATATCCCGTAGAAAAGTGCTTCACCTGAAGTCCAGCGCCAATGGATACTCGGGGACATCCACTGCAGCAGGGCCCAGTCCCAGCAAAGTCGACGCCAGAAGGTTCATTCCCCAAGGATCTCGTCCGCCGTCTGTGGTGTAACCACAGGGCCTCCTGTACTGTCCAAATCAGAAAGTTCCGGACCCGATTTCTCTTCTGCCTCCTCAGAGTCCGACCCCATTGCTGATCCACTTTTCTGGGAACCTGTGATCACCGCCGTTGCCGCCAGAGCTCCTCGCTTGTCGGCGGCCATTTGACTAGTTTGTTTTTTCAGCAGTGCCCTGTTACGCCAGCGGATTCTGTGCGATTTTCGCACCTGGACCGGTTTCGGCCGTTCCCACTCTCCTCGTCCTCTACGGTCCGTGCCAGCTCTGTACGTTTCCAGCCACTCCCAGGCCTCCTCAGGAGTTAGGAAGAAATGCGTAGTTCCGTCCAGGATGACCCTCAATTTGGCCGGGAAGAGCAGAGAGTACTGAATCCCTTCCTCTCGTAGTTCCTTCTTCACCGACAGGTAGGAGGCCCTGCGCTTCTGAACATCCTGAGCATAGTCCGGGAACAACGTAACCATGCTGTTTTCCACCTGGAAGGGTCCCGCTGAGCGAGCTTTCCGAATCAACAGGTCCCTGTCCTTAAAGTGTAACACTCTGGACACCACTGGTCTGGGAGGACCACCCTGCAGAGGCGGCCTGGCCGGGACCCGGTGGGCTCTCTCCAGAGTGAAGAAGGGGGAAAGGCCCTCCAGAGCGACCACGGTCCTGAACCAGTTCTCGAGAAACTCAACCATGTCCTCACCATCGGATTTTTCCGGAAGGCCCACCACCCGGACGTTGTTGCGCCGATTGTGGCCTTCGGCATCCTCGGCTTTCCGTTCAACGACCTCCAGGCGGATCAGCACCTCCTTCAGCTTATGCTCCGCCGTGACCACGGACGGCTTCAGCTCTCGGAGAGATAGTTCAGTGTCTTTAACTCTGTCCACCAGTTTGGCATGGTCCGCTTTCAGGAGCCCAGCCCCGTCGCTACCTGTGCAATATCCTGGTGTAGCACCTCCTTCGCCGAGGTTATAGCCTCCAGGATATCATCGAGGCGCTTATTAAGCCGCTGTTCCTGTGTTGAGTCCGTGGACGACCCATGGGCCTCTGGGTCATCATCCCGTCCCATCCTGCGGTCAGGCATCAGCACCCCTGTCCCCACGGCCCGCGAAGCCTTCTCCTCCGCAGTTGTAACGTCAGCGTGGACCTCTTCGGGTGCTCCGGGGCCACGTCGCTAAGGGGTGAGAACGTGTCATCAAACACAACGCTCGGAAGGACCCCGCTTAGCAATTCGTCCTTCGGGTGGCGAGACAGGCACCGTGTACCTCCTAGGGTTTCATGTCGCTGGCCGCCATCTTAGGTCTTCAGCACGGAGCGGACTTTCCATAGCTGCGCCACCAACAGGGGGGATCCGCACCATCCGCTCGTCGGTGTTTCCTCCAGAAAGCGAGTGCGCCACAGTCTGGGTCCGAAACTCAATCAGGTGTCCCCTTTCAGTCACAGGTCACCGAGGTAGGGTCTCACTGTGCAGCCTGGGACCTCCGCCATTTTGTCGTCTCCATCGGGCTCCCGACCAACTCCGCCGGTTTTGGTCGCTCAGGGGACCCCTCCTCAAACTCAAAACTGGTCCCCACCGCTGCCCCAGATGTTCCGACAGCCGGCACTGCGTCGTTGGCAGCGACCAGGAGAATTTTCAGGAGAAAAACTGGGATCGGACGCGGAGCTACCAGCTCACACCGCCATCCCCATCGGCGTCCAAGCCACGCCCCCCATAAATTTGAACTTCATATTCCTGGACACCCTTCTGGGGTGCTCCAGAACAATTTTCTAGGCCCCGTCCGTCAGAACCTCCCCTGTGTCAAGTGTCCAGGTGTCTCTGAGTGTGTTAAGAGGCATAGCAGCATGTTCCCTAATCCCAGTGTATAACCACCGCACTGAGTGTCCCCCTGTCCCCATGTAGTGAAGGAGGTGCACCAGTTCATGTTGCATGGGTTTACTGCGCTGCGGGGCCCACGTACGCTGCACGTAGTGTGTCACTGTGGCATGTAGGAAGTATAGTCGTGGTGGGGCCCCCGTGGCTTGTACAAAGGAAGCATGGTCTAACAGTGTGTCATCTCCAAACAGGTCACCTACTCTAGCCACTCCCGCATCTGTCCAGGGCTGTAACCTGCGTTGCGTCAGACATCCCTGCGGCGTTGGGAATCCCAACAGGGGAATAATCTGCATACGTTTGGGCTGTCGGCGTGTATGCCAAAGCCCTTCGCCAGCACGTCAGGGCGGTGTGCAAAAGAGGATGGCAATCCCAGGGTATCTTGGCCTTGGGCAATAGGAGGGAGTGCAGCTCTCGGCGCGCTATCTGGTCACTTGTGATATCAATTTCGTGTAGGTTCCTACCCGCCACCCAGCGTGACAACCATTGCAATTGACTCGCATAATAGTACCCACGTAGGTCCGGCACTCCAAGGCCTCCCTGTCTGGTACCCAGTTGAAGTTTTCTGAGACTTATTCTCCACCGTCCAGAGCCCCAGATGAGGTTAATCAGGATCGTATTTAGTGTATTAAATATGTTTTGCGGGAGAAGAACCGGTAGATTTACGAAATAATATACCATGCGGGGAAGCATAACCATTTTAGAAACTGCTATCCTACCCATGACGGACAGCGGTAAGGACGTCCAAAATTGCACACTACTCCGAAGGCCGGTAATGGCCCGCCGAATATTACCGTCAATCTGTTCTTCCGGTCGTCTAAAAACGTTTATGCCCAAATACTTGAATGTGGTCTGTGCTATCGGGATTTGGGAGTCACCAAATTGTATGTGGGAGGGCCGTTGCCCTTCCTGGAAGTAAAATCCCACCGATTTCGCGGGGTTGACCGCCAGGCCCGACACAGCTGCAAACCGGTCAAAAATGGTCGCTAGGGCCGAGTGGTTCTCCTCCAGGTCTTGGAAATATATTAGGATGTCGTCGGTGTTTATTGATATCAGGTTGTGCGTTCCCCTGATGGAAATGCCCATCCCATCCAACCTGGTCCTGAGGGCGATCGCCAGGGATTCAAGGGTCAGGACAAACAGCAGGGTCGACAGCGGGCAGCCCTGCCGGGTGCCTCTGTGGATGTCATAACTATCGGAGACGTGTCGGCGAGTGCGTGCTCTGGCCGTTGGGCGCGTGTATAGTAGTCGGATCCACCGTATTAGGGAGTCAGGGAAGCCAAAACGTTTCAAGACCTCGAACATAAAGGACCATGACAGGGAATCAAATACCTGTCGGAGGTCTAGTGCGACACAGCCGGCCCGAGAGAGGGCCAACGGCACAGCTGTCATCAGGGTGTGGAGCCTCCTCATGTTTTAGGACGTGCTCCTCCCCGGTAGGTAGCCGCATTGATCCGGGTGTATTATGGCCGGGAGGTGGGCCTGTATCCGCAGGGCTATGACTTTACTGAGTATTTTGTATTCCGTAGAGAGCATTGAAAGGGGCCTGTAATTAGTTGGGTCGGGGGTGTCCCTACCGGGTTTCGGGATTGATATAACTGAGGCTTGCATCGTCGAGACAGGTAGATGACCGGACTCATAGGATGCCTTATAGATTTTCTCCAAGACGGGTACCAGGGTTGTAGAATAGGTCTGGTAAAATTCTACCGGTAGTCCATCTTGACCGGGAGTCTTGCCTCGATTGAGAGAACGGATGGCCATTTTGATTTCCTTCTGTTTGATGGGTCCGTCCATCCCTGCCTGCTCATCTCGGGACAGGACTGGGAAAGGCAGGTCCCTCAGAAAGGCTATCATCTCTTCTCGGTCCTCCATGGGGGGGGGAGGCGTATAATATACTCAGGTTGTCCTTAAAGGCATCATTAATGGCCGACTGTGTAGATACCATTCTCCCCGTTCTATCCCGAACCTGTGTAATCACTGGAACTTCGGGACTGTCTTGTACCAGCCGAGCTAGTAGAGCACCCGATCTGTCCGATTCGGCCTGTTGCCGTCGTAAGTAATCTTTATGATCAATAACTCGTAGCGTCTCCAGAAGTTCTGGATGCTCTATATTACTTGTTTGCAATTCCCACCTGCGTTCAGTGTCCGCACCCACCGCCGCCTCTAAGGTCTTCAGGTGGTCCTCAACGTCGCACAGCTTCCTGTGGATTTCCTGCCTAGCACCCACCATCTGTCCTATGGCTGCCCTCCTTATCACAGCCTTCATAGCATCCCACACCATTAAGTTAGAAGTCGCCGAGCCCCAGTTCTCACGGAAATAATTATCCAATGTATCCGACAAGGATGCGCGGAAGGGACCGTCCTCCAACAGTAACGGGTTAAGTCTCCAGGTGGGCACTGGAGACGGCACCCTTCCCCACTGCAGGTCGAGTGTCAGAGGTCTGTGGTCGGAGAAGGTTTTAGCCAGGTAGTCTGAGGACGCACATTTGGACATCAGGGAGTTAGTACACAAGAACCTGTCTAATCGGGTATGTAGGACATGCACCGGAGAGTAGTAGGAATATTCCCTGTGTGTCGGATGTAATGCTCGCCATACGTCCGTCAGTCCCCAGCCCTGGAGCCAGGTCCTATAAGAGTCCGTCAATCTATGTATACCTGTCGTCTTGAGGGGGGATGTGACCTATCCAGGTTCACGTCTAGTACCAAATTCCAGTCCCCTCCTACGATCCAAGGGATGTCCACCCAATCAGTCAGTGCTCGGCCCACCCTCGTAAGAATGTATCTTGTTCAAAGTTCGGGGTGTATACGCTGTCCAGGACCACCAGTGTGACGTCCAGTGTACCTTTCACTAGGATATACCTCCCCTGGTCGTCAACCTTCCTCTCTAGTTCAACAAAGGGAGTACCGTGTCTCACCCATATGGTAGCCCCTCTGGAGAAAGCAGAGTATGTCGTAGAAAATACAGCACCCCTCCATTTCTTCCGCAGTGTGTGTGCCTCGGATAGTGTTAAGTGGGATTCTTGCAGGAATACAATGTGGGCATGCTGTCGGAGTAAGAATGCGTGTACTCTGTGTCTCTTCTGTATAGCTCCAAGTCCACGCACGTTCCAGGTAGCCAGCCTGTACTTCCCTATATAGTCAGCCATATTCGGCAGTAAGTGCCTTCAGAAACAGTGCCCTCATCTGTAGTACAGGTAATATTATCAATAGCCAGGAGACGTACTTCTGCCCACCCCAAACTTGAACTCTTTTGGCGCAGCCTGAAAACACTGCTGTGCCGAACCATAAAATGTAAACCATAACAAACCAAACATTGGTGCATACGCCTTCGGGGGGTTGGCTGAGCATGTACCTTATCCACATAGTCTTACAGTTCTGCGCTGCCGGCTCAACGGTGCCGCCAAGGAAGTCTTTATGTTAGCTATAATTCTTGCCGGCCTCTCTTCCTTCTATCGTCAGGCAATCACAGCCTGCAAGAGTCTATTTTGGCAGGATAACAGATTGCAACTATCATGTGAGAGGTACTTAATGCTGTAGTTTGGACCCAACCGCTAAGCATCTCAGAAAAAGAAAAAACACCTCCCAATCACTCAAAGGACCCGCACCCCCCACCCTGCATATCACAGCCACATTCGGGTCGCCATCAAAGGATATCAGTAGGACATGGAAGCACAGGTTACTTTGTCCAGTAGTTCATCCGCCTATCTCTCGGCGTCAGTCGGAAACAGGACCATGCTGTGTTCGGAGTCTGAGTGCAGTGTGCTGTCCTCCGTGTCTGTGTTAATTGTTTCGTGTTCATCTCTGAAGGAGCCCACCATGTTGACAGCCACCATCTGGTCCTCCTTCTGCTGTGCCGTAGAGGGATTGCGTCATCTCGACTGCGCAGACGGCGTGGGGGAGGTTCTGCCCGTACGATCCGAGTCTTTGCTGGATGATGCTCCTTGGGGCGCCTCGACGTCCATCACCTCCAACCATTCCTCTACGTCAATAGGACTCTCGAAGAAGTGGGTCTTATTGTCATAGATTATCTTGAGGCGAGCCGGGAACAGTAGGGCGTAACGGAGGTTTACTTTCTGGAGTCTCTTCTTGACCGCAAAGTAAGAGGACCTTTGTCTTTGCACCTGATTAGTGTAGTCCGGGTATAGCGAGATTCACTGATTTTCATATTCTATGAGCGATTTCTCCCGGGCCTTCTGGAGTAGCATGTCTCTGTCCCGGTAGTTAAGGATCTTGACGATCAGCGGTCGCGGCGGCTGTTCTGGTCTAGGCCTCCGCGTAGGAATTCGGTGTGCCCTTTCCACACAAAAGAGCGGCGACAAGCCCTCCGCGGTGATATGATCTCGGAACCACTGTTCCATGAACTCCGTAGCGTGTGTCCCCTCACTGCGTTCCGGAAGCCCAATAACGCGGATGCTATTGCGCCGGTTGCGGCCTTCGGCATCCTCCACACGCTCCATTAGGGTCGTCACCTGTTCTGGTAGTTGTTTGATGGAGGTAGTCTGATCAGCCACTGTCGGGGTTATCTCCGCCAACATCACACCCTGGTCTTTCACCTTGTCAGACAACTTGCAGTGGTCGGATTTTAATATAGAGAGATTAGTGGTAAGGGCTCCCAGTTGTGTTTCCATAGCGAGCCTGGAGTCTCTGATCTCTTGTAGAATCAAATCTAGCTTATCAGCTTGCTGGTCCCCAGCAAGAGCCTGGCAATTCTCAAATAGCGATTCCTTAAAAACGCTATTTGAGAATTGCAAAATGGTATGTATGTAAAAATTCGCTATTTTTTAGCGATTTCTTAAAATTCCTTCATTGCGATTAGCAAATTGCTAATCGCAATTAAGGAATAATTACCCATTCATTTCTATGGGCCAGAAGGCCCATAGGAATTAATGTGAAATTACTCTCAATTTGCGATTCGCAATTTGCTAATCGCAAATTGAGAATAATTTCAAGGGTGCAGGGGTGTCTCAAGGACACCCTGCTGCACCCCTGAAAGTGACATGTGTGCGCATATGGCGCACATACATGCCCTAATGGCATGTATGAGCGTCACATGGCACCTTTACAAACAGCAAAAACTGCATTTGTAAAAGAATTCGCAAATTACCACCAACTACAAGTTGGTGGTAATTTGCGATTTCTTAACCACAATTCGCAAAAATGAAATGCTTCATACATAGCTTTTAAGAAATCGCAATTTGCGATTTCTTAAATGCTTACACAATATTAAGGAATCGCAAAATTTGCGATTCCTTAATATTGCGAGGCTTTTTGCATGATACATCCCATTTACCTATTTTTTTGTCGCAAACGCTGTTATTTAGCGATTTGCAGCGTTTGCGACTAAAAAATAGCTTGATACATCTGGCCCATGGTGATGTATGCTATTATTTCCCTAAATATTCATATTGGAAAATCGATTTAACCAGTTTAAATACATTTATAGAAAAAAAAATAAGCATTGCCAAAGCCAGTGGGTCTGAAATTGAAGGTCAGTCTTTTGATTTTTTTTTTCAATGTATGCCTTTTTCTAAGCATGGTTTTTCTAAACCCATATCAGTGTTGGAGCTACTGGGCCCTCACCATTCTAACAAGCATTGGCAAAAGCAAAAAACGTTTTTGGTCTCCAAAAGTATACATTGCCCCAGGAATTCTGGGCACTGTACAAAACCACTTTGTGTGTCAATATGCTCCTTGTGAAACAGCAGAATACTGTCACTCACAGTGATGCCAGCTGAGAGAGAGAGTGACAGGCATAATTTTAATATACACAAAAAGTCATGGCTAACGCCAGGCCTAATTAGAAGCCCACTTATTAAACAAAGTCTCAAAAGTGTATGCATGGTATATATCCTTGCATATATAGGCCAAGAAATAGTACTCCTAGAAAATATTTTTGAACTGCATTTTTCCATGAGCAAATTTGCATGTGTAGATTTGCTCATGTGAAAATCTGAATGTTAATAAATTCACTTTTCCTCCAACCAGTTTTTCCTAACACTGGAAGAAATTTTACGTCTGCCACTGTCAAAAGTAAATTTCCAACCCTTCTCATTATGAAAATATTTGAGAAGAATTGGTGAAAACCCATAAACATGCAAGTCAGTAAGTTTGCACAGACTCAAAAGGGCATTCCAACCCTGGAACTATTGCTTACCACTAACTTCAGCCCCAGTATGTAGACCTGCAGAAACGTGGCAACATAAGGGAATTGCTAGTATTCAAACCCTACTATGGTATGAGCCCTGGCATAATCTGAGATGCTGTAACAAAACATTTATATAATGAGATTGTTGCCATAATTTGTTGCCGCATTGCATGGCACAAAAGGGACAAGTAGACTATAGGGCAATGTATGCAAAACCAAACTCTTTTTATATGCTATACCTTGTAACTGCTTCACTGTCCATAGTACTTAACAAATTTTCTGTACTTCATATTCTTACCTTCATTTGAATTTTTCTCTCCTGATGGTTTTTTAAACCGCTTTCAAGTGCGCTTACCATGATTTTCATCTGAGATCCTGTCTTGTGATGTCTGCTTTGTACTTACAATGAGCGCGTACACCCTGAAAGATAAATTCAAGTCTCCTGCAAGGGAAAAGTGTTAGGCGAGGGATAGAATGAATTAAAAAGAGGGAAATCAACAGTACTGGACCAGGGGGGAGGAGCCAAGCTCGCGTCCGAGATGGCCGCGTTTTAGCTCGGCTCCGTTCGCCTGCCTGTTTGTATCGTCTATCCTGCCGTTATCCTGCCCCGGGAAGCCCTCTTTGCTGTGCTGTAGTGCTAAGACGCCTTGCAGGCACTCACCTTTTGCTCCGGTGGTCCTGGGTGCCGTGGATCCTGTGCGGCGCTCCCGCTCGCTTCGGGGCCTCCGGGGCGGGCTGGCCTGGACCTTCTCGGCGGCGCCCGGATGGGACGGAGCACGATGATCGGCCCTTGATGGCGCAGTGGACGTGGTCGTGGAGGCCGTTGTGCGTGTAGGCCGGCTGTGCTTGCTGGCCGGCTCCGGTGGGCCGGAGGCCTTGGGTGGAGGCGCTGCCTTCCATTGACGGGGCTACTCGTATATCCGGCTTGCTCCCCCTTTGTTCTCCGGTCCGGCCATTTTGATTTCCTCCGCCCGGACTCGGAGAACGGGACCGGCGGCACTGGGGAGCCGGCGATTCCTCATCTTCTGGTGGCCCCCCTTCCTGCCCCGGGGTGCCCTGCCGCCGGTCGGCTGGTCTTCATTTGCCTCGCTGCTGCCCCGACGGAGGTTGACGGCCGCCGCGGCCTCGCCGGGCTTCCAAGATGGCGGCCGACCCTGAGTGTCTCAGCCGGGCCTGGACGAGCGCTGGAGGCCCGCCGCATGGCCCGGGTGCCGGATACTGTAAAGGTTTTCCTACACTTAAGGATATCCTGGACGCCCTGCACTCCTGGCGAGCTTCTGTGGCCGCACCCGTTTTCACCCTGGAGGTGGATCCTCTCCTCGGGCCGTTCGGGCCCCCAAAACCGGGTGTGGCTTCACCGTTGCAGGGTGCGGCTGGAACTATCCTAGGAAATATGGCCCCGGCGACAGCCGCGTCTGTGGGTGTGCGGAGTTCCGTTGCCCTTCATCGTCCTGTGCGGTCTCCTCTGCCGCTGGTCCGGGGGCCGGATTCCGTCTGGCCTGGACTCGATGACTCTTCCTGCTTCTTTTCGCCTCGACTGACCGGCCATGGCTCCTGTGCCAACCCAGCTGGGTCGGCCTCTCTTGAACTGTCCCTGAAACTGTGCCTGCATTGTGTGCGATGTTCCATGACTTTCCTGGATCTTCCGTGTTTTACTCCACGTGTCTTATCTGGACTGCCGTCTGATCTCCCTGTTCTATGCCTTCGGTTCTTCTCGGTCTGGTTCTTAGTGGATAGGATGGCTACAACTTTGGACAAACAAGGACAGGGCTGATACAAATTTGCCTCTGTGTGCGGTAGTCTTGTACTGGTTGGATGATCGGCATGTAACGGTATGATTATGTGTGACTTTATGGTGCTCCTGGAATGTATCCTGATAATTTTTGACTTCCCGAGGGCTCTGCCCTTTTTCTCAGGCGGGTGGGTGGGTGCAGATAATACTGTCCCTTGGCCCTCTCCCGTGTGTGTTTTCTTCCCTTTTTCCCTTCCCCTCCCCTCCCCCGTTTTTGTCTTCTGTTTCCATCTTGTCTTGCTCTTCTATATTTCGGGTTCTAATTAGGGCGACAGGCACGCTGCTGGGGGGTAGGCCATAGCCTTCTGCAGGGGTGCAGGGTGGGCTTGAGGGGTGGGTGGGGGGGTCTGTCACTTTGGGGGGTCTTTCCCCCCCCCCTTTTTTCTCCCTTTTTTTTTGTTCTATGGCTCTTGAGTATTCGCTTTTTCGGGACTCTGTCTCGTCATGTGTCCCCCTGGGGTGTTTCTGATGCATTGACCTTCCGGTCGTATTGTGACTATGGCTCGCTATGTGTTCTGTCATCGACCTTTAATGGATGCCGTGTACCGGTTTCTGTTTTCCTGCTTTGTCGCCGGGGGGCGCGTGGTTGGGTTGGAGTCCCTTCCTTTTTCCTTTTTTTTCCTTCCCCTCCCTCTTTCATGGGGGATTTCCTTCCTTTCGTTGGGGTGCGTATCGTATTGCTTTTTACGATGGGGTCTTTTTTACTTATGTTTGTTAAAGTCGGGTTGTTGCTGTGGTGGGTGGGCGCTGGACGGCGAACGCCATTGCCTCTCCTTGTGGTACTCCAATTGTGCTTGTATTTATCGATATGTTTACTTCGTGTTGGCTTTATCCTGTATTTTTATGATCGCCGGATCGCGGCTCACCACGGCCCCTCCCTTGTTGTTTGACTCACTGCCCGTCATGATCCTGTACTCCCCGTTCCCGTAAAAGAAAATCAACCTTCCAATATCCTGTCCCTGTTGATTGCTCTATGGCTTTGGTGTATCTCCTGTGTTCTTGCTGTCATATCCTGTGGACAAATTTGTATTGCTAATTATGCTTTTGCTATGTGGTGGCCAGCCCGTTGGGTTGTAGGCCCGTATTTGTGAGCACTCTTTGTACAATAAAGGTTTTAAAAAAACAAAAACAAAAAAAAAACAGTACTGGACCAGCCAGAGACATCATATATAAAACCCATTTCCTTCTCTCATTCACTAATGCGATTCATTTTTTAGGTCGAGGACCGTAGGCTGCGCTTGCGCAGTTCGGTCCGAAGATTTAATGTTTCTTAGTACGGGGCATTAACCCGCCCCTCTTCTCCATTGGCTGGCCTCGTAAATGCTGGCCAGCCATTGGATGAGAGGGGCATCACTCTGTTTAAGCCCTGTCTTTTTCGGATTGGGGGGCGTGTTTTTTCGTTTCTTTCTCGCTGTGACGTCACATGAAAAAACACGTCCCCCAATCTGATAAGGACGGGGCTCTTTCACGATCCCTCCCCTGGTGTCCTCCTCCTGCCCCGTCTCTTCCCACCTCTTCTCTTTCCCTCTGGTGCCTCCCCCTTCCTTCCTCCCTCCCCCTCCCCTCGTCGGAGCCTGCCGCAGTCCGGGATCTCCCAGATCGGCGCCTCGCAAGTGCTTCGCAGACCCGGCGATGGCGCTGTGCTCAACCACTGCAGAACGCGGGTTGTGAGACGCTCTGTCCCAACGACCGATGGTAGGAGCACATGCACAGTATAAGCACTTGCGCGCACGCTCTGCCGCCGTCTATGCTCCTCGCCGGCCCGGGTCAACCATGGCGGACAGCGCTAGCGAGAGCGACACAGACGGTGCGGGCTCCACCGCCATGCAGAGCTCATCCTCCTCTAGCAAGTCCGGCATCGTCATCTCGCCCTTCCGCCTGGAGGAGCTCAGCAATCGGCTGGCGTCTCTGCAGCAGGAGAACAAGGTCCTCAAGATCGAGCTAGAAACCTACAAGCTCAAGTGCAAAGCCCTGCAGGAAGAGAACCGCGACCTGCGCAAGGCCAGCGTCACCATCGTGAGTACTGGGGGCCAGGGGGCGTGGGGTCAGCGTCACCGTTACGAGTCAGTGCTTGCGGGGGTGGTGTGTGCTTGTGCCTTCCCTCTTGGTGTCTCTGGCACTTCAGTGGGTTGGTCAGCTCTATTTCTTGTATCTCATACGCTGCTGTCTTTGCCTCAACGTCTCTGTGGCTTGGACCCCTCCTGAGTCTCCCCCGGTCAAGGTGTCTGTCTGTGTGTGCTCGTCTCGTACCTCTCAGTTTACTTGACGTTCTCTCATTGCTTGTGTCTTTTCTGCTTCTTTCTCTGTGGTTTGAGCCACTCACTGCGTCTCTCTCTCTCTCTCTCTATACTGGAGCCTTTATGTGGTTTCATCTCGTGCATGTCTCTCCCTGTCCCATAGTCTCTCACTGTGCCTTGGGTCTCTTTTGCTTCTCTCTTCCTCAGAATCTCTTTGCGGTTTGGACCCTTTGTGTGTTTCTTCGCGTCTTGTATTGTCCATGGTTTAGAACGCTTATGTCCTTTCACTGCTCTTTGCTCTCCCTCACACCTACCCGTTGCTATCCTGAGAAGTGTTTTCTGACAAACACCTTATTCCTCATCAAATAATATCCTTTCCTCCAGAATTTCAGATTGTCCTTTCGAATGTGTGCTTTTGTTTTCTTCTGCCTCGACATGGATAGATCCTGCCTGCCAGTGTGCATGCTCCTGCTGTGACACCACTGTTCCACTCAGATAGTACTTTTATGAGCCCATACTTTGCCTCGTCGTCCCAGGTTTAGATTTAAATTGTAATTCAATCAATTGCCAGGTTTTACCACTGCAAGACAGGTTTTACCATGGCATAGTCTTACTCCTCATGCATCTCTTTATTCTGTCTTACTCGTCTCCTGCATCTCTTTATTCTGTCTTACTCCTCTCATGCATCTCTTCATTCTGTCGTACTCCTCGTGCATCACTTTATTCGGTCTGTCTTTTTCCTCTCTGGCATCTCCTTATTCCATCTTACTCGTCTCCTGCATCTCTTTATTCTCTCTTACTTTTACTCCTCTCCTGCATCTCTTTATTCCATCTTACTCAGTTAAAGCATCTCTTTATTCCGTCATACTCCTCTCGTGCCTCTTTTTATTCCATCATACTTGTCTCCAACATCTCCTTATTCCATCTTACTTTTGTCTCCTTCATCTCTTTTTTCCATCTTACTCCTCATGCACCTTTCTAGTCTCTTACTCCTCTCATGCATCTCTTTATTCCGTCTTACTCCTCTCGTGCATCTCTTTATTCCGTCTTACTCCTCTCATGCATCTTTATTCTGTCTTACTCCTCTCATGCATCTCTTTATTATGTCTTAGTCCTCTCATGCATCTCAATTCTGTCTTACTCCTCATGCATCTCTTTATTCCGTCTAACTCCTCTTATGCATCTCTTTATTCCGTCTGACTCCGCTCATGCATCTTTATTCTGTCTTACCCCTCTCATGCATCTCAATTCTGTCTTACTCCTCATGCATCTCTTTATTGCATGTTACTCCTCCTATGCTTCTCTTTATTCTGTCTTATTCCTCTCATGCATCTCTATTCTGTCTTACTCCTCATGCATGCTCTTTATTCTGTTTGTCCTCTCGTGCATCTCTTTATTCTGTCTTAATCCTCTCATTCATGTATCGCTTTATCCTGTCTTACTCCTCTCAAGCATCTGTATTCCGTCTTACTCATGTCATGCATCTCAATTCTTTCTTACTACTCATGCATGCTCTTTATTCTGTTTGTCCTCTCGTGCATCTTTTTATTCTGTTTCAATCCTCTCATTCATGCATCGCTTTAACCTGTTTTACTCCTCCCATGCATCTGTATTCTGTCTTACTCCTCTGATTCATGCATCTCTTTATTCTTACTCCTCTCATGCATCTCTTCATTCTGTCTTACTCCACTTTTACCTTTCTAGTCTGTCTTACTCCTCTCATGCATCTCATCTCTCTAACAGTATATTTTTCTCTCATACATCTCGTGTGCGTCGTACTCCTGTCATTCTTCTCTCTAGTTCGCATTTTACACCTGTCATGCCACTGTCTTGTCTGTCTTACTCCTCTCATGCAGATCTTTATTCTTTATCTTCTCATGCACCTCCCTGGTCTGGGTTTTACTCCTCTAATGCACTTCTCTAGTCCTCAGCTTACTGTCATCATGCAGCTCTCTGGTCTGTCTTACTCCTCTCTTGGATCCCTCTAGCATCTCCAGCATGTGTCTTACTCCTCTCATCCACCTCTTGTCTCTTACTCCTTTCATCCACCTCTATAGTCTGCATCTTATTTCTCTCATCTATCTCTGTAGTCTCTTACTCCTCTCATACATTCCTCTAGTCCTTGTCTTACTCCTCTCATGTACCTCTGTAGTCCATGCCTTGCTCTTCTCATACACATCGTTAATCCAAGTCGTACTTCCTCCACAAAGCTCTCTAATCTGCATCTTACTCCTGGTGTGCCCACTGCCTTTGTCTTACTCCTTCCATGAAGATCTCTAGTCTGCTTCTTACTCCTGTTCCCTGCTTGTCATCCCTGTTTTTCTCTGCCTCTGTTCCCCCGGTTTGTCTGTGCCTCTGTTCCCCCGGTTTTTCTGTGCCTCTGTTCCCTGCTTGTCATCCCAGTTTTTCTGTGCCTCTGTGTGCGTGGCTCTGTCTGTGTGTGCGTGGCTCTGTATGTGTGTGCGTGGCTCTGTCTGTGTGTGCGTGGCTCTGTGTGTGCGTGGCTCTGTGTGTGCGTGGCTCTGTCTGTGTGTGCATGGCTCTGTCTGTGTGTGCGTGGCTCGGTCTGTGTGTGTCTCTGTCTGTGTGTGCGTGGCTCTGTGTGTGTGCATGGCTCTGTCTGTGTGTGTGCGTGGCTCTGTCTGTGTGTGTGGGTGGCTCTGTGTGTGTGTGAGTGGCTCTGTCAGTGTCTGTGTATGTGCGTGGCTCTGCCTGTGTATGTGCGTGGCTCTGCCTGTGTGTGTGTGTGGCTCTGTCTGTCTGTGTGTGTGTGCGTGGCTCTGTGTGTGTCCGTGCCTCTGTCTGTGTGTGTGTGTGGCTCTGTGTGTGTGTGTGGCTCTGTGTGTTTGTGTGTGAGTGTGTGAGTGGCTCTCTGTGTGTGTGTGCATGGTTCTGTGTATGTGTGCGTGGCTCTGTCTGTGTGTGTGCGTGGCTCTGTCTGTCTGTGTGTGCGTGGCTCTGTCTGTCTGTGTGTGCGTGGCTCTGTCTGTGTGTGCGCGGCTCTGTGTGTGTGTGTGCGCGGCTCTGTCTGTGTGTGTGTGTGTGCGCGGCTCTGTCTGTGTGTGTGTGTGTTTGTGTGTGTGTGGCTCTGTGTCCACGAATACTCTCTACTACTCTCTAATGCTCACCTATTGCCATTGTAAATGACAATACCATTTATTTATGTTTTAAAAAAAATGAAAAACAATATCATGAGCAATGCCAATAGCTCTACCTTTAATAATGCAGAGACCATTGCATTGTAAATGCTTGTTATACAAGTCAAGGAAGAATAGAGGTTCAGTACTGAAGATCAATACCCTATTCAAATGCAGTCATTCACCCATGACATAACTACGCATATTTCAAAATTATTCCCTGTGTTCCGGTGCAACCAGCAAATCAGAAGCTCCACTCACTATATTCCGGGAGGGTTTCTTTTTGTGGGTAAAATCAATACCCCCTCCTAGCATAGGGTCTCCTGAAATGGATTTTATAAAACCCCCAAAGTGTCTAGCCATTTGTCAATATTTATTGACATAAAGTAACTTAGTTACTTATCAGTCACCTGTTTCACTACTTCTTATATGTGTAGGTACACATAAATTATTCTCTAACCCAGGCTCTCCTGCAGTGTATGCCCCATATCAATTAATATATTGATACAGAGAATATTTTTAAAAACATTCTCTACAGTCCCCTGTCTATTTTAAATGCCAGTCAATGCCCCTTTTATTAATACTATGTGTTAAATACATATTTGAAAGACTGAAAGGTCACTTGCAGCAAGGCAAGTTAGTTATTTAGCTTACATCTCACTTACCAGCTGGTGAAATCACAGTCCTCCAATATGACCCACATTCTGACACCATTTTGATGGGGAAATACTGGCACCCTCCCAGGAGCATATGAATGAAACTCACCAGACATAGCAGGTTTGCTCAGAAACAGAGTGACATTTATTTAATGGTACCAAAAGGATGCATCATTGCTAATTAGCAAGGAAGAAGTCAAATCTGCCACCTTAGGGGCTCTCAGACCACATCTTCCCAGAGTGACAGATTTCTAGGTGTTATATACCTTGAGTAATGCCATGTCAGTGGAACTAGAATAAGGCACCAAGCCAAACATGGCTGACATGGATGTGCAATGTCTGTACCATGCAAAACATCCAGATATGGGCAGACCAGAAAGGCAGGCTCTGCACTGTGTAACACTTGCATATCATGTGGTCAAAAACAAGCAAAGTGGCCTCTAAGGGGGTACAGAATAGCTTGTTGAAGCTTGTCCAGTCAAGGTCAGATAGGAAGCCCTTTTGAGCTCCAGGCCTCATGTTAATGTGATCTTATATAAGCAAGAAGCAAGAAATCTTTGGAAGTACATGCAAATGAATTTATATGGATATTCATATATATTTTGTAACAGTCGGCACGCCTAGGACCGAGACCGTGTGCACCACGTCGGCTGGCCGTTGCCAAGGCTTGGCGACTCTCTCCTGCAGAGATCTTCTGGCCCCTCTTGGGACTCCTGTGCCTCCGGCCTAAAGGTCCTCTCAAGGGTCATCTTTGATTCCATTGCCCACCCCTTGCTTGCTCGGGCGTCCTCTGACTTACCTAGTGGTGGTGAGTCACTTGAACCTTGCTGGTCCCGCCATTGCACCTTCTTTGACTTCTGCTCCTGTTTTCGTTGCCAAGGCGTGTTGGTGCCCCTAGCATCACAAAAGGCAACTGCTGTTGTCTGTATTCTCCCTTACGGATATGCAGACTGTCAAAATTAGGGAATGTGGGTGAACAAATAAATCCAAGGGATCCCAGAAAGCGGTCCGTCCTTCCTCAGAACAACTTCGGATGGTAGGGTATCCAAAGATATTGAAGAAGATGCCTCACTCACTTATATCGTGACATACTTCAGCATTGGCGTCTTTCCACACCCAGGTAAGATGGAACTGCCTGGGCGGACTCAACAAAAAGTGTTATGGGAGTTCTTATATAAAATATTGACTGGTCATGCATGGAACCAGATGGGTGATATTAAAAATACCTACATGTATACCCAAACCATACGTTTATTCGTAGGGTCCCTGGGGTATGAGATACACTTGTGAAATCAATCGGGTTTGTTTTGAACTCAATTGGTTCAGTTGTACCCTCTTTTAAGTGCCAACATGTTTCGACCCTCAACGTGAGCCCTTACGGGTCTGGGGCCTTCTTCAGGGCTCGATTATCTACTCCTGGGTATCCCTGCTCTATGTTCAGCACGTTTTTCATGCAAAATGAGGCCTAATGTGCTCACCTGTGTTTCCTATTTTCCAGTAGTATTTCTACTGAAAATTGCTCATTTGCACCACGCGGATCGGTGGAATATGGTGCCATCTTGTAGTCATATATTTGTATTGACTTGGTTTTCTCCTATTTTTGGTGCCTCTGTCAGTTACCAGGCCACTACTTACCACAGCCCCTCTCAGGACTCATGAAAACACCACACTTTTAGAATACCAACCTGAGAAAGGAATAACACTGAAGACTAGAAATACTGCAAATCTATAGCCATAGTTAGGAGGATATATGTCAAGCAACACAACGCACCACTGTGCAACAACACCTTCCGATGAACCAATGCGCCACTGCACGAGACAAACAACGCACCACTGTACGACAACACCTTCCGGTGAAACAACGCGCCACTGCACGAAACAAACAACGTACCACTGTGTGAAACAAACAACGCACCACTGTGCGACAACACCTTCCGGTGAAACAACGCACCACTGCGCGACACAACGCACCTCAGTACGAACAACGCCTTCCGGCGAACGAACACCTACCTCCACTATGCTGGGGTGAAATACTTAGAATTTGGACTTCCCTGCTGGGAGCCGATTTCCCTCCCGCATCAACAACTACCCGATGGAGGGCAACTTACCCATCCCTCCCTGAGCACTTGGTAAAAAAGGGGCCCAACCTTCCCTCACAAGGAATACAGACACATTATATGCTCTGGGGTTTCTTTATTACACAATGATAGAATGACAAAAGAAAGAAATAACTAAACATCACAGTAGACATTCTTCACAACAGCAATTACTGACATATACATTTATGCTGAAAATGAAAGAAATAGTTAGACATAAGTAATCATATAACAAATGTCAATGGAACACCTCACCATGATCTTAGTCATCTTGCACTCGGAGAAAGGCCTGTCTCTCTCTCTCTCTCTCTCTCTGGTTAGGTCTAAACTCTCTGTTCCACAGCCATGACTGCACGTCTGCACCGTGATGTATCACCAGACCGCCAAAACCACCAGACCAGCACCTCTCATCTCACTGATTCTTCGTAACTCGCCCTCGTAACTGACTCTCGTAACTGCCTCTCGTAACCGCCCTCCCTCTCGGGCCTCTTTCTCTAATATAGAATGCAACTCTCCATCGAAGCTTCTAGAAAGCTCCACCTACCTTTCCCACCAGATTCCTGCACTACCTCGTACCAAGAGCACAACAAAAGCATGCCAGGCGATTGCTATGACTCAGGCGCAAAGTGAGCACATTCCTCCAATAAGAACTGGTCCTCTTTAGTTTAGAAGGGGCGAACAACAAGTAGGAATTAAAACATAACCTCTCACCTAAAGAGGCTCGCAGAATAGCGACAGCTTAGAACATGGAGTCACTCGAGCATAGGCCTCTATGCCCGAAAAAGAGCAAAAGCGGCATACAGGGAGGCATAAGATCATGCCAAAGCAAGTAGGCAATCCCTGCCATTAAGTGAGATAAAGTCAGAAACAGAAAGAGACATAATCAAACCCTTCTTTGTAGCCTCAGGTCTACACATCACTATGTCTATGTGATGATATGAATTGCAAAGCAAGATAACATGAAAGCATGTCAAAGGCAATAGTCGGCACTGCCATAAAACAAGGTAAAGTCAGAAACAGGCCTAAATATCACTATATTAGGCTAAAATATGCCGAGAGGTTGTGAGCAATGATCATAACCGACCCAATCATTTGAAAATACCTTGGTCACTACAACATTCGTCAAAGATCGGTCACAGCCTGAGTACCTGTGTCTCTCTCCCCGCCCGCCGCTATTGTTGCCCCTGCCAGACACTGACCCCCTGACTCTTGACACCTGACGTGGGACAGCTGGTGAACGGCTCCTGGTCTTCCACTGCATCACCTGGTCCGTAGAGCTGCAACTTAAAGGGCACCGTCAACTCCCCTGCATCTATCAACATGGGTGGGCATTCGTCTCTCATGCCTCCTGGTAACTTCTGAGTGGCATAGAATCTGTCCCCTCCTCTTGCATGTTCTTCTCAACTTGAATCCACCTTTGGGTTTCTTTGTAATCTATGGCAGTTTCTCACGTCACTTCAAACCTTTGCACCCGGCTTCCCTGGTGTTTGTACCCTGGTCCCTGGGGTTTCCACATGTGGGGTGACTGTCCAAACTTCCATCTTCCACATGGTTTCTTGAGAGTCCACTGGGAAGGGTCCTTCTTCTTTAAAACCTGCAATCGTGATGTACCCATTGACTTCTATTGAGCTCGCAATCCTGTTCCCACTCTGCACACGGCCTCCATGGGGTTCCTAGATACTCACCTATGGTGATTCCTTGTGTCACCGACTCTTCTACATCTTCTGGGTCCAGTCTCAACTGAGGTTGTGGTTGGCATTCCACTATTTTAGTATATGGTTTGGTCTTCCCCTGGAGACCAAGGTGTATCTGTGCTATTTACCTGTTTTGTTGTAAACGTATTGTGTGTAATGTTATGGTATCTCCGGGTAGGAGATACTTCAATGTGTTGGTGAGTGTCTGTAATAAGTACACTGTGTGGTTCTTTTTCACTCAACCTACACCATAAAATGTCATATTGGTAAAACAAGCTGCTTTACACTCCTCCTGGACAAAGCCTGATGGCTGCTCTCCACAACTACCACTTAGAGAGCTTTTTAAGGTTGTCTAAGACCACTAAAATCACCATAAGGGTTGTCTAGATTAGTGCAGGGTGCTACACTTGTACTAAGCCATCCTCTCACATTGGTGTGCAGCAGTTGAAATTCAAGCCTCCATTGTTTTACCAGCTATTCTAGGTACGGACTAATTGAAAAATCATCACTAGCATTAGGCACATATAATATTTAGGTAGACTAAGTAAGTTCTAGATTGGTTGTTATGGGTGTAGCACAACTGTTTCGCCAATCTTAGGGAGTTTAGTTTACACTAGGTTAGGTATTTGCAACACCTCACTACACCTAGTGGCCATGTCTTTAGCTGGGGATACTAGTGTACCCCAGTCTCCTCGATACAGTGGTCTTAAATTCCAGGAACTAAGGAGCCTGTGTACTTCTAGGAAGTTAAAGACAGGTATCGATTCCTTGTCACTTTTTTCAGTAGGTACTGAATATTCTTTGCATTAATTGGTCATCTCCCATCTTGATCATGCCAATGTTTTTTATTCAGCGCTTGCAACCGGTGCAAAATGTGGCAGCTCGCCTATTATTTAAGCTTTGCTGTCGCTTGCCCTTTTCCTCGTACTTACTGGAGTTGTACTGGTTGCCGGTATAAAAGAGAATTTTGTTGAAGACGTTGGTCTTAGTCCATCGTACTTACTACAGCACAGGGCCACAGCATTTGTCTGCCAGACTGCAGTGGTACCATCTAACTAGGACGCTTCGCTCAAGAGAAGCTTGGCTGATGGTGCTATCTCGCTTTAAGAGAGTCAGGATCGAAGAGTCATCCTTCATAATACGAGCTGTGAAAGACTGGAATGGTTTCAACTTAGGGGCTTGCAGAATGAAACAGGCTTTTGGAAAAGGATCAAAACACATCTTTTTAGAACATAAGGCCTTCTCTCCTCCTGAGGTTATTTATTTACTTTATTTATATATAGCGCAAACAAGATCCTTGCGGATATCAGAACGCTTTACAATGATCATGGCTGATTATACATAATGAATAGCATGACATATTATACGTACAGTAATAATAAATAAATATACAAATGTACACGAAAAAGTCGTAAAGTTCAGAAGCATGGGGTCACCGGACAAAAACACAAAAAAGTCGTCAAAGAACATAACAGGCGCATCTCGGTTGAAAAAGGTTCAGGGCAGGGTAGAGTGGTCAAGTAAATTTTGCCATGAGAAGCGCTTTAACTTCCTTTATGACCCCAGACTCCTAACCGCACCAGAAGAAGAGCCCAGGTCCGGTGCGCAGAAGAAGAGGCCTCTGCACAGGGAGAAGAGAGGCGGAGGGAGTCCGGGAAGATCGCTCCCTGCAGACCCGGAGGACGAAGGATAGTGCTCCCAGTGGCTGGGGGCACCACCAGGAGCAAGAAGGTGCGAAAATGGGGCAGATCGGATCCCCAGGGGCGGGGATGTGGCCCCCGGAAGGTAGACAACCTTTGACCCCTAAGAAGACTGACGATGAAGCGCGTGGGGCTCTGCCGCCGGTCTCAGAGATGCCCCCGGGGTGGGTCAGTTCCCGGGGGCTGCCCCCCAAAGAAGTAAAGCCGGGGTGCGCCGTCGCGCGCCCCTTGAAGTTGCTCCCACAGGTGCCAGGAGCCCACCTGGCCCCCGCTGAAACCTGAAGAGGTGCGCGCAGAGGGGCCTGGGAGCCCTACTCCGGGCTCCCTGTCGTGCCCCCCTGACGAAAATGGTGAGGGGGTGTGCCGTCGTGCAACCCCATCCAGAGGGGGAGGTGCCTGGGACCCCAACTCCGGGCCCCGAGGTGGCAAAGTGAGGGGGAGCGCCGTCACCCCCCCACCCCCCGAAGATACCCAAGGGGCCAGGGACCCCATTCCTGGGCCCTGACGAAGCGGTGAAGGATGGGTGAGCACTCCCCCAAGGTCCCGTCTGGACCGCTGAGACCACGCCTGCCGGCCGGAGCAGGCAGACCAGAAGTGCTCTGCCGGCTCCCGTGGCAGCACGGAAGAGTGCTAGCCGTGCGGGGATCCAACAGGGGCAGCCAGGAGGGGGCTCCCTGGGCTACCCTCCACCACTGGCGATGTGGGAGGGTCCCGGGTGGGACCGGGACCCTCAGAACAACGAAGACGGCGTAGGGCCCGGGGGTGACCGGGCCCTCCAACAACTGGCAGAGCGGCCGGGAGGGGGGCTCCCCGAGCCGCATCCTCTCACCTGGGGGTCCGGGTGGGACCCGGTCCCCCAATAGTCAAAGAAGCGACCGGGGCCCACATCGCAGCTCTCCTCTGAGCAACGAGAGAGCTGATCCTCAATTATGCGGCACAGCCCATAATGCCTTGCAGGCCAGGACCGCCCTGCAAGGGCAACCCATCATTTTCTTGGCTTGTGGTGGCCCCAGGAGAACGGGGTCACCACCCTACATGAGCAAAGGTGCTGGGGGAGCTGCTGGAGAATTGCAGTCTCCCCACAGCACGAAGAGCAAAGTCCCACCCCAATTGTCTTGGGGATTTAAAGGAATCAACCCCTCCAAGGCTCAACCTGCATTTAACACCTTCTGGGCTGGTACTTTTGTTCTTCAGCTGAGGGTGTTTTGATAATTGCATCAAGGAGTGAAGGGCTGAGTTGGGGATGTCTGGAGAAGGGCATCCCCTGGAGGTGCAGAGGTATAATTGCACTGAAATGCATTTATTAATGGTTATTTATTTTAGAGGGACTGACTTCAATGTGAAGTACTGGTGTAAGGTGATGTCATAAGCACAGTGGATTTAAGTGGCTAGACACTCCTGCTAGGGTGTCTGACTGTATTTACAACTTAATCCTGTGATCATCAGTGATGCATTTAGGGGCTGTAATTGCAATGAATTCTAATGATATCCAAATGTTATGAGTACTGTCTAAAGTGATGCTTAAACATGTATTCTTGCTGCTGCGCTTAGGTGAAGAACCCAGACTGTTAGCCCTTAAGATATAGAGGTACATACCTTATGGTCAGTAGGAAATGCTCGGTCAGGGTTGTGTGTCACCAAGGCAGCGTTGCCTATTTTAAATGCTGGCGGAAGTACTGGGGTGGGTCGCCACTGGGATGGTGCCAGTGCGCAGGGCCCTTGTTCCAGGTTATGATCCACTAACTGCATTGGGGGAAAGATGATGTGCATACATGGGAGTGGTGGTACTAGACCCCACCCCCCCTTGCGGGAGGGGTGGAGATGTTATGCAATGTCACAAAGTAATTCCAACAGCTTATGTATATTTGTAAATTGGTGCATAGTATTGAGTAGTGTGTGTGTTTAATAAATGTACTCTTACTTTTATAAAGCAAAGTACAGACTGGACAATGCATTATTGAGTGTTATTTTTACGTACCTGCAAATGGTGATTACTAGCCCACACCACCTCCCTTGAGTAAGCCTCAGACTGCTCAGTAACGCTACTCTCTGAGAGTCAGGCGCTACAATTGGGTGTTTGGTTCCCAGTGAGGGGCAAATGTAGTCATGTTATTTGTGCAGGCCTCACAGATGCTGCCTCGTTTTCCAACCACTCCAATGTCGGAAGGGGGCTTTCAGACTGGTTGGGTGAAATGACTTCCTGTGTGATGGTAATGGATGGAGATTGGGTAACCACATGGGGTTTGGACACTAGGTTTTTGATGGTAGGGAAGATGTAGTCCAGGAGATTAAGATTGCGGTCTGTGGCTTGGATGAGGATAATACCGTTATTGTAAACTAGCTTACCCGTCGCGCGTTCAAGGAAACTCGTTATCATAACATTCAATTTACATTGTGAAATTTTTATTGAAACTTATTCATTTTAATATGGAAAACATTCAAAGTGTTTTTTAATTATATTTATTTGAGTGCTTGTGGATACACATTTTTTTGTTTTTCCATCTGGTACGTACATCAGTATTTGAAAGATTATTAGGGCCCTGGGGGGCCAATATTTAAAAATACTTTATGCCACAAACCTTCGCGGGAGTGTACTCAACAACTTCCCAAAGTTTCATGGCGATCGGATGAATGGTGTTTTAATTCTATTTATTTATTCGAATGCTTGTGGATGCACGATTTGTTGTTTTTCCGTCTGGTGCGTACAATTCGAAAGATTATGAGGGCCCTGGTGGGCCTATATTTAAAAAAATGTTATGCCAGAAACCTTCATGGGTGTGTAATCAATAACTTTCCAAAGTTTCATGGCGATCAGATGAATGGCGTTTTAATTCTATTTATTTATTCGAGTGCTTGTGGATACACGATTTGTTGTTTTTCCGTCTGGTGCGTACAATTCGAAAGATTATGAGGGCCCTGGGGGGCCGATACTTAAAAATAAATTATGCCAGAAACCTTCGCAGGAGTATACTCAACAACTTCCCAATGTTTCATGGCGATCGGATGAATGGTGTAATAATGCATAAAAGACAAACAGACAGACAGACATACATTCGTTTTTATATATATAGATGGTGATGGTTGCTGTCGCATGGAAGAGCTGGGAGGGCGAAATACCTAAACTAATACCATGTGCGGTTTTCCTCGGAAGGAGAGATCGAGAGTGAGGTGAGGAATGCTTTCCTCCATTGTGCTCTTCGCTTTGTATAGAAAAAGAGGTCAGTGGTTGTAATCCTGTTGTGTGTTGAATAATAAGGATCGGCAAAGAGTGTTTCAGGGTGCCTTTTTATCAAATAATGTTTGAACCGTTTGGCTGATTTTTTTGTGAGGTTGGGGGGGTAAGTGATGTTGTAGGAGTGTGTGCCTGCGGGTTCCATTATAAGGGCAGTACAGTAGGTGAGATGATATAAAGAGAGAGTAGCTGTCGTGGTATGAGCCTTTTCATTCATTCACAGTGAAAAACGGCGTTAGGGGTTTTTCACTGCAAGGACTCAAAAAATGTATAAAAACTCCTACTTTTTAGTTTGAGCATTCAAGACCTATTGTAATTTCTTATGTTGCGTTAAAGCCATCCCCCAGCTTTTGGATTTGTTTGTTTCAGTGTCCTTCAAAAATCCTTGCTTGCCAGTGGTCAGTCATGCCTCTTTGTCCCTCCTTTCTCTCTTCCATTCCTCCCACGCAGCAGGGACTGAGTACTGTCTCATCACATTACAGTTATTTGTCTGTTCTCTGGGGGGACTACTTTATTTTGTTGTTTCCTGCTCTATTTCTGTTTGCCTGTGTGTAGTTTCGGCGCCATAGCTGATTACATTTAAATATAGTTTTCCTCCCTCCTACCTCCTCCTAATTCCACAGTTGTATTGGGGGTACTTTTTTCGCTATGCCTCCCTCTTCGTGGTTATATTTTTTAGGCTTTTAGCAATTTATGCTGTTGACCGTCATTTGGGCTTTTTTTTTTGTAGGATGTTATTTTGGTTTTGGGCTTTGTTTTATGGAGGATTGCGCTTGTTTAGGTATGGCCTGCAAAGGGGTTAGATCCCGCCCCTTCTCTTTCCTTGCTTTCCATTCAATCAATCAATCAATCAATCATACCATTTGTATAGCGCGCTACTCACCCGGAAGGGTCTCAAGGCGCTTTTGGGGGGGTTCGCTACTGCTCGAACAGCCAGGTCTTAAGTTGTTTCCTGAAGGCGAGATGGTCCTGTGTCAGCCGGAGGTGGATGGGGAGGGAGTTCCATGTCTTGGCTGCCAGGTAGGAGAAGGATCTTCCTCCGGCAGTGGCTCGTCGGATGCGTGGTACGGAGGCGAGGGCGAGGCTTGTAGAACGTAGCTGGCGGGTGGGCGTGTAGAAGGTCAGGCAGTCGTTGAGGTACTTGGGGCCCAGTTCGTGGAGAGACTTGTGTGCGTGGGTAAGGAGCCTGAACGTGATCCTTTTGCTGACGGGGAGCCAGTGCAGGTCCCTCAGGTGGCCGGAGATGTGGCTGCGTCGGGGGATGTCCAGCATGAGTCGGGCGGAGGCGTTCTGTATGCGCTGGAGTCTTTTCTGTAGTTTGGCTGTGGTTCCCGCGTAGAGGATGTTCCCGTAGTCAAGTCGGCTGGTGACGAGTGCCTGGGTGACCGTCTTCCTGGTTTCGGTCGGGATCCATCGGAAGATCTTTCGGAGCATACGCAGGGTGTTGAAGCACGATGAGGAGACGGCGTTGACTTGTCTGGTCATCGAGAGGGAAGAGTCCAGGATGAAGCCCAGGTTGCGTGCGTGGTCGGTTGGCTTGGGTGCGGTGCCCAGGGCAGGGGGCCACCAGGAGTCGTCCCAGGCGGAGGGAGATGGTCCCAGGATGAGGACTTCCGTCTTGTCTGAGTTCAGTTTCAAGCGGCTGTTCTTCATCCACTCGGCGACGTCTTTCATCCCTTCGTGCAGGCTCGTTCCGGCGGTGGCGGGGTCTCTGGTGAGGGAGAGGATCAGTTGGGTGTCATCGGCATAGGAGATGATGTTGAGGTTGTGCTGGCGTGTGATGGCTGCAAGAGGTCTCATGTAGACGTTGAAGAGGGTGGGGCTGAGTGATGATCCTTGCGGTACGCCGCAGATGACTTCTGTGGCCTCGGATCGGAACGGGGGGAGGCGGACTCTCTGTGTTCTTCCGGCGAGGAACGAGATGATCCACTCCAGTGCCTTCTCTTGGACTAGAGTGCGGTGGCAGACGGTGTCTGACCATTGGTTCCTGTGCGGGCCCCTTATTCCCCCCTCCCAGTTCTATTGATTGTAGCATATTTTCCTGCATTGCCCAATACTTGTTTACTGCTTCCTCCTTCATTATGGCTCCCACACCGTAGCTTGTTGATATATTTCTATCAAATTACGTCAAGATTACAGGGAAGAGCTTTATCCATCCAAACCATCTGATCTTGTAACCGCAACTTACCCAAGAGGGAGGGCTCGTAACCTAGGTTGAATCAAATAATCTACTATAGTTGAATACATGCAAAAATGGCTTGGTTAAAAAAATTTTTTTTACGCATTATACTTAAATGACATAGTACCTTTACATGTTTAAGTCATAGTTTTTTACACATTATACTTAAATGACATAGTACCTTTACATGTTTCATTCATAGTTTAATTTAATATACTGTAAAAATAAATTG
This sequence comes from Lissotriton helveticus, assembly GCF_964261635.1. NCBI lineage: Eukaryota > Metazoa > Chordata > Amphibia > Caudata > Salamandridae > Lissotriton > Lissotriton helveticus. The sequence goes on from NC_136065.1 coordinate 44,617,995, forward strand.
AGCGGTTAGAAAAAAAATGAATAAAAGATTTTCTGTGAAAGTTAAGTAAACTGACAATACATCAGTCCCCCTGCCAAGACGGCGCAGCATTTTAATTGAAAGCTAGACGTGCCCTACGCATTTCCAGCTTGACGCGTTGTTCCCTTTAAAGGAAGAGGAGGTGATGTTGCAAGACGGCGTTGTCAAAGGTGACCTACACTGTATCTACTTTACTTTCTTTTCAGGGCGCCTATGATCGAGCTACATCAAGTGAGTGGAATTTCATGGTGGATAATCTGCTGCTGTCCTTCCTGATACCAAATAAGCAGGGCTGGGGCAGCAGCTAGATGAACGAGGTGTGATGCAGATGATTTTTTTTTAATTAATTTTTTTATGATGCACCCTAGTGTCTATTTTCTTTGTTACTAGGCCAGGAGGCGGGCATTGGGTTCTGGGTCACTGAGAGTCCTTCCTCCTACTCCTGTTTGTTTGGCATCCTGGAATTCCCTGGTTCACCAACTCCATGGATGCCTCCCCGATACCTCTGACAAGGCAGCTGCAACAAGTGGTGTAGAATAACGGGTGCATTTGTGATTCGTACTAAACGGTAGTAATGTCCAAAATACCCATATTGGTACAATCCTTGCTGGACATGACACCTATACTCTAAAGCGTATGCTATTTGTTAAATCATGCATTCACATATAAAATGCAAAATATATAAACTTGCGTAGGCGTAACCAGCCAGTAGAAGTCATCAAATAACTTTATTCGGTTATTTGTTTCAAACCATCAAAGTATACAAAAACAAAACATTCATCTATTTACAATCTAGAAATATAAAAAACAAATGTATATCTGGATCCAGAAAAAAAGCAGTAAAAGTGGTTAACCAGGCAGTATATATTAAGGGGCAGATGTATCTTGCATTTTTGCTTCCACAAACGGGCAGATTCGCAGAATCTGCCCGTTTGCGAACACAAAAATTGCAAACCTAAATTTGCGATTCGGTAACCTGTTACTGAAGTGCAAAATGGGTTTGCAATTCACTGTTAGGAAGGGGCGTGTTTAGGGCGTCCCTTCCTAATACCGAATTGCCAGGGCAAGATACGTTTCTCTTATTGTTTAGTAAAAAATTCCAATCAGACAATGGTTCATTGTTTGGGTGTTTATGATGGTGTTGTCACTCTATCCGTGAGAGTGAGTGAAAGAGCAAACTAACAGCCAACACGTTTCACCCCTTACATGGCCATCTGGCCTGGGGCTTCCCCAGGGCTGTACAAACATTTATTAAGAAAAAGTGGAAAGGGGGTGTAGTGTGACAGACAGGAAAGGGGATAGTAAGATCGGGGTGGAGAATAGAAATGGAAAGTGGGAGACAGAAAAGGAAAATAAATTGTTGGGGGAAGGTAAAGCGGGAGGTGAATTTGTTAGTTATTAAGCAACAGACAGGGAGGGGGATTTGTTGGAAGGGGAGGAATGGAACACCATGGACAACGTGCAATATTATAGATAGTAATGTAGAGTAGTCGGTCGCCATAATTATGTAGCGAGAAACCAACAGGAGGGGTAGGGGAAGCATGGAAAAGCCAAGAGGGAGAGAGATATGGAAGGCCAAGGAGGAATATGAAGAGGGAAAATAGAAAAATAGAGAGACAGAAGAACAGAAGGAAGAAATCAGGAAGTTAATTAAGGGTGATTGGCACATGTATCCAGTCATTATACATCCCGTCAAAAACCGATAGAGAATCATTAAAAAATGCATGTCAGTATACAATTACATGTACAATGAATAATATTAAACATAAGGAGGCACTTGATGAAAAGGCCAGGTCTGTAGGTGTGTGAGGATACAGGGAACATTGCAGGAATTTGTTTAGTTGTACAGTGATGTGACATTCAACCAATTAAAAAAGATTTGCTTTATTGAAAAGCAATCACGGACATGGTGGTCTGCTGATCCATCCCCGTTATTTTTGCTATTCCTAGGGGGTCGTAAATTTCGACCTACCTCATTAATATTCATGAGGTAGGTCATTTGCGACCACCTAGGAATCGCAAAAAGTGTACTATACACCTTCATTCATTGCATTTTGCGATTTTCTAATTGCGAATCCTTGTGATTCGCAAATAACTATCTTGATACATCTGGCACTGTGCCACAAAATGTATTTTTATTTCTAGAAAGAAATGTTATTACTCAAAAAACGAAGTGGCACCGAACGTAGGAGTAATACAACGGGGTCAATCCTGCACCGCATCACAGTCGCAAGACTCCCCGGGGACTCTACTTCTGCTGTTGTATTCTGCTTCTTATCTTAATACACTTTATAAGTGTCAAGAATGAGGAACAGAAATCACCTCTACGCTGACAGACGCCAGACCACGAGCCCTGTGCAAAAACTAAAAACCAAAAGCTGCTTCGCTGAAAAGAGATCAAACAACGAAGAGCTTCGAGCTTCACGAGAGACCTGTTTTTGTTGTCTGTCACATTTACTGCAGCAACGAATTAAATATTTTGTTTGAAGACGCTGAGTCCCTTGGCGGTCAGAATACTTCCTGCAGTGGGAGAGTGCTGTTCTGTATTGATGTATTTAAATAATATTGTGAAATATGTTATTACAGGTGATTTACAAATCCTATTTTAGCCCTAGGTTATCGACAATATTTGAGCAGAGCCCTTCTTATAAGCACATTGACCTTGGGGCAGGGCAGTTACAAATAGTGCACACCTGTAGACTGTATGTTACTTTTCAATGTTATATCAACACTCTGTAAAGAACGGGGTTTATGGTTACATGAAGACTTCTTCCATGCCAGGTTTTCAGGAAACCCAGACGAGGCAGATTTACAGATAATGTATCCACCCCTCTTGTCAAAAACATTCTGGTGGCCACTTTTGGTTTATTACCTTTCTCCCCTATACCTTTCTTCTCTCTTCTTCTCACAGCTTCCTTTCTCTCTCTTTCTCCCCTTCCCTGTGTGCGTTGGGTTGGGGGCTATGCGGCGGTGGCGCCTAGTGTGGGGGGAGGTGGCTGACCTTCCCTGCGGATATATGCTGCTGCAGAGATAGGATGGGGGCGCGGATGACCCCTGTTGGGATTTTATCATGACAGCTAACTTGCCTAGCCCCTTATGGTTTTAACGCTTAACGTCAAAGGCCTGAACTCCCCCAATAAGCGGCGGCAAACATGGCGTTACCTTCTGCAGCAGAGCCCTGACATCATATTTTTACAGGAAACCCACCTCTTACAGGCAGATATTGGGCGCATGGCTCACCCTAGATACCCTCTCCAATTTTGGGCTGCGGCAGACACCAAGACAGCAGGTGTAGCGATATTGTGCAGGACTGGCATCAGGCGGGGAGAGGCCAAACCCTCCAGGAGCGGGGATGGGCGCTTTCTTACAGTGAGTGTAGGGATTGGGTGGCGTCTCTTTACTCTATGTAATGTGTACTCACCCAACCAGATGCAGGATCTGTACCTTCGATCACTCCTGAAAGAACATGTCCCGCAAGGAGACCCCTCGCTGATTTTGGGGGGGATTTTAACTTAGTTTGGGACCCAGAAGCGGATCGCAGTGATGCCTTGTTTAGCGGAGCTGGGACCATGTCCACCGCACTGCGTACTCAAGTAGCAGAACTAGGGCTGTTTGACGCGTGGCACTACCATTCCCCAGGGTTGAGGGACTATTCGTTCTACTCTCACGCCCACCGCTCGTACTCTCGTATAGATTATTTATTAATTTCCCATGCTCTGCTGCTTGACATGTTGAGAGCCTCCATGTCTGATATCTCGCTATCGAATCATGCGCATGTAGAGCTGCTCCTGCAGGACCCGGCCGCTTGCCCTGCTCGAGAGGCGAAGTGGCGTTTGCTGCCGGGCATTCTCCGGGATGCCGCTTATGTAGAAAGTATTAGAATGGGCATTGACTCCTATTTTGCTAGTAACGACCTGCCAGAGACACCTTTTCCCGTGATATGGGATGCCTTCAAAGCAACGATCCGGGGTCACATCATCACTCTCGATTGCGCAGACGCGCGCGGCTCGGGCTTTAGAAGATAGCCTGGCACGGGACATAAAGCTAGAGGAACGACGAGATCAGGGTGGCACCTCGCTGGCATCCAGGCGGCAGCTTGCCAACCTCAGAGGGCAGCTTCGGCTTTTACGCACTAACAGGGTAGAAAAATCCTTGCTGGCCGTGAAGCAGAAATATTTTGAGGGATGGGACAAGGTGGGCAGGCTGCTGGCGGGGCGGCTGAGGGCACGTGCTGCCAAGGCTCATATAGCCAATGTTCAGCTTCCGGACGGGACGAGAATCACCTCGGAGAGAGACAAGAGCGAGGTGTTCCGGGCTTACTATTCTGCACTGTATCGGGAGGAGCCACCATCTCCGGAAGTGGTGGCGGACGTCCTGAGCAACTACACGGGGACGCCGCTACACCCGCACTATGCAAAGACCCTGGAAGGCCCCATCACCCAAGAAGAGGTAGCAGCAGCCATGATGGATCTGCCCGTCTTTCTATCGCATGTTTCAATCACAGCTTTGGCCTCATCTTCTAAGGCTGTATAACTCGTTTACTGATATGGAGGGACCGTGCCGCAATATGGGTATGGCAGAGATAGCATTGATCCTGAAGCCGGGAAGGATCCCGCGCAGTGTACATCGTACCGCCCCATTGCCCTACTAAACACTGACTTTAAAATCTACACCAAGCACTTGGCAAAGCGTCTGGATCCCCATATGCCGGGTCTTGTAAACCCGGACCAGGTTGACTTCATTCGCAATCGGCAGGGGGCGGATAACGTGCGCAAAATTGCGCACCTAGTAGGGAAAGCGCACCACTGGGGAACTCCGGCTTGCCTTCTGTCGCTAGATGCGGAGAAGGCGTTCGACCGGGTGGATTGGACTTTCCTGCGGGCGGTCCTATGTAAGATTGGGTTAGGTCAGAGCATGATCACTCGGATCATGGCACCATATCTTGCCCCGCAGGCTAGGATTCGGATCAACGGACAGCTCTCGGCGCCGTTCCCCATCCATAGGGGTACCAGACAGGGGTGCCCCCTCTCACCCTTACTATGTGGAACCACTGGCAGAGATAATTCGTCAGGCGACCGATATACATGGTATCTCCATGGGCGGGCGTGAGCATAAAGTGGCGCTGTTCGCAGACGATCTCATCCTTACCCTAACACGCCCCAGGGAGTCCCTCCCGGCACTCCATACAGTGCTGAACCTCTTTGAGCGGGCCTCTGGCCTCAAAATTATTCATAGAAAGTCCTGGGCCCTCAGCCGTACCATCCTGAAGGAAGAGATCCCCCTTCTGGAGAAGCTAGTGCCATACCAGTGGGCCTCCCAAGGCATCCGCTACCTCTGCCTCCAGGTCACTCCCTCTCTGGACACATGGACGCAAGTAAATTGGCGGGAATGTCAAAGGTCGGTCCTCGAAGATTTGCGGAAGTGGAGACCCCTGGTGCTGTTGTGGCTAGGCAGACTCAATGCCATCAAGATGTCGATTCTCCCTACAATTTTATATCTATTTCAGTGCCTCCCTTCACAAAAGTTATTTACAAAAGTTTAAGCTATTGCCATTATAAATTACAATAACTTTTATTTAAGTATTAATTATTTTAAAAAATTAAAAGCCATTGTTATTTGTAATATCAATACATCTAAGTCACGTAAATACAACACATATTGCATTACAAATGGTATAGGTGTCACATTTGTGAAAGTTAAAACTATTGGCATTGTAAATGACAAAGCTATTAATTTCGCTATTTTCAAAACCAACACATAAATAAAAAATGTGTAATTTACAATACCAATAGCTCAAACTTTCCTAATGCGAGACCTATTGCATTGCAAATGCTTGTTTTTATATGCAGTGGAGTGGTGATATTTGGATAGCGCTTATGCCATTTGTATGTTTTTCCAGCGCTGGAGAACCAGAAAATGGCAAACAGGTTATGAGGGAGTGAGACAAGAGTAGTATGCTGGCTAAAATTCTTTAAAAAGTGACAACAGGGGGCGTGGCAAGATGGCGAGGTGAGGAGTCGCACTCTCTGCGAGCTCCTCTGACCACGGAGCCCTAGACCGATAGATATTGCCGATCTCCCCCCGATCAGCACCGGAGCAGAAGCGGAAACTGCATAAACGGCGGTCGCCCTTGCATCGGCCCTCTGTGCGGCACAGGAATAGACTTTTGGAGTCTTGAGGGGCGGCGGAGACGAGCGGTCGGCCATCTTTGCGGCCTTGCCTGGAGACCGGCCAGGGCACTACGGAGCGCTATCCCCGGGCGGAGTAGCAGAAAGGACCCTGCACAGTCCGACAACAGGTGGCGGTTGACGGCAGAGCCCCGGGCCGGCCCCAAGTGCTAGACAACGCCCGGGACGGTGCGGAGAGCAGCAGCGGTGAGGAGAGGGGCGGAGCTCCGGCACCCGGCTCTGACTACGCGAGGCCGGGGCTGCGGCCTGCTGCGGAGACTCTCATACCTGCGGCTGAGGGCCGGATTACCAGGCGGCGGCTGGCGCTGAGGAGAAGACGGGAGCCGGTGAGTTCTGGGCCCGAATCCGGAGCTGAAGACGTCCCGAAGGAGTCCGTCGGAGGTGACGCTGCACGGGCGGCCGGGGAACTGCGACGCAAGCCCGGGGTTTGCGGCCTGCAGGCCGGGTGTACATAGCCCCCACCACAGACGTCCTACCGAGAAGCGCCTCACAACCAGGAGATCTGGGCACACACCGGAGGCGCCGGCGGTCGCACCTGGCTACGGGAAGACACCTGGCTTCAGAGAGGCCCGGAAGAAACAGGGGGCACGGGCGATCGCACTTGCCTGCAGGGCCGGACCACCAGTGACTCTGCTACGGCCCACGACGCTTGGAGGGACCCGGACGGCGGCGGAGTGGCCACCAGCGGAGAACGGACGCAGGTAGGGGGTGGTGAAGGAGCCGCCCCCCCACCCTCACCAGTGAGGGTGCCGGGGAAGGTGTAGCAGAAACCCAGAGACAGGGAGAGAGGGCCTGATTGCACTGCCGGCGAGGGCCTGTGCCTGGTGGCGGGACACATTCCACATCCCCCCGACGAGCCGAGGCCCGGGACCACGCACCCGCCCCGGACGGGGACTTGAGAGCGGCGATTGTGGAGCCTCGAGGGGCACCAAAACAAAGGGACGTCGCAGCGGAGGAGCTGAGCCCTGGACCGGGCCTTCGACTGCAGGTGGGGCCCAATAGAAGAGCAGACACTGTCACTGTCGCACTGATAGGAGGCGTGGGTGGAAGGCCGCAGAGGTGGGATTGGCAGCTACCTCGGCGCTGATCGCAGCACAGGCGGGCCCTGGGGGGCGAGATCCGGAGCGGCGCTGATCGGTGGCCTGGAACTTTCCGGGGTAGAATGCGCGAAGCTCTGGTGGCCTCGGGTCCCGCCCCGGCGGGCCGTTGACTCGCTCTGCAGGACAAGAACGCTCTACACGAAGCTGAACTGACCTACCCAGACACGACATCCATACTCCACCCCGCTGAGCGAGTGCAGAGGTGGAGACGGAGATCCGAATTAGGGAGAGCAAACACTGGAACTACCTAGAGATTTGTTGCAAAGCGGAGTGCCTTGGGTGATCAAGGACGAGGCGGCCCCGAGTTATATCCCGCCTCGGCAACGTACTGCCCGGTGTACCCCGTTGGCGATATGGCTGGCAACCGAGGGCCCAAGAAGGGGGAACGGACTTTGCAGGACATGCTTACTAAAAATACGGTGCGGCGGGATGGGGGTCAGCAATCATCGAGCCCCGCGTCCAGTTCCCAGGGGGCCACTGGAGGGGAGCCCCCGGTGACTAGATCCTTCCTGGAGACTCTCTTCAGCTCGCTCAGAGAGGATTTCCACGCTCTGAAACAGGAGGTGGCAGGAGAGGTGCTGGAAGTACGCAGAGAGGTCGATGGCTTGGGCGAAAGGGTGGCCACAGTGGAGGAAGCGGGTCATACCCGAGACGAGGAGATCGTGCAGCTGCAAGAGGAGGTGCTGCGCCTGAGGGAGCAACACCTGGATCTCCAGGCACACAACGAAGACCTAGAAAACAAATCCCGCCCCAATAACATCAGGGTCCGGGCGTTCCATCCGGAGAAGAAGGGGAGGACGCGGCTGGGTATCTGCAGGACCTTTTCCGAGAGATTCTGGGGGAATCGGCGGATTTCTCTATTAGGATAGACAGAGCACACCGGGTAGGCCCCCCGCGCCGAGCCTCGACCCCTCCCCCTGATATTCTAGCCTTCCTGCCCGACTACCCCTTAAAGGAGCGGATCCTCTGCGAAGCAGTCCCTGAGATTCCGGGGCATCAGATAGCCCTCTTTCAAGATCTATCAGTGATCACACTTCAAAAACGCAAGGCTTTCAAAATAGCAACGGATTTTTTGAGGGATCACAACACGCAATATTCCTGGGGCCACCCTTTCCGCCTCATCTTTAGGTGGAACGGAACTCTGCACCAGTTGCGCTCTCTTCAGGACACCTGTGACGTGCTTGGGATCACTGCAACTGATGACACTGTGCCCACCCCTCGCCAATGCCGCGTCACCAGGGATGGTTGGCAAACGATCCCAGAGAGGCAATCTTCTATGTCCGCGACTCGTCTGGACTCACCCACCATCAGGGCGGACATGGCTGATGCTGTTAAGGAGGTGGACAGGTCCACCGCGCCTAGTGTCGTAGCTTTGACAGCTTGAATGGCCTCCGGGGGGAGATCGACTCAGCTTTACTGAAGATGCAGGTTTGGGGGTCCGGGGGAGGGGGGGCGGAGGGGGAGTGGGTAGTGGCTGGACGTCTACTTGAATAACTCTCCACAGACTTGTCCGTTAAGGACAGGACTGGGACAATGGGACCTTGGGTCCAAGTGGGGGGAGGAGGGGGGGAGACGGAGGGGGTTTTCGGGGTCAGTTTGGTTGTGGTTTGAGGGAGTGTGAACGGTTGGGGTTGGGGTTGAGAGGGGGAGGGAAATGGGGAGGGACAGGCCACTGGACGGGGTGGGGGGAGGCGGGGAGTTGGGCTGTTTGGAGTGTGTTTGGAAGATGGGGGAGAGGGGGAGTCGGGGTCTGTGCTGTGCTGTTCTGTATTTCTGCTACACTTGCTTTGTCCTCGCGCCACTTCTCTTGAGCTCGGGGTGCTGTGCTGTTTGGTTGTCGCATTGGCCACACCCCGCAACACCTTTTCACACTGCTGTCACTTCTGCCGCCCCTGGGGAGGAACCAGATTTATTAAGCGCTGTCCCTATGACGGTCATAGATGGCATTTGAGATAGTTACCCTTAATGTGAAAGGGCTAAATAACCCAGTCAAGCGAAGGGCGGTATTGTCCCTACTTGAAAGCACCCAGGCAGACATTTGTCTCTTACAAGAGACACACCTACTATCCAGAGACTGTCATAGGATGAGGTCACCGAAATTTCCCGTGCAACTCTTCTCCTCAGGGGCCACCAAGACGGCGGGGGTTGCAATCTTAGTATCTAGGAAATTTAAGGGGGAGGTCTTGAACAAAGTGGCCGAACAGAAGGGGAGACTCTAGGCATACAGGGTCAAGGTGGGAGGTCTGTTGTTTACAGTGGGCTCGATATATAGCCCCAATGATCACCAAGACCAATTTTTACACTCGGCCCTAGAAGACATAGCGACCACCCCCGATAGGCACATCATCATTGGGGGAGACTTGAATATGGTCTTCGATTCCTCCTTAGATAGATCTGCGCAGCGACGCCTACAGGCGGGTGAGATCTCACAGCTGAGAGACCTCGATCTGCATGATTTGTGGAGGCGCCTTCACCCTACTGCTCAGGCCTACTCCTACTACTTACACGCACACAAGACCTACGCGAGACTAGATCATCTCCTGGTGACGGGGCCGGTCTGCGACTTGGCGACGGCCTCCGACATGGGGGTTCTTACACTGTCAGATCATGCCCCGGTGTCGGGCACTTTCCAGCTACCGCCGGTATCTCCCTCTAGAGGAGTCTGGTGTCTTCGGGATACCTTGCTGCATAGACCATCGGTTGTGACACAGATACGAAACTCAATCCGTGAATTTCAGCGGCACAATGATAATGGCGATACCACCCGGGCGACGCAATGGGCCGCCTTGAAGGCGGTGCTTTGCGGGGAGTTTATTGCCATTTCCTCTGCGGAGAATAGGGAGCGACAGCAAAAGAGAGACGAACTTACGGGTAAGGTACGGGAGCTGGAACAAGTACATCAACGGACGGGTGCCCCTAGGGTCTGGAGGCAGCTTAAGGCTGCCCGAAAGCTCCTTTCTGCTCTAGACATGGATAGGGCGGAATACGCTACGCTACGCCTGAAACACGCGTATTACACTGGGGGCGACAGGTGTGGCCGGCTTCTAGCGCACAAGCTCCGAGTGAAACACCAGACCCAACGGGTTAAGGAATTATCGCTTCCCGATGGGGTGACGGTCAAGGAAGATGCCCAGATCGCGGACGGATTCCGTCAATTTTATGCTGACCTGTATGCGGGCGACCCCCCCTCGGCGATGGCAGAGACTGACTACCTCGCTTCGGTAGAGCTCCCCGCCCTGGCCCCGGAACAGGCAGAACACTTAGAGCGGGACATTCGGATCGAAGAGGTGGTTGCGGCTATTTCCCGACTCAAGCAGGGGAAAGCCCCGGGACCCGACGGGTACACCCCACTCTTCTATAAAACACTCTGCCGGGAGCTGGCGCCGCTGTTGACGCGGCTCTTCAACTCCTTTTCTGAACCGGGTGCTATTCCTCCAGACCTACTCCGTCCCTATTAAATGTGGACCTCAAACTCTACACTGGGATTCTGGCGGCACGTCTAGCACTCCATCTGCCGGGGTTGGTGGACCCGGACCAGGCGGGGTTTGTTCCCGGCAGGCAAACGGTGGACAATACTAAAAGAGTGGTCCACATCCTGGAGAAAGCCTCGCGTATTCCTGGGGAACGAATGCTTCTTTCAATTGACGCGGAAAAAGCATTCGACCGTGTACACTGGCCATATCTAGAGAGAGTGCTCTGCAAGCTGGGTATAGGGGAGAAGTTTCGCACCTTAATATTCAATTGTTACAGATCGCCATCCGCGGTGGTGCGAGTGAATGGTTGTAGCTCCAGACTGTTCGCGATTGAGAGGGGCACCAGACAGGGGTGCCCGTTATCGCCGCTGCTCTTCGCTCTTTACATGGAGCCGTTTGCCCAGAGGATCTGTCAAAATCCGGATGTGACTGGTGTCCGGATGGGCAGGTATACCCACACCATTAGTCTATATGCAGATGATGTGATCTTAATGCTTGAAGATCCCAGAAAGGCGCATCCCGCTTGCATCGCCGAGTTGGACGCCTTCGCCGCTGTGGCGGGTTTTAGGATGAATATAGGGAAATCTGCGGCCCTCGACATCTCGCTGACCAATGCCACGAGACTTGAATTACAGGGACGCTTCCCCATGCGCTGGTCTAAAGACCTGGTTTCCTACCTGGGCTTACTACTAGCACCCTCTTTACCTACTATGGTGACGGCCAACTACACGGCCTTAAGTAAGAAAATTAAAGAATTGTCCCGCTGGAGCAAGGGCACGTTGTCACTGCTGGGAAGGATCGCCGCGGTGAAGATGACTCTTCTGCCGCAGGTATTGTATCTGTTTAGGGCCCTGCCGTCTTAACCACCGAAGGGCTGGATTCGACAGGCTCAAGCTGACATCGCACGCTTTGTCTGGCAGGGCCGCAAACCCAGACTCAAGAAAGCCTTGTCCACACTGGCACCTGAATCTGGAGGGCTTGGCATACCAGATCTACACAAATATTATCAAGCTGCGCAATTGCGATATTTCGTAGAGTGGAGCAGGTGGGAATCTGATAAGCATTGGCTGTTCCAGGACCAAGCAGTGGCGGGTAGGACTCTGCAAGAGATACCCTTCATGCGCCGGATTCACCGCCCCCCAACCTCTACGCATCCTTTGTCACGCAAGCTTCGATGTGAGTCTGGGATGCCGTGACTGCTGTGCAAGGCTTCACTACCTTCCCGTCACCACTTACACCACTGGTCGAGAATCCCGACTTTCAGCCCGGGATGGACCCTGGCGCATTCGCGCTCTGGCGGGCGGCCAGATGCAGCGCTCTGTTTCACATTTATGGCCCGGAAGGCGCCATATCATTTCAGGACCTCCGGCAGGAATACCGCCTGCCCGAGACTGAACGAATGCGGTATTTGCAAGTACGCCACTGGGCGCTTCAGCCACTGGTTCGGGACCTAGCCGACCGGAAGCTCACGCCCACGAGAAGTGGCTGGCGACGCGCTCCTCGGACTCCAAACTCATCTCCGATCTATACAGACTCTTACAACCCCCCCCCCCCCTTTACACATTTACAACCCGGGGAGGGAGCGATGGGAGCAGGAACTGGGAAGGGAACTGAGTCACACGGACTGAGACCACATGTCCTATTGGGCACGCCATTCTGCATACCACACTGGGCTCACTGAAACTTTCACTAAGATAACCACCTATTGGTACTATACACCTCAAAGGCTGCACGAAATGAACCGCAGCATTGCAAACACTTGCTGGCGTGAATGTGGACAGATTGACACACTTACACACATCTTGTGGGATTGTCCGCTACTACATCCATATTGGAAGGAGATCCTAGATGAGATAGACCAGTGCTTTGACATTGAATTGCCCCGCTTCCCGGCCTATGTCTTGCTGGGACTACCCAATGGCTTGATGAATTCTCTGAAATCCAGGAAGGGTAGGCTGATAGCAATCGCCTTAGGCTCAGCAATTCAGAACATACTCATCTATTGGGGCACTACTACACTCCCCACTACTACTGGCTGGTTGCATAGATTGTGGCACGTCCTAGGAATGGAGAAGTTGTCCCTTACAGTGGCGGGGGAGGTGGATAAGTTTGAGGAGCTATGGCAGCCTTTCCATACCTTATTACAGTCAGAATTCAAAGAAATTACTTGTCCTAGGTATCTCAGGCTACTGCGACTGACGTCTCTGAGCAATTTACCTACCTAGCATGGTCAGGTGGACGGCTCGGTGAGAGAGGCGGATGCCTTGAGGGAGTGACAAAGGGGTGGGACATTCGCACAGCACAGGGGGTGGGGGAAGGGACACTGGGGGGTAGGCTGGGAGGAAGGGAGTTGGGGTAGGGTCTGTTGGTTTTTGGTGATTGTTGTCGTCACATATTCATCTGGCGCTATACTCTGAAGGATGTTATGATTGCACTAGCTGGCAACTGGAGACGCTCCTGGAGTGCGAACTTTGCACTATTTCATTGTGACGACTGTCTTCACCTGTTTGTACTGTTTTTCACAAAAATGTAATAAAATGCTTTAAACCTAAAAAGTGACAACATCTTGCGTGGCTTGCACGCCGCTACGTGATGGCGGGGCGTGCTTGAGCTCCAGGGAGACGAGGACTGTCGGGACGATTTAAGGATCACGTTTCCAAGTGTCTCTTCTTCTGCTTTCAGCATGGGGTGTCGGAAGGAGCAGTGACTGCTCGCATGTGGATTTTAACGATAAATGACGTCCAGAACGGTCCTTTTTGGTGATTGATATCCTCTACATCGGCACTTCAGGGAGCGGCCGCCATTTTGTTTTTGAGGTGGCGTCGCTCGTTTCTTTTGCACCAGACCCATGTCTTCAAGCGTGACATGCTGAACAGCGGCTTTGAGGTGATATTTACTACTTTTTGGCATTGAAGACCCTGTACAGTTGTCTTTATGCATTACAGGCGCACTATTTGCTTACTGCCTTTTGTGCTTCTCTGACTGCCGATTTTCACCTCATGCGTCTCGCTCTACTTGCTTGCCTGCCTTACCTGAGGGGTTAATGCTAGGTAACCTGACTGCTAGCTTGCTTGTTTTTTGGCAGAATTTTTTTTTCGCGCTTTTGGGTCTTTCTGGCTTCCTTTTTTTTTACCTCAACTGGTCTTGTCCGCCATTTTGTACGCTGTTGCCCAGGACATAGTCTGTGCCTTTAGAGCTACAGAGCTTCTGGTCAGTGGCAGTTGGTGAGCTCTGGCTTTTTGTATAACTCTTAACCCTTGCTCATTTACGCTACGTCAAATTCTTTTTGAACTGCCTATTGTAGTCTATTCTTATGGTGGACAACATGAGGCCTTCCCCTACTGCAAAGGATTCTAAAGGGACTTTGAAACGCTCTAAACAACAGTCCCCCTCTCCTGCATCCTCTCAGAAAGATGCTAATTCCACCTTAGATGCTATTTTGGCGCGCTTAAATACTGTCCATGATATTGCGCAGTCTACTAAAACTAACACAGACTTACTACAAGTTGAGGTGGCTGCTATTAGGAGTGATTTTAAAGCTTTATCTGTTAGGGTTACGAATACTGAATCTCGTATTAGTGTGGTAGAGGATACTACGCACCAACAGTCGAGGTCTCTTCTTCAGATGGATCGCTCAATGGCGGCGTTGCGCAGAGACCTTACGGAGCAGGAAGATCGCAATCGGAGGTCTAATCTGCGAATTTTTGGTCTTCCTGAAGAGGCAGAACAGTCTGCCTCTTCCATGATTGATTTCGTCTCCAAATGGTTACCTTCAACTCTACAAATTTCCTTTCGGAGAGACTTTGAAATTGAGAGAGCTCATCGAGTTCCTGCGTTTAAACCTAAAAACTCCACTTATCCAAGAGCAGTAATCCTCAAACCGCTGCGTCATCAGCATTCAGAACAGATTTTGGCACACATGAGGAAAGTTAAATCGATATCTTGGGAAGGCCACTGGATTACTATCTCCCAGGATTTTTCCAGAGACACTGTAATTCGAAGAAAAGGTTTTCTAAACCTGCGGAAACGTCTGCTGGAAGTGCATATTCCTTTTTCCTTTGCTGGTCCATCCAAGTTTCGTATAACTTTCCAAGGTCGCCATCGGATTTTTGATGAACCTGCTGATCTTTCCTCTTTTTTGGATAACCAACTGGAATCACAGATGGATTCTGCTCCGACTCCTGGATCTTCTGGGACTTGAGTTTTTCTCTTTGTTGTTCCTGGTGGTTTAGTGCGTCTTACTGTTCCACATCTGTCATTGCTCCTTCGAAGTTTATGTTGGTCGTTGGTTGCTATTCGTTCTCTGGCTGATTTGTCCGTACTTTGTCAGCGTTATGTTGACTTGTATTGTTCTTATTCTTTCTCCGTCTCAGATGGTTTCTTCTTCACCTCCTGGTTTTTCTAGGACTTGAATTTTTCGTCTTTCTTGTTTCTCGTGGTTTCATGAGTCTTGCCGTTTCACATATGCCTTTGTTTTTTCGTTCCATATGTCGATTATTGGTTGCTACTCGTTCTTCACATGAGTTGTTGGTCACTTGTCTGTTTTACTTTCACTTGTTATTGGTATTTATCCACTTTTTCTGATACTTGTTTGTGGCCTTTTTGACTTTCTTCCTTGTTCTCCCTGATGTGGGGGTTTTTTGGTTCTTCGCTCATGAGTCTCACATCTTCTGTTACCTGTTTTCATATGGTGGTCACTGGTTGATATTCGGTTTCCAATTATTATGTCTGTCTCGTGTCAGCTTTAGCTTGTCTTATTATTGATATTTATCTACTTTCTACCAGTATTTGTTTGTGGTCATTTTGTCTTTCCTGTTTATTCTCTTTGTGATGGACGATTTTTGGCACAGTCTTTATGTATCTCATATTTGCTGATCTTTGTTTTAGGTTGTCCTTTTATTTTTCTTTACTTTTCTTATCTTTCGATTATGCATCTGGTCGTGTAATGCTCTTCTCTTTTCTTACGTAGGTTATGATGTTTGTTGTTGTTAAGCTGTTCGAGCCGTTGTGTCAGTTATCCTCTTTATGTTCATTCATATGGTCTCTTTTTGTATATTTGCCTTTCTTGTACCTGTTTTATGCCTCCCGGGCTAGTATTTCTTTTTTGCACGTGATGGTATTTTGTCTATACTTTCGCTATGTGCTTTTCACCTTGTAACTTTGTTCCTAGTCATATCTAATATTGCTTCTCATTTTAGCTGCTTAATTTTATAGAGTATATAGTTCTTGTCTTTTTGACCTCTATCTATATACCATGTATTACTGTTTTTTTATTATATTTGGATAGTTTCTTGTTTTTACATTATCTTTTGCTTTTTCTATTTTGTTTTTTCTAGCTTTTTGTATTGCATTTATAGCTTATTGGCCGTTTAATTGTTGGCATATAGCTTTTATTCAACTGCTTATTATTGCCTATGACTCAGTTTCATATTGTATTTTTCTGTCATTTGTTTTCGCTCAGTGTTCGGATGTGTTTTTCCGGACCTCTTTTATATACCTTCCATTTTCCGATTTCAAGTTCGCTCTTGGTTCATTTTCTGGTTCTACGCTCATTGCTTGCTGTTTCCTTCTCTCTAGTTTGGGATCTATTGCTTTCTCTCCTGATCTTTTTCCTGACGGTCTTTTGTTTCCCTCTCCATGTTCCCCCTGATATGAGTCGGGTCTCCCATAGACCTACCCTGGCGGGTCTCTTCTTCTCTCTTTTTCCTTTCTTCCTATCTTTTCTTCTCTTTCTCTCTCTTCTCCTCTTTCTTTTCTCTTTTTCTCTTGGGTCTCCTGGTGGCATTTCTCTACTGTGTGTCCGATGGTAGTGTTTTATTTTTCCGTCCATCTGTCTCCCTTTTGTGGTGTCTTTTTTTCTGTCCATTTATGCCTGGCTTAAATGTAGTTTCCCTTAACGTTAAGGGTTTGAATCATCCGGTTAAGAGGGCTAACATTTTAGATTATTGCAAATCTTTGTCTTCGGATCTGGTCTTTTTGCAACAGACGAAGTTATCCCATAAAGAGGCTTTGTGGTTGCGGAATGGCTGGGTTATGGATGTTGCATGCTCTGATGCTCTTGGTAAACGTAATGGTGTGATCAGCCTTATTTCTAAAACTTCTGGCTTATCGATCCTTTCTTCTGACCAAGACTCTGAAGGTCGTTGGATTTTATCTAGACTGTCTGATGGTATTCATGATCTTTATGCTTTGAATATTTATGCTCCAAATTCTGATGATCCTCTTTTCTGGAAAAATATCACTAAATTACTCTCCTGAACGCCTCATAATGGTAATTTAATAGTTGATGGGGATTTTAATTTACCGCTGGATCCTCTGTTGGATAGGAACTCTGCTTATTCTTTTCGTCCTCCTAGAGCTCACAAACATTTATTACACATGTGTTCTTCCGCTAATCTTCATGATGTCTGGCGTCCCCATAACCCTACTGGCAGTGATTTTTCTTTCTTTTCCTCTCCTCATTCTAGTTTTTCTCGTATTGATTACCTCTTCGTTCATTCGTCCTTGCTACAATCTTCGTCTTCACCGCTCATTCATCCTATTCTTGTCTCAGACCATGCGGCGGTTTCCCTCTCCCTCTCGGGGCTCGCCCCTAGAAAATCCTCCCCTTTGTGGAAGTTAAATACGGAGATTCTGTATGATGATGCTGCGATCAGTGCCTTGCAAACCGAAATTGAACAATTTTTTTCTGATAATGAAGGCTCCGTTAATTCTCCTGTAGTTTTGTGGGACACCTTTAAATGTACTCTACGTGGTTACATCATTAAAGTTATGGCGCGCAGGAATGCTGCCATTAAGAAGGAACTTTCAGATTTAGCGGACAATATTAAACGTAGTGAACTCCTTTTTCGTCAAACGAAAGATTCACAACTTTTACAGTCTATTAAAAATCTAAAATATTCATATAATGCTCTTGTCACTAAGCGGGTTCATATTGGTGTTCAGGCACAAAAGTCTAAACGGTTGTTGTTAAAAAATCGTGCTGGTAAAGTATTAGCAGCCACATTGAAGTTCCAGGACTCCGGGTGTAAGTCGTCTCAAATTTCTTCTATCTCTGATAGATCCGGCGTTCAAAAATTTCAGACCAAGGAGATCCTTGCGGTCTTTCGGGATTTTCATGATAATTTATATACTCCTACTAATCCTTCATCCTTGGAGGCTTGTCAGGAGTTCTTAAGCACTATTCCTATTCACTCTGTTTCTGAGGAAGTTAGGGAGCAGTTAAGCTCCTCAATTACAACTGAGGAAATTACTCTTGCTATTAAGGCTACTCGTTCTGGCAAGGCTCCAGGCCCTGATGGCTTTCCCATTCTTTTTTTATAATACTTTCCTCCCTTTCATGGTTCCTCGCCTCAAGACCCTTTTTGATACATTCATTCAACATGGTGCGGTTTCCGGTTCAGCGGCGGATGCTACGATTGTAGCTATCCCTAAGGAAGGGAAGGATATCACGGACCCTAAAAATTTTCGTCCTATTTCCCTCCTTAATATGGAAGCGAAAATGTATGCCAAAATTCTGGCTAAACGTTTGGAGTCCTATATTCCCTCTCTGGTTCATCCTTCACAGACTGGGTTTGTCCAAGGTCGGCTTGCTGGGGACAACATTCGTACTTTTTGCCATATTTTGGGGGCAGCTAAACGATCCACGCTTCCTGCTGCAGCTCTAGCCCTCGACGCCGAGAAGGCTTTTGACAAGGTCTCTTGGCCTTTTTTACAAGCTGTTCTTCGTGCTCACAATCTTGGGGACTCCTTTATTAATATGGTGATGTCTCTCTATGCCCACCCTCGAGCGAGTAATAGAGTGAATGGAGCTACCTCTGAGTTTTTTAGTCTTCGTCAAGGTACTCGTCAGGGTTGCCCCCTGTCACCGCTTTTGTTCTTACTTGCTATTGATCCGCTTCTGAGACTAATTGATCTTCATCCGGATATTAAGGGTTTTACGTTTGGTTCACAGTGCCTAAAATTAGCGGCATATGCAGATGATGTCCTTATCTTCTCTGAAGATATTGTTTCAGCTATTCCTGCGATCACAGATACGATTGCCCTCTTTTCTAAGGTCTATGGTTATACTCTAAACAGAGATAAAACGGAGATGTTTCCCCTTAATGCTTATTGTTTTCCAGCCCATATGGGCTCAGCAGGTTTCAAATGGCAATCTAAACAGCTCAAATACTTAGGGGTCTGGTTTTGTAGTACTTTATCGGATACTGTGGCCTATAATGAGACTCAGACCTTAATTAGGGTCCGTCGCCTTTTAGAGACTTGGTCTCCTAAGCACATTTCTTGGTGGGGCCGACTTCAAACCTTAAAAATGATGATCACTCCTATTGTCAACTTTATTTAGTCTATGCTCCCGTTAAACCTCTCTTCTTCTTTTTTTTGTGAGATTGATTCCATCACTTCCTCATTTCTTTGGAATGACAAGAGAGCTCGTATTGCATATAAAGCATTGAGGAAATCCTACGATATGGCTGGCTGTAATTTTCCAGATTGGGGAAAGTATCAGATTGCTTTTTTAGCCTCTCAGGGAGCGTTGTGGTTTTCTTCACTCCCGGGCCAGACCCCTTCTTGGATGTGCATCGAACAGGCCCTCTCTTCTCCTCTTCCGGTCTCTTTTTTTTTTAACCACGTCTTCATTATCTATTCTTTTTTCTCGTGCTATTATATTGGACACCATTGCAGCTGTTAAAGTGGTCGATCGGAGATTGGCAACTCCGATCCATAAATCTAGGTGGTCGTCTTTGTGGCGTAATCCCCGCATAAAGGTTATTATTGACCCCCCACTCATTCAATATTGGTCTGCCAAAGGTATCACATTGGCACGGCATCTTTATAATTCCGACAATGAACCGTTACCCTTTTCTTCTTTGGCTCGGCAATTTTCACTCTCTAATCTGGATTTTTATACCTTCTTGATAATTAAAGTTGCTCTTGCCAAAGTGCGTCTTGTTCCTGATTCCCCTTTGGTTTCTTTATTATCTATGTGGCTCAAGTCTGGTCACATTGCTTCGGGCATATATAAATTTTTGTCCTCAACATCTTTAGACTCATGCACTATTGCGCAGCAAAAATGGGCCCGTCACTTTGGTACGGAGATAACGGACAACGTGTCGTCGGACACCTGGCAATTGATAGGTATGTTCTCTCTACGCAATAAAATTGCGCCTTCTCTATTTCAATCCAAATTTTTCTCCATTAACCTTCTTCATTGGACTAAGCGGCTTTGTTCTCTTCATTTAAAGGATGATGATTTATGTTGGAGTTGTAGATTGGAGGTCGGTGATTATCCACATATGTTCTTTCATTGTTCACTTCTCCAGCCCTTTTGGGATCTTATTCATAAACATCTCATGTTAATCTTTCAAATTAAATTTCCTCTTTCTTTTCCTATGATCTTATTGGTACCCTGGGCTTCCCAGATACCTTTGCCGTTGGAGACCTTGGATATGCAATTGTTAGATCTTTTACTGACGGTGGCTTTCAAGGTGATTCTTATGGAGTGGAAGTCTTTTGCTTCCGTTTCTTACCACACGTGGTGGGCATGGGTTTCATTCTTGAGAAGTGCACACACTTCTGTGGATAGGGCGCATCTTACTCCCACTATTTCTTTTAATGTTTGGAGAACTCTAGATACCTATATGGATCTGGCCTCACGGGGGTTGGTCGATCAATATCCCTTTGTGACGTCTGACTGATTGGTGTCTGTGGGGTTTTGCTTTGTTGCGCCACCCAGTGAGATCCTTCCTTTTCCTTTTCTCTTTTTTCTTCTTCCTTCTTTCTTCTTTTCTGTCTTCTGTCATCTTTCCTTTTCTTTTTCTCCTTTATCTTTCTGTTTTCTTAATAATGATGCCACCCATGGGTTCCTATCATTCAATAGTGCCACTCTATTTCTTGATTGTCATTTTTGCTCTACACAATTTATTGGCTATTATTGTCATCTCCTGATGAACTCGTGGATTTTTCCTTATTCTTCATATTGGTATCATTATGAACTGTACCTAACTGTTTTTACCTTTTTAAAATCTTAATAAAATTATTGAACTAAAAAAATAAAAAGTGACAACATCCTGGAAAAAGCTAACACTTATAGGAAATACAAGATTAAAGCATGTGAAATTTATCAGGAACAACATGGTTACCTTAATGCTTTTACAGTTAGTGTATTTGTCTGAAAAGCGAAGTGCATAACTACAGGGACCTGTTTTAATGTCCATTGCTTAAATCCTTACGAAACGTGAGCAGAAAGGTTTGAAGAACACATCCCTGAACACATTGCTGCGGTACACATTTTATAAAATAAAATAAGGAAAACAGCTGATACAATGCAGGAATTCACAGTTCTGTTTTGAGGTTAGACAGATGCCAGCAGTGAGCACTTACCTCACTGAGCCCTATGTAAAATTGCGGATATATTTTTAGAGGGGTTGTGCTCTAATGTTCTTGATCAGCCAGGATGGAGTTTGCAGTAACAGTGGTTGTGTGCTTATCCTTCCAAGGTTGTGAAGGAATGGTGACACGGTTCACACTGGTAGGGATTGGACGTGGCAGTGTTGTATTGTGCGTACACGTATACTAGAGACCCCACCAGGATCAGATGTAACCCGTTAGTCAGTGAGCTAACCGCTGCTCCTAGAAGACCCCCACTGTGGCACTCCATGGCATCACATGAAGCACCCTGGTCTCACTGAACTATCTGCCTTAGAACACCCACATCCTGTCACAAGATATTAAAGGTACTTTTGGATATCGTTAGAGCTTTGACTGTTGTGTATGAACAGTGACTCACACTTGGCACTAGTCCGCAGGTGCTGCTCTTAATACGGATTATTATTTCAAGTACGTGACCTATGTGATGTTCATCCTTTGTTCATGTAGCTGTCAATGCTCTTTCATACAAAGATGATGATTGTTATTACAGGTGTAACAATGTGAAGATTCAGTGCCCAGAGGTGGTGGTGAAGAGTTATAAAGGTAAATAGCCTTGTGATGATTAGCTCTGTATGTTAATGTTCATGGAAATGGTTTGGGATGTTATAGTGTGGTATGCTATGGCATCGCACTATGTTGTGGCATGGTGTGGTATGGTAGTATGGGATGGCATGGGATAGCATGGACTGGTGGAATGGAATGTTACAGTGTGGTATGGTGGTACACAATACATGGATTAAACTACAATACACCCCACTTCCCCACATGATACATACTTCACTACACCATACATGATACACACTACACCCCACTACCACACATAACACATACACTACACCCCACTACCACACATGACACATACAACACTACACCATCGATTGTACTTATTACACTACACTACACCCCACTACCACACGACACATACTACACTACATCCAGTACCACACATGAAGCATACTAAACTACACCGCACTACCACACATGATGAATTCTACACTACTTCACACTACCACATATGATGCATAATACACTATACCATACACGAGCCATACTACACTGCACCACACTGCCTCACATAATGCATGCTACACTACACCACACTACTACACATAAAGAATGCTACACTACACAGTACATGACCCAAACTACACAAGACCCCACCACCATGCAACACATTCTAACTACAACCCGCTACCATACATGCCACATACTAACCAACACCCCACTACCACACATGAAGCGCTGCACACTACACCACACATGACCCAAACAACACTGCATCAACACTACCACATGATGCATACAACACATCACACTACCACTCATGAAGCATACTACGATAGACCACACTTCTACATATAAGATATATTACACTACACCACACTACCACACATGATGCATACTACTCTACCCGACACTGCTACACATGACACACACTACACTGCACCCAAAGACCACAAATAATGCATACCATACTACACCACAGTACCACACATTACACATGCTACACTACACCACACTACCACACATAAAGCATACTACACTACACCACACATGACACCTACTACACTTCACTACACTACCACACATACTATACTATGCCATACTACCACACATGATTCATACTACACTATACCACACTACCACAAATGATGAATACTACACTACACCACATAACCACACATGAAGCGTACTACAATAAACCATAATACAACATATGATGCATAATACACTATACCACACGAGGCATACTACACTGCACCACACTACCACACATTATGCATACTACACATAAAGCACGCTACACTACATAACACATGACCAAACTACACATTACTCCACTGCCACACATGACACATACTGCACCCCACCCTACTGCTATACATGATGCATACTACACTACATCCCACTACCACACATGAAGCATTCTATACTACACCACACTTGAACCAAACTACACTACAGTATACTACCACAAATGATACATACTACACTACACTACGACACAGAACATATGCTACACTACATCCCACTACCACACATAACACATACTATACTACACTATACTACACCACCCTACCACACATGATGCATACTACACTATATCACATTACCACCCATGATGCATTTTACACTTCACCACACTACCACATATGACATGCTGCACTACACCACACTACCACACATGAAGCATACTACACTATACCCCACTACCACACATAATGCATACTACACTATACCACACTACCACACATAAAGCATATTACACTGCACCGCACTACCACATATGACACATGCTACACTACATCACATTACCACATATGAAGCATACTACACTACACCATGCATGATCCATACTACACTACACCACACTAAATCATACTATGTTGCACCCATCTAGCACACATGCTTCATACTACACCACACATGAAGCTTACTACACATCACATGAACCAAATTACACTAAACCACACTACCACACACGAAGCATACTACGTCACAAAACGCACTGCATTAGACAACATACTATACCAGACAGTGCACTGTACGAGCTAGACCACTGCACTAAATACTACACAGTACTAAGTAATACACTTCCTAGCTGAGTTCACTGCATTATACAGTTTACTGTCCTAGAATGTAAACTGTTCCAGAAAAAATACTATACTAGTCGTTTCAGCCCACTAGACAGCACACTGCACTACTGATCACATTACAGCAGGTAGAACATTGCTTTAACAGCACTGTACACTACAGACTATGAAACACATTGCACTAAAGAGCACACTTTACTGCAACACACATTACACTAGACAGCATACCACACCAGGCTCTTTCTTTCACCTTAAATGCGTACTGGTGCTCCTCCTTTCATATGAAAGAAGTGCTGGGGCTCTTCCTTTCACTTTAAAGAAGTGCTGGGGCTCTTCTTTTCACATTAGTCAGACTGTACTCACCCGGGTAGGGCATTGCCTAGTAGTGTGTACTATTTAGTACAGTGCTCTAGCTAGTATTGTATATTGTCTAATGCAGTATGTCATGTGATGTAAGCTTCAATTGTGGTTTAGTGTAGTTTGATTCATATGTTGTGTAGTGTAGAATGCTTCATGTGTAGTTGTGTAGTATGCTTCATATGTGGTAGTGTAGTGCAGTGTAGTATGCCTCGAGTGGTAGTGGGGTGTAGTGTAGCATAAATCATGTATGGTAGTATGGGGTAGTGTAGTATGCTTCATATGTGGTAATGTGCTGTAGTGTAGTATGCGGCATGTGTGGTAGTGTGGTATAGGACGATAAGTGTTATGTGGGGTGTAGTGTAGTATGCGTTATTTGTGGTAGTGTGGTTATAGTGTAGTATGCTTCATGTGTGGTGTAGTGTAATATACCTCATGTGTGGTAGTGTAGTATGCATCATGTGTGGTAGTGTGGTGTAGAGTAGCATGTGTCGTGTAGTAGTGTGGTGTAGTGCAGTAGGCTTCACGTGTGGTAGTGTGGTGTAGTGTAGCATCTTTCATGTATGGTGGTGTAGTGTAGTATGCATCATTTAGTGTAGTGTAGTATGTGTCATGTGTGGGTGGTGTGTAGCATGCTTTATGTATGGTAGTGTGATGTTGTGTGGTATGCTACATGTGTGGTAGTGTAGTGTATTATGCCTCCTGTGCGGTAATGCGATGTAGCATAGCATTCCTCATTTATCATAGTGTGTTGTAGTGTAGTATGCATCATCTGTTGTTAGCAGTAGTACGGTTTGTGTGTGGTGGTAAGGTGTAGTGTAGTATATGTATACACATTAGATCTGAGCAGGGGAACCCTTTACCGATCCAGAGGGCAGAGAGGTCCTTTCTCAATTGAAAGGGATTCAGGAGATGCGTCCTCCCTAGTACATTAACCCCTTCGCTGCGGCGTCAATTCCGCCGCAGCGCTAGGGGGGCCGAGCGGCGCTCACATGCTTGTGACGGAACCGCTCCGTCACGAGCCTTGGTTGAGCTGTGCTCATGATGGAGCGGTTCCGTCATGGCCCCGCCCGCTCAATGGAACGTCCAGCGCAGGCGCGGATTTCGCGCAGGCGCGCCGAGCGGGCCATGACGGAACCACTCCGTCATGAGCACAGCTCAACCGATGCTCGTGACGGAGCGGTTCCGTCACGAGCATGGAAGGAGTTAAGCATCAAACTTATAAGTATCCCATCTAGTATGTCGGCTGTGATCAGTTCTAGAAAGAGAGAGAGAGAAAGGAACGAAAGGCGGGTGTGTGGTCTCCACAGTGGCTCTGCGCTATTCACTGCGGGGAAGGAACAAACTCCTTTTCTTTAAATAACCCTCACACTCTAGAAATTCCATGCTTCACAATCCGGTTCACCCGGACTCCTAAAGGTCAGGGTGGGCTCACTGAGCTCTTGCAGAGACAAGACATGGGGACTTAACTAGAGATTAAAAATCCCTCAGCTTCTCCAAGGTATCCCTTGTAGTCGGGGAAGGTTACAAATATATAGTAGTTGTGAGTATTTAGAATTTTATGGTTATATGACCCAATGTCATACCAACATGTTTCAGCCCTACTCTAAGGCCTAAAAGGTCTGGGGCTTTCATCTGGGTAATGCTGTGGTACCTCCCTGGTTCGTGCAGTGTATTATATTATCTTGTGAATAAACACTAAGCATGCAGCCTTGTGTATGCTGGGGCAATAAATATATTTGCCCTCTTATTGTCCCGTTGCGTTCCAACCTGTAATGGAAATATATATACACCCTCTCCTTCTTGTGGTGAAGGAGGCTGTTGTAAATGTACAAAGTAAAAAGAATGTTGCAACAAATGCTTGACACAGTAATACTCCATGAACGTAGGAGTGATGGCGAATATGAGAAATCTCTAAGCACAAATTTAAAGGCATGCACTGGGGGATGCATGCAGGGGGGGATATCTGTAACAGTATGTATAATTCCACACAAAAAGTCAGAAAAGGCTTTTATGATATATATATATATTGATCACACCTGACATACTAAGTGGGATACTTATAAGTTTGATGCATAGTTTAGTATATCTCATGTATGGCACTTTGGTGTAGTGTATTATGGTTTATGTGTGGTGTAGTATAGTTTGGGTCATCTGTGGTGCATTGTAGTATGTGCCATGTGTGGTAGTGTGATGTTGTATAGTATACGTCATCTGTGGGGGTTGGGTAGTGTAGTATGTTTTATGTGTGGTAGTGTGATGTAGTAAAGTATGTTTGATGTGTGGTAGTGTGATGTAGTGTGGTTTGATTTATGTGTGATAGTATTATGTAGTGTAGTATGCTTCATGTGTGCTGTAGTGCAGCATGACTTCGTGTGGTAGTAGTGTGTAGTGTAGTATTTGAAATGTGTGGTATTGGGGTGTAGTGTAGTGTGGGTTATATGTGGTACACCCTAGCTTGGATCATGTGTGGTGTTGTGTAGTATGCTTCTCGTGTGTATTGTGGTCTACTGTAGAATGCCTCATGTGGTAGTGGGGTGTAGTTTGATATGCTTCATGTGTGGTAGTGTTGTTTAGTGTAGTATGCGTCATGTGTGATGTAGTAGAGTTTAGTTTATGTGTGGTGTAGTATGCGTCATAAGTGGTAGTTTTGTGTAGTGTAGTATGCATCATGTGTGGTGTAGTGTAGTTTGGTTCATATGTAGGGTAGTGTAGTATGCATCATGCGTGGTAGTTTGGTGCAGTGTAGTATGGTGCAGTGTAGTATAAAGTCCTTTTTATGTAGAGCAGTGTATTGTTTGGTGTAGTGTGTGCTCTAGATGAATACACTCTTTAGTGTAGTGAGCAGTCTAGTGCTGTGCTCCCTAGCACAGCGTGCTCTTTCCAGATGTGGTGTAAATTAATAATAAGCAAAACAGAAGTATTAATTACAGTTCTTATTTTTGTCATTAAAGCTCTAATTCTGAATCTCTTCTCTGCAGTGATGGTGACTCTGGATCCTGACACAGCTCATCCACAGCTCCTCCTGTCTGAGGGGGGGAGAAGAGTGAGACGGACGGACACAGAGCAGACCCTGCCATACACCCCCAAGAGATTCACCATCTGCTACTGTGTACTGGGGAGCGAGGGGTTCACCTCCGGCAGACATTACTGGGAGGTGCAGCCGCTGCAGGAGGTGGGGGGAGGGTGGCATGTGGGGGTCGCAGCAGAGTCTGTGAACAGGAAGGGAGGCTTCACATGGTCACCTGAGGGGGGAATCTGGTCTGTTCAGGGGTGTAAAGGTCAGTACTCGGCTCTCACCTCCCCTCTGACCCCTCTGTCCCCTCGTGAGAAGCCCCTGAAGCTGGGGGTGTATCTGGACTACGAGGGGGGGCGGCTGTCCCTGTACAATGCGGACTCCATGGAGCTTCTCTACACCTTCCCTCAGGCCCTCTTCACAAAGAGGCTCTTCCCGTACTTCGGTTTTGGGACAAGGGCGGAGCTGCGGCTGGTGTGAGAGCTACAGGGAGCTTCAGCTCCTCATCCCTCCCTCTCACCCCCTTCTGCAATGATAACAAGGTGACAAGGAGCGCAAGCTGAGACGATTTTAAATGATAAAACGCTCTGTTTGGGGATAAGTCTCTTGCAAGGGGCCCGTTTATTAGGGTGTTATTTTCTGCTTTAAAGGGCTCTTCTGCCCCTGCAGTCTGTTCAGCGCTCCCATTAGGATTGTTCTCATGGTGACAGATGGTGTCTCCCAGTAAACAGGCAGCCCTGTGAATTGTCATTATTAATAAATTATTGTCCCTGTATTTCCGCACTGACTTATATTCCACAGTTTATATTCCACAGTGCACTCTTCCCTAGTTCCTCAGGGTCTCTGTGATGTATGCATTGTTTGGCAATGGGGCTCTGTGTACAGTGTGCTGGGTCAGAGGACAGGGAAGGCTGTGGTAATGGGTACACTTTCGTGCAAAGGTGGGCGTGCCAACACATTAACAGGGGGATCCAAGCCAAGGGTCTGGCCTGCCTCTTACAGCTCATGCAGGAGCAGCGCCCAGAAAATGTTTCCATGTAAATTATAAAGCAAACCACGTAAAATATTATAAAGTCTGCATAATTCAAAAGTGCATTTCTTTGACATGCGTAGTTTTGACCAATATTAACAAGAGTAACTCTAACTGTTTCTTTTAAACATATGCAATATGTCATATATTAAGTCGGACACTCTGGCTGGACCATTAACAAAAAAATAGAAACATTTAAGAAGGTGTATTAATTGTGTGATTCTTTGTTTTATTTTCAATTTTTAATGTTCTTATATATATTTTCAATACAAAAAATCAATGCATTAATAAATACAATCAGATCCCATCGCACAAAGATCCATTCAAAAACACTCAGCCACCTTCATGCTCCAACCATAATCACACGGAACCACAGATGCATTTATCAAATATATACCACAAGCAATTACAATGCAATGGTCTCGGCATTATTAAAGGTAGAGCAATTGGCATTGCTCATGACATTTTTTTTTTTTGTTAATCATAAATAAATGGTATTGTCATTTACATTGCCAATAGCTTAATCGTTAAATAAATGGCATTGTCATTTACAATGCCAATAGTTTAATCGCTCGCATATGCATGACCTATTGCATTTACACCCACACAGAGCCACACACACAAAGCTACACACACACACATACAGAGCCACCCACACAGAGCCACCCACACAGAGTCATTCACATAGAGCCACCTACAGAGAGCCACCCTCAAACAGACAGAGCCACCCACACAGAGCCACCTACAAAAAAAGCCATCCACACAGAGCCACACACACAGAGCCACGCACACACACAGAGCCACGCACACACACACACACAGAGCCACGCACGCACACACACAGAGCCACGCACACACACACAGAGCCACGCACACACACAGAGCCACGCACACACACACAGAGCCACGCACACACAACAGAGCCACGCACACACACACAGAGTAGTAAAGAGTGAGTATTATATAGTGATAGAGTGAGGCAGGATATAAGTCTGTTGTTGGTTTATATTAAACACAATCGTTTTCTCAAGCACAGTGCAAGTGCTATACAGGTGAAACCTAAAATGAGTAACAGGCATTAGCAAACGATCACCTGAATGGAAATGTACAGATTTGTTTAATCCTGCACTTTGGCCCTGACAAATTTGGTGGAAACCGGATACAGTAAAATATTCAAAATATATATGTTCACAAACCGACGCACTTACTGCCCTCAATTCTCTGCCCTCAACACTCTGCCCACACCACATCATCAGAGCTGTGCGAATAATAACAGCTGTGAGCCAGTGCCTGAGGTGCATCATCAGAGCTGTGTGAATAATAACTGCGTCAGCCCGTGCCTGAGGTGCATCATCAGAGCTGTGTGAATAATAACAGCTGTGAGCCCGTGCCTGAGGTGCATCATCAGAGCTGTGTGAATAATAACAGCAGGCAGCCCCATGCCCGAAGTGCATCATCAGAGCTTTGTGAATAATAACAGCTGTCAGCCCGTGCCTGAAATGCATCATCAGAGCTGTGTGAATAATAACAGCTGTCAGCCCGTGCCTGAAATGCATCATCAGAGCTGTGTGAATAATAACAGCGTCAGCCCCGTGCCTGAGTAAAGAGGCACCGTACACCCTCGGCATATGTGTCAACAGAAGTCGTACCAAGGAGGAGTTTTTTATCAGCATGCACCAGTACTCCATACATGCTTGGAAAAAAACACAGGGCACCTCGGTTCCTCCAACCCCGATGTCGGCTACTTCCTTGGTGGGGACATCTCTGGAAGCTCGTTCGATCAGCGCCAATTCTAAAACCCGGAATTGCTTTTCCACATATGAGCTGAATTTCTTTGGTAGGACGAGAAGGGCTGGGAGGGATGCCAGGCCGTCCAGAACCAGAAGTCGTTTTAAAGCGCTAAGAATCACAGAGGTGACTTTGACTGCATATCAAATGGCAGTAGGAGATAAAACTCTACTCGCGAACTTCAGCAGCAAGGTATGCACAGTGCAATGTTTAGGTGGGACGAAGGTATGGCTGAAGGCCCCGTCTTAAACACGCACTGGTGGCCACAAAATGCAGTGTGGCACAGAGGGCTGACGAGGGCTCGTGGACTTTTAAACACCTAATTGAACAGCAGTCTTTTGAATCTGATTCCTTTGTTTTCACTGCTTCGACCTTGGGTGCAGCAGCCCTTTCCTTGTCGTGGAAAACAAGTTGCGAGCAGATTGTGTTCAGGGAACAAACACTAACCTTTGTTCTAACTTTTTTAAGCAGCTGGCAGAGGAAGGCTGGAAACGTTGCCGAACAACAGGGCTCCTGTTAACCCGATAGGAAGGTGGATCCTGAGAACAAAGAGGGAAGAAGGCGATTCCACGATCATCGTCCAAAAACGTCAAGTTTTCTTTTGTTTTCTTTTTCCAGTGCAGCTCTCAGGAGGCATAAGTCTGGCACCACGGTGCGCTTGAAGAGCTCAATACAGGGAAAGTGTAGCAATGCCGCCATGCTCTTTCAGGAAAGCCAGCCTTCCACCACCCCCTCCGCAACCGCTACCCGTGGCCTGGTCCACTCGGCCCAGCGGCCAGAAGATACTGCTGCTCGCAGATGGGGACAGCAAGGCATTCGCCAGGCTGTAAGAACAAGTTACAGCAAAACGCACTAGGTAGGGTCTCAAGAAGCGCCTCTAGGGAGCAGCAGGAGTCGGTGAGGGAGGGACGGAGCTGGGAAGGATGCCAGCCTCAGACAGATACTTAAAAACCTACACACCCTGCTTCTCACCAGCTACCTACCTCCCTCCTCTGGGTGCCCGGGGACTGCAAAGAGCACTTACACAGGGAAGAGCGGCCCGTTGCGACACCATGCTGCACAAGTCAGGGCACGGCAATGGGAGAGACAGACACAGGGAAGAGCGGCCCGTTGCGACATCATGCTGCACAAGTCAGGGCACGGCAATGGGAGAGACAGACGCAGGGAAGAGCGGGCCGTTGCGACACCATGCTGCACAAATCAGGGCACGGCAATGGGAGAGAATATTTTATTGCATGATTATGCAGCTGCCCCCGTGTCCGCCTCTCTGCCCGGGCTGCATTGTGCGCCGCCATCTCACCTAGTAGGGCTCTTCTGGTCTCCCATGCTGCAGGGCAGTGGGACACGAACAGCGGGAACGAGGACAGCGAGAGCGGCCGACCTCACCTTAAATTAACGAGCAGAAAATGGCGCCGCAAAGCTCCGAACAATTCAGAACCTGGGGCGTGTTTTGGCATCTGAGTGACGGATGACGCCACAGGTAGAAAGAACGCCAAAAACACGCCCCCGAATCCGAAAGAGACGGGGCTTCATTGGAGTGACGTCCCTCTCCTCTAATGGCTGGCCTCTGTTTAGGAAGCCAGCCAATGGAGGAGAGATGGAGGAGAGAGGCGGGTTCAAGCCCCGTCTAAAAGACATTAAATCTCCTCACGGAAGCTGGCAAGCCAGCCTTCGGTCCTCGACCTAAAAAACAGCTTGATGTGCACCTGAGTCCCTCAACAGTGCCTATAAATGTTCAAAAACGGCGGATTTAAACTACTAAACAATACTGTAAATGTTACACATTCTGAACATTTTTAACAATTATTGATAGGTCCGTACTGGTAAAGACCTCAAAGTCACTCCAGTCAAAGTCAGTTATTGTTTCAAAAAAGGGACTTCTCAACATGTTTCGTTATTGTTTTAAAGGTACATGGTTCAAAGATATCAAAGGAGTGGACGCGCGTTTCGGTGTAAAAAAACCTTTTCTTTGGGTGCCACCTTCTTCAGGGCGCATATACTGTTATGTCCAACAAGGAAAGCAATGGGACCTGTCTAACCAAACAAGGGAAAATTATTTCAGACTGCCACCCTCGTAACTATAGAGACAAAAGGGAGGGTTACTAGTTTCCTACAGTCTTGGCCCACGGATTTAAATGGATAACGGTTGTGCTATAAGCATCAAAATGCTAGAAAAAGCACGATGTCAGGTTCCGATATGGTTCTAGTCTTTAGAGAAGTCCGGCGCATAAGCTGCCGCGGTTCTTCTTTAAGTGATGCTTTGGGGGCCGCCGTTAAGGAACAGCTCATCACGAAAAATTCTCAGAGCTCATAAAAGTCACTTCATAGCCGCGCTTCGTGTAGCTGGCGTAGGTGGATGGCCAATAGCAAAGTTCGATAATCTGGATAAAAGGAAACCGGCAAAGCAGCTCTGAGGCGTTGAAAGGTCCAGCCGACAAAGAGACGGTTTGACAGCAGTCTGTCACTTTATAGTGCTGCACTGAAAAGTTCTTATTAAAAGTGATTGTTTTTAAACATGAACTTAGAATCATTCCTGTCCCTGCCCTGGCATTTTGTTTTTTGGGTGCTCTCTTTCCTCTTGCAATAAAGTCTTTCTGGTGGGCTCTTTTGGCTATTTGTTGCTGCTCCAGAAACCAGTCGCCTTCAATTGCTTTGCACTATTTGGGCAAAGATTTCACCTTTTTACTACCAGATTAAAGAGCCAAGTACAGTAATAGCCGACTGGCGTATGAGCAGTCAAGCTTTGCGAAGGGCTACACAGGAACACATCACCATATGCCATGGTCTGTGTCTCCTTCTTTCTCTTGACCCAAAAAACTTCAATTTTGATTAAAGACAAGTGGCTTCAAAAGTGATTTTATGAGCTCTGAGAATTTTTCGTGATCAAACATGCCGAGGATACTGAGGACACAGCTGAAAAACGGAGAGTAGGCTCAGACAATGCTAGACAGCGCAGCAGAAGTGAGCATAGCTCGCAAGATCCTGAAGAATCATCTGGAGACAGTGGACACGAATGAATACATTCAAGTGGAAACTGCAGATACCAGAGTTAGCAAACCTCATAAAATATATGAAATAACATTACGTATAGAGGGAGATAAGACTAGGAAAATAAGGGGTCTATTTTGGGATAATCTCTCCAAAGGCTATGACATCCTTTTAGCTGAAAAAGACTGGCCACCGGAGTTTGTCAGGGAGTGCCCTCATGGTGAAGAAATGATTATGCCTGCTTTCTCAAATCACATTTCAATTCATAAAAAAGCTTTATATGCAAGAAAGTGGGCAGTAGCCCAAGCTCCTGCATTATATAAAAACCATGTTGGATGGGATGAGGACTCTCCTCCTCACAAAATCCAGTTAAAATCACAACCAACTGCACAGAGGCAGTACCCAATTAAACAAGAAGCTAAAAAACAGGTCAGGGAGATCTTAGATCAACTTGAATACCAGGGGGTGATTGAAACTTGCACCTCACAAATGAACATTCCTTTGTTTCCTGTCTCCAAGCCAGATGATTCATATGATCTAGTTTTGGACTACAGACATTTAAACTCATGTTGCAAAACTTTTGCAGTACAAAACTCACACAGTGCAGCACTAATGAATAACATTGTGCGCAAAAAATACAAAACAACATTAGACATCTCTAATGGATTCTTTTGTCAAAATATAGCACCTGAAAGCAGATATTTGACAGCGTTCTCAATAAATGGCTCGCAGAAAAATTTCTGTCGTTTGCCACAGGGGTTCAAGAACAGCCCAGGATTATTCTCAGCGAGAGTAACATAGTTACTACAGATGTATGATGATGAGGCATTATCTTATGTCGATGACATCTATCTAACAGATGATGACTTGGATACTCACTTGAAAAGAGTGAACACCATAATACTTGGGTTCGCAGCAGAGGGTTACAAATTCAACTTTAAAAAGTCAAGAATGCCCATCTAACTGTCCTGTTTTTAGGATATGAATTATCAAGTGAAGGCAAAAGCCTGGCTGACAATTTCTTAGAGAAATGTGCTGTAATCCAAGCACCAAGAACGCTGAAAAACTTACAATCAATTCTAGGTTTCCTGAATTTCGGAACAACTTACATTATAAATTATGCAGAGAGGGTTAAACCCCTCTATGACCTAATAAGACCAGATTTTAAAACAATCAATTGGACTCAAAAACACACAGAAATTTTGAGATCATTGCAAACAGACATGTTAGCTAAAACAAAATTGCAAACACGCGATAACACACGCAACCTTGTGATTCGAGTCATCCCAGGAAGAAGCGGATTCACATACCTAACCTCTATTGAGGGAGAAACGGTACCAATAGCATACAAATCACATTTGTACACAGAAGCTGAAAAAACATTCCGTATTAAGGAAAACATTGTACATGCGGTTCAAACAGCTATAGCAAAAGAAAGAGCCCAGGCTCAAGGCAGACGGATTACTGTGTTAACAGCAGAATCAGCCTTTGAGGCTATAACAAGCCCATGTAATTTTTACTTCCGTGGCATTAAATCCAAAATGGATACAATGGGAAAATTCTCTTGCTACAGACAAAGTAAAATACTATTTTGACCCGAACATGAAAAAATTAAAAAATCTAGAATATGAAAGAGAATATCCTCTGCCAATCGACATTCTGCCCATACAACAGTACGCCTGTGTAATATATACAGACGGACATGCACAACCCTCAGTTTGGGGAAAACATGCCTATAACGCCACATGCGAGATTGTAAAAAACGTGTGGCGCGGAGGTAAATTGAGACCTCTGGTAACAAAATCACACTCTGTGGAAAATAAAACAACAAATTGAAATAATAGCGTTAAAAATGGCGCTAGATAATGCCGATCGCGAATTCCCGACACTAATAGTGTGCGATTCGTATTACTGCGTCAAATCATACAATAACGATTTTCAGAAATGGGTTCAAAACGGTTACAAAGATGACACAGGTGCCACAATCAAGCAAAAAACGCTTTGGGAACAAGTAGTTCTTTTTCAGAAAGAACTACCAAAGACTCACGTGATACATTCACTGAGTCATCAGCGTGATGGCGTTCACGTTGCAGGGAATTCATTGGCTGAGACAGCCACAGCGGAAGCCACAAAGCCGGATTCCGTAGCTACAAAAAAGCGTTCGGAAAAATACATTAACGGGGAAACAATGCTGGCGGTGAAAACGTCATCAAAAGGCGACTGCTCAGCACTACCCATCAACTATCCACTCAATTATACATACATAATCGATGCAAACTCCGTTCCTTTTGCTCAAATCCCTGGAGTGGGGGATAGAGTAATTCCAAACACGAACAGGAGAGTCTTGTTAATAGCAGACGCACATATGGGTGAAGGTCTTAGACACCTTAAGATTAAGGAATCTCTGGAAGAATTACAATCAATATACTGGTGGCCAGGAATGAGCCTGCAACATCACAAATTTGCAAAAAACTGCCCAGACTGCAACAGAGATCGCAGTGGCGAACCGGCCGGTGTATTGCCATGGCCCTTCGCTTAGTTAGCATTAGGCTAGCGGCATGCGAAACCCAGTAGGAATAACGCGTCATATTAACATATAGAGACTAGATTCACTTAAAATGTAGACCCCAGCTTTCGGCTGACGTCTGAACTGTTATAAAAAGATTTGCGAGTCTATAGTGGCATATACGCAATTGGCATGCTACATTCTGACCAGGGTCCTACCTTTAGCTCTCGAGCTTATAAGGGGGCCGTGGCCAAGCATGAGCATTGCATTGCGGGACTCTTATCACTTCCTTCCTGAGGGAAATGGGATGGTGTAAAGAAAAAACCGAGGCATAGAGCAATCTATAACGGCAAAGGTATTAGGTTCGGGGGCTGGGTGGGTCAAACATTTAATAAGTGTCCAACGTAGTCTTAATAATGTACCAAGAAATTCTCTGAAAGGTCTCAGTCCTTACAAACTATTGTTCGGGACTAGAATGCTAATCCAGGACCTCGATAGTCAAACTTCAGTGGTAAATGGAAAATGCTTTGATATCAAAGATCGTTTGGCTATTTTACAGGACTTAAACGAAAAAAGAAAAGACCTGAGCAACAACCACTGAAGAGAAACCACCTGTCCCAGCAAGGCCTGTCTGGATTCCAAAGATCGGGGATCTGGTCAGAGAGAAAATCGCGGTGAAGAAGGAATTTGGGCCTTCTTACAGAAAAACAGTACCTGTCTTAGCTGTCAACGGGACAAGATCAGTTGTACTACCGCCCCTTGCTGGTAAAAAGGAGAACCGAGTTGTATCCATCGACCTGGTTAAACCACAATCATGTGGCCAATAATAAGTAGTAGGCCAAGTGGACTCCCAAGAAATAGCAGAACACCAAAGTTTGCTACAAATCAAGAGGTTCAAACTGAGAGACTAATCACATTTGATAAACCTACAGTGAATCAACAAGGACTATGCAACAAAGCCATGGAACTTAAACCTCTTGAAACCCAAATCGCAATAATGCATCAAGAAACACCAGTCTACAATGATGTAACCACAGACTATGCTAATGAAACAAAGAAAATTCCAAAAGCAAAAAGAAATCCAGAAGCAATTGAAACAATCGACAGAACTGCATCAGGCTACTTAATCAACTTCGATGACTTTTCCGAGGATCCGAGCGAACCTGAGGAACAGCCGACAACATCAAAGACTTTTAAAGACAAAGCAAAATAACTCTTCCATCAACTACAAGAAACCTATCTGATTTCTCCATGGATTGAATTTTGGGTGGTGCTAGGTGTATTTGTCCTCATACTTTGGCTCATCATGGTACTATGCTTGGGACATTTCATTGAGGGAAAATATGTTACAATGGACACAGCAAGTCAGAATATCAACTTGGTCCTGAAACCACACAAGTCTTCACACATCGAGAAAAGAGAACTTTCTTCAGTAAACTTCACAGCCAATCCTATACCCGGTGGGGTAGCATGGGACAAAACTGATTACGATATATATGGCCCGGTTGAGCTCTTGAAGTATCCTCATCAATTTAAGGTTTCATTAAGTGACTTTGTAAAACCGAGCACATTCTCTGATGATTGGGACTTTGAAAGTATTAATGATATGATGTCTGACCTAGTTATGTCAGCTAAATTTACTGAACATGATTATTTACAGGGTTCATCTAATTATGACCAAATGTACTGTTACAACCACTATGCTAACCATTATTTGCATAAATCTGCTCAACCCAGAAATGTTTTTAAATATAATCAATGGGAACATTGTGCAACTCCACCAAAAGGCAGTTCAAAAACATTTTATGATAAATGTTCATACTTCTCAGGGTTTAACACAAGCAATGCTGAAACCTTTTATTTCAGAATGTTAAATAAGACAGGAATGAAAACCATGCTTACAAACACAAAATTAATCTATTCAGAAACATTCTTTGAAAAAATGAATACATTTGGTTTTGATTTCTGGAACGATAATATTGAAACAAAAACCATCTGGGGTACAAAAGATTGGCAGGTCCAAGGTTTGGAATCATTATTTAGAGCCTGCCTGATCCCAGAACAAATTATATTCTTGAATGACACAATTCAACAAACAACCTCTCTTGGCCTAGCCAAAATTAAAGACTTAAACAAACTGTCTATTCCAAAGCCAACACATGAAAGTAATAGCACTACAGATGTTGAGATAGACGTATCCCATATTTTAAACCAAAACAGAACACATCCTGATTGGAAGTAATGGTTGATCTGGCCCACAGACACGAATAACTGTCAAGACAGATTCCTGAACAAAATACAGGGGTTCAAATTGACCAGGCCAGACCCTAGATACTCCCAGAGACAACATCCAGGGATTGTAACAACATACAGTGTAGGAAAACTCTGCCTCGAATGGCTACACACATCCACACTGGCTGAAATTAAGCAACACTTGACTTTACTTAAAGAAGGTGCTGACTTGCGTGATTTCATTATGGGACCACGCAAACAGCGTCAGAAACGTTTCATAGCGGCCTCTATATATGCAGCTTACAACGAAGCTTGGAAAGAAACTCAAATTGAGACAGCAGAGAAAATACGGGAAATTGACCGTGTTAATTTGGAAAAATCACTTTCTGTTGTGGACAATGGGTTAATGACTCTGTCTTCCAGAATATATTCACTGGACAGTATTGTATCATCTGCAATCGATATAATAGGACAAGACTTACTAATGCTACAACATGGTCAGTCTCAATTGCGTTCTATTGTACAGCTTGGCTGGACGTTACAGAATCTGCGTTCAGGCTACGTGCCTTGGCATTTAATCAACACAACGTCATTATTCACTATCTTTAACCTTACTGATACACAAATCAGCTTGGCACAAAAGGGAGCGGAATATACAATTCTGAGCATTGAAAAACTTCAGAGATTACCATTGACAATGTCAGAACGACCTGTCATTGAATGGATAATACACGGAATCATAACTATTCCGATAACAACTTTCCAATTTCGATACTGCCAAAAGTATATACAGGCAGGCCAGTATGAAAGGTGGGGTAAAGGATACATTAAGTGAACATGGAAATTACCTTATACTCACACATGTTATAGTGAAAAAGGACAGAATGTATTGCTTAGTGGTAATAATTGTGAAAAATCACTAAGTGGTATACTTCTGTGTCAGGGCATAAATTTGCATGGGGCCTGTGAGGGGACTTCCAATAACCTTTCATGTCACCAGCTCGGCACACCTGCAACTCGAATAGAGCCATTTTTTAGACGGCTTTCTAATGGGAGCTACATTCTAATTGTGGATCACAGATGTTGTGGCTTGCTGCCAGGAAAACCTTATCTGGTAAGCATGAGTTCCATGGTCACTTGCTGTGAGCGAGTAATGTTTCCGAATGACACTCCAGACAGGGAGGGAAAAATTTGGCCCAGTTTGAATATCTCTTCTATTCGAATTGATACTTTAAGCAGAATGAAGACTGTGCTTCTACAGACGCCAGTGCACTTGACGTCATCAAAAGAAACGTATTATCTCCAAGTTGCAAGGACAACGGCAGAGATACATGCATTATTATCAACAAATTGCCCCCTACACTTCGCAGAAATGCTAAACGAAATCTTAAACATTTCTGATACGAATGGTATCGCGAGTGTATTTAAGCCAGTTTTTTCTGGACTGTTAACACCATTCTCAAAGCAGTCCTGGGTATTTTTCCTAATTTTGTCCATTCTGTCTTTGGCGGACTTCCACTCCTGTTGGGACTCGTAGCAAGCCTTAACCCAATTTGTTTGTGGTCCGGCGCGTTTATGACTGAGATTCTTTCTTTCATCTTCGTGAAAACCTAATGGTCGTCCTCTCACCGATCAGCAAGTATTGGATACTTTGTTGAACATTTGAAATCACTTCAGCTTATAATACGAGTAATCCTGGCACAAAAGGATTAATTTCTTTGTTTCTCATCACCAAAACCATTGGAATTGCTGTTGTCTTTTTGAATAGAGAGAGGATTTATCTCTACTTGAGTAAAAAGGGTCATCTACTGTATGTAGAATTTCTTTGTCCTGATGATGGGCTTGTGAAAAATTCCTTAAAAGACCGAAACGTCGACTATCCAGTCCAATTCTGCATGTGATCCATTGTATCATCTTTGATTTTCTTCTGATTTTTTGTTGAAATCATTGTGTTATTTTGTGTTAGCAGTCTGGACTTTTTGCTTAGATATATCAAAGGAGGAAATAACCTACACCTTGAATATCTAATTAATACCTATGTATGTACCCTATTTTATAAGAATGTTTTCTTCTTTTTTATAAAAAGATTCTTTGTCTTGAAAACAAATAATAATCTTCAGACAATATAAAACCCTGGTCTTCGCATTTATTTACTGTGTTAGTGTGGTAACACTGTATTTATTGATCTTTTGTGACTCTTTCCCTGAAGTTAATGATTCACTACAGCTACTGACTAAGAACAGTTTTAGGAACCTTGATTTTCATAACAGGCCCTAACAACGCTGACAAATAATAATAGAACAAAATCCCTTGCTGGCCTTTTTCTTATAACGGGACTCGTAGCAGGCATCTTATTTTTGCTACTCCTGCTTCGTTATGGCAAGCCATGTCACAGACAAGACTCCAGCAACAATGGAAGAAACTATCCTAGCTATACGCTATCGGGACCGCATAACTAAAGTCCTTGCATTAGCCCAGCTAAGATATCTGAATATGACCTGGTTTCTTTCATTCAGACCCATATGGCAGAATTGTATCTTGCCTGTGTTAAGATGTATGCTGTGCGGCGAAGAATGCGTGTTGGACACCTGTCTTACACTACAATCAGAAGTACCATTGGATACAGATACTTTGTTGAGTCCAGTAAAGGCTCATGCATCGTGTTGTCCCCAGAGGTTACCTATCCTGATGACGGCATTCGTGGAAACTTCACCACTACGATTGAAGGGTAGTTGTTGGACCTGGCCCTCTTGGCAGGGTCATCCCTAAACTTTTTGCCTTCCTCCAATACTCTCTCTGACCTGTTTTTGTTGGTTTAATGACTCTGGGCACTTTACCACTGCTGACCAGTGCTAAAGTGCATATGCTCTCCCTGTTGAAAAATGTATATGTGATTGATTTCCATGATTGGTTCATTGGATTTACTGTCAGTCCCCAGTAAAGTGCACCAGGAGTGCCAGGGCTTGTAAATGCCAATACTGCTAGTGGGCCTGCAGCGCTGATTGCGCCACCCACAGAAGCAGCCTCTTAAAATGTGTCTAGGGTCTGCCATTGCAGAACCTGCGTGCAGTCTGGTACTGTCATGCTGGCTGGGCAAGTGCACCCACTTGCCAGCCCCTAAACCTTCCCTTAACTTCATATTAGTCACCCCTATGGTAGGCCCAAGGGCAGGGTGCCTTGTAAGTATAAGGTAGGACATGTTCTGGTGTGTGTGGCATGTCCTAATAGTGAATTACTGCCAAATTCGTTTTTCACTATTGTAAGGCTACCAGTTCCCTTTAGGCCAGATGGGCTGCTGGAATTATTACACTCTATAATCCCAGCAGGCTCAGGGAACATGGTAGAAATTAATGTTTAGTATGCCTGAACTCAGAATAATAAAATACTTCTTTTAGTAAAGTTTATTTTAATATCCTGTGTTTGCAAATGCTACTTTTAGAAAGCTAGCATTTGCTTGCCTAACCATTTCAGCCCGCCTCTGCTTTTGTGTGTATCTGACTGTCTGAGTTGTATGAGTGACAGGGCTGGGAGGTGACAGGTGGTGAATAGCAGGATGACACCTTAGTGGGAGGTGGGAGTTTCCCTGAATGATGCATCAGGCTGTGCTCTGCCCCCACAATGCTGGCTCCGTCCCCCTGAGGAGCGACTGATGACTCAGCCTGCACCTGGCCCAGGAAGGACCGAAGCTTGTCAACAAAGTGCTCCTGGCTGCCCCTGTCCACACAATGCTGGCTCCGCCCCCCTGGGGAGCGGCTGATGTGCCTGCCCTCACACTGAATGCAGAAGCAGAAGTACCCACCACAAGTGCTCAGAGGCTGAGAGCAGTTATGCAAAGGCCCCCCTGGCCTGTAAGAACAAAAGAAACTGGGTATAAAAGTAGGAGCCCTGCTCCTTGTAAATTAGATCCTGTTTGCGCTACAGAAGAAACTCTGCCCGAAGAGAAGGACCTGGAAGGACTACAAGGAGGAGTGCTGTCTCTGGCCTGTGTCTGGTGCCTTGCTGCAGAAGGAGAGAGAAAGAAGAGACTACAAGAGACTTTTGCTTTTATTTTGAACTTTGTGCCAAACTTCTAAAAAGATCTCCAAGGGCTTGCTGTGGAACTTGCCCCCTGACCAGCGCCCCAGGAACAGTGGGCGCTACCCTCCCTGACCAAGGCATCAGCTGTGTGTGCTGCTTATCGCTGCAGCGCTGATTGAGGAGGACGAGAGCGTCTAGACCCCCCTGCACACCGTGACCGTGGGCTAGCAGATCGCCATAGCAACGTGAGGCCCAGCCCGCCGCTGGCCCGAGCACCGTGACTGCGTCTGCACCTGGCCCCATGAGAGCAAAGTAACGGAGGACCCGTCCGGTCCAAGCATCGAAGTCTACTGGGCTCCGCGCCGTAGATTCCCCCGCAAAGACGGACTGCCGCCCTTTGTCCTCTCCCTCTAACAGCGTCCTGCCCGACTGCCCCGCTGAAAGGGCATCACCGCGACCAGCACTTTGGCTGGGTACGTCCCGCACTTGGGGACCGTACTGCCACTGCGCCACACTCAGCCGCCGCCGTCAGGACCGAAGCGAACACTGAGGAGAGGACCTTTGACCCCATCGAGCACCGCCGCCCGCCAGGAAAGCAACGCGACGTGGGACAGCTCCCCCTGCAGCCGTCCGCTTCAGGATCCCCAAAGAATTCAAAAAGGTACTGTGTTTTTGCCCCCTCGCGGTGCGAGCGTCGTGCAATCTGAGCTTGCACCGCGCTGTGTGAACTTGGGCACCCCGGGAGCCCCGCAGCTGCTGTCTGCCCTGCAGCGCGAGCCGCCCCTGAGACAGAGGCTCCCACTGCTCCTGGCCCCAGAGGCCCCTCCTAACGCTCCCTGTGGTCCGCGGCCCCCTCCACTCGAGTCGCGCACAGAAGGGTGACTCATTGCAAGAGCGGACCCGGCCGTGCCTTTCGCTGCTCACGCGGGAAGCGTGAGCTTTGGCA
This sequence comes from Lissotriton helveticus, assembly GCF_964261635.1. Lineage (NCBI taxonomy): Eukaryota > Metazoa > Chordata > Amphibia > Caudata > Salamandridae > Lissotriton > Lissotriton helveticus. The sequence continues at coordinate 44,660,676 of NC_136065.1, forward strand.
GGCCGGGCCCAATTTTCTCCGAGGAAGTGAGCGGAGACGGAGGGAAGCGCATTGAAGCGCTAGAAAGCACTGAACCATACCAAATCTGGGCAGAAGGCCCAGAACATTGCATTGTTTAAGACACTGTGACTTTTTGCTAAGAGTAACTGGAACCTCGCATCTTTAAAGTAACCAAGACTGTATTTACAAGCCTGCTTCTAACAAAATATAAAGAGAATATATTTTTACAATACAGTTTGGTGTCATTGTGTGGTGGGATGGTTGTGATGGTATGATACTGCAAATGTTTAACCCTATGTGCCCCAGAGATTAGCCTAGACTGCTTGCGCCACACTACCTAGAGGGTGAGCAGAGGTTGTTCTTGAAGGTAACCCTTAGCCCTGACGTGGAAGAGAGGGTCCCTGCTTGTCGCCAGTGCTGCACTGCGCCAACCAGAGACTCCCCTTTCCAACAGTAGTGAAGTACAAGATGAGAGCAGCATCAACCAGGTACGACCTTCTGTAAGCAATGCTGATCGAAACATCATTGAAAGCGATCATGCGCACGACTGCATGGTAGCGACATTTTCCAACTTGGTCGAACTTTCACCTGAGGTAGTAAACTGCTTTTTTGAAAGTCTGTCTGAAATGATGTTTTCCCCCGAACAAAAAGAATAACTTTAAGCAAACGAGCACACAGCGTTCCCTGAACTCTGAATTTGGCCTTCAGCTTTGAAAAACAAAAGCTACTGGGACTATTTGGAATTTTTTTCTCATCTTCCCTTGAAAACGAAAACTTTTTCCCGATTCCTAAATATTTACCTTTTTTTTGGCACTCATCCTCTGCTTAAAGTAGAACTATTCTTAGAGAACAGAGCTTCTATTTTTAGGAACTCTAGAGACAATACATTACCTCAGCCTCTAGCATAGATACAAATAACTGTATTTATATATGATGAAGTGGTCTCGAACTTTTTTTCTGTAATAGGAGCCATTTCATGTGTAATTTCGCAAAATCATTCCACTGATATATGCATCCTATTTAATGAATGATTACTCTGCTTGAAATACTGTAACTATACTCATTTTTTTCGTGTATTTCGCATATGCCATTTTCAAATGCAAAAATTTTTATTTTGGGGTGGTTCGGTATACACATGCACTATTGGATATGTTTACTATTGCTTAGATTAGTAATTATGGACATGAATGCGTGGAGTGGGTGTAGTATGTTTATCTAGGGACCCGTATCGATATTCCTATTCCTGGCCCTTGTCCGGTTATAAATAAATAATATCCCTACAACGGCACAGAAACACGTTTCATAAATTAGTCATAGCGCATGCTGTCACATTAAGCAAGCACTATTCCTCCAGCCCCCTAGAATGCACACCGAGTTCTTAAACAAATCCAAGCCTCGAGCAACCTGGGAAATCCCCGCCTGCTATGTTTTGATTTCGTCCGAGAACTCCTGTGAAGCACTGTAAGAACGACCAGTTCTTAGTGATATCTTTATTGACGTCTTATGTCCATCCTTACGTCAAACCGAGCACCTCTCAGGTATAAATATACCAACGTTGCCCTAAGCAAACGCATGGTGGTGATGAACCCGGAGCAGCGACTACTTGCCGGAGAGCCCAGCTGATGCGAGAGCCCACGGACGCTGCCCCTCCCTTTTGACGTGCTGAGAGAGACGCTGTCTTTTCTCTTGCCGAGAAATCCAGTCTCCGGCGTTTCCAGCCCACCTTTGCGGGTGACTGGGATACCGAGTCCTGAGAAAGAGATACCAGCCCTCCTGCCTTCTAAATCCCAGGTACTGAACTGACTAAATTCTTGAGTCAGATTCTTGGCAAAACAAACTTAACTTAAACTGCTACTCACTTACTCCCTCCCATGTATTAGGCTTAGGTCAGGTACACCGGGGTAGGCGTAGTTAGAAGCACCAGTTGAGTACGATTAGTCAATGTATATATGTATGTATCTATATGGCTAAGAAACCATATCCATGCTTTTACAGTGTTATTTCATAATCCTGCTTTTACTATATGCATTTTACTTAACCCTAAGTATTGCAATTGTAGCGATTCATTTCTCTTGTATGAGAAAAGAGACTACTCAATAAATAACACCTTTTATTGAAAACGCCCGTCTCTTCTTTTCTCTGCAATCTGGTGAAACTAAGTATGCACGTACTGACTGAGTAAAATAGCTGTCTTTTGTTTTCACACGACTCTAGAGAAACACTCTTAATCAGGGAGAGCAAAGTTGTCATGTTCTATGGTTGTCAGAAACGAAATCCCTTCTTGTCTATCCAGGGAGGTTAAACTCCTCCTCGTCTATTCGAGAAAGTTTCTAGTGAACTCTGAGCTAGCTGGCACACACACCTTAAGTCTAATATAGTCAGTAAAAGACCTAGTTAACCTCTGTCCTACGTCTATACTACTGAAGATATTATTCCAATGCGCAGAGCCTATTGGGAATATAGGAACTACACAACAGGATTACTATTGCAACACGTCATCAGTAGGGTAAAACTAAGGGATTGGTGTCAAGACTGATTCCAGACACTCCCGCAGGATATGTTGGCCTATGGACCAGCTAGCTCACAGTGCCACCATAAGTCCCCCCAACCTCACCAGGGAGTGAATGGTTTTTAGCAACCATTGAACAGGACAACCCTGACCCCTCAGGGATTGTGGAAACAATGCAGTACCTTTCGCTACGTCACTCGTGCTTACTTTCCCTCAGAGAAGTACACAGAATACACAGTGGGGTGTTTCAATATATTTATTGAACCAATGTTATTTTTGTATAAAATGCACGTGCTGCAATAATCAGGAGACTGCAACAGACAAAACTGATTATTTGCACCAAAAGAGTGAACAGTAGATACATGTCTACCATGGAGCCAAAACAGTAAATATAAATATATATATATATATATATATATATATATATATATATATATATATATATATATATTACCTACTGGCGGTCGCCAGTAGGTATATATAGTTAGGATTTTTTCTCTATGGGATTTTTGAAAATTCTATGTCTAATAACTTTGGCGTTTGTGGACGGAATTGGCTGAAATTTTCAGGAAAATGGCACATTTTGTTTCTGAGCAGCCCTTGAAAATTTGGGGGGGGTTCATCAAGGGGGGGCCAAGAAAAAAGGGGGGTCCCAAAACGTGTTTTTAACATTGAGTTTTCCATAGGGCGGTTGGCCTCACTTTTAGCCCGAACGGCTGAATGGATTTGCACGAAACTTGGCAAAATTGTAGGGACTGGTAGCCCGATGTGCCTTTGCTAGGTCTCAATATATGTGCTTCAGTGGATTTTGAGAAATTAACGTTCAAAAAAAGATATATATCTGTAACAGCGGACCGGGCAGCGCTCCGGTTCGCGGACTTTTCGCGGTACGGAGCTTTGTGAAGCGAAGCTGATTGGTTCTCCGGCGTCTGTGAACATTCCAAACAGTCCGTAGCGGCCGCCATCTTGTCTCTCGGTAGGATCGAGAGACAAGAGGAGGCCAAAGCGAAGGGGCAAATGACCATAAGGGGGCATAGTAGATCCTCGCTGACCCCCTAGGTTTGATGTGGAGGTTTTAAAAGGGCCCCGCGGGGCAAAAAAAAATAATAATAATAATAATCGAACGGCTGAATGGATTTGCACGAAACTTGGTAAAATATTAGGGACTGGTAGCCCGATGTGCCTTTGCTAGGTCTCAATATATGTGCTCCAGTGGATTTTGAGAAATTAACGTTCAAAAAAAGATATATATCTGTAACAGCGCTCCGCTTCGCGTAACGGAGGTTTGCGAAGCTGATTGGTTCTCCGGCGTCTGTAAACATTGCAAACAGTCCGTAGCGGCCGCCATCTTGTCTCTCGGTAGGATCGAGAGACAAGAGGAGGCCAAAGCGAAGGGGCAAATGACCATAAGGGGGCATAGTAGATCCTCCTTGACCTCTTAGGTTTGATGTGGAGGTTTTAAAAGGGCCCCGCGGGGCAAAAAAAATAAATAATAATAATCGAACGGCTGAATGGATTTGCACGAAACTTGGCAAAATTGTAGGGACTGGTAGCTCGATGTGCCTTTGCTAGGTCTCAATATATGTGCTTCAGTGGATTTTGAGAAATTAACGTTCAAAAACAAGATATATATCTGTAACAGCGCTCCGCTTCGCGGAGATAAAATTATATCTGTATTACCTAGCTGTTGCTAACACCAGTTAGCGACGGCTAGTAGGAGATAGCGACCATCTTGGGCCCCACTTTGCATGTGAGTGATATTTATCACTAATGACATGCAAAGTGGGCATGCCAAGATGTTAGCGACTGGAAACAGTCGCTAACATCGCTATCTCCTATTATCAACTTTTGGAAATATTCGCGATAAGCGCGAATATCTCCAAAAGCTAGCACCTGCCCTGAGCAGTTCTTAGCCATGTTATCCAATGGGAGGTGGATAACATGGCTAAGAGCATTAGCTCGGTAATGCATGAATATCGCTGAGTTTTCAGCGATATTAATGCATTGCAGTCGTTTTTTATCGTATTTGCGATAAACCTTGATAATAGCAAGGTTTATCTGCGATAATTTCTGACGATGCTTAGCGGTAAAAAAATCGTTGCTAAGCATCGTTAGGGATAAATATCGCTTAACTTTGGTAATATGCCCCAACGTCTGTTAACGTTCGATTCGAAGGAAATCAGGAAGTGTTGAAAAACATTGTCTGCGCCATCTTGCCTTTTTTCAAATGCCACACTTTTGTCGTGCACGGCAGTCATTTTAGATGCCTTGACCAGACCCACTCTGTGCACTCTGTCGATCCTTAGCATGGCTCCCCACCCTCGCAAGCATCTCCCCCAGGCAGTGGTCACCCCCGCTCTCTGTCTTATGCATGGGTAATAAACCACCCCCCATCTGCGGTGCTCTTCCCTGAGAATCACACCCTGTGCCCGCCCGACACCTCCCTTTCGCCCTATTCACTACCGCACCCTCTGGCACTCCTTTTCCTCTGTGTCCGATTGTCCAGGCCGGTCCTAGGGTATCAGCTAGCCCTGCAGATGTAGTTTATGGCCCCAGCTGTAAAGAATCACCCCTCTTCAAAGGAGTTATAGTAGATCAAGGCCCACACTCGATGAGATCCGTCACAGCAGGCGCGTTCCTATTATCTGAAAACCATCCTGTATTGTGATTGGGGAGGGGACCGAGCCTGAAGCGGAAGATTCCAGGGATGACTCTTTGTACATCAAAGTTTTTACAATTATGTGTCACATTAAAAATATATAGCACTCCAACAAAGTAGTAAGATTATAAAACTTTAATAACTTATAAATATATACAAGAAAACAAAAACAGTAATAACATATAAACATTTTTAGGGAAAAACAACGAAGTAGCGGTCGGCTGTGCGAATAGTCCCAACGCAGCACAACGTCCAGATTTCTGGCGTGGGGCGTCGCGGGGGGTGGGTCATCAGTAGCAAACTGTTGTGCGAATAGTTCCAAGGCAGCAGAACGATGGCACCAAGGTGATGTCCAGTAAGTTGCCGCACTGGTTTTGGTATCCTACAATGCTGCTCCGAATAACGGCGTGGGGCGCCCCGGGGGAGGCGGCGTGAACGGGCCTCTCCAGGTCGAGTCTCGTCTGTTGTAGTGGGGCGCCCCTTTACCGTTTCAGTTGCCATTCCGTCCGCTTTTGGTCCACTGTGTCAAAAGCCGCAATTCAGCTGAGTTGCGCCCACTCTTGCGGTGCAGCGATAGGCGGCTGTCACAGGACTCTCAAAATGGCGGCAGGCTGTTTCCTTTTTGGGCCTGGTCCACTGAAATGGCCCTGGGACACCTTGGAAATCGGACGCTTGTCTGCTAGGTCTTGGACCCCATTCTCGAAAGCGTCCCCTCCGCCTTGAGGATTCATCAAAGTTTTGGGGGCCCCCGACTCCTGTAGGCTTCTGGTGGGGAGCGGCTGCCATGATTGCTCGCGGAATGACCACGACGGAGCTACGAGATGGTGGTGCTCTCATGCTGACGCCAGCTTCAGTCTGAAACATCCAGAAACAACGTGGGGCTTTCATCGTTTGGGAAAAAAAAAAGTTTTCATCCAATGAAAAGTGTTGTTTTTAGGTCATATGATCAAGCCTTCCATCATTAGGAAACCAAAAGTAAAATGAACCAATGAAAAGTTTTATAAACAAGTCACATGACCTGTTATGCGGCATAGGGTATAAAATGCGGAGAAAATACGTTGGCACGTGAGGCGGCGTCAGTAGCGGACCGATGTGCGAATAGGCCGAAGGCAACACAACGCGCCAAGATCCGGATGGCACCGAGGTGGTGTCCAGCAAGTTGCAGCACTGGTGTGGCCATCCTACAATGCTGAAAGTCGGCGTGGGGCGCCCCGTTGGCCTGTGAGTTTGCGTCAGTAGCGGACCGATGTGCGAATAGGCCGAAGGCAGCACAACGCGCCAGGATCCGGATGGCACCGAGGTGGTGTCTAGTAAGTTGCCGCACTGGTGTGGCCATCCTACAATGTTGAAAGTCGGCGTGGGGCGCCCCGTTGGCCTGTGAGATGGCGTCAGTAGTGGACCGATGTGCGAATGGGGCCAAAGGCAGCGCAACAATATTTTCTGACTAGAAGACACCACAAGGCGCTGAGATGCCAAGATTCGGATGGCACCGAGGTGGTGTCTAGCAAGTTGTGGCACTGGTGTGGCCATCCTACAATGGTAAAAGTCGGCGTGGGGCGCCCTGTTGGCCTGTGAGATGGTGTCAGTTGCGGACCGATGTGCGAATGGGGCCAAAGGCAGCGCAACAATATTTTCTGTATGGAAGATACCACTAGGCGTTGAGATGCCAAGATCCGGATGGCACCGAGGTGATGTCTAGCAAGTTGCTGTACTGGTGTGGTCATCCTACAATGCTGAAACTCGGCGTGGGGCGCCCCATTAGCCTGTGAGATGGCGTCAGTAGCGGACCGATGTGTGAATAGGCCGGAACCAGCACAAGGCGCAAAGATCCGGATGTCACCGTGGTGGTTTCATAGTTGAGAGGCACTTCATCTGCAGTGGGGCGCCGAGATCTGGATGGCACCGAGGTGATGTCTAGCAAGTTGCTGTACTGGTGTGGTCATCCTACAATGCTGAAACTCGGCGTGGGGCGCCCCTTTAGCCTATGAGATGGCGTCAGTAGCGGACCGATGTGTGAATGGGGCAAAGGTAGCGCAAGAATATTTTCTGAAGAGGAGACACCACAAGGCGCTGAGATTCGGTTACCACCGAGGTGATGTCTAGCAAGTTGCCGCACTGGTGTGGCCATCCTACAATACTGCTCCGAATAACGGCGTGGGGTGCCCAAAGGTGGGGGGGGGGGAGGCGGCGTGAACGGGCCTTCCTAGGTGGAGGCTCGTCTGCTGTAGTGGGGCGCCCCTTTACCGTTTCAGTTGCCATTCAGCTGAGTTTCGGCTGCTCTTGATGCTACAGCGACAGGCGGCTGCAACAGGACTCTCAAAATGGCGGCCTGTTCTTTGGATTTGGGCCTGGTCCACTAAAATGGCCCTGGGACACCTTAGAACTCGGACGCTCGATTTTTTTTCCTTTCCTGTACATGCAAAAAAAGGTAAATGCCCGGTACGTTACACGCTTCATCTGCCACGATGAACTCTCCAGAGGAACCGAAAAAAAATATAGTTATGGTAACTATACCATGCATCGTCATATGGAGAGGTGGCACCAATTAATTATAGTGCTGCATAAAAGAGAGATTTGGAGGAGAACCCCTGACCTGCTAGTACATTCATCAAAGAAGTGGCACTGACAGCATCAGAGGCAAGGGAAACGTTCCCAAATATTTAGAAGAACTTTGGAAAGATTAAAATGACATGTTTAGATTGTGGCAAATTAATTTCATGTGGACAGATGAGTGTTACTCTAATAAATACAGCATATGAACATCATCATAGTCGATGGTTGGTAGAGACATTTTGACTATATCCTGGACCTGCCCGTCCTCGCCCAAAATGGCGCCGGAATAAATGGGACTCGTAACTCCTTGTTGTGTACTGGTTGCAGAACCTTGAAATCACGAGATACGTATGCAGTTTTGAAGCACATGGCGGGCGGGGACGAGAATTGATTGAATATTTCGACATCCCTATTGATATTAAGTTCTGATGTGTTATTGATTACTGTACTATTGAAAGTTCGAATTAACGTCACCCATGGTACTTGCCCGCAAATGTATATCTAGATAATTTTATTGTAACTGGCCCTGTCGTATTTTAATTATAAAATGTACGTCCACCGATTCCGTAACTGTTAGACACCTTAGTTCTTGCAACCTAATGGCCCGCCCGTTACGTTCCTCTACAGTGTAAATGTCTACTCATCATATACGATTACAGTTTGCTCCGTGGCCGGCCCACGTTGTTATAGGCTCGTATTTGTATAATGAAATTTTCACAATAAAGGTTTTTAAAAGAAAACATGGTAGTAGTATATACATTGGTAAAGTTTTTAATAATAGTCACTGTTTTAGAATCATTAAAAGGCAAGTGAAATAAAGCAGACCAATTACATGAAGGGTAAAAGGTATAATACGAAGGAACGCAGTAAAGATAAATGGTCAAGGGCTGTTGTGTTTTCTACTCCTGCAACATAAAGTGATCGATAAGAATCTCATATTCAGGCGTATCGGCGACTAAGACAGCAGGTCGACCCTCTTTTGCTCAACGGCTCCGTCATGGGACGAAGAAACGCTCTTTTTCTCGAAAAAAGAATATATTTTACTTGCAGGACAGTTGTAAATTTTCCGGGAAAGTACATTAGCCTGGAACATTATAACATATATTTAAGAAAAAATAATGTTCGGAAGTAATAAAAAGCGTAATTTTTAGGTCATATGACCAAGCCTTTCATCATTAGAATAAGAAAAGTAAAATGAACCAGTGAAAAGTTTTATTAACAAGTCACATGACTTGTTATGCTTACGTTACGCGCTGCGCGCCCCGGATGACTTCCGGATGCGCTAACGCGGCGCGTCATATGACGCATTACGCGACAACGCAGGTCCAGAATATAGTCAAAATGTCTCCACCAACCAGCGGTCGGAACACAACCCCTTTCAGCAGGCTAAATAGTTCTGTTAAATGACAACAGAAGTGACAGGCAACAAGAACCATCAGTCAAAGAGGGGAGGGCTAGTTCTTCTCTACCGGGTTACATTGGGGCGCTACCGGAACTGATCGAATTGGTAGTCTACAGTGTTTCTGGATGTTTCAGACTGAAGCTGGGGTTAGCATGAGAGCACCACCATTTCGTAGCTCCGTCGTGGCCATTCCGCAACCAATCATGGCAGCCGCTCTTTATCGTTATTTTGGGCGGGGTGGGTGGCGGAGCCGAGCTGTTTTGCAGCCATCATTGTGTGGAGTTCAGTTCATCTCACTAGTTTTGTATTTGTCATGAGGGGTTGTTCCTAATGTTTCTATTTTAGCGAGGTCAAAAAGAGATCCCATTAGTGGCCTACTGATTTTGCTCGATTCCTTTTCTTTTTTTTTTACACGATTTTTCGTTATCTGCAAAGACTAAACAGAGTATTGCGACTCTGTGTTTGTTTGTAAATAGAGAATGAACCAAAGAGAACCAATTCTAAAACAGTAAATACTTGGATAACAATCAATCAAATGGAGAGAGAAGTAGGCACGACGTATTTCAACGGGGGCAAAGGCCTGCGTTAACTACCTTTCACTATCTGCAAAGAGAGAGTACTCCTAATAGAAATGAGGGGGGGGGGCACCATTCAAAGCAGATCAGTGTGCATAAACACGAAAATGTTTTCCCTTACCACGTACTTGACATTCAAAAGCTTATGATATTAAAAAACCATTGAAATTCACTGAAAAAACCATAGGTTATAGACCATATATAGTTAGGAATTAGCATTTACAAAACCTTGAAAATTCACTGAAAAAACCATAGGTTATAGACCATATATAGTTAGGAATTAGCATTTAAAAAACCTTATTTTACTCACACAAAACCATTGAAATTCCATATATAGTTAGTTGCACTAACTATATATCGCGCACCCGCAATCCACTGCTGATGATGTCACATATTACATCATTCATGACATGGTCAGTGACATCACTGATGACATCACTGATGACATCTCAAATGACATCACTGATGACATCTCATTTGACATCAATGACCACATCACTGATGATATCATTCATGTGACAATACAATGCATCTCCTCACATTTTAATATAACCTCTGTTTCACCCAGTGTTAAATACAGAGTATAATTTTTTAAACCATTGACACACCAATACTAGTTACTACATACGTACTCACTGATTCCTACGTCTACACACACATTCACTCATTCACCCATACAATCATTCATACATACAATCACTCATCTTTACAACACTATCATATGCACTCATACACCTATACAGACACTCACACTCTGCCACTCATCCATGGAGTTACTCACACACCTAGTCAGTCCTGTAAAGAATCAATCACACTTCCATTTTCTTGTCTATACAGTTAAATATAGAGCACCTTACATTTTCAAACATATACTAACACATACTTACTTTCTTATACAATCATTGATACAAGTACACATTGATCTGCACAGAGTCACACACCTCCCAGCCAGCCACACACACACTCAGTCTCCCATACAAATACTTGGACAATCAATCAATAACCCATATAGTTAATCATATAGCTACTGATCAACACATGCAGCAGTTTACAGAACAACAGACATAATGATGCACAAATTAAGACAGTTTAGTCACTAACCCATGCACTCAGTGAGACACATTTAATCACTCACTCATACATTTAGTCATGCACCTACTGAATCCTTCGTCCAGACACTTATACATCTACTCATTCTTCAATATGTAAAACATATTTAAACTTTACAGAAACACACAGTCACTGGATGATGTCATCAGTGATGTCATTTGAGATGTCATCAGTGATGTCATCAGTGATGTCACTGACCATGTCATGAATGATGTAATATGTGACATCATCAGCAGTGGATTGCGGGTGCGCGATATATAGTTAGTGCAACTAACTATATATGGAATTTCAATGGTTTTGTGTGAGTAAAATAAGGTTTTTTAAATGCTAATTCCTAACTATATATGGTCTATAACCTATGGTTTTTTCAGTGAATTTTCAAGGTTTTGTAAATGCTAATTCCTAACTATATATGGTCTATAACCTATGGTTTTTTCAGTGAATATATATATATATATATATATATATCATCAGCAGTGGATTGCGGGTGCGCGATATATAGTTAGTGCAACTAACTATATATGGAATTTCAATGGTTTTGTGTGAGTAAAATAAGGTTTTTTAAATGCTAATTCCTAACTATATATGGTCTATAACCTATGGTTTTTTCAGTGAATTTTCAAGGTTTTGTAAATGCTAATTCCTAACTATATATGGTCTATAACCTATGGTTTTTTCAGTGAATATATATATATATATATTCACTGAAAAAACCATAGGTTATAGACCATATATAGTTAGGAATTAAATGCTAATTCCTAACTATATATGGTCTATAACCTATGGTTTTTTCAGTGAATATATATATATATATATTCACTGAAAAAACCATAGGTTATAGACCATATATAGTTAGGAATTAGCATTTACAAAACCTTGAAAATTCACTGAAAAAACCATAGGTTATAGACCATATATAGTTAGGAATTAGCATTTAAAAAACCTTATTTTACTCACACAAAACCATTGAAATTCCATATATAGTTAGTTGCACTAACTATATATCGCGCACCCGCAATCCACTGCTGATGATGTCACATATTACATCATTCATGACATGGTCAGTGACATCACTGATGACATCACTGATGACATCTCAAATGACATCACTGATGACATCACTGATGACATCTCAAATGACATCACTGATGACAACATCCAGTGATTATGTGTTTCTGTAAAGTTTAAATATGTTTTACATATTGAAGAATGAGTGGATGTATAAGTGTCTGAATGAAGGTTTTAGTAGGTGCGTGATTGACTGTATGAGTGAGTGATTAAATGCGTCTTACTAAATGCACGGGTTAGTGACTAAACTGTCTGAAAGTGTGCATCAGCATGTCTGTTGTTGTGCAAGCTGCTGCATGTGTTGATCAGTAGCTATATAAGTAGCTATATGGGTTATTGATTGGTTGCACAAGTATTTGTATGGGAGACTGAGTGTGTGTATGGCTGGCTGGGAGGTGTGTGACTCTGTGCAGATCAATGTGTACTTGTATCAGTGATTCTATAAGAGAGTAAGTATGTGTTAGTATATGTTTTAAAATGTAAGGTACTCTATGTTTAACTGTGTAGATTAGAAAATGGAACTGTGATTGATTCTTTACAGGACTGACTAGGTGTGTGAGTAACTCCATGGATGAGTGGCAGAGTGTGAGTGTCTGTATAGGTGTATGAGTGCATATGATAGTGTTGTAAAGATGAGTGATTGTATGTATGAATGATTGTATGGGTGAATGAGTGAATGTGTGTGTAGACGTAGGAATCAGTGAGTGCGTATGTAGTAACTAGTATTGGTGTGTCAATGGTTTCAAAAATTATACTCTGTATTTAACACTGGGTGTAACAGAGGTTATATTAAAGTGTGAGGAGATGCATTGTATTGTCACATTAATGATATCATCATTGATGTGACCATTGATGTCAAATGAGATATCATCAGTGATGTCATTTGAGATGTCATCAGTGATGTCATCAGTGATGTCACTGACCGTGTCATGAATGATGTAATATGTGACATCATCAGCAGTGGATTGCGGGTGCGCGATATATAGTTAGTGCAACTAACTATATATGGAATTTCAATGGTTTTGTGTGAGTAAAATAAGGTTTTTTAAATGCTAATTCCTAACTATATATGGTCTATAACCTATGGTTTTTTCAGTGAATTTTCAAGGTTTTGTAAATGCTAATTCCTAACTATATATGGTCTATAACCTATGGTTTTTCAGTGAATTTCAATGTTTTTTTAATAGCAAATATCATAAGCTGTCGAATGTCAAGTACGTGGTAAGTAAAAACATTTTCGTGTTTATGCACACTGATCTGCTTTGAATGCTACCCCCCACCCCTCATTTCTATTAGGAGTACTCTCTCTTTGCAGATAGTGAAGGGTAGTTAACGCAGCCCTTTGCCCCCTTTGTAATCCGTCGTGCCTGCTTCTCTCTCCATTTGATTGATTGTTCTCTTTGGTTCATTCTCTATTTACAAACAAGCACAGAGTCAAAATACTCTGTTTAGTCTTTGCAGATAGCGAAAAACCGTGTAAAAAAACAAAAGGAATCGAGCAAAATCAGTAGGCCACTAATGGGATCTCTTTTTGACCTCGCTAAAATAGAAACATTAGGAACAACCTGTTGAAAATAGCAATGCGTATGTACATAAGCGGCGTTCATTTGTGTTCACAGTACCCCTTGTTGATTGTTTGAATCGAGCATTGAATTGTTCGAAGTTGGTTCTCTTAAGGATCTTCTCTGCCTGCAAACGAGGAAGAATAGGAATATTCTCTCTCCCTTTGCAGATAGTGAAGGGTAGGTAACGCAAGCCTTTAACACGTCGTACCTATTTCATTCCTCATTGATTGATTGATTGTCCGAACATTGACTGTTTGGGAATTAGTTCTTTTTGGAGGTATTCCCTGTTTGCAAATAAACGTAGGAAAATCTTTGCAAGTAGTGAAAGGGTACGTAATGCGGACCTTTCTCCCCCGTTGTAATCTGTCATGCCTATCTACTCCCCACTGATTGATGCACCTGTTTCACCCGGACCATTTACTAGACATACGTCATCTGGCCCGACCAGAGAGCACCCCTAGTGAAAAAGACATATGCAATAATAACGAAGTGATCACTGTATCCTGTTAACAGAAACTTTAGCATGAAACAACCTGGAAAGAAAAGAATAGGAAATCGAAAATCAGTAGGCCACTGATGAACATGAACTTTTATTAAACAACGAACAAAGAAACGATAACATAACGTAATGATAAAACCTATTAATGTCCTAGAAACAAGAAAACGTTAGAAATATGCCAGTGGTGAGAGACCAGAAAAACAGTAAGAGAAACCAAATCACCCCTCGCTGTCCCACCGCCTGCCACGCCCAAAAAATCGATAGACTAGGGAAAATGCAAGTCAGTAGAACATCCGCCCCCACTCTGGAAACTTCCAAGGTGGGGCAGGGTTCCGGCTACGCCCAGCCGGGAGCAGCCCATATAAAGCAGGTCCTGCTGCCACGCCTCGGCCAGGAGATCCTAACGTAGGGTGTAGCCGGAGGAGAGGCCGAGACCAGCGGGACCCGGCCAGGGGATTGCCTTTACAACGCTGAACAGTTGCAGGGGGGGGGGAATGTCTCCTCGACCCTCCCCTCTCTCTCCCAGTCCGGCCGCGGTGGCCCTTGAGAGTTGCAGGTAGTCCCGCCACATGCTCTTCCGGTCCGGCCACCAACGGTCGGGGGGCCGAGGCCGACGGGATCCGGCTGCAGCCAATAAACCAAGAAACCCGTTAATGGGGCCAGAGCCAGGGGCGTCCGGCCGACATCTACCGGAAGCCCGGCCCGAAGACGGACGGGACACTTCTTCTTTCTTGAAAAATGGCTGCGACAACACTGGGGGGGGGATGTCTTGCACATGCCTCCGACCCCCCCCCCCCTCGTCCTCATCGCCTGGTCCGGCCATAACAAATCTCAAGCGAGACGCCGTGGGGTGCACTGGGAGGGAGAGACGGTGCGAACAGGCCTCTCCCGCCTCCCCAGGTGGAGGCTTCCCAGCTGCACCCTCAGCGCTCCAGGCGCCCGGAAAAGGGTTCTTCCACTGTGGCTATGCTGCAACGTCTCGCCCGGCAGGGTGGAGCCCGTCCGCTCATTTGACCCCGCGATCGCCAGTAGCTACCGAACTCTCAAAATGGCGGTCGACCTGGCAAGAGCGGGCCCAGCATAAAGAAATGGCCCGGTCACTGGTTGACTCCACCACCGTAGTCCTCCACGACCTTGAAGATTCTAGAGGAGCCGCGGGAGTCTCCGACCCCCGATGGGGAATGACTGCCATGATCACCCGTGGAGTGACGAAACTGTATCCGCGGGACGTCGGCGCCAGCCTCACTTTGAATTACTAGAATCCTGCAGACCTCACTTCCGGTGAAAGCACAGTGTGACCCGGTAGGAAAAAATTGTTGCACCCCCTCCCCTTTTTGACTGATAGTTCAAACCACCGATCCTTTCCTTTGCCCTTTTAACGGAACTTTGGACTGCCTCCCCCTCTTTTACATTTTCTAGAGAAAACAAAACATTAACCACTACAATAGCATAGCAGTTGACACCAGAACTGTTTTCAAATTGAAAACCAACAACATCTTCAACAGAATCCTTTTTGTTTCTGCTGTGACCCTGCTACAGCACAGGCATTGTCCCCAGCAGTAATTCTGCAATGCCGCTAAGAATAGCTGTGGTGCCTACTGGACTCACTCACCCCCGCGGCGCCCCACGCCGTTATTTGCTGGGCGGCAACTTGCTAGACATCACTTTCGTGCCATCTAGATTTCAGCGCGTTCTGCTGCCTTGGAACTATTCGCACAACAGACCGCTACTGACAACAATATTTCATTATTGGTGCTGTCAATTTCAATAAATCTATTGGATAATTCAAAAGAAATTGCCACGGTCTCTTCGTTGTTTAAATGTTTTTACTGTTTTTGTTTTGTTGTATATATTTATATGTTATTAAAGTTTTATATTCCTACTACTTTGTTGGAGTGCTATATATTTTTAATGTGACACATAATTGTAAAAACTTTGATGTACAAAGAGTCATTCCTGGAATCTTCCGCTTCAGGCTCTGTCCCCTCCCCAATCACAATACAGGATAGTTTTCAGATAGTAGGAACACGTGTGGTGTGACGGATCTCATCGGGTGTGGGCCTTGATCTACTATAACTCCTTTGAAGAGGGGTGATTCTTTACAGCTGGGGCCATAAACTACATCTGCAGGGCTAGCTGATAGCCTGGACAATCGGACACAGAGGAAGAGGAGTGTCAGAGGGTGCGGTAGTGAATAGGGCGAAAGGGAGGTGTCGGGCGGGCACAGTGTGATTCTCAGGGAAGAGCAGCGCAGATGGGGGGAGGTTTATTGCCCATGCATAAGACAGAGAGCGGGGGTGACCAGTGCCTGGGGAAGATGCTTGCGAGGGTGAGGAGCCATGCTACGAATCGACAGCGTGCAGAGAGTGGGTCTGGTCAAGACATCTAAAATGGCTGCCGTGCACGACAAAAGTGTGGCATTTCAAAAAAGGCAAGATGGCGCAGACAATGTTTTTCAACACTTCCTCATTTCCTTCCAATCGAACGTTAACAGACGTTGGGGCATATTACCAAAGTTAAGCGATATTTATCGCTAACGATGCTTACCAACGAATTTTTTACCACTAAGCATCATCAGAAATTATCGAAGATAAACCTTGCTATTATCAAGGTTTATCACAAATGCGATAATAAACGGCCGCAATGCATGAATATCGCTAAAAACTCAGCGATATTCATACATTACCGAGCTAATGCTCTTAGCCATGTTATCCACCTCCCATTGGATAACATGGCTAAGAACTGCTCAGGGCAGGTGTTACTTTTTGGAGATATTCGCGCTTAGCGCGAATATCTCCAAAAGTTGGTAATAGGAGATAGATATCTTGCATGTTGTAATGCAAGTTATTGTGGTATATGGAACTCATACCATAATCTCTCAGGAAAGCAGAAACTGATCCTTTTGGGACCGCCTAAAAAGGCCTAGGGGGTGAGGAGTACTCTACTTTGCCCCCTTTTCACGTTCCGAACTATTTTATTTTACTCTCTTCTGTAATTACACAAAATAGCAGCGATAAGATGCATCGGAGACACACAGTGAGAGAAAGGAGGCCGGAGATGAAGAAGAGATGTCAAATACACATTGGAGATAATATAGTGGCAGAAGGGAAGTAAATATGAGTAAACTTACCATGTAACATAAAAATGTTGCACTCTATACTATAAGTCTCATTTTATACTACAATCACTTCGCTACAACCTCATAAATTAAAAATAAAAATGAATAATGTCTCAAACAATTTTTGATTTCTAAATATACATTTATTCTTCAGAATTTTCTAAATTTGAAAGAACTAGTAACATGTCCTCATCAGCAATGTCCTCATGAAAAGTCTCCAATAATGATTCTTGTAACTCTATGGTCTCCAAACACTCGATAAATTCGCCATCAAGAGATTGATCAAAAAAATCATTCAAGTCATCTCCTCCTTCTGACAATATTTCATTATTGGTGCTGTCAATTTCAATCAATGTAGTGGAATCATTCAAGTCATCTCCTCGTGACAATATTTCATTATTGGTGCTCTCAATTTCAATCAATGTAGTGGAATCATTCAAGTCATCTCCTCCTTGTGACAATATTTCATTATTGGTGCTGTCCATTTCAATCAATCTAATGGAATCATACAAGTCATCTCCTCCTTGTGACAATATTTCATTATTGCTGCTCTCAATTTCAATCAACGTAGTGGAATCATTCAAGTCATCTCCTTGTGACAATATTTCATTCTTGGTGCTGTCCATTTCAATCAATCTAATGGAATCATACAAGTCATGTCCTCCTTGTGACAATATTTCATTATTGGTGCTCTCAATTTCAATCAATGTAGTGGACAATTCAAAAGAAATTGCCACGGTCTCTTCATTGTGAGCCATTTTATTTTGAAATTGCTTGCTGTAAATTGCAGAAAAAAATAATCACTTTCATTTATCGTTTTTAGTAATACATAATATAAAACTAACGTTATCAAGTATTTAGTATAACAGAAGGACTGCAAATAAATAACAGAAAACATTTTTCAAATTATCTTCAAGTGTACAACATAGTTCCCCTTACAAATTAACAACTCACCTTTTTAAAAGTAGGAAAAGTGTTAGTACTGTGTAAATCAAACACCAGAAATTCACCACCAAAAATTCCTCACAAATGTACCTCAGACAGTAGTATCACAAAATGGCTGTGGTTTCCTCTCATTTGACATATATACATAACCAATTAACTTTCATCACACACAAATACAAACCAAAGTAACATTTTAATTGGTTCTAAATTTCAACACTTTCAAATGTGTTTTCCCCATGCAATTTTCCATAGGACATTTACATACGTCTACAGCCTGAATGGCTGAACGGAATTACACCAAACTTGGCAAAATGGTACATCAAACCTAAGAGGTCAGGAAGGATCTACTATGCCCCCTTATGGTCATTTCCCCCTTCGCTTTGACCTCCTCTTGTCTCTCAATCCTACCGAGAGACAAGATGGCGGCCGCTACGGACTGTTTGGAATGTTGACAGACGCCGGAGAACCAATCAGCTTCGCAAAGCTCCGTAACGCGAAAAGTACGCGAAGCGGAGCGCTGTTACAGATATATATCTTTTTTTGAACGTTAATTTCTCAAAATCCACTGGAGCACATATATTGAGACCTAGCAAAGGCACATCGGGCTACCAGTCCCTAATATTTTACCAAGTTTCGTGCAAATCCATTCAGCCGTTCGATTATTATTATTATTTTTTTTTTTTGCCCCGCGGGGCCCTTTTAAAACCTCCACATCAAACCTAGGGGGTCAGCGAGGATCTACTATGCCCCCTTATGGTCATTTGCCCCTTCGCTTTGGCCTCCTCTTGTCTCTCGATCCTACCGAGAGACAAGATGGCGGCCGCTACGGACTGTTTGGAATGTTGACAGACGCCAGAGAACCAATCAGCTTCGCTTCACAAAGCTCCGTTGCGCGAAAAGTACGCGTCCTGGGCCGCTGCCCGGTCCGCTGTTACAGATATATATCTTTTTTTAAACGTTAATTTCTCAAAATCCACTGGAGCACATATATTGAAACCTACAAAAGGCACATCGGGCTACCAGTCCCTACAATTTTGCCAAGTTTCGTGCAAATCCATTCAGCCGTTCGGGCTAAAAGTGAGGCCAACCGCCCTATGGAAAACTCAATGTTAAAAACACGTTTTGGGACCCCCCTTTTTTCTCGGCCCCCCCTTGACGAACCCCCCCCAAATTTTCAAGGGCTGCTCAGAAACAAAATGTGCCATTTTCCTGAAAATTTCAGCCAATTCCGTCCACAAACGCCAAAGTTATTAGACATAGAATTTTCAAAAATCCCATAGAGAAAAAATCCTAACTATATATACCTACTGGCGACCGCCAGTAGGTAATATATATATATATATTCACTGAAAAAACCATAGGTTTCACACCAGTTATAGTTAGCTGAACATTTTACTCATACAAAACCATTGAAATTCCCACGTTATAGTTAGTTGGACTCACTATAACTCGCGCGCATTTCCGTAAAGCTACCAAAACATCACTCAGGCGCGCCGCGTAAGCGCCCCCGGAAGCGCCTACGTTCGCGCCGCGTAAGCGCTCCGGTGCGCGCAGTGTAAGCGCGACATGTCATGTGAACGTAAATTAACACTTTTCATTGGTTGCTAGCAGTTTTTTTAAAAAAGAATGAAAACCTCACCCATTTCCTTCACTTCTTCTTTCACTTTTGTGACTGAAAGACCTGTTTTTTGCTGCTCAACCTTTTTGGAATTAAAATGGCTGCTAGACCCACCAGTAGCAGTGAGGTCTCAGATGGGTTCATAGAGGAAGAGGCTCCTCAGCCTAGAGTAAAGGAGCACTTCATATGGAAGTTTTTCTCAATACCAGCAGATAAAAAAAAGTGAATGCTCCAAAGGTGGAGTGCCGAATTTGTCATACTGTCCTTTCACGGGGTGACCCTACCAGGAAATACTCTTTTGGAAATTCGACCATGATTCGGCACGTTCAGAGGAGGCCCCCCCAGAACTATGCCCGGGAGAGTGTCAGGGCTCTGGCACGAGATGCTCGAAGGGATGGTGCTTCTACTTTGACTGGAGGAGCAACTGCATCATCGGTGAGGGGGCGACCAGAACAGCTGATTCCAAATATTCAGCCTGTTTTCAATGGCATCACAATCAAATGCAAAGATTGTGATGAACTACTTTGTTATGGTGAACAAAGTATTATGAACATTGTCCGAACCAGAGAAAATCACCGCTGCCATCCCCAGCCCTAATTTAGATTCTTTTTTTTTCTCCTGTTGAGCAGTTTGATATTCCCTGTTTTTGTTGAGAAAAAAACGAAAAAAGAAGAAAAAAAAAGTTCTTTTTAGAACTAACTCCAATTCTCAAAAAAGAGCTGTATTCTTAAAAATAATCAAAAAGAGTAACTGAAGTGGAGTGCAGTGAGAGAGGAGAGGAAAATGAGTGAGAAAGCAAAGAAAGGGACGAGAGGGGAAGGGAAGTGAAGTAGGGGGACTGAAAGAAGGTTAGTGTGGGAGGTGAGTGAGGAGAAGGAGAGTGAACATGGGGAATGAGGATAAGTGAAGAAAATGTAGTAAAGGAACGGGGTGTGGAAGGGTAATAAAAGAGCAGTGATGTTGAGGAAAGAGTGGAGATACAGACAGGATAAAGGCAAGTGAGTGTGAGACAAGGTGAGTAAGGAAGTGAAGAGACAGAGAAAGTGAAAGAAAAATCTGAGAGTAGAAGACTGGATGAGGGACGAAAGAAACATAAGTGAGGGAGTGTGGCTGTGTTATAGGGAGTGAGCGTGATAGAAGAGGAGTGACAGACTAAGGGGTCAGAGAGAATGAGGCTAACAGAGAGAGAAAGAGGGAAGGGGAGTGTAGAAGTAAGAGGACAGAGGGAGTAAGAGAAGGAATTAGTGAAGTCGAGTAAGGAGAGTAAGGGAAGAGAAAAGAGTGAAGGAGCAAAAGAAGGAAAGAGACAGGAAGGAAAGAAAAGGTTAAGGTCTGAAAGAAGGTGAGTGTGGGAGTATGGCTGAGTTATAGGGAGTGAGCGTGACAGAAGAGGAGTGAGAGACTAAAGGGACGGAGAGAATGAGGCTAACAGAGAGAGAATAAGGGAAGGGGAGTGTAGAAGTAAGAGGACAGAGGGAGTAAGAGAAGGAATTAGTGAAGTGGTGTAAGGAGAGTAAGGGAAGGGAAAACAGTGAAGGAGTAAAGAAAGGGAAGTGAGAGGAAGGAAAGTAAAGGAGAAGGTCTGAAAGAAGGTGAGTGTAGGAGTATGGCTCAGTTATAGGGAGTGAGCGTGATAGAAAAGGAGTGAGAGACTAAGAGGACGGATAGAATGTGGGTAACATAGAGAGAGTGAGAAAAGGGGAGTGAGTAAGTTAGAGGACAGAGGGATTGCGAGAAGGAGTTACTGAAGTGGAGTAAGGGGAGTAAGGGAAGGGAAAAGAGTGAAGGAGCGAAGGATGGGAAGAGAGAGGAAGGAAAGTAAAGGCTGAAGGTTTCAAAGAAGGTGAGTGTGGGAGTATGGCTGAGTTATAGGGAGTGAGCGTGACAGAAGAGGAGTGAGAGACTAAAGGGTCAGAGAGAATGAGACTAACAGAGAGAGAATGAGGGAAGGGGAGTGTAGAAGTAAGAGGACAGAGGGAGTAAGAGAAGGAATTAGTGAAGTAGAGTAAGGAGAGTAAGGAAAGGGAAAACAGTGAAGGAGTAAAGGAAGGGAAGTGAGAGGAAGGAGAGTAAAGGAGAAGGTCTGAAAGAAGGTGAGTGTGGGAGTATTTATTTATTTTTATTTATTTTTACCATTTGTTAAGCGCACTGTTACCGGGCGGTGTCCTGGCGCTGAAACAAGTATGGCTCAGTTATAGGGAGTGAGCGTGATAGAAAAGGTGTGAGAGACTAAGAGGACGGAGAGAATGGGGGTAACAGAGAGAGAGTGAGAGAAGGGGAGTGTAGAACTAAGAGGACAGAGGGAGTAAGAGAAGGAGTTAATAAAGTGGAATAAGAAAGTAAGGGAAGAGAAAAGAGTGAAGGAGCAAAGGATGGGAAGAGAGAGGAAGGGTAGTAAAGGAGAAGGTTTCAAAGAAGGAGAGTGTGGGAGTATGGCTGAGTTATAGGGAGTGAGCGTGACAGAAGAGGAGTGAAAGACTAAAGGGACGGAGAGAATGAGGCTAACAGAGAGAGAATGAGGTAAGGGGAGTGTGGAAGTAAGAGGACAGAGGGAGTAAGAGAAGGAATTAGTGAAGTGGAGTAAGGAGAGTAAGGGAAGGAAAAACAGTGAAGGAGTGAAGGAAGGGAAAAGAGAGGAAGTAAAGTAAAGGAGAAGGTCTGAAAGAAGGTGAGTGCGGGAATATGGCTCAGTTATAGGGAGTGAGCGTGATAGAAGAGGAGTGAGAGACTAAGAGGATGGAGAGAATGGGGGTAACAGAGAGAGAGTGAGAGAAGGGGAGTGAGTAAGTTAGAGGACAGAGGGATTGACAGAAGGAGTTACTGAAGTGGAGTAAGGGGAGTAAGGGAAGGGAAAAGAGTGAAGGAGCGAAGGATGGGAAGAGAGAGGAAGGAAAGTAAAGGAGAAGGTCTGAAAGAACGTGAGTGTAGGAGTACGGCTACGTTTTAGGGAGTGTGTGTGACAGAAAAGGAGTGAGAGACTAATGGGACAGAGAAAATGAGGGTAACAGAGAGAGAATGAGAGAAGGGGAGTGTAGAACTAAGAGGACAGAGGGAGTAAGAGAAGGAGTTAGTAAAGAGGAATAAGAAAGTAAGGGAAGAGAAAAGAGTGAAGGAGAAAAGGAAGGAAAGAGAGAGGAAGGAAAGTAAAGGAGAAGGTCTGAAAGAAGGTGAGTGTGGGAGTATGGCTGAGTTATAGGCAGTGAGCGTCACAGAAGAGGAGTGAGAGACTAAGGGGGTGGAGAAAATGAGGCTAACAGAAAGAGATTGAGGGAAGGGGAGTGTAGAACTAAGAGGACAGAGGAAGAAAGAGAAGGAGTAAGTGAAGTGGAGTAAGGAGAGTAAGGGAAGGGAAAAGAGTAAAACAATGAAGTAAGAGAAGAGAGAGGAAAGAAAGTAAAAGAGAAGGTCTGAAAGAAGGTGAGTGTAAGAGAGGAGTGTGAAAAAGGGGAGTAAACGTGGAGATTCAGAATAAGTGAGGCAAGCGCAATAAGGGAACAGAGGTGTGGGAGCATCAAAGAAGAGTAGTGAGGTTAAGGAAAAGTGTATAGGGAAAATACATTTTGTACATCAAACTTACCTTATAAGTAATGTAAACTTATTTTCATATTTCCATTAAAATTGATATCTGTGAAAGACAAAAAAAAGTTAGAATATTTATAATATATATTTTACAATACAAGAGACAAAGTACGACATTAAAAGTCATAAAAGGTTAGTAAGAGATAAAGTAGAAGTGAAGTAGTCACAACGAAAAACAAAGGAGTGGTGAAGGTCAGAGAGAGTTAAAAAGAAATACAGAGAGAGCAAATTGCTAAAAGGATAAGGACATAGATACATTCAGTGACAGTGAACAAGAGCAGGAGAGAGAAATAAACTGAAGGTGAGTAAGATCCTAAAGAAATATGCATTACGAAAACTAAAGGCAGAAAGGAGAGAAAAGAAGGGGAGTGAGTGACAGAGAAGCAGGAGTGAATAACAGTGGGTTTATGACAATGAGGCATGGAATTTGAGTGAGGGTGAATGTAGGCTTGTAAGACAGTGAGGACACAATGGGAGTGAAGGTAACAGAGAGGGAGTGAGGGAAGACAAGTAAGAATATGAGAGAATAGAGGGAGTAAGACAAACAGTGAGTAAAGGGCAGTAAGGTGAGTAAGGGAAGGAGAATGACAGAGAGCAAAGGAAGGGAAGAAAGGGAAGAAAAGTGAAGCAAAGGGACTGGGAAAAGGTGAGTACGTGATGAAAGAAAGAAGAAGGGTAGGTAAAGATGATGATTGAGGATAACTGAAGGAACTGAAGTAAGGGAACAAGGGTGAGGGTGCGTGAGTGCAGGAGAGTGAGGTTGATAAAAAGGAAAATAAAAAGAGGATAAAAGCAAATGAGCTTGAGACAAAGGAAGTGAAAGAGTGAGAACATAGAGGTAGTGAAGGAAAGACTGGGAGAAAGAAACTGAGTAAGAGAGCAAAGAAAGATAAGTAAGGGAGTGTGGGTGAGTTTTAGGGAGTAAGGATGACGGAAGAGGAGTGAGAGAGTAAGAGGATCGAGAGACTGAAGCTAAGAGACAGGGAGTGAGGGAAAGGGAGTGAGTATGTGAGAGGACAGAGGAAGTGAGAGAAGGAGTGAGTGAAGTGTAATAAGGTGAGTGAGAGAAGGGGAATTATTGAGGGAACAAAGAAAGAAAACAAGGGGAAGGGGAGTGAAGTACAGTGACTGACAGCTGGAAAGTAGTGGATGGGAGAGAGGGAAAGGGCAGTGAAGGAGTGGTTAATGAGAATAAGTGAGGAAAGTGGAATAAGGGAAGGGAGGTGAGGGAGAGTGCAAAAAGGCTAGGAGGGTGAGTTAAGAGGAGTGATAGAGGGTGGAAATAGGTAAGTGAGCATAAGAGAATGGGAAAATAATATATATTTAATAATAGAAAATACAAAATAATTTCAACAACATGTTATATGGTTTATTTTTGCTGTTCTCGGAATATATTGAATTTCACTTAAAACAGTGACTTCAATAGTACTCATCATATAACAGCGGGCAAAAAAAAAACACAATCAAAATGATTGTGTTTAAAAAAAAACATAAAATCTTTTCTTAAATAATGTAAATTTTTTAAAAAACATATCTAAACTCACTTTTGATCCATCCACTTTTCCACGAGGCCAAATAGTATATGGAAAGTCCTTTTCTTTGGAAATTAGTCCAGAATATTCTTAATTTCTCATTTACCCGACTTTCTGAAAGAAAAGCTCCAACATCTTTTACATTATGAAACAAGAGTTTAATTTCCACCTCTAGCTTACTTTTTATAAATAATTTCTATAATACTCACAGCACACACTATTTGATATACTTATACTATCTCTATGTCAAGTACATGTTTTTTATTATCTTCATCACTCTCATTTAGAAAGTAATTTTGAACAGCAAACTAAGTTATATTAACTGCTGCAATCTTCATAGGTCAATTACCTTCCCTAAAATTTCGGTTGTAAGAACACTAGGTAAGAATTTAGTAAGTCAGAAGGCAAACGTTGTTTGAAAGTCAATTGGGTCTCATTACAGTCTTTCCAGCCTTTTTGACATTTTAAATAACATGTGTAATGTCCTGATGTTGTTGAAGGACCATCATGGTAAATAAGTGCTGCAGTTGTAAAGGTTCTTCCTGAAATTGATAATTGAGAAGCCACAAATTTTTTAATTAATGTTGTCAATTTACTTCCATCAGGTCTACATCGTTGGAACATTAAAATAACATACTGTCCATATCTTCGTAAAAATAAAGTTGATAGCATTTCAGATTTACATTGAGTACATACCATGTTTTGATTTGCTTCTCTAACTAGATTATTAAAATACACTGATTTGCAGTCTGGTAAAGTCAAATATATAAATCTTTCAGTGTCTACTGTAGTACTACTTGAAAAGGAGCAATTGTCGCAGACATGTTGCCATTTATAAGAAAGGCCAAAAAGATTTTCTACATCTACACCTTCATCTTGCAATACAACAAGCATATACATTGGAAATTCCTGACAATCTTGCTGAATATTCTGTGAAAATTGATTTAGACCAAAACATATGTCTAAAACCTTTCGAATTTCAGAAACACTTTGTATTTTTGTTCTATCACTGCTACATTTCTCTAATACAGAATTTAATAAACAACAAAATGTTATGATCACGATTTTCAGCAATCTGTTCTTGTACAGTTTGGAGAAAGAAAACAACATTAACCACTACATTAGCATAGCAGTTGACACCAGAACTATTTTCACACTGAAATCCAACAACATCTTTAACTGAATCCATTTAGTTTCTGCTTACAATTACTGGTTCATCTACCTTTTTTCTTTTTGCTACAACTTCACTACAAGTTTTTCTCATTTCTTCTTTTTCGGCCTACCACACGCTTTTCAAATAGAGGATATTGAGGTAAATTTGGAGTATACTCTCTTCTTAACCTATTATATTCTTTTACACAATTTAGATCTGCATTAATCTTTGTCTCATCAAAATCAATCAAGTACAATCCTGATAAAGTTCTGACTCGAGATAAAGCAACATATGCCATACCCTCCTTGAACACAGAATTTCCAATATTCACCAAAGCACTATTAACACTTAAACCTTGAGATTTATGAATAGTTACTGCAATGCCAAAGAAACAGGAAACTGTTTTCTGCGGACATATAAATCTTTTACTAGTAAAAAACGGGCAGAACAACAACTGATTTGTTGTACTTCTTCAATACCATCAAATTTAATTTTTATAATTTCAATTCCATCTCTATTTCGGTAATTCACAAAATCCACAACATGACCAATTGCTCCATTTACTAAACCTCTTTCCACATGTAAATTACGTCGTAAAATTATACGACAATTTAAAGATGCATACAGAGTCTTTTCCATACCAGCAGTTTTAGATATTGTCTTCTCTAAAGAATCCAATTTTGATTTCAACTTCTCTGACAAAATAATAGTTGCTCCTTCATGTTCAATTTTATCAATAGCTTCCAGTTTCACAATCTCTTGCTTTTCTAACTTTAACATTTTGTTGTTGAAGATTGAACATTCTTGGAGAGTTGACATCAAGCATATGACAGATTTGTTTTCAGGAATTTTCTTAAAAATATTCTCTGGGAGAATATTTTCATTCGGAAACAAATTTGAAATTAATGGTCCATGTAAAGCTTCTTTACCATGCTCAGTTAGTTTTCCAATTCTTACATCTTGTAGAATATTTTTATAATCTTCATCCTTTGCCTGTCGCATATTTTGAAGCAGTTCTGCATATTTAAAATATAACCAGATATTCACATTTCCAATGCTTCCTAAGCACTTCCTGGTATCTTCATGCGTAAGCATTTTAAACACTGGCTGTCCTTTCACTGGAGTTAGTTGCAGTAAATCTCCAAAAACAATGTTGTGTTTGCCTCCAAATAACAGATCATACTCTGTTTTAAGAATTTCTTGCATTCTTAAATGCACAAAAGCAAGCATTACATTTGATACCATGCTTACTTCATCAATGATAAGAAGTTTCATTTTCTTTAGGAATCTTGAAACTTCACAACAAGCTTCTCCAGATAGCTTGTGGTATTGTAATTTGTTATCATGCTCCACTGGCAGCATCAATAAGTGATGTAAAGTAATCCCTTTAATGTTGTGTGCTGCCAACCCAGTTGGAGCAGTAACAACACAAGAGAGCGATGACTCCGTTGTTGTCTGCAAATATGTTGCAATCGCTTTAATAAGGAAACTTTTCCCAGTTCCTGCTTCTCCACTCACATATAGTCGCACTCTTTTTTCTCATGAGATAAACCATGCTCAATGTGTTCTGTGACTTCGTCATATATTTGTCTCTGCTCAACGTTTCGTTCTTTTTCCAAATCTTCTAAGTCAACTCCATCCTCCTGAGCTTGTTCCATGGCTCTTTCAACTTCATCCATGACAGTAGCAGCTTCATTTTGTATACTTGGTCCTCCTAGTGGATCCTGACTCAATGAAGCAGAACTCTGACTATCTTGAGAACTATCTCTAGCAATCTCTGCTGCAATTGTAGCTTCTTGCTGTATTTCCTCGTTCAACATTTGGAGATAATTTGAAAAAAACAGGACATTCTATCGTATCCTTGGTTGCATTGAATGAATCTTCATAAGTAAGAAAATCTCCAAGTAGTTCCTTTTCTGTACGCCAAGGCTTAAAGAGTTGCAAATGAGCTAAGTAATAAAATTCCCTTTTGTCTGGAGAATCAAAACTCAATTTTTGATGATTAATCAAATGGCCTTTTCTTTGTTTCACTAGACAGCCTTCACAACCAATTACAGCATATACACCTTTATTGATGTCTTCTGTGACGTTCTTTTTAAAAATATAGGTTTGCAGAACTTCATAGAGACAAACATTCTCAAGGTGAGTACTTCTATTTGGATAGTATGTATCCAACATGTTTGTCTTCAAAATATCTGTACTGTCTGGTTCTTTCTCCGCCAAATACTCAATTTCTTGTACAGATTTCAAAACTCGGTTTCGTGTTGCAGCAAGACCTAGACTCACCCAAATGATGGTTCTAGATTTGGCATATACACTTGCTGATGACAACCGATCAGAACATTCATATGCTCCAATTTCTCGATGCGACAACATCTTCAGACTGTAACTGTATAATTTCTTGCTTAGACTCTTTTCATGTGAAATTTCCTCCCACATTTCCTTCAGTTCCGTCTTTTCTGATTTTGTGATGTAAGAGTACACATATCGAGCCACAGCAATAGAGTTGTCAGCCACATATTGAATATCCATGTTAGCATTCCACATGGACAAAATGACTGGGTTGTAGTCATTTATGAATTTGGATCCCTCATTTCTTCTTAGGTTGTATGTATTTTTGGGTGATTTTCTTGTCACAGTATGTCGCAGAGAAGATATAAAATAGTTGACTCTTCCTTTCGATGTTACTGGACGTGGAAATGCAAATCGACATTTCGTGTAGAACTTGTCCTTGGATTTGTATTTTCTACGACAGTATTTCCCACAACGATGGCTTTGAAAGCGTAAAACTTGATGTCTTAAATTGTTTTCTTCTGTACTTTTCGGAACAGCAGATGTAGAATACTGCTCAATGAAACTCATCACTTTCTCATCTGAATCTGTTCCAAATTTTGGTGCATCTTTTATCCATAGCAGCATATGTATATGAGGAGCACCTCTTGCTTGATACTTCTTTCTCCAAAAGAAATCCAACACCTCTCCAAGCGGAGGATTTTTTTTGTTTGTAATAAAAGACATCATAGCTTCAAACCTATGATAAAAATACCTGCATACATTAACTGGATCCAAAGAGCACAGTTCTCCAGGTGTCTTGTATTCAATATTTTCAATGTTTTTATTTGCCTCTCGTAGAAATTCAAGTAAGTCTTCCCAAGCATATATCCCGAGCAGTTGCAATCCGCGTTAGGAAAAGCAATAAAGAAGAAAAAGTCTTTCAGTATCAATCTTCTTCTTTTAATGTTCTTAAAATGATATTTCTTCAGATCTTTAGCCTTTAGCCAACACGTGTTTCGTCTACAGCAGTCTTACAAACTTGTAAACATCAATTCTTATGTCATTAACATTACCCACAGTAGTAGGACAAAAAATTCATTCCTGTACTCAGTAGGGAAGTGACATCACTAGATAGACTTCTACCAGACAAATTCATCACCTGAATATCATCTCTGATTTCTAACTCTTTTGGTTCGCCCTCCCCCATGAGCGGGTATTGTAATGTCCCCTTCCGCTTACATTTCCTGCCGCCCCTCTTGCCTCTTGTGGTCCTGTTCTTACATCCTCTCTTGATCCCCATTGTCGTTGATTGACATCCTTGTTGCCAATTCTTATTCTTTGCACTTCTTTATGGTTTTTTATTCTTTCTTTACACTTCAGGTGAACTTTTGTTTTCACTTCTGGTTGCACGGTTTTGGTGGTATACACAAATGTAGATAGTGGTATTATACTTGAAATTGACTCTTGCCATTTTTTGTAAACACTCAACGTGAGAGAAAAGTTGAGGTGATTTGTAAATGTTAATTACTTGGTTTTAAGTGTGTGATATGAATTATACATGGATTAGTAATTACATTTTATTGTATGTTTTAGCCCTGACGAAGTCTATCAGCATAGACTGCTGTAGACGAAACACGTGTTGGCTAAAGGCTAAAGATCTGAAGAAATATCATTTTAAGAACATTAAAAGAAGAAGATTGATACTGAAAGACTTTTTCTTCTTTATTGCTTTTCCTAACGCGGATTGCAACTGCTCGGGATATATTGCTTATAAATGTCTTATATGTAGTTTACTACATTGTTTTTGACGCTGGATAGACGTCACTATTGTCCCTTGTAGCAATATTGAGAATTGATTTAACTTAAATATTAGACATTTGTGCGCAATTTGAAGAACCTTCTATCTTGTCCTTTTTCAAAAAATCTTCCCAAGCATACTCAGCACAGCTAAGAGTGAGGAACCATGTAGGAGTTCCTAAGTTTCTTAGCATACATTTGAATTCCCCATGACGATGGTACCAATACTCGTTAGTACCACGCTGACATGCCATGAGGTTAATTAGCTGAGATTCCAAAACACTGTCTTGCAGTTTCACTTTATCCATAAAATCCCTTGCCGAAACATTTTGTAGATGTGTTCCACTTTTCAGTATATGGTTTACTGCATAGGAAAGTCCAGACAAGTCACTCTCAAACAGTAGATGGAACAAATATGGAATGCATTGACGAAACCTTGGATCTTCTGCATATAATCTTGAAGTCCGGTATTCAGATGCAGGAATTTGAACAGGTCGGTCGTCATGTCGTCCACCTTCACCTGTTGGAAATAACTGTGGAAAACAACGAGCTTCCAAACTTTCTTCCCATACACTAATGGGACTTCCTTCGGCTTTTTTCATCTGAAACAAGTCAATAGCATTCCCCATTACATCTTTGGAATGCAATGGATGAACACTATAATGTTCATAAATTTCTTCACTTCTAGAGACATCAACTTTTTCTATTTGCCCAGCAGAGACATCAGTGTCCTCTTCTACAGTTGTTTCTTCTTCTCCCACATACACATTTCTATAGTACTGATTACTTTTTACCAAATACAACGTTGCCTTCTTGACTTTCCTAACATCCACTAATTCTTGCCAGATTTTCTTACTTTTTGTCGGAACACCATTAACTAGAATAACCAGAGGTTCCTCTTCTACTTTTTTTTATACCAATTGTATCAATATTTTTCTTAAAATCTAGAGGCAAATAAACAACTCTTTCCTTTAATCCTCTCTGTAAATCTGAAGGAGGTAATTTCCCTGTCTTAGGCTCCATGCGAACAATGGCCTGAAAAGGATGTACACATTGAATCAGAATAGACTCATAGGTATTTAAATCCATCAATTCAGAAGGAATGTCTACCAACTCCAGATTATTATGAACAGCTCTAGCAGGCATTCTGTTTTCATTTAATTTATTATAGCAATATTTACAAATACGTTGATCAGAGCCCAAATCAAAACAATTTTCTACCAACAAATAAGTTGCAAAATCCTTCCACTCATTATTATTTATCTTTTCGCTTTTTACATATAAATCAACTAATCTAGTCTGATGCTTATAATGAGTTCGTCAACAACACACACAAGAAAAATTAGGCATTTCACTTGAATTGACCTTAAACTTTGTAATTTCATTTGCAAATTTTCTGTACTTAAAATCTCTACATTACCTTCTACTACTGTATCAATTTCTGCACTGACCTCTTTTTCACCAAAGTAACAAAACTCAATTTCGTCACAAATGTTTTTGACATCTAATTCAGTTCCATGCAAAAGAGCACTGTTTAACTGTTTTAGTTTAAGTGCTGGACTTTTTGCATAATACAACCTTCTCACTAATGTCCTCACTTTATTATGATGCACTGCTAACATCCTAAAATGGTGAAAAACACTCTGACATACTTTTCTTGAAAGACAAGCCAGTGAATGCCCTTTCAAACCTGTTTTTTCTCTCACTCTACAAGGATCTAACTCTTGTAAAATTTTCATTTTTTGTTTCACACTTTTCTTAGTATATGTCCGTAAGAAAGTGCGAAACGAATCAATTGATTCCTGTTGGACACTACAAATACTACTACAATTCCATGTATACACTGGAGCCTTAGGACATCTCCCTAAAACTTCATCAGCTAACACCTCTTCTGTATTTCTAGGCACAATCTCTTCTTTTTCAACCGGACAACCGTCCTTCACCTCATATGCTCGACCACTGGTGTCAACTGCATGCACCAAATCATTATCCTGAAAGTAACTTTCTTCATTAAAAAATGGCTCACAACTTGAACTATGCTTCCATTCTCCAGAAAAAACATCACAGAAATTAGTTCGATTAATTACTCTCCTCCACTAACATTTTGATTTGAACACATTGATTACCTTATCAAGTGTACGAATTCTATTCATTACTAAACTAAACAATTTATTTTTCACTTTAAATGCTTCATCCACAATCTTAACTATGTTTTTTTTTCTTGTAAAAAGCGGTCTTTTTTTGATACCTCTTTAAATTTTTTGATACTATTCTGTTGTAAAACATTGGTCTACGAATTTCAGTAAATTGGTTGCTCCTTCTTTTCTTATACAAAATATCATCTCCTCGTACAGGTCTAACATTTTTAGAAGGACATCCTGTCTTCTTTCTAATTACAGGTGTTTCATTGTTGTTTGCAAAAAAACATTTTTTTTCTTGACATTTCAATAAGTTCCTGAGAAAATTTTTAGTTTGCTTACCAGGAGCATTTTTTTTTCTCTGAAGATTTTATTTTGGTTGGTTCTTGATTTTCTTTTTCCTTAGACCTTAATTTTCTTTTATAAACTTTTTCACGTCTTTGTTTCGAAGGCATCTTTTTCTTTGTTTGTATAGATGATTATAATCTGTGGTAAACAAAAAATAACATATTATAGACCACTACAAACATATTGCATAGCAATTACAATAAGTAAACAATATAAACACTAGTATACAACAAAAGGCTGATTTACATTACATCTGCTGTGCTTTGTGTCAAAAACGATTTAATTAATGTTATGTCTTGCTTATATATATAGGAGGCCTGTTTTTGCCCTGTAGATACAGTGAAATAATATGAACTGAGAAGCACATACTGCTTGCAGACCCAGAGATGGTAGATTACATGTAATGTTGTGGACATGTGCCTTAGATCACACTGTGACTGAAGCTTGATTCACCCATCAGTGTGATCTTAGGCAGAGTCACACATACTGTTGGCAGAGACAGACACAGTACATTATATGTAACATTCTGATCATGTGCCTAAGATCACACCGTGACTGAAGCTTGATTCACCCATCACTGTGATCTTAGGCAGAGTCACTCATACTGTTGGCAGAGACAGACATGGTGCATTATATCTAACATTCTGATCATGTGCCTAAGATCACACTGTGACTGAAGCTTGATTCACCCATCACTGTGATCTTAGGCAGAGTCACACATACTGTTGGCAGAGAAAGACATGGTACATTATATCTAACATTCTGATCATGTGCCGAAGATAACATTGTGACTGAAGCTTGATTCACCCATCACTGTGATCTTAGGCAGAGTCACACATACTGTTGGCAGAGACAGACATGGTACATTATATCTATCATTCTGATCATGTGCCTAAGATCACACTGTGACTGAAGCTTGATTCACCCATCAGTGTGATCTTAGGCAGAGTCACACATACTGTTGGCAGAGACAGACATGGTACATTATATCTAACATTCTGATCATGTGCCTTAGATCACACTGTGACTGAAGCTTGATTCACCCATCAGTGTGATCTTAGGCAGAGTCACACATACTGTTGGCAGAGTCAGATATGGTACATTATATGTAACATTCTGATCATGTGCCTAAGATCACACTGTGACTGAAGCTTGATTCACCCATCACTGTGATCTTAGGCAGAATCACACATACTGTTGGCAGAGACAGACATGGTACATTATATCTAACATTCTGATCATGTGCCTAAGATCACACTGTGACTGAAGCTTGATTCACCCATCACTGTGATCTTAGGCAGAGTCACACATACTGTTGGCAGAGACAGACATGGTACATTATATCTAACATTCTGATCATGTGCCTAAGATCACACTGTGACTGTAGCTTGATTCACCCATCACTGTGATCTTAGGCAGAGTCACACATACTGTTGGCAGAGACAGACATGGTACATTATATCTAACATTCTGATCATGTGCCTAAGATCACACTCTGACTGAAGCTTGATTCACCCATCACTGTGATCTTAGGCAGATTCACACATACTGTTGGCAGAGACAGCCATGGTACATTATATCTAACATTCTGATCATGTGCCTAAGATCACACTGTGACTGAAGCTTGATTCACCCATCACTGTGATCTTAGGCAGAGTCACACATACTGTTGGCAGGGACAGACATGGTACATTATATGTAACATTCGGATCATGTGCCTAAGATCATACTGTGACTGATGCTTGATTCACCCATCACTGTGATCTTAGGCAGAGTCACACATACTGTTGGCAGAGACAGACATGGTACATTATATCTAACATTATGATCATGTGCCTAAGATCACACTGTGACTGAAGCTTGATTCACCCATCACTGTGATCTTAGGCAGAGTCACACATACTGTTGGCAGAGACAGACATGGTACATTATATCTAACATTCTGATCATGTGCCTAAGATCACACTGTGACTGAAGCTTGATTCACCCATCACTGTGATCTTAGACAGAGTCACACATACATTGCGCAAGGGGCTTTAAATATGCCAATGCAACCATTACCCTATCTCTATACCAGCATTAATGTCAAACATTGCGCAAGGGGCGTGTAAATATGCCAATGAAACCATTACACTACCTCTATACCAGCATTAATGTCAAACATTGCGCAAGGGGCTTGTAAATATGCCAATGAAACCATTACACTATCTCTATACCAGCATTAATGTCAAACATTGCGCAAGGGGCTTGTAAATATGCCAATGAAACAATTACACAATCTCTATACCAGCATTAATGTCAAAAATTGCGCAAGGGGCTTGTAAATATGCCAATGAAACCATTACACTATCTCTATACCAGCATTAATGTCAAACATTGCGCAAGGGGCTTGTAAATATGCCAATGAAACCATTACACTATCTCTATACCAGCATTAATGTCAAACATTGCGCAAGGGGCTTGTAAATATGCCAATGAAACCATTACACTATCTCTATACCAGCATTAATGTCAAACATTGCGCAAGGGGCTTGTAAATATGCCTCTCTTTTTTGTATATTCTATCTCAATTTATGCCATTAGAAAAACCCTTTAAGCATCTCTCACGGCATTTCATATTCTTGTCTGGGTGCCAATTTTATTACTCTGCGCACCCATGTCAAACATTGTGCAAGGGGCTTGTAAATATGCCCCTCTTTATCTTATATTCCATCTCAATTGATGCCATTACTGAAATACTTTATGCATCTCCCACACCATTTCATATGGTTTTCTATCTGCTATTCCTATCCCTCTCCATACATTCACTGCTTCCACCCATGTTAAAGGTTGCACAAGGTGCTTCTAAAAAACGAGCATATTTACAAGTCCAATGAAACCATTACACTATCTCTATACCAGCATTAAATCCAAGCATAAAAAACAATTTAAAAAGAAGTCTACCTTATAAACTAAGAAATACTGTGATGTATTCCTATAGGTTCTGTATCGATCCCCCTATTCCTGACCCTGTTCTGGTTAACAAGTTAACTAGCAGCCATCCCATGATGCAGAAACCGTTATCTGATGAAGCCACACTACGGCACAGGAACGTGTTATCTGATTAGGTCATAACGCTTGCCATCTAATTAGACAAGCGATATTCCTCCAGCCTCTGATAAGGCATACGGAGTTCTCAAAACAAATCAAACCTATGACAACCTGGGAAAAACCCTGCGGCCATTGTTTTGATTTCACCGAGAACTTCAGCAAAAGAATGTGCTAACGACAAGCTCGTATGACATCCTTATTGACATATCTATGTCCATCCTTACGTCAATCTCGGCACCTTACAGGTATAAATATTACCGGTATTGCCTTAAGCAAACACACGCGGTGGTGACGAGATCGGAGCAGCCAGACTTGCCGAAGCCCAGAAGCAGAGCAGACCCCGCTGGCGCAGCCCCTCCTTCCTGACGCGCTGAAAACGAGACGCTGCCTTTCTCCTGCCGAGAAATCCAGCTCCGGCGCTTCCGGGTAGCCCTCGCAGGCAGCCTGGAATATCGAGACCAGAGACGAGAGATACCATCCCTCATTCATCCTAGATTCCAGGTACAGAACTGAATAACCCCTCGCAGAGAATTCTTTAGTCAGTCACTTGGTAAAACAAACTTAACTTAAACTGCTACTTTCTATCCCCGCCCACGTATTAGGCTTAGGTCAGGTACACTGGGGTAGGCGTAGTTAGAAGCACCAGTTGAGTACGATTAGTCAAATGTATATGTGTATATATTCATTTTATTCATTTTAAACCACCTTATGGCTTAGAAACCATATAAATGTTTTTACAGTATTATTTTATACTTCTGCTTTTATTGTATGCACTTTACTTAACCATAAGTATTGCGATAATATCGATCCATTTCTCTTGTATGAGAAAAGAGACTGATCAATAAATACCATCTTTTATTGAACACGCCCGTCTCTTCCTTTTCTCTACAATCTGGTGAGACTAAGAATGCACGTACTGACTGAGTAAAATACGTTGTCTTTTGTTTTCACACGACTCTAGAGATACACTCTTGATTAGGGGAGAGCAAAGTTGTCATGTTCTATGGTTGTCAGAAACTAAATCCCTTCTTGTCTATCCAGGGAGGTTCAACTCCTCCTTGCCTATTCGAGAAAGTTTCTAGTGAACTCTGAGCTAGCTGGCAAACCCAAAACTTTAAGTCTAATATCGACAATAGAAGACATAGTTAACGTCTGGTCTAGGCCTATACTATTGAAGGTATTATTCCAATGCGCAGAGCCTATTGGGATAATAGGAACTACACTACATGGCGCCCAACGTGTTTGGCAAAGGCGATAAAACTAACGCAAGACATTAGAGTAACTCAGTCGTGCTATTTCACTCAGACCCCTTTTTTCCCATAATACTCCAAAGACGTCTGGAGTGGGTGAAAGGTCATATCCGCCAAACCTCGCAGGAGGAAACTCCTATGTATGGTTCTTGGTTTAGTCAACGTTGAAGGATACACTGTTCCAAAATATTGTGCATCTAATCTTTGTTTCCATAAGAAACCTGATCTGCAAACAAGCAGAATAACCTTCTGGACAGTACAATGTCAGACAGTGAAGGAGAAAGAGAGGCAGCTAGAATAGCAGCTGAACTCGTAGCAGCTGATAATGCACTGCAAGAAGCAGACCCGGGTATAATAATCATCCCGGTCAACACAAGAAAATCTATAACTTTAAAACTTATAGAAAATGGACTGACACCTAGAGGTGGCACAGTCATATTCGTAATAGAGGCACACGAATATCGGCAGACAGAGGTATTCTATTCATGGATAAACTTTCCAGCAGCTAACGCTGTAACAAAGGTCTTCCACTATTACAAAACAGAGGAACCTCCTGAAGAGTACACTCCTTTCGAGGAGGTGGAAGTACCACTTAAAATTTCAAGAGCACCTGCTCTTGTTTAATGGCGCCCTAAAACACAATAATCACATCACCAGGCTTGGTCCTTTAGGTAGACCAGGAGCAACGTGGCCGGTCCTAGCCGGATGCACACCACATCCAGACATCGATGGGATGTCTGCAGCAAATCTTTTAGTACAACTAAAACAATTAATAAAAGTACATAGACAATTAGTCCAATATGTGATGCGGACTTCAACAATCCAACCAGCAATTAAAATTCCACAGCTGACCCCTCATCAGGGGAACACAAATAAAATTACACCACAGAACATACAGTCCTGCCTAGGTAAAGTACCAGCTAAAAGGGAACAAATACCATTCTGGTTAGCACAAAAAATCACCCAAATAGAGGCGGTGTTTCCAGACACCACCCCGTTAGAAAAACACAGGATTCTGACTATCTGTCTTCCAATGGGAATCGCACCACACGTGGAGGACTGTGACACTTGGGGTACAGTCTTTGCTTCCATTTATACAGAAACGCATGGCGTTCCATCCATCTCGGTAATACCAGATGTGCTAAAACAAATTCAAGATGAATACGGTCCAGAACCCGCTTTAACTCTTGGTATGAAATTACTGAAAGACTTCAAGCAGGTCTCGGCTATATTATTAGCCAACATAAAGGGAGAAGCAGCAAATGTGGCGATCCGCCAGAGGTTAAAAGAAATAGATATAGCAGAACAACCAGCTGAAATTGCCAGAATTATAGAAAAATCCTATGAGGAACTAGGTAGAGATAGTTTAGGTGGAATACCAGTAAAACCACAACTGATTGAAAGTCCTGAAAAAGTATTTTTTAATAATAATTTAACATCACGAAAAAAGAGCTGGGATGGAAACAAACAATCCAATCCTAAAGAAAAGAAATTCCAGTCCAGAGGAAGGTCTCCTCGGCGGAGAGAAAAATCTCCAAACCAAAGACACAGGTCTCCCCAAAGTGATCCCTCTGGGAAAAGATATAACCTTAGAAATAGGGATAATATTAAAAAGCCTGATAGATATCAAGATTTTGATACACGCCCCTCTCAATCTTTTCAGACTTCCTCGCAGAAATCGGAAAGAAGAGGACGATCAGAACAAAGAGAAGAGCACGCCAAGTCCAAAGACAAGGAACCTGCTCATCTAAAAAAGAAATTACAATTTCCAAAAAAGAAGGTAGCCAGTATTAAAGTAGTTAACAATGCAGAGAATACTGAGGACACAACTGAAAAACGGAGAATGGGCTCAGACAATTCTAGACAGCGCAGCAGAAGTGAGCATAGCTCGCAAAGTCCTTATGAATCATCTGGAGACAGTGGACACGAATGAATACCTTCAAGTGGAAACTGCAGACACCAGAGTTAGCAAACCTCACAAAATATATGAAATAACTTTACGTATAGAAGGGGATAAGACTAGAAAAATAAGGGGACTATTTTGGGAAAATCTCTCCAAGGGCTATGACATCCTTCTAGCTGAAAAAGACTGGCCACCAGAGTTTGTCAGGGACTGCCCTCATGGCGAAGAAATAATTATGCCTGCCTTCTCAAATCATATCCCAATTCATAAAAAATACACACTTGCTAGAAAGTGGGCAGTAGCTCAAGCTCCTGCTTTATATAAAAATCACGTAGGATGGGATGAGGAGTGGACTCTCCTCCTCACAAAATCCAGTTAAAATCACAACCTACTGCACAAAGACAGTACCCAATTAAGCAAGAAGCTAAAAAACAGGTAAAAGAAATCCTAGATTTATTTATTTATTTGCGGGTTTGTATCGCGCTAGGATCATCTCCCGAAGGAGTATCTCCGCGCCTTTGAGAACCTTTTCAGCTTGTAACAATAGGTAGGCAGCTGTCATTAATTAGGAAATAAGAAGGTTTTTAACTGTTTCCTAAATGGGAGATATTCCTGAAAAAGTCTCAAGGAGAGAGGAAGGCTGTTCCACAATCTTGGTCCGGCAATGGACAGAGCTCTTCCACCTTGTCTGGTCTTTCTGGCTCTTGGAACTTGTAAAAGA
The DNA here is from genome assembly GCF_964261635.1 of Lissotriton helveticus. NCBI lineage: Eukaryota > Metazoa > Chordata > Amphibia > Caudata > Salamandridae > Lissotriton > Lissotriton helveticus. Next base: position 44,700,082 of record NC_136065.1, read on the forward strand.
CCTTGTTCACTGGATCTCAAGGATCGAACAGGTTTATAGAGAGAGAATCTATTATTTAGATACTCTGGGCCTTTGTTCTGGAGACTTCTATGTATAGTGCACCCTATCTTGTATTTCACCCTTTGTTTGATGGGTAGCCAATGTAGGGTGTTCAGAAGAGGCTTCGATGGTGTGCGGGGAGGCTGATTTAGGACAAGACGGGCCGCCGTGTTCTGGACTACCTGCAATCTCGCAATAACTCCCTCGTTTACTGATAGGAGCATCCCGTTGCAGTAGTCCAGTCGACTCAGTATAAGGGCCTGCACTAACGTTCTCCTAGTTGAGTCAGGGAGCAAGGGGAAGACTTTCCTCAGCATAGCGATCACATGGAAACATGAGCCCACCACTTGATTGCTGTTTTGTTTTAAAGAGAGCTCCTGGTCCAGACGCACACCGAGATTTTTTACCACCTGCTTTGGCTCTGGGACTGGGCCAAGATCTTGCGGCCACCAGTCTGGGGACCATAGGAGCTTTGCCTCACCGAACAGCATCACCTCCGTTTTTGCCACATTGCATTGCAGGAAGTTTGATGCCATCCAGTGAGCTACTGCCTTCATCCCCAAGGAGAAAGAGTTCCTGACCGTATCCGTAATATGTTTAAACGGGAAGAGGAGTTGGGTGTCATCCGCGTATGACATAGGGATGAACCCATGGGATCTCATGATGTTTGCCAGGGGGGCCACATAGATATTAAACAGGGTCGGGCTTAAGCAAGACCCCTGTGGCACCCCCTTTGAGATACCCAACTCCTCTGACCGGTAGGCACCCAAGGTGACGGTCTGGGTGCGGTCGGTCAGGAAACTCCTCAGCCATGCCAGAGCTACACCTTCCAGACCGATGTTGACAAGTCTGGTGGTCATGATGTCATGTGACACGGTGTCGAACGCCGCAGACAGATCCAATAGAACCAGGATGACGGAATAACCCCCATCCTGGTACATACGTAGATCGTCTGCGACTGACAGCAAGGTGGTCTTGGTGCTGTGTCTTGGCCTGAAACCCGACTGAGAGGGATCCAGTCCATGTGTCTCCTCAACAAACCTGGACAGATGTCCATTAACAAACTTCTCCATCATCTTGCCCATAAAGGGAAGGAGAGAGATGGGTCGCAGGTTGGCAAGATCCGTCCAAGGAATGGTGGTATTTTTCCTTAGCGGTCTTACCAATGCCCGTTTCCAATCTCTCGGGACTTCTCCCGTGCTTAATGACAGATTAATCAGTTTCTGTATGTCTGGACCAAGAATATCGGCCAGCATAGGCATGATACGGGCGGGAACAGTATCCTGCGGACTACCGCTCTTAATTACTTTTATAAGGGAAATGACTTCCTCCAAAGAAATAAGGGGGACGTTTTTTAAACGATTGGCCAGTGTGTTCTGCTGTATACTATTGTGAGGGAGGTTGTTAAGATCGGCCACTTCCATTGATTTAGTGGCCAATATCTTAGCATAGATCGTATCAATTTTCTTCATAAAGAAGGATGAGATCCCGTCACATAGTTCTTGGGAAGCAATCTCCGCCGTCTCGCATGCTACAGGCTTGGTAAAAGTTTGCAGGATTTGAAAAAGAACTTTAGAGTCCTTCCCAGCCTCTGCAAGTTGCATCGCAATATGGCTTTTCCGAGCCATCCTTATTGCCTTATGATAGGATCTAAGGGATGTTAGGTAGCATTGTTTATCCTCCGGCTTCCGAGAATGTCTCCACACCTTTTCAAGCTTCCTGGTCTTTTGTTTCATGTGTCTCAGGTCTTCGGAGTACCAGACTTCTTGTCTGGCTGCTTGGCGGGGTTTATACGTTTTAAGTGGTATAATACCATCAATTGCTTCATTTACAGCATTTGCAAAGCGATTGAGCTCAATTGGCATTATTCCCTCATGCGCGTTAATTATGGGGGCTTGATAGGCTTCTCGAAAGGTGTCCTGTGTCAGTTTGTGCCATGGTCTTCTTTTGGTCGCCAAAGCAGTCGGTACACTTGGTTTACACATGGGCTTAGTGTAAAATTTTAGAATAAAATGATCGGTCCATTCTGCTTGAATGGGGGATGGGCACATATTTAAAAATGAGTTGGAGAACACCAAATCCAACGTATGGCCTGCCTCATGTGTGGGTCCCTGATTCATTTTTTTCAGACCTAAATGTTCCATATCAGTAAGAAGTGTTCTGGCCTCCATGCATGTCTCCAGTTCACTGTGGAAGTTGAAATCCCCCACTAATAGGAAATTCTGATTGTTTAAGATGAATGGAGCCAGAACCTCCATAAGTGCGATCGAAAAATCCACACTCGGGCCTGGGGGTCGATATAGAACCGCACCCCTTCTGTTCTCCCCAGAGGTAGAGCTAAGTTTAAAAATCATTAATTCCATCAGGGGAGTACTAATTTCCTCCAGTGTAGTAACAATTAGCTCCTCCCTATGTACAATTGCTATTCCTCCACCTATTTTATGTGGGCGGTCCAGTCTAGAGATCTTATAGCCCATCGGGATGCCTAAAGTAATGGCTGGGACAGAATGAGGCTTGAGCCAAGTCTCCGTTAAAAAACAGAGATCAGGCTTCTCTGTAGATATCAGGTCCCACACCTGTGAAGCGTGCTTTGATAGTGAACGCACATTACATAACAAATGTTTGCTTCCTATAGGAGTGGGATCCTTGATAATCTTTACTGGGCCGGTATTGGATGTTAGACAAGGCCTTGCGGGTGGCACTCGCAAGGAGCTCTTGGCCACTAACTCAGAGCTGAAATGTGTAGAACAGTTAGGGCAAGTGAAAGGGCCTTCTAGATTCGAACGGAAAGTGACGGCACATGTGTAGGACATACTGGGACATAAATCCCGTAGTACCTGTGATGAATATGTTATGCGGCCGGCATCAGGAATCCTCATGGAGATTGATGAAACAGCCATGGTGTCCCGCCCCTAGCCCCGTCCAGGCACGGACGGGCACAGACGGGCTTCTCTCTGGCTTGTCTCAGGCGCGTCCTCAGGCACTCCCCTGCGCGCGACCGCTGCGCGCTCAGGGCGACGAGAGGGCTAAATAGCCCCTCCTTGTGGGAGGCTAGACCGCTACCTGATACACTAGCGGAAGTGAGGAAGTTTGTCAGGCTCTTACCTGTCCGCCCTCCGCTCTACGGCAATAATTGCCGAGTCGGACCGGGGCGGGCAGGCTACAACATCGAGCACTGACTGCAGAGTGCAGGTAAGTTTTAAAATCACCCCCAAATGCACTAAAGAGCATGCGCACAGATTTTTAGTAAATGTGCAGGTCAAACGAATGGTTTTTAGGATCAACCAAACGACGCAGTTAAAAATATTAAAATCTTCAAATTTCCTGGTTGCAGGCAGTTAGTACCTCGTTCCCATGTACCTGACCTGGTACAGGCTGTCTGTCCTCAAGTAGAACGGGTAGACACTGCCACTGTCAACCCTATCCTAGATCCTAGAATACCAGGGGGTGATTGAAACTTGCACCTCACAAATGAACAACCCTTTGTTTCCGGTCTCCAAACCAGACAATTCATATCGTCTAGTTTTGGATTACAGACACCTTAACTCATGTTGCAAACCTTTTGCAGTGCAAAACTCGCATAGTGCTGCACTAATGAATAACATAGTGCGCAAAAATACAAAACAACATTAGACATCTCTAATGGATTCTTTTGTCAAAACATAGCACCAGAGAGCAGATATTTATCCGCGTTCTCAATAAATGGCACTCAAAAACAATTCTGTCGGTTAGCCCAGGGGTACAAGAACAGCCCGGGGGTATTCTCAGCGAGAGTAACAGAATTACTACAAACATATGATGACGAAGCATTATCTCATGTCGACGACATATACCTAACAGATGATGACTTGGATACTCACTTGAAGAGAGTGAACACCATAATACTTGGGTTCGCAGCAGAGGGTTACAAATTCAACTTTAAAAAAATCTAGAATTGCCCATCTAACAGTCCTGTTCTTAGGATATGAATTATCAATTGAAGGCAAAAGCCTGGCTGACAATTTCCTAGAGAAATGAGCCGTACTCCAAGCACCTAGAACACTAAAAAACCTACAGTCAATTCTAGGCTTCCTAAATTTCGGAAGAACATACATTGCAAATTACGCAGAAAGGGTAAAACCCCTTTATGATCTAATAGAACCAGATTTTAAAAAAACCAATTGGACTCAGATACACACAGAAATTCTGAGATCCTTACAAACTGACATGTTAATTAAAATAAAATTAGAAACACGTGATAACACACGCAATCTTGTGATTCGAGTCATCCCAGGAAGATGCGGATTCACATACCTGACCTCTAATGAGGGAGAAAAGGTACCAATTGCATTCAAATCACACTTGTACACTAAAGCTGAAATGAAATTTAGCCCAACGGAAAAAATTCTAACTGCAACACAGACAGCTATAGCAAAAGAACGAGCCCTGGCACAAGGTAAACGAATAATAATCGTGACACCGATACCAGCCCTAGAGGCTGTAACAAAAGCAAGCATTCCGAATGCTAAAGCGCTCCATCCGAGATGGATACAATGGGCTAATTCTCTTGCTGCAACAGACGTGGCATACGAATTTGATCCTAACTTAAAAACACAAGAATTTCTCCAATATGAATTCGAATGTCCTTCGCCGACCGAAATTCTGCCTCTAGAACATTACGGCTGTATAATATATACAGACGGATCAGCACAACCCGCAGTGGGGGGTAAACAAGCTTACAGTGCTGCGTGCGCGATTGTTAAAGGTCACTGGCACGAAGGGAAATTTAAACCAGCGGTCACTAAAACACAATCTCTAGGAGATTGTACAGCTCAGCGAGCTGAACTACTGGCATTCAAGATGGCGCTTGAAAATACCGATCGAGAATTCCCCACACTCATAGTGTGCGATTCGTATTATTGCGTTCAGTCTTACAATGAATACTTGCAGATCTGGCTTCAGAATGGTTTTAAGGATGCAAAGGAGGCACAATCAAGCATAAAATGCTCTGGGAACAAGTAGTTCTTTTACAAAAAGAACTACCAAAGACTCACGTGATACATACACTGAGTCATCAACGTGATGGCGTTCACGTTGCAGGGAATTCATTGGCTGATGAGGCCGCGAAGGCAGCTGTGCAAACGGCTTCCGTAGCAGCCATCACACGGTCAAAAACAAAAATAGACAGCGAGATATTACAGGCTGTCAGCGCTACAGAAAAGGATTCGATAGAAACACTCCCGAAAGGCTTTCCAGTAAAATACTCATACATAACTGATGCAAACAATGTTCCTTTTGCCCGAATCCCTGGAGTGGGGGATAGGGTAATTCCAAACATGGAACATAGGTTAGGACTGATAATAGCGGCACACGAAGGGCTTGCTTCTGTACATGCTGGCGTCTCAGCCACAGTATCATTATTAAAACAGAGATACTGGTGGCCACAAATGAGAAGACAAACAAGGAACTATGTTTTAGAATGTGAAATATGTCAAAGAATGAAAGTATCAACGGTGAGACGACCAGCACAGACGCCCCTTCTAATCTCTGATAAACCATTAGCCTGTGTTTATCTGGACCACTGTGGTCCCTTACAAAGGGATGGTAACTATAAATATATCCTGGTCACAGTGGACTCATGCACGAGATTCATATGGATGTGGCCCCAGCGATCGGCTGACGCCAGAACTGTTATAAAAGATTTGCGAGTCTTTATCGGCACATACGCAATTGGCATGCTGCATTCTGACCAGGGTCCTGCTTTTAGCTCTCGAGCTTATAAGGAGGCCATGACCAGCATGGGCATTGCATTGCGGTATTCTTGTCCATTTCACCCTGAGGGGAACGGAATTGTTGAAAGAAAAAACCGTGACATAAAGCAATCTATAACAGCAAAGGTATTAGGTTCGGGAGCTGGGTGGGTCAAACATCTAATAAGTGTCCAACGTAGTCTAAATAACCTGCCAAGAAATTCTCTGAAGGGATTCAGTCCGTACGAATTATTGTTTGGAACTAGGATGTTAGTCTTAGATCTCGACAGTCAGACTTCAGTGGTGAAGGAAAAAAGCTTTGATATCAAAGATCGTTTGGCTATTTTGCAGGACTTAAACAAAACAAGAAAAGACCTGAGCAACATAAAGTTGAAACAGCAGCCAACAACCACTGAAGAACCACCACCTGTCCCAGCAAGACCTGTCTGGATTCCAAAAGTCGGGGATCTAGTCAGAGAAAAGATCGCGGTAAAGAAGGAATTTGGGCCTTCTTACAGAAAAGCAGTTCCTGTCTTGTCTATCAACGGGACAAGATCAGTTGTACTACCGCCGCTTGCTGGTAAAAAGGAGAACCGAGTTGTATCCATCGACCTGGTAAAACCACAATCATGTGGCCGATAACAAACAGTAGGCCAAGTGGACTCCCGATAAGTAGTAGAACACCAAGGTTTGCTACAAATACAGAGGTCCTAACTAAGAGGCTAATCACATTCGAAACGCCTACAGAAGAACAACAAGGACTATGCAACAATGCAATGGAACTTAAACCTCTGAAAACCCAAATAAAAACATTTAGCAGAGACACACCAACCTACAATGAAGTAACAAACGAATATGCAAGAAACAGTAATCCTGAAGCAATTGGAACAATTGACAGAACTGCATCCGGCTACTTCATAAACTTCGATGATTCCTCTGAAGACTTCAGTGAATCAAAAACACAGCCATCAACAAAAACCTTTAAAGATAAAGCTAAAGAAATTTTGAAACAACTGAAAGAAACATATCTGATTTCTCCATGGATTGAATTTTGGGTGGGCTTTGGTGCATTTATCCTCATACTTTGGCTCATCATGGTACTAACTTTGGGACGCTTCATTGAGGGAAAATATTCTAAAATGGACACAGCAAGTCAGAAAATCAACTTGATCCTCAAACCACACACATCTTCACACGTCGAGAAAAGAGAACTTTCTTCAGTCAACTTCACAGCCAATCCTATACCGGGTGGGGTAGCATGGGACAATACTGAGTACGAAATTTATGGTCCAGTTGAAATCCTGAAATATCCACACCAAATCAAGATCTCATTGAGTGACGTTGTAAAAACAAGCTCATTTGCAGATGATTGGGACTTTGAAAGCATTAATAATATGATGTCTGACTTAGTGATGTCTGCTAAATTTACCAAACATGATTATTTACAGGGTTCGACTAATTATGATAGTATGTACTGTTACAACCATTATGGTAACCATTTTCTACATAAATCGGCACAACCTAGAAATGTTTTAAATTATAATCAATGGGAACATTGTGCAACCCCTCCAAAAGGAAGCTCAAGAACCTTTTATGACAAATATTCATACTTTTCAGGGTTCAACACAAGTAATGCTGAAACATTTTATTTCAAATTGTCAAATAAGACAGGGACAAAGAACATGATAACAAACACGAAATTGATATATTCAGACTCATTTTTTGAACAAATGAATACTTTTGGTTTCGATTATTGGGACAAAAATGTTGAAGTAAAAAGTGTTTGGGGTACAAAAGAATGGCAAGTACAAGGTATAGAATCATTGTTTAGAGCCTGCATGATCCCAGAACAAATTATATTTTTAAATGACACTGTTCAACAAACTACCTGTCTTGGCCTAGCCAAAATCAAAGACTTAAATAAACCGTCTATTCCAAAGCCAACAATGAACAGCAATAGCTCTACAGATGAAGAGATAGACGTAAACTATGTATTAAACCAAAACAGAACACATCCTGATTGGAAACAGTGGTTGATCTGGCCGACAGATACTAATAACTGTCAAGACAGATTCCTGAACAAAACACAGGGGTTCAAATTGACCAGGCCAGACCCTAGATATTCCCAAAGACAACACCCAGGGATAATAACCACCTACAGTGTGGGCAAATTATGCCTTCAATGGCTACAAACTTCCACACTGACAGAAATTAAGCAACACCTAACTTTACTTACTGATGGTGCTGACTTGCGTGATTTCATTATGGGACCGCGCAAACAGCGTCAAAAACGCTTCATAGCAGCCTCTGTATATGCAGCTTACAACGAGGCCTGGAAGGTGACTCAAATTGAGACAGCAGAAAGTATACGGGAAATTGACCGTATCAATTTGGAAAAATCACTTTCTGTAGTGGACAATGGGTTAATGACTCTGTCCTCCAGAATTTTTTCTTTGGACAGCATTGTGTCTTCAGCAATCGACATATTATCGCAGGACTTACTGTTGTTACAACACGGTCAGTCTCAATTGCGTTCTATTGTACAGCTTGGCTGGACGTTACAAAATCTGCGTTCGGGCTATGTGCCTTGGCGTTTAATCAACACAACGTCACTATTCAATATCTTTAACCTTACTGATAAACAAATCAGTATGGCACAGAAGGGTGCTGATTATACAATCCTGAGCATTGAGAAACTCGAGAGATTACCGTGACAATGTCAGAACGACCTGTCAGTGAATGGATAATACATGGGATAATTAATATTCCAATATCTACCTTCAGGTTTCAATACTGCCAAAAATATATACAGGCTGGCATGTACGAAAAATTGGGAAAAGGGTACATTAAGACAACATGGAACTTGCCCTATTCACATGCATGTGTCAGTAATAAAGGACAGAAAGTGTTTCTTAGTGGCAATAATTGTGCGATGTCACTAAGCGGTACACTTCTGTGTAATGGAATTAGTTTGCATGGAGCCTGTGAAGGGAACTAAAATAACCTTTCATGTCACCAGCTAGGCGCACCTGCAACAGAGATAGAACCATTCTTTCAAAGACTCTATAATGGGAGTTACATTCTAATTGTGGATCGCAGATGTTGTAGTCTTATGCCCGGGACTCCTTATCTCGTAACTACGACTGCGAAGGTCATGTGCTGTGGACACTCATTGTTCCCCAGCTCCTTTCCAGACAGGGAGGCAAGGGCATGGCCTAACTTGAAAATTACTTCTATTCGAATAGATACTTTAAGCAGAATGAAAACAGTGCTTCTTCAGATGCCAACCAGGCTCACGTCATCAAAAGAAACGTATGATCTCCTAGTCGCAAGGACGACTGCAGAGATTCACTCATTGTTATCAACTAATTCCCCCATACATTTCGCAGAAATCCTGAATGAAATCTTAAATATTTCTGATACCAGTGGAGTCTCAAAAGTATTTAAGACAGTATTTTCGATGGCATTAACACCATTCAAAGCCATACTGGGTATTTTTCCAGATTTCGTCCATTCGATTTTTGGCGGACTTCCCCTCATTTTGGGACTAATTGCAGGAATCCTATTCTTAGTCCTTATATTTCGTTATGGCAAACCGTGTCACAGACAAAACACCTGCGACAAGGGAAGAAACAATCCGAGCCATTGGATACCGGGACCGGATATCAAAAATCCTGGGACTATCCCGGCTTAGAGACCTGAACATGACTTGGTTTCTTTCATTTCGACCAATGTGGCATCGATGTGTTTTACCTGTATTAAGGTGCTTGCTATGCGGAGAAGAATGCGTGTTGGACACCTGTCTGACGCTACAATCAGATGCGCCAATGGATGCAGAAACATTGTTGAGTCCAATAACGGCTCATACTTTGTGCTGCCCTCAACGGCTACCAATCCTGATGACGGCATTTGTGGAAACTTCACCACTACGAATAAGGGGTAGTGAAGTTCAAGATGAAAGCAGCATCGATCAGGTACGACCTTCTGTCAGCAATCCTAATCAAAACATCAATGGAGACAATCATGCACACGAATGCATGGTTACACCTTTTTCCGAGTTAGTGGAACTCTCCCAGGAAGCTGTTGACAGCTTTTTCAAAAGTCTAAATGATATGATGTTCTCACCAGAGCAGAAATAACGACTTTTGAGCAAGCTAGCACACGGCGTTCCCTGAATTTGGCCTTCAACTAGAATAGCAAAATACCATGAACAAATTACCCTCCAGTTCACGGACAGCGATTTTTTCAGCGGCCCCAAAATATTTTCACGATTTTTTCGGGACACTTATCTTCTGCTTAAAGTAAGAACTATTCTTAGAGAACTAAAATTTCTATTTTTAGATACTTTATGGACATTAGCTGCCCGCTGGTATGTTCATAATTATTTTATTCTGTGATGGAATGGTCTCGAACCTTTTTTCTGTATTAAGAGCCATTTCATGTGTAAATTCTCATATACAAATTAGTGATTATGTATAGATATGCGTGTTTACTTTAGCATTATTCTACAGCTTGAGTGCATATAATACATGTGTCTGCTTTTTCCGTATATTAGATAATTTCAAAATGCATTTTATGTATTTTGGGGTGGTAAGGTATACACGATACTCTACAGTATGTTTTACTATGCCTAGATTCGTAAACATGGCCATAGTTAGCGTGGAGTGGGTGTGATGTATTCCTATAGGTTCTGTATCGATCCCCCTATTCCTGACCCTGTTCTGGTTAACAAGTTAACTAGCAGCCATCCCATGATGCAGAAACCGTTATCTGATGAAGCCACACTACGGCACATGAACGTGTTATCTGATTAGGTCATAACGCTTGCCATCTAATTAGACAAGCGATATTCCTCCAGCCCCTGATAAGGCATACGGAGTTCTCAAAACAAATTAAACCTATGACAACCTGGGAAAAACTCTGCGGCCATTGTTTTGATTTCACCGAGAACTTCAGCAAAAGAATGTGCTAACGACCAGCTCGTATGACATCCTTATTGACGTATCTATGTCCATCCTTACGTCAATCTCGGCACCTTACAGGTATAAATATTACCGGTATTGCCTTAAGCAAACACACGATGTGGTGACGAGATCGGAGCAGCCAGACTTGCCGAAGCCCAGAAGCAGAGCAGACCCCGCTGGCGCAGCCCCGCCTTCCTGACGTGCTGAAAACGAGACGCTGCCTTTCTCCTGCCAAGAAATCCAGCTCCGGCGCTTCCGGGTAGCCCTAGCAGGCAGCCTGGAATATCGAGACCAGAGACGAGAGATACCATCCCTCATTCATCCTAGATTCCAGGTACAGAACTGAATAACCCCTCGCAGAGAATTCTTTAGTCAGTCACTTGGCAAAACAAACTTAACTTAAACTGCTACTTTCTATCCCCGCCCAGGTATTAGGCTTAGGTCAGGTACACTGGGGTAGGCGTAGTTAGAAGCACCAGTTGAGTACGATTAGTCAAATGTATATGTGTATATATTCATTTTATTCATTTTAAACCACCTTATGGCTTAGAAACCATATAAATGTTTTTACAGTATTATTTTATACTTCTGCTTTTATTGTATGCACTTTACTTAACCATAAGTATTGCGATAATATCGATCCATTTCTCTTGTATGAGAAAAGAGACTGATCAATAAATACCATCTTTTATTGAACACGCCCGTCTCTTCCTTTTCTCTACAATCTGGTGAGACTAAGAATGCACGTACTGACTGAGTAAAATAAGTTGTCTTTTGTTTTCACACGACTCTAGAGATACACTCTTGATTAGGGGAGAGCAAAGTTGTCATGTTCTATGGTTGTCAGAAACTAAATCCCTTCTTGTCTATCCAGGGAGGTTCAACTCCTCCTTGCCTATTCGAGAAAGTTTCTAGTGAACTCTGAGCTAGCTGGCAAACCCAAAACTTTAAGTCTAATATCGACAATAGAAGACCTAGTTAACGTCTGGTCTAGGCCTATACTATTGAAGGTATTATTCCAATGCGCAGAGCCTATTGGGATAATAGGAACTACACTACAATACAAACTGTAAGCACACACAGCTAACATTATGGAAAAAGGTAAAAATATAATTCCTTAATTCACACAGACACTCACTGTGATACTTGTCAAAAATCTTTAAGCTCTCTATCTTTTTTAAAAGAATCATTACTCACCTTTAAAAATGCTTTGGAAGATGTAAAACAGTGTCAGAGACAGTCAACAGATATTATTAAGCAGAATCTCTGAATAATGCTTCTTTCACTTGAGCCTGAGAATAATGGCACAGATTCTTTCTCATTTCAGACCCATATTCTTGTACCTAACCAATCAAAATTGTTCCCACACAAATTCAAAACCAAACTGCACATTTTAATTGGTTGTACATTTCAAGACTTTGAAACTCACATAACATTCACCCATCCCCCCAGTGCTCATTCACCCTGTAACCATGGTAACTCCCTCCTAACCCAGCACACAGTTCACAAGTTCACCATACTATGTTGCAATAGAATCCATCAAGGGTGTTTGACCTCTCAATCTACTAGCTAATCAACTGCAATGTTTCTTTAAATGACTTTTTCCCAACCATTGAAATGACTTTTTACAAAAAAAAAGCATGCACCCTAATTTTCAGTGGAGATTTTTAAGAAAGCACCAATCATTTCTGGTTTTTCAACTGCACTGATTCTCAAACACTTTTTTTCATAATCGAACTGCCACTTCATTTCCACAACTCATCTGACTAGAAGCACATCTACCTTCAAAAAGCCACAAGTCTGGTTTGTGGGTCATAGCTATGTCCACTGGAGTCAAAAATATGCAGCTAACAGAGGTATTTACAACCTTGATTTACCAAATGTGGACATTGTATGGATTGGACAGAGAGAATTGAGAAGTCACCACTTGATACCATTGGTAAAATCCTTTATGCATTTACCACACCCTGACCTTATAAGTGTGCACTGTGGTGGAAATGGCCTAGGCACTTTGACTGGGATAGGTCTGGAAATGCTTTTAAAGGACATCTTTGGGCAATTGATGTCACTTTTTCCAAAAACTGCCTTGGTATTTTCTAATATATGCCAAAGGCAAAAATGGAACTGGTCCAACCAATTTTGTCCACAGATTGAGAAAGCAAGGAAACATGTGAATAAATCTGTTTCTGATTTCCTAAGAGACTATGGTATGGGTTCCATTTATCACAACAACTTGCGTTACAACATGCAAGGCATGTATAGGAGAGATGGTGTGCATTTTACAGATGAGGGGAATAGAGTTTTCCTCTTGAATATAAGACTCTGCATTGCTACCTACTTGTAGGTACAAAAAAAAAACACATAACACAACAGCTCTTTTCAGAGCTAACTTACCTCTAAACACTCTACATTATTTTTTTACTCTATTTTTTTACACTGTTTTTCCCCGTGGTGCGCGTACCGGAGAGCGTACCCGGGAAAGCTGCCAGCGCTTACCCCGCGAAAATTTAAAAAAAAATAGTTTTTGGGCCCTTCAGGGTCCTTCTAAGCCTCCCTCAAAAAACCTACGGGGTCAGGGGGTGTCTACCCTGCCCCCTTTTAATCATTTCCCCCTTTTTTTTAACCTCAGCTGTCTCGATTTTCCCGAGACACAAGATGGCGAACTGTCCGGACTGTAAAGAATGTTGACAGACATCATACAGCCAATCAGCTTTCCGCTCGCGCACTCCCGTAGCGTGCCGGGTGCGCTACCCGGTACGCGTACTGGTGAGCGCTCAGAGCACGCCTATTGATATATATGTTTTTTTGAAGTTGTCTTTCATAAAAACCACAGGAGCAATTTCAAAGAAATATAGAAAAGGCCCTACTACATACCAGTACCTATCATTTTGCCAACTTTGGTGTAATTCCATTCATCCGTTCAGGCTGTAGGCGTGTCTAAATGTCCTATGGAAAATTGCATGGGGAAAACACATTTGAAAGTATTGAAATTTAGAACCAATCAAAATATTACTTTAGTTTGGAATTTGTGTATGATGAAGTTTGATTGGTTATGTATATATCTTAAATGAGAGGAAAACACGTCCATTTTGTAATACCCCAGTCTGAGGTACTTTTGAGAGAAAATGTGGGTGCTCAATTGCTGGACTTAGAATAACACACTACTAACTCTTCTATTTTCAAAAAGGTGAGTTGTTAATTTGTAAGGGGAACTATGTTGTACACTTTAAGATAATTTGGAAAATGTTTTCCATTAGTTATTTACAGTCCTTCTGTTATAAATATTGTTTAAGATTGGCTTCATCACATGCAGTGCTTTATATTTCTTGTTCCTGTCTGATACTATACACTGCCCAATTAATTTTAAAGAACTAAATACTTGATTAAGCTACTTTTATGTTATGTATTACTAAAAACGATAATTGAAAGTGATTACTTTTTTCTGCAATTTACAGCAAGAAATTTGAAATTAAAATGGAGGACAGCAAGGATATTTATTTTGAAATTACATCAACACATCTTGAAAATGAGAATGTCATGGATATTGAAAGCACCATTTCATCACAAACAGAAGATGACTTAAAAGATTTTTTGAATCAATCTCTAGATGAAGAATTGAATGTTTGGATGAAATAGAATGCCAACAAACATCAATGAACAACTTTCATGAGGAGATTAAATATATGAATGAGGATGAAATACCAGATGAGGACATGCTACAAGTTCTATTAAATTATGAGAAATCTGAACAATAAATTATTAATTACAAATTCAAAATTAGTTGACATATTATTCATTTTTATTCTAATTATGAGGTAAAAGCGAAGTGATTGTAGTATAATGAAATACTTATAGTATAGAGTGCACAATTTTTATGTTACATAGTATGTTTACTCATATTTACTGCCCTTCTCCCACTGTATTTTTACCAATGTATATTTGATATCTCTTCTTCATTTCCTGCCTCCTTTCTCTCACGATCTGTCTCTAATACACCCTATCGCCGCCATTTTGTGTAGTTTCAGAAAAGAGTGAAATGTAATACTTCAAAACTTTAAAAGAGAGCAGGGTAGAGTGCCTCTCACCCCAATTCTTTTTTAAACTATTTTCTTTCACTGTTTTCCCCTTGGTGCTCTGGAGAGCGCACCTGGGAACGCACCCAGCGCTTACCCCGTGAAAATTTCAACAAAAAAAAAAAGTTTTTTTGCCCTTCAGGGTCCTTCTAGGCCCCTCTCAGAAAACCTAGGGAGTCAGGGGGTGTCTACTCTGCCCCCTTTTAATTATTTCCCTCTTTCTTTTTCACCTCTTGTGTCTCGATTCTACCGAGACACGAGATTGCGGACTCTCCGGACTGTTTAGAATGTTGACAGACACCCGACAGCCAATTAGCTTTCCGCTCGCGCACTCCCGTAGCGCGCCGGGTGTGCTCCCCGGTACGCTTACCGGTGAGCGCTCGGAGCGCGCCTATAGATATATATGTGTTTTTTAAGTTAATTTTCAAAAAAAAACACTGGAGCAATTTCCACCAACTATAGCAAAGGCACATCTGCGTACCAGTCACTACAATTTTGCCAAGTTTGGCGTAATTCCATTCAGCGGTTCGGGCTGTAGACTTGTCAGACCGTCCTATGGAAATTAACATGGGGAAAACACGTTTTGGGACCCCCCTTTTTTCTCAGCCCCCACTTCATGAATCCCCCCGAAACTTCAAGGGAAGGAGCGAAGCGGAGCTGGCCAAAATTTTGGAAAATGACACACAAATTCCTCAACCGGCACCAGAGTTATTCCCAATAGAATGTTGCGGATTTCCTATGGTAGGTAGGTCCTAACTATAACTACCTACTGGCGACCGCCAGTAGGTAATATACATATATATGTGTGTATGTGTGTGTGTGTGTGTAACCAAGTTCTAGTTAAACCACTCACCGGGTAAACGCCTGGTGCTGCCTAGGACCACAAGGTTCCAAATGCGGCCCACACTGGATGGGTCATGAGATTGATTTGTCCCGCACTGAGATCCGTGTGTGTACTATGGGTCTTGGTTTGTGCTCACAGGGAGATAGCTCAGTGGGTGTGGCTAAAGTTTCGAGGTAACTATAGAATGCGTACGCCAGTGTTCTGACCATTTTAACATTGTAAAGTGCCCTAATGAAATCTTATTCATAATTGGCACTAAAGAGGTTGCTGTGCCTTTTATTTAGTGGGTCACCTTGGGTTCATTCATTCAAGTCGCATCATGACAGACTCATTGCGGGTGGTATTAGGGGGTTAATTTACAGCCACTTTTGTTTTTTAAAATGCATTTGAGCTGCAAAATTAACACAGCCCCTATTTAAAATCAAAGTTTTCTTGTCATTAATAATTATTCCGATATTGGGATGGTCGATAAAATTAAATATTGCAGGTCGTCAGTGGTCATGCCAGACACCCCTTTATAGAATTTTGCTAGAAGCGTTTGCACTTACATTAACTGTTCTTCTCAATTCTTCCTAGCATTTAGGCGTAAGGTCCTTGTTGTGAAACTGTGCCTATGTGCACCCCTTTAGCACGCCCTTTAGTTACCGGGGTAGAGGTGGTAGCTGAAGTGTTGCTGCGGAGGCATTCAGTGAACGTTTAACTGAATGTTCTTATATGCACACATACCAGGCATGCAACGCCCATAGGGTTAATAGGACTTCAGCTCCCCCCGTCATGTGTCTCAGCCCGGACTTCTGCAGCTCCACCTGTTGGGGGCTCGGCTGGGCAGTGTCTGGAGTCTTATCACCGGCACGCCAGAGTTTTTCACAGGTCTTTAAAGACAATTTGCATATTTACATACCTTTGTAAACTGGTTACAGAGGCTTAGTTCTTTTTCTGGTTCCAGTACCCCATGGCCCTCACTCTGTCTATTCCTTACAATTGTATTTTACATTTGCTGCCGTAGTGTGAGAAAGCATTTCATGAAAAAGAATATAGTAGTTTTACCAAAAGAAAAAATCCATCCATTTGTTATTCAAAAAGCCTGTAATAGTATGTATACATTTGTAATGGGACTTTTAAGTCATAGTTCTCTTTAATTATCAGTCACGGATCATTCAGGCAGTCCTAGAACACAATTAAAAATGTGCTCTATTTATATTTGATGTTCCAAGTATGCACATATAAGTGCTGAAATCAGGCTTTAGGTGATTGCTTATTTTTGTACAGTCTGGGACATCAATATAATGATCTGGCAACCCTAATCATTAGTCTGGAAGTTTGTTGCAGGTTGAGCACAATATTTATTTCCTCCACCCTCAATTCCAGGACCCTTAATAATGCCATAAGAGCAATAGTTTAACATATATCTGAAACCCTACGCCAGCCATCAATAACATAATGAATTACTTCAAATGTCTGGGAATGCTCCCTGCATTCAGACAACTCACTCCTCATTCTTGCCCTTCACTTTCACCCTCGCCCTGCACGCACAGCAATCATGATGTACTCACACTGATCACCATGCACTCACACCATTCACCCGCTCACCCTGCATTCACTGGGACCACTCTGCACTTATGCCACTCGCCATGAACTCACACCATTCTCCCTCCACTTACCGTGATTGCAGAGTGAGCACATTGCTCACTCTGCAATCACAGTGATTACTCTGCACTCATAATGCCCTTGCGCTCTTCACTCTGTACCTCACCCTGCAGTCACAATAGCACACTATTCACCATGCACTCATGTGACACTTCACTCACCTGTCCCCCTCACTGCTTACTCTGCAATCTCACTCAAACAAGCCCATCAATAACCATACATTCATTCGTCCCACTCTGCACTTACATCTGCACCCAAATTCATATGGTCACCTCACTCACCCTGCAGTCACTCCTCTCACCCTACTCTCACACTGTTGTGTCACTCACCGTGCACTCACATGGGCACTCCTGCCACCCACACAGCGCAGAGGGTTAATGTGCCTGCTAAAAAGAACGTGTGCCATGCAGATCACAGAACTGAGTGTATTGGGCTACGGGGAGCCCTATAAAAAAATGGAATATTAGACCAGAAAGGGGATATGGAGAGATGAGGTGCATTGTTGGTGAGTGGTAGTGAGGGAATTCATGTAGAAGGGGGAAATGGGGTAGGAGGCAGCGAAAAAACAACTGTTGCACCGTGCGTCACCAGTGTTAAGGCCAGCCATGGCTGAGAGTCTAGCTCCGCCCTTAACACATACTGTAGATGTTTCCGAGTGCTTTTTCTTTATTCATAATAATACTCCTTTATTAGCAACAACTTAATTAAGAAGTTGATGAATCTAGAAATTGAAACCTATTTTTGCCAGTTGGTTTCCTCCTCTTGAGAGACAAAGCATTACTGTAAGCTATAACAAACACCAAACAAGCAACTACTGTTCGCTTTTAATAAGAATGTGGCATAGGAAATCATGTTCCAGCTGGCTGATACCTCGAAAGCACACAGGCGTGCTCCTTTTCTCTTCTCCATGTTTGTTTTCTCTTGTGCCCACCGCTGGGCATCACCAGATCCAATGCAGGGGTACTTTGCTACGCACGCACAGTTGGTCATGTTCAAATTTAGACCAGCTGCTAAGTATTTTCTCCCCCCTCAAGCAGCTGTTGACTATCATGTGTATGTCCTTGTTGGTGTGGCACATTATACCAAGATGAGATGCTTTTGAAGAATGGGCTATACGTTGTGTCAACATTGCCCATCGGTGCTAAAAGGATAGTTTTTAATGTTCTTAGTAATTTTTGTGATATAGCGCGAACTTGACCCGATGGTATCAGAGCGCTTTACTTGAGCACCAGTTGTTCTATCCTGTCTAAATAGTCTGAAGAAGATGCAGAATAAGGAGAATCGCTCCAGTTGCCTGGGTATCGTGGGGATTCTTGTTTTCCTGTTGGATGAAGCAGCTGGGAGCCTCCAGCCCCAGCGATCTCAAGTCACACTGGATATTATTGTGCTTTCTGGACAGAGGGCATCTTAAATGTCTGCCACTGGGCCTAACACTCACCCCTTCCTTTCTAGCAGATGGAGAGGTATGTAAGAGTAAAGAACATAGCTCTTGCCTCATTCTTGTCGGCGGCTCACTGTCTGAGCCCCTTACCTGGTCTGCAGCTACATTGTAAACAAGGAAAGGATTCCTGCAGCTGTCCTTGCTTGAAGTACAGACCCTCATGACTGGTACTGCAGGCTTGAAAGGCATGCAGGCAGATCCCAGTCTCTCAGGCCCTAGTGCCCCAGTAGCCCAATGTGCCCCTTGTCCAGCAGCACCTGAGCCAGAGCCCAGCCCAGTAGCACCTGAGACAGAGCCCAGCAGCACCTGAGCCAGAGCCCTAGTGCCCCAGCAGCCCAATGTGCCCCTTGTCCAGCGGCACCTGAGCCAGAGCACAGCAGCACCTGAGCCAGAGCCCAGCAGCACCTGAGCCAGAGCCCAGCAGCACCTGAGCCAGAGCCCAGCAGCACGTGAGCCAGAGCCCAGCAGCACCTGAGCCAGAGCCCAGCAGCACCTGAGCCAGAGCCCAGCAGCACCTGAGCCAGAGCCCAGCAGCACCTGAGCCAGAGCCCAGCAGCACCTGAGCCAGAGCCCAGCAGCAGACTAGCCCCAGAGCCCAGCAGCACCTGAGCCAGAGCCCAGCAGCACCTGATCCAGAGCCCAGCAGCACCTGAGCCAGGGCCCAGCAGCAAACTAGCCCCAGAGCCAAGCAGCACCTGAGCAAGGGCCCAGCAGCACCTGAGCCAGAGCCCAGCAGCACCTGAGCCAGAGCCCAGCAGCACCTGAGCCAGAGCCCAGCAGCACCTGAGCCAGAGCCCAGCAGCACCCGAGCCAGAGCCCAGCAGCACCTGAGCCAGAGCCCAGCAGCAGACTAGGCACAGAGCCCAGCAGCACCTGAGCCAGAGCCCAGCAGCAGACTAGCCCCAGAGCCCAGCAGCACCTGAGCCAGAGCCCAGCAGCACCTGAGCCAGAGCCCAGCAGCAAACTAGCCCCAGAGCCCAGCAGCACCTGAGCCAGAGCCCAGCAGCACCTGAGCCAGAGCCCAGTAGCAGACTAGCCCCAGAGCCCACACCAAAGAGAAATAGATGGACTTTTGATGGAAAATGTCCCTATGTTTATACATGCCCATTGGGGATTGGTTAAGGAAAACATGTTGTTAGTATACACCAGCTAAATACTTCTCACTGCTTTGTATGGATTGTGTGGAAGAAGGTAATGGAGACGTGCATTATTATCCTGCAGCCGAGGCGTGTTTATGCACCATAACTGTTTGTGACGTAGATATTTTGGCTTCCATTGGGAGCTGAATACCTACATTCTTGTTTTCTTGCATTCAGTTTCACATAGCATTAGTGGAGGCACATGGTTATTTGTATTCTTGGGGTACAGGAGAGGTTTTTGTTTCAACTGTTTTTAACACGTATGGTAGTTATGGATTCGGTGGCTGAGGTTGGCAGTCTCCCGTGACTAACGTTAACACATTGTGCAATTAGCAAACTGACGACACAACTTGAAGGGTGTTTAATGCACGACTTTCGGTCTGTGGTGCTATAACACGAGTCTCTGGTTCAATGGGCACCTTTCGAACAGGAAAGAGTCAACCAAAATGTTGTTTCAAATATTTGCTTTCACTTACAGACTCGGCCGGTGACATGTTTTAAAGGGTAAACAGGTTTTAGTGCATGGCTACTAGTGCGCATACCATTACGTCGCAAGAGTTACTACGCTTACAATGTTACTACACGTAGCATTAGTACGCAAGTTGTTACATCTCAAGCATTGTTACAACGCATGCGTTGTAATGGTATGCACTATCCACATCGTTGTTTGGAAGGCGCTTCCGTTTCCAAAAAACAACGTGCAGATCTGACTTCGTTGGAAGCCGCTGGAATCCAGAGAAGAGAGTAACCACGGAGGAGAGAGAGGTAAGTGTATTTTTTTGGATCATGCAGGGGTAGTATTTTAGGTTGTAGGGTAGTGTTTGAGTAGTGTAGAGTAGTGTATTTGAGTTTAGGGTAGTGTCGGGGTCGTGAAGGGCAGTGTTGGGGTTTAGTGAGGTGGTGTTTGTGTAGGGTAGTGTTTTAGGGTTAAGGGTAGAGTCTGGGTCATGCAGGTTAGTGATTCAGTGTAGGGACCGGACTGGGGGTAAGGGCAGGGTCGTGCTGGGGCTAGTGTTGTAGGGTTTAGGGTAGTGATGTGGTTTTTGTGTATTGTAGGGTAGTGTTTTAGGGTTTAGGGTAGTGTTGGGGGTGCCATGCAGGGTAGTGTTGGAGTGTTGGGAGCGGACTGGGGGAAGGGGGAAGGTCATGCAGGGGGTAGTATTTAGGGTGTAGGGTAGTGTTGTGGTGTTTGTGTAGTGTAGGGTAGTGATTTAGGGTTTATGGTAGTGTCGGGGGGTCGTGCAGGGTAGTGTTTAAGTGTAGGGAACTGACTGAGGGTAGGGTCAGGGTTGTGCTGGGGGTACTGTTTTAGGGTTTAAGGGTAGTGTTGTGTTGTTAGTGTAGTGTAGGGTAGTGTTTTAGGGTTTAGGGTAGTGTCGGGGGTTGTGAAGTGTAGTGTTAGAGTGTAGGGCCCAGGCATAGGGAAGGGGAAAGGTAGTGTAGGGGGTAGTGTATTAGGGTTTAAGGGTAGTGTAGTGGTCTTTAAGTAGTGTAAGGTAGGGTAGTGTAAGCATGATTTTCGTGCTGTTTTTAATTAGCGTAAACAATAGTACATTTATGACCATTTGCATTATAAATGCATGTGCAGTTAAAATTTGCAAAGTAATGGTTTATGCTAAGTAAAAACAACACACTAAAATCATGCCGAGTAATGGTATGCGAAGTATCAATATAGATTTTTTTTAAAGTGTCCGGGGAGGTATTAAAGTGTGATGGTAGAGATAGCTAGAGACACACAGGAGGTGAGGTGAAGCCAGAGCATTGGCACAGTGGAAGAGACGGAGTGTCCACTATGCCTGCTACCTACTAAAAGTAGTGTTGCAGGCCATGTACAGCTCATCTTTTATATAGCACTTAGTCCCATCAGTGACTCTGCCAGAGGCCTATGGTCTTCTCGGAGACACCGTCCTGTCTGCGACTCTCCCTTCTGACGTCCTTAATCTAAGTACCACTCACCTTGCTCAGATTTCCTCCACAGGGTCAATCCGCCTCTGCCTGGGTATCTGCATAAGCGATTTGAAGCTATCTAAGTGTTATGTGGCATTAGAGGGCCTGCGGTGGACAGGAGTGTATCACGAGTCTCCGGTTGCTCATGATATTCTTAGCCAGTCTGTTGTACTCCTTTGAGTGTCTCATTAAAAAAAAAACAGTGACTCATGCCGCCAAGTTTTCCCTCTGCAAGAAGCAGGACTACGTTTTAGGATGGCCACATTTGGGAGAAGTGTGGCTCACTGGTTAGAGGAGGCAGACCTGGAAGCAGAGGTCAGCCCGGGACCAGGGTTCAATTCCCGGCTCGGCGGGGTCTTGAGTCCTAAAATGTCCATGGACTCGACAATTCTCGCTCCGGTGCCTACTCGATTCACGGGTTCACACTCTGTGACTCTGGGCAATAGCTTGCTTAATCTCCACAACGGCCCCTCGCGGCGGAATGCCTGGCTTTCACCTTGCGGATACCCTGCCGGGGTTATCTCACAGGGGAATACCAGGACGGGTTCCCTAAGCAAGCGCTTAGAAACCGCTCGGTGATTTGCGCTATATAAATTCCTGTACATTTGAGTTGGTGAACCGTACTGCAGATATATGTATATGTGTGTGTGTGTGTGTGTATATGTATGCGTGTGTGTGTGTGTGTATATATGTATGTGTGTGCATATACACACATATGTGTGTGTATCTATATATATGTATGTGTATGTATATACACACATATGTATTAGTGTATGCATTTATATATATATGTATGTCATATGATCAAGGCCCGGATGGGCTGAAACTCGTAATGGCAGACTGCAACAAATAAAATTATTTTGCACCCATCCAGAGTTCCGTGCTCATATGTGTCCTGAATCTGTGAGAAGAAGCGAAGGAAATGGATATATATATATTACCTACTGGCGGTCGCCAGTAGGTAGTTATAGTTAGGATTGGCTACCATAGGAAATCGGCAACATTCTATTAAAAATAACTGTGGCGCCGGTTGAGGAATTTGTGTGTAATTTTCCAAATTTTGGCCAGCTCCGCTCCGCTCCTTCCCTGGAAGTTTCGGGGGGATTCGTGAAGTGGGGGCTGAGAAAAAAGGGGTTGTCCCAAAACGTGTTTTCCCCATGTTAATTTCCATAGGACAGTCTGACAAGTCTACAGCCCGTACCGCTGAATGGAATTACGCCAAACTTGGCAAAATTGTAGGGACTGGTACGCAGATGTGCCTTTGCTATATTTGGTGAAAATTGCTCCAGTGTTTATTTTGAAAATTAACTTCAAAAACACATATGTATCTATAGGCGCGCTCCGAGCGCTCACCAATACGCGTACCGGGAAGCGCACCTGGCGCGCTACGGGAGTGCGCGAGCGGAAAGCTGATTTGCTGTCGGTTGTCTGTCAACATTCTAAACAGTCCGGAGAGTCCGCCATCTTGTGTCTCGGTAAAACCGAGACACAAGAGGTGAAAAAGAAAGGGGGAAATTATTAAAAGGGGGCAGGGTAGACACTCCCTGACCCCCTAGGTTTTCTGAGGGGGACCTAGAAGGACCCTGAAGGGAAAAAAAAACGTTTTTTATTTTTTATTTTCGCGGGGTAAGCGCTGGGTGCGTTTCCGGGTACGCTCTCCGGTATGCGCACCCTGAGCACACCACGGGGAAAAATAGTGCAAGAAAATAGTGAAAAAATAATTTAAAGTGCTTAGAGGTAGGGTAGCTCTGAAAAGAGCTGTTGTGATATGTGGGTGTTTTTGGTACCTACAAGTAGGTACCAATGCAGAGTCTTATATTCAAGAGGAAAACTCTATTCCCCTCATCTGCAAAATGCACACCATCTCTCCTATAGATGTCATGCATGTTGTAACGCAAATTGTTGTGGTAAATGGAACCCATACCATAGTCTCTGAGAAAAGCAGAAACAGATTTATTCACATGTTTCCTTGCTTTCTCAATCTGTGGACAACATTGGTTGGAACAGTTACATTTTTGCCTTTGGCATATATTAGAAAATACCAAGGCAGTTTTTGGAAAAAGTGACATCAATTGCCCAAAGATGTCCTTTAAAAGCACTTCCAGACCTACCCCAGTCAAAGTGCCCAGGTCATTGCCACCACAGTGCACAATTATGAGGTCAGGGTGTGGTAAATGCATAAAGGATTTTCCCAATGGTATCAATTGGTGACTTCTCAATCCTCTCTGTCCAATCCATATAATGTCCACATTTGGTGAATCAAGGTTGTAAATACCTCTGATAGCTGTGTATTTTTGACTCCAGAGGACAAAGCTATGACCCAGAAACCAGACTTTTAGCATCTTCAAGGTAGATGTGCTTGTATTCAGATGAGTTGTGGAAATTAAATGGCAGCTTGAAAGTAGGAGTTATGTAAAAAACTGGTTGAGATTCAGTGCACTTGAAAAACAAAAAATGATTGGTGCTTTCTAAAAATTCAGCACTGAAAATTAGGGTGCATGCTTTTTTTTTAAAGAAGTCATTTCAATGGTTGAGGAAAAGTCATTTCAAGAAACATTGCACATGATTAGCTGAAAGATTGAGAGGTCAAACACCCTTGCTGCATTTTTTTGCAACATAGTATGATGAACTTCTGAACTGTGTGCTGGGTGAGGAGGGAGTTACCATGGTAACAGGGGAATGAGCACTGGGGGGATGGGTGAATGTTATGTGACTTTCAAAGTGTTCAAAAGTACAACCAATTAAAATGTGCAGTTTCTTACTCCACTTCATTAACTCCTTCTCTTTCTTCCTCTGTCCTCTTTGTTCTACAGTCCACTTCCCTCAATCTCTCTCTGTTAGCCTCATTCTCTCCGTCCCCTTAGTCTCTCACTCCTCTTCTGTCACGCTCACTGCCTATAACTCAGCCATACTCCTACACTCACCTTCTATCAGACCTTCTACTTTACTTTCCTTCCTCTCTCTTCCCATACTTCGCTCCTTCACTGTTTTCCCTTCCCTTACACTCCTTACTCCACTTCACTAATTCCTTCTCTTACTCCCTCTGTCCTCTTACTTCTATACTCCCCTTACCTCATTCTCTGTCTGTCTGGCACACTTTTTATTTATTTGCCCTTATTACACCCTACCACGGAAACTATATCTAAAGCCGTGCCTCAAAAAACTGAACTTTGCACAAATCAAACCCACACTTTATTATCTTCAATTGCTGAAATGCGACTGCACTTTATTTGTCTGTAATTTTTTTAAATCAGCTATCACCTTTAGGAAAAGCATGGATGGATAATTATGTTGCTAAGACGCCTTAGGCACTTTTAAATTTTACAATGAAATTACAATGAAATTATTTATGTTTTTAATGTAATTTTTATAATGTATATGTTGATGTTGCCCGCTGCTTTCTACTTTTTAACTTATATCGTGCACTGGATCTCTTACTTGTCAAATGAATCTTTGGATTGTTTTTAATTGTCTGTTGATGTTATGTACTTTTATGATTGTAACGTCTACAATCGAATAAAGTTATTTGAACTGAACTGAACTGTCTGTTAGCCTCATTCTTTCCGTCCCTTTAGTCTCTCACTCCTCTTCTGTCACGTTCACTCCCTATAACTCAGACATACTCCCACACTCACCTTTTTTGAAACGTTCTCCTTTACTTCCCTTCCTCTCTCTTCCCATCCTTTGCTCCTTCATTCTTTTGCCTTCCCTTACTCTTCTTACTCTACTTCAGTAACTCCTTCTCTCAAACCCTCTGTCCTCTAATTTACTCACTCCCCTTTTCTCACTCTTTCTCTGTTACCCACATTCTCTCCGTCCTCTTAGTCTCTCACTCCTTTTCTATCACGCTCACTCCCTATAACTGAGCCATACTCCCAGACCTTCTTTCAGACCTTTTCCTTTACTTTTCTTCCTCTCTCTTCCCATCCTTTGGTCTTTCACTGTTTTCCCTTCCCTTACTGTCCTTACTCCACTTCACTAATTCCTTCTCTTACTCCCTCTGTCCTCTTACTTCTACACTCCTCTTACCTCATTCTCTCTCTGTTAGCCTCATTCTCTCTGACCCCTTAGTCTGTCACTCCTCTTCTATCACACTCACTCCCTATAACACAGCCACACTCCCTCACTTATGTTTCTTTCCTCTCTCACTCAGGGCCTCATTTATGAGAAATGATGCATCGCTGCGTGAAAGCAGAGATGCATCACCTCTCAGTGCACTCTCCTTGCGACATTCCTGATGCGTCATATTTAATGTATGACGCATCATGTCGCAAGGAGTTACAGATACGTCAGTATTTATGACGTATCTGTAAGCCCAAACTTGACGCATTGCTGAAGTGTGTCACAAAAGTGACACAACTCCAGCAATGCATCCTTTCACATGGGGCAAGCCCCATGTGAAAGGGCCTGCGTCAGTCTTATGCGCAAGATTTTGATGCAACAGCGTCCTAAAAGTGACGCAGTGAAATCTCATAGATTTCACTGCGTCACTTCTACGACCCTTCCTTGCGTCAATACGCCCCCTTTGCATAAATTTTACCTGGTGCAGGTATAATGTGGCGCAGGGGTTTACAAAGTGACGCATCTACCTAGATGCGTCACTTTGTAAATATGACTCAACAAGGTGCAATTTTTACACCACTGGTGCGTCACAAAAAGTGACGCACCAGCGGCGTAAAAGTGACGCATGGCCTCATAAATGAGGCCCTCAGTCTCTACTCTCACTTTTTCTTTCACTTTCTCTGTCTCTTCACTCCCTTACTCACCTTGTCTCACACTCGCTTGTCTTTATCCAGACTGTATCTCCACTCTTTCCTAAACATCACTGCTCTTTTCTTACCCTTCCACACCCCGTTCCTTTACTACGTTTTCTTCACTTATCCTCATTCCCCATGTTCACTCTCCGTCTCCTCACTCTCTTTCCCCACACTCACCTTCTTTCAGTCCCCCTACTTCACTTCCCTTCCCCTCTCGTTCCTTTCTTTGCTTTCTCACTCATTTTCCTCTCCTCTCTCACTGCACTCCACTTCAGTTACTCTTTTTCATTTTTTTAAGAATACAGCTCTTTTTTGAGAATTGGAGGTAGTTCTAAAAAGAACTTTTTTTTTTCTTCTTCTTTCGTTTTTTTCAACAAAAACAAAAACAGGGAATGGCAAACTGCTTAACAGGAGCAAAAAAAAATAAACAAAATTAGGGTTGGGGACGGCAGCGGTGGTTCTCTATTGCTCGAACAATGTTCATAATACTTTGTTCCCCGTAACAAAGTAGAGCATCACAATGTTTGCATTTGATTGTGGCCTCATTAAAAACATGCTGAATATTTGGGATCAGCTGTTCTGGTCGCCCCCTCACCGATGCAGTTGCTCCTCCAGTTGATGTAGAAGCACCATCCCCTGGAGCCTCTCGTGCCAGAGCCATGACACTCTCCTGGGCATAGTTCTGTGGGTGCCTCCTCTGGACGTGCCGAATCATGGTCGAATTTCCAAATGAATATTTTCTGGTAGGGTCACCCCATGACAGGACAGTGTGAAAAATTCGACACTCCACCTTTGGAGCATTTACTTTTTTTTGTCTGCAGGTATGGGAAAAAATTTCCATATAAAATGCTCCTTAACTGAGGAGCCTCTTCATCTATAAATCCTTCTGAGTCCTCACTGCTACTGGAGGGTCTAGCAGCCATGATAATCCAAAAAAGATTAAGCAGGAAAAATACAGGTCTTGCAGTCACAAAAGTGAAAGAAGAAGTGAAGGAAATGGGTTGGGATTTCATTCTATGTAAAGAAAACTGTTAGCAACCAATGAAGTGTTATTTTAAGGTCACATGACTTGACACGCTTACGCTGCGCGCACCGGAGCGCTTCCGGGGGCGCTTACGCGGCGCGAACGTAGGCGCTTTTGGGGGCGATTATGCGGCGCGCCTGAGTGACGTTTTGGTAGCTTTACGGAAATGCAAAATCATTTTCATTTCGTAAATCAAAAATACTGCTTTTATAAGTATAGTACTGAATGTCTAGCATTATTATTTACTTTTCATACATTTTTTTTTTACGAACGCAGAAATAGCGCTCTCGCTGCGCTGCACACCCTGAGCGCTCCAAGACAAAATGATACGGGTAAGCTTACCGGTGCGCGCACCCTGAGCGCACCAGGAAAGAATTATTAAAAAATAAATATACATTGAACAAATTATTATTTTTTAAAAAAATATATAATTAATAGTTATAAAAAACAACTAATATAAAAAATAAAAAAATCGTAGGTTACAAAGTCGATATACAAAGGAATTAGCTTTTAAAAAAACTATGAAATTCACTGAAAAAACCATAGGTTTCACAAACGTTATAGTTAGGAATTCGCTTTTAAAAAACCTTTGAAATTCACTAAAAAAACATAGGTTTCATAATCGTTATAGTTAGGAATTAGCATTTTAAAAAACGTTGAAATTCACTGAAAAACCATAGGTTTCACACTCGTTATAGTTCGGAATTAGCCTTTAAAAAACCTTTCTTTCTTTCAAAAACTTTTATTCGATTAGCATTTAGCAAAATCATAAAAAGTACATCATAACATTACAGTACAAGATCAAATCCCAATGTATGATACAAATTAAAAACTGGTTAACCTAAAAATCCATAGTTAAAAACAATAATAACAGATTTATGTACAAAAAGGCATGGAATCATATGAACGGTATCTCAAACTGTACAGCGGATTTTCAAACATGATTTCAAGAAGCAAGCTACACATTTAGCAACATATTGTGAGTCTAACGACTGCAGGGCCAGAAAAGCTGGCCGACACGTTCGCAGGCCCATTGCACGGAGAAGGGGGATAATCCAGCGCTTACGGGGTTGCTCGTAGAAACGGCAGAACAAAGTTATATGTAATGTGGACTGAGGTGAAATTCCGTCGCATGGGCATTTATTCAATTCATGAGACCAGTTTTGCACAGTAGGGAAGGTAACAAGACGAAAGAAAGAATTAAAACGAAACCTGGTTAGAACAAATTTTTCATGATTAGATAAGAAGAAAGTTAAATAAGGCTGTATACCAGGCGAGGTCTGGACCGTTAAGATCTGCACATTCGTTGGCTTAATTACTTCTTGGGAAAGTCGCAAATCTCTGAGATGATTTAAACAGAGGTTTTTCAGGGCACACCTAGAAATATCTGTAACTGAGGTGGGCTCGGAGAAGTAAGATGTGCAGTTCAGATCCTTTAAAAAATTGGAGACATAAAGGAGCCAGGGGATTTTGCTCCAGCTGGCCAAGGATAAACAGTCAGTTATTAGTGAACGGGTTAAATGGCATTGCGGTTTGTTCCAGATACGGTGCCATAAGAGAATCGGTTGACATCTGATGTTGTCTGTTAAATAATCGATGCCGAGCTCAATATGGCAACCGTAAATTGAGCGCCAAGATGTATTTAAAAAAGCGTTTTGGACCTTTTGTAGGTCGTCTACAGGAGCATAGCCCCAGACACCTGCACCGTAAGTTGATACACTATGACATTTAGCATGGTAAATTTTAAGCATCTTGGGTGGGGCATGTTTGCCCAATTTAGTTGAAAAGGAAACAAGAGCAGAGGTTGCTCTCTGATATAATAACTTTTTACTAGTGTGGCGCTTCGGGTTCGCCCTTACTGGTTGGCGCCGGTGTAGGCGAGGTCACATCCCCCTCGAATAGACTTACTGACACAGGTAGTTTGGGTAACGCTGGTTTTATTAACTTAAAGGTCCTTTTTCGGTGTATGGTTTTCCTGTAGTATGGCAGGGGGCTTTCAGAATCCTCAGTGTGTCTTTGCTGGCGTTTCTCTGTCGCTTTCCGCCGCTCGTCACGGTGTCTTCTGGGACTGGTGGTCCGGACCTCTTCCTCCACGATGTCGCGGCGTCTCGTCAGTGCAGGGAAGAAAGACAGCGGCGTATTAGGTATCTGTCTTGCCTACCAGAATGGGGGAGGGGGAGTGAGGGAACACACGTGCACAGCTAGTCAACTAAGGTCCACGGTGCCGGGGTAGTGAGGGAGGGGTAGTGCACGGGATGCGAACAAGTAGCCGTTACGGGTGTTTAACCCACTTAAAGCCCGCCCAGCCCGAAAGCCTTGATCGTACCTCTGGTAGCCACACTTCCCTTGAAGCGTGGCTGGGCGAAGCGCCTTCCGGTTGGCCTCCTGGCTTGCTGGGTTCTGCTCCTCTGGACCTTCCGCTTTCAGCGCTCCTCTCTGCCTCCGTCCTCCGATGTTCTCTCTCCTCCGGTCTCCTCTCCGCCTCCGTCCTCCGATGTTCTCTCTCCTCTGGTCTCCTCTCCGCCTCAGTCCTCCGATGTTCTCTCTCCTCCGGTCTCCTCTCCGCCTCCGTCCTCCACTCGACTCCGCTCTCTTCCTCCACTTCACCTCGCTCTCCGTCTCTCTCACCTCCGTCGCCTCCGGGTGTAATACACACCTCTGTGCTTTCCTGTGCGGCCTTTACCTGTGATGAGGGGGTGTGCCAAATGACGTTGTCATGTTCCAACTCCGCCCAATTAAAGAAACAGGGCTCACCACTCTCTTCCGGTTCTGCATCGCCAAGGACATCAGTGTCTCTCCAGGCCCCTGAGTGCTGTTTAAAAAGAGGGGAGACAGGTAAGCCAGGCGGATCCGGGTCCTCCCCGTTACACCCCTCCCCCCTTGGAATCTCCCGATCGGGGAGAGGATAACGGGAGAGGTAGTCAGCGCTAGCGTTGTCCTTCCCTTTTCTGTGCAGTACATGGAAGGAAAAAGGTTGCAATGAAAGGAACCACCGCATCACTCTTGGGTTGTTGGATGCATTGCGACTCATCCATTGGAGTGGGGCATGATCGGTATACAGTGTAAATGGGTGTCCCTCCAGGTAATACCGTAGCTTATCTATCGCCCATTTGATAGCCAGGCATTCTTTTTCAATCGTGGGGTACCTCACCTCTCTGGGAAACAGTTTTCGGCTTATAAACAGAATTGCGTGCTCTATCCCCTCATTGGATACCTGAGATAGCACTGCCCCTATCCCGAAATCTGAGGCGTCTGTGTGAAGAATGAAGGGTTTGGTGAAATCGGGGGAGGAGAGTACCGGGCTGGTGGTGATTACTTCTTTTAGGGTCTTGAAGGCCCTTCTCATCTCAGGGGTTGGTTTCTGAAACCCGGATTTCGGGGTCTGCTTTTTAAGGGTATCGGTGAGTGGGGCGGCTATGTCCGAGAAGGAGGATATGAACCTACGATAATACCCCACCAACCCCAAGAAGGCCCGCATGTCCCTGAGGTTAGTGGGAAACGGGGTGTCTGCAATGGCTCGGACCTTTTCCATTTGGGGTTCGATGACTCCATGCCCCAATACGTACCCCACGTACCTCACTTTTTCAAAGCCGATCCTCGATTTCTTGGCATTGATGTGTAGACCTGCTTTAGTTAATTGTTGCAGGATGGTTTCTAAGTGTCTGAGCTGGGTCTCCCAGTCGGGGCTGAAGATGATAATATCGTCCAAGTAGGCCGAACTATATTGCTGGTGTTCCCGGAGTACCTCATTCATCAATCGTTGAAACGTCACGGGGGCTCCGTGTAATCCGAAGGGGAGTACCGTGAATTCATACAGTCCGTCAGGGGTGGCAAACGCGGTTTTCTTGCAATCTTCTTCTCGCAGAGGCACCTGCCAGTACCCTTTTGTGAGGTCGAGGGTGCTGATGTATCGGGCTTCTCCTAACTTCTCGATCAATTCGTCGATTCTCGGAATGGGATACGCATCGAACGATGAGACCGCATTCAGGGCCCTGAAGTCCATACAGAACCTACTGCTCCCGTCAGGTTTGGGCACCATCACGATCGGCGAGGACCATTCGCTTCTAGAAGGGCGTATCACTCCTAGGTTGAGCATCTCTCTCACCTCTCGGCTTATGGCTTCTCTTTTTGCGGCAGGTATTCTGTACGGTCGCTGTTTCACAATGGTCCCTTTAGGTGTCTCGATTCGATGTTCTGCCAGGTTCGTTGACCCTGGTAGGTCGGAAAAGATGGACGCGCAATGACGAAGGACTCCCTGTAGCCCTTCTTGTTGCCCCTGGTACAGTTCATCGTTGATGACGAGATGGTCAATCGTGGTCTCCCGTTTGTTTTCTTTGGCAGGGGTGGTATAGGCAGAGAGAGGAGGGGCTCCCAGCCATTTCTTGAGTTCATTAATGTGGAAGATCTGGGTTTTCCTTCCGGTTACTCGTAGCCGGTATGTTGTTTTTCCGATGGTTTCGAGGACCTGGTAAGGGCCTTGCCATTCAGTATGAAACCTCTTGGTGGTTGATGGTAACAACACTAGGGCCCAGTCGTTCACCTCGAGTCTTCTCCACTTTTTCCCCTTGTCATACTGTGTTATTTGTTTCACTTGGCTCCTTTCTAGCTGGGAGTAGGCCAGTTCCCGTATTTTCCCCAACTGGTTTTTGAGAGTCTGGCTGTACTCAAGCAACGTTTTCGTATCTCGGGATGGTTCGGCCTCCCAGTATTCTTTTGTCATCTCTAGGAGACTTCGGGGCTGTCTTCCGTACAGCATTTCAAAGGAAGAGCAGCCAAGACTACTTTGGGTTTGGCCTCTAATGACATATAGGGCCAGGGGTAGCAACATGTCCCAGTCTGCTGTGTTGGCTGTGAGCATTTTCTTTAAAATGCTCTTTAGCGTCCCGTTATAGCGTTCAACGAGGCCATCCGTCTGAGGGTGATAAATCGATGTCCTGATCTGATGGAGGTCCAGGAGGAGGCACACTTCTTTCATCACTCGGGACATAAAGGGAGTGCCTTGGTCGGTAAGGACCTCCTTCGGGAACCCTACCCGTGAGAAGAGTTCCAGGAATTTCTCCGCAATGTTCTTGGATGTGGGGGATTTCAAGGGAAACGCTTCGGGGAATCTGGTGGCATAATCCACAATAACTAGGGCATATTGGTTTCCCCTCCGTGTCTTAGGGAGTGGGCCGATAAGGTCCATTGCCACCCTCTCAAACGGGGTCCCAATGATAGGTAACGGTTGTAAAGGTACAGCCGGGGGTCTATGTACGTTTTTGCGTTGACATATGTCACAGGTCTGGCAGTGGGTCTTGATGTCCTGATAGACACCCGGCCAACAGAAGTTCCGTAGAATGTTCTGAGTGGTTTTTTCGCTGCCTGTGTGTCCTGCGAGGAGGTGGGTGTGGGCATAGAACATTACTTGGTCCCTAAAACAAACCGGAACAAGGAGTTGCTTGGGTTCGTCTTGCTTCCCTTGTCTGTAGAGGAGTTTGTCTTGTATCAGAAATCGCGGGTACCTGGGGCTGGGGTTGTCCTGGTCGGCATGGGCCTGTTCCCATGCATTAAATAATGTGGAGTCATTGGCTTGAGCGACTGGAAACTACGGTCACCCTCCCATGGATCAGGGGCTGTGAGCACTTTCTTTGGGCCTGTACTCCCGGTTTTAAGGGTTTCGGAAAAGAGGTCCAGGAAGTGGGGATTATCGGTCCCGATAATGAGCTCTTCGGGGAGGTTGTCTAAGATCCCTACCTTAACCACTATATGCCGCCCCCCTTCCAACTCCAAGGGGACGTAAGCGACCTGGTAGCTCTTTATGTCCCCGTGAACACATTTAATATAAACGAGTGTCTCTGGCATTACCTGGGGGATACCCACAAACCGTCCCTGAATCACCGATTGTTTGCACCCTGAGTCTAGCAGAGCCTTGACCGTCTTCCCGTTCACCTGGACACTCACGTGGTAAGCCCCTCCAAGCTCTGCTGAGTACATAACGGGTCGTGGTAGATATCCGACCTCCATGGGCTCTTCCTGATTCCTCTTCCGTGGGCAGAATCTAGCAATGTGGCCCCAGGTTCCACAGTCGAAGCATTGAGGGCCTTTGAAAGGAGCAACATCGGGGTTCGGAAGTCTGGGACCTGGAAGACCGGGGGGGGGTCGTGTTTTGTGTTCTATACGAACGGGGGCTCTGGTGTTTCTCTCGGGCTCCGTAGGGTGCAGTCTGGGTTGTGCCCGTGAAAATGTAGAGGCCATTTCCATTGCTTGTGCAGTGGTTAGGTTGGAGTGCTGCCTCAACCACCTCTGTGTCCCGTAGGGCAACGCCTCGAGATACTGTTCCAGGTAGATCTTATCCATTATTGCCTCCTTCGTGCTCTGCAAGCGAGTTAGCCATTTGTCAGCCGCTGATTTCAGGCGGAAGAACAAGGTCTTCGGGTTCTCTCCGGGGGTCCCTCTCTCCTTGCGGAAATGGACGCGGTACGCTTCTGCGTCCAAACCTAAATGATCGAGGATTATGTTCTTTATCTGTCCGTACGGGGTCTGCCCGTTGCCGTTGGTCACCTGGTAGGCAGCCTGGGCTTCCCCGGTTAACAGCGGGGCGAGAAAGAATGGCCATTTCTCTAAGGGCCATCCACAAGCAAGTGCAACCCTCTCGAAATTGACGAGGAAGGTGTCCGGATCTTCCCCCGCGATATACTTCTGCAATGAAATACCGCAAGGGGTGGGTAGGTGCTGTCTCACCTCTCGTACTGGGTTGCCTGCCTGATCGATTGTTATCGGTTGTAGCTCTCCCAGCCGTTTCACCACAGTATCTCTGAAGTTATCCCGGTCTGCTTGAGCGGAGGCTATCTGTTGTTCCACCTCCCAACCCAACTGCTCCTGTCCCTTGACCAGTCTTTGAAGCAGTTCCTCCATCTTTGTATCCCAGATGGTTATCGAGCTGCCCGCATTCTCCACCACTTGTGGCGCTTCGGGTTCGCCCTTACTGGTTGGCGCCGGTGTAGGCGAGGTCACATCCCCCTCGAATAGACTTACTGACACAGGTAGTTTGGGTAACGCTGGTTTTATTAACTCAAAGGTCCTTTTTCGGTGTATGGTTTTCCTGTAGTATGGCAGGGGGCTTTCAGAATCCTCAGTGTGTCTTTGCTGGCGTTTCTCTGTCGCTTTCCGCCGCTCGTCCCGGTGTCTTCTGGGACTGGTGGTCCGGACCTCTTCCTCCACGATGTCGCAGCGTCTCGTCAGTGCAGGGAAGAAAGACAGCGGCGTATTAGGTATCTGTCTTGCCTACCAGAACGGGGGAGAGGGGAGTGAGGGAACACACGTGCACAGCTAGTCAACTAAGGTCCACGGTGCCGGGGTAGTGAGGGAGGGGTAGTGCACGGGATGCAAACAAGTAGCCGTTGCGGGTGTTTAACCCACTTAAAGCCCGCCCAGCCCGAAAGCCTTGATCGTACCTCTGGTAGCCACACTTCCCTTGAAGCGTGGCTGGGCGAAGCGCCTTCCGGTTGGCCTCCTGGCTTGCTGGGTTCTGCTCCTCTGGACCTTCTGCTTTCAGCGCTCCTCTCTGCCTCCGTCCTCCGATGTTCTCTCTCCTCCGGTCTCCTCTCCGCCTCCGTCCTCCGATGTTCTCTCTCCTCTGGTCTCCTCTCCGCCTCAGTCCTCCCCGTTACACCTAGACACTGCTTGCTTCCAGGATAATTGGTCATCCATTAAAATGCCTAGGTAGGGATATTCCCTGGCACGTTCCAATCTAACTTGTTCGATAAAAACAGGTTTGGGGTTCTTCGCCTTGGGGCCATAGTGCATAACAAATGTTTTGCTTACTTTCAACCCTAGGGAAAGCATAAACTGGCAATAATTGTCCAGTTGCCTATGTAGCTGTATTAAGGTTCTTGCTAGGATGACTGAGTCGTCCGCGTATAGAAGAGCAAGAATAGGGCGACGATTAATAGACGGAAGGTCCTGACTCCCTACTAACATGGCCGATTCCAGCCCGTTGGTATACAAATTAAATAAAAAGGGAGCCAGGACGCAGCCCTGTCTAACTCCTTTGTTTACTGGAAATGAGGGAGATAATTCACCACCGATCCCATATCTCACGCAAGCGGTCGCATCAGAATAAAGCTCGCGCAGAAATTTTATAAGTGAGGGATCTACCCCTAGTTCGCTAAGAATGAGCCACAGCCTAGAATGTATCACGCAGTCGAATGCTGAATGTACCTTGAAAACAATGCTGGATGGCAGGCGAGCTGTTGTGCCCCCAGAAACAAGCCTCAGGGCACTTTGTGGAACCATTATTGCGCGGCGCCCGACCGCGCTGGGGAGCACCATCTCGACGAATCTAAGAAGAGAAAGGCTGAGTTCTGAACTTGTCAGACAAAAGAACAACGCAGCAAGCCCTCAAATTATGACATACATTCAATGTGTCTGGACTAAGCATGGGCGGATTTTGCGGATCCACGATTCACGAATTTGCGGATTCACGGATCGTGGATCCGCAAAATCCGCGGATTTAGCGGATCTGCGGATTTGGGGGCGGGGCTCCCTCGAGTGTGTGGGCGGGGCCAAACGGACGGGGCTTCCATGCGAGCGCACATGCCTCTTGTGTGTATTAAAGGTCAGAGATCGATCAGAGCAGCAGATTAAGAGACAGAAGCCCCCTGGTCACAGGAACAGCACGGGGGTTGCGCTCGTGAAAGTCAAAGATGCAAATGCATCTGGCCAGCATCACAGCGGATTTTCGATGGTATATTTGTGAAGAAGGCACATCTGCCCAGCCTCCCAACGCTCACAATTTTTTTTGGGCTGATGAATGAGTCACTGCATTTGCACTTCAACTAGTTCCAGCGACCAAGTGTGTGTTACTATGCAATCGCGCCGAAGTGCGCAGGGGTCCCTGGAGTGAAATGGCCATCATAGTGGGTAAATGGCGGGAAGACGGTGCACACCTCGAGTGTGTGGGCGGGGCCAAACGGACGGGGGCGCTCACGATTATTTTTGGGCTGATGAATGAGTCACTGAATTTAAGCTTCAACTAGGGCACATGTTATTGATATCTGCAAGTGTTTCCTGTTGAGGTTTTTTTTTTGTGCCAGGACCGTCGTGCCAGAATGAACCCTGCCCTTCATATTTATTCAAGAAGAAGACACCATGTAATTAATTTACGATGGCGCCGGCAAGCTGCCAGCGCCATCCTGCAAAAGTTACTTAATTAGCTTCA
Organism: Lissotriton helveticus; assembly: GCF_964261635.1. NCBI lineage: Eukaryota > Metazoa > Chordata > Amphibia > Caudata > Salamandridae > Lissotriton > Lissotriton helveticus. The sequence goes on from NC_136065.1 coordinate 44,736,885, forward strand.
ACAGGAAGCTCCAACTGATAAAATAAAGCAGGCGCTCGAGCCCCTGCTTTATCTTATCTGTTAGAGCTTCCTGTCGAAGCTAATTAAGTAACCATTGAGGATGGCGCTGGCAGCTTGCCGGCGCCATCGTAAATTATTTACATGGGGCTTGAACTTTTGACCGCAAAATCCGCTCCGATCGCGGATCGCGGATTCTCGGTAAATTCGCGAGAGTTCGCGGATCGCGGATTTACCGAAAATCCGAAAAATCCGCGATCGGAGCGGATTTTGCGCTCATGCTTAGTCTGGACCTTACGAAAGGAAATAATTAAATGAAGAACATAGCGCAGCACACCCACTTAGGGAATACTGTATGCTCGCTTTTGGACTACCAGTTCCAGCATGCCAAATACCAATAACCACGTGACTAATCAGACCCGTAAAGGGGCGTCAGCATGCAAACATAAAAAAGCCCAATTACTTGAAAAGCGAGATTGTGCTGTTTTCTATGCTTCGGAAGCCCATGAAGAAGGGGATACGTCCTCAAAACGCGTCGGCGAAAATAGAAATCTGGAGCACTGAATGTACCTTGAAAACAATGCTGGATGGCAGGCGAGCTGTTGTGCCCCCAGAAACAAGCCTCAGGGCACTTTGTGGAACCATATATATATACATATATATGTGTGTGTGTGTAAACAAGTTCTAGTTAAACCACTCACCGGGTAAATGCCTGGTGCTGCCTAGGACCACAAGGTTCCAGCTGCAGCCCCCACTGGATGGGTCATGAGGTTGATTTGTCCCACACTGCGATCTGTGTGTGTCCTATGGGTCTTGGTTTGCGCTCACAAGGAGACAGCTCAGTGAGTGTGGCTAAAGGTTCGAGGTAACTATAGTATGAAATCTTATTCTTAGTTGGCACTAAAGAGGTTGCTGTGCCTTCTATTTTGTGGGTCACCTTGAGTTCAATAATTTGAGTTGCATCATGACAGACTAATAGCAGGTGGTATTAAGGGGCTCGTTTACAGCCACATTTGTTTTTTTAAATGCATTTGAGCTGCGAAATTAAAACAGGCCCAATTTAAAATCAATTGGTTTTTGTCAATATTAATTATTCAGATTTGGGATGGTTTATATAATTAAATATTGCAGGTCGTCAGTGGTCATGCGAGACACCCCTTTATAGAATTTTGCTAGAAGCGTTGGCACTTACATCGAACTGTTCTGCTCAATTCTTCCTAGCATTTAGGCGTAAGGTCCTTGTTGTGAAACTATGCCTGTGTGCACCCCTTTAGCACGCCCTTTAGTTAGCGGCGTAGAGGTGGTGGCTGAAGTGTCGCTGCAGAGGCATTCAGTGAACATTTAACTGAATGTTCTTATATGCACACATACCAGGCATGCAACGCCCATAGGGCTAATAGGACTTCAGCCCCCCCGTCATGTGTCTCAGCCCGGACTTCTGCAGCTCCACCTGTTGGGGGTTCGGCTGGGCAGTGTCTGGAGTCTTGTCTCCGGCACGCCCGAGTTTTTCACAGGTCTTTAAAGACAATTTGCATATTTACATACCTTTGTAAACTGGTTACCAACGCTTTGTTTTCTTCTGGTTCCAGTACCCCATGGCCCCCAGTCTGCCTATTCCTGACAATTGTGTTTTACATTTGCTGCCATAGTCTGAGAAAGCATTTCATGAAAAAGAATATAGTAGAGTTACCAAAAGAAAAAATCCATCCATTTGTTATTCAAAGAGCCCGTAAAGGACTTGTTTTGACACTAAGTAGGGTTAGAAATATAATAGTTAGTATTCAATTGTAATGTGACTTTTCTGTCATAGTTCTATTTAATTATCAGTCATGGGTCATTCAGGCAGTCCTAGAACACAATTAAAAAGTCGTTCTATTTATATTTGATGTTCAAAGTATGCACCAATAAGTGCTGAAAATAGGCTTTAGGTGACTGCTTATTTTTGTACAGTCTGGGACATCAATATAATGATCTGGCAACCCTAACCATAAGTCTGGAAGTTTGTTGCAGGTTGAGCACAATATTTATTTCCTCCACCCTCAATCCCAGAACCCTGAATAATGGCATAAGATCAATAGTTTAACATATATCTGAAACCCTACGCCAGCCATCAATAACATGATGAATTACTTCAAATGTCTGGGAATGCTCCCTGCATTCAGACAACTCACTCCTTATTCTTGCCCTTCACTTTCACCCTCGCCCTGCACGCACAGCAATCATGATGTACTCTCACTGATCACCATGCACTCACACCATTCACCCGCTCACCCTGCATTCACTGGGACCACTCTGCACTTATGCCACTCGCCATGAACTCACACCATTTTCCCTCCACTTACCCTGCGGTCACATGAGCACACTGCTCACCCTGCAATCACAGTGATCACTCTGCACTCATAATGCTCTTGTGCTCTTCACTCTGTACCTCACCGTGCAGTCACACAAGCACACTATTCACCCTGCAGTCATGTGACACTTCACTCACCTGTCCCCCTCACTGCTTACTCTGCAATCTCACTCAAACAAGCCCATCAATAACCATACATTAATTTGTCCCACTCTGCACTTACATCTGCACCCAAATGCATATAGTCACCTCACTCACCCTGCAGTCACTCCTCTCACCCTACCCTCACACTGTTGATTCGTTCACTGTGCACTCACATGGGCACTCCTGTCACCCACACAGCGCAGAGGGTTAATGTGCCTGCTACAAAGAACTTGTGCCATGCAGATCACAGAACTGACTGTGAGTAAACTACAGGTAGCCCTATAAAAAAATGAAATGTTTGACCAGAAAGGGGATATGAAGAGATGAGGTGCATTGTTGGCGAGCGGCAGTGAGGGAATTCATAGAGAACGAGGAAATGGGGTACAGGGCGCCGAAAAAGCTGTTGCACCATGCGTCACCAGCGTTAAGGCCAGACATGGCTAGGAGTCTAGTTCCGCCCCTAAAACATTCTATTGATTTTTCCGTGTGCTATTTTTTTACTCATAATAATGCTCCTTCATTAGCAGCAACTCAATTAAGAAGTTGATAAATCTGGAAATTGAAACCTACTTCTGCCAGAGGGTTTCCTTCTCCTGAGAGACAAAGCATTACTGTAAGCTATAACAAACTCCAAACAAACAACTAATGTCTTCTTTTAATAAGAATGTGGCATAGGAAATCATGTTCCAGCTGGCTGATACATTGAAAGCACGTGGGCGTGCTCCTTTTCTCTTCTCCATGTTTGTTTTCTCTTGTGCCCACTGCTGGGCATCGCCAGCTCCTATGATAGGGTGCTTTGCTACGCACGCACAGTTGGTCATGTTCAGATTTAGACCAGCTGCTAAGTATTTCTCCCCCCTCCAGCAGCTGTTGACTATCATGGATATGGCCTTGTTGGTGTGGCACATTATACCAAGATGAGAGAGGATGCTTTTGAAGAATGGGCTATATGTTATGTCAACATTGCCCATCAGTGCTAAAAGGATAGTTTTTAATTTCTTACTAATTTTTGTTATATAGCGCAAACTTGATCCCATGGTATCAGAGCGCTTTACATGAGCACCAGTTGTGTTAGACAAGGACACGTAGGCACGGGGAGATTAAGTGATTTGCCCAGAATCACAGTATGTTGAGAGTCTTTGCCGAGACTTGAATCCGGTTCCCCAGATTAGAGATCGACCGCCCTAGCTGTTAGGCTACATCCTCTATGTTGTATTGGTAAAATTAAGATGTGTCAAGATTGCCATTTTTTGTTTTTTGAGGACTATTTGTTGCTTGCTGGTCTCATAAGACCGAATGAAAAGATCTAAATTTTGGAAATAAACAGCCGTTACAAGAAATGACTTATTAAACAAATATATGTTCGATTTCTTAGGAAAGATCTGGAGCTTAAATTGTTGACTGTGGAACCAGTAGCCCTGGGTTTTAATCCCGACTCTCTCACTTGACTACATTGTGTAATCTTGGACAAATCGGGTAATCTTCATTAATGTGAATCCTGTCTAAATAGTCTGAAGAAGATGCAGAATAAGGAGAATCGCTCCAGTTGCCTGGGTACCGTGGGAATTCTTGTTTTCCTCTTGGATGAAGCAGCTGGGGAGCCTCCAGCCCCAGCGATCTCAAGTCACACTGGATATTATTGTGCTTTCTGGACAGAGGGCATCTTAAATGTCTGCCACTGGGCCTAACCCTCACCCCTTCCTTTCTAGCAGATGGAGAGGTATGTGAGAGTAAAGTACATAGCTCTTGCCTCATTCTTGTCGGCGGCTCGCTGTCTGAGCCCCTTACCTGGTCTGCAGCTATGTTCAAGGAAAGGATTCCTGCCGCTGTCCTTGCTTGAAGTACAGACCCTCATGACTGGTATTGGAGGCTTAAAAGGCATGCAGGCAGATCCCGGTCTCTGAGGCCCTAGTGCCCCAGCAGCCCAATGGGCCCCAGCAGCACCCGAGCAAGAGCCCAGCAGCACCTGAGCCAGGGCCCAGCAGCACCTGAGCCAGAGCCCAGCAGCAGACTAGCCCCAGAGCCCAGCAGCACCTGAGCCAGAGCCCAGCAGCACCTGAGCCAGAGCCCAGCACCACCTGAGCCAGAGCCCAGCAGCACCTGAGCCAGAGACCATCAGCACCTGAGCCAGAGCCCAGCAGCACCTGAGCCAGAGCCCAGCAGCACCTGAGCCAGAGCCCAGCAGCACCTGAGCCAGAGCCCAGCAGCAGACTAGCCCCAGAGCCCAGCAGCACCTGAGCCAGAGCCCAGCAGCACCTGAGCCAGAGCCCAGCAGCACCTGAGCCAGAGCCCAGCAGCAGACTAGCCTCAGAGAACTGAATACCTACATTCTTGTTTTCTTGCATTCAGTTTCACATAGCATTAGTGGAGGCAAATGGTTATTTGTATTCTTGGGGTACAGGAGAGGTTTTTGTTTCAACTGTTTTTAACATGTATGGTAGTAAGGGATTTGGTGGCTGAGGTTGGCAGTCTAGCGTGACTAACTGTTAGACCTGACATCATTGGCGTGAGTCTCCCTTCCATTTTTGATGGATTGACTCCTCTGTTTTGATATGTTTTTGCTGGTTTTATGCTTTTGGCACTGTGCCACTGCTAATCAGTGCCACAGTGCAAGTGCTCCCTATGTTAAATTGATATACTAATTGGATTCCATGATTTGGTTATTTGATTTATCTGTCAGCCCCTAGTACAGTGCATCATGTGTGCCGAGGGCTTGTAAATCAAATGCTGCTGGTGGGCTTGCAGCACTGATTGTGCCATCCACAGAAGAAGCTTGTAAAGTGTGTCTCAGGCCTGCCATTGCAAGGCCTATGTGCAGTCTAGCACTGCCATGTCGACTTGGCCAAGTGCACCCACTTGCCAGTCCCTAAACCTTCCCTTTGCTTCATATTAGACACCCCTAGGGTAGGCCCAAAGGCAGGGTGTATTGTAAGTATAAGGTAGGACATGCTCTGATGTGTGTAGCATGTTCTAATAGTGAATTACAGCCATTTTCATTGTTCACTATTGATGGCTACCTGTTCTCATAGGCTAGAATGGGCAGTTAGATAATTATATTCCAATAATCCTAACTGACTCAGGGAACATGGTAGAAATTTGAATTTTGTATGCCTGAACTCAGAATAATAAAATACACCTTTTAGTAAAGTTGGTTTTAATATTCTGTGTTTGAAAATACCACTTTTAGAAAGTAGGTATTTTCTTGCCTAACTATCCAGGTCTGCCTCAGCTGGGTTGTGTATTCCTTGTCTGGGCTTGTGAGTGACAGGGTTGGGGGATTCCAGGAGACAGGCTGGGGCAGCCGGGTGGTGAATAGAGAGATCTGCATCTAGATGGGAGGGAGGACTTGCACCTGGGACCTGAATAGGGCTGGACCTCCCCTCTACAATGCTGGCTCCCCCCCCCCCCCCTGTGGCTTGTCTGATGTCTTTGCCCTGCACTGTGAAAGGAGAGGAGGAATCATGTCAACAGTGTGCTCCAGAGCTTTATCTTCCCTCCCCTGGGCTGGCTGCACCTCCTGTGGGGCGGCTGATGTCTCTGCCCTGCACAGTGAAAGGAAGAAGAGAGTCATGTAAACAAAGTGCTCAGGAACTGTTTTGGACTAGGCAGAGGCCTCTCTGCCTTCAAAGAACAAAGGATTTGGGGGTATAAATATTGGGATCCTGATCCCAAGAAAAGAGATCACTTCTAGAACAAGAAACCTTTCTGCCAAGGAGAAGAACCAAGGAAGATGCAGAAGTTTGGACTGCCCCTATGCCAGTGTGCTGTTTGCTGGGTTGGCCTGCAGTGGTTGCTTCATTCCCAAGGGAAAGGAGAAGGAACTTTTTAAGGACTTTTATCATCTACAGAATATTCTCCAAGGGCTTGAACTGTGCTTGTATCCTGTTGAAGTGTCAGGGACAAAAGACTTCACCTCTAGCTCCCCCTGTGAATATCCTTGCTGGGAATTCTATCTACAGACATGTGCGTGCCACTGAGAGCTGGAAGCGCGACGCATCGAGAGGAAGTGTGTCGGCGCCGCAGCTGAGATCGTCGCATCACAGGAGAAGCGCGCCGCCGTATCTCCCTGGAAGCGTGTGTTCATCGAAGCTGCCTGCTGTCGCATCACCTGAGAGGCGTGACGCCATCATGAGAGTTGCCATCGCATCACCGGAAAAGCGTGTCGCAGGGCCTGTCGTGGCTCCAAAGTACAGAGTCGTAGCAAGGCTGCCAGGGCATCATCGCCTCTTCATCGCATCGCCGCATCAAGGGCGCCATCTTCTCCCATCGCAACCGGATCATCGCATCACATCAAGGCGCCATCTTGCGCACCTCAACGGGCCCGCAGGCCGAGAATCTACGCATCACCTCCACCGGTAAGGCTCACAACGAGTCCCCTACTCTGCGCAAGCATTGAGGCAGGACGCAACCGTTCCCCCGTATCACGGAACCGACGCATCTCCCCTTTTGTGAACCTTTTGTTCACTTTGTGTTACGCATCCAGGTACTTTGTTGAGAACTTTGTCACATTTAACATCAACTTGGACTAAGCAGCTTTATTCATCTTTAAGTCAACTTTATTATAGTATTGTGGATTTTTGTCGTTTGTGGTCTTGTGTTAAGTCTATATAAAGAATACTTAGTTTTATATAACCTGTGTTGTGTCCATCTGTAGTGTTTTCACTGTATTACTGTGTATATTCACAAATGCTTAACACACTGCCTCTGAGATAAACCTGTCTGCTCGTTCCAAGCTACCAGGGGGTGAGCAGGGGCTATTAAGGAGTGTAATCCCCTTATCATGACTTAGAAGTAAGGGTCCCTATTTGGACAAAGGTGGATCCCATTGCCAACTAGAGACCCCAGATCTAACATTGGTGGTCAGCGGTGAGGATTTGCACTTTGCATTTGTGTTTCATATACAGTGATTGGTGTACACTACTAGTGAGTGCAGACCAAACGCGACCACATAATTTTTTAGAATATTTTTCCTAGGACTATTAGTTTTTCCTGAATACTCCTAATTTTTACTACAATGAGTAAACCAGCATCTGTTGTATCTATGGATTTTGATTTTGAGGAAGAGAGGTTGGAAACCTACACTGTGAAACAGCTCAAGTATCTCTGCAGGAAACTGAAAGTTGCTACACCAGGCATTTCTAAAAAGGGAGACTACCAAAAGGTGCTGAGGGCCTGGGTAGAAGTCAGAAATGTCTCTGATATTGTGGTGGAGCCAGTTGGGGATGCAGATGGGCAAATTGATAGGCCAGTGTTCCCAGACAGGGGAGGGGTGCCGTCCACGCCTGGCAGCAGCATCTCTTCCAAAGACCTGTCCCCCAGAGAGTTGGAAGACAGGGAGAGAAGTAGGGCACACAAACTGGAGATGGCTAAGCTTCAGATGGAGAGTCAGAGGGAAACAAAGAAAAACAGGTTGTCTTTGGAAAGAGAGAGAATGAGAATGGAGCATGATAGGATGTTGAGAGAGTTAGAGATCAAGGCCAAGGGCTTAGAAATCAATCCTTTTGGTGGCAGCGCACCATCTGTGCCTTCAGATGGCAGGGTACATATTTGCAAGGATATCATCACAGATTTTCACAAAGGTGAAGATATTGGGCAGTGGTATGCAGCCTATGAGATAGCAACGTTGGCCCACCAGGTCCCTGAGAAGGATTGGGGAGCGGGGTTGTAGGGCCGCTTTCTGACTGAGGGGAAGGATTCTTTGTTAGACCTACCTAGTGAGCATAGGATGTCCTATCACCACATGAAACAAGCACTGATGACAAGGTATGGGTTAACTCCAGAGCTCTATAGACTCCGCTAAAGGTGGGCAGGGTCCCCAGCGTAAGAGTGGGGGGACAAGGGCAAACAGAGAGAGTTCAGGAAAGGGCCCCAAAGTAATTCCCAAGGGAACCAGGTTAAGGGTTCCCAGCCTCCCCCTGAGAAGAAGTCAGGACCTCTGACAGGTAAACCTGTTCATAGGGGGCCTGTTACCTGCTTTCAGTATAAGCAGGTGGGACACCATTGGTATGATCCCCAGTGTCCCCAAAAGGGTCAGTATGTGCCACCCCGTGTAGCACCCCGTCAGATGGCCAGTGTAGCCCTGGGTGGGGAGGAGATGGGTGCCCAAGGTGGGTGGGGTCCTGCAAAAATGTCCCTTGTCTCATTAGGGGACTTTGAGATGTCCCTAAAACTCAGCTGCCTGATAACACTAAAAAATACAGGTAGTGGGTGACCATCAATGGCCATAGAGTGGAGGCTCTGAGAAACACCGGAGCCAGTGTGACAGCTGTCAAGTGGCACTTGGTGTCTGAAGAGCAGGTGGTCCCCAATGCATTCTTCTCAGTTGTTGGCGCTGACAACACAGAGCGCCATTGCAAAGTGGCTCAAGTTCCCTTGGAGTGGGGGTGGTCTCTGATACTCTTCAAGTAGCTGTGAGGCCATCCAAGCCTGTTTATTGTCTGTTAAGCAATGATTTGGAAAGCTCCCCTTGAGCTAAGGTGGAGAGGAAGGTGCATTTAGAGATGTTGGGTCTGTCTGAGTGGGCATGTGTGACCACTCGGTCTTTGGCAGCTAAGGGTGTTCAAGAGACCATGGAGCCTGAAAGTATGGCCCTGGGACCTGCCTTAAAGAGAAGAGGTAGGGGGTCGGGAAACCAGCCCCCATTGTTCCCACGGTCTAGGAGCAGGCAGACCTTGAGGGGGATGCCCTGGAACCCACTGGTGAGCAAGTGACTGAACTGGGGAACCTACCTGAGCTGACCCATTGGCAGCAAGAAGGGGTCCCTCAAGGGAGGAATTTTGTGAAGAGCAGCAGAAATGCCCTTCTCTTGTGGGTTTGAGGCAACAGGCCACAAACCAGGCAGCAGGTTATCAGTCTGGATCACATTAGATCTACTGGGAGAATGGTCTCCTGTATAGCGAGCCTAAGGTTGCTGAGCCTGGGTCAGCCCATGTGCTGGTGGTACCCCAGCACTTCAGAGCCTTCCTACTGGGGTTGGTTCATGTTGTTCCTTTAGCTGGTCATCTGGGGCAGAACAAGTATTTGAAAGGCTTGTTTCCCATTTTTATTGACCCCAGATGCGGAAGAGTTCAGATACTCATTGTAGGACCTGTCAAACTTGCCAGGCAAGTGGGAAAAGTGGAAGGAGGCACAAGGCCCCTTTTCAACCTTTCCCTGTAGTCAGTACCCCCTTTGAACGGGTGGGCATTGACATTGTGGGGCCACTGAACCCCAAGATAGCCATGGGCAACCGGTTTATCCTGGTCTTGGTGGACCATGCTACACGGTACCCGGAAGCCATTCCGCTCAGGACAGGGACCGCCCTGTGGTGGGACGTACACTGATGGTGATCTTCTCCCATGTGGTGTTCCCAGAGAGGTAGTGTCTGACCGAGGTACAAACTTAATTTCCAATTATTTGAAGTCTCTGTGGAAAGAATGTGGTGTTACTAATAAGTAGGGCTCCCGGTTTTATGGTATTTATTTTTTCGCCATTTCCGTCTGTATTTATCCATATTTATTTTGGGGGAATTTTTTCTGTATTTATCCGCATTTATTTTTGCCACAAGCAGAAGACGAGGCTACACCTAGTATTTTTCCACATTTATTTCAGTCCCCAAAAACTCATGTGCAACTGCTTGTACACGGACACAAGAGCTGAGGGAACAACAAACCTTGCTGCCTTCCTCCTCACTAGCAGACTCTCTACTACCATCCTCCTCGCTGGCAGCCTCCTGACTAGATTTAAGTAGATTCAAATGCAAATCTGTATTAAATCCTGTGCAATCCCGGTTGGCTTTCTTCTTTTCCCTCACAACAGACTCTTCTAGGAACTTTAAGAAAAACATTTCAAAGCCCATAGGTTTAAATGAACTCAAGTCAAATACTGGTAGTGGCTCATCAGCAGCTGGAACGTGGTCCCTGAGTCTGACTGAATCAAATCTTTATTCGGAGTGAACCATGAAAGACAATAAAAAGAGCACATATAATGCATAAAATAAATAAATAATGTTTTTCCAGCTAAAAAGTAAAATTGTTAAAATAGCGTTACAGCGACCATTGTGGAACTTATGTGGTTTAGAGATAGCATAGTAATAAGACCCCTACAACATTCAATAAGTAAAAGTTTATGAATTATAAGAAGCTAAAATTATAAAATATCTATGCAACAGCTAGTTCGGAGCAGGGTTAATGCAACGATCACAGAAGGATGACCTTATACCTTTTTCTAATAACTAATGCCCTTCTCATAAAATGTAGCACTCCATAGCATGTTTCTTTGGCAGAAATGTTCTGTAGAAAAACTAGGCCTTCCCTATGGGTTCTCAATTCTACCCTCTGGAGAATGTTTGTGTGTGCATACCCCCATAGACCTGCTCCATATGACCCTGCAGAAATCCAATTGGTTTTGTACAAGTTAAGCAATTCTTTCGTTGATTTCTGTCTGAGCCTGTGGGAAAATCTGAAGATTGCCTCAATGTGCCTATTAAATTGTTGTGCTCTGGCGGTTAAAAGTGAGTTCCATGCAAGGGAAGAGCGGAAGAAGAGCCCTAAATAGTTAAAATCATTCTCTTTCTCCAAAGCTGATTTCCCCGTAAAAAAGGTTTTTGCTTTCGTACTGCGAGGTCTGCAAGTCATGATAAAAGACTTGGAATAGTTGACCCCAAGATTCAAATTGCAGAGCGGAGCTGCAGGGACGCTTAGAAGGAGTGAGAGCACACAAGAAAGCCTCTTTAGCAAATAAATGATCTTTTAACGACCTGTGAAGTACTCTGGTGCCACTGTGTGTGTGTTGCTGCGAAGCTGTCTCTGCCGGGCTGACACACACAGGGGGGGGAGGCAGGGGTGTCTGAAGCTCTTTAATCCCATGGGCGTTGCGCGCCATTAATCTGTCTCCAGAGGCCACATAAATACATGCCGCATTTAAAACAAAGGCTGGGGCAGCAACAAAAGGACCAGGCGCGTGGCAACTCTGGGCTGAAGCACTGCGGCCTGGCAAAATTTACTAGTATTTTACTGTTTTTACATATCAATACAGACAAAGGAAAAATTATTTTCCGTCTGTATTTATATGTAAAAATCTGTTTAAACGGAAAACCGGGAGCCCTACTTATAAGTTCACCACTCCTTACCACCCACAAGGTAATGGGCTGGTTGAAAGATTCAACCGTACCCTTAAAGGCATGATCATGGGTCTTGAAGAACCAATGAGGTGGAAGTGGCACGTCCTCTTGCCATGCCTTCTGTTTGCTTACCGTGAGGTGCCACAAAAGTCCCAAGGGTTCAGCCCCTTTAAACTGTTGTACGGACACCCGGTAAGAGGACCTTTGAGTCTGGTCAAGGAAGGCTGGGAGCAATCTCCCCATGAAACCTCCCCAGGATGTATATAGCTACATGCTGGCCTTCAGGAACCAGAATCAGTGATTAAGAGATCTCGCTCAGGCGAATCTGGAAGCCAGCCAGGAAGATATGAAGCGGTGGTACGATCAGAATGCCACTCTGATTGAGCTTCAACCTAGACAGAAAGTTTGGGTCATGGCCCCTGTGGAGCCTTGTGCACTCCAGGATAGGTGGACCGGTACATATGAGGTGGTGGAGCGCAAGAGTGATGTCACCTATCTGGTGAAATTGCAATCTCTAAGGTACCCTTTGAGGGTCCTACATGTTAACCGCCTGAAGCCCCACTTAGAAAGGTCCGAAGTGGGCATGCTCTTAGCGACGGAAAATGGAATGGAAGAGGAGACAGAGCCTCTTCCTGACCTCCTGTCTGCAACAGAACAAGATGGGTCAGTGGATGGTGTCAGCCTCTCTGCCACACTGACCACTGATCAGCAGCAAGATTGTCGCCAGCTGTTGAGGCAATTCTCTGATCTAGTTTTCTTGGTTCCTGGTGTCACAGAGTGGTGTGTCCATGATGTGGACACTGGAGACAGTCCTCCTGTGAAGCACAAGGTTTATAGAATGATTGACAAGGTTAGGGCTTACATTAAGGAGGAAATCTCCAAGATGTTTGCTTTAGGGGTCATTGAGTCCTCAAACAGTCCTTGGGCCAGCCCAGTGGACTTGGTCCCAAAGGCTGCCTCGCCGTGTGCCACACCTGAACTCCGGTTCTGTGTGGAATACAGAGGGCTCAATTCAGTCACCACACCCATCCCCAGAGCTGATGAGCTCATTGATCGGTTAGGAGCTGCACGGTACCTCAGCACATTTGATTTGACGTCTGGGTACTGGCAGATCGCCTTGACTGATGGGGCTAAGGAGAGGTCAGCATTCTCCACACCAGATGGGCACTACCAATTCCGGGTTATGCCCTTCAGAGGTTGGTCAACCAGGTGTTGGCTGGACTGGAGAATTTCAGTGCCGCCTACCTCGATGACATTGCAGTGTTCAGCGCCAGTTGGGAGGAACATCTGCACCACCTCTGGGAAGTGTTGATGGCACTGCGCAAGGCAGGCCTCACGATCAAGGCAAGTAAGTGCCAGATCAGGCAGGGTTCCGTGGTGTACTTGGGTCACCAGGTAAGAAGCGGCCAGGTGGCGCCCCTACAACCCAAGATTGATACCATCCTGGCATGGGAAACCCCAAAGACTCAGACACAGGTGAGAGCCTTTTTTGGACTCATGGGGTACTAAAGGAGGTTTGTCAAGGGGTATGGCAACATTGTTGCACCCTTGACTGAGCTGACTTCCAGGAAGCAGCCCAAGAAAGTGAATTGAACTGACACATGACAACACGCTTTTGACGCCCTGAAAACTGCCATGTGCACAGCACCCATGCTTCAGGCGCCCAACTTCTCAAAATAATTCATTGTACAGACAGACGCTTGAGAGCATGGTGTGGGGGCTGTTCTATCACAGATTAATGAAGAGGGCCTAGACCAACCTGTAGCCTTCATCAGTAGGAGGTTACTTCCACTGGAACAGAGGTGGAGTGCAATTGAGCGTGAGGCTTTTGCTGTGGTATGGGCACTCAAGAAGTTGGGACCATACTTGTTTGGGACTCATTTCCGGGTTCAGACCGACCACAGGCCCCTTAGAGGGCTGATGCAGATGAGGGGTGAGAAACCAAAGTTGTTGAGGTGGTCCATTTCCCTACAGGGTATGGACTTTATGGTGGAACACCGCCCTGGTACAGATCACGCCAATCATGATGGTCTGAACAGATTTTTCCGACTTAGTGAAGAGAACTCCCAAGGGGAACGGTAGTTCTCCCCACATTTCAGCTGGAGGGGACACATGTTAGACCTGACATCATTGGTGTGAGTCTCCCTTCCATTTTTGACAGATTGCCTCCACTGATTTGAAATGTTTTTGCTGGTTTTATGCTTTGGGCACTGTGCCCCTGCTAATCAGTGCCACAGTGCAAGTGCTCCCTATGTTAAATTTATATATAATTGGATTCCATGATTGGGTTATTTGATTTATCTGTCAGCCCCTAGTACAGTGCACCATGTGTGCCCAGGGCTTGTAAATCAAATGCTGTGGTGGGCTTGCAGCACTGGTTGTGCCACTCACAGATGCTGCTTTAAAGTGTGTCTCAGGCCTGCTATTGCAAGGCCTATGAGAAGTCTAGCACTACCATGTCGACTTGACCAAGTTCACCCACTTTCCAGTCCCTAAACCTTCTCTTTGCTTCATATTAGACACCCCTATGGTAGGCCCAAGGGCAGGGTGCATTGTAAGTATACGGTAGAGCATCCTCTGATGTGTGTAGCATGTTCTAATAGTGAATTACAGCCATTTTCGTTTTTCACTATTGAAGGCTACCTGTTCTCATAGGTCAAAATGGGCAGTTAGATTATTACATTCTTATAATCCTAACGGACTCAGGGAACATGGTAGAAATTCGAATTTAATATGCCTGAACTCAGAATAAAAAAATACATATTTTAGTAAAGTTGGTTTCAATATTCTGTGTTTGAAAATACAACTTTTACAAAGTAGGTATTTTCTTGCCTAACTATCCAGGCCTGCCTCTGCTGGGTTGTGTATCCCTTGTCTGGGTTTGTGAATGACAGGGCTGGGGATTCCAAGAGACAGGCTGGGTCAGCCCGGTGGTGAATAGAGAGATGTGCATCTAGATGGGAGGGAGGGCTTGCACCTGGGACCTGAATAGGGCTGGGCCTCCCCTCTACAATGCTAGCTCCACCCCCTGTGGCTTGTCTGATGTCTCTGCCCTGCACTCTAAAAGGAGAGGAGGAATCATGTCATTAGAGTGCTCCAAAGCTGTATCTTCCCTCCCCTGTGCTGGCTCCACCTCCTTTGGGGCGGCTGATGTCTCTGCCCTGCACAGTGAATGGAAGAAGAGAGTCATGTAAACAAAGTGCTCAGGAACTGGTTTGGACTAGGAAGAGGCCTCTCTACCTTCAGAGAACAAAGGATTTGGGGGTATAAATATTGGGACCCTGATCCCAAGAAAAGAGATCACTTCTGGAACAAGAAACCTTTCTGGCAAGGAGAAGAACCAAGGAAACTGCAGGAGTTTGGACTGCCCCTCTGCCAGAGTGCTGTTTGCTGGGTTGGCCTGCAGTGGTTGCTTCATTGCCAAGGGAAAGGAGAAGGAACTTTTTAAGGACTTTTATCATCTACAGAATATTGTTCTAGGGCTTCAACTGTGCTTGCCTCCTGCTGAAGTCTCAGAGACAAAAGACTTCAGCTCCCCCTGTGAATTTCCTTGCTGGGAATTCTATCTACAGACATTTGCATGTCGCTGGGAGCTGGAAGCGTGACGCATCGAGAGGAAGCGTGTCGCTGCTGAGATCGTCGCATCGCCGGAGAAGCGCGCTGCCGTCGCATCTCCCTGGAAGCGTGTGTTTATCGAAGCTGTCTGCTATTGCATCACCGGAGAAGCGTGAGGCCATCGTGAGATCCGCAATTGCATCACCGGAGAAGCGTGTCGCAGGGCCTGTTGCGGCTCCAAAGTACAGAGTCATCGCAAGGCTGCCAGGGCGTCATCACATCGCCGCATCAAGGGCGCCATCTTCTCGCATCGCAACCCGATCATCGCATCGCATCAAGGCGCCATGTTGCGCACCACAACGGGCCCGCAGGCCAAGAATCTACGCATCACCTCCACCGGTAAGGCTCATGACGAGTCCCCTACTCTACGCAAGCATTGAGGCAGGACGCAAACGTTCCCCCGGATCACAGAACCAACACATCTCCCCTTTTGTGAGCCTTTTGTTTACTTTGCATTACGCATCCAGGTACTTTGTTGAGAACTTTGTCGCATTTAACATCAACTTGAACTAAGCAACTTTAATCATCTTTAAGTCAACTTTTTGTGGTCTTGTGTTAAGTCTATATAAGGAATACTTATTTTTATAAAACCTGTGTTGTGTCCATCCGTATTGTTTTCACTGTATTACTGTGTATATTCACAAATGCTTAACACACTGCCTCTGGGATAAGCTTGTCTGCTCGTGCTAAGGGGGTGATCAGGCGTCATTAAGGAGTGTAATCCCCTTGACTTAGAAGTAAGGGTCCCTATTTGGACAAAGATGGATACCATTGCCAACTAGAGACCCCCAGGTCTAACGCTAACGTTAACACATTGTGCAATTGGAAAACTGACGACACAACTTGAAGGGTGTTTAATGCTGTTTAATGCTCGACTTTCGGTCTGTAGTGCTATAACACGAATCTCTGGTTGAATGGGCACCTTTCAAACAGGAAAGTGTCAACCAAAATGTTGTTTCAAATACCTGCTTTCACTTACAGACTCGTCCGGTGACATGTTTTAAAGGGTCTGAGGGGTTATTAAAGTGTGATGGTAGAGATATCTAGAGACACACAGGTGGTGAGGTGCAGCCAGCGCATTGGCGCAGTGGATGAGACAGAGTATTGACTGTGCCTGCTGCCTGCTGTAAGTAGTGTTGCAGGCCACGTATGCTCCATAGTACGCTCCTTAAAATAGTATTGCAGCTGAATGGCACACCTGGTGTGCATTTGTATTTTGTTTTATTTTGCATTTTTTTTAGATTGTGTGAATTTAACCCAGAGGTAATGACACGCTTTACACGAGAATCAGTTACATTACACAAAGACACTTTCATGTTTTTTAGGCACGGCGAGGTTAAGTGATTTGTCCAGAATCATAGGATGTTGTTCAGCAGATGCCCAGACTCCTTTTTTGGTCCCCGGTTCCACAGTCAGCAGCTCTTGCTGTTACAACACTATCCTCTCCCTTTTGCTTCGACAGGGAAGGCATGACCATGTCAGAACAGCGATTAACAATATGGGGAGCTCTGTTCTTCTGCAGGACATAATGTGGCCTATGCGAGGGCGTGTTTAAACCTCCCAGTGAGGCATTTAAAATGATTCTTATTGTTTTCTAGAACACCAGCCTACCTTTGCTGAAACATTTGCGCACTCATTCTTTCGGTCAAGGGGTGCCTCAAGGCCATACATTTCCCAATGCTGTGCTATTCTAGTATCATATTACATTCATCAGTTCCTCCCAGTCATTCAGTCTGGGTTGATCCTTGGGGAGTGGGAGCTTTCTTCTCGTGGCCCCAGCTCCTTCTCCCCACCCAGGGGTGAATTACTGGAATCGCTTCATTCCATCCAGGCAGGGGCAGAGCCTGTCTAGGAGCACTGGGCCACGAACCTTTGTACCCGAGGCGTCCAGGATGCCAGCTGCATCAGGGTGAAACTCCACCCAGCAGTGGAAGACGATTTGATACAGTCCATATGAATAAACAAGCAACTTCAACACTGCCGACACGTATGGTGAGAGAATTGGAAAGTAAAGCCTGTGTTCGTAGAAACAATCACAGGTAAACCAAGAGGAAGTGGCCGAGCCCAGGGAGGGCTGGAGGGCTGGGCCAGCTGCAAGGACTGCAAACTGAGCACAGCAGTCAAGATCGGCGCACAGAAGGCAATGTGGAAATAAGTAAAACAAGAAGATGAAGGCACTCAAGCAGCGTTCATGCTGCTGCTCGCTCCTGAGGCAATACTCCATGGGAGTTAACTCTTACAATAAGCATTAGAAATGCAGTAGGTCTTCCATTTTTTTGAGTTAAAGCTGTTGGCATAGCTCAACAGCTACCAGACAGAAATTGCCACTTTGCAGGTGCCGAACAGAGCATTGCTCCTTGTAACAGCCTGAAAGCCTAAAACAATGTTGATAGCCTACAGACTAAAAAAGCAGATCAGGATGACCAGGAGAAACCCACACATATTGGGATGGCCAACGCAAGCAAACTATGAGTGAAACCGCCTGGGAGTGACCAAAGCACACTAAGGCAGGAAAATTAGACCCAAAGCACCAATAAAACCCCCATATTTCTGAATGGCACAACAACAAACAAATGGCAATTCATGGGCATTCCAAAAGCCAATAGAGGAGATAACAAAAATGCCAGAGAGCGCATGCACACTGCTCTAGGCTCAACCTATAAAGTGTTCCCAAAGCCGCAAATGGCAGTCAAGTGGGCGAGCTGCGATCATTAGACTCAAAGTCTCTTGAACTTACAATCGCTTTTAGTGACAAGAATCTTACCTAGTTGTAGAGCTCGACCAGTGCTATTTTACCACTAAAGACACAGCAAATGGTTGTTTGTTAAAGTAGCTTTAAAGGCATGTACGGCTTATGCCTTAAAATGGATCAGCGTTTGTTGACAACAATAATGCAAAAAACATAGCATACCACAACAACATACACAAACACAACACAATAAAAACATAACAGGGCACAACGCAGCACAAGTCAAAACAGAATGCAAGATAACCACAGTACAACACATTGTATTGAAAAAATGTAGCACAAAACACTACATTACAAAACAAGCATTGGCATAGCCAATAGGTCCCGCCTTTGGGGCCTTATTAGTGTTTAGCTAGAGCTATTTGATTTGCCAATGTTTTTAAACTACGTTGTAGAGCATTGTGGGTGCAGTGCAGCATGTTGAAAATATATAATAAATTGTTATAAGCATTTTTGTTACCTTATATATACACAAGAAAACAACAGTAGAGTGGAGTCTGGGAAATAGTACTTGAATTACGAGTAGTGGATGGACACTTGAGGATAGTCAATAGATGGTAGATTCAGAAGTAGTACTGAGTGATGCTGAGGTGGTGGTGTGCTAGTGCGGAGGTGCTAGTGAATGATGTTGAGGTTGTGGTGCTGCACTGATGCTCAAGTGGTGCTGAGTAATCACGAGTTGGTGCAGTGCTGAGGTTATGCTGCACTGATGCTGAGGGGGTGCAGCGTTGGTGCTGAGGTGGAGCTGTGGTGGTGCACTGCTGCGTAGGTGGTGCTGTGCTGATGCTGAGATGGTGCTGTGCTGATGCATTTTGGTTAATTGAAGCTAAGCGCCTGATCATGGGTCGAGAAGACAAACTGATGAAGATCGACAAAAAGCTGGGAAAAAATGGTGTCCCTGAAGAATCTGGTGGGTAATACTAGATATTTATCAAACTATGATTCTTCCTCTGAGTTGCGAGCTAGTGTCTGGTCGAGAAATGGTACAACAATGTTATTGAGCACTGCTGTATTGCACATGTGAGCTGGTCTTTTGTCACTTAATAAACAATGCATTACAAAACTCAGCAGTGCTCATAGTATTTGCATCAGAAGTCAGGAGGCTGACAGTTCTGCTGCAATAAATATCTGGCACTTGCTATACACAGATCTCTGCAGCAGGTGCTTTAACATGCAGAGAGAACTATGCTGATGAAATGTTAAGATGCCATTTAATTAACACACAGTGGTCAATAAATGCCACCCTTAATGCCACTTTCCATATACACCTTTTTATTTGGATCTTAATGCGGATTCACCTCAGCAGAGCTGATGTCTAATACGCATCGTCTGGTCTCTTACAAGGCCCCCCTCGCCACAACAGTTGTTTCTCTGGAACTGTCGGGGTGCAAGATGACATGGGTCTTGAGTAGCTGAACATGTGCTTTGTGAAAGCGAAGTGAATATGGGATGTGTCCTAGCAGACTATATCCTGTTGGTATAAGGGTGTATGGGTAGGGCAAACAGAATTATGCGATTCTGCAACAACGCTGTTTTCTGCATAGTTATGGGTTTACGACATTTGCCACATATTACATTATCTTCAGCATAATTTGAAAATGTTACCCGCCCAAAACATTTGTCTAGCTCAAATGATTTCAAAGCTATAAAAAATGGGCAATAATATTGCTATGCAGTGGAGAGCCGTTCACATAAGTGTACTTGCCACATCTCAGTCCCTTGGTTCTGTATTTGAGTGTAACACTGTTGCTACTGAGGTGGGACCTTTGCTTAGTCAGTGTTAACATGTATAAAATACAAAATAATGGAGTAATGCTGTCGCAAAATGTGAATCATTGCGCAGAAAAATTTTCCTTTTGATGCCACATAATTTAGTCAACATAGCCATATAATTTTGTCTTCCCCTGTTGCTTAGTTCTGGTAGCCGTTACCAGGGGCTTTTCTGAAAGGCCGGTGGGTGTGGGGCTGCTTGGGCTCAATGGGGCTCTAAAAGGCCAGGAGGGTTGGGACATAGTCAGTTATACATTAAGCGTGTATCTAAGAAGGTGGGAGTGCTGGAGCGGTCAGACGAATGTCAGGTGCTGCTTAGCATGCCACTGACTCCATCTCAGCCTAATCAGCTTTGGAGAGGCAATGGAGTCGAAAATCTTCTCCTTGTATATTAATTGTTTTTTTCAAGCCCAGCCTTGCCACTTCGCACCATAACAGGTGCAAGTGTATCAAATGAATGTCCTCAGTTTAAATTAACATGTAAGGGTGAAATGCTGCATTTCCCACACTGGTACATATGTTACAGAACATAGTCAGTAAAACTGCATGGCCACGACTCATGGAAGGACAGAATCAGCCATGGTAGAATTTAACAAAATGTGTATTTCGTGAGTCTTAAACCAAATCTAATGTCTGAACAGGATGGTATGATTGGGCCTCTGGAAGGTTGGGTTACAATGTTGCTTATTTATCTTATGCAACTAACAACTATTGACAAAGCCAATAGTCCTGGCTTGTTGTAGGTGTAACGTTAGTAGTTGTATATCTGGATGCAAAGACAGGAGCAGCAAAATGCCAGTCTGCAGCACACTATGCTAAACGCAGATTTTAAGGTAACAGTTTAAGTCACGCCCGTAATTGCATCGGCCACACCCCTTTGAAAGACCCCTTCCTCCCGTTTCTTTTATCACATTTAAAGCCCCTGTGTTTATCTTTTGCAAAGTGGAACTTTGGGCATTTATGACTACAGATGTATTTTACTGCCATAAAAAATCCACAATAAGAGGAGATTACCGGAAGTTTGAGCTTTAGAGTTACCGTAGGAAACGCTGATATTCTCGAGGGATGGGATGATACTTTGTCCCCAAAAGGTAGAAGGAAGCATCAGTGTAAGGTGAAGCAGGAACGTGTACAGGAAAGGAGTTTTTTAAACCAGTTATGTTGTGGCACTTGGCCTGTAGAAAAGGGCCTGAATATTCCCCCCTTTAAGGGGATGGTCATATTACAACGGTTGTTTTGAGCACTCAATACATGAAGCGCGCATCTGTGTCCAGGACAAACCGTGAAGAGAAAGTGATGGCCGAACGGAAACAAACAACAATGTATCTTCTGGGCGCTGGTGTTTTACTGTGCAGTGTTTAACAGATGCTGCACTGCTATCATAAGCGTTGCAGAGCATAGTAAGTGCCTTGCTTTTGAAGCACATCTCCGTGGAGATGTCCGATGTTTTTAAAAGAAACATAAAACGGTGGCTCTCATGCCTGCGACGTCTTTATCCTAGGAAATGCTCTCTGCTATGCCAATCCCTACTGTGGCTACGAAAAGCACTCTTTTTAATTGACTGTGCCCGCAGAGCAGGAGAGACAGCAAAGGAGCGGGAGGCGAATAGAGAAAACAGGCCCGGGAGAGGTGCGCACACGTGCCCTGCAAGGAATTTAAAGAATGCAGCTGGCACACTGCGGGCCGCTGCTCGCTCCCGAGACCCCTAGGCCATGGGAGTGAAAGGTTTGAGAAAAGGGGGGACATGCACCCGTCTTTGACCATTTGCGTGCTCTCATTATTGAAAGACACACGCAAAGGCCAATGGGATGTGTGGGAGGAGGCAGACCCACATGGAGAAGTCTCTTGGAAGTCTGAAGAGATTCCAAGAGGCCCTCTCCTAGAGCAGCGCATGCACGTTGCACTAGGCGAGACCTAAAAAACAAATGCCCCGATTCGTTCACACTGCTGAGCAACACATGAGTGCAAGTGAGACCACTTCTGCTCGGGCCCCCTGCCCCCGCTCAATCAGCATACATTAATGGGCCAGCCCAGCGAGAGACAGGGAGAGACACCTCTGCCCATCTACCTCTGGAAAGGCCACTCAGGTACCCACTGGGCCGCTGGCAGCATCTAATGGCACAGACAGCCCCCAGGCTGCCCAGAAAAGCAGCCCACAGCTGGAACTCGGCTACCGGCCCTTCAGCAATTTTCCGAGTGCCCCTTTACCAATTCAACCCTGACCTTCTCCCCCTGTCAAGCCAGTCTGGCCTCTCCTCGCCACCGCCTTCATACACTGGGGGCAACTTGTGAATGACCTAAGGGGTGAAGGCCCAGCGATAAGAGGAATCAAGGTCATTGTCAAGCTCCATCCACAGTACCCCGCCCCCTCCATAGAGAGTTATGCCAGCAGCACCAGGAGGAGGTACAAGAAGCCCACCCGAGCTAATTGCCCAACCAGTTTAACTTAGCAAAGGCGTGCCGGACACATGTCACTGGACATTGGGAAGTGGCACAATATCAGGAGCCCACAGAAACCAATCCGGCATTAACTCCTCAACACTGAAATTAACAATGAAAATCAAGTACAAATATAACCAGCTGTAGCCGTGGTCAGTATTGAGCAAGCTCATACATATATATAACGTTAATACGCCAAAACCGAAAAAACATGAAGCGCTGGGACTAACGAGCCCAATGAAATTTACATCTTTTGAATCCGAGTGAAAATTGTCCCATAATGTCTTCTTGATGAGGCACAAGCAAAAAAATAATAAAAAACCCGGAGGGCAAGGCAAACTAATAAAACTTCAGCAACAGGGGAATTATTATATCGTAACTAACGGAAGCATCACTGCTTGAAATTTATATTTGAGGAGCTTTATTCTGGAACAAGCTCCCCCGTCGAAGACTACCAATTGAATAATCCAGGGCCTCCACTAACCCAAACAAGTGCATAGTGTGGTAATGGGCCCTGCGTACCTACAGAAAAGACAACTGATACATATTACCGGTTAACCCGTTTGGTGCTCGTGACGGAACCACTCCGTCACGAGCCATGGATGCGCTGTGCTAATGGCAGAGTGATTCCGTCACGGCGCGGCCGCCCCGCCCACGCTGCAGGAATTCCGCGCCTGCGTGGCCGATCTAATGAGTGGACAGGGCGTGACGGAACCACTCCGTCATGAGCACAGCACGCCCGTGGCTCGTGACGGAGTGGTTCCGTCACGAGCATGGCGGCGCCGCACAACCTCCCCTTATCCCCAGGGTCGCGGCGGAATTACCGCCGTGGCCAAGGGGTTAAAGTAGCAGAGAATTATTTACCAAAGAAGAACTATTATCTGTCCATTGCGCCCACGGAGGAAGGCAAGGATGAACATAGGGGGACAATACCCTCCACAGGACGACAAATATTAGAAGCACATGTCCATTTCTTTGACAAAGAACTAGGAAAATTACAAGACTTATCAGCCATCAAAATATCTTCAGCCTCCGCTCAGGCTGAGAAACAAATGCAAGGAGCCAGAATACTAACAGGAAAGCATACAAAACTTTCTAAAAATACAAGAAAACGCATTCTAGGATCAGCTAGAAACTAACCGAGAAAGCGAAGATGGCAACCAGAGGGATGAAAAGATTAAATACTACCCAATCTTCAAGGAAAGGAAGAGGCATGAGGAGTCACAAGCAAACATAAACATCGGAAACACTCTAAATAGCGAAACAAACAGTAAAGTAGGCACTATAAAAGAGAAAACCTGACCATAACAATGACCCAGGAGGCATAGTAATGGAAAGAGCAAAATATATTAACTCTACTATGAATTTATCAGAAGGACGCAATACAAACACACAGTGGAGCCTGGACCAATTCTCTCAACAAACACGCAAAGTAGAGGTGAAACCAAAAAAGGAGAGCCCTGCGAAGTTAATGCATGGACTAAGACCTGCAATGGGGAGAGTAGTGCCCCTCTGGAATACAAAGGACCAAGTAAGGAAGCATGGCTCATGACCCACCAGCCCAACATCCAATAATCAGGGAAACAACAAACAGGATCAGTATGAGCCAGGCATGGATACATTGCCCCAGAACACCTTCCTCAAACAACCAGGTAACAAATAACCCAAATGTGTTCAAAATAAATATACCTCCAAGTTACTAAACATCAAAACTAAATATTAAAATGAGTACACCCAATAAACTGGGAATCAGACCACATTTATCAACAACACAGGACAGGCCAGGTGGGGTAAAAAGAGGGAAGAATCAGACTCCCCACGCTCTACCTGATATGTATACCAACATACATTTCACAAGGCAACAAGATACACCAAAAGTGGTGAAGTATAATATGGTGAGGTCATCATATACCTTCACTAGCCCATATAAGAAATGGAGTCGATTAGCAGAACAAGATTCGATTCACCCAAAAATACACCAGATACAGAAACTACAATAGTATCCAGGAAAACGGAAGAATTAAGAACACAGGTACTACGGGACGCGCCTACGCTTGACCCATGGAGGATTAACATCAAGCCTGTGGAGCTGGAGATATATCCCTCAGGGTGGCCAACCAAGAAAAAGACAGATGGATATTGTATACTGAAACACCCCCACGCACTCCGTTACAATTAGGGAATACGCAAGTAAAAGTAAATATAAATAATGAAAGAATCTATATCCTATACAAGTTGATTGGCGTATACACTCTCTTCAAAGACCAATCCGTACTCCTAAAACGGACCCTCAAAACACGGACTGAAAACAAATCACTGGGCGCCCCAGTAACATTGATTTCTTGGAATGTGGCGGGACTCAAACAGATCATACAGCATAAGGATACTCTGGATTGTTTTAATCTGGAGACATAATCGGTATACGAGAAATGTGGAGAACATGGTCGTTACCGATAGATGGATACCAGGGAGTGTACTTTCCTGCAAAAAAATCAAGTATGCAAGACCATCGGGAGGGCGGGCAATTTATGAAGCCACAAACATAAACGCAAGGGTAACACCGGTGAAACGAAACTCAACGTCTCAAACAATAGTTTTTACACAACATAACCTTGGCATAACAAACACATTAATGCTCATTCTTAACACATACCGGAAGCCGTTTAAAAAAAATGCATGAGGAAAATTGAGAGAGATTCTGCGAATCACTAGAAGAAATACTTTGCGCCTTCCCCACATATGAGATCTCACTTCTAGGTGACATCAATATAAAAAACCTCGCTCGTTCTATAAATATGTCTGATTGCTCTGGTAAAATGTCCAGGAAACTGCACAGTATTCTTCAGGTATATATTCTGCACCCATTGCAGGCCAATGATCCTGGCCAAATCCCTGGAATAAATATTCAAATCACTCATAGATGTGGGTCAAGACTAGATTACATAATTCCATCTAAAGCCCTCAGGGAGTGTTGCAGAAATATCTCCATCCCAAAATCAAACCAATCAGTCGCTGTCCCCTGCTTGCAAACTTTGGGATAATGCATGAGGATGGAACAACTCTACCAGTTATCGGTGCTTCAGATGGTTTGGAAAACTGTGGCCAATTCAGAGATTAAATTGGGATAGCACATGGACAGCTCAGTTTAAAGAAGTGCAACTTGAATTGAGTCAGGCAAATGTTGAACCTCCCATGGCCCAATGGACCCACCACATCAAAGGTTGGCCAGTAATGATCACCTCCATACACAACTCACTGGGGGGGAAAAAGACTGGAAAACTGAACATACAAAGGCCTGGGGCGGCCACCCAAGGCAGAATCCAGGGTAGAAATGAATACTTAAAAAAATATACAGCATCATTAAGAAAAGCAATCTAAATTCATAAATTTAAACCAGCATAAGATGAAATGAAACTCAAACTGCCTATAGCAAGGAGATCTTATGGGAGAGCTCTCTGGGAGGCGTAAAAGAAATCCCATGAAAATCAATTGTGCAGAGTGCACGCACTACTATAACCCAAAACACAGTCTGAATGTTGGCAGTTTGTGAACACACTAAAGAATCCATGTATAAAAAGTCGTCAAGTCAAGTCAAAGTAACTTTATTACGGCCAACATGGCCCAGAAAGTGCATAGTTTACAACGTTCGTTTGCAATAAGTCATCTAGAAAAAGAAAGAACTTTGATTAAAATCTCATGACAATTACGAGAATTAAAAGGTAGTTAAAAAAGCATTTTATAAATACATAAAATCAGGGTTTTAGTCTTTCTCCCCTTTTTTTGGGAGAAAAAGAAAGGAAGGGTTGATAATCAGCACAGAAACATGTCACAAATCCATAAAAAAAGATTTCATTCAAAGTGCATGGTGCGTATTGTTTTTTGTTTTTTTGTTCCTTAAAACCAAATTGATCCAGCGATTTGATAAAATTGACCCAACGTACTCGCCTCCTGCAGTTAGATACTGTTATCCCCTGGTCTTTATGAAAATCCGCACAAGGAAGTACATTAGGGGTAACTGCGTGGAGGTCGACTACTAATGCGTCATGGTCGCTGTCAAAGCGGGGGGAAATTCTAAAATCAAGCATCCTGTCCCAGTGGTTAGTATTTATCAGGATGTAGTCCAGTATAAACCCTCGATCTTTACTATGGAATGTAGAGGCAGATGATGTGTCAGAAAGTGATCTGCCATTGCATGCTCTCAGTGAATGATTTAAAATAAGGCAATTCATCTGGATTACCAGAGGTGTCCATTTGGACACAAGTGGGCAGCCAGATTCCGGGATTTCGAGGAGAGAATCCTCCTCAAAAATACTATCACAGTTTAAGCCCTATACGGGCTCGAACTGGCAATTGAAATCCCCTCCTAATTTAACCATGTTTTTTGGAGGGGTGTTGGATAAAGCTATCTCGTGCTCCTCAAGGGTGGGAGACTCCTTTCTTCTCGGAGTAGGTCTTGAATAAACATTGATTAGTGTAATGGGGCTATGCAGAGAAAACTGCAGCTGTACGCATAATATGTCTCTACAGGATGTATCTAGTTGGACTGGCGTACAGCCGAGATGGACACCCACCCATATAACTAATCCCCCCGAGGGTCTTCCAACACCCGCAGAGATTGCCGGAATATGGAATGAAGCAAACCCTTGCATGGTAACTTCATCTCTGGCCCATGTTTCCTGGAGCATACAAATGTCATGTTCTGCTATAAATGATCTCCACTCCGGGTCATCTAATTTACTATTAATGCATGCTACATTCCAGGACAGGATTTTAGTAATTTCTTCACTGGCAGTTTTCGTATTAACATTCTAGTAGCTTCTCGCAACTGGGGAGCAAAGAGGATCAGCTAACGGGACGAGCCCATCCCCTATTGGGATACTGGATCTGGAACCGCTCAAGTACTCTTCGCCCAGATCTTCCTGCCTAGGGGGATAGGGCTCAAGAAAACACATCCCATTTTCAAGATCACCTGTAAATGTAAATGTGTAGTATTTATATAGCGCACTTCTACCCAGAGGCCTCGTAGCGCTGTATTCATACCGCTGTGGAACCCATCCTGGCTTTCCTGTGAAATGTCCACTCCTGGGCACCCCCAAGGTGAAACCAGGCATCCAAGTGCTGCTGGGGCCGTTGTGGAGATTCAGCAAGCTATTACCCAGAGTCACAGAGTGGGACCCACGATTAGACTAGGCACCGAGGCGAGAATTAACAGGTCCGGGGAAAGTCAGTCCAAGAACGGCAGAGGCGGGAATTGAACCCTGGTCCCGGGCCAGACCTCTGCATCAGGGTCTGCCACTCTAACCATTGAGCCATGCTTCTCCACATCTAAGTTTGCCAGCTTTGCCTCCTCTGCTACTACTGAGTAAGCCAACTGTCAACTTACCCCTTCAAGGGGGCTAAACCTATTACCAATAGGTATGTTGAAGGTATGCTGATTTGTCCAGTTGTGGCCGTTATTTAGCGAGAAGTGATTGGTATTATGGGATCTCCATCTCATATGGTTCCCATACTCGTACCTCAGTGGTGCTCAGGGAGGGTAGAAAAAGCCCAAGGGAAGTAAAAATATATTATCCGGGTTCATACACGACACAGATGTTAAAATTCTTTCAGTAACAGCAGGATTTCTAAAATTAATAACTATGCAATTGCCATGAATATCTTTATGGCGTTGACCAATCCAGCCAACCCTTCTAGTAAATAAAATGTAATCTGGGCTTTCGTAACAGAAGTCGCTATGGTTGGTTAGCCAATGTACACTTTTGTTTTTAAGCTCTTGGTGAGATTCTGTCTGACCCTTTCTTAGCTCGGGTATCCCAGCCAGAATCAACACATACGGAGTTGATGCCGGCGGGAGATTTATATTTGGAAGCTTAGAAGGTTGGTCAGTTTGTTCAGACAGAGAGCCTGCTACTGGCTGACCTTTCCCAAGGATCTTTTCAGATTCCCCAGCACTACCTGTTATCGTTTGTTGGGCCGTTTTTCCCTTTGCTTGACTTGTAATAGGGTTGACAACCCCTTTTTCCATAGTAGACCTCGCCTGTAATTGTGCGCCTGGAATTATGTTAATTATTGGCGATAGTACTCTTCTGCTCGTGGTAGTATTGGGTTTGTCTCTCATTGGGGTATTTGTAATATTACCACTAGGGTTATTCTCCTGTTGAGACTTACTCTTAGTTGCTGCTCCCGTGACCAATATTGATTTTAGACCCTCCAGCCTTTCTAATATGGGCCTAAGTTCCTCTTTAACGATGACTCTCAACTGGCTCTGTAAGTTAGTTACCAAGGCTGACACCCACCCGGGCTGTTCATCAGTTTGCACAGTATGGTCTCCTGTTAAATTGGTCATCGGAGATTTTACTAAATCTACAGTGTTAGCTTGTATTTTTTTTCCGCTTTGCGTCTTGGCTTAGCTTTGGTATTTCTACCTAGCCTAGGGCGGGTACTACCTGTCTGGAGTTCCCTATTTGTGGTTTCTACATCTGTAGGTAAGTCATTTGACAGCTCATGTAATAATGGTTCTGTTTCATCAGGGGAATGGGGAATCAATGTACAAGTGGCTAAGTTAGGTGTAATCGATAGCCTCCTTTCCGTTCTTTCAATTTCAGTAGCTACTGCCCCCAGAGCTTCCACTCTTCCATCCTGTCAATTGATGTTTGTTTCTGGGCAGGTGTATGCTGGAGTGGTGGCAGTTTCTTTTCTGGACAAACCTTTTTTCCCATTCTACAATATACCAAGTCGGAAAAGGGAGTTAAAAATAAAAGGGTAATAATTGAAGTTTAAAATAGCTATGCTAACAAAAACAAACAAGACGTGTAATTAGCAATATGTCTAAAACATTTTTACAGGTCCTTATGTGTGTAAGGTTAGCAATTGAGTCTCATGATAATTCACAATGGCTTGGGGCCGAGTGGAGTTTCGACAGTACCTTATTGTCCGTTGTTTCTATTGCCAAATGCAAGGGGGGTGGCCCAGCCCGGCCTCTTCTGGCCTCTGATGGCCCGCCCTTTGCCCGGGCTTAGCCCGGCTCTGCCCGCGTGCGTCCCGCGACGCGGGAGGAACGACTCTCCTTTGAGGCGCCTCCAGGCACGGAAGTGGGCGTGTGGAAGGCTGCGAGGGGAGCTGGGAGCTGTAGTCTCCCCCCTCGGCGGCCGCAAGATGATTTGAGCAGCGGCGGCGAGGGAGACAAACAGCAAGTACCCCCGAGCTCCTGCAAGACGTCCGGGCAGGTAAGCGTTCCTCCGCACCAGTGACAGCCCCACCAAAAGTGCTGCCAAAAAAGGTAAAGTGTATACTGCAAGAAACGTGGATGACACATATAAAAAAACAGGTACAGTTAGCTTAAGGAGAAAGCCAGGAAAGTTTGGAAACTTGGCCGAGCGAAGAACCATTACACTAATACTTATAATGATCTAGGAATTTGGCGAACTGACACAATTAAACCACAAATCATGGACATCAATCACATGTACACTTTTCAGTAGGGAGAGCATATGCACTTTGGCACTGGTCAGCAGTGGCAAAGTGCCCAGAGTCATTAAACCAACAAAAACAGGTCAGAGAGAGTATTGGAGGAAGGCAAAAAGGTTAGGGATGACCCTGCTAAGAGGCCCAGGTCCAACACTTATAATGATCTAGGAATTTGGCGAACTGACACAATTAAACCACAAATCCATTTGCGATCCCTGGAAAAAAGCCTGCAAGTTAATATTTGTAATCTGTTACCTAAATACATAGCTATAAAGCCCTTCAGCGGAAGCTCCTGTGGGGGTGATAAGAGCGAAATTGGTGCCATCTACTTCATATGGCAAAGCAGCTCTCCCCTGTATAATGGCCGCATTACTAGGCAAGATGCAATGCGTTACCTACAGATGAGTATTCCAGCAACCACAGTACATCCAACCAGCACAAATACGCCTGGAATTTGGTTTACAAAAACAACACCTAGCTGCATATTAGCAAGGGCACTATGGTCGTTTTAGCTGGACTTTTTCCCGCTAAAGCGGCGATAATTTTAATGCTCTATTAGCAAGCTGCGCTAACAGCAGTTAGCGACAGCTTTAAGGCGATAGCGACCGGTTTGGGGCCCACTTTGCATGTCAGCGATATTTATCGCTAATAACATGCAAAGTGGGCGTACTCAACCTGTTAGTGACTGAAAGCAGTCACTAACTCAGCTATTGGCTGTTGGCAAGGCAGGCTGTGCGATTTAAAAAATTGCGCTAAGCGCGATTATCACCAGAACCTAACGCCTGCTCAGACCATGAATTAACTTGTATATCCAATGGGAGGTGGATATTCAGGTTATGTCCCCATTAGCGTTAATGCCTGAATATCGCTGGATTTCCAGTGATATTCACGCATTGAGCCGCTATCGCCGGATATTTTATCGCATTAGAGATAAACGTTGCTAATAGCATGTTATCTCTGCTATAATATCCGGCGATAGACAGCGATAAAAAAAATGTGCTAAGCGCATTTAGTGATAAATATCGCTATTTGTTCCTAATATGCCCCCTAGTATGTGAATCTCATTTTTTAAATATTACTACCAAATGATACATGTGAGGGAGGAGTGATTAAAAATAGTACTGCAAGATGTTTTTAAGGCTTGCAGGAGAAATAGATTGCTTTTTCATTTTGTCAAGTGATAATACAACTTGCCTCCCCGATTCACCAGTTGTGCATTCAGAGAAGCAACATCTGGATCCGATGATCATGCGTCAAGCACTCGTCACCCCAATCCGGAAGAGGTGAGATGTTACAACACATACTACATACTTGTATCACAGGGCTTCCATCGAAAATCAATCCATATATCGTTACACAAGATACTTATCAAAAAACCTTCTTGCGCTAAAAAAGCATCACATCGAGAAAGTCATAAAAAGCTGTTTATTAAAAAGGTGGAAGGACCGAACAAATGACATAAAAATCAATGATTGAAAAACAAAGTAGGAAAGAGAAGACACACAAAACAATTGCGTCTGTCAGTGAATAGAGCTCGTTTTTAGGAGTCAACCCTGGAGGCAGGAAGGCAGGTAGAGGTCCCATGAAGGTTCGCTCGGCTTGAGATGGGCTCGAGGTTCCAACAGGACCTCGAGCCGAGCCGGAGCCAAGCCTCAGGCTCGAGCCTTCTGTGGCTCACCCATCTCTAGGACACGCCAACAGCATCCAGCCACCCCTGCGGCGAGGATGAGGCTGTATAGCTGCCTAAATGTCCTTAATGCAATTATAACTTGCACATCTATCGGTCCTATACCTTCACCCACTAATCACACTTCCGGGCACTGAGGGGCATATTATCAAGGACGGGCGTTAAAATTATCGCTGCTTTAGCGGCAGAAAACGACCGCTAATGCGGCGATAAGCCCATTATCAAAGCTTTAGTGGCAGTTTTCTGCCGCTAAAGCGGCGATGATTTTATCGCCGTGCTTGATAATATGCCCCTGAGTCCCTTAAGATGGTCACCGCACCTCGGTGCTCATCACAGACGTGTCTCACGTAGGTTAAAAACAAAAACAACACCCTTCTAACAACGTACTCCATTTATTCTACATGGTGTAGCTTGCTATTCTTGTAAGCGCTTCAGCTCCCCACACTGGGGTAAAAGCCCTATAGAAATACCACCATACCTTACAACTTCATGTAAATGGCAGGTCGTGTCCCCACCAAATGGCGCTGGCAGCATCTCCACTCAAGGCAGCTGTTTAAATTCTGAGGATAAAATGGGTCTTTCTCTGAGTATTTTCTTCTTTGCCCACGCGCTTCCCTACATCTCCGGCTTAACATCGCTACCACGATACACATTACAAATAAAGGGCCATATTATCAAGGAACGGCGATAACATTATCGTCGCTTTAGCCGCAGGAAACGGCCACTAAAGCGGCGATAATGGGCTTGATAATATGCCCTAGTTTCCTGCCGCTAAAGCGGCGATAATGTTTTCGCCGTTCCCTAATATGGCCCAAAGATTTCAGGAACCAGTCCTATCGGCGACTTGGAACATTACCTTCTTTCAGTCCCATAAGCGTTTATTGCAACTTTTGTATGTTGAGTCCTGCACCCTGGTAGAAAACAGCATGATTCCAACTTGCTTAAACAAGCATTGGCATAGCCAATAGGTCTCGGCTTTGGGACCTTATAAGTCTTTAGCCAGAGATATTGACTTTGCCTATGTTTTTAAACTGTGCTGTACATCAGTTTGCAGGATGCTGAAAAGTTATAATAAAGAAGTGTCGAAAGCATTTTTGATACCTTATATATGACCAAGAAAGCATTATGTACAAGTGAAATACCATATTAAACAAGCATGGCATAGCCAATAGGTCTCGCCTTTGGGACCTTATAAGTATTTAGTTATGCAGCACAACATCCTTGGTGCAACAACGTCAACTGTTGCATGGCAAAACACTTATAAGGTCCCAAAGGCGAGACCTATTGGCTCAAAGCAGCACATATGTTAGCCATTATTTGAGCTGGTGTTTCTCGCTTTTTGGCACCAGCACTTCATTGTCAACAGCCCAGGTATGACAGTATGCCACAGGGTGGCGCTGTTTATCTAATTTAGGGATGAGCAGAACAACTGTTGTTTATAAATACAATATATATTAAAAATGACTAATACCTACCTCCCCAGCCATTCCTTTAGCAATGGGAACCTCAAATAATCTGAACTGTTGCACTTGCAGGCAAGAGAGTTGTTTTGGTATCGTCATTGGCTGCGATGACAGAGTGCCAGTTGCAGAGGCCTCCTGGCCAGGGCCCTGGCACTTAGACTTCTCTGGCGCCCCAAAAAGATTTGGAAGCCATACTTGCCAAATTGTATTAACTTTTGGCACCTAAGGCAAATCAACCTAAAATTCTCCAAAGGGTATCTCTTTGTATGAAATCTGGGAAATGAAGATTGCTCTAAGTCCTTTGATTAATTTAGAACCATAGACTTCACCACCTCATGAAAAGGGAGATTATCTGACTGTGGAGGATTATATTGAATAAAGAAACCCACTCATCCTGTTGAGGTTTCTCTTGAAGTTTCAAAATATCTCTTACATGGGGTCCTACCTCCAGCAACTGACGCCCTTGAATATGTGACCCTTTAGGGCCATCCTCCGTGTCCTCATCGGGGTTCAGCTTTTGACGTTTATCTTGAGGCTCAGCTAATGCCAAATCCACAGCCTCTTTAATAAGGGGCTCACCCCTCCCCCACCCTGAAAATAGTAACTAGCTCTCCACTCTCTGTTCCACCCAAAGGCTCCATTACCCTTTGCGCTGACTCCTCCATTTTCATAAGGTGCAGACTCACTGCTGTGTCCCCTCAGGCACAGTGAGGCGACTTTTATACAGGACCAGATATGACCAATCAACGCCCTAATTATTGGGAGGTATCTATAAATATGACCACCATAGGGCCTCCCTTTCCTCTTCCTACCTCTTTTTTTTTTCTTTTTACCCTGCTGTCCTCTGGTACTGCCTTACTGCTCGACCAAGGTACCACGTTTGAGAGTAAGGTCAGCCCTGACTTTAACATCTGTTTTACCTCTGGGGTCGGCGGCCTCTCCTCACACTGTACCTTACTTTGGTCCAGTACATATAGAGCCACTTTCTCACATTGGCAAGTCGGCTAGACTGCCGACTTTGGGGTTGGAAACCAGGGTTCGAGCCTCGGGGTCGTGTCCACATCGTGTGATTCTGGGCAAATCACTTAATCTCCCTGTGCCTGAATGTGTAGTGTAAATACGGTGCTCATGTAAAGCGCTCCAATACCTTTGGGTCGAGTTCGCGCTATATAAATATGCAAAAAAAACAACAACAAAAAACTGCACACAGCAAGGACCAGGACTGAAAGGCAGGAACCTTGAACCAGAAAAAAAGCAGACCTCAACTGCTAACACTGGGACGAGGAGCGACTGATGAGGAGGGAATGAGTACGCAAGATTTCATACAAAGTTCTACTCAAGAATCAGGTCTGGGCCTTTGCAGAATCTTAAAATGTGAACAGATGGCCGGTTCTGGGAAAGGCAGCAACCGTATCTACCATCAATTAGGAGAGAAGGGGCCTTAAATTGAATTCCAACTTAACCAGGACAGTTGGGCCTGCCTTGCTGCTCCTCCCAAACCCACCGTCCTTCCCTGGTGCAGTGAGGGCAGCCTTTACTGTAGAAGCAGTCTCATCAGCTGAGGCCTGCTTACAACTCACTGAGTCTCGGAGGTTTTAGGAGCCCGCCACTGACACTGCTGAACCCGATGTTGTGTGTCGGATACCTAGGCTGCCTGACTTCATTTTACCTTACCCCTCTTTCTTTCACTGCCCTACACTTTCCGCTTCTTTATTTCACATGTGGGGGTTCTTTTTCACTCCTGCTTTCTCCCTTTATCATTGTTTTCCCATATTTCTCTTCACCCTATTGTCCCCCTTTTCTGCCTTAGTGTCACTTATTCCCGCTAAGATAAAAAAAAGTCCTGATGCTCACAAATAAACGCCAGTGCCCAGCACCTGCACCACCGGCACAAATTAAGCACTGTTTGAGACTTGCTTCCAGTCCCTCGACTCTTTGAATGGCCTCCACGGGAGAGCTCAGGCTATGTCGTGGGATTTGGCCTACCCCTAGGCTCCAGCTGTGGCTCAGAATGAGCGCAGGCGCACAGCCAAACGTCTTTCAGCACACCAAACCCGACCGTGATTGCAGGGAGGCACTCTCTGCTTCCAAGCTGAGTGGTCGCTCCCCTGCTGCTGCTGCTGAGGTATCGTTTATGCAGCGCTTAAGCCCTGACCTGGTCTGCATTTACAATTACTGCCTGCTGTGTGCCCTCATTACGCTGCTTGCTGGAACTGCCGCTTTGGCATTTTAATTATTGTATTTACCGATTTGCCGATTCTAAGTGCGTTTGTGCTAGCGTGACTCTGTTGCTCATTGTGTGTTCACCTCGCCGCTTTATCTCTTCAGCATTCGTTTGCCCCCTAGCGCTCCTGCCGCCCTGACCCCCCACCTCCATTTTGTTGTTGTTGTCGTCGTCCTTTGCCCGCCCCGCCTCCCAGCTGAAGCGCCCTCGCCCCTCCCCCCCACCTTCCATTTATGGCCAATGCCCCCACGCGCTACGTACACGCCGAAGGTGCGCCAAAGGTAAGCCCGTCTACGCCCGTCCGCGCCTGGACCGCGCCCAACGCCAGACCCCCTGCCCCTCGCGCTCCCCAGCCCTCCCGCGCTACCTACGATGCCGCCACCCTTCTAGCCCTTAACCCCGGTCGCGCTCCCAACTGCGTCCAAGCCGCTCCTGGACGCACCCATGGACCGTTCTCCTGCTACTCCTGCAAATTTAGCGGTACTGACAACATCTCCGCTCCGACCGCACCACAGATCCCCGACCGCAACCACCTACAATGCATCCTTCTCAACACCCGCTCGGTCCACAGGCACGCCATTGACCTTTGGAACCTACTAGACACCATCTCTCCTGACGTCGCCTTCCTAACGGAAACATGGATGAACGCTTCCTCCGCCCCTGACATCGCCATCGCTATCCCTGAGGACTATAAGATCACACGCAAGGATCGCACCGACCATACAGGAGGTGGAATCGCTATCGTCCATAAGAAAACAATCCGCAT
Source organism: Lissotriton helveticus (assembly GCF_964261635.1). Taxonomy (NCBI): domain Eukaryota; kingdom Metazoa; phylum Chordata; class Amphibia; order Caudata; family Salamandridae; genus Lissotriton; species Lissotriton helveticus. The sequence continues at coordinate 44,772,656 of NC_136065.1, forward strand.
TTCAACCAGCTCTGATGCCAACCTCGCCAACTCTGAACACCTTCACTTCCAGATCCACATCGACCCCAAGACCACACTCAGAGGCACCCTCCTCTACAGACCACCAGGACCCCGCGCAAAATTCAGTGAAGACATCACGGACTTCATCACCCCACACGCGCTCCCCTCCAAAGACTACATCCTTCTGGGAGACCTCAACTTCCACCTTGAAAAGAGCAACGACCGCAACACCGCCACCCTCCTAGACAACCTCGCCAACCTCGGACTTAAACAACTGGTCACTTCCCCCACCCACATCGCAGGTCACACCCTCGACCCCATCTTCACCTCCAGCAACCATGTCTCCTTCAGCCACACTACAGATCTCCTCTGGACTGACCACAGCTGCGTTCACTTCACATACAACAAGCCGAAACCCATCATCCACCTCCAACCAACTCTACAAAGAAACTGGAACAAAATCACCATCGACCAGATCTCCTCATCGCTCCTTCTAAACCCCCCAGCCCTCTCTTCTAATGCCAACGAAGCCGCCTCCAACCTCACCCTTTGGCTATCCAACACCGCCGACACCTTGGCACCACTGAAAAAACGCCATCACAAACTTGGCAACAAGAAGGCCTCATGGTTCAACGATGACCTCAAGAAATCCAAGAAACTGTGCCGCTCCCTTGAAAAGACCTGGAAGAAAGACCCATCCACCAGCAACAAGGATGCCTTCAAAAGCGCCATTCGTACTCACCACCAACTGATCCGAAAAGCCAAGAAAACATCATTCAAGGATCGACTTGACAACAACGCCCACAACAGCAAGGAACTATTCAACATCGTCAAGGAATTTTCCAACCCCTCGGCCAACTCCAACGACATCACCCCCTCTCAAACCCTCTGCGACTCCCTAGCCTCTTTTTTCCACAACAAGATTGCTGACATCCACAACAGCTTTGACAACCAACCCGGAAGCCAACCCACCCTACCATCAGCTGACCATCCTCCCCCCGTTAACACCCTCAACGCCTGGAACCCAATCTCCACTGAGGACACCATCCGCCTGATGAATTCAATCCACTCTGGATCCCCCACAGACCCATGCCCCCACCACATCTTCAACAAAGCAGACTCCGTCATAGCTCCGCACCTCCGAGACATCATCAACTGCTCCTTCGACTCCGCTACCTTCCCAGAAGATTGGAAACACGCTGAACTCACCGCCCTTCTGAAAAAACCAACAGCGGACCCCACCGAACTCAAAAACTACCGCCCCATCTCGCTTCTCCCATTCCCGGCCAAAGTCATCGAGAAAGCTGTCAACAACCAGCTCGCCACCTTCCTCGAAGCCAACAAATCCCTCGACTCCTCACAGTCCGGCTTCCGAGCCAAACACAGCACTGAGACCGCCCTCATCGCAGCAACAGACGACATTCGAACTCTACTGGACAATGGAGACACAGTCGCCCTCATCCTCCTCGACCTCTCCGCAGCCTTCGACACAGTCTGCCACAGCACCCTTTTACAACGCCTCAGAAACATCGGAATCCAAGGAAAAGCACTGGAATGGATAACCTCGTTCCTCACCGGAAGAACCCAGAGAGTCCGCCTCCCACCATTCAAGTCCGAGGCCTCTGAAATCATCTGCGGCGTACCACAAGGATCCTCACTCAGCCCCACCCTCTTCAACGTATACATGAGCCCCCTCGCGGCCATCGCCCGCCAACACAACCTCAACATCATCTCCTACGCGGATGACACTCAACTGATCCTATCTCTCACCAAGGACCCCAGCACCGCTAAAACTAACCTACACGAAGGAATGAAAGAAGTCGCCGAATGGATGAAACAAAGCCGTCTGAAACTGAACTCAGATAAAACAGAAGTCCTCATCTTAGGTAAATCCCCCTCTGCATGGGACAACTCCTGGTGGCCGGAAGCCCTCGGAAATGCACCCATCCCGACAGACCACGCACGGAACCTTGGCGTCATCCTGGATTCTTCACTCTCAATGAACAGACAAGTCAGCGCCGTATCCTCTTCCTGCTTTAACATTCTTCGCATGCTCAGAAAAAAATTTCGCTGGATCCCCTCCGAAACAAGGAAAACAGTCACCCACGCTCTAGTCACGAGCCGACTGGACTACGGAAACACCCTCTACGCAGGTACCACCGCTAAACTCCAGAAGAAACTACAACGAATCCAAAACGCCTCAGCCAGGCTCATATTAGACATCCCACGCAACGAACACATCTCTGGTCACCTTAAAGACCTCCACTGGCTACCCGTCAATAAGAGGATCACTTTCCGACTGCTTACCCACGCACACAAATCACTCTACGACATCGGACCCGATTGCCTCAACTCTCGACTTTCCTTCTACTCCCCCTCCCGCCAACTTCGCTCTTCCAGCCAAGCCTTCGCCACTGTACCTCGCATCAACAAGACCACCATGGGAGGCAGATCCTTCTCATACCTGGCTGCCAAAACATGGAACTCACTCCCCGCTTACCTTCGCCTCACCCAGAATCACCTTGCGTTCAGAAAGCTGCTTAAAACGTGGATATTTGACAAATAATCCACCTCCCCTTCCTAAGCGCCTTGAAACCCTCTGGGTATGTAGTGCGCTATATAAATGGTATGACTTGACTTGACTTGACAAAGGGAAGGAATAAACGGCACCTGCCAGAGGACTATCAGTACTGACTAGCTGATTACTGAACTACCGGAGAAAATGAAGCACGGGTGAGCTACTTCGTTAAGAACAAACAAAACTACATCTACCATAATGCATTGCGGGTGAAGCATGATTCACCGGCAATGCATTATGGTAGATGTAGTTTTGTTTGTTCTTAACGTAGTTTTATTAATATTATTTTATAGTGAAAACCACAGCTGTGCTATGTGGACGGCGTTCTGACCTCTAGAGAAGGTGTGTGTTAACCCACTCAGCTATCTTACTGCTTTTACATAACACGGAGCTGCACAGATACGTCTGCCTGTTTCCGGGCCTCGTCTTTACACAACGGGGCGACATGGGCCCAGCTTTGTGGCTGATTCCTCTCCTATAGATCAAGGAGCTCAACACTTGGCACTGTTGTAGCCCGTCTAGGTCCTCCCGTGCCGCCCCCGGCTCTTACCACATTGGTTATGCGACAACCGCACAGGTTCCCCTATTATCGCTCGAGACATTTGGAGTGCCTCGATGCCGCACTAGAGACAGCCCGCCCTATGCCACTACATCAGAGTAGACCGCTTGCATCGCCCCGTTTCTTTGAGGGACAAGGGAGGGTGCCTGCACCTCTTTTTAAGGGGAGGGGGCACACCGCACACACCATCCAGCAGAGCCCTGCAGCCCCCACGCCAGAGTGTGTGCCCTTTGCAGACACTCCAAGAGGCAGGCGATGGGAACGGTGTCCCGGGCCCCCACCAACCCTAACCCACCCCCTCCCTACTGTTTTAATACAACCCCAGAAAGAAGCGAAATATAGACTTCAATTTAGGAGTTTATAAGTCAGCGGCCGATGGAAGCGGAAAAGAAACAGGCGGCCGGGACAGGTACATGTCAGCCGGTTCCCACGGAGGCGCCGTGGCGAATGCGGCTCGGCCAAGAGATGCTGGTGAGCCGCATCAAACGTGACAGAGGTGTTGTGTGCCAAGGCAAGACCAACAGGCTCTAGGGAACCTTGCTGGGAAGAGGGGCGTCTGCCTAGCGCCCAGAAACTCGTGCACAGCGCCGTACATCTAAAACCTCAACAATCAAACAGCAGCTTTAACGTGCCCAGGAGTGGGAGGCCGGGTGTCTTTCTTCTTCAACCTAATATAGACTGACGGACAAGCAGCTTGGTTGCATGAGCGCCCGAAGGATATAGCGCCCAATGCATGTAGCGCCCATATATGAGCAGCCTGAGTCTCGCTCATACGATTGGATAGACTGCGTTATGAAGCTTGACGCGGGCGCCCCGTCATGAGGATTGTTTCTTAGAGGCCATATATTAAAGAAAGACACTCAGATAAATGAACCATTAAAGGGACAAGGGCTGTGAGAGCAACGTGGCCATATATATATATTTTTAAAATAATATTTTTATTGGTGTTTACACATTACATAATGCCAAAGAACACATTTAACAATTAACATTTATCCGGTTTCGACGTTGTTCGTGTATGGCCATGGTGGTTGACTTATCAGTCTTTTGCTTGTCGGCTCCACGTGGCCTAGTTCACATCTAACACAAAGAACACTTAGTATGTTGCGATGGGACGCGTGTCTCGTTGCTACATAAAACATAGAGGGTAAGGGTGGTTACTTGGCTACAGAGCGCAGAATCCCTTGGTCTTGGCCGGTTTATTGGGCCTGCAATCGTTGTCTATGGAGGTTTGTAGGTGTCTAGAAATGTGTCCAGCCTCGACCACATCCCTCTGTTGGGGTACCTCTACGGTGTGCGTCTAAGTGCAGTGCTATCTGCTCCTCTGAGAACGGTCACCCAGTTTAGCCACCCCTTGAAAGTGGCTTTGGAGGTGTCCTTCCATTTGGTTAGTAGTATTTTGACTGCTGTGGTGAGGAGAAAATCTAGCAGGTTTCTGTCGTCATTTGTGGCAAAGTCCAGTATAATGTGCGCTGTGATTGTTCTGGCAAATGTTTGTTTTAAGCTGCATTCTAGGGTTTTGTTCATGAAGTCGAGCACCTTATTCCAGAAGTTTTTGACCTTAGTGCAGTGAAAGATTAGGTGAGCTAGATCTCCCCTTTCCAAACCGTAGTTCCAACAGGAATCGCTGTCTCTTAGGCCTATCTAAGCGAGGCGGGCTGGTGTCCAGTGTGCCTGATTTTGGAAAAGGGGGGTGGTGATGGACAGAGTTTCTGAATGATGCAGAATACTCTTACCAAGTCAAGAGATCATGGTTTTAATCCATCACCGTTTTTTAGCTCAATGCACCATCCCAGCTCAGAACCTGGCTAAATGCAAATTAGTCTGTTCCTGTCCCAGTGCATGATGGGAACAGGGCAAACCAAACTACCACGCCAATTCTTATACTGGGAAGGAAACAAGCTTCCGGGGACCGGTTTCTGGCATCACAGCCTTCTTCGGCCCGGCTTGCTTGAATCCTGATGGTGCAATGAGCAAGGGACTCACGTCTGAGTATACCCTCCCACACATAGTGTGGATAAAACCGATTTTGGAAAAGGGGGGTGGTGATGGACAGAGTTTCTGAATGATGCAGAATACTCTTACCAAGTCAAGAGATCATGGTTTTAATCCATCACCGTTTTTTAGCTCAATGCACCATCCCAGCTCAGAACCTGGCTTGACCATACTGCACAGCGCTCTAATGTAGTCTCACTTTCTGACTACCATGCGCGGGTTTTTAATCTTGACACCTACACTTAACCATATAGAAAAATGTTTTTCAGTTTAGGTAGTCATTTTTAACCAAGCACTTTTTCTTTAAGCACTGCATTTTTTTGTATTGTAGGTTGCGCACAATTGAGGCTACAGGTACCGTTTTCCAACTCCGTACCATCCTTTGAGGGCATGGGCGGTACACTGAGCTGCTGCCCTTTTTCCCCACATGATGATATACCATCACGAGGGCGGTCTGATGGGACTTTTTAGCCCATTGTGACGCAACACACTTCCCCACACACTTATCCGTGTGATCCTCTAACACCAATCAGGAGAACACATCCATTTGGACCTGGTCTTCTCTCTTTGTTGGTCTACCTTAGTCTAGGGGCATGAGGTGACAGGTCGTTAAATTATTACCCCTTGGCCCTCTGTAAATTTTGTGTTTTGAGTATATGCAAATTAGTCCAGTGTGCCTGGTGCAGTAACCAGAATTTAGTTTGTGCCAGCACTAGGGATATCATATTTTTTGATGGGGAGGCCCAGAGGGATTCTAGCTCCTTTTCTGTGAGTTTGGAGCCTATTTGGGTTTCCCAGTAGTTGGTATTTTCAGCGTTGAGCTTGGTAGATACAGGACGGAGGAGTTTGTATAGGAGTGAGGTTTGGTGCCCTGCCTTGTTAATGGTTTCCACGTAGTGAAAGATTGATGGTTTGTGTTTGGCTAGTTTTGACTTCGTTAAGGCTGTTTTGATTGCCAGGAAATTGTATAGCTCTAAATCAGGGAGATCATGTTTTGTTTTCAGGCTGTTGAAAGTGTATGATTTTCCATCAGCCTCGAGTTGAGCTGGCAATGCTATTCCTATTTTCCTCCATGACTCTATGTTGAGTGGCTTCCCCTTGTATTTAATCTTGGGGTTTGCCCAGAGTGTTTCCCAGTGCGAGTTCTTTATACTATTTTCGAGTCTCTGATCTACTTTGAGCAGCGCATATCTTGTGATCCTAAAGATCGGGTTGTTCCCAAGTGCTTGTTTGTTGGAAGTGAGGAGTGTTAGTGGGTTTGTGTTATTTAGAATGGCCTCCTCTAGGGTGAGCCATGTCGGCATTTATTGCTGTTTCGGGAGCACCCAGTGCATCCCCTGTCTGGCTATGAAGGCTAGTTGGAATGTTCTCAGGTCAGCCACGTTGAGCCCACCTAGTTTCATCTCTAGTCTCAGTTTTTGGAGGCCTATTCTGGGTTTCTTACCCCTCCGTAAAAATGTGTTTAGCATTTGGTCTATTTTTCTGTGAAAGTCGTCTGTGAGAGCCATCGGTAGCATTCCTGCCAGATAGTTAGCTATGGGCGTGATCATCATCTTGACAGTGTCAATTCTGCCCCACCAGGTAATGAATCTGGGTGACCAGGTTTCCAGTAATACCTTAATCTTTTCTACAGTTTTTTTTTCATTTTGTTCTAAGGTGCTTCTTAGGGTTCGCCTAAATTGGATACCCAGGTATTTGACAAATCCCGATTGCCAAGACAGCCCGAGGTCCCCATTACCTCTCTGGTTGTGTGTATCTTGAGGGGCATGCATTCTGATTTGTCCCTATTGAGTTTGTACCCTGAGTGGTTGACGTATGTTTCAATTGTTTGCATGAGTGCTGGCATGGAGTGGCCTGGTTTCTCCATTAATGTGAGTAAGTCATCTGCGTAGGCTGAAAGTTTGACTGTGGTGTTGTTGATCGTTACGCCCGCTATATCGCTGTTCTTCAAAGTATCTCTAATCAGTGGTTCAAGTGCTAATAGGAACAGTAGCGGGGATAACGGGCAGCCCTGTCTTGTCCCTCTTTCCAGGTTGAATTGGGCTGAGGAACTACCGTTAATAGCTAAAGCTGTGCTTTAGGGTTTTTGTACAGTGCCATGACTTTCTTTGTGTATCCGTCGCCTAGGTTGTATGTCCGCATGCATTTCTCTAGGAAATGCAAGGATACTCTGTCGAAGGCCTTTTCTGCGTCTAGCGTGATTGCTACCACTGAGTTGAGTGATTTTGAGGAGTGCTCAATGACCTGGCAGAGGAGTCTTGTGTTATCGTGAAACATGCGTGATTTCATATAGCCTACCTGTGTATTTCCGATTAATTGTGGTAGGATTTTGTTTAGTCTTGTGGCTAGCACTTTGGCATACGTGTGTAGGATGTCTTTGTGTCGGGTGTGTGTCTTGTTGTTTGAATCTGTGATTGTGGAGATATAGTGTTGTCTCTGCTTGCGTTTGAGGTATGATGTCCTATTACTTACCGGTAATCTTCATTACTCCGGGTCCCGTAGTCCTCGACACCTTCATAACTAAGCGAGATAACCCATCTCACAGACAGAAAAAAAAGAACGAAGGAATACTGGACCTACCCTCCCCCTCCCGCTGGGAGTACATAAGCATACTGGTCCCAGCATTCCCTCTGAAATACCAAGCCATGGATGAAGGCCGGCAGATCGGGAGTGAGGGAGGGAATCCATGAAGGTGTCGAGGACTACGGGACCCGAAGTAATGAAGATTACCGGTAAGTAATAGGACATTACCCCCAGGTCCCTCTGTCCTCGACACCTTCATAACTAAGTGAGAAATACCAAAGCAAACCCCGGCATTCATCCAAAAACAAAACAAACCAAACCACCAGGACACAAAAGAGCCCAGGGATCCATCGACAAAAACAGAATAAACCAGGAGCGAACACTGCCAAGCCCAGAACCAGCAGGAAGGAACACAGGACCCGGCAGTCCCAGAAGGAAACCCAGACAACCCCCAAGAACGCCAAAGAAAGAAATGGCCAACAGAGTGCAGGCACAAGCCCCCAGACCATAAAGGAAGGAGAAGCACAGGCCAGAAAACCGGCCCACCACCCCAAACCAAAGAACGCGGCCCAAAGAGACCATAGGAGGAAAGCCGTCTGAGGAGGCCCCGGAGCAACAAGAGCCCAGGAGCCGAACAGGAGCGAGAACCTGAACCAAACCGAGAAACAGGGAAGGTGAAAAAACCCAAAACCCCAGTAGACCAGAAAACCCCACAGGAAGGAGGCCACCAAAAAAAACCTGGAAGGCCACCAAACCCAGAACATCCCGGGCAGAGGAGCCCAAGCCAAAGATGCACAGAGACTCCCCAGACACCAGCCGAAAAAATGACCAAGCAAGAAGAGGCCAACAAGACCGGAAACCAACAAAAAAGAAGCCCAACAAGGGCCAGCACAGAGCCAGCGGCCACAACCCCCAGACACCCCCAAACCCAAAAGGCAGGGAAAACAAGGCCGGAGGGGAGCACAGAGCAAACGGGAAACCCCAGCAGCCCCAAAACCAGGCTCAGAGGACAGCACCAAAGAGGCGTCCACACGGCACAGGACCGGCCCACCCCCCGCCTGGGCAGGAGCAGTGGACAAAAGAAAGCCCCAGGTAGCACAGCAACCAGGCCACAAGCACAAGGCCCGAACCCAGCAATACCGGAGAGGAGCCAAGCCAAGAGCAGAAAACAGGGCAAAAAACGCCAAAGGAACCAGGAAGCCAGGATCAGAGGCAAGCAATCCAACCACGCAGGGACAACAAACCCAGAAATAGGCCACGCAGAGCCCAGACCAAAACAAATGGCAGGAGGAACCGGGAACCACCAGCACCACACCACAGGACCACACAGAAGGCCAAAGCGGAAGCAGAAAGGCAGAGGGCCAAGCACCAGGAAAACTCCAGGAGGGAGAGGCCCACAGAGGCAAGAGCAACCTCAGAACCGCACCCCAACCACAGAGGGGGGCAGGAGGAGGGCCACCCAAACAGACCCTCACCAGGAACAAAGCCCCGGGGGCAAGGGAGGCAGAAGCGAGCCAGGACACCAGAACCACGAAAGAAAAAAAACAGGAAATGCCCAACAAAAACACTCCAAACAGCAGCCTGAAAGGGGCAGCAAAGACAAAGAACCCAGGAGGCCCTGCCCGAGGCCAGCCCGACCAACAGGAGGCCTACAGACCTGGAGCCACAGGACCCCAGAAGGACCCAAGAGGACGCCGCCACAACAGCAGAGCACCCCGCCAAGACCCAAAAGAGAGCTCAGGCAAGGAAACAGAGCCCGACAAGGAGCAGAAAGCCCCAGCAGACACCCAGGCACGGGAACTACCCGGGGAACAAACACACCCGAGTGCAGACGGGACAAGAAGCTAACAGCACCGGCAGCCCCAGGAGGCCAGGCAGGGACCAACCCGGCCCGACCACCCAAAAAAAACAGAGAGCAGACGAAGCCGGCACAGAAAAGGGGAACATGACCACAGGCCACTAACCCGGAGAACTGCAGAACAGGAAAACTAGGCGGCACGCCAGGACAAGGAAGCCTCAAAGACAACCAGGCCCAGACAACAACGGCCCGAACCCCAGGGACCAAAAGGCGAACCACCACGGAAACAAACCCGGGGGAGGGGTGGGCAGGGCGGCAGAAAAAGAAGACCAGCATGAAACCCCCAACAGACACCCTCAGGAGGCCCCCTAGCCAGGAACAACCAGGCAGGAGCCAAGACAGAACCAGGAGGGGCGGCCAGGAACACCAGAAGCAAGCCAAAGGCATGCACAGGAAGAGCTATGGCCGATGACGTCAGACCCCCGAAGCAACCCAAGCACACAGAAGGCCCCGGGACAAACAACCAAAGTCCCAGGACGGAGCGAGGGAGAAAAACCCCGAAAAGGAGCAGGAGGAACCAGGCGCAGACCAAAAAAGCCAGGCACCAGGATCCCCAAGACCGAGGGGACCAAAAGGCACAGTGAAGGCGAAGAGTCAGCGACCAGGAGACCGGTGCCCGAGACCACACGGCCAACCCGACGAGGTCCAACCAACCAAGCAGAAGCCAGGAAGCGGAGGCCAAGAACCAGGACACCCAAGCGGAGCAGAAGCCAGCCCACAGTGAAAGGAAGGGCACAGAAAGGAAACTGCATGCATCAGATCCAAAGCCCGGACACTCGCAGCTGGGACACCCCGAGAAGCAGGGAAGCAGAAGAGCAGCCAAGAAAGTGGAAAAAAACGCAGCAGGGCAACAGGAACCCAGGGGAGGCAACAGAACCCCCCCCCCCCCCCCTGCACGGCCCAAGCAGCAAAAAAAAAACGACCCACCACCAGCAGGGGGAAGGCAGCCGGGAATTCGGAGGAGCCAGAAGCAGGAGGGAACAGAGGCGCACTCCCAACAGGCCGCTGCCGAAGAAGCGAGAGGCAACAACGACACAAGAGCAGCAGAGGGCAAGGCAAAAGCAAGCAGGCAGGGAGACACCAACAACTCGGGGAACCCAAAAGCTAGCACAAGCACAGCCAGCCAAAAAAGGAACCAGTCATCATCCAGGCGACCGGAACCCATGCCAATACCAGGTAGGAAGAAGCGACCCAAAAAAGCAGAATACCCCCAGCACGCCCGACCCCATAGACCAAAGAGAGAGCAGTGGTGAGCAGGAGGAAAGGCGGCAGACCATGGAGACCAAGGAAGAGGAGCCTAGGAACCAGCGCCCACGACCAGCACCGAACCCGGAACCACAGCGACCGACTGCAAGGGAAACCAGAACAGCAGCGCCACACTCCACCACCAGCGAGTGGAGAGCACACACTCCACCACCAGCGAGTGGAGAGCAGACGAGAGCAGGCACAGTCAGGGTGGCAAGACCGCAGGCTCATGAACAAGAAGTACCCGGAGGCAGAAGGCCAGTGCAAAGACACGGGCAGGGCGGCACCACACAAACTGATGCAACCCCCCAAGTTGGAAGGCTGGGCAGAGAGCCCCAAAGAGCACCAGGACGGAGCCCACACAGGAAGCACAGACCCAAACGAAGGGACATACGACCAGGGCAACCAAGCCCCGGGAGCAGTGGGGGAGCAGAGGTAGCAGCAGGACAAATAGGAACAGAAACCCCCAGCAAGAGAAACAAACATTCCCAAACCACACTCGAGGGGAAGGTGACCACTGGGGCCCCTGCATTCGTCGGCAGGCAGGTGCCCTGGCCACAGCGCCACAGCGCCACACCATCACCCCAAACCTGAAAAAGAGCACCAGGAGGCAGACGCGGGAGGCGACGTGCCAAGGAGGAAAGCAGCAGGGATGTAGCTCAGTGGCAAAGCACATGCATCACATGCATGAGGCCCTGGGTTCAAATCCTGGCATCCCTAGGAGTCCCCTGCGCGCAGCGAGGCACCTGCACAGGGAAGAAATTAACCAGACCAACCCATACAAAGCACAAGACACATGGCAAGAGCCGCAGGCCAGTGCGAGGCAACTGTGAAAAACGGAAAACCGCTATGCGGTACTCACCACAGGGGCAGGAATGACACCAAGCGACCTGCCTCCAAGAGCCAGGCCAGGAGCCCAGGCCTCACCCAAGACACCAGCGCCGGGCAGGAAAGAGGACTGCAGCCACCGGACTAGGAACCAGGGCCAACACCAACCTCCGTCAATCCGGCCCCTGCAAGGACACCACGAACAGCAGAGGTGAAAGAGGAAGAAGGCCAGCAGCACCTCCACAGAACCGGAGAAGAAGCCCAGCAGGAGAAGGTGGGACAAACCTCGTCAACACCAGGCACCACCTCCTCACACCCTGGAGCATCCAAGAAGGGCAGCCAGCATCAGGCCCGAAGCCAGGCAGGGGGACCAGGAGCACCGCCTGGTGCAGCCCCTGGGCCCCCAGAACAGCCGCCATCCACAGAACCGGGGAAGAAACCCAGCAGGAGAAGGTGGGACAAACCTCGGCAACACCAGGCACCACCTCCTCACACCCCGGAGCATCCAAGAAGGGCAGCCTGCATCACGCCAAGAAGCCAGGCAGGGGGACCAGGAGCACCACCCGGCGCAGCCCCTGGGTCCCCAGAACAGCCGCCACTGCGCGTCCTCCAACAGGCCCGGCCATATGAAGATGCGTGCAGCAACCCAGAAGGAATCCCAGAGGAGCAGCGCCCCAGCCGCAAAGGGCCGGGCGGCCATCAACGCGACTCCCAACAAGCCGGGAAGGCCAGGAGAAGCGGACCAGGAAGACGAATCCACGTAACACACAGGTCAGCAGCAAACACGTCCAATTCTGTCGGAGACAGAAAACAAGAACAGAGGGAATGCTAGGACCGGTACGCTCATTTACGCCCAGCGGGAGGGGGAGGGTAGGTTCAGCATTCCTTTGTTCTTTTTTTTCTGTCTGTGAGATGGGTTATCTCACTTAGTTATGAAGGTGTCGAGGACGGAGGGGCCTGGGGGTAATGCTAGTATTCTGCCTGCTATGTTAGCTTCACATAGGCTGGTTTGTTTGTATTTTTTTATCCACTGACCTGCCCTTTCGCTGAGAATTCTGTTAAACTCACATTTCTTCCCGGTGAGTTCACCAAGGAAAGCTGTGTTTGAGGTGTCTCCGATGTGCTTAGTTTCCAGTTCTTTAATGTCTATTTCCAGCTGGCCTAGCTGATCTCTTGCTTCCCTGTCTCTTCTTGCCTTTATTTCTATCAGTGTTCCTCTGATGGTTGCCTTGAAAGCGTGCCATAGACTTTAAGTATCTATGTCTGGAATGTCGTTTTCTTTTATGTAATCTTTGATGGCCTTCTCAATTTTGTTTTTGTCCTTCTGTTTGGCTAACGTTATGTTGTTGAATGTCCATCTGCGAGTGATGTGCTCATTATGTCGGCCTGTTAGCTGTAGGCTGAAGCATGAGTGGTCTGAGACCGTCCTTGCTGCAATATCTGTGTGTTCTATCAGGTGTGTGTGAGCCTGAGATAAGGATGTAATCTATTCTGCTGTAGGGAGTTGTGTGGGTTAGAGTAGAATATGTAGTCTCTAGTGTCTGGGTGTTGCAGTCGCCATGGGTCTAGTAGATCAAATCTGTTGCAAAGGTTTCAGAGTGTTGTAGGATGCTGGGGGACGTGTTTGCGAGCCCGATTGTCTGTCTAGGATGTGCTCCAGGACTAGGTTGAAGTCACCTGCCACAATGTTCATGTCGTTTGCCTGGTTTGCTTCCAGCTCCCTAGCCACCCCTTCCCAGTATGTAGTGTCATCTGTGTTTGGTGCATATATGTTTGTTACTAGAATGGTTTCTTCTCCTCTTTTGAGTTGGGTGATCAGAAGTCTACCTTCATTGTCGTGCTGTTCTCTCTCAATGGTTAACTTTGACTTAGTATTAACTATGGTGATTACCCCCCATTTTTTGCCAACCGCTGGAGAGCAGGATAGCTGGCCAATCCAACTCGCTCTAAGTCTACTTGCGTCTTCCAAGGAGAGTTTGGTTTCGTGTAGGAGAATGATGTCACCCTTAGTCTTTGCCAGGTAATCTAATATTTTTTTCCTCTTAATTGGGTGGTTCAGGCCCTTGACGTTGAGATAGATAATCTTCAGGTCAGATAGCAATGTATTAGTGCTACTCATTGTATTGGCAAACGGATCGCTGTCTCCACATGATGACTTTGCTGAGTTTTAGGGATGCTATTGCTCTTTCTATGTGCGTGATATTAGTAGGAAAAGGTCTGCGCTCTGTTCCGTAGTTTCTGGCTGAGTGTGTGTTATGGACGTGGAAGTGACATACTAGACAAACTTGACAAACAGGACAAACATGACAGACGGAACAAAGTAACTTCTCCCTTTCTCCCTGCCCACTCCACCCCTGCCAAAGTGTCGAACTGTAGACGTGCGACAGCAAGGTCCCTCCTGCTCACCTACAACCCCGGGTTTTCTTACTACGTTATTCTTGTATAGCTGTTCTTCTATTGTCTCGTTAGGTTGGGGGATAAGTCTAAGATCTTTCCCCGAACAGTGTCAGATAGTCCGAAGAGAGTTTCAAAGGATATAGATAGTTTATTTTTTTTGTATCATCTGGGTAGTCCTTGTTTTTTGTTCTTTTTCTTTAGTGCCTGTAGCAGCCTTTTATCTTGTGCTATCGTGGGGTAATTCTTCTATGTCTTCTGTGAGGTAGGTTTCGTTGTAAGCTGCAGTTGTGCTTGTGTGCCCCTGAGGTAGAATTTGTTGGTTTAGTGTCTGAGTTGTTCTTTTGCTATGTCTTCCCGTTTTCCGTAAGGTGTAGTCTATGTGGTCTGTTGGAAGTATCTCTTTTTTTATCTGACAGTAGTGTAGACTGATCTAGTCCGCTTCGTTATGAGGGTCTGGTGAGGCTCTTCTTTTGCTTGACGTGGCAGTCATTTCCATTTCTTGTTCTGTGAGCCCGAGAGGTATCGTGGAAGTTCAGCTGGGTCTTCGAAGGTTATCATGGTTCCCTTATTGTTTATCCTGAACCTTGATGGGACCTGAAGGAGAAGCTAATGTTTTCTTTCCTTTGTCTTTCTCTCTGGGCCAAGAACCCTTTTCTGATGTCAACAGTTGGCTTCGAGTAGTCCTGCGTGAGGATAATCTTGTTACCATTCCAGTGTAGGTTGGGGTTCTTCCTCGCTACCCCAAAGATCGGGTCTGTTTGATGTGACTGTAGTGGTTTACAAATTATTGGTCTTGGCTCCACCTGTTAGTTTGTTTGAAGGCCGGGACTCGGTAGGCTTTGTCCAGCTCTAAGGGGTTTTCGAATTTGAGATTTGTTAGTTTTGATATCAGGTCCTGTATCAGTGCAATGCAGGAGCCAGCTTTATCCTCTTCTCCTTCCGGTACTCCCAGGATTCTTATGTTACCTTTTCTCTGTCGATGTTCAAAATCTGCTGCTTGCTTTCGGAGGTCTGTTGTTGCCTTGGAAATGTTGCCAATCGCCTTGCTTGTGAGCTGTGACTTGTCTTCTATGTCACTGACTCTTTGTTCCACTGTTGATATTCTATTGTTGGCTGTGTGGATGTCAGCCCTGACTGCTGCTAGTTCGAGTTGTATGGCATCAGTGTTTTTTTTCGAAGATTTGGCCAGGTCATGCACTTCAGCCAATTTTTTCAGTATGCTATCTAGCGTGCTACTGATGTCCGCCTTCTGTTTGAAAGGGGATTCCGGGTTTCCATCAGGTTTGGTTTTCTTAGGCTGTTGTGACGTCTTCCCTTCATTTCCTGCCATTTTTCCTAGACCTCTTTTGGTCTAGGAAAGATCGAATCTTTTGCTGTGTTGTCTGCTCCTGTAGGCCGGTTTCGCTCCGCTCGTTTGTGCGGATTTTGGGCTCCGCTGCTTGCCTTCTTTCGTGCCCTCCGGACTTTGGGATCTCCTGTGCACTGTGTTTCTTAAGAGCCTTCTCTCAGCCATTTTGCCCGACTTTTGTGGCGTGCCTTGGCGTGTTGCGCTCACCCTGTTCTCTTTTCCTGTGTGTGCTTGTTGCGTGCTATCTATCTTATGGTTTTTGAGATTCTCGTACTTTGCCTTTGTGTCTTTACAGAGGTGTTTTTGTCTGTGGCAGTTATTCCTTGCAAGCTACCCCTTGATATCTTACTGCTTGTTCCTTCTCCACAGCCTTGCTCGGCTGGCCAGCTCGTGATCTGCTCAGTGTGTCAGCTCTTTATTGTGCCTTTATTGTGCCTGCGCTCTCCGTCGGTCTCTTTATTGACTGCTTGCTTTTGACGGGGTCTTTATGTGGGTGTAATTACCGGTTCTTTATTGTGCCTGCCCCCTCCACCGGTCTCTTTGTTGACTGCTTGCTTTTGACGGGGGTTATTAGGTGGGTGTTAGCGCCCATGGCGGTCTTTTCTGCTCACCTTCGCTGCCCTTTATACTGTGTAGTATTGTGCAGATGGCCTGCTGCGTGTCATTTCTTTATTGCTGGCTGCTTTGCTATACTCCCACTGCGTGGTTAAGATGGCTGCCCGTGGTTGCGAGAGTGGCCAGCTATGCTTTTCGCCTGTTTTTCGGAGGCGCTGAAGGTGGAAGTCTACCTTGGATGTTGACCGGCTCTTTATTGTGCTCCCTCTCACCGCTGGTTTTTTGTTGGCTACTTCACTCTTTTCCCTGCCCTTTCCCTGTTGCTTGATTGTCTTCTTTAGCTTTTCGCCTTTTCTCTCTGATCCGCCCTCTTTGGGTTAAGATGGCCGCTCCCATATTGGTTTCGTTTTCGTCTGTTTTTGGAGACAGCGATTCCGAGGACCTTGCAGGCGTCTGTCGTCTTTACGCTTTTAGGGGGGTAATGCGAAGCACTGGGGAGTGCCTTCAAGAAGCCCTGTGCTTCGGCTTTTTATTATACATATTTTTTTCCCTTTATCTCTCGCTCTTCTTCCTTTGCTAAAATGGCCGCCTCCGCTGGGGTCTTTGGTTTCGCTTACACTTGCTCTTACTAAGCAGCGGGGACCCTCGGTTTCGCCAATCTGGTCGGGTGATGGCTGGTGGCACCGAGGGGGGGGTCTAGAGCACTGCAGGCATGGGCACTGACCTTGTAGGTGGGCTCAGCTTTCGCACTGTCCATCGGTACGTTTTTCTTCAGGTGTCTCTTCCTTCTGCCTCCATCTTGCCGGACTGGTGCCTCCGTTCCGTTGTTGAAGACTGTTTTTTGCTCGTTGTTTAGCTGTTCCTAGCTTCTGTCCTTACTGCATCTGGAGCTGCTCGGGTTCCGATTGGTGCTGCTGTGTTTCTTTCCTCTTTCGGTCCGCAGTGTCAAGCTGTTTTTCCTGGTTTCATCCCGAGGTGTAGCGGACTTCTGGCGTATCCAGGAAACTTGGAACTTAAGGCGCGCGCACCCACGTCACGCCCATCATATAACGCAATATAAGGTATATTGATTATTACATACATTTATATGTTAAATAGGGGTGAAATTACCATGCCCAGATGTACTACCCCACCCTTCATCTCCCTTATGCGATTCAATTGGATGCTCTAAGCAGCAAGGCCAAAGGAATCTTGATGTGTGCGCCCACCAACAACACTACTGGCACATGGCGCTAGCTAGAATAAACATATCAAATTCACACTTCCATTGTCAAATATGTTCAGTAGACCCCGCGTCTCTTTCATATCATTGGCTGGCCTGCGGTATGATGCAGAGATGAGGGAAGCAAGGCTGGGGTGCACGCACGAACTGCGCAACCTATTTCAATTTCAATTTTATTTGCATATGATTTGGAACTCAGCTGAGATCCACATATTTACAAAGATAAAAAACATACAATTACAGCGAAAAAATTTCATACAATCATTACAATTAATATAAAACCAAAAAACATTTGAAGAAATTAAAAATTCTGTGACAAAACATTTCATTAGGCGGATTGCACATAGCGTCCAATAGAGATTTAGAGGAAGAAACGCGTAGCTTTAAACATATTGGTCTCAACCACTTTCGACGCTGAGCCCTTAGGGCAGGACATATAAAAAGGATATGAGAAATATCCTGGATTGAGGAATCAACGCTACATAAATTACATTTATCGGAACAACCGTGCCATCTGGCTAATAATTTGTTTAAAGGGAGAAGGTCATATCTTAAAAGAAACCAAAAACGGCGTAAGCCGTGGGGGAGGGACCAAGATGCATAGGGTTGTGACTTTTTAAATATGAAAGAATTAACAACCTTAGTAACACCTTTCTTTGTACAAACAATATCTCTGTCCCTCTGCGCAACCATGTCACACCCGCGGCTCTGAGCCACAGATAAAAACAAGCGCGCGCGTGACAGCAGGGGCAGGGGAGACAGGAGGGGGGCTTCGCAGGTTTCCCTTGCGGGAGCGAGCAACAAGGCGCATAATTGCTAACATATGGCGCTGCTGCTAGCTCCCGCAAGGGAATCGCCAAACGGGCACGCATTGCCATTAAAAGTAATGCAACGCTTGCACGTTTTTGCACGTTTTTGCCTGCAAAAGCCTAGCAATGGCTGAAGGTCTTTTTCCTACGCAGTACATGCGCTGCGTAGGTGAGACCTAAAAAGTATTACCCATAAATGTGTTGATTGAATGTTGTCCTTTGAATGCTGGCAACTTGTTTCAGCGTGTGCCAATGCTTGCTTGTTATGTTTTTTTTTGTTATGGGGCCACCAAGAGAATTATAAGTCTGATCACTGTCAGTAGTGCCCAATCAGGTGGTTTCTGAAGCTTTTCCCTTCAACAAACACACCTTGGTCCTGTGTCTGTTGAGCACTGCTGCTGCACACTACACTTGGACCAAGTATTTTGCTCAGGCTTAAAGTTCACAGGCTTTGTGGAGCCAGGAAATCGGGCTGGTTGTTTATACTTATTTTTAGGAAATGCCAGGTCTTTGCGACCCTTCTGATCTTCAGCTGGTATTCCACGCTTTGCGTCAGGTGGGTCAAAAGCTGCACAGTCTGCACTGACAGTGCTCTGCAGCCAGCGTTCTTCTTATAGGAGGGATTGCTGCACTTTGCCCGCCCTAGCCTTGAGTGCAGTGTTTTGTTGTGGCCGCTCTGTGGAATGCAGCTTGCAGGTCAGGGACTGACGTCACTAAGCTCTCCTCGTCACTTCTGAGATGTGACTCTCATGGGCGTCCTTGTCGGCTTTGAGATGCCAGCCCCAGGATCTGCCCTCAATGACGGCCTGTGAGCAGATCTCAACAAACGCCCCCGCCCTCCCTGGAAGAATGAATGTCGGTGGCCGGAGAGGCACCAGGGCGTGCACGTAAGCCACAACAGTGCCAACTTCCAGGCGCTGCAGCCTGCTCTCCCTCTAGGCCATGAGACGCCTAAGGTCACCTACGTCATGAACTCTGAATGTTCATAAGGAAACAGGTGCCTCTTACTAACCAGCACTTTAATGAGAATAATAAAAAAAAATACTAACAGTTTGTGTGTGATTCTTTCAGAGCAAATGTCGTGACCCGACAGATAGGGCGACAGGACAGGAGGACACTAGGACCCTGTGGGTCATGAGGGAGGTGACCAGGTCACCGGACACCACATCTGGTTAGGGACAGGAAGGACGGCAGACTGACCAGGACGGGCAGAGGGGAAGGTCGTACATGTTACAGGCAGAAGAGATAAAGAAATAAAGAACCCTTGGGCAACTAACCTGTGGCCCGAGTATGATGTGCTGCTTGGCGCCTGCTGCGTAGATACGACAACTGGCGACAAAGGCGGGATCAGAATCCAGCGTGCAGAAAAACCAGGAGCCCACCCTGGATCGCGTCGTGGTCAAGAGGAAGAGGGAAGAGTGAAGCGCCATCCAAAAGTCAGCAGCGACGTGGGAGCCCACCCCGACCGCCGCGAACGAAGAAGCAACGAATCTGGTAAGCGGCAGCAAAAAGAGCGCGAGCTTCGAAGAACTGAAAAGCCTGCGCGAGCCAATAGGAACGAAGGATCAGAGCGGCGGCCATTTTGAAGTCAGGCTGCATTGCGATTGGCCGCGAAGTCCCGCGAGAAGACGGCGGCCATCTTAGAGTCAGGCTCTTAAGCCAATAGAAGCCAAGAACGAGCGCGGCAGCCATTTTGAGGCCAGGCACAGCGCGAAGAAGAAGGAAATTTGCCCGAAAAGTGAAGAAAACACTGGCAAACACAACAAAAGTGAGTGTAAAGACTGGATTAAAGGAAAATGAAGAAATAAAGAGCAAATAAAGACCACACAAGAGAAAAGAAGAAAAAGGCAAAAAGAAGTGAAAAGAAAGAAAAGAGACAGCAAAAAGAGAATAAAGAAGGAAAAGACAAAGAAAAAACGAAATAACAAGAAAAGGAGGGACAAAGACCCCACAAAGGCAAAAGTGAAGAAAAAGAAGAATATAAAAGGAAAGAAACAAAAGGAATAAGAGAACAACACACAAAGAAGCGACAGAACAAAAAGAGAAAGGAGCATAGGAACGCAAGAAGGCAAGAATGGCAGACCCAAAGCCCAGCGCACAATACAGAAGGCCTCTGCCGTTCAACTTATCGGAGCCACAAATAGGAATAAGGTGGGAAAAAGTGGATCAGACGGTTTGAAAGATATTTGGAAGTGACAGATGTAACAGATGGAAAGAGATTAGGATTACTACTGAATTTAGCAGGGGATGACGTCGAAGAACTTCTGGTGACAATGCCTACCGAAGAAACAAAGACATATGAGAAATTAAAGAAATGCCTAACGGCCAAATTTGACCCACAACGGAATGTTTACTTCGAACGATACACATTCACTATTGCGTGCCAACAAGTAGACGAAACGCTAAAGGACTTCGCAACAAGGCTGAGGAACCTGGTGACACATTGTGAGTTCGACAAATTCGATAACGAACAAGCAATACGGTTACGAATCATAGAAGGCTGTCGTGACACAGGTTTCAGGGCAAGAATACTAAAAGAACTGACCTCATTGGAAAACATCCTGTCACTAGCGAGAGCAGAGGCCAGAGCAACAGAACATGCCAAGGAAATGGAAAGAGGGAAGAACGTCGAAATCGAAATCGCACACCTCATGACAAACAAATATCACACAGGCCGGTGAAAGAATGACTGGAGGGAACAAAAAGAGAGGAGACAACCTGAAGGAACATGCTACAGGTGCGGAATGGAATTTCCACACAGAGGCGCGTGCCCAGCGTTTGGCCAGATATGCAAAAGATTTAATGGAAGAAATCACTACGCCAGTATGTGCCAAGGCGTACAATTCAGGGATGACAGAGGAAGAACAGGAAGACAACAAGAGTCGACAACAAGACATGTCAGGTATGTCGACAGAGAAAGGAGAAGTTCATCACGAGGGTCAGGTGAAGAAGAGGAAGAAGAGAAAGTGGAAAGACTATACCACATGTCGGAGGTTCACACAGAACTGAGTGGGGGAGATGAAAAAGGAGAAACAACACACCGTACAGGCAGAAGCACCCAGGAAAAGACGGACCTGGCAAAGATAGGAGTAGGAGCACATGAAGCGGAATTTGTACTGGACAGTGGTGCAACATGCAACGTCATGTGTGCATCAGTGTACGAGAAGATGGAAGCAAAGCCGACACTGAGAGCGTCCAAGGTGAAGATCTTCACCTGGGGGTCAAAGAAAGAGGTAACAAACCTGGGAAAGTTCACAGAGAAACTGAGGTACAAACACAAAAAGAACAAAGAGGACATCCATGTGCTGAAAGGCGACGTCCCAGGACCATGCCTGCTGAGTAACAGCACCGCCCAAACAATGGGTCTCATAACTATGACATATGACAAAAAAAAAAACGAAAGTCGCACTGAGAGCAATCAAAGAGAAAACGCAGGGACCAGAGAAAGAGGAAGAGAATGAAAAAGAATCACTGAAAGAACAAACAAAACAAAGGGCGGCCATAGAAAGAGAGGAGCCAACGGAGATAGTGCCAGTTGGCCCAGGACACTGGACACACGGCAAGGAGCTAGAAGTAGACGAAGAGAGGCTGGCAAGTGGAGAGCAAAAGGAGGACAGCCGACAAACAGAAGAAAAAGCCGATGGCAGAGAACAGAGACCGAAAAGAAATGCAAGGGGACAAAGAGACTAAGTGATAAAACGTAGGAGTCAGAAACTGGAGAGATGGGTCGACCAGACACTTGGACTTCTTGGAACAAGCCTTCCCCTTTTCCCCCCAGGATACAAGCATAGCTGAAAAAAGGAGATTTAGCAATAGCGCCTACCTTTATAATGGAAGAGGCTGCCATGTGTGAGCCACAAACGCCCAGGGAGGCCTGAATCCTTTTGGTGTGTAAAAACTTCCAGGAACAGTTTCAAGCTCGGCCACTAGGTGGCAGAGTACCTACAGATTGGAAATATGAGAAAGCTAGGAAATAAAAGCTCGTGGTGAGGCCAACCCAAATTTGCTTTAGCTAGGAAGCTTTTAAAGGATCAATATATTAATTTGAACAAAAGAAAACTATGTGCTCAGCACAATTTGTTGTATTTTATTTGTGAATAAAAATGATTTTCTCCAAGTCTGTCATTTGGTTTATTATATTATTATCGCGATGTTAAAAATGTTTTTTTCCATATGGATCGAAGATTCCATCCTGGCGTCACTGTCTTGTTCACAAAACAAGCTTCTCCTGAAACATACAATTTATAAGCGCGACTAGGCTTAATAAAATATGAAGGCGGCCTGAACAAAGTTATGAGCATGTGAAAGGTTCGCGTGCAGCGTCTGCAGTGGTCACAAGTCCCTCATACTGGCAACCACCCTTTTCATACCTCATGATCAAGGACACAAGAATTATGCAGTGCTGTGCCCGCAAAGTTTTCATCCCTAACACTTACTTATTGCACTTGATTGAATCATGAATCACAATTTTCTGCATAACTTGCAGACGTGAACGAAGACTAGTTGCTCGTCAAATGGGTCAAAAGTTACAAAGAAAAGGTGGAGTGTGTCGCGCATTGGCAGGCATTTTTCCAAGGTTTAATAATGTCCTATATTCAGGTTTAAAGTGCCAACTAAAGAAGAGAAAGTTATGCTCGGACAGTATTAATGAGTTAAAATGACAAGCAGCAAAATAGGATTGCCCAGGAATATGCCCTATTACACCATTTAATTTAGACTGAACGGAGACAGAGAAAGACAAGAAGCGCAACAAAAAGAAGACGGAGAAGGCGGAGCGAGTGAGTGGATGGGACGTGGGCGAGGAGAGAGGCGCGCGCTCGCTTGGGAGAGCAGTCTGCTCATTTTCAAGCACTGCACTCCTGCTTGTGGCACACCCCTGCTCGCTCCCAAGGTGGATGCCGCCACAAGCAGGAGTGTGTGCTTGAAAATGAGCAGAGCGACAGCTAAAGGCCCTCCTATGCAACGCATGCGCGCTGTGTAGGCGAGACCGAACAAGCATTACATTAAAAAAACATAGAAGATGGACTACAATTCTGAAAGAACCTAGGAGCACAAGTGTCAGGTTAGTGTTAGGTTTCCATCAACACAGAAACACAGGCAATGAGGCGCTAAGGCAGTACATTAAATGCAACTTTACACCCATGGGTGTTCATTAAATTGGTTTCTTATGAAAGCTTCTTGCTAGTGCTGGCTTGGAACACATAACATCGTGTCTCTCTCTGTTTTCAGTCGTTCCTCTCTAAAAACCGGGACATTTGCTAACTTTGTCGAAATCTACAGGTACAGTGGTCAAAAACTGGAACCGTCCCAGCAAATCCGGGACGCCGAGTCACCCCAGTGTGTGCCAATGCTAAAGACAGCGCAGAACCTACATGCCATCAGCAAACATGTTAATTCGGCTCAAGGCTAAAGCCAGGCTGTGCCCACATCCTATTGGGAACTCTCAGCAACAATTCATAGATCATCGTGTGTTGATGGAAACCCCGCCATCATTTGCTGGAATAGGGGCTTGGTGTGCGCGTGTCAGGCTTTTTTCATTCTTTCTCAACAACTGTACTCAACACGTCATACTGGGATACATTCTTTCTGTACTCATCGGTGCATGATGTGGAGTGCCACCCTTACCCACTTCAACGCCTGCTGGACTTTTTGGCCAGCATCTTGGTTGCCCGTCACATGGATCAGCCAGTGTGAAGTTCAACTATTGCTAGTGGAATTCTGATATTTGGAGGCGGTCACTGTCCAGACACATCTTTTGCTCCCCATCAGCAAAGGTAGTTCCCAGAACCTCTTTCCTCAAGCTCACTTAGAGCTGGGTTCAGGCTGCCTTCCCTGCAAACAGTGTGCAACCCTGGTCTTCCATCTCCTCTCTGCCGGGGCCCAAGTACCATCGCTCTGCCACCCACGATCCTCAGTGACCCCTGCCTTAGTCAAGAGGCCTGACCTTCTGCTCAGGACTGCTCTTCTGGGATAGAACTGACCGAGGGACTTACTCTGCCTATAAGATGACAGTGGCGCTGAACGCAGTTTGGATCTGATGCCTAAACACTTTTTTCAGCTACATGAAATTAACCTGTTGTTATTGGTATGCCTTCTTCTGAATTGCTTAATGTAACTCATTGCAGAACTGAGTGGGGGAGACGAAAAAGGAGAAACAACACACCGTACAGGCAGAAGCACCCAGGAAAAGACGGACCTGGCAAAGATAGGAGTAGGAGCACATGAAGCGGAATTTGTACTGGACAGTGGTGCAACATGCAACGTCATGTGTGCATCAGTGTACGAGAAGATGGAAGCAAAGCCGACACTGAGAGCGTCCAAGGTGAAGATCTTCACCTGGGGGTCAAAGAAAGAGGTAACAAACCTGGGAAAGTTCACAGAGAAACTGAGGTACAAACACAAAAAGAACAAAGAGGACATCCATGTGCTGAAAGGCGACGTCCCAGGACCATGCCTGCTGAGTAACAGCACCGCCCAAACAATGGGTCTCATAACTATGACATATGACAAAAAAAAAACGAAAGTCGCACTGAGAGCAATCAAAGAGAAAACGCAGGGACCAGAGAAAGAGGAAGAGAATGAAAAAGAATCACTGAAAGAACAAACAAAACAAAGGGCGGCCATAGAAAGAGAGGAGCCAACGGAGATAGTGCCAGTTGGCCCAGGACACTGGACACACGGCAAGGAGCTAGAAGTAGACGAAGAGAGGCTGGCAAGTGGAGAGCAAAAGGAGGACAGCCGACAAACAGAAGAAAAAGCTGATGGCAGAGAACAGAGACCGAAAAGAAATGCAAGGGGACAAAGAGACTAAGTGATAAAACGTAGGAGTCAGAAACTGGAGAGATGGGTCGAACAGACACTTGGACTTCTTGGAACAAGCCTTCCCCTTTTCCCCCCAGGATACAAGCATAGCTGAAAAAAGGAGATTTAGCAATAGCGCCTACCTTTATAATGGAAGAGGCTGCCATGTGTGAGCCACAAACGCCCAGGGAGGCCTGAATCCTTTTGGTGTGTAAAAACTTCCAGGAACAGTTTCAAGCTCGGCCACTAGGTGGCAGAGTACCTACAGATTGGAAATATGAGAAAGCTAGGAAATAAAAGCTCGTGGTGAGGCCAACCCAAATTTGCTTTAGCTAGGAAGCTTTTAAAGGATCAATATATTAATTTGAACAAAAGAAAACTATGTGCTCAGCACAATTTGTTGTATTTTATTTGTGAATAAAAATGATTTTCTCCAAGTCTGTCATTTGGTTTATTATATTATTATCGCGATGTTAAAAATGTTTTTTTCCATATGGATCGAAGATTCCATCCTGGCGTCACTGTCTTGTTCACAAAACAAGCTTCTCCTGAAACATACAATTTATAAGCGCGACTAGGCTTAATAAAATATGAAGGCGGCCTGAACAAAGTTATGAGCATGTGAAAGGTTCGCGTGCAGCGTCTGCAGTGGTCACAAGTCCCTCATACTGGCAACCACCCTTTTCATACCTCATGATCAAGGACACAAGAATTATGCAGTGCTGTGCCCGCAAAGTTTTCATCCCTAACACTTACTTATTGCACTTGATTGAATCATGAATCACAATTTTCTGCATAACTTGCAGACGTGAACGAAGACTAGTTGCTCGTCAAATGGGTCAAAAGTTACAAAGAAAAGGTGGAGTGTGTCGCGCATTGGCAGGCATTTTTCCAAGGTTTAATAATGTCCTATATTCAGGTTTAAAGTGCCAACTAAAGAAGAGAAAGTTATGCTCGGACAGTATTAATGAGTTAAAATGACAAGCAGCAAAATAGGATTGCCCAGGAATATGCCCTATTACACCATTTAATTTAGACTGAACGGAGACAGAGAAAGACAAGAAGCGCAACAAAAAGAAGACGGAGAAGGCGGAGCGAGTGAGTGGATGGGACGTGGGCGAGGAGAGAGGCGCGCGCTCGCTTGGGAGAGCAGTCTGCTCATTTTCAAGCACTGCACTCCTGCTTGTGGCACACCCCTGCTCGCTCCCAAGGTGGATGCCGCCACAAGCAGGAGTGTGTGCTTGAAAATGAGCAGAGCGACAGCTAAAGGCCCTCCTATGCAACGCATGCGCGCTGTGTAGGCGAGACCGAACAAGCATTACATTAAAAAAACATAGAAGATGGACTACAATTCTGAAAGAACCTAGGAGCACAAGTGTCAGGTTAGTGTTAGGTTTCCATCAACACAGAAACACAGGCAATGAGGCGCTAAGGCAGTACATTAAATGCAACTTTACACCCATGGGTGTTCATTAAATTGGTTTCTTATGAAAGCTTCTTGCTAGTGCTGGCTTGGAACACATAACATCGTGTCTCTCTCTGTTTTCAGTCGTTCCTCTCTAAAAACCGGGACATTTGCTAACTTTGTCGAAATCTACAGGTACAGTGGTCAAAAACTGGAACCGTCCCAGCAAATCCGGGACGCCGAGTCACCCCAGTGTGTGCCAATGCTAAAGACAGCGCAGAACCTACATGCCATCAGCAAACATGTTAATTCGGCTCAAGGCTAAAGCCAGGCTGTGCCCACATCCTATTGGGAACTCTCAGCAACAATTCATAGATCATCGCGTGTTGATGGAAACCCCGCCATCATTTGCTGGAATAGGGGCTTGGTGTGCGCGTGTCAGGCTTTTTTCATCCTTTCTCCACAACTGTACTCAACACGTCATACTGGGATACATTCTTTCAGTACTCATCGGTGCAGGATGTGGGGTGCTACCCTTACCCACTTCAACGCCTGCTGGACTTTTTGGCCAGCATCTTGGTTGCCCGTCACATGGATCAGCCAGTGTGAAGTTCAACTATTGCTAGTGGAATTCTGATATTTGGAGGCGGTCACTGTCCAGACACATCTTTTGCTCCCCATCAGCAAAGGTAGTTCCCAGAACCTCTTTCCTCAAGCTCACTTAGAGCTGGGTTCAGGCTGCCTTCCCTGCAAACAGTGTGCAACCCTGGTCTTCCATCTCCTCTCTGCCGGGGCCCAAGTACCATCGCTCTGCCACCCACGATCCTCAGTGACCCCTGCCTTAGTCAAGGGGCCTGACCTTCTGCTCAGGACTGCTCTTCTGGGATAGAACTGACCAAGGGATTTACTCTGCGGGTAAGATGACAGTTTGGATCTGATGCCTAAACACTTTTTTCAGCTACATGAAATTAACCTGCTGTTATTGGTATGCCTTCTTCTGAATTGCTTAATGTAACTCATTGCATGTTTTGGTGTACAGATCAGAGGCTAGATGTGCAGCAGAGGGATTTAGGTTTTTCAAAATGTAGCTATTACTTGTCCGCACTATACCACTAGTAACAGCACAACATATTGCCTTTTTGTACATAAACAAGACATAAGACTTAAACACTCTTGCTTTAACTTATATTGTTTATATTGTACAACTATTCAGAAAGCTGCAATTTATAACAAAAAGCAGCTTATTGTTAATCAAATAGACGAAACCTCATGCATTTAGCAATACTTGTTATACGTGTTGCACCTGCAGGGGGAGTCCTGCCCAGTCTTACTACTGCTGTTTGTTTCTTTTGGTGCCTCTGAAAATCCTTGCACCAGTGTGAGAAAAATGTCTACATTTTCTTGGAGGCATTTATAACATTCTTTTGGCACCCGAGCCAAACTAAGGTACCTATCATCAGACGTGGCCGGCACGACTCGCGGGTGGGGGGGAGTCGTGTGGGGAGGGGTTGCGTGGGGGGTAATTAAAAACTTCTCTATTCTTCTACAGGAAGCAGGCAGCCTCCCTCTCCTCCCCTAAGCCAATCACAACACTGCAGTGGCAGTGTTGTGATTGGCTAGACGCCTATCCCACAGGCGTCTATGGGTAGGCCATTTTCTCCATGTAGGCTGCTTGCAGCCTACACAGAGAAAATGCAGAGTGTGCATGACTGGTTTGATCATGGTTTGTTCTGCCCTCCTCCTCTGCCCGGAGCAGGAACGCCCACCCGCCCGTCCCCAACCAAACCCTTCTGCTTTCTTGCAGTGCGAGAAGCAGAAACATAAAATGGTAAGTAAAATACAATTTTATGTTTCTGCTTCTCGCACTGCAAGAAAGCAGTGGGGCGACGCTCTCCCGCCCACGTGGAGGAGCCGCCCCTGCATATCATGCTCATGTTTGATCACTCTAGTAAAGATTGAGAGCAGGAAGTCATCCTATATGCTCATCATTTCAGCTTGCACTCTCTCTGCGACCCTGTGGTTTATCAACTGCGAATATTCCAAAACATTTACAGTTGTCGGCAACCAGTGCTGGGCTGAACCATCATCTATTGGTCAAAAAAAGATTTACACACCGAGAATGTTCTGTAGTTTAGAAAATCTAATAAAGTCTGTAAGGTAATTTGATTCTCTGCAAAATAGGAATTATTTTAAGTATAAACAATAGTACAGAGGAGAATGCAAACCACTTATTGTTTTATGGTACAAATCGGGGTCCTGAAGAAGGCCTGTTAAAACGCAAGTAACTGACCCCTGTCAACATATTTTATTAACATAGATCTTGAAATGCAGACATTCTAATCATCTTTTTGAGAGCAATATCTGGTTAACCATTCCTTAACTCTATTCTTATATATTATATATTTTTTTTATAATAATATGTTTCCCCTTCAACATGGCACCAGCTGTATATTGTTGATAACACTTTCTTTTTTAGTGCCATAAAATACTTTGAAACTGGAAAACAAAGAGTCAAGGGCTTCACTTTGTCGGAATCATAGGTAAATGTCACATAATTGTAAGGACTGCTAAATATAATTGTTATTTGCTATACAGCCATGATGTTGAAATTATGTGTATTTTGTAATAACAGGAGTGTGTCAGAATTATTGTAGATGCTATTACAAGCCATTTCCTAGAGGAAGTTACGTCTGTACATTTGTGTTTTCACCCATGCTGCTAAGGGCTAAGGCTAGAGGCGGGTGGCGTTGTCTTACCACCATAAAGGGGCTGGTCCAGTGTCAGGCTGATGTGACTTTGGTATGGGGTCAGCTTCACCACCCAAGGCATGTTGTCCACCTTCTGCCTGGTCAGCTTCACCTTCATTTCAGCCTTCACCTGATGCCATTCATTTTTCTGATACATATGTTAGAGAAAAAATACAATCGTCTCACTGTCTGCTGTCCATGTTATCTGGGGCAGAATAGCATTGAAATTTCACTTCCGCATAGCCAGGGTCTGGTGGCTCAATGGTCTAATGCATCCATTGCCTGGGTCTGTGTTTGACCTCATGGTCACAGGTTCAAATCCCAGCGGGTCCACTCAGCCTTTCATCCATCTGAGGTCGATAAAATGAGTACCATTGAGTTGGGAAACAATGAACATCTGTTATTCAGCGCCAAAAGGCCTCTGTGTGAACGTGCGCTTTACAAATACACATGTTATGTTTTGAAAATGTTTGATATGGCGAAGCAGTAGGTATAGAGAGAGGTACAGAGTATTTTCGTCCGTGCACATGAAATTCACAAGTTCAGTGTAGGAATAAATAAAAACAGAGAGAACAGAACCGTTCCTTGTAGTTGGGTTATTATGGGCTTGTGGATTGACTTGTACCAATTATGAAGTGTTTTTCTTGATTTTACATGTATACATTAGTTATTAAGAAAAAAAACGCTTAAACGTGCTGCACTTGTTCCTGTCGTTTTCCTGCATCCTTTCGTCACTTTTTGAAAGAAAACACAAGGAGATGATGGACGGAGTGCTGACAGTTTTCAAACACTCACCCCCAGTCACAGATCTGGGTTGAATCCATCATCGTTCTTTAGCTCACTCCACCACCCCAGTTCAGACATGGCCATATGCAAATCAGTCTGACCCTGTGCCTCATGGGAACAGTCCAGCCCGAACTGCCGAAGCCATGTCTTCCCTGGACCGGAAACAAGCTTCCGAGGACCAGTTTCGGATTCATAATCCTCATCAGCCAGGCTATCTTGAATCCAGTGGCAAAGTGATCAAGGGACCCACGCCTGGGCATACCCTGCCAACTTAGGGTGAACAAAGCAAACACAAGGAGATGATGGGCGGAGTGCTGAAACTTTTCAAACACTCACCCCCAGCAGCCTCTCTCGTAGTATGCCTTTAGGCCCTGGATATAGGCACTGGTACTGCTACTGTCTAGATGACTAGCTACTGACCCAGACAAAAGATGGTCATAACCAAAACTTGTCCCCCACCCTATCCATAAACCCTGTCATCTGTGAAAAACTGATGGCTATTTCGGAATACTTCGGTTTTGTAGATATCAAATGATTTTATCAGGATACCCCGAAGCTCAAATATAAAGTCTTCACTGATGCATGTTCATCAAGATACTGTTTTGCTACCAGTAGTGAGTTGGTTAAAAACCTTTTGTAGGCTACATTAGTGGAACTGTGTCATGTCGATTGTTTTCTTTGGCTGTGGTCATAATCGGCTATAGAGCCTAATTGGCTTACTGATGATTGAGGATTTACATTTTAGGGCCAATTAATATGTTGTGCGGAAACCTTCCACCCGACACAGTCTCAGAATCGCGATCGCCCGACCGATTACGATGCGACCGAACAAAATTTGGTTGGATTCCCATCAACTCCGATGGGAGCCCATGTTCCACCCAACAACACAGGCTACTATGGGGAAATGGGGTGTGTGTGTAAAACATTGTACCCTGTCAGGGGCACCCCACTATGGCTGCCACACAGTGCAGGGTTTTACAGTGGGGTCCTTTAGGTACCCCCTTGGCCACCAACTGGAGGCCTCAGATGAAGGGGGCCCAGCTACGGGTCCTCAAAGTAACTTTTTGACAGCCTTTTCATATCAGACAGGCCGACTCAGAAAGGCTTTTGGAAACTGACATCGTAATCCCTAGGTTAGAAACACAGTCCATTGAGCTGTATGATGCGGGTCCGAATGACATGAATTCTCCAAGAGCCGGTCAGAACCAATTCAGAAAGACCGTGCGGTTACAATCTGACTGCAAACATAGTGAACGGTGGGGCAGATTGTAAACCGACCGAGTAGGTCAGAAGGGTTCCAACGCGGTTTGGGGGAATTCGACTGTGGGAGGAGGCTTTCTGCTCAACATCATAATCGGCCTCATAGACCCTGCATTTGTATGATTTGTTCTTTGGTATCTGTGAACCCATTTTTTTTTTCGGGTGCCGCAAGATAAGTTGAATGTGGTGACGTAGCGTGGATTTGTGCTTGATTTTAATCTACTGTCTTACAATCCTTCAACCCTGGTTGTGATATTGTTTGGTGATAAGTAAGGTGATATTTGTATAGAGGGAGCAATTATTTCTTTTTCAGAGGTGCATGCCCATTTGGTCTAGGCTGGATTTTGGAACAATTAGGATTTTTCATGGCTGATCTTAAAATGTGACTAGCTTTTCTCCTGCCCTCTGGATCTCTTAGAAGCACACGCCTGTCAGCAATTAATTCTATGCACTACTCTGCTTCTGGTGTTTACAGCTACATCTCAGAGGGTTCTCACCCACCACCAGTGAAAAGACGTGTGAAGTAGGGAATACCACAGTCTGATGGCTGCATTGTTGACTCCTCCATTCCTCCAATAATGCAAAGACTCATTGTTGGAAATGGGATCCCTGGCTGGCCAGGGCTTTCGCCGAAGTCAGTCAGAGACCACCACTCCCAAGTCAGGGCAAGGGAGTTACACGCCAAGATAACCCCCGCTCACCCTCTAGGTAACGTGGCGCGAGCAGCAAGGCTAAACTTGGAGGCGATGTAAGTTAAGTATTTGCGCACGCACCCCAGCAACAACATCCAGGACCCACCACAAAGGAAACTCCACACAAGGTTATATAAAAATAGCCTTTGTATTACACCAAACCACATTAGATAAAACACACACTTTACAATGTGCCAGAGGCACGGGCAGAATTTACAAGGGATTATTTACAAGACAGGGCCACCTGGACCACTGTCAGGAATCAGAAGTAACACTTTCAGAAATAGCACTTAAAATGTAAATCACTGTAGCACAAATATAAAAATAGAGCACACAACCAGTAACTACTGGTAACAGGACCTCACTAGCACCACCTGTACTAGGGAGAAAACAACCACCTACATATCACAATACCTGTAGGGGTGTAAGAACATAACACATGATGCAATGCATAACATTCATTCAGAAGTGTAAGGGGGAAAACACATGATGCATCAACAATACATTCAGAGGTGTAAAAACAATAATAATTGCGCCAATCTCACAAGTCACCACCTGTGACTGTCCATGTGTCCTAATGTCAGGGCCTAAACGTGGCAGCTGCCCACGAAGTGCTGGGCAGCTGTGTGAGACAATACTGGGGCCAACGTGGGAGCCTCGCTGGGCTCTGCATACACAAATGGCGACTGAGCCTCTCTGGGCCCTTAACTCATGATGTGCCCCCAAGAGCCTCTCTGGGCTCTCAATGATAAAATGCGCCCGTTGCGCCTCGTGGGCTTGAAGAGATGTGCCCCCCAGGAGCCTCTCGGGGCTCGCAAAGCAACTCTTCACCTGGTTGGAGCCCTCGGGCTCGGAGAAATGCCCCGGAGCCTCTCTGGGCTTGAAGAAACAATTGGGGCCTCAGAGGAGCCTCGCCGGCTCTCACCACACCAATGCCCCCCCCCTGCGGACTGCCAACACGGAGCCTCACTCACCGGGGCTCCTGCCATCTGACTTCTTCACTCGTGGTCGGGCAGGGGGTCCAACAGAGCTCTACTCACCGGTGTGCAGCACAGGGACTCCGGCGGTGAACTCAGGTTGGTGCGGGCGGACTTCCTCACTCTCCGCTCCGCTCACCAGACGCTTAGGCGGGGCTCTCCCCCTTCTCAGGAGAGCCCTGCTGGAACCGGCGCTGGCGTTTGGGCACTTCTTCTCCCTTCTTGCACCGGAGCACGGGGTGGGCTCCCGTCAGCTTCCTCCGGTTTGCCTCTATGTCCTGTCCCCGGCCTGCCTGACTTCCAGGTCGCGGGGGCGGGCTTTCCGTCGGGCCGCGCTCGGATTGGCCGGCCGGCCAGCCACTTCCGGGTCGTCGCGGGCAGCGCGGCGGCCCGCCAGGCACTCGTAGGCGGGGGATGAGTTTACCGAGGAGTGGGCTCCCTCGAGGTAAACCCAAAATATAGCGGCAAGGTCCCTGGCAGGGTGGGAACCTGCCAGGGGGCAAATTAACCAAAAATAAGCGAGGTGGCACTCGCTTGGGGCGGACAATGCCGGGTGGGCACCGGCCTCTGCAGATAAAGCGCTCCCAGCGCTAGAGGCAATTTACAGCGCTCCCTGCGCTAGCAGACAAAATAAAGCGCTTCCAGGCGCTTCAAGGGAACCACAAGCCCAGCAAAAATTCCTCCTTGGCAGGCAGGGGGGCAGGGCTGGGCCAGGGGCCAGCTCACTGGCCCTCCAGGCAGGGAGGCAGTCCAAGTGGCGGTTCCTCCTGGCCCCAGCAGCAGCAGCAGCCCCCTCAAATAGGATCAAGAAAGAACAACATCTGTGGGGACACAGCCCCATTTTTATACACCATTTCCCTTTGTCTGAAGGTGCAGGGTGGGGGCGGAACCAGTCGCAGCTGGTTCTTGAGTACTCTGTTTACCTCAACCACCCTCTCTATTCACTGGCAGGGCTTGGGTCATTAGACACACCACAGGGGGGAGGAGCCAGCATTGTGTGGGGAAAACCCAGCCCATCCAGGACACAGGTACACTCCTCCCACACATCACTCATGCTAATCTCCCACTCACCACCGGGCAGACCCATCCAGACTTCCTGGAGTCTGGCATGCCAGCCAGCTCCAGCCAATCACACGCCAGCACCCTCACAGCACACGTACAGCCATGTCTAGAAATGGCGCTTCCCTACTAGACACATACATGCTGCATACACCATCTCGCAGCATTCACTCTCACGAGTTCACACATACCAGACTCAAGCCTGTACACCCCACGCATCAGGAACTACCAGGGACACATACATTCCCCATGCATTCCTATGGGCGGGCAGGCCTAGCTCAGCACATGCACTCAGAGTGCGCACGCACTTTCCACTGGGACACAGTGAAAGTGCGCAGAATCCCAAAAATCACCATTGCCAGGTCACCATTTAAAGCAAAAAGTCTAGGGGTGAACCTGCCCTAAGGGCCAAAGTCCAACACAACCCCCTTCCAGCCAAAACGCAGGGTAGAACAATCACCACCGTGATGGACTTCCCTGCTTGGGGCGATAGAACACGGACGCGGGCCAGCAACTGCAGGGACACCCTCCTGTTCTACGCCACGGTGAACCCATGGGATTCCTTCCCAACACACTGTCTGGACCAACTGGGCTACCCCACTGGTACTCCCAAGTTGTCCGCGGCCAGGACCAGGCCCTGGGCCACCCAGGTGCCACTGGTCCATGCCTATTCGCAGAGCGGGGGGTAGTAACCCCTGGCCCATAGGAGCCATTCCCCACTCTTCCTGTCTGCAAGACAGGACTAGACTGCCACTGGTTCTCCAGCCTGGGGCCTACAACCTCAGGCGGACCAGGAGTCTCAGGGAAGGCTCTCCTCCCCTTACCTCTTCTCCTAGGGTTCCTCCTCCTCTGGCGAGGGGTACACCTAGAACGTCATTCCAACCCAGGGCTTATCCACTCAGGTTGCACCGGGGTCAGAGGTGGGCTCTCCCACCCTCTGCACCCCCTTCCAGAGGTCTGCCCTCTCCCACCTGGAGAAGTTCCTCTGGAAGAAGAACCGGTCAGGACACTGGTTACAGTCATCCTACCCTTCAGGTCAGGCTGATTCTGAACCTGGCCTTCCAACCTCTGGTCTAAAACCTTCGGTGGAACAATTGCCTGGCACTCCAGGACTTCTGGGGATTCACACACAATCCCCCTGAGGCTAACAAATGACACATCTGTTGTGTGACTGTCTGTCTGGCGCAGATCTCCCGCCCTCTGTCCACATGACAGTGCGTGACGATCCCCCAGACCAGAAGCGGTGCCACCCGGGTCCCTCCAAGAAGATCTAGCCCAACTGGCTAGTCCCTGGTCCACTGGTGCATCCACTGGGGAACTCATCCCCCAATCACTCCTCACGCTGGACTCCTGTACCCTCCCTACCGGAGCGGTTCTGCCAGCCTCTAGAACCATAGGAGCTCTGGTTACAGACGCTCCAGGTCCTCTACTCACTGGGAGATCTTCCTCAAATGGACTAACAGGACAGCCTATGTCCCCAACCTGGTGTTTCCTACAGAAACCATCCAAGTCCTGAGGCAGGGCTTCGGGCGTCTGGGGAACCTCGGTCTCCCCCTCACTCCTGCTCCACTGAGCCAGGCAGTGAGCCTCTACACCCTCCTCGCTATCCTGGGACCTAGCTGGGCTACACTGAGCCTCTTCCACCACGCTGGGCTGGAAGATCCCTGAACCACTACTTTTGGAGTCACTCACCAATGACTCTAGAGAACCTCTAGCACTTTCCCAGCGCTCTGCTTCCTTAGCAAGCTCCCAAGGGCAAAAGGGCTCAGACTTCAACAGGTGCTGGCGCAACTCTAGACAACAAACACTGAGCAACTGCTCTTTGAGAAACATATTTACTACTCCGTCCCTCTCATCGTCCGGGTTAGCCGCCAGCCAATCCTCCATTGCATCAGAACAGTCATCCACAAAATACCCCCACTTCTGGTGAGGCGGTTTCCTATGGTTCCTGAACTTCAACCTGTTCTCCTCCTCTTGGGAAACAGGTTCCAGACTGGGGGAACTGGGACTGGGATTTCCTACACTGAAATCTAAATAGCTGCCACCACTGGACCCAACCCTCCCTGGGAGATCCAGACACTCAACACTGCGCGCAGGGGATAGTCTACCCTCCAGAGCTACTTTGCCTCTGGTGGCGGCCCTCTCAGCCTCCTCTATCCTTTCCTGCGCTAAGACCCTCTCGGTCTCTAGCTGTTGCTTTCTAACGCCCAGCTGTGCCATAGCCTGGGCATGCTCCAACCTGAGCTTCTCTAAAGCCAGCTGGTGCTCCCTTTCTCTCCTCCTATCTTCCAGTTCCTCTGGGGACAGGGAAAGGGATGAGGCGCTGCCTCCTACGCTGGACCCAGCAAGGGACTCCCTATCTATGGGGTCTCTACTCTCTACTGGCGTCCAGGTGCTGTCATCTTCTTCCTCCTCTTCTGAATCTTCAGGGCTCCCCACAGACCCACAACCCTCCTGGTGTGGGTCCCGGACCCTTTCCTCACTGCGCTCACGATCCCATTGACCCTCTTGCCATCTGACCAGGCGGTCCCTAAGGTCGTACCAGTTTGACTCACCCCTCCCTAGGTCTCTCTCGTCA
Source organism: Lissotriton helveticus (assembly GCF_964261635.1). NCBI lineage: Eukaryota > Metazoa > Chordata > Amphibia > Caudata > Salamandridae > Lissotriton > Lissotriton helveticus. The sequence continues at coordinate 44,808,878 of NC_136065.1, forward strand.
CAGAACCTTACCAGCTCCCACGTACTGTAGGTATCTAGATCACTGAAATCAAAGACAAGCTCCATCTTGGCAGGACGTTCTAGAGACAAGATCACACAGGGAACCTAGGGGTCTGAGCTAACACAGGAGTACACAATTCACAAAGGTATCAGCAAGCTCTCTATCCCAGAGAACTCCTACTCACTTGCCTAGTGCCACACACCATTCATCCACACACAACCCTCCCCTCGGACTGGTAAGGCAGTTTCTACCACCCCTGATTCCTCAACTTGACCACAAGTGACACAGGTACCGACTCTGGGCGCAGGGCAGGGGGACAAATGTACTGGACACAATTGCACAATGATACCTTCAGGAGAAGAAAATATGAAACTTCAAAAAAACAATCCCCTAAAATGTGGTCATCTAAAATGCAGAGTTTTGTGGTGTGGCCAGTTACTACTGTGGTACAACGCAAACACAAATCCTTATCCTCACCGCTTGCCGCCAATGTTGGAAATGGGATCCCTGGCTGGCCAGGGCTTTCGCCAAAGTCAGTCAGAGACCACCACTCCCAAGTCAGGGCAAGGGAGTTACACGCCAAGATAACCCCCGCTCACCCTCTAGGTAACGTGGCGCGAGCAGCAAGGCTAAACTTGGAGGCGATGTAAGTTAAGTATTTGCGCACGCACCCCAGCAACAACATCCAGGACCCACCACAAAGGAAACTCCACACAAGCTTATATCACAATAGCCTTTGTATTACACCAAACCACATTAGATAAAACACACACTTTACAATGTGCCAGAGGCACGGGCAGAATTTACAAGGGATTATTTACAAGACAGGGCCACCTGGACCACTGTCAGGAATCAGAAGTAACACTTTCAGAAATAGCACTTAAAATGTAAATCACTGTAGCACAAATATAAAAATAGAGCACACAACCAGTAACTACTGGTAACAGGACCTCACTAGCACCACCTGTACTAGGGAGAAAACAACCACCTACATATCACAATACCTGTAGGGGTGTAAGAACATAACACATGATGCAATGCATAACATTCATTCAGAGGTGTAAGGGGGAAAACACATGATGCATCAACAATACATTCAGAGGTGTAAAAACAATAATAATTGCGCCAATCTCACAAGTCACCACCTGTGACTGTCCATGTGTCCTATTGTCAGTGCCTAAATGTGGCAGCTGCCCACGAAGTGCTGGGCAGCTGTGTGAGACAATACTGGGGCCAATGTGGGAGCCTCGCTGGGCTCTGCATACACAAATGGCGCCTGAGCCTCTCTGGGCTCTTAACTCATGATGTGCCCCCAAGAGCCTCTCTGGGCTCTCAATGATAAAATGCGCCCGTTGCGCCTCGTGGGCTTGAAGAGATGTGCCCCCCAAGAGCCTCTCGGGGCTCGCAAAGCAACTCTTCACCTGGTTGGAGCCCTCGGGCTCGGAGAAATTCCCCGGAGCCTCTCTGGGCTTGAAGAAACAATTGGGGCCTCAGAGGAGCCTCGCCGGCTCTCACCACACCAATGCCCCCCCCCCCTGCGGACTGCCAACACGGAGCCTCACTCACCGGGGCTCCTGCCGTCTGACTTCTTCACTCGCGGTCGGGCAGGGGGTCAAACAGAGCACCACTCACCGGTGTGCAGCACAGGGACTCCGGCGGTGAACTCAGGTTGGTGCGGGCGGACTTCCTCACTCTCCGCTCCGCTCACCAGACGCTTAGGCGGGGCTCTCCCCCTTCTCAGGAGAGCCCTGCTGGAACCGGCGCTGGCGTTTGGGCACTTCTTCTCCCTTCTTGCACCGGAGCACGGGGTGGGCTCCCGTCAGCTTCCGGTTTGCCTCTATGTCCTGTCCCCGGCCTGCCTGACTTCCAGGTCGCGGGGGCGGGCTTTCCGTCGGGCCGCGCTCGGATTGGCCGGTCGGCCAGCCACTTCCGGGTCGTCGCGGGCAGCGCGGCGGCCCGCCAGGCACTCGTAGGCGGGGGATGAGTTTACCGAGGAGTGGGCTCCCTCGAGGTAAACCCAAAATATAGCGGCAAGGTCCCTGGCAGGGTGGGCACCTGCCAGGGGGAAAATTAACCAAAAATAAGCGAGGTGGCACTCGCTTGGGGCGGACAATGCTGGGTGGGCACCGGCCTCTGCAGATAAAGCGCTTCCAGCGCTAGAGGCAATTTACAGCGCTCCCTGCGCTAGCAGACAAAATAAAGCGCTTCCAGGCCCTTCAAGGGAACCACAAGCCCAGCAAAAGTTCCTCCTTGGCAGGCAGGGGGGCAAGGCTGGGCCAGGGGCCAGCTCACTGGCCCTCCAGGCAGGGAGGCAGTCCAAGTGGCGGTTCCTCCTGGCCCCAGCAGCAGCAGCAGCCCCCTCAAATAGGATCAAGAAAGAACAACATCTGTGGGGACACAGCCCCATTTTTATACACCATTTCCCTTTGTCTGAAGGTGCAGGGTGGGGGCGGAACCAGTCGCAGCTGGTTCTTGAGTACTCTGTTTACCTCAACCACCCTCTCTATTCACTGGCAGGGCTTGGGTCATTAGACACACCACAGGGGGGCGGAGCCAGCATTGTGTGGGGAAAACCCAGCCCATCCAGGACACAGGTACACTCCTCCCACACATCACTCATGCTAATCTCCCACTCACCACCGGGCAGACCCATCCAGTCTTCCTGGAGCCTGGCATGCCAGCCAGCTCCAGCCAATCACACGCCAGCACCCTCACAGCACACGTACAGCCATGTCTAGAAATGGCACTTCCCTACTAGACACATACATGCTGCATACACCATCTCGCAGCATTCACTCTCACGAGTTCACACATACCAGACTCACGCCTGTACACCCCACGCATCAGGAACGACCAGGGACACATACATTCCCCATGCATTCCTATGGGCGGGCAGGCCTAGCTCAGCACATGCACTCAGAGTGCGCACGCACTTTCCACTGGGACGCAGTGAAAGTGCGCAGAATCCCAAAAATCACCATTGCCAGATCACCATTTAAAGCAAAAAGTCTAGGGGTGAACCTGCCCTAAGGGCCAAAGTCCAACACTCATACATTGGGTACCAGTTGTGGTTGGGTGAAATATTTATGCAGGGTGTTCTGAGCAGAAATGTGGTATCAGGGAACAAGTTTAATGAGACCAAACATGTGTATGTACATCCAGGTGCAGTCTTCTTTGTGTTTCATGGCACACTAGGTATAGTAGTCCTCTACCTCACTATATATTGTGTTTTTTGGTCAAAGAAGCACCACCCGCCCACTGTGTTTGGCAACAGCCAGTGAGCGTCAACATTTCTGTTCACCCCACAATGATGAACTATAGGGTCTGCATTTCATAGCAGATGCATCCAGCTGTGCTGCTTACCTGTGGCCTTCAAACATACCGAGCACTGAGCCCTGTGGAAGGGCTAACGTAGAACTGTAGCCTCTAATTCAAAAAGATGAACACAAATACTGATGCAATGAAGCGCCTGATGGCAATTTAAAGTCTGTCAACTCTGAGAGGGCATGGCTCCACTGACATGTTTTCTTCTCTGAACTCTCAGATACATTTTTACAAAACGTTTGAAACAATATGGAGGTTTTTGGACTTCTTACATATAAAAATGAAATGCGTATGAACTGCAATATTGCACAACTGTATCAGAAAATGGTTCTAAAGTTTGAGATTGGAGCAAGGATACCAGGATACCAGGATACCAGGATTCAAACATAATCCTATTCTGATTGTGTGACTCGCAGAAGGAGCAGTAAATGGGTGAATTCATCAAGAAGGTGGTGGAGGCAAGGACAGCTCTTTGTGTGTCACCTGCGATTACTAATGGCACTGCCGGCTATTGCAGAGCTGGGTGTACATTTTATTGCTCTATGGTTTGTAGAGAACATGCATGTCGTGAGTCTCTCCCCTGTATATGCTCCCTAAAAATCATTGTGTCCATTTTCAGTAGAATTCAAAAGACTTACTGTTGAGTTCTATCCTGATGTATTTCCTGCGCATGAAGTGCCATTCTCTGTAGGCTGTGGTTTCCGGGAGGACCCCAGATGAAGATGTGGTTTTGATGTAGAAGGAGATGTTCAAGCTTGAGCCGGGATTGAAGGTTGGCAAGATCAGGCTGTCTCCTCTGTCCAACAAAACCGCGTTCCAGGTGTTTCCTGGAGGATGCACAGACGTCCTTTACCATCTCATAACAGTAGCCGCACCTTCTGCTAATCTCATGCCTATCACAATCACCAGCAATTAATTAACTAGTGATCACTATTAACTAATTAGGAAGAAGGAATGTCATGGATTTATAGAACTCTGGCAAGAGTATTCCCAATGCAATAATAATGATGGTCACCCCCAGATGTCACCCTCAAGCTGCTGGCTCACCTCGTCACCCCCAGATGTCACCCTCGAGCTGCTGGCTCACCTCGTCACCCCCAGATGTCACCCTCGAGCTGCTGGCTCACCTCGTCACCCCCAAATGTCACCCTCAAGCTGCTGGCTCACCTCATCACCCCCAGATGTCACCCTAAAGCTGCTGGCTCACCTCATCACCCCCAGATGTCACCCTTAGGCTGCTGGCTCACATCATAACCCCCAGATATCACCCTCAAACTGCCGGCTCACCTCATCACTAGGGGTGGGCGCAAAATCCGTTCCGCTCGCGGATTTTGCGGATTTTGCAGATTTTCGGTAAATCCGCAATCCGCGAACTCTCGCGGACTTACCGAAAATCCGCAAATTCGCGCGCTGCGGATTTTTTGCTTGTGTTCGCACTGCTCGCGGTCCGCGGCGCGGGCAGCAACAATCTCGCACTCGCGAAATTACAAAAATTACAATTGGGGAGGGGTGAAGGAAGTGGCCCAGTCTCCAACTTCCTGTTCCTGTCCAGCAAGCTCCTCCCATTGGGGTGGGGTGAAGGAAGTGCCCCAGTCTCCAACTTCCTGTTCCTGTCCAGCAAGCTCCTCCCATTGCTTACTCCATTTCCTGGCCACCTTGAATTCGATCTTGACTGGGAAGGATTACTTTTTGTGGATGCTGCTGGATATTTGGATTTGAGGCCTTTTGGATTACTTTTGGATTCGAAATTTGATTTCACAAGTAAGTTGATAAGTTGATGTTGTTTGTTTGTGGTGATTTTTGTGTGTGTTTTTCGACTTTTTGGGGTGGGGTTGGGGGCTGGCTATGTTGGTGGGGGGCCATTTTGAGGCATGGTCCTGCAGGTCCTGGCCATGTTGTGGATGGGGTCAAGCGGCCATTTTGAAGTCAGGCAGTGTGCTTTGTGCCCTAGGCCCACCTAGTCTGCTCTGATTTCTTTCATTATGCCCAGGGGGCCTAGAACTCCCGCGGATTTACCGAAAATCAGATTTTTTTGCTTGTGTTCGCACTGCTCGCGTCCCGCGCAGCAACAATCTCGCACTCGCGAAATTGTAAAAATTACAATTCTGCACATGAATTGAAAACCACCAGGCTTAGTTATGGGTGCATGCATGATACAACTGTTTTGTTGAATTTTAACATAATTCTGGCCAGGGCATGGATGGCATTGGATTGTGGTGATTTTTGTGTGTTTTACGACTTTTTGGGGTGGTGTTGGGGGCTTGCTATGTGGGTGGGGGCCATTTTATTGCATGGTCCCGTGTGGGTGGGGGTCTAGGGGCCATTTTTAAGCCAGTTTGTGTGCTTTGTGCCATAGGCCTGCACCCAGTGTGCTCTGATTTCATCCATTATGCCCAGGGGGTCCAGAATCGGTCTGTTCGCGGATTTTGCGGGTTTTTCGCCATGTTCGCGTCGTGAAGCAACAATCCCGCACTCGCGAAATTGCAAAAATTGCAATTCTGCACCAGAAAACCACCAGCAGGCAGCATAAACCTACTGAAACTTGATGGATGGCATTGGATTGTGGTGATTTGTGTTGTGTTTTTTTGACTTTTTGGAGTAGGGGTTGGGGGCTGGCTATGTTGGTGGGGGCCATTTTGAGGCATGGTCCTGGCCATGTGGATGGGGGTCAAGAGGCCATTTTGAAGGCAGGCAGTGAGCTTTGTGCCATAGGCCTGCACCCATTTTGCCTTGCTTTCACCCATTGTGCCCAGGGGGAGTCAGTGGTACATGAAACTACAACCATCTCTGTGTGCTCTCTTGGATCAATGTTAAATTCCTGTTTCCCAAAAATTTAGCAATTCTTATTTTTGATATTTCCATATTGTGGTGTGCACGTGTGTATTCATAAATGCCTACTTGCAAACTATTAATTGAAGCGCTACATATGCAACATATATTTAACTGATGTTCCTCTGTCTTCGTTTGCTTTTAGGTGCACAAAGTCAATAACTCCGCATCATCGTTGAGCATCAGTGCCAGGAAGAAGTCCTGCTGCGGCCTGCTGTTCCGACATCTGAAGAAGATGGCTCCAAAAAGAGGTGCCCGTAGCTCCTCTTGCAAAAAAGATGTCTCTACTAAGGAGAAGAAGAAGCAAGTGGCACCACTTACCAAGGAGACTGGTGGCTCGACCACTAAATTTTTGTGGAAAAAACAAAGGCCCACCATGAGTGCTGCACAGGTAGCCTGTTTAGTGGTTCAATCACCAACGACCAGTGATGTTGGCTCACCGCAAGAAAGTAGCAGCACACAATCAACACAGGTTGTAACTCATCTCACAAGTACTATTCAACAACCAAAGCCACAACAACAACTGCATGGGCTACTAGTACAAGCACAAGTACATGCGCAAGGAGCTGTCCGAGAAGGAGCTGTCCGAGAAGGAGCTGTCCGAGAAGGAGCTGGCCGAGAAGGAGCTGGCCAAGAAGGAGCTGGCCGAGAAGGAGCTGGCCGAGAAGAAGAAGGCCGAGAAGGAGAAGGCCGAGAAGGAGAAGGCCGAGAAGGAGAAGGCCTAGAAGGCCGAGAAGGAGAAGGCAGAGAAGGAGAAGGCCGAGAAGGAGAAGGCCGAGAAGGAGAGGTCCATGGAGAGTTGCAAGTAGAGGTCAGTGAAGAGGCCCATGTAGCGGCGCATGGAGCGGTGCAAGTGCCCACAATGGTTGTTCTTCCAGAAGTAGGGGCACAGGAGGAAATTGACTTTGGAGCCGGGGTATCATGTCAGGAAGACGAAGCCACTCCTCCTGATGATTCATTTTCTCCCAGCTCCCCAGCAAGGAAAAGATCAAGGAGGGTGTGTAGAAGTTCCTCTTCAAGCCCCGCTTCATCAGATGATCTGGATCTAGATTGGCATCCATCTCCGACGTCTGAGAGGGAGGCACACCATGAGCTGAGAAAGGTATCAAATGTTAAAAGGAAGGGCCCCGGAAAGCTCATACTTATGGATCCGAACGTCGGACTTGATGAAGTGGTGCATTCTGATGTTGTTGAACAGGATGACAGCAATGACCTAGTCATCACACACGTCATTCCAGCCACACCGGCCATGCAGCAGACAGACATTTATACCCTATCCCGACGTCATGCTGAGCGTGACCCTGGCAACGTGGCACTGGTAGCACCACCAACGCAGTCAAGTAGTACAACAAGTTCAACAAAACCTACAGCTCCCATATTTTCTCCCCAGAGGGGAACTCCATCCAGCTCGACTCCCTCAAGTAGGGTTGCTGCAATAATTGCACAACCCAGTAGATGTCTGCAAGGCTCATCCACCACTGCTTCATCTGGCATTGGCAGTATCACCTCGTGCGGCAAAACCAGAAGTTTCCAGTCCCCAGTTTGGAACTTTTTTAGTGTCCATGCAAAGTATGATAACTTAGCCATTTGTTCCATTTGTAAGACTAGACTTAGCCGTGGTAAGCTTGGTACCAACTATGGTACCGGAGGCCAGATAGGTCATCTTCAAAAAAGGCACAGTATGGAATGGTTTGCGCACCTAGCAAACATCGAGGGAAAGCAACCCCAAAGGGCAAGTGGCCAAAATATACCCGTACTAGATGTTTCATCTGAAGATGACGGGGAGGTAGGAGAAGCGTCAGACATTTGTCCGGTTGCACCCAGTACCCCTGGCAGCACCACACCCTCCACAACACATAGGACGCACACTGAGAGTCTGGGAGACACACCAATGCGGAAAATGTCAACACTGAGCAGAACTGGGTCGAAGAAGGCATCAGCATCATCCAGTAAATTTGTCCAGCGCACCATTACAGCCATGTTCTCCTCAGATGCGCCATTTCAACGCAACCACCCAATTGTGCGCCTGTATAACACTAAGCTGGCTAAAAATGCTAGTGGCGGCCCGATCACGTGCGCATAAGTAAGTTCGCACGCGATTTCTCTCGCGAACTCGTGCGAACTTGTATTCGCAAGGCGTTCATTCCGCGAGATTACACATAGCGGGCGGAAACGGAAATACGTCAGGCAAACAAAATGGCGGCGCCCATACTCGACCTTGGGGTAATTCGCACGAGTTCGCGGCTTCCACGGTCAATTTCGCACGACGCTGCGCCTCGCGAATAGCGCAAAATTACCGAAAAACGATTTTTGCAAAAGCAAAACCAATGAGCAGGTGCAAAAGTTCAAGCTCATCATTTGTAACCATTCCCTGTAGTGCTTCCTGAAGGGGCCCTCCAGAATTCGTTTGCCTACTTGCAACTATTGTGTGACCCTGCTCTGACAGTCACAGAATAGTTACAAGTATGCCATTGCCAACAAAGATCCTGTTAAAAAAATTTATATTGCAACACAAAGTAAAGGGAGCAGACAAGCAGGTGCCAGCCTTCATTAATGTCAGTTGGGGCAGGGCAGGTGTTGTTGTAATTTAATTTTGCAAAACTTAAAGCACTTAGCAGGTGTGCTTTGCTTTGCCACAATAATGTACACTGACTGGTCAACCAGAGGGTGCTGTGATGACACCGAGGGTGGCATGGGTGTGCCAGCCAGAGGGTGGCATGGGTGAACCAGAGTGCCAGTGTTGACAGAGGATGGCAGTGCTTTGCTTTCCCCCAATAATGTACACTGGTGAACCAGAGGGTGCTGTGATGACACAGAGGGTGACATGGGTGAGCAAGAGGGTGGCATGGGTGAACAAAGAGAGTGCCAGTGGTGACAGAGGGTGGCAGTGATGAAGAAAGGCTTGCAAACAGGCTGGGCACGTAGAAACAACAAGTTTGCAAAACTGGCGACCCGACAAGTAAGTTCGCAATTTGCGAAATTGTACGAAACCCTCGCAAACTTGCAGAAACCCGTGCGAACACAAAAAAAAAGCAAAATCCGCTAGAATTCGCGGATTTTGCGGATTTTTGCAATCCGCAAATACGCAAATCCGCAAATTCGCGGATTGCGAATCCGCAAAATCCGCCCATGCCTACTCATCACCCCCAGATGTCACCCTCAGGCTTCTGGCTCACCTCATCACCCCCAGATGTCACCCTCAGGCTTCTGGCTCACCTCGTCATCCCCAGATGTCACCCTCAAGCTGCTGGCTCACCTCGTCACCCCCAGAAGTCACCCTCAGGCTGCTGGCTCACCTCATCACCCCCAGATGTCACCCTCAAGCTGCTGGCTCACCTCATCACCCCCAGATGTCACCCTCAGGCTGCTGGCTCACCTCGTCACCCCCAGATGTCACCCTCGAGCTGCTGGCTCACCTCATCACCCCCAGAAGTCACCCTCAAGCTGCTGGCTCACCTCGTCACCCACAGATGTCACCCTCGAGCTGCTGGCTTACCTCATCACCCCCAGATGTCACCCTCAAGCTGCTGGCTCACCTCATCACCCCCAGATGTCACCCTCAGGCTGCTGGCTCAACTCGCCACCCCCAGAAGTCACCCTCAAGCTGCTGGCTCACCTCGTCACCCACAGATGTCACCCTCGAGCTGCTGGCTTACCTCATCACCCCCAGATGTCACCCTCAAGCTGCTGGCTCACCTCGTCATCCCCAGATGTCACCCTCAAGCTGCTGGCTCACCTCGTCACCCCCAGAAGTCACCCTCAGGCTGCTGGCTCACCTCATCACCCCCAGATGTCACCCTCAAGCTGCTGGCTCACCTCGTCACCCCCAGATGTCACCCTCGAGCTGCTGGCTCACCTCATCACCCCCAGAAGTCACCCTCAAGCTGCTGGCTCACCTCGTCACCCAAAGATGTCACCCTCGAGCTGCTGGCTTACCTCATCACCCCCAGATGTCACCCTCAAGCTGCTGGCTCACCTCATCACCCCCAGATGTCACCCTCAGGCTGCTGGCTCACCTCGCCACCTCAGATGTCACCCTCAAGCTGCTGGCTCACCTCATCACCCCCAGATGTCACCCTCAAGCTGCTGGCTCACCTCATCACACACAGATGTCACCCTCAGGCTGCTGGCTCACCTCATTACCCACAGATGTCACCCTCAAGCTGCTGGCTCATCTCATTACCCACAGATGTCACCCTCAAGCTGCTGGCTCACCTCGTCACCCACAAATGTCACCCTCAAGCTGCTGGCTCACCTCATCACCCCCAGATGTCACCCTCAGGCTGCTGGCTCACCTCATCGCCCACAGATGTCACCCTCAGGCTGCTGGCTCACCTCGTCACCCCCAGATGTTACCCTCGGGCTGCTGGCTCACCTCGTCACCCCCAGATGTCACCCTCAAGCTGCTGGCTCACCTCATCACCCCCAGATGTCACCCTCAGGCTGCTGGCTCACCTCGTCACCCCCAGATGTCACCCTCGAGCTGCTGGCTCACCTCATCACCCCCAGAAGTCACCCTCAAGCTGCTGGCTCACCTCATCACCCCCAGATGTCACCCTCAAGCTGCTGGCTCACCTCGTCATCCCCAGATGTCACCTTCAAGCTGCTGGCTCACCTCGTCACCCCCAGAAGTCACCCTCAGGCTGCTGGCTCACCTCATCACCCCCAGATGTCACCCTCAGGCTGCTGGCTCACCTCATTACCCACAGATGTCACCCTCAGGCTGCTGGCTCACCTCATCACCCCCAGATGTCACCCTCGAGCTGCTGGCTCACCTCATCACCCCCAGAAGTCACCCTCAAGCTGCTGGCTCACCTCGTCACCCACAGATGTCACCCTCGAGCTGCTGGCTTACCTCATCACCCCCAGATGTCACCCTCAAGCTGCTGGCTCACCTCATCACCCCCAGATGTCACCCTCAGGCTGCTGGCTCACCTCATCACCCCCAGATGTCACCCTCAAGCTGCTGGCTCACCTCATCACACACAGATGTCACCCTCAAGCTGCTGGCTCACCTCATTACCCACAGATGTCACCCTCAAGCTGCTGGCTCACCTCGTCACCCACAAATGTCACCCTCAAGCTGCTGGCTCACCTCATCACCCCCAGATGTCACCCTCAGGCTGCTGGCTCACCTCGTCACCCCCAGATGTTACCCTCGGGCTGCTGGCTCACCTCGTCACCCCCAGATGTCACCCTCAGGCTGCTGGCTCACCTCATTACCCACAGATGTCACCCTCAAGCTGCTGGCTCACCTCATTACCCACAGATGTCACCCTCAAGCTGCTGGCTCACCTCATCGCCCCCAGATATCACCCTCAAGCTGCTGGCTCACCTCATCGCCCACAGATGTCACCCTCAAGCTGCTGGCTCACCTCGCCACCTCAGATGTCACCCTCAACCTGATGGCTCACCTCGTCACCCCCGGATGTCACCCTCAGGCTGCTGGCTCTCCTCATCACCCCCAGCTGTGACCCTTAAGCTGCTGGCTCACCTCATCACCCCAGATGTCACCCTCAAGCTGCTGGCTCACCTCATCACCCCCAGATGTCACTCTCAAGCTGCTGGCTCACCTCGTCACCCCAGATGTCACCCTCAAGCTGCTGGCTCACCTCGTCACCCCCAGATGTCACCCTCAAGCTGCTGGCTCACCTCGTCACCCCAGATGTCACCCTCAAGCTGCTGGCTCACCTCGTCACCCCCAGATGTCACCCTCAGGCTGCTGGCTCACCTCATCACCCCCAGATGTCACCCTCAAGCTGCTGGCTCACCTCATCACCCGCAGATGTCACCCTCAAGCTGCTGGCTCACCTCATCACCCCCAGATGTCACCCTCAGGCTGCTAGCTCACCTCATTACCCACAGATGTCACCCTCGGGCTGCTGGCTCACCTCATCACCCCCAGATGTCACCCTTAAGCTGCTGGCTCACCTCGTCACCCCCAGATGTCACCCTCAGGCTGCTGGCTCACCTCGTCACCCCCAGATGGCACCCTCAAGCGGCTGGCTCACCTCATCACCCCCAGATGTCACCCTCAGGCTGCTAGCTCACCTCATTACCCACAGATGTCACCCTCGGGCTGCTGGCTCACCTCATCACCCCCAGATGTCACCCTTAAGCTGCTGGCTCACCTCGTCACCCCCAGATGTCACCCTCAAGCTGCTGAATCACCTCATCACCCCCAGATGTCACCCTCAAGCTGCTGGCTCACCTCGTCACCCCCAGATGTCACCCTCAAGCTGCTGGCTCACCTCGTCACCCCCAGTTGTCACTCTCAAGCTGCTGGCTCACCTCATCTCCCCCAGATGTCACCCTCAGGCTGCTGGCTCACCTCGTCACCCCCAGATGTCACCCTCAAGCTGCTGAATCACCTCATCATCCCCAGATGTCACCCTCAAGCTGCTGGCTCACCTCATCACCCCCAGATGTCACCCTCAAGCTGCTGGCTCACCTCGTCACCCCCAGATGTCACCCTCAAGCTGCTGGCTCACCTCATCACCCCCAGTTGTCACTCTCAAGCTGCTGGCTCACCTCATCTCCCCCAGATGTCACCCTCAGGCTGCTGGCTCACCTCGTCACCCCCAGATGTCACCCTCAAGCTGCTGAATCACCTCATCATCCCCAGATGTCACCCTCAAGCTGCTGGCTCACCTCATCACCCCCAGATGTCACCCTCAAGCAGCTGACTCACCTCATCACCCCCAGATGTCACCTTGAGCTGCTGGCTCACCTCATCACCCCCAGATATCACCCTCAAGCTGCTGGCTCACCTCGTCACCCCCAGATGTCACCCTCAAGCTGCTGGCTCACCTCGTCTCATGGAAGCACAATCAATGCCAGGAAGTTTCAAAGGCTTCACAGAAAGAGGAAAGAACTCTGTTATAACTTGTGTTTCCCTGCTGCTCAGCTGGCATGTATGTCATATAGAATGTTGGATGATTGGAATGTTGCTGTGCTGTGAATGTCAGTTGGGGGAGGGCTGAGCAGCAGGACAGCTGCTCCTGATGGAGTTATCTCTATAACTTATAACTTAACATCTTATCTAATAAAGTAACTTAAGAACCTACAGTTCCAGCTTCCTTTGATTACTTCATTTGGCGACATTTGGTGATCAATCTGAAGAAAATCTACGCGTGCAAATTTAAAAAAGGTACCAAAAGGAAAAGGAGTATTGGACTGGATCTAAGAAAAGAGGAAAAGGAACAATAGCCTGGCTTGTTGAACAACTTGTTCATGAAAATTCATGGAATATTAAGGACATTACAGGAAAAGAATCCTGAAAAGGTAGCATAAATTGGAAAACAACTCGAGGTAAATGACTTTCTATTTAAAGTGTGTCTGGAGTGTTGTCTGGCAATTAACCCCATCAGTGACCCGGTCATCGGTCGCCCTGGAGCCCAAGTTTGCCAGATTCATAAAAAAAAAAATTGAGCCTCGAGGAAATGTGTATGCTGACTTTACATTGCTGTGTAAATCAAAGTAATTGATGCCAGCAGAACTGTTTAAGAGCAAGCTAAGTGTATTCTGTTTTTGAAGTGGCTGGTTGTTCGGGGGCATTTGATCGAGCCTCGGAGTGGAAGTGAAAGGCATTTGACAGCTGGCGTATGATTCCCGATTACGTGTGGAAAAAAAAAATAAAGAAAAAATTTCGGTGGCAGGAAATCGAGCCTCTCTGAGACAGTGAAATCGTGTCACAGTGTTGAAAGGGTCAAAGTAGCCAGCTGCGCTGTTGTGCCAATGCAGGATCGAGACTTGGGGAGTGAAGTGATTTAAAACGGCAGCTGTGTAGTCTGTTTGTGTCCGGTGAAAGGAAAAAAAACAATTAATTGTGTATGCTCTTACTCTGACACAAATGTAAATTTCAACGGATTACTTAAACTGTAGATGAGCGAGGTGAGCTATGCACGCTATTGGAAATACGCCACAAATGGATTTACTCTCATTGCCATTTTTAAAATACAACAAGTGAACTGCGCAATGCGTAACTGTCACTTCCTTAGGAGAAGGGCACGGGGAACGCGTGTAACCTACCTCATCTTGTGACGGGATCCCTCTTTGTTCTGCGCTTGATCGTGTGGTGCAGTGACGTGCCGAGAGCCGCCCAGCCCTGCGCGGCATGTGTGCCTGAGCGTCACCATGGTTACGCCTCCTGTGTTTTGCGAGAGTGTTTGCCACACTAATTTGTGGTTCGTAGGCATTCAATGTTGCCGTAACCAGTATTGCTCAATGGTATCACGAACCGAGGCTATTCGGAGGCTGGTTTTGTACAATGGTTGCTGTGACAGGTCTACGGAAAACGGAAGCCCAGGTTTGCCAGACTCATGAGTGTAATTTGACCCAAGGGGAAATGTGTGCGCCAAAACTCTCAGGAACAGAGGCTATTCGGAGGTTGCTGATTGACCTGAAGCAGAAAGACGTCCAGTGGTCATTGGCACAGCGTTCAAGATCGACATAAGCCGTGTTAAGAAATGAAAAAATATTTGGTATCCCTGAGCTGCGATTGGCGTAAGAGAAGTGCAGTGGGAAATGCTAATTTGCAGCAATGAGACTATGCACAACCATTGTGCTATTCTTAACTGTTTTTTTTTACACCCTTATTGTGTTTGTGTATAGGGTGACTGCTGTATAGTCTTAATTGTGAGTTTGATTGTGTTTGTGTATAGGGTGACTGCTGTATAGTCTTATTTGTGACTGCTGTATAGTCTTATTTGTGAGTTTGGTTCCACACTTATGGTGTGTGTGAGTTGCCGTCTGGGTTGTTAGGCCACTCAGCTCACGTAGGAGATGGTTATGCTGTATATGATCACTCCTTAGTTGTGTTGTTTGATTTACTAAGAGCTGTTCCACACTGATGGTGTGTGTGAGTTGGTGTTAGGGTTGTTAGGCCACTCATTAGCTCATGTAGGTGATGGTTATGCTGTATATGATCACTCCTTGGTTGTGTTGTTTGATTTACTAAGAGCTGTTCCACACTGGTGGTGTGTGTGAGTTGGCGTCAGGGTTGTTAGGCCACTCATTAGCTCATGTAGGTGATGGTTATGCTGTATATGATCACTCCTTAGTTGTGTTGTTTGATTTACTAAGAGCTGTTCCACACTGGTAGTGTGTGTGAGTTGGCGTCAGGGTTGTTAGGCCACTCATTAGCTCATGTAGGAGATGGGTGATTATTTCGCCAAGTGTTGTTTCACGACGAATGTTGTGTGTGAGTTGGTGTGCAGTGGCAAGGCCACGCATCAATTCGTATATGAGGTTAAAAGAGCTGTTTCACGACAAATGTTGTGTGTGAGTTGGTTTGAAGTTGGCCACTCATTAGCTCGTGTAAGAGTTGGTTATGCCGTATATTGCCACTCATTATTTTGTTTAGGGCAAGAATGAGTTATGTGAGTACTTGTTCTTAGTCTATGGTGTGCGTGTTGTTTCCTGATTTTGGTTGAGTTAAGTTCGTTCCTTTATGTCTTGCTTGTTATACTTGTCTGGCCAACTTGTATAATTAGTGGCATAAGGATGTAGGATGAAGATAGTTGTTTATTTCAGGAATCCTTTTTAGACTGTAGTGTGCGAGATGTGTTAAAATCTTTATGTTTGCGTTGTCCATTTGTACTTTGGTGCATTGCTTTAATATCTTTGAATTTGTGTACCAGAGTACATTTTATTGACAACTATTGTATTGCTTTTTGCAATTGTACCCATAACGAAGGGAGATATGTTATAACTTGTGTTTCCCTGCTGCTCAGCTGGCATGTATGTCCTATAGAATGTTGGATGATTGGAATGTTGCTGTGCTGTGAATGTCAGTTGGGTGAGGGCTGAGCAGCAGGACAGCTGCTCCTGATGGGGTTATCTCTATAACTTATAACTTAACATCTTATCTAATAAAGTAACTTAAGAACCTACAGTTCCAGCTTCCTTTGATTACTTCAAACTCCCTAACCTGTCCTCATCCCAGTCATTTCACACAATAAATGAAGTTCACCCTATCTGGCTAACCACAAAGCTGATGCTTCCCAAGACACTTCATCTTAACTACCCCTCGAATGACCCCCCCCCCCCCCCCCTCCAGCTTTCTTCTTCAAGAGGGGACACTTGCGGAGAGTTTGGGGTCATGCCAGTCAGGACAACTAGTGATGTCATAGAGTTCCAAGGTGATGGAGGTTCCTTGGCAGGCGGTTATCCAGTGTCACAAGGCCCCAGCTGGAAGGTACATCTGTTCCTGGTAGGTCTTTCATGTACCTTCCATGTCAGGAACAAACCCTCTGAGATCTAACCCACATGTCTGCATATTTCTATCTTAAAACCTCTTGCTGCATTAGATAGATTTCTCTGTAATTTATCTTCCTGTAGTATATATCTAAGCTAACAGCAAGTTCAGGTATGAAACTCTCCCTGGCCAGAGAAAGGTAAGGCAAGGTTTGAGACGAGGAACACATTATCGGACTTGGTTTTTGTAGTGATCAAGTCCACGCAGGTAGATGTAGTTCAGAGTGGTTTTTCAGGATAGTTACAAGATCACAATGAGACCCCACCGGGAGCAGCCAGCATGCTGCTCAGCCCAGCCAACTGTGGCTATTTGACTCACAACATTCTGTAAGGGGACATCACGTGAAGATTCCACAGAGAGAGCAAGCATAACATGGGAGTCAAGATACAACAGTTATTTTCTTTGAATTCTCGGGGGCTTGTAGTCCTATTTAGTAATAGAATAACAAGACTATAAGTCCCAAAATTCAAAGACAAAACCTGGGCTGGAGCAGCACAACACACATGGATCTAGGTAAGGTGGCAGGGCTGTCTGTCCATTCTTCATCCTTCTATTCATCCACTTCTTAACCTATTCACACTTTCACTGTTCCTTTACCCTTTTCCCCTTCCATCCATTTAATCACCCTTACTTTCACCCTTCTATCTTACCTTTCACCTTTTTTTAATAAATATCTTCATGTTTCCTACCTTTGACCCTTCCTTTCTTCTTTCTACCTACTCATCTTATGTCTCTTATATTTAGTTTTTCTTGCATTTCTTTGGCTCCACCGTTAAGGCAGAGGAGTGTCGCCCCACTAAAAAAATGCTCTCAGAGTAAAAAAAATAAAATGGAAATAAATCACCATTTTATTTTTCAAAACCCCATCCCAAGCTGAGCGCCAGGATGGGGCGGGGCTTTCTGCTGCTGCCAGTTAGGCAGCAGCAGAAAGCAGTGATGGGAAGGCAGGGCACTTAGGTTTAAAGTGCAGAGCCAGACATGCACAGTTTAAACCTCCCTACCCAGCTGTCATAAACAGCTGGGTGAGAGACGGCATTGGGCTCAAGTGCCATCGGGAGCAGCGAGAGAGGTTACTGCAGCTTCCTGGTCCCGTGTTGGAGCCTGCCTGTCTGGAAAACAGAAGACCCGAGTGAAGAGGGCGTTGCACCAGGATTGAATGAAAGTGTAATAAAAAAAATTATTGGTAACTTTTATATTTTTGCCTCCCGCTCACCACCCTCCTTACATGCCAGCCGCCACTGCTCATTCTCACTTTCACTATTTTATATGTCCCTCTTTCAGCTTTTCCCCTCGTTTTCATCATTTCTTACTCTCCATTTCCTTTGCTGTGCCTAAGAGCCCAGCCGCCACACACTCCTGCCATAGCATTGCTTAGCAGTATTATTTATGAGCACTTTGCCTGTGCACAGAAAAGGCCCATAAACAACAAATTAATGTTTAGTGGGCTTCAGTTCATCAGCCAAGGGCAGGGTCAGATTGGTGAGGCGGGCACTCAGGCAATGGGCTGGTATCTGCTTTGCAGCTGTGGGCCACTCCCTGGGCAGCATGGTGGCCGGTTTAGGCTGTGTCTGTGCTGTTCAGATGCCGCCAGCGCCCCAGTGGTGGACTGAGTGGCCTTTCCGGAGACAGATGGGCCTCTATTACCTCCCTTTGACCAACAAGGTGAAGGTGTCATTCCCAGTCTCTGGCTTCGACCGCCCGTTAATGTACGCAGATTGAGCAGGGCCAGGGGGCCTGAGCAGAAGTGGCCTCACTTATATTCAGGTGCAGTTCACCGTTGTGAACTAATCCGTGCACAAAGAGTCCTGGAAACATTTGCATTTATTTTTATCTCAGAGAAGTTAAGCCTCATTTAGACATCTCCTTCTTTTTATAATAGCGCAGAAGCAGGGTTTTGTAAAAAGGTGCAATGCACAAATGTGGGTCACCTTCTTTAGGGTGCCTGGGCATATTTTGCATCCCAATCCAACTCTGACCATGGAGTCGAGTGGCAGGCCCCGCTTAAGCTGCTTAAGTGGAAAAGTACCCTGTGACACTGGTTGTAACATGGAATAAATAGTGCACCTGAAAAATGCCAAAGATCTTAGTGTCAGATTTTATCAGTTGCGAGAAGTTTTGTATCTGTTATTTTCATATCTGACAAAAGGCACTCATACCCAGGCCCCTACCGTGCTTTTAATGCATAGTATTACCTTTGACTGATCACCATACAGAGTTAGACGAATAGTGTGTGATGTTAGCCTATCGCACAGCAGGCAACAAACAATATAATCAATCAATCAATCAGAGATTTATAGAGCGCACTGTTCACCCGTGAGGGTCTCAAGGCACTGGGTGGGGGTTGAGGGCATCTCCGTGGTCATCTGAAGAGCCAGATCTTGAGATCTTTTCTGAAAAGGTCTAGTGTTGGGCTTTGTTCGATGCGGAGGGGGAGTTTACTCCAGGTCTTGGCCATGGTGTAGGAGACGGATCTGCCACCCATTCTGGCCCTGTGGATACGGGGGACCATGGCTAGACTAGGCCAGCGGTGCAGAGGTTTCTCTTGGGTGCGTAGAAGAAGACTTCTTCATTGGGGTCCGGTATTATGGAAGGCCTTTTAGGTGTGTGTGAGTAGACTGAAGCTTATTCTTTTTTTGATGTGGAGCCAGTGGAGATCGCGGAGGTGCTGGGTGAAATGGTCATGTGATGAGATGCTGAGGACGAGTCTGGCTGCGGCGTTCTGGATGGTCAGGAGTTTGCAAAGGAGTGTTTTGTTGATTCTGGTGTAGAGCGCATTTCTGTAGTCCAGTCTGCTGGTGGTGAGTGCATGGGTGACGGTCTTCCTAGAGTTGGGGGGTTCCATTTGAAGGTCTTGTGGAGTATGCTGAGGGTGTTTTAAGACATGGATTAAATCAGGTAGAGCTGTATAATGTGTGTTTTAGATGCTTCTTACATGTAAGACGAGAGGCTTTGATTGTTATATGAATAGAGACTTCCAAGCATAGGAAAATCAAGAGAAGGGATGTTTCTAAGCAAATGAGATTCTGAAGTGGAGAATCTCTGAATAATCTGACCACCTGAGAGATAGAGTTGACCAGGTATGACGACAGTTTGTTCTGATGTAAGGCTTTATAGGTGAGGGAATCTAATTTGAAATTGATTCTTGATAGTAATGGGAGCCATTGCAGATGACATAGATTAAATCTGGTGAGCTCAATCCTTTTAACCTGGGAACAGTTCAGCTGCATAACTGCAGTATTGCTTTGAGCAGGACTAAAGAACATTGTGGTACCCCTCTAAAATATCAGCCCTGACGCCGAGCCTTGAGATGACGTGGCCTTCTACGGGGAATCTCAGATAGTCTGAGAAAACCTAGGGCTGATTTTTTAGAATGAGCGAATGAGCTTGATTAAGATCTGAAATGAAAGTGATAGTGGAACCCACAAACGTTATAGAGGATGACATTGATGGTGACCTCCCTTCTGTCGCCAGATCATTCCAAAGAGAATTGTTGAGTATGTTCGCATGTTTAGAGAAAATGAGCAGAAGTTTGTATTTTTCTGGGTTGAGCATATGGAATTTTTTTTTACATTTTTAAAAGTTTTTTTTAACCAAGACTGTGGATACCCCCCGAAGCTGTTTGTCATTCACATTCTGATGAATGGAGGCACCCGCTGAGCAGCACAGGGCCTAGGGTTGAACCCTGTGGGACATCATGTGTTGATGTAGTAGTTCCAGATTTGAAAATCTTCATTGTCACCATCTAATGGTGGTTGGTGAGAAAGGAGAACAGCTCCATACCTTATCACTAAAGTCATTATGGAGTGCCAGTCATGTCAATGACCACTGACAGATCTAGACAAAAGGAGTAAACAGGCATCTCCATCAGCCAGTACATGAAGAACAGTTTTCAGGACTTTGAAAGATGCAGCTTCAATGATGCATCCTGGATGGAAACCAGACTGGTGAGCTATGAGCAGCTCTTGAAAAAGTGTCCAAAGTAGTGTATTGTATCCCAAAAACATTGAAGAGTGGAGAGCTGGGAGGTGCACCTCCTTGAGAGGCATGCATCATCGCTGAGCTGATATCACAGTAAGCGGATATAATGGGGTTCTAGCGAGAAACACTGCTGCCGCTTCAGCACTGCTGCCAGCCGCCTTGGAACCATGGCTGCCGCTTCAGCACTGCTGCCAGCCGCCTTGGAACAACGGCTGCTGCTTTGTTACAGGGGGTCGATATTGCAGCACTGTTGCAAAACTGGCTCCCAGTAACAAAATCAGCCCCCACTGCTTGTAAACCAGCTCCCACTTTTCCAGCCATGGGGAAAATACCCAGTGACTGCTACGGCCAGTCCAGCCCTGCTTCCACTACCTCTCTTTCAAGACCTCCTACCCATAATCAATCAAAATGCGATTGAGCACTGTTTCTAACTTGCCACCAGGCATCCTTCAATGCAATTGCAAAAATTAAAATCCAAACAAGAGGCAACCTTGGCAATAAAAAAATAAAATATATAAAAAGAGGTAACTTTGGCAAAAAGCATCATTTATTTGGGGGAGGTGTTTCCCTTGCCAACCATATCATTGGCGAGTGAGGAAGGGATCATTCACCCACATACACAAGGGCTGCAGTCCTGCCGCGAGAGGGTGAAGAAGGGATCATTCACCCACATACACAAGGGCTGCAGTCCTGCGGCGAGACGGTACTGAAGGGATCATTCATCCACATACACAAGGGCTGCAGTCCTGCCGCGAGAGGGTACTGAAGGGATCATTCACCCACATACACAAGGGCTGCAGTCCTGCCGCGAGAGGGTGAAGAAGGGATCATTCACCCACATACACAAGGGCTGCAGTCCTGCCGTGAGAGGGTGAAGAAGGGATCATTCACCCACATACACAAGGGCTGCAGTCCTGCCATGAGAGGGTGCTGAAGAGATCATTCACCCACATACACAGGGGTGCAGTCCTGCTGCGAGAGCGTGCTGAAGGGATCATTCATCCACATACACAAGGGTTGCAGTCCTGCCGCGAGAGGGTGAAGAAGGGATCATTCACCCACATACACAAGGGCTGCAGTCCTGCCGCAAAAGGGTATTGAAGGGATCATTTACCCACATACACAAGAGCTGCAGTCCTGCTGCGAGAGGGTGAAGAAGGGATCCTTCACCCACATACACAAGGGCTGCAGTCCTGCGGCGAGAGGGTACTGAAGGGATCATTCATCCACATACACAAGGGCTGCAGTCCTGCCGCGAGATGGTACTGAAGGGATCATTCACCCACATACACAAGGGCTGCAGTCCTGCCGCGAGATGGTGAAGAAGGGATCCTTCACCCACATACACAAGGGCTGCAGTCCTGCTGCGAGAGGGTGCTGAAGGGATCATTCACCCACATACACAAGGGCTGCAGTCCTGCCGCGAGATGGTGCTGAAGGAATTATTCACCCACATACAGAGGGCTGCAGTCCTGCTGCGAGAGTGTGCTGAAGGGATCATTCACCCACATACACAAGGGCTTCAGTCCTGCCGCGAGAGGGTGCAGAAGGGATCGTTCACCCACAGACACAAGGGCTGCAGTCCTGCCGCAAAAGGGTACTCAGGGGATCATTCACCCACATACACAAGGGCTGCAGTCCTGCCGTGAGAGGGTACTGAGGGGATCATTCACCCACATACACAAGGGCTGCAGTCCTGCCGCGAGAGGGTGCAGAAGGGATCATTCACCCACATACACAAGGGCTGCAGTCCTGCCGCAAAAGGGTATTGAAGGGATCATTCACCCACATACACAAGGGCTGCAGTCCTGCTGCGAGAGGGTACTGAAGGCATCAGTCTCCCACATACACAAGGGCTGCAGTCCTGCTGCGAGAGGGTACTGAAGGCATCAGTCACCCACATACACAAGGGCTGCAGTCCTGCTGCGAGAGGGTACTGAAGGATCAGTCACTCACATACACAAGGGCTGCAGTCCTGCCGTGAGAGGGTACTGAAGGGATCATTCACCCACATACACAAGGGCTGCAGTCCTGCTGCGAGAGGGTACTGAAGGGATAATTCACCCACATACACAAGGGCTGCAGTCCTGCCGCAAAAGGGTATTGAAGGGATCATTTACCCACATACACAAGGGCTGCAGTCCTGCTGCGAGAGGGTACTGAAGGATCAGTCACTCACATACACAAGGGCTGCAGTCCTGCCGTGAAAGGGTACTGAAGGGATCATTCACCCACATACACAAGGGCTGCAGTTCTGCTGCGAGAGGGTACTGAAGGAATTATTCACCCACATACAGAGGGCTGCAGTCCTGCTGCGAGAGTGTGCTGAAGGGATCATTCACCCACATACACAAGGGCTTCAGTCCTGCCGCGAGAGGGTGCAGAAGGGATCGTTCACCCACAGACACAAGGGCTGCAGTCCTGCCGCAAAAGGGTACTCAGGGGATCATTCACCCACATACACAAGGGCTGCAGTCCTGCCGTGAGAGGGCACTGAGGGGATCATTCACCCACATACACAAGGGCTGCAGTCCTGCCGCGAGAGGGTATTGAAGGGATCATTCACCCACATACACAAGGGCTGCAGTCCTGCCGCAAAAGGGTATTGAAGGGATCATTCACCCACATACACAAGGGCTGCAGTCCTGCCGCGAGAGGGTGCAGAAGGGATCGTTCACCCACAGACACAAGGGCTGCAGTCCTGCGGCGAGAGGGTACTGAAGGCATCAGTCTCCCACATACACAAGGGCTGCAGTCCTGCTGCGAGAGGGTACTGAAGGGATCATTCATCCACATACACACGGGCTGCAGTCCTCCCGCAAAAGGGTACTCAGGGGATCATTCACCCACATACAAAAGGGCTGCAGTCCTGCCGTGAGAGGGTACTGAGGGGATCATTCACCCACATACACAAGGGCTGCAGTCCTGCCGCGAGAGGGTACTGAGGGGATCATTCACCCACATACACAAGGGCTGCAGTCCTGCCGCAAAAGGGTATTGAAGGGATCATTCACCCACATACACAAGGGCTGCAGTCCTGCTGCGAGAGGGTACTGAAGGCATCAGTCTCCCACATACACAAGGGCTGCAGTCCTGCTGCGAGAGGGTACTGAAGGCATCAGTCACCCACATACACAAGGGCTGCAGTCCTGCTGCGAGAGGGTACTGAAGGATCAGTCACTCACATACACAAGGGCTGCAGTCCTGCCGTGAGAGGGTACTGAAGGGATCATTCACCCACATACACAAGGGCTGCAGTCCTGCTGCGAGAGGGTACTGAAGGGATAATTCACCCACATACACAAGGGCTGCAGTCCTGCCGCAAAAGGGTATTGAAGGGATCATTTACCCACATACACAAGGGCTGCAGTCCTGCTGCGAGAGGGTACTGAAGGATCAGTCACTCACATACACAAGGGCTGCAGTCCTGCCGTGAAAGGGTACTGAAGGGATCATTCACCCACATACACAAGGGCTGCAGTTCTGCTGCGAGAGGGTACTGAAGGGATAATTCACCCACATACACAAGGGCTGCAGTCCTGCCGCAAAAGGGTATTGAAGGGATCATTTACCCACATACACAAGGGCTGCAGTCCTGCTGCGAGAGGGTACTGAAGGATCAGTCACTCACATACACAAGGGCTGCAGTCCTGCCGTGAAAGGGTACTGAAGGGATAATTCACCCACATACACAAGGGCTGCAGTCCTGCTGCGAGAGGGTACTGAAGGGATCAGTCACCCACATACACAAGGGCTGCAGTCCTGCCGCAAAAGGGTATTGAAGGGATCATTTACCCACATACACAAGGGCTGCAGTCCTGCTGCGAGAGGGTACTGAAGGATCAGTCACTCACATACACAAGGGCTGCAGTCCTGCCGTGAAAGGGTACTGAAGGGATCATTCACCCACATACACAAGGGCTGCAGTCCTGCTGCGAGAGGGTACTGAAGGGATCAGTCACCCACATACACAAGGGCTGCAGTCCTGCAGTGAGAGGGTACTGAAGGGATCATTCACCCACATACACAAGGGCTGCAGTCCTGCCGCAAAAGGGTATTGAAGGGATCATTTACCCACATACACAAGGGCTGCAGTCCTGCTGCGAGAGGGTACTGAAGGATCAGTCACTCACATACACAAGGGCTGCAGTCCTGCCGTGAAAGGGTACTGAAGGGATCATTCACCCACATACACAAGGGCTGCAGTCCTGCTGCGAGAGGGTACTGAAGGGATCAGTCACCCACATACACAAGGGCTGCAGTCCTGCCGCAAAAGGGTATTGAAGGGATCATTTACCCACATACACAAGGGCTGCAGTCCTGCTGCGAGAGGGTACTGAAGGATCAGTCACTCACATACACAAGGGCTGCAGTCCTGCCGTGAAAGGGTACTGAAGGGATCATTCACCCACATACACAAGGGCTGCAGTCCTGCTGCGAGAGGGTACTGAAGGGATCAGTCACCCACATACACAAGGGCTGCAGTCCTGCAGCGAGAGGGTACTGAAGGGATCATTCACCCACATACACAAGGGCTGCAGTCCTGCTGCGAGAGGGTACTGAAGGGATCATTCACCCACATACACAAGGGCGGCAGTCCTGCCACAAGATGGTGCTGAAGGGTTCGTTCACCCACATACACAAGGGCTGCAGTCTGGCACGAGAGGGTACCGATGTCACACTGGCATTAAATGAGGGACAGAAGATGAAGAAAAGGAAACAAAAAGTCTACATACCAAGTGCAGTGCATCATGTGGGAGCAGTGACAGAACTAGTATGGCTTCTTCACACAGAACAGATACCAGACAGCAGCATTCCTGCTTCTTACAGTCAAATAAGCTCATGGACATGCATGCATGCTCACTGTGGGGACACATGGCAGCTTGGGGCAGAGGTTGACGTAGGGGAATGGAGTGCTGAATAAGAGGCAGGTGGGGGAATGGGAGGAAGGGAGTTGTTTGCATAAAACGTCCCAGTGCACCATTACTGCACCCAAAGGGAGGTTCACAGTTCATATACAGGAGAGATAAATGCACTCCTGTGATAGATCAAAGATATGTGATGCACAGTGGTGGCTGCCTCTGTACAGAGGTGGCGGGCACAAGGGGCTTGAGGCATGAAATAATAAGAAAAATAAAACGTACCTACTATGCCTCCGCACATCTTTCCTCAGTCCCAGGCTCCCAGACTCTCCCAGCCAATCACAACGCTGCCAGAGCAGTGTCGTGATTGATCTGAGTGGCTACACCTGGGAGCCTGGGCATGTGCAACACAGCCCAGAGGAGAACATGGAAAGTGCGCATGACTGTTTGGCCGGCCCTAGTAGGCCGGCCAATCCACCATGTGCATTAAGGGAGGGAGTGCAAACCACTCCTGCTCCCTCTGATGGCAGCGGGCTGAGCCCCACCCCATCCAACCTGGCTGGAGTCCAGCAAAGAAAAATAAAATAATAATAACTTCTTGTTATTATCATTTTCTTTTTATTTTGCAGTGCTCAACGAGCAGTGGGGCGACGCTCCTCCGTCTTGGCCAAGGAGCTGCTACTGGTGTTGCAGTGAGCTACTTCCTGATATAGTTCTCTTATCTGCTTACCCTAACCAATTAGTACTCCCCTAGTGATGTGAGAACCCGTGACGGCAAATGCAACAATGATGGTGTCAGTGAGCAATACAAAGTATAACACTGGAGTGAAGTAAGAGGCATGCACGTTCAAAAACCATTTGTCAATAAAATGTAGGTTATGATTGAATATTAAGAGAGCTATTATTCTACTGAAGGCAACTGCCTTGGTGGAAGAGAAATGTCATATAATTGAAGTTTCACCTCATTACCTCTGTCTCTTAAAACAATGACCTGAGAACTTTAAATGCACTAAATAAACAAGACTTAGACCTGATGATACCATTATTAAAAACACATGTTCAGCTCCCACCATCGCACTCCCCTTCTCTGAGCAGTGGAATAGAAATAGAAAAGGGTCAAATGTGGTACTCACCGTCTCCATAGAAACGCAATGGTCCCACTGAAAACCAGGCCTCTGAGCTGGTACGATTGGTGTCACTGACATCTACCTGTATGACGGGCAGGTGAGCTACGTCGTTCAGTAGAGCTTCATCACTGCGCCTGATGGACAGCGAAGAAAGGTATCACACGCGAGCAGACGGAAGCGGTGTGAGATGTGTTCCTCACCACGTGTAAGCCTGGGCCCACCACTACAGCGTAACAATGCGGCGTCCTTAGACTCTGAGACCGTTTCAAGCGGTGCCGAAGAGTGAAGGAATCTGATAGGAACATTAGGCCAACATTTCCAATGAAAAAATAAAACATTAACTACTGACCCTAAATGTAATGACCAGCACCAGGCCTATCAGCGCCCCTTAATGAAACTGAAGCAAACGTATAACATAAATGTCCTCGTGTCATTGAACAGTCAAAATTAGATACACGTAGGATCCTTGATTGCGCCGGTCAATAATTCATTGAGTTCTGTAGGTATAAAGCGCGGCCAATCCACTAGGAAAGCAAACCCACCTCGAGGTCGATCCCTTCCAGGCAACCACTTGTAAACATTGCTAATGCGTGACCCCGCTATTGACATACAGGGACCGACAGCTTACATATGGCGACTAGGGGGGCATATTTACAACAGAATGGTGGAGCGAGGAGTTACGCCACATTTGGTAGCACTGCGCTCCAAAGGTGAGTGGTGAAACCAACTCCTTGCCCTCATGAAGGAGAAGTGGTGGAACTTCAAGGAAGCGTTCTAGTCTTAAAGCATGAACAAGGCCCAGAAAGAAATGGTTACATCCACTATGTCTCAATCTTGGGCTCAGGCAAAACTTACAAGCTCTAAGGGTCTTAAAAAGGTGCACATCCATGCACATAGTATTTAGCCTGAGCAGTTACTTATTTGGAGTGTGGCTTTTGGGGAGGCAGAGGGGTTTGAATTTTTAAACCTCACCACTTTCCTGAAGGAATTATTGAAAAGAAGATGATTAAGCCGAGTTATGCGTTATGTTTACTATGTGGCATGCTTATTCTAAAAATAAAACCTGAATCTTAAGATTGCATAGACACGTTTTAAAGGTTTAAATAATGCACTTGCACTTTAATTTTGACAGCCTTTATTGCCACTAAGAGATGGGTACCAATTTAAGTCTTAGCACAGGAGATAAACGTATTGGTAATTTAAAAAATGTTATACCATATTTTAATAACACTCCTAAATGGAATCTGTTTGCTTATTGCTTATATCATGTTTGTCCTTTTTAAGCTTTCTTTTATTGTTTGTGTTGAGTAAAAGTTTATAGAGTTGGGAACCTTTGTTTTAAATGCTAACAGGAAGTATTATCAATTTTTGAATAGGTAAGAGTATCTTAACTGTGTATAGTAGATTGATTCATTATTCATAACAGGGTTGCTTAGACCTAGTGATATAAAGAATGATCCTTTTTTAGCTATGACCTTGTATTTCATTTCATTATAAAAACGTGGCTTCAAATGACTTAAGGCCACTGTGGAAATGCCCGGTGGATTAAAAGCCAACCCGCCCCCCTCCAGGGCCCATTCACCTGACAATGATTGGCGTACTCCGCATTTATCTGAAGTTCATGTTCCATCGTCCCATTTACCTCCAAAGAAGTACATATCTCAGTTGGGACTTGGAGTTCATTATCCGCTCGAAACTCGCCTCCTTCGTCTTCGAGGATGGTAACCAGCACAGACCCCTCCCTTGCCAGCAGGGCAGGGGGTGCCAGACTCTATCGATGAGCCAATAGCCTGCCAGGAAAGCAAAGCAGAGTTTAGGTGATGTTGGAACCAATGCTTGTTGGCATGAAGGTCCAGTGCAGCCATTTGAGACGGCAGAGAAGGGCGGGGGCAGGATATCCGACACAAACAAGCGGGTTTGTGCCCCTGCTCCTCTCTGCCCCTCACCTCATCAGAGCCCAAGGGAAGGGCTGTGTGCAGCGGTGGAAGGGCAGCTGGCTCTGCCATGGGGGCACCCAGCCTAGATGCCACCGGAAGGAGTGTTGAACATGCGGACTCGTTTTAAGTGGCCTGTACTTGGCCAATTCCATCCAGGTGTTTCCAGGGGCTGTCTCGCTCCTCATGGCGGTCTCTGACAGAAAGCTGCACAAATATGGAGTAAATTTCTAGCACATTTGCCATGTCTCACATGGAGTTATACCATCTTAACCCCACCCTGGGGTGCAGGACTTGTATAATGCAATCCTGGATGCGTCCAGTGTATCCTGCACTCTGTAGTGCCAGTATTTCCTGGGTGCAGAGTTACTGCACCAAAAGACCAACCGGGAAGGACAAGGACCCCAGACTGGCGGTGGATTAGCAGGTGCACGGCTTGCTGTTATTTGGGAATTGGAAGCGTTGTGGAAATGTGGGTTATTTGTGTCCGAAACTGCAGTAAAATCATTTCTAAAGATTCTAAAGAGAGGGCCTAGATTTGAGGGGCTGATTTCAGAAATGTCAGATTTAGTTTGATAGCAGGTCCGCTACGCCAACATAGCGGCCCTGAAATCACATTTTCCCATGAAGCAGCTCCCACTCTCACTGTTGATGCCTCTTTGGAAAGATAATGCATCCGATCCCAGAAGCAGCCCCCACTGCTTAAATTGCCCCCATGTTCTGACCTCAGCTAACATCATTTTGAAATGAAAACCACTGAACTTTCATTATCATAAGCTGATAACATAGCACCCAACTGAATAACCAAATCCTCTCATTTCTATACACCCGCAGCATGGTCACATTGGTTTGTCCTTTACTCAAGGTCATCTCCAAGTATCCCAGATTGTCCACAAATTTAGAAAAAAGAAGCCGGCCAATCGTATCCCAGGTCCTGAATTTGAAGCCGACGAAGATCTTGGTCTTTCTTGAACTGGCTGTGATCTGCCGGAAGGTATTAATGCAGCGAATGCCACTGGGATGTGGAGGCGATCCACGCAGTACAAAAGAAATCCACCCTGGGAAATAAAATAGGAAGAAGAGTCCCCGGTCAGAGTAGTTCTCTGTAGAGAAGATCAGTCCATTCTCTAGTTATCTACCCAGCTATGTGTACATACAATATGTCTTAAGGACTTGGCCGGTCAGCTTGCTCAATAGTCCGGTAGAGTTTGGGAAGCCTTTGCCCTTGTCCTCTGTTACTGGTTCAACTCAACCCATGGATACAATACTTACTGTCTTGCTTCATTAAACTATGTTTAAGTTGTAAATTCACTCACTGTAGTTTTCTTTTTTCAATTCAGTAAATTTTTGGCTTTTTGAAGATTCATAAAAACCTCCTAGGAACGCTCATGGAGACTTCCACAAATTGAGCACCTTGATTTTGGGGCCTGCAGGTAGAGACCGAAGTCAAGCTCACGTCTAGGACAGTAAGTATCAAGAAAGGTTTTTTTAGGTTTGTATTCATTGCTCATCTGATCCAGGATACGGGGATCCACTGTGACTCCATCTCCACTCCCTGGTCAGTACCAGAAGACATGCAGGTTCCACATTATTTACCTTGCTCCACCGTAGACCTGGACATTGCTGGTGAGTATCCTGCCACAGCTCAATAATTCTGATTCCACATGTGAAACCGATTGCAGAAGAGGTGGGAATAGAATTGCATAGAGCCAATCATAACTGAAGGATGCTGTCATGATTCTTCCAGTGGTGGAGGCTTCTGTCCATCACTGCCAGGCTTTACATAAGGGATGATCTGCAGCAGCTGCCAGTTGGGGCGGTCCATTAAGGACAATAATGTCACTGTGGATGGTCTGACCTCACTCTCTACCTATGGATCCAAGTAAAATAATCACTGACCCTGTACGTCCAGCCTTCACTGCCTCTCGGAGGACATGTTGGTAAATAGTTCGGCTTCTCTCTAGGCCTCTCATCACATTTTATGACTGACTCGCCCGGATACCCCCTCGGGTGATTAGCCGTGCTTTATAAATCCTTATTGATTGAATGACGTCGGGAAACCCATCAACCCAATCCTGATCGCCCTCTGCTCATCACTCCAAGTTGTGTGTCATGTCTCGAGTTCAGCCCCCTCGTGGTCTTCTTTCTAAAACCTGTGCGAGACTTGAAACTGATGTTTTACTTTAGTCTTCCTGGATCATTTGCATGTCTTTGGTCAGATAAATAATGAAAAGCGCAAAAGGCCCCAACTAACCATATCTGAAATGACAAGCCTGCACCCGACTGACTGGCTTTTTGTTGGTTGAACGATGCAGAATCATGATTTTTGTGGGGAAGAATTTTTCAGAAGGAGCTGCAGTGGCTGTATGGTCAGCAATGCTGCAGACCAGCTCTAACTCAATTAATGTGAAACAATCAATGCCACAGTCTAAAAATGAGAAGCATTCAATTAGAATCCCACAGAGAGAAGCCACTGTCCCAATTACAGGGGAGAAAGAACTGTCTTTTCAAAATATAGCAAGGACAGAGCCACAGGCGTTCAGTGCGGCTGGCCACTCTGCAGTGCTGTTGGTCGCCGAAGCTGGTGTTTAAAGCACTGATATATTTCCTTGCAACTTTCAATGGGCCACTGCACCGTGCCCTGTTGACTTGTGACTTGCAAGGAGTTGCAGTTTTGATGTTGCAAAGGCATTTGTGATTCGCAAAAATTGATACTCAGCACAATGTGAATTAAGGCTTTGAAATCAAATAGTCTGCTGCGATGGATAAAACCTTCTGTACATCTGACCCTAGGTTAGTGCTTGAACAAGCCACACGACAATTTAATGTATGATTAGTTTGAATGAGGCCCCTAGTGTGAGTTGGGCCCCTGCCAGGTCTCTGCTTTGCCTTCCTGCAGCCACGACACAGAGCAAACACCTTATTTGGAAAGCTGCTACAAAGAGAGGCCCAGAGGTGTGCATCTGCCTGGCTAAGTGCCTCCGCATGGGGGATTTCCTGTAACTCAGGATGGTCCTATTGCCCACCTAACAATGTCCCAAAATGCATTCTGCCTGCAGGGAGTGCCTGATTTAACATTTGTCTTGTGGACAGGAATGAAAATTGGTTTGGTAGATCAAAAAATAAAACATATTCTCTTTATGCTCTCACACCCTTGCATTATGCAACATTTTGTAGAATCCCTCCAAGCATGAGCTCAAGCGGCTCGCAGATAAATACATGCCAGCATCCCTGTCAGAAGCAGAACAGGGGAAAAAACACAACATGCCCTCAATAGTCCATTAATACAATTTTCTTCAATTCAAAGCATTTCTTAAGCACAAGGCTACCCAAGGCTAAAAGGTCTGCCAGCCTCCTAGGACATCATGATTACATAAACAAATATGTATTCTGCTATTTCCTGAAACTGAGTAAATTGCCATTCTGCCTGAGCATCAGAGGAAGGGAATTCCATAATTTGGGAACCATGTGTGCAAATGAGTGCCCCCTCCTCCCCATTCCTGGCCTTACTCACCCTTGGGACGACAAGCAGATTTAGGTTCCTGGATCTTACACCTTTTGTAAGACAACAGGAGTGTATCAAATGATATAGGATTTGGGGAAGCTTCCTATACAGAGCACAGTGAGCCCAGCTCACAGCTTTAAATTGAATACTTTTTTGTATCGGCAACCAACGTAGTGAGGCTAATGCTGGCGAAGCTGTCTGATGCTTTGGGATCCCAAGAGAATTTGGGCAGCAGCCTTTTGGATCACTTGGAGTTTCTTAGTGTGGATTTTGCACAACTTAAATATAGGAAGTTTCCATAGTCCAACCGTGATAGTACCAGACCCTGAAAATCCACTCTTCCTGCAGGGTCTGGCAGCCACCTCAGCAGCTTCCTGAGGGTTCTCAGAAAACTAAAGCACTTGATGGCAGCTTTCTAGCCTGGACTTCCGTGGCACGTTTGCTGTCAAGAATGATCCCCAGACTTTTTACTTCCGACTTGAAGACGGGAGATTTGCTAGGGACCTGGGCCAGCTGAGATCGCCTCATACGGATGGACTATTCCCGACTATCAGTGCCTCCGTCTTATCGCCATTAAGTTTTAAGCAACTGGCCGCCATCCAGTCTGCAACTTCAGTTAGAGAGGAATTGAGTTTGTGTGACACTGACTCGGGATTGGGAGAGAGGGAAACAATGATCTGTGTGTCATCTGCAATGGAAACCATGGGAGCATACAATGTCTACAAGTGTGCGGACATAAAGATTAAAAAGTGTGGGGTTAATGACGATCCCTGTGGAACCCCACATTTTAGGTGATGGGAGGCTGAATAAAAAAGGTCTTTCACTGACATGAAAACTTCTGTCGCTTAGAAAGAAAGTGAACCATTTATGTGCAGGATCAACAATATCCACTTCTTCCAATCTTTAAAGCAAAATTGAATGGGAGACCATATCAGATGCTGCACTCGGGTCCAGCAAAATGATTGCAGTGGATCCTCCTTGGTCGCTGATCTTTTAACTCTTCTGTGGCAGCTAGAAGAGCTGTTTCAATGCTGCTTCCCGCCGATAGCCTGTGTGAGTAGCCTGCAGTAGATTGTGGGCTCGAAGAAGCCAGAGAGATGTTTATTAACACATTTGTCCCCTGTTCCTGAGTGGTTAGGTGCTGCTAACCTTATCCAGAAAGTCATCAGCAAACATGTTGCAGCGGGACTCGGATAGAGGGGTCCAGAGCCTATGTTGGCTGGTTTCAAAAAAGAGATGACTAGATCGTAAACCATCTCGGATGAATTGGAGGAATTATAGGTCCTCGAACTGAAGTCATTAATCCAAGCTTTTCTTATAGCATAGCAATATTTTTTTATGCTTTTTTGTTCAATACAAGACTGGCCAGTGAGCACACCGGGCACAGGCAGCAAAGCAACCAAAACAAAATATTTGATCTGTGAGCAACACACCACAAATAATCTGTTATAACCAAACAATGGAAGCGGGAAAGGCCTACCAAGGCACTACAATGTCACTGCCTACCATGGAACGCTGAGCAATCCCATATACCAGACACATTTCAGGTTCTTGCAATTAGATGGACAGAAACAAGAGGAGTTGAACTACTCATTTGTCAACAGTCCCAGAATAGAACAAATCAGAGATGGTTGTGCCACACAAGCAAACATGTACGAAATTGTCAGAAAATGGCATAGAGCCTTATGGGTAGCATTGCACTAAAACTAATGTAGAAATGTACACACCCACAATTTGCAGTAGAATGAGCTGCAATATTTAGTGGTTGCTCAATCACCAAACCATTCTTAGTTTTTGATCACAGAATTGGGAGTGTGTGTATGTGTGTGTGTGTGTGAGTGTTGCACAAATACTTTACACATTGCTTCTCTTGATAAGCCTGACTGCTCCGCACCACGCTATCAGAGGGTGAGCACAGGTTATCTCTGTGGTGTATCTCGTTTACCCTGACTTGAGTGGTGGGTTCAGCCTGGCTTGGCTGTATACGATAGATGACCAGAAGCCTAATTTCTTACAGAATGGTACAAAGATAACTTTAGGATAACTTGAGAAATCTATTTTGTTTCCGTCATTTACAAGCTGAAGAACACATCAGTCTGAAATATTTGATTTCCAGAATCTGGTAAAACAGTGAATCCTCCACTCTGCCGGAATAGTCAGGATCTGGAGGCTGCTGGAGGTGCCGGA
Source organism: Lissotriton helveticus (assembly GCF_964261635.1). Lineage (NCBI taxonomy): Eukaryota > Metazoa > Chordata > Amphibia > Caudata > Salamandridae > Lissotriton > Lissotriton helveticus. The sequence continues at coordinate 44,842,882 of NC_136065.1, forward strand.
GGCATAGCTGGCTGATGGAGGTGCCGGAGGCATAGCTGGCTGCTGGAGGTGCCGGAGGCATACCTGGCTGTTGGAGGTGCCAGCAGTATAGCTGGCTGCTGGGGGCATAGCTGGCATGATCGTTCACCGAAGGGACCACCCCAGCCTCATCCCCAGTCACAAAAGGGCTGAATGGAGCCTCTAAAAGAGGGCACCCAACCAAATGATCCAAATCCTTTTCCTCGCGAAGGTGAACGCACTGGAGTTTGTCGTTTCCGATCCTTGGTGGGTTCTTTGACTAATTCCTCCAGATGTGGACTCTGCGGAGGAAGCCACGATGAAGTAGAAGGCGGCTAAAGGAGACCTACCTGCTCCCTAAAAGTGAAGCACGATTAACATTCACAATTATATTTAACAATATGAGACAAATCTTATCTTATCGCTGGAATCCATATTCCAAATTATATGTAAAACAAGCATTGGGAAAGCCACTAGGTCTCTGCAATCAGAGATCCACAGGGGTTGGCAATGTAAATTTATTTGTGTGCGGCTCTGGGCTGTTTCTATTGATATACACAAATGCATTAACATTGCCACGTCTGGGGCTGCCACTGAGCCCAAAGGTCTGGCAGGCTGAGTCATATTGAAAGCAAAATGACTGCTTTAAGCACCCAGCCCCCATTTTTATGAGGAAGGTGACGAATAATATCAGCAAAAGGCGATGGAGAGCTTTGGGTCAAGTGCTGCAGGTCAAGGTCAGGGGCTGGCAGATCAAAGTCCAGGGCTGGCAATTGTGCAACAGTGATGGACTCAGGGAAAGAAAAATGATAGATCAGAGGAGTGGGCAATAGAGAAATAGAGGAGGGGCAGAGAGAGAGAGAGACAGAAAGGAAACAAAATGAATAGAGGTGAGAAAAAGAAAATACAGGGAATTAGGAAAAAAGAAGAGGGCAGAAGGAAGGAAACTCTCTGGGCCCTTCGATTGGGTCACACTCAGCACATTAGTGGTACTTTTTTGGATTATTACCCTTCAGAACCACCTGGAAAACATTTTGTTTTTGGAAACTGTTTTACAACATTCCGCTGTAAGAAGCACTGTTGGCCCTTCAAAAACATTCCTAGGAGCAGAGCAGCCTTTCAGCGCCAGCACCAACAGTGGTGTATTAAGAGTGAAGGGTGTTTTATTTTGCTGTCTCCTCCCTTCCACGCTAATATGTGTGACTCGCGCCACTCCGTGTCACGAGGGTGAGCAACTATTCCTTTAAAACTTTTATAACAAAATGATGTCAGTTCCGCTTTGACGCTGTTGAAAAGAAATGACATCTCTGCAGTGGGGACGCTGGTGTCTGCGCAATACAGCTCCAGGGACACATCACCTGGGCAGAGCCCATCACTGGATTTAGATCACGAGGCATTAAAAAAAAGGAATGGATTCCCGTCCTCGCGTCCAGAGGTGTGATTCACAAACTCACACTCGGATCAGTGTGCCTTTACGGATCCCAAACAGCAGGCGACTAAATTCTAACGAGGAAACCTTTGAAGACACCTGTACATGGTCACCTCATGGGGGGTCACTCCAGATGCGGTACATGCGTGAGGGTGTCACTCCAGATGGGGTACATGCGTGACTCAGACTCGCATTGGAGTAAGACAGGTCCTGTTTTACAATTAATCACCCAGCACTCGCCCTGTGGGATGTGACCATAAATCCACCTCATCTCCTCCGGAGAGTTCAGACGGGCCTCTCCATGGTACCCGAAGCGTAATAGATGTTTACACCACTTCTGCACCCCTAGAACGTTCGATGCACGCACTGTGCAGGCGAAACCTAAACAGCTTATTATTAACCATATAGGTGAAACCCAATGCTTTTACCAATTCTTGTTTCATTGGCTTCCCGAGTGGTCATTTGAAAAAAAGAACTCTATACTTTTTTTACGAACCTCTGATGACATTGAGGCCTTTGTGTTGTAGCTGTTCAGGGGAGGGTGTGGCTTCACGGCCAGAGCGGCCGTCTTTGATGCTGGGGAACAGGCTGGAGTCTTTGCTGGAGGCGCAAACATCCTGTGATTCTGGCAACTCGCCTCATCTCCCGGTGTCTGACAAAATGAATGCGTCCGTCTGTTCTGCAGCTGGGCGGGTCGAGTTCGCGCTATTTAAAACTGCAACAACAACAAAATAATGGCTGATTAATACGTTTTTACTCGGGTTCTAACCCACACGCAGCCCTTTCGGTAGAACCCATGAATATTGATTAAAGGAAGCCAACCAATGAGAGCGCGTGCATCGGTCTCCTCTCTGGTCCTCTCATGGGTTTGTTGAACGTGGGATGGAAGATACAGAGGTCAGACATTGGACGCTGCCCTGGTCCAATCAGCGGGCGAGTTTTGCAGTTTACTTTCTGGCCATGAACGCACGAGCTGTACGGTTCCTTCATTTTTGCAGTTTTATATAGCGCCAACTCGGCCCGAAGGAGTCAGAGCGCTTTACAAGGCACCAGTGACGTCACCGAAGAACACAGTCCTCATTGGCAGGCACAGGGGGACCCAGAATTACTGAATGCTGAGCCGACGCCGATGGCATTTTCGTCCAATGAGGCATCTTTGGTCAACATCGCAGGCGTTTCAGGAAGTACAGGTGATAGAAGGCTTGCTATTAGAGGTTTTTTTGACCCAATGAGTACACACGTCGGCAAGTTTCCTCTCTGGTCCGCTGCTCCTACTAGTGCAGAGTGTCGTGGGTTCATGATCTTACGAGTTATGCGGTTTCCTCACCGGTCCGGACCCAAAGATTTACGTTTCAAGCTTTGTTCGGAGATAAACGTTTGTGATTGGCGGCGGCTCTCGGCCAATGAGTGGGCTTGCTTCTTACACTTTCGCTCTGAGAGTAACGAGTTTTTGACACATTCAGACTCCTTATTGTTGCAGCTCTTTCAAGGCATTTTATGTCCAAGGAGGACGCCTACACCGAGCTGCCCTCTCTGGTACAGAAGCGATACTTTAAAAAAAACTTTATTTAGCAGTTTGTCACAGTGGTAACGTGATACACATTGATATACACAGTCAATACCAATATCCAATGATGGAGTTTGTACATATATAGATTGGTTTGGTTAAGATATGCACAAGAAAGAGTGCAGCCCAGTGTCGTTGCAACATTCAGTATTTAGCTGACAATACCCTCAGAGGCATGTAACATCTTAGCACATTGGAAATCTCCAGGTCCTAAATAAAGTGCATCAATTCTGTGCATTCGGTAAAGGATACATAGGACATTTAGGTAGTCGAACAGTGCAGTGTTTAGAGAGTGAGAGAAGGCTCCACTAACCAACCCCAGTGGGAACGATGCCCTGTTCCAGCTGAGAGGCTGAGTCATGCCGCAAAGATGATAGGTAAGTTTGAAGGGGCCCCATATGTCCCTGGGCCGTGATGCAGATGGTACTGTGGTGGCATTCACCTCGCTCCTTGTGGTGCAAGATGCCAGGCTGCCCAACCAACCCTGAACTGTAGGTGCTGTCTTGCTGCCCCAGTGAATGGCCACCTCTCTCTTGGCCAACAGAAGACAAATGGCCACAAGCTTTCAAACTTTTTTGGGAAAGTTAACCACGTATCCTAAGAGGGCAATTTCGGGTAACGGGTCAATTGGTAAGTTGATAATGTCTCCCAATGTTTTGTGTACCGCTTCCCTGAAGGATTGTACACGCGGGCAGGTCCATGCTATGTGAGCGAAATCTGCATGTGGGGCATCGCATTTACGGCAGTAATGGGGTCTGGACGGGGTAATGTATATTCCGCGTAGAAATTTGAAGTGAATTAACTTGTGTCGGCTATTGAGGGAGACATTTTTTGTGGACTGCGTAGCACGCTGCCCATTGTTCGTCTGTTTCAGAGCAACCTAGATCACCCTCCCAGTCCCTGCGAATCTTGTCATCTTTGAGTGGGACAAGGTTTGCACAAGCTTTGTATAGTTTGGAGATGAGGTGGACACCCCGGTCGCTCTCAATGACTAGTTATAGGAGAGTGAATAACTTTGTTTCAGTGGGGAAGTGGTACACATAGCAGAGTGAATTCACCTCAACACAAACCTGTCCATAAAGGTGATGTTAGGAAAACACGTTTAGTCACTTATCTCAAAGGTGTGGCCGACAGGAAACAAGTCACCAGTTTTTGTAATGTCTTATTTAGTTAAGGTGCGTTGTACCACTCACTCACCCGCAATTGGCAGCCAGCGAGCATTAGGATGTGTTAATGCGGTAGAGTAAAGGATGGTCGTGTCAGTGACCCGCCGAAGTTTTCCCCAAGGCCAACTAGTCGTGGAGACTGTTTGAATATCGTTCGGGTCGCGGGGGAGGCCTTTGGGGAGGATAGCTGCTAATTGCTCAGGAAGGACAAGATCAGCCTCTGGACGCAGAAAAGGGATTCTGGCATCTGGGTGATACCAGGCATATGCGTACCTGCACTGAGCTACTAAGTAATACAAATGTAAATCGAGTACCCCATAGCCTCCTCTTTCATAGGGAAGAGTCATGACCTGCCAGGGAACTCGGGCCCGTTTGTCCCCCCAGACCAGACGTATTAAGTGTGAGCGGGATGGGAATGGGAATGTTGTTGAAGAGATATAAAAACTTAGGGAGGACAACCATCCTGATAATAGCAACTCGGACAGCAGCCAACTGAGCCACTTATCAATTTGTGTCTCTAGGGTGTTAACAGCCTGCCCATAGTTGAGACGGATAATCTGCTCTGCATCTAGGTGGAAGTGTATGCCCAGGTACTTGACGGAATCAGTACACCATTCCAGTGGGAACTCAGGCTCCCAAGCCTTCATGCTGGGAGTTAGGGGGAAAATCACAGACTTGTGCCAATTGATGCCAAGGCCTGAGTACAAACCAAAATGGAGTATTTGATGTATGAGAGAGTCTAGATTAACTTCCTAGGCCTCCCGGATTATTTGGTTCAGCGCCTGCAGGTGGCACAGAACTCGGCAGCCCGGGCAATCTTTGGTCTGCATAGACGAGCACGGGCTTCGGAGTTGCTGCAGACGCTCCATTGGCTTCCAATCCGGAAGCGGATTGTTTTTAAATCTCTGACGCTGGTGCACAAGGCTCTGTTTGGCTCAGGCGCAGGATACCTGAAGAAAAGATTAGCCTTCTATCGCCCAGCTCGCTCATTGCGTTCAGAATCCCTGTTCACTGCTGTGGTCCCACGCGTGCGGAAGGCCCGTATTGGGGGGCGCTCTTTCAGCCTTAAGGCCTCCCAGCTGTGGAATACGCTTCCATTGGCACTCCGCAGCACTCCCAACCTGCTTCAATTCAGGAAGAATTTGAAGACTTGGCTTTTTAATCATTCTGTTTAGGTGGCTTTTTCTCTTTTTGGGTTCTGTTTTACCTGTTATGTTGATTTGACACTGTAAGTTGCCTGTGGAAAGCGCCGGGACACTCTTTTAGAGTAGCCGCGCGCTATACAAATGCACTGTAACATAACATAACGTAACATAACTTGTGGGTCTCTAACGTAAAGGATAGTGTCATCAGCATACAGTGAGACTAATAGTGGGCCCGTGTTAAATTGCAGGCCTCTGTGTAGGTGTTTTTCTTGGAAGTGGTGGATTAGGGGGTCCATAGCAAGAATAAATAATAAAGGCGATAGCGGGCAGCCTTGTCGCGTGCCCCGTGACAATGTAAAGTTGTAGTGAAGAAGGTCCATTCAGGAAGGTAGTATTTCAAGATGATTTTATTCATGAAGATAACATGTTGTAAGGTACTGGACATCATGTAGATATGTGGTAGATAAGAGCCCCACCAGGAGCTTCCTGTCAGCTGCTCAGCCCATGCCCAACTGTCGCTTTGCCTCCGACCGTCCCAACATTCTGAGGGATCATCAGACTCCAGCATTCTAATTAGTCAGAACACAGGCACTGGCAGAGCAGGGCTGGTAAACACCTTACAATATAATATGCAGGATACTACATATCCCCTTTCGTTCTAACAGAAGCATTAAACCACTACGTGAATAACAATTAGCGAGAGAGAACCAAGGAAGAGATAACAAGGAAGAAAAGCAGAGGAACAGAAAGGTGTAAGCAAAGTAGCGTGAAGAGACGGGAGGAAGAAAATGAGGAGGAGGAAGAGAAAAGTAAAGCGGAAACCGATAAAGGTTTCCGATAAAGACTCACAGACATAAAAAAGATGAGTGAAAAACGTGTAATCAAAAAATGGAAACAGCAAGGAGCAGAAGAACTCACATGCACCAAGGACTAACCCCCGAACGCACCCACTGGCCAGGCAGGCAGGAAGGAAAGAAAGAACAAGGCACAATGGAAAACGTTTCACCAGCCTCCATACAGACACAGGATAGATGGAGTAACAGATTTCCTCCTGAACAGGGAAGGAAAGAATGAAAAAAACCGAAAGAAGGCTGGAGGCAAAAGACGACAACAAGACGTGTAGATCTAGAAACCAGGGATGACAATGAGAATGACACCACGAGGAAAGCTGGACGAATAGGAAAACAGAGAAGAGGCAAAGTAGATACAAACATTCAAAACGGGATGAGAAGCTGCTTGCCTTTACAAATAAAGGTTGTTACCTTGGTAAAACAAATTCACAAACTCCAGGCCGTGGAGTCGACGCACCGCCCCAGTAAAGCAGGAGGGGTCTGCATGGGGGAATGATTCCTTCCGTGATCTGCGCGGCAGGGTTCTTTGAACTGCAAGCAAGGTCTCATTCTGAGGCTCAATGGAGGGCGGCTTGAATTGGTCCTGAAAACGTCGTGAGCAACTTAACCCACCGGAGAGGAACAATGAGATGTAACTCACTGCAAGTCCCAGCGTGCAATGGGAATGCTGATGGAGCAAGGTAATGCTGTTGCAGCGCCATGGCACACCGGAGGCCAATTATGAATATAAACAGCACGCAGAAGACATGGCAGTCATCTGGAAACTAAAGCTGCTCACGCTAGCCTCAGAGGAAGGGGAAAGAATTCCCCGAAACGCGTAAGGCTAAAGGACATTTAAAACGGGATGGGAAGCTGCTTGCCTATACAAATAAAGGTTGTTACCTACCTTGCCTGGGAGTGCGGACTCGTCTCTGTAGCAAACCTTGGTAAAATATATATATATATATATACATATATATATATGTATATATATATATATATGGTTCAGATATGGTTTAGTAAATCATGGTGCATCCATGTTTTTCAAGTGCCACGTTTCTACTTTAGAAACAGACACTAGTGTGGACATAACATAAATGATAATATGTGTAACACTCTTGAGCGACACCCCCGCACCAGAAAATAAAAAATAAAAAATAAAATAAAAAGCCAATAAACAGCAAGGCAATAAAGTTTGTTGAAATGTGAAAAAAGATATAAAAAACGACTATTTCCATAATGCACTATGAGAGGCATCAATGTGTATGTATATAAAGGGAAGGAGAGAAAGGACCAATGTACCATACTACCCTGATCAGGAACTATGGTTCGAAACGTGTAGGAGAAAGACACGTTTGTGAAATAAAACTATCTTGAATTTACCAAGAGGAGTGCCGTGAAATTACTCTTGTGAGATATATATATATATATATATATATATATATATATATATATATATATATATATATATATATATATATATATATATATATATATATATATATATATATATATATATATATATATATATTACCTACTGGCGGTCGCCAGTAGGTATATATAGTTAGGATTTTTTCTCTATGGGATTTTTGAAAATTCTAGGTCTAATAACTTTGGCGTTTGTGGACGGAATTGGCTGACATTTTCTGGAAAATGGCACATTTTGTTTCTGAGCAGCCCCTGGAAATTTGGGGGGGGTTCGTCAAGGGGGGGCCGAGAAAAAAGGGGGGTCCCAAAACGTGTTTTTAACATTGAGTTTTCCATAGGGCGGTTGGCCTCACTTTTAGCCCGAACGGCTGAATGGATTTCCACAAAACTTGGCAAAATTGTAGGGACTGGTAGCCCGATGTGCCTTTGCTAGGTCTCAATATATGTGCTTCAGTGGATTTTGAGAAATTATTTCGCGCTTGCCAGTAGCGCGATACAGGTGACCCGTCCAACAAGCAGTCCTGGAATTAGCTGGCACACAACTGTTTTTGCACCAAGGGATTGCACCAAGGGATTGGTACTTCCAGTGACCGCCTCGAAAACGGACTTTGCATATGGCTGCTGCCACTGGCAGACTGTGACTTCACGGCGAAGAGAGTATGACTTCAGCTCTCTTTACGGCCCGGCTTTGCTCCCTATTTGAGGCTGGACGTTGGGGACTTGAGGGGAACCTGAACACAGAAAGGTCGCAATCATCTGCTGCTACACGGCCCCCCCTTTTCAAGGCACACTCAGCGCTTACAGATCCTGCTGCGGTACTCACCCAAATCAGTGCATGTTGGGAAGTGTGGTCGGACATTGAACTACATTTCCCTGATTGCAGCAGGGTCAGCTGACCTCCCACGAATGGGAGCGCCACGGAAGATTAAAAGGAGGGAGAAGTTGATTGAGAGTTGACAGCGGCATCTGAGGAAGGCTTTTGCCGAAATGCATTATGCTACGCTGCAACCTGTGAATAAAGGGCTTCACTCGAAAATCCCCGCTGTGTCCCTGAATTGCTTTCGTTGGAAGTGATTGTTTGGAGATGTTATTTCGCGCTTGCCAGTAGCGCGATACAGGTGACCCGTCCAACAAGCAGTCCTGGAATTAGCTGGCACACAACTGTTTTTGCACCAAGGGATTGGTACTTCCAGTGACCGCCTCGAAAACGGACTTTGCATATGGCTGCTGCCACTGGCAGACTGTGACTTCACGGCGAAGAGAGTATGACTTCAGCTCTCTTTACGGCCCGGCTTTGCTCCCTATTTGAGGCTGGACGTTGGGGACTTGAGGGGAACCTGAACACAGAAAGGTCGCAATCATCTGCTGCTACACGGCCCCCCCTTTTCAAGGCACACTCAGCGCTTACAGATCCTGCTGCGGTACTCACCCAAATCAGTGCATGTTGGGAAGTGTGGTCGGACATTGAACTACATTTCCCTGATTGCAGCAGGGTCAGCTGACCTCCCACGAATGGGAGCGCCACGGAAGATTAAAAGGAGGGAGAAGTTGATTGAGAGTTGACAGCGGCATCTGAGGAAGGCTTTTGCCGAAATGCATTATGCTACGCTGCAACCTGTGAATAAAGGGCTTCACTCGAAAATCCCCGCTGTGTCCCTGAATTGCTTTCGTTGGAAGTGATTGTTTGGAGATGTTATTTCGCGCTTGCCAGTAGCGCGATACAGGTGACCCGTCCAACAAGCAGTCCTGGAATTAGCTGGCACACAACTGTTTTTGCACCAAGGGATTGGTACTTCCAGTGACCGCCTCGAAAACGGACTTTGCATATGGCTGCTGCCACTGGCAGACTGTGACTTCACGGCGAAGAGAGTATGACTTCAGCTCTCTTTACGGCCCGGCTTTGCTCCCTATTTGAGGCTGGACGTTGGGGACTTGAGGGGAACCTGAACACAGAAAGGTCGCAATCATCTGCTGCTACACGGCCCCCCCTTTTCAAGGCACACTCAGCGCTTACAGATCCTGCTGCGGTACTCACCCAAATCAGTGCATGTTGGGAAGTGTGGTCGGACATTGAACTACATTTCCCTGATTGCAGCAGGGTCAGCTGACCTCCCACGAATGGGAGCGCCACGGAAGATTAAAAGGAGGGAGAAGTTGATTGAGAGTTGACAGCGGCATCTGAGGAAGGCTTTTGCCGAAATGCATTATGCTACGCTGCAACCTGTGAATAAAGGGCTTCACTCGAAAATCCCCGCTGTGTCCCTGAATTGCTTTCGTTGGAAGTGATTGTTTGGAGATGTTATTTCGCGCTTGCCAGTAGCGCGATACAGGTGACCCGTCCAACAAGCAGTCCTGGAATTAGCTGGCACACAACTGTTTTTGCACCAAGGGATTGGTACTTCCAGTGACCGCCTCGAAAACGGACTTTGCATATGGCTGCTGCCACTGGCAGACTGTGACTTCACGGCGAAGAGAGTATGACTTCAGCTCTCTTTACGGCCCGGCTTTGCTCCCTATTTGAGGCTGGACGTTGGGGACTTGAGGGGAACCTGAACACAGAAAGGTCGCAATCATCTGCTGCTACACGGCCCCCCCTTTTCAAGGCACACTCAGCGCTTACAGATCCTGCTGCGGTACTCACCCAAATCAGTGCATGTTGGGAAGTGTGGTCGGACATTGAACTACATTTCCCTGATTGCAGCAGGGTCAGCTGACCTCCCACGAATGGGAGCGCCACGGAAGATTAAAAGGAGGGAGAAGTTGATTGAGAGTTGACAGCGGCATCTGAGGAAGGCTTTTGCCGAAATGCATTATGCTACGCTGCAACCTGTGAATAAAGGGCTTCACTCGAAAATCCCCGCTGTGTCCCTGAATTGCTTTCGTTGGAAGTGATTGTTTGGAGATGTTATTTCGCGCTTGCCAGTAGCGCGATACAGGTGACCCGTCCAACAAGCAGTCCTGGAATTAGCTGGCACACAACTGTTTTTGCACCAAGGGATTGGTACTTCCAGTGACCGCCTCGAAAACGGACTTTGCATATGGCTGCTGCCACTGGCAGACTGTGACTTCACGGCGAAGAGAGTATGACTTCAGCTCTCTTTACGGCCCGGCTTTGCTCCCTATTTGAGGCTGGACGTTGGGGACTTGAGGGGAACCTGAACACAGAAAGGTCGCAATCATCTGCTGCTACACGGCCCCCCCTTTTCAAGGCACACTCAGCGCTTACAGATCCTGCTGCGGTACTCACCCAAATCAGTGCATGTTGGGAAGTGTGGTCGGACATTGAACTACATTTCCCTGATTGCAGCAGGGTCAGCTGACCTCCCACGAATGGGAGCGCCACGGAAGATTAAAAGGAGGGAGAAGTTGATTGAGAGTTGACAGCGGCATCTGAGGAAGGCTTTTGCCGAAATGCATTATGCTACGCTGCAACCTGTGAATAAAGGGCTTCACTCGAAAATCCCCGCTGTGTCCCTGAATTGCTTTCGTTGGAAGTGATTGTTTGGAGATGTTATTTCGCGCTTGCCAGTAGCGCGATACAGGTGACCCGTCCAACAAGCAGTCCTGGAATTAGCTGGCACACAACTGTTTTTGCACCAAGGGATTGGTACTTCCAGTGACCGCCTCGAAAACGGACTTTGCATATGGCTGCTGCCACTGGCAGACTGTGACTTCACGGCGAAGAGAGTATGACTTCAGCTCTCTTTACGGCCCGGCTTTGCTCCCTATTTGAGGCTGGACGTTGGGGACTTGAGGGGAACCTGAACACAGAAAGGTCGCAATCATCTGCTGCTACACGGCCCCCCCTTTTCAAGGCACACTCAGCGCTTACAGATCCTGCTGCGGTACTCACCCAAATCAGTGCATGTTGGGAAGTGTGGTCGGACATTGAACTACATTTCCCTGATTGCAGCAGGGTCAGCTGACCTCCCACGAATGGGAGCGCCACGGAAGATTAAAAGGAGGGAGAAGTTGATTGAGAGTTGACAGCGGCATCTGAGGAAGGCTTTTGCCGAAATGCATTATGCTACGCTGCAACCTGTGAATAAAGGGCTTCACTCGAAAATCCCCGCTGTGTCCCTGAATTGCTTTCGTTGGAAGTGATTGTTTGGAGATGTTATTTCGCGCTTGCCAGTAGCGCGATACAGGTGACCCGTCCAACAAGCAGTCCTGGAATTAGCTGGCACACAACTGTTTTTGCACCAAGGGATTGGTACTTCCAGTGACCGCCTCGAAAACGGACTTTGCATATGGCTGCTGCCACTGGCAGACTGTGACTTCACGGCGAAGAGAGTATGACTTCAGCTCTCTTTACGGCCCGGCTTTGCTCCCTATTTGAGGCTGGACGTTGGGGACTTGAGGGGAACCTGAACACAGAAAGGTCGCAATCATCTGCTGCTACACGGCCCCCCCTTTTCAAGGCACACTCAGCGCTTACAGATCCTGCTGCGGTACTCACCCAAATCAGTGCATGTTGGGAAGTGTGGTCGGACATTGAACTACATTTCCCTGATTGCAGCAGGGTCAGCTGACCTCCCACGAATGGGACCGCCACGGAAGATTAAAAGGAGGGAGAAGTTGATTGAGAGTTGACAGCGGCATCTGAGGAAGGCTTTTGCCGAAATGCATTATGCTACGCTGCAACCTGTGAATAAAGGGCTTCACTCGAAAATCCCCGCTGTGTCCCTGAATTGCTTTCGTTGGAAGTGATTGTTTGGAGATATATATATATATATATATATATATATATATATATATATATATATATATTACCTACTGGCGGTCGCCAGTAGGTATATATAGTTAGGATTTTTTCTCTATGGGATTTTTGAAAATTCTAGGTCTAATAACTTTGGCGTTTGTGGACGGAATTGGCTGACATTTTCTGGAAAATGGCACATTTTGTTTCTGAGCAGCCCCTGGAAATTTGGGGGGGGTTCGTCAAGGGGGGGCCGAGAAAAAAGGGGGGTCCCAAAACGTGTTTTTAACATTGAGTTTTCCATAGGGCGGTTGGCCTCACTTTTAGCCCGAACGGCTGAATGGATTTCCACAAAACTTGGCAAAATTGTAGGGACTGGTAGCCCGATGTGCCTTTGCTAGGTCTCAATATATGTGCTTCAGTGGATTTTGAGAAATTAACGTTCAAAAAAAGATATATATCTGTAACAGCGGACCGGGCAGCGCTCCGGTTCGCGGACTTTTCGCGGTACGGAGCTTTGTGAAGCGAAGCTGATTGGTTCTCCGGCGTCTGTGAACATTCCAAACAGTCCGTAGCGGCCGCCATCTTGTCTCTCGGTAGGATCGAGAGACAAGAGGAGGCCAAAGCGAAGGGGCAAATGATCATAAGGGGGCATAGTAGATCCTCACTGACCCCCTAGGTTTGATGTGGAGGTTTTAAAAGGGCCCAGCGGGGCAAAAAAAAAAAATAATAATAATAATCGAACGGCTGAATGGATTTGCACGAAACTTGGCAAAATATTAGGGACTGGTAGCCCAATGTGCCTTTGCTAGGTCTCAATATATGTGCTCCAGTGGATTTTGAGAAATTAACGTTAAAAAAAAGATATATATCTGTAACAGCGCTCCGCTTCGCGTACTTTTCGCGTTACGGAGCTTTGCGAAGCTGATTGGTTCTCCGGCGTCTGTAAACATTCCAAACAGTCCGTAGCGGCCGCCATCTTGTCTCTCGGTAGGATCGAGAGACAAGAGGAGGCCAAAGCGAAGGGGCAAATGACCATAAGGGGGCATAGTAGATCCTCCCTGACCTCTTAGGTTTGATGTACCATTTTGCCAAGTTTGGTGTAATTCCGTTCAGCCATTCAGGCTGTAGACGTATGTAAATGTCCTATGGAAAATTGCATGGGGAAAACACATTTGAAAGTGTTGAAATTCAGAACCAATTAAAATGTTACTTTGGTTTTGTATTTGTGTGTGATGAAAGTTAATTGGTTATGTATATATCTCAAATGAGAGGAAACCACAGCCATTTTGTGATACTACTGTCTGAGGTACATTTGTGGGGAATTTTTGGTGGTCAATTTCTGGTGTTTGATTTACACAGTACTAACACTTCTCCTACTTTTAAAAAGGTGAGTTGTTAATTTGTAAGGGGAACTATGTTGTACACTTGAAGATAATTTGAAAAATGTTTTCTGTTATTTATTTGCAGTCCTTCTGTTATACTAAATACTTGATAAAGTTAGTTTTATATTATGTATTACTAAAAACGATAAATGAAAGTGATTATTTTTTTCTGCAATTTACAGCAAGCAATTTCAAAATAAAATGGCTCACAATGAAGAGACCGTGGCAATTTCTTTTGAATTATCCACTACATTGATTGAAATTGACAGCACCAATAATGAAATATTGTCACAAGGAGGAGATGACTTGAATGATTTTTTTGATCAATCTGTTGATGGCGAATTTATCGAATGTTTGGAGACCATAGAGTTACAAGAATCATCATTGCAGACTTTTAATGAGGAGATTCCAGATGAGATGATTGAAGAGGAAATTCCTGATGAGGACATGTTACTAGTTCTTTCAAATTTAGAAAATTCAGAAGAATAAATTTATATTTAGAAATCAAAAATTGTTTGAGACATTATTCATTTTTATTTTTTATTTATGAGGTTGTAGCGAAGTGATTGTAGTATAAAATGAGACTTATAGTATAGAGTGCAACATTTTTATGTTACACGGTAAGTTTACTCATATTTACTTCCCTTCTCCCACTATATTATCTCCAATGTGTATTTGACATCTCTTCTTCATCTCCGGCCTCCTTTCTCTCACTGTGTGTCTCTGATGCATCTTACCGCTGCTATTTTGTGTAATTACAGAAGAGAGTAAAATAAAATAGTTCGGAACGTGAAAAGGGGGCAAAGTAGAGTACCCCTCACCCCCTAGGCCTTCTCAGGCGGTCCCAAAAGGATCAGTTTCTGCTTTCCAGAGAGATTATGGTATGAGTTCCATATACCACAATAACTTGCATTACAACATGCAAGATATCTATCTCCTATTACCAACTTTTGGAGATATTCGCGCTAAGCGCGAATATCTCCAAAAACTAACACCTGCCCTGAGCAGTTCTTGGCCATGTTATCCAATGGGAGGTGGATAACATGGCTAAGAGCATTAGCTCGGTAATGCATGAATATCGCTGACTTTTTAGCGATATTCATGCATTGCGGCCGTTTTTTATCGCATTTGCGATAAACCTTGATAATAGCAAGGTTTATCTTCGATAATTTCTGACGATGCTTAGCGGTAAAAAATTCGTTGGTAAGCATCGTTAGCGATAAATATCGCTTAACTTTGGTAATATGCACCAACGTCTGTTAACGTTCGATTCGAAGGAAATGAGGAAGTGTTGAAAAACATTGTTTGCGCCATCTTGCCTTTTTTGAAATGCCACACTTTTGTCGTGCACGGCAGCCATTTTAGATGCCTTGACCAGACCCACTCTCTGCACGCTGTCGATTCGTAGCATGGCTCCCCACCCTCGCAAGCATCTTCCCCAGGCACTGGTTACCCCCGCTCTCTGTCTTATGCATGGGCAATAAACCTCCCCCCATCTGCGCTGCTCTTCCCTGAGAATCACACTCTGTGCCCGCCCGACACCTCCCTTTCGCCCTATTCACTACCGCACCCTCTGACACTCCTCTTCCTCTGTTTCCGATTGTCCAGGCTATCAGCTAGCCCTGCAGATGTAGTTTATGGCCCCAGCTGTAAAGAATCACCCCTCTTCAAAGGAGTTATAGTAGATCAAGGCCCACACCCGATGAGATCCGTCACACCACACGTGTTCCTACTATCTGAAAACCATCCTGTATTGTGATTGGGGAGGGGACCGAGCCTGAAGCGGAAGATTCCAGGGATGACTCTTTGTACATCAAAGTTTTTACATTTATGTGTCACATTAAAAATATATAGCACTCCAACAAAGTAGTAGGATTATAAAACTTTAATAACTTATAAATATATACAACAAAACAAAAACAGTAAAAACATTTAAACAACGAAGAGACCGTGGCAATTTCTTTTGAATTATCCAATACATTTATTGAAATTGACAGCACCAATAATGAAATATTCTCACAAGCAGGAGATGACTTGAATGATTTTTTTGATCAATCTCTTGATGGCGAATTTATCGAATGTTTGGAGACCATAGAGTTACAAGAATCATCATTGCAGACTTTTCATGAGGAAATTCCTGATGAGGACATGTTACTAGTTCTTTCAAATTATGAAAATTCAGAAGATGTTGCCTGGGTGCCGCACTGATTTGGGTATCCGGCGTGGGGCGTCCCGGGGGGTGGATTGTCAGTAGCGGTCTGTTGTGCGAATAGTTCCAAGGCAGCAGAAAGCGCTGAAATCTGGATGTCACGAAGGTGATGTCTAGTAAGTTGCCGCCCAGCAAATAACGGCGTGGGGCGCCGCGGGGGTGAGTGAGTCCAGTAGGCACCACAGCTATACTTACCGGCATTGCAGAATTACTGCTGGGGACAATGCCTGTGCTGTAGCAGGGTCACAGCAGAAACAAAAAGGATTCTGTTGAAGATGTTGTTGGTTTTCAATTTGAAAACAGTTCTGGTGTCAACTGCTATGCTAATGTAGTGGTTAATGTTTTGTTTTCTCTAGAAAATGTAAAAGAGGGGGAGGCAGTCCAAAGTTCTGGTAAAAGGGCAAAGGAAAGGATCGGTGGTTTGAACTATCAGTCAAAAAGGGGAGGGGGTGCAACAATTTTTCCTACCGGGTCACAGTGTGCTGTCACCGGAACTGAGGTCTGCAGGATTCTAGTCATTCAAAGTGAGGCTGGCGCCAGCATGGGAGCGCCGTCGTCCCGCGGATACAGTTTCGTCACTCCACGGGCGATCATGGCAGTCATTCCCCATCGGGGGTGTCTGCGGGGGTCGGAGACTCCCGCGGCTCCTCTAGAATCTTCAAGGTCGTGGAGGACTACGGTGGTGGAGTCAACCAGTGACCGGGCCATTTCTTTATGCTGGGCCCGCTCTTGCCAGGTCGACCGCCATTTTGAGAGTTCGGTAGCTACTGGCGATCGCGGGGTCAAATGAGCGGACGGGCTCCACCCTGCCGGGCGAGACGTTGCAGCATCGCCACAGTGGAAGAACCCTTTTCCGGGCGCCTGGAGCGCTGAGGGTGCAGGTGGGAAGCCTCCACTGGGGAGGCGGGAGAGGCCTGTTCGCACCGTCTCTCCCTCCCAGTGCACCCCACGGCGTCTCGCTTGAGATTTGTTATGGCCGGACCAGGCGATGAGGACGAGGGGGGGGGGGTCGGAGGCATGTGCAAGACATCCCCCTCAGTGTTGTCAAAGCCATTATTGAAGAAAGAAGAAATGTCCCGTCCGTCTTCGGGCCGGGCTTCCGGTGGATGTCGGCCGGACGCCCCTTGCTCTGGCCCCATGAACGGGTTCCTTGGTTTATCGGCTGCAGCCGGATCCCATCGGCCCCGGCCGTTGGTGGCCGGACCGGTAGAGAATGTGGCGGGACTACCTGCAACTGTCAAGGGCCACCGCGGCCGGACTGGGAGAGAGAGGGGAGGGTCGAGGACACGGACATTCCCCCCCCCTGCAACTCTCCAGCGTTGCCAATCCCCCTGGCCGGGTCCCGCTGGCCTCGGCCTCTCCTCCGGCTACACCCTACGTGATGATCTCCTGGCCGAGGCGTGGCAGCAGGACCCGTCTTATATGTGTTGCTTCCGGCTGGGCGTAGCCGAAAACCCGTTGCCCTTTGGAAGTTTCTAGAATGGGGCGGATGTCTGCTGACTTCTATCTTTCCCAGTTTGCCGTTATTTGGCCGTGGCAGGCGGTGGGACAGACAGGTTTTGGGGCAGTGAGGGGCGATGTTTTCAGGTTTCTTATTACAGGCTTACTTCTAACGTTTCTTGTTTCTAGGACAATAATAGGTTTTATCATTACGTATTGTTATCGTTTCTTTGTTTGTTATTTAATAAAAAGTTCATCAGTGGCCTACTGATTTTCGTTTTCCTATTCTTTTCTTTCCAGGTTGTTTCATGCTAAAGTTTCTGTTAACAGGATACAGTGATCACTTCGTTATTATTGCATATGTCCTTTTCACTAGGGGTGCTCTCTGGTCGGGCCAGATGACGTATCTCTAGTAAATGGTCCGGGTGAAACAGGTGCATCAATCAGTGGGGAGTAGATAGGCATGACAGATTACAACGGGGGAGAAAGGTCCGCATTACCTACCCTTTCACTACTTGCAAAGATTACAGGGAATACCTCCAAAAAGAACCAATTCCCAAACAGTCAATGTTTGGGCAAACAATCAATCAATGAGGAATGAAATAGGCACGACGTGTTAAAGGTTTGCGTTACCTACCCTTCACTATCTGCAAAGGGAGAGAGAATATTCCTATTCTTCCTCGTTTGCAGGCAGAAAAGATCCTTAAGAGAACCAACTTCGAACAATTCAATGCTCGATTCAAACAATCAACAAGGGGTACTGTGAACACAAATGGACGCCGCTTATGTACATACACATTGCTATTTTCAACAGGTTGTTCTTAATGTTTCTATTTTAGCGAGGTCAAAAAGAGATCCCATTAGTGGCCTACTGATTTTGCTCGATTCCTTTTGTTTTTTTACACGATTTTTCGCTATCTGCAAAGACTAAACAGAGTATTGCGACTCTGTGCTTGTTTGTAAATAGAGAATGAACCAAAGAGAACAATCAATCAAATGGAGAGAGAAGAAGGCACGACGGATTACAACGGGGGCAAAGGCCTGCGTTAACTACCCTTCACTATCTACAAAGAGAGAGTACTCCTAATAGAAATGAGGGGTGGGGGGGCAGCATTCAAAGCAGATCAGTGTGCATAAACACGAAAATGTTTTTACTTACCACGTACTTGACATTCGACAGCTTATGATATTTGCTATTAAAAAACCATTGAAATTCACTGAAAAAACCATAGGTTATAGACCATATATAGTTAGGAATTAGCATTTACAAAACCTTGAAAATTCACTGAAAAAACCATAGGTTATAGACCACATATCATTAGGAATTAGCATTTACAAAACCTTATTTTACTCACACAAAACCATTGAAATTCCATATATAGTTAGTTGCACTAGCTATATATCGCGCACCCGCAATCCACTGCTGATGATGTCACATATTACATCATTCATGACATGGTCAGTGACATCACTGATGACATCACTGATGACATCTCAAATGACATCACTGATGACATCACTGATGATATCTCATTTGACATCAATGGTCACATCAATGATGATATCATTAATGTGACAATACAATGCATCTCCTCACACTTTAATATAACCTCTGTTACACCCAGTGTTAAATACAGAGTATAATTTTTGAAACCATTGACACACCAATACTAGTTACTACATACGCACTCACTGATTCCTACGTCTACACACACATTCACTCATTCACCCATACAATCATTCATACATACAATCACTCATCTTTACAACACTATCATATGCACTCATACACCTATACAGACACTCACACTCTGCCACTCATCCATGGAGTTACTCACACACCTAGTCAGTCCTGTAAAGAATCAATCACACTTCCATTTTCTAATCTATACAGTTAAACATAGAGTACCTTACATTTTCAAACATATACTAACACATACTTACTCTCTTATACAATCATTGATACAAGTACACATTGATCTGCACAGAGTCACACATCTCCCAGCCAGCCACACATACACTCAGTCTCCCATACAAATACTTGGACAATCAATTAATAACCCATATAGTTACTCATATAGCTACTGATCAACACATGCAGCAGTTTACAGAACAACAGACACAATAATGCACAAATTAAAACAGTTTAGTCACTAACCCATGCACTCAGTGAGACACATTTAATCACTCACTCATACAGTCAGTCACCCACCTACTAAATGCTTCATCCAGACACTTATACATCTACTCATTCTTCAATATGTAAAACATATTTAAACTTTACAGAAACACACAGTCACTGGATGATGTCATCAGTGATGTCATCAGTGATGTCATTTGAGATGTCATCAGTGATGTCATCAGTGATGTCACTGACCATGTCATGAATGATGTAATATGTGACATCATCAGCAGTGGATTGCGGGTGCGCGATATATAGTTAGTGCAACTAACTATGTATGGAATTTCAATGGTTTTGTGTGAGTAAAATAAGGTTTTGTAAATGCTAATTCCTAACGATATATGGTCTATAACCTATGGTTTTTTCAGTGAATTTTCAAGGTTTTGTAAATGCTAATTCCTAACTATATATGGTCTATAACCTATGGTTTTTTCAGTGAATATATATATATTTATATGAAGCAGAAAACTCTGGGTAGTTCTCACGTTTAGGTGTAAAGCAGCTTCTGTATAGAGCACTCTCAACACCAGCAACGCTCACCTCTAATGTCTGTTTTTCTATCAAAGTCTTTAAGTGTAGAATTAGCACAGTGCCATTCACGCCATGATAGAAAGGGACAAAGGCGTTTGCCATTTCTACAGCAATGTTTTTAAACATAGGACTAGCACAGTGTTATCCAAGCCGAGCTGTAAAATGACAAAAGCCTTTTACCACTCCAGGCGTAGTATTACAGCTGTGAATAGGTAAAATACCAACCAAGCCAACCTGAAATTAACAAAAGCAACCCCTGACATGTGTTTCGCTGTCATTACAGCTCTTCAGAGAGGTTTAGCTTTGTCCAGACACAAGGTAGCACCCTGTTTAAGTCAAAACAATACCCTTTCAGGCTTAGAGTGACACATAAATTGTGCAAAAAAGAAGCAGAGAACTCTGAGTAGTTCTCAAGTTTAGGTGGAAAGCAGCTCCTGTATAGAGGCCCCTCAACATCAACGACACTCTAAATTTGCTCACCTCAAATGTCTGCTTTTCTATCAAAGACTTTTATAGAAAAGCAGACATCTGACACTTTAAATAAAACATGCGGGGTAGGAACACATGTAACAGGGGAAGTCCTCATCGGAGGAAAGGAGGAACTAAGGAGGGACTTAGAAACAAATTAACCAACAAACAAAAAACAATTTAAAAAGACACTCAAAGAAGCCAATTAAGTACATAGGCAGAAAATGGTCAGGGCGTCAAGCCCATATTCTGAATACAGCATGTCTCATAGAGACAGCGCAAGCGCTAAGCGAGACCTAGAAATGTTAAAAGGAACACAGCACTCAATAATTCACCACAGAACCTATTTGCACAGTGTGGGGATGAAATGTTAGGGGAGAGTGGTGAAAGATAAATCAGGAATGATAGAGATCAGAAATGAAGGGGAGATGGATGGGGCGAAGGACTGAGACTAAGGCATGAAGAGTAAGTAGTGTGAGATGAGGAATACTGCATGAGGTATGAGGAGCAAGAGATGAGTAGTGAAAAATGGGAAGTGAGGGATGAGTGATTAGGAGTGAAGGCTGAGAAATGAAGACTGAAGAGTAAGAATACAAAACCAAGGATGAGGAATGAGGAGTAAGGGATGAGAGTTAAAGAGCGAGAAATTGTGAGTGAGAGATTAAGACAGAGGTGTGAAAGGTTATTGAGGGAAAAGGGGGAATGAGTGATGAGTAAAGGATGAAGAGTAAGAGAGAAGTGTAGGAAAAGCAGTGAGAGTAGAGAGCTAAGGAATGAGGTGCAAAGGTTGAGAGGTAAGAGGTGTCGGATGATGACTGAGGGTTGAGGCCCGAGCAGTGAAAAAAGTGAAGAGTGTGGGACAAGAAATCTAGCACAAGAAGAAAGGAGTAAGGCATAAGCGTTGAGGTATTAGGAAGAAAAGAAGAGAAGTGAAGGTCTCATAATGAAGAAAGAGAAGTGAAAAAAGAGAAATGAGGGGTTAGGGACAGGAATCAAGAAATGAAGAGCAATAAGTTCAGACTGAGAATTGAGCAATGGGAGATGAAGATTGAGGGATGAATAATCTGAAGTAAGGCATAGACAATAAAGAGGTGAAAATGAAAAGAATGTGCAGTGAGAGATGAGGAATGAGGGATGAAGAGTGAGGTATGAGGTGTGAAAGTAGAAGAGTGTTGGATGAGGTGAGGTACTAGAACTGATAAATAAGAATTGAATGGTGACAAGTGGAGAATGGGGGTTAAGGAGAGAGGTTTGATGAAAGAGGGGTGATCACTGAGTCATGAGGTCAAAGGAAATTGGATATATGGATGAGTGATAAGGAATGAGGAATAAGAACAGAGGCATGTGGCATGAGGTATTAGATTGCCTTAACCCCTTCTACGCTCATGACGAGCTGACGAGCTGAGCTCGTCATGTAATGCGGACTTCCGCAAAAGTCAGCGCACAGCGGGAAAACCGCTAGCGCGCAAGGTGTTAAAATAGACAGGGTGGTGAATATTTTAGCACATCATCATTTGTCAATTGCACTTATCAAGCAAAGCGTAAAGAAAAGGTGAAATCCAAGAGATATAGAATGAGCGATTAGGGGTAAAAGGTGAGGAAGAATGAAGGTAGCATGAGGGAAGAAGGATGAGGTTCCAGAGCTTCTGGAGCCTTGGATTGTTGCTGAGGACCCTCTGGACCCACAAAAGGATCTTCTTGGAAGAAGATTCAGAAGTTTGAGATCATTTGGAGCATTTTTGTCAAAAACCTCCATAACTTGACCGACCTGTCATCGAGAGCCAAGCTGGCGACGTCAAACCGTGACTCGCCCTCGTCATCGTAGTGTGCCATATCACCTTGAATAGTTCTCCTGCCCTTCTCTAATGGAGAGCATAATCAGGGACACCCGTTCCTGTCAGGGGCTAGTTACTCCATCACATCCATGGCACCAAAACAATTCGAGGTGGGAACTGTAAAACTAACAGGCCTTATCACATGCTCAATGGGAGTCTTTACAGGGCCAATGCGAAGACATGACCTTTTTTTGTGCAAAATTATCACATTCCCTAACAAAATATGGTTTATAAAAATACCCCAGCTGGAA
Organism: Lissotriton helveticus; assembly: GCF_964261635.1. Lineage (NCBI taxonomy): Eukaryota > Metazoa > Chordata > Amphibia > Caudata > Salamandridae > Lissotriton > Lissotriton helveticus. Next base: position 44,865,444 of record NC_136065.1, read on the forward strand.
TACCTGAATCATAGACTCTCTTCTGAGTCAGGGAAGCAGGCCAAATAACCTCTGCACTACCTTGTGTGGATCTGAAGTTTATAATTATATAATCACTACAATGATCCTTGGATCCTGACCCCAACCGTGCCACTCTCCATGTGAGCAAAATCTCAGTAGCTATGTAATAGGGGAACTTCCCCTGTGGGGCCAGCACATTTAAACATGTATTAGTCCTGACCCTCCTTCTGATTCATTGATTCACATTCAACTCAGGAACTCCTACCAAAACAAGTACATAAAGCCAAGATACTGTGGTGAAATCAGTCACTGTTTGCCTCTGCAGATTTATATAGCGCAAACTCGACCCAAAGGTATTGGACCGCTTTACATGAGCACCAGTTACATACACAGGACACTTTTATGTTTTTGGTAGGCACGATGAGATTAAGTGATTTGCCCAGAATCACAGGATGTGGAGTTGACCCCGAGGCTCCAACCTTGGTTTCTCAGCTCCAAGGTCGGCAGTCTAGCCGTGAGACCACTCCCTCTCCCCTAAAGGACAAGAGGCCTTATTATCTCCTAACACTTTTGATATGTGCAAAGTACCCACAACTTCAGTCCCTTTACCATGGCTAGTTACAGCATCTCTAGGTAAAGTGGCTGTGTGGCTGTGTGGCTAGTGCTAGAGTCCTTAAACAGTTTGAGTGGCAGCTGGAGGTCATAATCGGGGCACCATACTCTGCTACTGGTATTGAACATACAACTTGCTTTTGTTGGGATCAAATGCATTTGAGACCCTTTTCAATGGGTTCCAACTGCACTGTCAATGAGGAAAGTTCTTTATGCAGATATTGTTTAATTTTTCCAAAACAGGAGTCCATGAGGTCCACTGCGAAAGGAGGTGTAAGCATGGTCCCCCCTAGGCGGGAATTATAAGGGTCAATAATGTTCGAGTCAGCATATGAGCTAGGAAGGGCTAGAGGGAACTGAGACGTGTGCTGCTGTTAGGCCGTTTAGTGGCTCAAGAAGGTCGAGATGTAACTTTCAGGCATGCCCCTGTTGGATTAGGGGCCGGATTTGCCTCGTTATCACTGGCTTGGTTGTTACCCAACCACAAATGGTCCACTGTAGTATTTGTACCAGTTGGGCTGTATGATAAGGAGCCGTCCAAGCTTGCATCATTTGGGATTCCCAGAGACAATGTCCTCTTAGTCAGGGATATTTCTGTGGAAATGATCCCCATAGCCCTCTGCAACATTTTATCGATGCTGGTATTTTTAGAGGGAGAAGGTGCTTTCGCCTCAACCTCCTGGGGTTTACGTTTGCCCATTGTACTTTGGCGTTCTCAAAACCTCAAGATCACCGGGCTCTGATGGGTGTAGAACATACCCGTCCACGGCCCGTGCAGCGGGAGTTTGGGGATTGCTTTAAGCGCTAAATAGGTTCCTACCCCTAGCCGCAGATGCAGGTGCGCGCCTCCTGCAGCGATGGCAGCGAGGATGTGGAGTCCCCAAAGAGTAAAATGGGGGAGGGATGGAGGCATTATGGGAATGTGTATACACACTGATTCCAGGACAAAAGCTCCAAATGTAATAGTATCCGAATGTGCTATCGCGGCTCTATTTCAGCTTTGATGAGCGCTCGATAACATGGCGGTGCGCAATTTGCATCCTGGCTGAACACGGGCTGCGCGCTGAATCCGCATCCTTCCAACCCTCCCGATATAGGCGGGAGGCCACCGATTTCAAGGCTAGTCTCCCGCCTCCGGATTCCTGCAGAGTAAACCCCGATTCCTCTGTGGGCTTCCCCGGACAGGCACCGTTTATGTGTGACTCCAAGTATCCCCTGCCAGTGACCTCCTCGTCCTGGAGGCCAGTGCACGCTTGTCACGCTCTCTGCTGGCCATGGCACTCTCTCCGTGCCATGGCCTAAGGCAGCAAATAGGCCTCGCCTAGTGTGTACAAGTGAGTGGATTCTGGAAAAGGGCGGTAAGCTGTGTAGTCAGGGAGCGGAGAGTCTTGAAGAAAATACACTGACAAGGGTGAAAGTTGCAGAAACAGTGATTAGCTCTCTGGTGCTCAAGTGCAGCGAGGGCAAGCACTTCTTCCAAACATGCTCACTAGTCCAGCTAACCAGCCCTTAGCGACGAGCTGGACACATGTAGACCCCAAAGGAGCTCAAAAAGCACACTAGTGTTCAGAGGCAGCAGGGTCCTGTTGTGTGCACCTATTCAAATAAATCTGCAATTTGGAAGCAATTTGGAAGCCGTTTTTATGACCCTGTGAAGAAAATAAAAGTAGATGCTTTGGCCCCAAAGCTAATAAAACATGTATTGACGTGATGCGAGAACTATATTTGCTGTCTGGTAGTGGTATCTTGGCAGACACTTCTGTAATGGCCCGTGGAGTGAAAAGCGTTCAATGTGATCCTAATCAGCTGCTGTCCTTATATTAGTTTGTAAAATGTGTACCGTGGCTCTGTGTTCAGAAAAGTGGTCTTTTTAAACCAGACTGCTTACGTCCTGTAACGATATAAACAATGGACATTGAGGCGGGTCCCTTCCAGGCAAAAACACTAATTGATTTCTGAATAATGAGTGTAAAAGGGTAAAGGTAATCATGTTGTTTACATTTCACATGCTTTACTTATTCTTGCATTCACTATCTGTTTGTTTTTTCTAGGATGGTGGTACTGTCTTTTTCCGGCAGCATATTCCTCTTGTCTAGTGCATAATTTGAATTGAGTCACATCCAGGTGGTTATAGCGGGGCACTATTGGGTTGAAGCTGAAGGCAGTGTGAGTTTCCCTGTGGGGCAGTCTGGTGTTCAGTGGAGAGAGGATGTGGCAACATGGCCAGAGCTGCCAAATTTAGAACTGAGGAACCAGGCTCGTCCTTCATAACCAGTCCACCCGAACACTCTCCTGAGGGAGCAGATTCCCGTGCTAGACTTTAGAAGGCCCCACTAGACCATAGAAGCCCTGGTGTCTTAGCAGCAGCACGGTTAACCTAGTGGTGGCAAGTGTGGGTTAACCTTGAAGGACTGTCCACCACAACCCACACTGAAGTGCACCTCCAGTCTTGCGGGCAGGCGGAAGCAGCGTACCCTAGAGCAACAGTGACTCTGTCCCTGTGGTCACAGGACCCTTGAAGCAAGTCCGCCTCACACATTGGTACCTCCATTGGCCTTGTTTCATCAGTATTAGTGCAACTCACCACGGATTGGGAATGCAGGATTTGCCTGCAAACCAAACTACGGGGCATATTTACAAGAACCTATCGCCACTACAGCGTCTCTTTCAGTGATGTTGTGATGGCGATAGTGGCCTCGCCTTATTTACAAGGCAGCGCTAAGCCACTTAATTTACCTTAACGCTGCCTTGTAAATAAGGCACCCTCTCACGCTGTATTTAGCGTGAAAGGGTAGGGGGAGGGCAATGGGTGTTGCGGTGGAATGCCCACCGCAACACCCATTGATTTTGATGCTGCACCCTATTTACAAGGGTGGCATAAATATGAGGCAGTGCCAAAATTAAGACCAGGTAAAACCTGGTCTTAAACAGGCAAAACAAGACGGAATGCTTTATTTCTTCCCGTTTTTGCTGTTTCCATGTGTGCTGCCTTGTGCAGCACACATAGGAACAGCAAATTGTCTATGATTGTTTATGTTCAGAAAGATACCCCTTCCTGCACATAATTAACAATTTTGAAAAAAATGACATTTTATAGCTTCTGTGTGTGCCGCATTAAGTAGCAAACATACAAGTTACAAAATGGCATTCAAAGATTGTTCATGTGCAGGTCCCCCTTCCTGCACATAAACAATCTTCCCCTCAACATGGACACCCTTGCCCTATGGTGCGTTGACGCTAGGCAGCCAAAGTTGGTGCCGGCGCACGTGGAAATGCATATTCTACTAAATATGGTGCAGCCCTGCGTTTAAAAGTGATGACCGCTTTGTTCGCCATAAATTGGCAGGGTATGCTCAGACATGAGTCCCTTGCTCACTTTGCCACTGGATTTAAGCAAGCCTGGCTGAAGACGGCTGGAATGCCAGAAACCGGTCTTAGGAAGCTTGTTTCCGGTCCAGGGAAGGCATGGCTTGGCAGTTCGGGCTGGACTGTTCCCATGAGGCACAGGGTCAGACTGATTTGCATATGGCCATGTCTGAACTGGGGTGACAGAGTGGGCTAAAGAACGGTGATGGATTAAACCCAGATCTGTTGACTGGGTGTGAGTGTTTGATTGGTTCAGATGCTCCGTCCATCACCACCCCCTTTTGTACCGCTTTAAAAGTGATGAAGCGTGTCGTTGGCCTTCTTGGTCCTAACGATAAGCGTCACCCTTTATTGTAAATATGCCCCTACATTCACAAACTTCATGGTCTCTTTGCTTCATGCACAATGTGAAATGTCAAATAAATACTAGAAATTGGGATGTTTTGCTCTTCTGGCCGTACCTCTGACTCCGCCCCTGACCCAATCCTCAAGTTATTTCCTCCCTCTGATTCGCCACAGTTCTACATTTTCCCCCAACTTTGACCACTGCATGAACCCAGAACTCAGTGGCAGCTCCGCCCTGGTAGAAGTAGTGGGCTGCCGGCTGCCACCTCTCCTCCCTCCTCTTTCATCTGTGTGAACCTCAAGCAGGATGCACCCAGGCTCCCCTCTTACAAGAAATTGTTTCTATACAACGACTATGACAGTCGTTGTATAGAAACAATTTCTTGTAAGAGTGTGACTTATACAAACATATAAAGAGAATATATAGTCACTTACAGGCTTTCTTTTCATTGATTGTAAGAAGTTGCCTTTTTCTTTTCAGAGGGGGATTGAGTTGTTGTTGTTTTTTCTGGTTTGAAAATCAAATAAGAAGTAAAAAACTCTTGGATAAGTAAGTGTTGTTCGCACCCGACAGAACCAATTTCTTTTGAACTATCAATTACCCAGGTTCTGAGGGACACAGGGTCAACCCCGTTGTTTTTTTATAAGGAGATAGATTATAGCCTTCCTCCACCTGCATCTGCAAACAAAAGTTCTGATGCTGATTTGTCCAGTCTATTAGTACATGAAGCAGAAGTTGCAGGATCACCCTGTTCTGTTCCTGCGTTAGTAAATGAACTGCTTCCAGATACTAAAGACTTCAGCTTTTTTTCCGGAGAAGGAAAAAAATGAGGAAACGCGACAAAGCTCTCCTGATGAACACTCAGTGGCAACACCTCCATTGGAAGCACAACAGTCTCATTTAGGACGTTTCACTCTCACCATTAGATAAAGATGAATCCTCTGCCCTGAAAGCTCAGCCAACAGCTGATAATTGACATATTCTTGCTGATGCCGACGCTGCACAGCTAGATGCTCCGCGGGTGTCTACTGTATGGAACAAGTTAACAATCTATAGTCCACCGAGAGCAAGTGGGCAGGAGCCCAGAGGCACTCCCATGTCATGAGGGGAGAAAATTATACGAGAGACTACATACCTAAGCATTAAAGCTGTGAGAAATATACAATCACTCAGAAACGTAATGCGCAAACATGCCGGAGCTCCCTATATTATGCACTATATGCAAAAGCTCGTAGCACCGTGAAACACCCGGAAATATACAAAGCGGGGCGCTAACACACCTCGAAAGAGCAAAGAGTATGAAGATCCTTCAAATCTTATGCGCTTATTAAGAAAATGCACAATAAATATCATTGCAGTCCATTATCCAAAGCTGACTGTGGGCCAGGATCACATATAACGGAAACATACCAACAATGATACATCATTCCTAGACAATGTGCCTGGACTTGGACACACGTCCCTTCTCTTAACAGATCCCAGGATTGGAGGAGGTGCAAGGGAACAAGCAGTTGCGGGAGGGAGGTAGTGGAAACGGAGAAAGTGCAACAAAGGGAAAAGCATTGACGAGGTTGGGGGAGGGGCTAAACACTAAAAGAGGCATTACCATGCATGCCAGGGACAAATGGTGACAAAGAATATGAGACAGACAATGGAGTGAGCAAATGGGAAGCACGTGGGCGGGCTGAGGGCCACATATTCAATACAGCAGTCTCTTTGAGACAGTACATGCACTGTCTAGCCAAAACCTAAAAAAAACTTAGCGTGTGAGACTCAGTCGCACCAACGATCCCTGGTCCAGAGCAGAAATGAATATACTACACCTGTTGCAGTTCCTGCAACGGGTGAGTGCTGCTCACATCAGAGGAAGGACCTGTCTGTGCTGGCTCCCGAGACTGATGAGATGCACAAAAGAAATACCCTCCAAATAAATAGAAGAGATGAGGGTTTACTACTCTAGAGTATTGCTCGAATACTTGGTGAGTGTTTGCCAACCACGCAGTACGTCGGACAAATGGGGAGAATAAAAATACGGGCATGTTACACACACGCAAACAGTTTGGAACAGCAAAGAGGGAGATTTTGAAAACAAAAATCGAACAAAGGTTTTTTGCCCCTGTGCCCCTAATGAAGCAGGGACAATTTCAAGATGGAGACCACTAAAATAATGTCATCTGTATCTTCAGAATCAGGAGTTTCCAAGTCTGTTGGCATGTATGTGTCAGTGCGGATTAGGAGCTTGAATAAATATGGGCCCGCAACCCTGTACATTTGGACTTCCATTTGTCCCTATCTATAACCATTTTGGTCTTGGGCACAGAGGAAATGTCAACTGTACTCGAGCGAGCGTCAGATAAAGAACTATAATGCCCCTCCTGCCTGCTGTTTACATTTTGAAAAACCAGCCAAGTAGTATCATGACATGTGCGTCTCCTTCAGCCAGCCCTAACTGTTTATTACACTATACATTGTGAGCATTGGAGTTTTATTTTTAGAATTAAAATATGGCCTTAGATATCACAGCATGCTTAGCACGGTAGCCCAAAAAAGCCAGGACTTGGGGGTTCTGCTGACAGGGACTGCTCTTGTGTGAGTCGGACACGTTCTCTCTGCCTTTCACAGCGTTTTCTCTGTCCTCCTGACAGGTACAGAAAAAAAAGTATATTTACATTTCTGATATCTGATCCTGCCGCATCACACGTGCAAGTCCCACAGATGAGAATAGACTGGATTCAGGCCTCATTTGAAGTCAATGGGAGAAAAACATTCTCCCGATTATTTTTTAAAAAACCTCCCACTTTCCTCTTCTAAAATATTGGCATGAATGTGAGTGTTTTGATAGTATGCACTCATCTTCAGACCCTCATTGCGGCATTCTGTCTGTGTGGCCACCATGACTCCTACCTCAGGATAGGGGTTAAATGCTTTTCAGTGCTGACCGAAGCATTGAGACATACCTGCTGCCGTCACTCTCCCTGCAAAGCTGTTTACTAGCCCTCTCTAACCTTTCTATAATTGCTTGGCCTCCCGAGCATCAGGTGTTTATTCTTAGGAGGCACGCTGGGTGTATGAGGACCTCTCAAGCTGCTGCCTGGCACCACCGGGGTGTCACAGGACTTCCATCCTCTTACCATCGCCAGTGGAGGCATTGTTTCTACTAAGTTGCTCCTGAAGAAAGATAACACTGGAGGACCCTTGATGAGTTTACTCTACTTTCCACAGTGCTCTCTGTTAATTATATGCACCCAGCGGGGGTCCCTTTAGGGATCCAGGGCTATGCGCCCCCTTGTTTTACCAAGACTGAATAATAAACTTCTTTTCACTTTGCTATAAAAAGAAAATGCTGTATAGCAGCAGCTTAAGGCATCTCTGTTAGAGACTGTTGGAAAATGAGGCAGTGTCTGTGAGGCCTGCACAAATACCATGTCTACATTTGTCCTTCAATGGGAACCAAACACCCCATTGTAGCGCTTGACTCTCAGAGAGTAGTGTTGCAGAGCAGTGTAAGGCTTACTCAAGGGAGGTGGCGTGGGCTAGTAATCACCATTTACCAGCACTCAGAACTAACGCTCAATAATCGATTGTCCAGTCTGTACTATGCTTTATAAAAGGAAGAGTGCATTTATTAAACACACGCTACTCAGTACCATGCAACAATTTACAAATATACATAAGCTGTTGGAATTACTTTGTGGCATTGCGTAACATGGGGTCGAGTACCACCACTCCGATATATGCACATCATCTTGCCCCCAAATGCAGTAGGTTGACCATAACCTAGTGTGAGGGCCCTGCCCACTTGCACCATACCAGTGGCGACCTACCCCATTATGTCAACAAGCATATTTAATGGGAACACCTGCCATAGTGACACATAACCCTGACTGAGCCTCTTATACTGACCATACAGTATATACCCCTGAATCATAGTGGCTAACAATCTGGGCTGTTCATCACTTAATGCAGTAGCAAGAATACATGTGTAGGCCTCACTTAGAATGACAGTAGTTATCATATTTGGTCACATTGATAATTGAATGAAATTAAAGCCCCTAAAAGGCATCACAGTTATAATCATAGGATTAAGCATGTACAACCAGGCAGGAATGCCTAGCAACCTAACCCACTTTGTTTATGTCTTCACATTATGCATGTGACTTCCAGTGCCCAAAAGAAATGCTATTTGTAAATGCACCACCTGTGCAAGTACACCTACCCACATCTATGGGGATCACCTCATTGACAATCCATGTTTGACACTGCACACTTCAGTGCAACTCTAAGCAGAAGTTTCTGATAATAGAACATAAGTTCCAGCATGAGGTAGGTTTTAAAACAGAGATGAACCCTTGCGAGGTAGTCTCCTTTGAGTCCCCCAGAGACTGAGAGTGGGGACATTCCATTTTTGTACTGGGGGAGTCTGCGTTGCTCCTGCAGCTCCCCCTGCACCTTTGCATGCATTTTGTGATGACCTCACACCACCAACAAGCCGGGTTTCTCTGCAGGCCTTCCTGGGCCCTGCAGGGAATTTTCGGGCATTTTCCTCATGCACAGTGAATAACAGAGCAGCTGCTCCCCCGCTGCTCAGGGAGAGCGACGCTGCCATCGTTGGTGGCCTCACGCCGCTTCTGCACCTTGTAGCGGGCCTGGTCCAACCCGGGCCCCTTTCTTCACAGGTGAGGGATTGCAGCTTGGGGACCCCACCCCAGCTGCTCCTGCCTTTTCCATCCAGCCCGCACCCTTGTGTGCAGCTGTGGGAGCCAGTGTGTCAATCTGGTCTGCCTGCTCCTGCAAGCAGACATGGAGGCTGCTGCTGGCCCGGCAGGACCTTCTCCCCCAAATTCCTTCTACCACGGGGGGCCCAGCAGCACTCCCCCCTCCTTCTGGCATCACTGAGGCCTGAAGTTGGGGGTCCCGAGCCCCTAGGAGGTCTCCACGGGGAGCGCAACGGCGTCGGGGGCAGGGTAGGCTCCTGGCCCCGTCCTGGGCACCTTCACCACTTTCTCTTCTTCTGGGGGCAGACCACGGGCACATCTAAGACCGGCGGCGGAGACCCACTTACTCCATCATCGGTCTGCTCAGAGGCCAAAGGTTGGCTACTTTCTGGGAGGCATATCTCCAGGGGACTGATTTTCACCATTCTGGCCTCTTCGTGCTCCTGGTGGCCAGCCCTAGCTACTTTGAGCATTCTTCACCACCCTCGTGGCCCCACTATAGGGTAGGCTTGGCAGGGAGCGGTCTTCACTAGCTCCCAGGGCCAGTCTTTCACCTGGCTCTCCTTCTGGGCCTCTCTTCTCCTTGCGCAGAGGCCCAGAGTTCTCTTCACTGGCCCTGAACTCCCTGAAAGGCGCAGTCCAGGGTCCTAGGACTGTCAGGAGGTTCCTCCTGACAACTGCCCATTGCTCCAGGCTCTAGCAGGAAGGCCCTTCTGCCCTATTCTGCAGTGATACATCACTTCTTGGCCCCTGTTCCCTACTTCCCGAACAGGCCTCTGGGATACTTAAAAATGGCATCGTCCAGGGGTCTCATGCCACATGGTCTCTGAAAAGGCCCCTTCCCCCTTGCTGCCTTCATGGCCCGGGCCCAGAGCAGCCCTGGTGCCTGGCACCAGGTGAAAGCTGCTGATAGATAACCTGCAGCTCCACCCCAAAAAGTCAAAGTGAGGACTGTGAGTGATAAGAAGACAGAGAATGAATGAGTGAGGGAGACAGACAGGGAGTGTAACTGAATGTTACTGTTTGTGAGACTGAGTGAGTCAAGTCTGAGTGAGTCAGAATGAGTGGGACAGGGAGTCAGTGGGAGGGAGAGAGTGGTTGAATGAGTCAGAGTGAGCAAGAAGGATTGTGTCTGAGTGAGGTTGAGTCAGAATGGCTGGAGACCTTTGGGGTTTGCAGAGGTCTCTCAGTGGCAGGATGAGACAGTCTTTACCGATTGTCAAGTTTGGCAGTGGCGGGTAAGTTTTCACGCTGAAACGTCTACAGCAGGTTCTCTGTTCTTGGGGTCAACAGCTCTTCTTTGCCTTTCTCTTCTTACGCCCATCAAAGTTCAGGGCTTTGGGATGCTGCTTGAATACTAAATGTTGGGGCAATAAATGTAGTGCCAGGTAATGGCCATTGGGCCATCTACCTTAGGTTGACTACACCCTCTATATGACCCATCCCACTGGGTAATGGGCATGCCCCTAACATGACGATTTCCCTCCAAATCAAGATGGAGGGGACTGAAAATGTGTTTTACCTCGCCTGCTACTTCTTAGGGGAGGTGCTAGCTGAAGGTGGGCATACCTCCTATTCTTTCTAGTTTTCCCACCAGTCCTTCCTCCAAGAGTGAGGCCATGACAGGAGGGTTGGCATCCTACACTAGTTGGAGCTGCCTCGGTTACATTTCAAAGATGGCATGGCCTTTGAATCTTCCCACCCTGGAAGGCTGTTCCCCCCCTGGGGGAGGTGTGAATCACCTCCGCCCAGAGGAGACGTTGTTCCCGGCCTCTGAGAGCGCAGGCTTTCACCCCTTGAAGTCAGGTACACATCTAGGGGTGGCGGCTGGCTGGGAATGGTCAGTAACCACACAAGTAGTCTGTAGGTTTTCAGGGTGCACCTGATGTTCTGTGCCAAACATCTGTTCTCTCGTCTCTTTAGAGAGAAAGCGGGCTCAGTGTAGCTGTGCTTTAAGGATAGCAGATCTAGCTCCTTGGGCTTCTCCATGGCCCCTCATCAACCTCAGTCAACCTCCTGCCACAGAAGGGGTTTTTAACCGCATTCATATTTTCCCAGCCTTTTTGTAGCCTTGGATCACAGTTCACACATGGACCAGAGACCATGTGGGAGAAGTAGCCAAAGTACACCTCCCCAAGCAGCTGCAGCCTCCAAACCCCTTTAGTTTACCCTAAGGCATGATAGGCCATCACCTGCACCACCGGAGTTTGGAAACATCCGACCATTGTGTTTTACAGATTGTAAAAAGGGGTTACTCCATCCCCTTTATGACAACATCTACACCCATGTCACCCACTTACAAACAGCTGACGGAGGACCACCTCTCCTTGTTCCATCTGGAAGTGTTGACTCCTGGGTTCAGGGTCCCAATATTTATGCTTCATTTCTCTTTGTTCTCTTGTGGCAGAGGGACTCTGTGCTCAGTAAAAACCAGTTCTGTCCTCTCTGGCCCAGCTTCCCGGCAGAAGGTGGAGACAGCATTGTCCAAGGCAGACCAGACCTATTCAGGTGGAGGGAAATCTCCTCCCACTGCTCTAAATGCAACACAGGTCTATTCACCCCAGCACTGACTCATCCAGGAGAGGCAGGACACACCTCAACCCCCCAGTGGCTGTCTGAAAAGAATGCACACCCCAGCCTCTGTCACTCCAAAACCAGACAGTCAATCCACAAACCAGCAGAGGAACACAGGATGACTAAGCAAGAAAATACCCACTTTCTGAAAGTGGTATTTTCAAACACACAATACAAAAATAATCATCTTTACCAAAAGATGCATTTTTATATTCTGAGTTAGGGATACCAAACTCCACCTTTCTATCTTGTCCAAATGAAAAGTTATACTTATAAGATATTGTAAATAAACTCCACTTCTATCCTTTGGGAAAGATAGCCTTTCAATTGTGAAAGACGAAAGTCACTGCATTTCACTATCAGGACATAACACACATAGTAGTACATGTCCTACCTTTCACCTACACTGCACCCTGCCCATAGGGGTAACTTGGGGCTACCATAGGGGTGACTCACATGTACTAGAAGGGAAGGTTAGGCCTGGCAAATGGGTGCACTTGCCAGATCGACAAGGCAGTTGAGACTGCAAGCAGATGCTTCAGTGGCAGGTCTGAGACAACTTTTGAAAGGCTGCTTGTGTGGGTGACACAGTCAGTGCAGCAGGTCCACTAGTAGCAATTGACTTACAGGCCCTGGGTACACACAGTGCACTATACTAGGGACTTAGTAGTAAGTCAAACAAGCCAATCATGCAAACACCAATCCATATGCACAATTTACATAGGGAGCACTTGCACTTTGGCACTGAACAGCAGTGGCAAAGTGCCCAAAGTATCCCGACCAGCAAAAACTAAATCCAGCACCACCGCAAAAATACAGGAGGCAGAAAAAAAAGACAGGGGAAAACCATGCTAAGAATGCTAGGTCTAACATTTTCTCCATTTATTAACTATGAAGACTGCTTTTCTATTGCCTATTACAAATTGGCCAGAAGGGGCAGCGAATTGCAGGCACTCTCTGTACACATTCCCTACAACATCTTCGAGCTGGAGAATCTGGTAATCTGGACACATGATTCCTTCTTCCTGAGGGTTGTGAGTCCTTTCCATGTAGGCCAGAATATCACACTGCCTAACTTCTTTTGTCCATCTCACACTTCAAAGGAGGAGAGACTCAACCGTCTGGACGCAAAAAGAGAGTGGTAGTTCTACATTGATCGCACTAAAGAGTTCCAGGTAGACGATCAACTCTTTGTGGGGTGCCTTGGGGCTAAGAACGGGAAGGCTGTACTGAAATGGACCATCTCAAGAGGGATAGTGCTCTTCATAAATATCTGCTATGCATTGGCCAAGTAGCAACACCCTGAGGGCTTACATACGTATTCCACCAGAGCCAAGGCGGCGATCACTGTCTTAGCCCAAGGAGTCCCTGACCTGAATATCTTTCAGACAGCAACATGGGCATCTCTACACATGCAGGTAACCAAGCATTACTGCCTGGACAGTCAGGTCCATTGTGATGGGCACTTTGTCTGTTTGGTCCTGTAGGACATCTGGTTAAAATCAATCAGCTTTTCTACCCACCTCCTTGGAGGCATTGCATGGGTTTTCTATTCTAAGATAAGGACTCTGTGGCTAGTTGTCTCTATCAGATGAACAAGTTGCTTACCTTCAGCAACGCCTTATCTGGTATAGACACTATGTAGCTGCAGATTCCTTACTGGCCAGCCCATCCTCCACGCTTGCAGAACTGATTACAGTGTTAGGGTCACCCTTATAAGGGCCTTAGAATTTCAGTCCAGTTGTCAGTCTTCATTGTGGACCTGCATTCCTAGTGTGGAAAGTTGCAAAAGGAACTGACAACAGGGCTCCGAGTGGCATTTATATAGACATCATGCATCTCATTGCCGGTGCAGACACCACTGACACAAAGCTGATCAACGCCACCTACCCCCACAAAGGGTTACTGCTTGAAAACTTCTGGATCTAGTCTGATGCCTCTGGAATATTGTAAGGAAAGGAATCTGCAGCTTGATAGAGTCCCTACCAGAGAAGGCTTTACCAAAGGTAAGCAAGTTGTTATTCTGGTAAGGAACAGACTACAATGGTTAGAAGGGGCCAGGTAAGCAATTGCAAGAGTAGAGGGGTGTGGCAGGGGAGAGATAGATACGGAGGTCATGTCTCATTGGGACCAGGTGATGAAAATTACATTATCGTGGAAAAAGAAGGTAGGAAGCATGAGAGTGTCTAAGAGTGAGTCACAAGAACACAGCAAAGTAAGGACAAAGCATGAACTGATATAGAGAGAAAATGGCACAAGCAAAGAATAGAGAAGGAAATGGAAAAACAGACTGCATGGGATACACCCAGTATGTGCAGGAGAGTGAAATAAAGAAATTACACAATATTAACTGGAGGCCAGGAAGAGAAGTCTACAAGAGTTCATAACCTGTTGAGGTGGGTTGAAGCAACAACACCAGGATGGGGTACACATGGGAAGGTAGAAGACTAAATGCGGGGAATAGATCCAGGTAGGAAGGGGATCCAAGGAGAACTGGTACATGCAAGTGCACAAGAATGTGGGAAATGGACAAGTCAAAGTGGTCAAGGCTCTGTAGGGCAGAGGACTGAATGGAAGAGGTAGCCTAAGCACGCAGAATACTAACCACAACACCAGGGAAGCTGGCACAAAAGAAACAACATGTTAAATCGAATGCGAGAGGCTGAAGGAACCAGATACTCCCATAAGTTCCCCTCAAAATTGTCTGCAAAGCCTATTAACTGAACGCAAAGTTGTGGAATGTGTGCTTTTGAAAGTAGATTGAAATGAAAACTGTCATAGGACCCAACATGGATCCAGGTAGTAGGAGGCACCTTCCAGTCAGCATCACACCCCACAATCCATGGTTAAAAAGGGGAAGACACAACTGTGCCAGTAGGCTCAGATCTAGGGGCAGGTTTACTAGAAAATTATGTAACATAGTGCAGCAAGGCAAGTTTCTATGCTGTGTTTTGTGAGTGGAGTGGGAGAGAGCTGAGAAGGGCCATATTTAAACTGTATGGCATGCTTCAGCTCTCAAGTGCTTGCACACTTGTTACTGCTTAGCAACAACGCATTATGCTAGAAGGGGGGCTGTGTTACGGCAGGAATGTTTATGTGCAGTATCCTACAAAAAACATTTTCTTCTTTCTATATGTGAAAATGTGGGAAGAATTTTGTCTCATTCTGTTTCTGTTCGCATTGAAGCAGGAGAAAAGGACATCTTCCCTTGTCCTTAGCTCTCTTTTAGCTTAATCACCTGTGGAAGAAAAGCCTGGCCCAGCCTTGCCCCGTTTACGATGCCAGCATCAGTGCAAACCATGCCTTATGACCTTACAAGAATTAAAGTTCCCCTAGCTAGCTAGATACTCACTGCATAAGTAATGCAGGGCATTGGAAGAAATATGTGTCTGTGTTGATCTCTATATGCAAAAAGAGAAGATTTAGAATTATGATTACTAAAGAAGTCTTTTCTGTCCCTCTCCTTCCTGAAGCACATAACAGTAGACTCACAGAGAGCACGAGACTAGCCAACTATTGACAACCAGACGCTTTCACAGGATGGCATTGCATAAAAAATGAGGGGCATTTCCTCAGATAAAAGAGTGTTGTACATTTAAATATCAGGGCCCCCTCACCAAGCTGGATACACCAAGTAGATTGGCCCTGCTCAGGCCTGGAAGTATTGAAGTTTGAAATAATCCAAAGTATTTTGTTTTCTGAGGAATTTCAATCTCACACTCTGGAACTGCCAATCAAATACTTTTTGCCTTCCGTCCCCTTGAAACTTTGGAGAAACGTACCCAAACTACTTGTAGTGCCTGAACTACAACAGGAGGACACTTATCAGGTCCACAGGACCCCATGTGGAGTAGTTTTAGACTCTATGGGGCAGATTTATCAATGGGTTGCATTGCCTTTGCACCATACAAGGGGGCGCAAGGGCGACACAACTACTAATTCAGATTTATCAAGCCATGCAAAGTCACCGTGCGTGGCTTGATAAATATAGACTAACAAAATACAGCACAAATTGCTGTGCTGCATTACTCTGCCCCAGGGAGGTGGTTAACGTCTGGAGCGTGGGTTTTCCCATGCATCCACCAAAGGATTTTGGCACATACCAAGATTTACCATTACTAGTAGACCTGGGAATGGGGCAAAATGATATGTCTTCCCAGGTCAGACGTAACGACTAGGGCTGGGCGTAGTTCGCAAAGTAGTGCTATGCGTAGCTACGCGAACTGCACTTCGCACTACGCGAGCTACACGTTGCACTTCACGAACTACGTAGTAGCATGTTCTCACTGTGCAAGATGTCATTTTCAATGATTGCACAATGCGGACAAGCATCCGGCACTGCAATCATTGAAAACGGCATTTGCACAGTGCGAGCTGTACCTTTCTGCCACTTGAGTAGATTTTGGACTCGAGCTGCAGCTTTCTCAACGCAGACTGGTAGTTTCTCATCGCGAGCGGTCGCGAGCATGCACAAGCTGAACCTGAAATAACGTGGCCGGGCATAGCGCAAACTGCAGTGTAAAAACACTCCAAAGTCCCCTCACCCAACAGAGAAACAACACAGAACCGTCCCGAGGGGGAAGACTCACCACGGAGAACGGGACACAGATGCCAGAGGGACCACCCGACGACCTGAGGAAACTGCACACCGCCGCCAGACAAGGCCTCTGGACGACCGGCCAGAGGACATAGAAACGGCGTCAGGGTGAGGGGACGGCGGCCAAAGAGGCCGCTAGGTGGGCGGGGGAGGAATATATACTCTCCCCCGCCCCCAACAGGCCGGATGTGACGCTCGGGACCCTCCGAGCCTAAAAGAGCTGGGCTGCCCCCGTGTGCCATCCTGTGACACTATGGGGGCCGCCCGTCATGATTGCACAATGCGGACAAGCATCCGGCACTGCAATCATTGAAAACGGCATTTGCACAGTGCGAGCTGTACCTTTCTGCCACTTGAGTAGATTTTGGACTCGAGCTGCAGCTTTCTCAACGCAGACTGGTAGTTTCTCATCGCGAGCGGTCGCGAGCATGCACAAACACTCGCAATGAGAAACCTGACCTCCAAACGTTGAGAATCTCGTCGGAGGTTTATTTTCCATGCTCGGGATCACAAACAAGGAAAAAGTCTTGTAGGGATATCATTTTGCTTGCTCGCTTTTCGCCAACTTGACGTTGAGGACCGCGAGCAAGCAAACATTGATCACTGCACTACACTTCGCTATGCTACGCATGTTTGCACTGTGCTACGTGCAGTTCACGTAGTGCGAAGTTGCGCAAACTTCGCAAACTACGCGAGCGTAACATAGTGCTTTGCCCAGGGTTACTAACGAGGAGCAATATTTTTATTTCTCCTCTTCTGTTCCTACATAGAAAGAGGAAATGCCTCAGAGGATTGTTATGGTGCAGGAAGGTGCCTGTTCCTGCTCAAAACAATCTTGTCTGCAAAGCAGACACCAATGCACTACGGCGCAAGGATGCCTGCATTGAAGCTTGGCAGCACATTGTGCGCCAGTGCAAGCAAGTACAGAAATGTGCCATATTATGTTAAATATGGTGCAATCCTGGCCTTTCTCTTTCACCCAGCAGGGTGGCTTGCTGCACTGCTCTGCGTGAAATAGTGATACATCCGCTCCTCAGGGTGACGGGTAGATGGAAACAGCAAAGTCCAGTCCAGGTCCAGTTGCCACTGGTCAACTGGCATTCTTCACAGGAATGTCCTCTTCAACTTTTTTAGGTTCCTGGAGACACCCAGGTAAACAGCCTCATGAACTTTGGAGACCTTTCTGCCCTTTTGTTTCAAAAGGAAGGAGGTCCACACTACTCGGGTCCTTCTTGCTGGTCAAAAAAGCCAAGTGCAGTAGATTCATTCTGCCTGGCATCCTTTTGCAAGTTCAGCATTTTTCTGAGCAATGACTAATGATGAAGGTCCAGACTTGCACAATTCATCAGCCTGAGGGGGGACACCCTATGACACTCCTAGTTCCTGTATGACCAATGGAGTAAAGAATCCCAGGTCGTGACAAATCTATTTTTGCTGTAGTTCCTGTTTGCGTTACTCTAAAAAGGCCAAAAATGCAATGTGTCAAGGCAAATCCACTATGGCAAAGGTCTTTGGCTACACAAAACCTGGACTCTGAGGCTGTGGGTGTGAGTGCGGAGTGTACCATGGTAATCCTAGTGCGTCCCACATCTAGCACTAAAATGCAGTTTGAAGCACTCTCTGTACCCACAACAAACCCAGAGACTGAGGCTTGATAGCTCACAACAAAGCACGGTCTGTCAGTCAAAGGAATTAAATACACAAGAATTGTCTGGGCATCTTGTTATCTCTCTTTCAAGTGTTAGTTGTGGCTCAACAGACCTGTTAAGCAGGATTGGACGTTATAGTGTCAACAGGATTCCCACAGCCTGCCCTGTAAATATTCTGTGGAATTCCGAGAAGTCATCTTTGCCCATTCAGGTGTAAAAAGTTCAATCGGGTCGGGGACAATCGATATTTGCCCGGCGGTATTGCCTCTGTGACCCTCTAGTTATTAAATCAAATGAAGAGGCAGGCGCTGGAGACTGGAAAGCAGGAAACAAGGTTTTTTATTCTCTCCGGAGGAGAACACAACGAAACGGACAGAAGGTATCGTTCTGAGGTGCTCTAACTGTATTCCTGAGGCCTGGCCTCTTATACACACATTTATGACTTTATTGCAGATTACACATACATGTTAAAGCTTTGAAGTACGGAAAAGACATTCTCGGAACTCCCCTTTGGGCCCGTTCCCATACACATTTACAGTTGAAGTCCCCACCCTAGTCACAACAGGTGATGAGCATCGCGCAGCTGGATAATCCGCCGATTCACGGAATGTGGGGGGTTTGATCGGGTCTCATGGGGTGGGGGCTTTGATCAACCCGGGGATTCTTTGATGGGGGAAGCTTTCTATTGTACGGGGAGGGGCAAGGATGGTATCGGCAGAGCTGGGTGTCGGCTTGGGAACGGGGAGGACAAAACGGGCACACGGGGAAAAAGGGGGGTTTGCGTCTAAGGGCCGGAGATCATGAAAGGAAAGCAGGGAGGTGTCGCGCTGGGAACAGGATGAGGGCCTGGGGCAGAGCAGCGCCGAAGAGGGGTTTATGACTCAAGGCAGGTGCAAGCAGGGGGTGGTCAGCGTGCAGGCTTAGCGAAGGCAAAGGGCTATGTCAGGGGCCAGCGGCATGCAAAAGGGTTTGTTCTGATCGGGGCATCTTAAAATGGCGGGCGCGCACGACAAAAGTGTGGCATCAGGGGAAGAGGCAAGATGGCGCAGATAATGTTCACCAAAACGTACTAATTTTCAACAGTCCTCCCTTTAACATATTCAAGACATCTTGCTGGTTCATTTTCTACTCGGGTCTATTGTGGTGGGCATGAGAAGGAAAACGGTAGGAACCCTAGATGAAAAAATTGTAAACAATACATTTTGAGATTTCTAGTTTTTAGGAGGTGGGCCTATTTGATAAACTTTGATAAACTTGTTCAGCAGGAAAGTCATAGGAATGTAATACAAAAAACGGTTCTGTAGCGAGCAGCAAGTACATATCATAACGTGAACTGGCAGGTTATTACATATTTCAGATTTGGATTGGAGCAGGATCAATACAATGGCGGCTGGGAGAGAAATGAGGCATAGCAAAAACGGTGATTGTGGATGTCAAATGTTCGAAGTTTTACGAGTTCTCATTGTTCTTTGTGGTCTTTCGTTGGCGCTGTTGAGCACCGGCGGTGGAGCTACGAGTCCAGCTCTGTTCTAAGTTCTGCGTTGCAGGGCACGACCCTTTCCTCGCGTTTCTGGTCGGTAAGGTCCTTTTCGCCCTGTGTCCTTTGAGGTGATTGTCAGAAAGTTCCGATGGAAGAAGAGCGTTCAAAACAGTCCATAGGGTAGGTCAGAGGAAAAAGGGGGATGGAGCAAGGCCAAATTGGGAACAAACTAGGGGAACGAGAGACTTCAAATAGGCGGGCGTGTGACAGAATTCAGAGAGCGGGGACTTGTCGACAGGCACTGGACGTCGAGCAGGGGCATCAGGTCGACCCTTTCTTTTCATGCTGTCGAAAACAGTGCCTCGTCCTGCAGCTCTTTTCTGTCGTGGTCTCGCCTTGGCTAATGTCGCAGGTGTTCCTTAGTCTGCAGTCAGGCCTCGTGCTCCCACATCCGGTCCTTCTCTCCTCCAACAGCAGTACCCTTAAACAAGTTTGAAAAGACAGTCTTTAGAAAATTTGCAGATGGAGATAATCAAAAAAGTCTATTTCTCTCCCAGCTCCAGGCAAAGAATGAAAATGCTCGTTCTCACAACTGGCATATGAAATGACCCGTGACGGGCCTGTTGGATTTACTTATGACTTTCCTTCATAATTAGTTCACGACAGTTCATCTGATGGTGACCCACCTTCGTGAGACGAACCTGGCGAAGATATGCTGTTCTCTAGAGTTTTACATTTACAAAGGGTACTGTGAGTCATCAACATGGTACTACACAGGTATTTTGCTGAGAGGCGAACATGACTAAAACATCTCCTTTCTATAGATGCATCCTGCTTTTAAGCTACTACGGGGTTCATTTCGGTTATTTCTTTACCTTGGGCTAATCTGTTAACCTTGTAAAACATCATTCTGGATCCTACGTAACCTTTTACAGCCCGATTACTTAATCAGGAAGGACAGGGGTTTTATGGGAAACAACCAGGGACATATACAGGGGAGGTAACGGGGGTGATCATTTTTTTTTCGGCTTGGGTATTGCGACAATTCGGGGAGGGGAGGGTCGCGTATTCTGAGGTCCTTGTTTTATACTATAGGAGCCGTTGACATGTAGTTCCCTTATTTCGGGTCAGATTAGGGAACCTCTGTCGTCTTACCTGTCCTTTCCCTTACGGCCCCACCTGGGTTCATTGACTTCTAGCGGAAAAGGAGAGGTAACGACGCGGTCTCAGGGTGATTGTATTAAAGACAAGTTTTTGTGCAAATACTGACGGTATTTGAAGCCAATTAGGTGGGGTGCTAGGGGTGGCAGTCTGCCAATTTCGGGGCTAACCACTCGGAAGAGTGGGAGTGCAGAAATAGAGAGAGAGAGAGAGAGAGAGAGAGAGAGTGAGAGAGAGAGAGAGAGAGAGAGAGAGAGAGAGAGAGAGAGAGAGAGAGAGAGAGAGAGAGTGCAACGGCAGGCTAAATAGTACACGTGCAACAGAGAGGGTGGCAGTGTATTCAAGAAAGGCTATTTAGTGCATTACACAGTAAAGGGCATTCGCGGGTCTGCGTTAGGATCTTGTAATCATGCAGTTTGAGCATTAGACAGGGTAGAGGGGACGCGCCTTGAGAAGAAGGAAAGAAGAAAGGAGGTACCATTTTGTCGCACTTCTCGCATTCTCGGTCCTTCGACCAGTTGGGTCGACGCCTCAGTCACACACACACATTCCCTCATAGTTTCGCATCATACGTGACATGGGTTCATTCGTCCGGTCTGGTTTAAGGGTGATCACTTTGTATCAGGGTTGTGCTAATTTTTCGGGTTTGTTCGGTACGTGAGTAGTCTGCAGGCAAGCTTAGACGCCACCTTGCGGCGCTAGTTCGTTTCGTGCATTAGACATGGCAAGGTTTCGGATCTTCGCCACACCTCGGCTGTAATCTCTGATGTAACCTGCAGAGGGAGGAAAAAGGGGGGGGGTGGGAGACAGCATTCGCGCACATTCAAATACATGGATTCATAAGTCCTTTACTTACCTCTTACTCGTCTTTCCTCCTCGGGGCAGGGTCCCTGGGGATATGGTTTCTGGAGTCGAGGGGGGGGTAGTGTGTTCATATAGGTCGTGTGCGGGGAAACGTAAAAAGGAAACCAGAGGTGCCTAGTGCGAGGTATCTAGTCAAAAGGATGTATCTCACTATCGGGGTCCTTAAACCTCTTTCAACGCTGTGGCGTTCTAAGGTTCTTCGGCCCCTGATACTTTGGAACGTGGTACTTTATAATATTTACATTATTTTATTTCTCCCTCCTTTTACATTCCCTCATTTACACCGTTCGTTTTACCCATCCTTGGAAGTCAAGGTCTTCCTCTACGCGAGAGTTCATGGGTCAGTCGCGTACTTTGAAGGCGGAGTGTCGTGTTGGTGATCCGATCCGTCCTCCAGGGCTGGGTAACCATCTTCCTTTAACCTTAAAGAGAGAGCAGAGTAGGGTGCACAGAAAAAACTTTCCCACCGATCCCACATTTTTTTTAAAATAAAGCATGCAATACCCGTCCATAGTTTCAAAGACTTTATTTTGCAAAATCATTTCAGCATATGGATTATGAGGGTGCGGTCGTATTTGGCCGGTCGTGGCAATGGCTAAAGTGCATACAGTGGGGGGTTTCGCTTGCGGCAATAAAAACATCGGAGAGTTTTACTCGTTCATTTGTAAGTAACTAAAACGTCTATTAATTGGTTGGGGGTTCGGGGGCATTTATTTTCCTATATGCATACCGTACGTGAGCGTCGTAAATGAGGTTTACATCAGTTATAAAAATATAATACATTGTACATTTGTAATCAACATTTGTAACGGGGATCCTTTCATACTGTTCGTCGTGTGAGTTCTCCTTGTCTTTTCTAGCCAAGTGTACAAAGGATCATATAAAATCTCAGAACATCAAGTTTATATTAGTGCGAAGGAACACCACGAGGTGTTCGTAAGTTCCGATTGATACCAGCGCCATTTTGGGCGGGGCCAGCACAGTCCGGAAGCAGCATCAGGGGGAAATGTTTCCATTACTGGCAGTTTGGACCAGAGTCCTTTTCGGCAGTTCTAGAATTCACGCTAACAGAAGGTGTGGCAATGTCATGTTTGTTTCGTTGGCGATCAAGGCAGCCGTCCCTTACCGGAAACCTGCAAAGGCCGAAGGTTCCGCCGGGGACCTTTGTATGATCTTCAAGGCTGCGGAGATGCTGTCGGAGATGGGGGCTCGTGCTCCATGGGACAAATGTTCGAGTTATATGGCTGGCCAAAGTTATTCTAGTGGCCGGGGCCCGCCTTCCAGCGGATCCAGACGCCATTTTGAGGCCCTACAGGGGCCACTCTCGTCGAGTTTGCAAGAATGGAAGAGATCCTTCGGAGTGAAAGGAAGAGGTCCCTGTTTTGTGTAAGCGGGACGTTCAGCTGGGGTGCAGCTGTGATGCCCCCACCTGGGGGGGCGAGGGAGACTCGTTCACATCGTCTCCTTCTCCCGGTGCACTCCATGCCGCACCTTTTCATCGCCCCGCATGAAGGTCTCTCCACCTCCGGTGTTCCCCAAGTGCCACCATTGTACGTTCGGTGCTGCGCAAGTATTGGGGTGCCACCATTGTACGTTCGGTGCTGCGCAAGTATTGGCACCATCGCCTGACTGGGGGTGTTCGGCGTCGGGCCGGGGGCTGGGAAACCTCCTATCGGTGGAGGTGGGAGAGGCTCGTCCGCGTCGCCTCTCCCTCCCAGCCCAACTTGGACAAATTGTTGTGGAGGTACGTGCAGGACATCCCGCCGTCCAGGACTGCTGCGGCTGTGACGGAAGAGAAAAGGAAGAGGTGCCTCGTTCTCCTCTGGACATGTGGCGGGACTACCTTAGTCTTTCCAGGCCCGTTGCGGTCGGCCAAGGAGACATGTGGCGGGACTACCTGCAAATGCCCAGGCTGCGGGCTCCTGCCTCTCCTCCGGCTCCCCCATACGTTAAGATTTCCTGACCAAGAGTTGGCGGCCGGGCTCGCCTTATATGGGTTGCCGTTGGTTGGGCGTAGCCGTAACCCTGCCCTACTTTGGAAGGTTCCAGAATGGGGGGGGGGGGCGAATGTTCTGTTTGACTTTCATTTTCTACAGTTTATCGTTATTATTCCTTGTTTGTTGTGTTAAATTAAAAGTTCAAGTTCATTAATGGTCTACGGATTTTGTTTTACCATTTCTTTCTTTCCAGGTTGCTTTTATGCTAAGTTTCTGCTAACAGAGGTCGAGTAACACGGAAACACGTGTAGAGGGATGACGCAGATTTGTACATTACATACACACAAACTCAGACGGGGGACAGTACAAGTACGACATACAAAGATCCAAGACAAATATAAAAACAGTTATTGGTCATAATTATCTCTTTCCGTCTGTGAATTTTAAACGAGGCTGGGTTCCCGTCTTGACATTGCCCGACCTAGGAGAACTTGAGCATGCCGCTGAGATTTTCCTGGCGAAATCTGTGCCATCGGGCATAATCAAACGTGGTAGTTCTGTCTGGTCTGTCTATGTAAGTCGGGTTCTTCTTTGTCTCGCGCTTTTTCTCGTACTGCCGGTTTGTCGTTCCTGCCGGCCCTTTGCCTTTACTCACGCTCAGTAGAGTCGGGCATTGGGCTTTCCAGTGTCCGACATACCTACAAAAAGCGCATTGGTTTGACCCTAAGTCTGGTCGTCCTTTGCATAGTGTCGGGGGATAAGTTGTGGGTAGCGGTGTCCTGGGGTTGTCCTGTCGGTATATTTCTCTACTTGGTTTGTCCTCGTCTTTTCTCTGTCGTTTCGTAGCCTCCCTGCGCCACATACCGAGACTGTCGAGCATAATTGGCGTTGTCTTATTATTTCGAAGGGCTATTTCTAACGTTTCTATTTTATCAAGGTCAAAGGATCCTGCCAGTGGCCACTGTTTGTCTTGGCTATCTTCGGTATACCTGTGCCATAATTTATTATAAGCTATGGTGACTAACCCATAGTTTATGAACATGTCCTTATTAGGGGTGCCTTCTAGTGGAGCTATATGGTCCACCTCTAACACCCGGTCCGGGCTAAACAGGCTATTTATCAGTGGGGAGAAGACAGACATGACGGCTCGTAACGAGGGACTAAAAAAAGTCAGCACTGCCTATCTTATCACTAGGTGCAAAGACTAGACAGAATATTTCTATTCTACGTTGTTTGCAGGTAGTGAATACCTCATGGATCAAAAACCAAAAGACCAACAAATAACAATGGGGAGAATGAGTAGGACCGCAAAGATCTGCGTTACCTACCCTTTCCACTATCTGCAAAAAGGGTGGTCACTTCCCTGTTTGCAGACAGGGAATCTCCAGGAGACAATATTTTTGCGAACAACAGTTCAGTTTCAAGCAATTATTGAGTGGGGGAGAAAGAAAACAAGCACGGCTGCTACCCTACCTATCCTCCACTGCTTGCAAAGAGAGAGAGCCTGTTGTTTCTCCGTTTGCAGACAGTGAATCTCCAAATAAAAAAAATAAAAATAAAACGAGCAATACTAGTATTTTTGAACAATCATGCAATCAAACAAATTTTTTCGCAACTTGTCGTGGCAACACGACCTTACCCGGACCATGTGGACAGTTTCTTGTCTTCCGAATCCAGCGCCCGATCGTCCTCTTTTTCTCGTATTTCTCACGGCACTCCTGATGGTTCCCAGTCAGGACCGTAGATCACTCGGGAGAGGTCTGTTCGGAGCTAGTGAAGTTCGGATGATCGGCTGCCAGACGAGGGTCTATTGGGCAAGAGCTCTCCCGATCGTTGCAGTCGTTCACTCTGTCGTCGGGACCTCTCCCACTGGATCCACGAGTCGCTGATGGGCCCCACGCTTGGGACGCCAATTGTAAAAAGTTCAATCGGGTCGGGGACAATCGATATTTGCCCGGCGGTATTGCCTCTGTGACCCTCTAGTTATTAAATCAAATGAAGAGGCAGGCGCTGGAGACTGGAAAGCAGGAAACAAGGTTTTTTATTCTCTCCGGAGGAGAACACAACGAAACGGACAGAAGGTATCGTTCTGAGGTGCTCTAACTGTATTCCTGAGGCCTGGCCTCTTATACACACATTTATGACTTTATTGCAGATTACACATACATGTTAAAGCTTTGAAGTACGGAAAAGACATTCTCGGAACTCCCCTTTGGGCCCGTTCCCATACACATTTACAGTTGAAGTCCCCACCCTAGTCACAACAGGTGATGAGCATCGCGCAGCTGGATAATCCGCCGATTCACGGAATGTGGGGGGTTTGATCGGGTCTCATGGGGTGGGGGCTTTGATCAACCCGGGGATTCTTTGATGGGGGAAGCTTTCTATTGTACGGGGAGGGGCAAGGATGGTATCGGCAGAGCTGGGTGTCGGCTTGGGAACGGGGAGGACAAAACGGGCACACGGGGAAAAAGGGGGGTTTGCGTCTAAGGGCCGGAGATCATGAAAGGAAAGCAGGGAGGTGTCGCGCTGGGAACAGGATGAGGGCCTGGGGCAGAGCAGCGCCGAAGAGGGGTTTATGACTCAAGGCAGGTGCAAGCAGGGGGTGGTCAGCGTGCAGGCTTAGCGAAGGCAAAGGGCTATGTCAGGGGCCAGCGGCATGCAAAAGGGTTTGTTCTGATCGGGGCATCTTAAAATGGCGGGCGCGCACGACAAAAGTGTGGCATCAGGGGAAGAGGCAAGATGGCGCAGATAATGTTCACCAAAACGTACTAATTTTCAACACAGGTCACGGGGTCACACTCTGCGACTCTGGGCAATAGCTTGCTTAATCTCCACTACGGCCCCTCGCGGCGGGATGCCTGGCTTTCACCTTGTGGATACCCTGCTGGGGTATCTCACAGGGGAATACCAGGACGGGTTCCCTAAGCGCCTTGATGCCTTCGGGTGATACGTGCGCTATATAAGTCGCAATACATACATACATACATACATCTTGTTCTCTCTCTTTCAAGTGTTAGATGTGGCTCAGCAGACCTGTTAAGCAGGATTGGACATTATAGTGTCCACAGGATTCCCACAGCCTGCCCTGTAAATATTCTGTGGAATTCCGAGGAGTCATCTTTGCCCATTCAGGTCTGCCTTTTGCTTGCTTCTGGTATGCAGTTCACCCATTTTGCACACCTATTACCAGGCATGAGAACAGGCTGGGAGTTGGCAAAATTGAATGCTATTTAGCCTTGTGACACTCAGGCAGATTAATGGTAACTTTCTATTTATTATTTCTATTTAATAAAAAATGTGAAATCTGTTTTTATATAGAGGACAGCAAGACCTGCCAAACCAAAAATAGCTTTTAGGGATTTATTGCTTTAGGGACGTTATCATATTTATTTTCAACATGTGATGCTTTTAAATACCATCCACCAAAGCTTGTATAGGAGTCACTTACTAATATTTAAAAGGGAGGTTTTTACCTATTAGAAAGGGTTAGTTTAACAGTTTGCTCGGCAAGCTTTACACTGTAGGAGTCAGGCTACAATGGTAGCCCTGATGTCATGTTTCCTTCTCGTACTGAGTGGAGTGTACAATAAGTGCTGCCGATCTCAGGTGACTTTTCCATTTCCATGCCTTGGGTGCAGTTTCTACATCATACACAATGGCCTTAGCATGCCAATCAATGATTAGTCAATGACTAAAGGTTTTAGGGTTCATAGCACATACACTGTGAGCTGACAGCAGTGCCACGTTGAGCCATGCCATCTTAGTCATCAGGCTTTCAGAGATAGGAATCAGAGGCACAGCCCTCAAACTGTTATCCTCTTTCCTTTCAGTAGAGGCCGGAACCTTTTCCTCAGAACAATTGATGCTACCGTGTAGGGCTCGGCTTTAAGCCCTATGCTGTTCAATCTATATGTTTCCCCTCTGGCTAAAATCATCAGGAAGTTTGGCTTCTCAGTGGTCTCATATGCTGATGATACATAGCTAGTCATATCAATTTCCAGCAATACTGAAGAGACAGCAGATCGTTTCAACCGCTGTATGACTCAGGTCCATCAGGGGATGAGTCAGAACTGTCTGAAATTGAATGAGGGAAAAATAGAATTTCTCTTGTATGGCTCAGACACCTCAATTGGACACCCAGATGGTTGCCATTTTCTCTGGGAGAACTTCCTGTCCTGTGCAAAAGGCAATAAATCTAGGCTTTATTTTACACAACTAGCAGCCCGTCCCGACGTTGTCCGGGTATGAATTGCTGCCGGCCAGTAGTATATTGTTTTGTAGGATTTCGTTTGATAGCATTTCTTATCTGTGACAGGCCTGTGAAACGCTCCGATTCACAGTGCACTGCTGATGCACTTAAGAGTGCGCGTTCAGTAGTGTGTGAACTCGAGTTTCCCTACTTTATTTTTCCTTGCAATTTTACATAGCGCGAACTCGACAACATGGCATGAGCACAATTTACATTACAGAAGAACACATTCATTTGTGATAGGCACGGGGAGACAAAGCGATTTGCCTGGAATCACAGGATGTTGAGCTGATGCCGAGATTCGAACGTAGCTCCCCAGCTCTAAAGTTCGCAATTCTAGAACTTGTGGCGGGAGGTGTGTCTAAAAGTGTATGTCGGTGCTGGCCATCAATGAGAGAGACCTGTGCATTTTTCAAATCAGTGGTGAAAAAATATGAGTATGTTGCTGGAGATGTGGGCCGCCGTGCCACCAATGTACTTACGGGGGAAGGGTAAACACCCATTATTCCGCAACTTTCTTTCCGCATACCATCACTCCGCATACTTTCATTACGAAGCTACTATGACTCCGCAATGCCATTATAACGCATGGCATTACATTTTAAATGTTTTACCACGCATACATTCACAACGAAATTTGTTGTAAATGCATGAATGGTAAAAGCATGTTTTTTTTAAATGTTTGGATAAGGTAAGCATGGGTATAGGGGTATATGTTTTGGGGTACTAAGGTATATGTTTTGAGTATTTTAAGGGTTCAGATATAGTTTTGGGTTATGGGGTACAGGGGTATTTTTAGGGTTCAGGGGTAGGTTTGGGTTTTGAGGTACAGGGGTATTTATAGGGTTCAGGGCTAGGTTTGGGTTTTGGGATACAGGGGTATTTTTAGGGTTTAGGGATATGTTTGGGTTTCGGGGTACAGGATATATTTATAGGGTTAAGATGGGTTAGTGTTTAAGGGTGTTGGGGTATTTCTAGGAGTAAGGGTGGGTTATGATTATGGGGTGCAGGGGTATTTAAAGGGAGCAGGGTGGACACCCTGAGCTGGAATGTACAGAACCTGGGAAGAAAAAACAATGAAATATTGTGCACAACGCTCGCTTTTTCTCCGTAATCGCGCGCCCCGCACACGCCCACGCCCCCAGCACACGCCCACAGCACACGATATGAGACATGGCATGAAGAGCGGAACCTACCACATGCCCCCAGCGTTTGTCACGCCCCCAGCACACGCCCACAGAACAATGCAGACACGCCCACAAGGGACTAATTTGCTGGCACGGTTATTTTACCTTTTAAATGTATATGGTGGGCGTCTGCATAGCCTATGTCCTTCTGCTGCAACTGCCCTTTGCAACGCTGTATTGGGTGTTGTGATTGGTGATGTGGTTCCTGAGATTACCCGCCTCAAAGGTTTGGGCTCTCTCTTTATTATATTAGTATAGATAAATTGTCCTTTAAAAACCAGATCAGCTCCCTCACCTCTTCAATCTTCTTCATCTTAAAGATGATTACCAAGGTAAAGAAATTGCTGCATAGCGCCTCGCGCCTCGCGCTATTTACATCGCGCCTACTTTTAAACCTACCTTTTTGGCTATTTGTTTTTCCTGTTATTATTTAGTTTTCCCCTGCTTTTAACGCGGGGCTCTCCTTCCCCTCTTACCTGCATTGTAATTGGTGTCCACCGCCATTGGTGCGGGTCCGGGTCCTGGGGTGGGAAAAACATCGGCCGCCATCTTAGAGTGGTGTTTGCTGAGAGGGGGGCGGTGCCTACGAGCGGACTAGCGCTCTGTGGGATTAGATGCACGCCTACATATAGCTCCCTTGTGAGCGCAGCGGGATCGCGCAGCGGGTCCGCCATCGCAGCGCCGGAGTCACGCCAGAGTCCAGCCCGTCAGCGTCCCGGAGGCGACTAGGGCGAAGGGCTGGTCAGGCAGTTTTAGGGCATTTATATCCCTCTCTATCATTATGCTCCAGTATTCGGCGCTGGAGCTACGGTCCCTGCAGAGGACGGGGGGCTCCTGTCGTAAGGTGTTTCCAGCTTGCTATAAGGGAAAAAATCGGTGTCCTGACTGTGGCTGGCTGCCTCAGAAAAGGTGTTCTCACGTGCCAGGTAGGGAGTCACATAGCGTTAAGCATCTGTGTATGCTCTTAAATACTAGGTCCCTTAGCCGGCATGCCTTGGAGATTTATGATCTCCTGGCAACAGAAAAGCCATTGTGTTTGATGCTGACTGAGACGTGATTAGGAGAGCTCTCTAACCCCGATATCGCGGCAGCCATCCCCTCTGACTACAATATCTTTAGGCAAGATAGGCTGAAAGGGCGAGGGGGGGTGTAGCACTTTTGGTTAACAAACGTGCCACCTGCACCACTATCCCTACGGAGGGTATCAAGGGGTGTGAATCCCTCGCTTTCTCTATAGTATTATCACCGCATCAATCCTTTAAGGGGTATCTTGTCTATAGGCCACCTGGGCCGACGGGTACCTTTTTTGAAGAGCTTCAGATGATAATTTCATCACTGGTGCTTCGATCTGAGCATTGTATTTTGGCTGGAGATTTTAATATCCATATGGATGATGAAATAGGCGCAGATACGGTCAAAATGATGGATGTGACGGCCCCTCTTGGCCTCTCTCCATATTTTTGTGGTCCAACGCATGAAAAGGGCCATATCCTGGATCTGGTCTTTTCGACGATCTCTATTGAGATGTCAGTACCGCTACAGGTTTTATGGTCGGACCACAGGCTAGTCAAGTACTACGTGTGGGAATCTAGTAAGCCTTCTAATGCGTCTGCTCGGCAGCCCTGTAAAGGATCGAGGGCTTTCTATTGGGTAATGCCGGAACTGCTGGCGCAGGCATGTCGGGCTCACCCTTGCCCTCTGACAGGGGACCTGCATAGGGACCTGGAGCAGCTGCAAGTGTGGCTCACGGAGAGGCTCGATGATCTGGCCCCGGTGAAGCCCCTCCGCGACGCTGTAAAACGGGTGTCTGCACCCTGGTTTACGGAAGCGCTGCTGGTATCACGTAGGCAGTGCAAGGTCGCCGAAAGAGCGTGGTGTCTGCAATATGATCCAGCTGCAAAACTTGCCTACAGAGCCTTGGTTAAAATATATCATCGTGACATTCTCACTGAGAAAAGAAGTTATTTTTCCAGGAGAATTGAAACTGCTTCCAATTCCTGTAAGGAGGTATTTGCCATCGTAAGGGAATTTATGGTTCCCCGAGCCTGTGAGACCCAGACATCCCCTACGGAGGCGTGGATAAGCGCCTTGGCTAATTTTTTCACCTCCAAGATTAAGCTGATCCAGGACTCTTTCCCTCCGAAGGAACCGGAAGTATCTGGTTACCCGGAGGATGCTTCTGCCATTCCTGCCAGCGTAGGCCCGGTTCTGGCTGATTTTCCACCTCTTTCCGCAACGTCATCGCGGGAATTGATGGCCGGCCTAAAGTCAGGATCACCTCTTGACGTATGTCCGGCCAAATTTCTGGCTAAAATGGCTGAAGTCATCAATCCCATCGTGAATCCTATTTTGCATCGCTCTCTTGGAGAAGGGGTGGTTCCTGAGGTCTGGAAGCAGGCGATGATCATCCCTTTACTTAAAAAGCCCGGACTGGATCCGGAGGTGTTGGCCAATTACAGGCCCATTTCGCTTTTGCCCGCCTTTGCCAAGATCCTTGAGAAGCACGTGCACAGGGTGCTCTCTGATTATCTGAAATCTCATGACCTGTTGCACCCCTCCCAATCCGGCTTCTGTGCCAATCTTAGTACCGAGACAGCTCTCCTGGAAGTCTCGGAGGCTGTTAAGGAGGTGCTGGATTCTGGTGGTAAAGCAATGCTCGTGATGTTAGATCTATCGGCGGCTTTCAACACCGTCCCCCATGAGGGTCTCCTCGCCAGACTTTCTGAGATCGGTCTGAGGGGGACGGTGCTCGGCTGGTTTCAATCTTTCCTGGCCGGCCGGCAACAAATGGTCTGGGCCTCCACTAGCTCCGCCGTGATGCCGTCATTAGGGGTCGGAGTCCCTTAGGGCTCAGTGTTGAGCCCGACTCTTTTTAACATCTTTATGACCCCCCTGGCGGCTCTGGCGGAGTCTTTTGGGGCCCAGATCGTTTCTTACGCCGATGACACCCAGCTCCTTTTCACCTGCCAGAAGGGAGCAGATTTCGATGGAGAGAGTATCCAGGGTTGCCTTGGGGTTCTTTTTAATTGGTTCCATCTAAACAGCCTCAAGTGCAACTCGGATAAATCAGAGGTACTCTTTTTTGGCTGTAAAACAGATCCAACTTGGCATAAATGGTGGCCTGCGAATATGTTCCCTCCTGCAGCCTCCTCCCGGATAGCCAAGAACCTGGGAATTAAGATAGATGACGGTCTAACTCTGCGTCCCCAGATTCTAGGGCTTGTTGGCACTTGTTTCGGGCTTCTCCGGATGCTCCGGAAGTTCCTGCCTATACTATCGGAGGAGCACAGGAAAATAACGGGTCAGGCCATAATTGGATCGAGAATGGATTACTCTAACATTCTCTATCTCGGCCTGCCAGAGTATCTGCTTCAAAGGATGCAGGTAGTCCAGAACTCGGCTGCACGGGCCATTTATGGACTATCTGGCCGTGCTAGGGTTTCGGGCCTACTGCAGTCACTCCACTGGCTCCCGATCCGGAAGCGGATAATGTTCAAGGCGTTGACCTTGGCTCACAAGGCGTTACATGCTTCTGGAGCTAAATACCTTCAGAGAAGGCTATCCTTCTATCATCCGGCAAGGACTCTGAGGTCCGGATCTTTGTGCCTTGCTGTGGTGCCTCGGATAAAAAGGACACGCATTGGAGGTCGGTCTTTCAGTCTGTTGGCTTCGCAGTTGTGGAACACCTTGCCAGTGGCACTGCGTAGTACCTCCAATTTGTTGGCGTTTAGGAAGGGCCTTAAAACTTGGCTCTTTACCCTGTAGGTAGCAGCCTCCCTTTTTAGCTAGGTTTTCTGCTTATCTTTTCTGTTCTGTTTCTATCTGTTATGTCGTGATTTCAGTTACAATAAAGCGCCGGGACACTCTATGAGTAGCCGTGCGCTATACAAGATTCAAATAACATAACATGACATAACATTAGGAAAATTCACCCCTTCATTCCCCCAGAATCCATAAAAACCCTGTTAACGGCACTAGCCTTGACCAGACTGGACTACGGAAATGCCTTGTACGTAGGGATCCAACACAGTACCTTCAAAAGCTGCAGCGTCTTAAGAATGTGGCTGCCAGACTGCTACTGGATAAACCAGAATTTCAGCCAGTCTCGTACAAGTTGGGAACTTTGCACTGGCTCCCAGTGGCCAAGAGAATTACTTTAAAATCCCAATGCCTAATGTTTAAGGCACTCCATGGGTCTGGTCCTCACTTACTGAAGAGCCGACTGAACTGGTACTTACCTCCTAGAAATCTAAGGTCCACCAGAAACTGCTAAAAACAACCGGGATCAAGAGAGCTCGCTGGGGTGAAAGAAGTTTCCTGATCAGGACTGTTAAAACCTGGAACATGCTCCCAGACCGGATAAAACACCGCCCTATACTCCTGGCCTTTAGAATAGCACTAAAAACATGGCTCTTCGTCAACTAACTCTCACACACCTAGTCGCAGTGGCAGCCATGCTGTATTTTGGGGTATTAGCGCCTAGACGCCTCCGGGCAGTTATGTGCTCCATAAATGGTCAAATCCAATTTAATAGTGTTCAGAGTCTAAAACATCAATACAATCAGCAAACAAAAGAGGTTGAGCATTTAAAAATTTGCAATTCCTCATTCCCACTTTATCATTTTAAACAAGAGTTTGTCTTGCAGCAAAATTAGGTTTTCATGATGTTTCAGATTTAGTTCAAAACATGCCATATTCATTACAATGGATGCACATTCAGTTCAAAACTTATCGTATCAACTTAAACGTTAACCATATTCATTTTAAGGCATAACAAATTTATTTCAACTGCGGTCACATTCATATCAACATATATCAAATTCAGTTCAGTGTAGGTCGTTATCATTTTAACACTAGGTAGATTACTTTCAGTGTATGCCATACTCGTTCAATTGTGTTTCACGTTAATTTAACATTGGGCAAATTAATTTTAACAATTGTTATATTCATTGCTGTGCCTTTCTTATACATTATGACATGAGTAATGTTTATTTCAACAGTTCAAGACTAATTATGGCAGTTGTCATATTCCTTTGAAAGTGTGTAATTTCAAATTTAATGAATATGTTACTTGTGTCAACATATGTCATGTATGTTTCAACATGTGTCAGAAATATTTCAACATGTGCAATATTCATTTCAATGGATGTTGTATTTATTTCAAAGCTTCTCATATTCATTTAAGAGTGGACCAATTTCCTTATAAGGCATTTCAAATTAATTTCGTCTGTAATCAACTTCATATGAACGTATGCCATATTTAGTACAGTGTTAGTCATATTCATTTTGACACTAGTCATATTTATTTCAACTTCTCTTATATTTGTTTGAACATGTGCCATATTCATTAGACCATGGCTTGTATTCATTGAAGATTGTCTGGCATTCAGTTTGTATGTAGGGGAGAGGTGTGGCGCCGCGGCCAGGGCGACTGACGCTGGAATCTGGGGACCACGGTTCGATTACCGGCTCCGGCGGCAGATTAGCCCAGCACCATGTGACTCTGGGCAATAGCTTGCTTAATCTTCCCGACGGCCCCCCAGCGCCTAGAGACCCTTACGGGTGATTGTGCGCTTTACAAATGTGGACTTTACTTTACTTTATGTCACAGACATTTGAAAAAGTGTTGCATTCAATTTAATATGTATCATTTTCATTCCAATGGATGTTAATTCAGTGAGCAGATCTGGTGGATTCTTCATCTAAGCAAAAGATTAATCAAAAAGGGTGTCCCCAAGAGTAAAGGTCTTTGATGGAGTGGAGGTGAGCTGTAATCGGTAGAAATGCCCTCCTTTTTTAGGTCTCGCTGAACCAATGCATAAGCATTGTTCGGCGAGATTATAGTAAGAGGCTTTCAAAAGTCTACCCAAAATGCAGATTAGGTGCAGTTCATGTGAGCCAGGCGCGTGCACATCACCAGCCACATCACACATCACACACCATACACCTTTTGTCTGAACCTCGGCATCAGACTTCAAAGGAAGCCACTCCCAAGCCGCTCCCCCGCCCCCCCATCAGACTTCAAAGAAATGCGCTCCCCCGCCACCCGCCACACAATGCAGAGAGCTTGTTCTTAAACTGATTACTCCCTATAAAGACTACACAACAGCAGCAAGCCAGAAATAGGTTAAAATAGCTGCTGTCCCGGGCCAAGCAAACAACTCAACAAGAACATTTCGAGTGATGCTTCCCCATGGGGTCCTGTGATGACGGCAGCAACATGTCCAGGCCCACAGTTTTTTTTAACGAGGAAACTCTTAATTGTAATAATTATCAATTACAATGTGTGCGTCATAAAATTCCCATGTTGCATGATTTTAACGCAAACGTTTAACACCTTGCCTCATAAACGTTCTGCTTTACCCACGCACACATGTAACCTCATATTTCCCCTCGCACTCAGCCAATAAATAATATTCCTTATAAAAAGATGAACTTGCACTCTACCTAAGTGAAACCCTCCTGCAAATACGGGGCCAATTAAGATGCCAAAAACAGCAGATTTCCAGGAGCCCCCATAGATAAAGCTGACCATTAAATCTCAATTTAACATCCGCAGGCAGCAGTGGCTGCTAACAGCCTCTAAAGCTTGTAATATCATTTAACCCCCTCCTGTCAGGAGCAGGCCGAACCCTTTGGAATAATGCGGGCTGAATTAGACCTGACATGCCAACAAGAGGCATACAAACCTCTTTAGCTTAAAAGTCATCACACAGTGGGTGACCCTCACCTTCTGCGCCCCCCCTCATGCCCCACTCTTTACACCAGGGACCCCAGTGAACATTTAAGTTGAGAGAAGAGACAGCCAGACAGACAAGGGGGGATGGATAAACAGACCCACCCACGCAGACACACAGATACACACAACTCGGCTTCAAGGCAGTTCGGGGTCCCTTGCGGCAAATTACAGTGAATTTTCCGAGACAATGGAGAGAAATTTCACCTTTTTTCTCGAATCTTTCTTTGGTAATAAAAGATGAACCCCGGGCGCACTGTTCAAACCTCGCTGGCTCAATATTTCCCTTGACATGCCGCGCTCTCTGGCTTGGAAGCCAAGGGACAGCGCTGCTGGAGCGCCCCGCGCCCCCGGCCCACGCCTCAGACACCTTGCTTTTTAAATTAGGTCATCTTAGCTGGTGGCTGGAGCCTTCAAAGCCTTCTCCTGCCACTAGCCTTTCCTTGGGCTCTGTTCTCAGAAAGAAAAAAGAAATTTTAGGATTCCTAAAAGCAGACAGGCCCCCACCTACGCTCCAACGAGGCACCCCCTCTCTTTCATGCATAATTTATACCCATGCTCACCAGCCAACATTTTAGCTCCTTTTCTCCCTCAATGTATTTGAGTAAAACGCCTTCAGCGCCGTCGTCTCCTTTCCAAAATCGAAATGCACCATTTAACATCATTAATTACAGCGAGCACGTGGAAAAGCACGTTTGAATTGCCATGTCTAATCGAGTTCATGGGTTTTAGTCGCTTACATTGTGTAGCTCTGAGACAGCCACTGCGTGCATTTCTACTGGTGGAGGGGCGCCTTGTAAAGAAAAGAGTGCGGGAATCTAGGAATATTTTGTTACGCCGTTTTTAAGTCTTGTCTAAGTGCATGTGTGTGGGCTCGTGCACATCACACACCATTTGGTTTGCTTGCAGCCAGCATCAAACTTCAAACACTTCAAAGGAATCCGCTCGGGCCCTCCTACTAACATAAATTAACAAGTCGTTGTCACAAAGCTTCACGGGAAAGACCAGCGATACCATATGGACAGCAGGCAAACACAACACATCTTCCCCACTACTCTTTTCCTACCATTTTTTTGTCGCTTTCCAGCCTCACGACTGGCTTCCAAGAAAATCAAGATTCCCAAGTGAACTGCAATCTTATTTATTATTCTAAAAAAAAAAAAAAAAGATAGATAGAAACATATCTTGGAAATTGCATACACTCTGCACCCTCAAACACAATTACACTCTACGGAATACAACATACACTGCACACAATACCACGCAGTACCGCATAATTATATGCTACATAATTACACTGCGCTCAACGCAACATACGCTCCAAATACCACTCAGTGCCACATAATTATATGCTACATAATTAC
This sequence comes from Lissotriton helveticus, assembly GCF_964261635.1. Taxonomy (NCBI): domain Eukaryota; kingdom Metazoa; phylum Chordata; class Amphibia; order Caudata; family Salamandridae; genus Lissotriton; species Lissotriton helveticus. The sequence goes on from NC_136065.1 coordinate 44,902,284, forward strand.
AATGCAACATACACTCCAAACAATAACACTCAGTGCCACATAACTACACGCCACACAATTACACTCTACTGAATACAACATACACTCCTCATAATACCACTCAGTGCCACATAATTACACGTCACATAATTACACTGCACTCAAAGCAACATACACTCCAAATACCACTCAGTGCCACATAATTACATGCACATAATTACACTGTACTCAACGCAACATACACTCCAAATACCACTCAGTGCCACATAATTACACGCCACATAATTACACTGCACTCAATGCAACATACACTCCAAATACCATTCAGTGCCACATAATTACATGCCACATAATTACACTGCACTTCATGCAACATTCACTCCAAATACCAATCAGTGCCACATAGTTACATGCCAGATAATTACACTGCCCTCAATGCAACATACACTCCAAGTACCACTCAGTGCCACATAGTTACATGCCACATAATTACACTGCACTCATTGCAACATATACTCCAAAAACCACTCAGTGCCACATACTTACACACCACTTAATTACACTCTACTGAATGCAACACACACTCTACACAATTCCACTCAGTGCCACATAATTATATGCTACATAATTACAATGCACTCAATGCAACAGACACTCCAAACAATACCACTCAGTGCCACATAATTACACACCACACAATTATGCTCTACTGAATACAACATGCACTCCATACAATACCACTCAGTGCCACATAATTATATGCTACATAATTACACTGCGCTCAACGCAACATACACTCCAAATACCACTCAGTGCCACATAACTACATGCCACATATTTACACTGCACTCAATGCAACATACACTCCAAATACCACTCAGTGCCACATACGTATATGCTACATATTTACACTGCGCTAAACGCAACATACACTCCAAATACCACTCAGTGCCACATAGTTCACCCCACATGATTACACTCTATCTCATCACGACAGCATCACTCAGCACCACCACAGCATCACTCAGGGGCACCAAAACATCACTATGCACTACCACAGCATCACTGAATGCCACAGCATCACTCGTTGCAACCACAACATCACTCAGCGCGCCCACAGCATCAATCTGTGCAACCATTCAACAACATATGTTCTCTCAATGTTTCAAGCTTTATTACTAATGTCACAAAAATATGTTAATATTTCACTTCTGTTCTTGGATTTTCGTCACAATAAAATACACTGAACATAATCTTCACAAAAGTTATTTACAAAAGTTTAAGCTATTGCTATTATAAATTACAATAACTTTTATTTATTCATTATTTAAAAAAATTAAAAGCAATTTTTATTTGTAATATCAATACATCCAAGTCATGTAAATACAACACATATTGCATTACAAATGCTATAGGTGTCACATTTGCGAAAGTTAAAAGTATTGGCATTGTAAATGACAAAGCTATTAATTTCGTTATTTTCAAAACCAACACATAAATTAAAAATTTGTCATTTACAATACCAATAGCTCAAACTCTCCTAATGCGAGACGTATTGCATTGCAAATGCTTGTTTAAGCATAGAGGCAGCATGGTCTTGAAAGAGAGTGAGTTGATGCCCCAGAAACTGGACTGGATGATAGTCTCTAGCATTTTTGAGGATACACTCTTTTAACTGGAATTCATGAACGCTTGTAAGGATGTCGGCAGTGGGTGCCAGGGTAGGCTTCTTTGAGCCTACATGATGTGTGCAGTCTAATTTGATTTCCAGCTCAGGGGCAGCCTCCAGAATCACTCTAATGAGATCTCCCACAAATGAGGCAATGTTTTGACCCTCCGCTCCATTTGGGGTCCACCGGATATGTATGTTATTTTGTCACGAGCGGTTCTTCAGGTCTTTGGCATGTGCTTGGAGGTCTAGGTGCTGGTCTCTAAGGTGTAACACCTCTTGCTGGAGTTGTTCAATCTCTTTGTCTCTATTCGTGCAATGCGCCTCCAGCGTGTCTATCCTGTCTCCCAGCGCATCAACATCTCTTCTCACCTCCCTGAGTTCCTGAGCGATTTCCTTCTTCATGGGTTGTAGGTCATCCCTTAGGGAAGAGAAACACATTTCTATGAAGGAGAGGGGCTTCAGCATCAATAGTATCTGTAGCTACTTGTGATTCTAGAGGCAGCGCAGAAGTCTCAGCACTGGAGCTGGGTGTCTCGAGGAGTAAGTCCTTGACCGAGTAGTCTTTTTTCCCCTTGATGGTTGCCATAAGGGAAGAGTGGCAAGTGTGCGCTGCACTAGGAGCACTAACACCCAGTCCACTAAGTGGTCCCCCTGTTACTCTGGTGGGAGGGAGCCCGTAACTCAGCAGGTCTCTCCCGGAGTGAGGGCTGCTGTCTAGGTCCAATCCCATCCCTCTTGGGGAACCGCTGCCATAGGCCTGGGGAGATCACTCTGGTAAAAGTCTCTTATTCAAAGGGAGTGAGGCAGCTGTGGGGTAGGGCTTCAATTAGCTGTGACTAGACCTGAAGTTTCCTGCTCATTGGAGCCCCCCAGCCAGGTGGGCACCACCAACGGCGTAATAAGAGGGCTCAGTCAGCCAGGCAGGTCTCGCTTCCAGAACATGGCCACTGCGGGGTCCAGGTAGCCAAGGTCATGGTTGCAGCATCACTGGGGGGGCTGGCTACCATCCTGCCCGTTTGTCTATGCAGGTCACCTTATGGGTCCCCCCTCTATCGCTCATATCTCCTGGGTCCAGTTGGAAAGACACCTATGGGGGGGGCTTCCGGGGTCTCTCCTCTAGCCCACTGGGGCTCACAAAGAGAAGGCCAGGTGGGGCAGCAGACCTGGTGTTGTGACCACAGGGAGTGGGGGCAAAATCGCTGGTCTAAGCATCTGGGTCTCCCGCTTCTCTGGTGCCCCAACTTCTGGGCCCTAGACGTAACTTCAGGCTGTCTGGGGCCACTGCCGTGTAGGTTCCGCGTCTCAGCGGGGGAGGAGGCTGCCCCGGCAGGGCACCCCGAGGGCTTCAGCAGTTCAAGCTCTGCACCGCAAGGAAGGAGGTCGCAGCTCGTCAATCTTGCAGTGGTGTGGGCCGGGGCAGGGTTTGCGATCTCACCTCCTGTGTGGCAGGCCCCGCGGCCTGATCGGGTCTGGTACTTCCGCTTCTCGGGCCTACCTCTAGTCTCATGCCTTAATCTTCCGGCACTGAGGGTGGCTCCGGGTCCCAGCCAACTCTCAGCCTTGGGCTTACTTAGCTCCAGCTGGGTCCCGCTGTCGGACAAGCTGCGCACCTCTCTAGTCCCCGATTTCACCGCTAGTCAAGTGGCTGACCTCCAGCCATCCAGCGGGGCACCCCCCTGGCCCACAGCCAACCTGTCTCTTCCGTCACCAGTGACATGCCGCGATGCACCAGTCGCTCTCAGGAGTAGCGCGGGCTGGCCAGAGTGAGTTGGCCTATCGCTAGTGATGCAGGGCCAGGGCCTGATCTGCTCCGGCCTCTCGATCTCTCATAGCTTGGCTCTGGATCCACGTCTCGATCCACCAGCTTTGGGGGCTATGTCCAGCAATTGCTATGCTCTCCGTCTCTGGGGACCGTAGTCGGCAGCTGCTACTGCCTCCGCTGATCTCTTGTTGTGTTGGGCCGAGCCCAGTGCCAGGCTGCAGGCTCCCGCAGGGCTTCTCCGGATCGCGATTCAGTCATCACCGCTCCTGCATCTCTATTGCCTCAGGCTACCCCAGGACCTCGGGGGCGACCAGTCCTGTGGTCCGGTGTGACAAGTCTTGGGCGGTGGGCCCTGTCGACGAGACGGAGCGACAAGCAGGTGCATCCGACTCGGTCGCAATCTTGGCAACGACCGGCATGTTTTTTTTTAAAGAAATAGACCAGCAGTCTATTGAAAGAGCTGGAACCAAAAACACTGTTTTTCTATATTGTTAGCCTTTCATCTTTCATTTTCTTTGTTCCTTTGCTTTTAGAAAAGTTCATGTAACTCATATATTGCACACAACTTCCTCTCTCTCTCCTCTCCCATACTCATAGTCACTCACACCACTATCTCGCTCTCTCACACACTAATTAAGCATTAATAATATTAATTCACTTCATATCTTTCTACACACTTTCAATAGCTTTCAAATAATAAAATCAAATATACTCTCCTCTTCCTTCACTATCTTCTACATATACAACTAGAGCCTCATTATACATCTATAACATTCTCTCCCCTTCTATCTCTCTTTCTCACACACTATGTGTACTGTGTTGTCTCTCTCTTCTTCTTGCACTATCGTCTACATACACAACTAGAGTCTCGTTATTCATCTATAACATTATCTCCCGTTCTATCTCTCTTTCTTACTCACTATGTATATTATGTTGTCTTCAGTTCATTCACCACATCATACACAAACTACCTGTCCCTCTCAATCTTACTTTCTATCTAATTTATGCACCTCTCAACCCTATCTATTCACCAAACCACATATTTACAATACATAAATACACTACACACCACACAATTCCAAAACTAACAATTTCAATTCAAACCACATAATTCTACTGCAAACAACATGCATCCACTCCACTGCAAAAAACAAAACATAAATAAGAAACAAAATAATTTACAATGCCAAAAACTCAGGCTTTCACAAATGCGAGACTGACTGCATTGCAAATGCTGGTCTCTTTTTCCCTCCTTCCCAGGTGCCTTGGATTCCCTTCTGGTATCTTAAAGCACGTACCCCATATTTATCTGTGTTGATCAAAGTTTATTCTTTGTTAGGGGTAACTCTCATCTTGTTTCCCATTAAGAAGCGATTACATTCCTTGTGTTCCCTTGTCCTGATGATGACCTCAAGTTATGAAGGTCAAAACGCTGTTGACTTGAATCAGCCTAATTGAGATTGCTAATTATGCCATGATTTTCCACTGCTTACATTATAAATTAAATGTTTATGCATATTAATATTTTCAAATATTCCCACAAAGCTGGTTTCTGTTTTTCACGTGTTTCACTTGCTCCGTTCAAACACTTTTTCACGAGCACAACGTGTTCACCTTGCACTTAGTACACAACTAAATAAGGATGGTTGATGCTGCTTCATAACTCGTGTTAAGTATAAATCTATGCTGCTGAAACAAAAAATTGGGACTACGTGTTTTGAATAATTAATTTACTTTCCAAATTGTATGCCCTTATTGACTCCCTTTGAGACATTGTTGTATGATACTGTACCCATCAAGGTGTCAACTGGGGTTACGGGTTTCTCCTGTGACTTTCAATACCGTGAGGAAAACATGACATGACATGAAAGATGTAATGCTGTGGAGTATGTACGCTATGAAAGCTTGCCCTGGTTCTATGTGTGCTTGCGTGAAGTACAATACATGAAGTGTTGTGCAGCGCGCAGATGGTGAGTGGGTGGGCTGTCAGCGTGTGTGTGTGTTTTTGTAAACAGTACACCCTCATTAAATACAGAACAGCTTCAGTGCTAAACAGGTGCTCGCAGACGAAGTGTGTGTACTGAAGGATGTGTACATGTAATGGTACAATGCATGGAGATGCTAATGCTGGGCAGTAAGTGTCCTGTGAATGTACACTGAGTAAGTGTGCCTGAAGTGCTACATTATACGGAGGGCCCTTGGTTCCATTTTGGGAAGCACAGGCCTGTCTGGAGAAGACATGAGGAGAGTGATCCCCCAGACAGATGTGTGTATTGCTGCATTCCTGTGAGTTGGGTGAGAGAGACAGACACTGGAGGGAAAAGGAAGCGACTCCCTTTACACTTCAAAAGGTGCTTTTTGATTTGGTGAGAGATCAGAAGGAAGGGGCCTGGACACATCCCAGGAAGAGAGTTGTGGCTGAGAAGGGAGCCATAAAGAGGAGGGCTGGGGTCTTGGATTAACCTTTCGATGCACTATCACTCTGGGTGACATCCAAATGTGAAGTGTGGTCACTCTCATGAGTGGTTTTGTGGGAAAATCACCTTCAAAGTCTAGCCTGCTGTGACAGACATTTGTCATGAGAAAAGAAAAAAAAGAGAGGTGTCCACTTCAAAAGAAGCAGAACCCCAACATAAAACTTCAAAGACTCAGACTCTAAATCACATTTGGTGTTTGGAAAAGTACTATAATAAGGGGAGGTTTGAGTCCTCAAATACTGGTCTTCAGCCAAGCAGCCAGACGAGCTGTGTGAGGAGGAGAAGTTCTGCAATACTTCTGGCTGCTGGTATCCATGCTAGGTGAGGGGACATCACCCAGGACACCAAGATCAGCTCCCCTAGAGCACCATATATAGCGCTGAACCACCTCGCCTGCTAATTAACTGCTTGTACCACTGTGCCGTCGCTGTGTTGCCTTGACTGCCTTTTCATTGAGTTTTTTCTGCACATTTTGCATTACTTTGGCTGCCTGCCCCGTTTCGCGCTGCCGGCCATTTTGTTGTTGATATTGTTGTTTGTGTCGCCCTGCCCGAGTCTCCACCCCGCTCCCGCCTTCCCAGCTGACCCTCCCTCCCACTAAGACTATCAGACCCGCGTTGTGAAAATCGCGCTGTGACCGTCCTGTGTTCCACAGACGCGGTCGCTCCTCCACGCTGCTCCCCGACCTGCCTACACTCACAGCCTGGTATCGTTGCTCTCCTCAGCTGATTGTACACATCGCTATCATTAACTCAACTCGCATTACAGGACCGCTTTAATTGAAAACATCGCTGCCATTTATTTCATTATCTCGCATTGCAGAACCGCTTTAATTGATAACATCCCTGTTAATTATTTATTTCACTCACATAGCAGGACCGCTTTAATTGACTACATCGCTGATATTTATTTAATCATCTCGCATTGCAAGACCGCCTTAATTGGAAACATCGCTATTATTTATTTATTTTAGTCACATAGCAGGATCGTTTTTAATTGCTGTGCCATATAGCGCTGAACCACCTCGCCTGCTAATTAACTGCTTGTACCACTGTGCCGTCGCTGTGTTGCCTTGACTGCCTTTTCATTGAGTTTTTTCTGCACATTTTGCATTACTTTGGCTGCCTGCCCCGTTTCTCGCTGCCGGCCATTTTGTTGTTGATATTGTTGTTTGTGTCGCCCTGCCCGAGTCTCCACCCCGCTCCCGCCTTCCCAGCTGACCCTCCCTCGCCCCTCCCCTTCCACCATCCACATATGACAGCTGCTTTTGCGCGCAGCGTTCACGCGCAGTGGGCGTGCCCTAGTCGCGCCGAGGGTGCGCCAAAGGTGGGCCCGTCTACGCCCGTCCGCGCCTGGACCGCGCCAACGCCTGTCCCCCTGGTCCCCTCCGCTCCCTACCCACTATAGTCACATATGACGCCGCAACTCTCCACGCCCTCAACCCCGGACGCACACCTCATTGCTGCCTTGCCACCCCTGGACGTACCCACGGCCCTTTCGCCTGCCTCTCCTGCAAGTTCTTTTGCTCCAGGTCCATCACCAAATCCACTCTCTCTGTACAAAGCACCGACTCTGACCGCCTGAAATGCATCCTGCTTAACACCCGCTCGGTCCACAGACACGCAACTGAACTCTGGGACCTACTCGACACTGTGTCACCGGACATCGCCTTCCTCACAGAAACATGGATGAACACATCTTCAGCACCCGACATCGCCACAGCCATACCGGACGCTTACAAGATTATCCATAAAGACCGCACCATTCAGACAGGAGGAGGCATCGCCATCATTCACAGGAACACCATCAAAATCACGACTAGCTCCGACGAAAATCTTACAACCGCCGAACATCTCCACTTTCAGATCCACACCGACCCTAGGACCACACTTAGAGGCACCCTCATCTACAGGCCTCCAGGTACCCGCACTCAATTCAGCGATTACTTCACAGAATTCATCACCCCACATGCCCTCGCCGCCGAGAACTACATTCTTTTAGGAGACTTCAACTACCACCTTGAAAACAAACACGACAGCAACACCACCACCCTTCTGGACAACCTGAACAACCTCGGACTCAAACAACTTGTTGATACCCCCACCCATATAGCCGAACACACGCTCGACCCTATCTTCGCCTCCAGCAAGCACATCTCCTTCGACCGCACCACAGCTCTCCATTGGACGGAACACAGCTGTGTACACTTCAGCTACAAAACCACCCTGACCCACAACCGCCCACAACCTATTCCTCGGAGAAACTGGAACAAAATCACCGCCGACCAACTCCTCGCTTCACTCAACCAAAACCCTCCCACCCTCTCATTGGACCCTAACCAAGCGGCCACCAATCTCAAGCAATAGATCACCCACAGTGCTGACGAACTAGCACCCGTGAAAAAGCACCAGATCAAATCTGCCAGCAAAAAGGCCCCCTGGTTCAATGATGACCTAAAAAAATCCAAGAAGCTATGCCGCACCCTGGAGAAAACATGGAGAAAAAACCCAACCAATGATAACATGGCCACTCTCAAGGCAGCCACCCGCAAACACCACCAACTGATCCGCTCAACCAAGAAATCAGCTTTCAAGGAGCGTCTCGACAACAACTCTCACAATAGCAAGGAACTTTTCAACATCGTCAAAGAATTCACCAACCCCACCGCAGCATCTAACGACATCACTCCCTCCCAAGACCTCTGCGATGCGTTATCCTCCTTCTTCTATAACAAAATTGCCGACATCCACAACAGCTTCGAGAATACTGCCAGCGGTCAACACTCCCCACCCCCCTCTGACCCTACTCCACCAACTAACATCCTTAGCGCCTGGAACGCAATCACCACTGAAGACACCATCCGCCTAATGAACTCAATCCACTCTGGCTCGCCAACTGACCCCTGCCCCCACCACATCTTCAACAAAGCCGACTCCATCATCGCACCCCATCTCCGTGATGTCATCAACTGCTCGCTCAACTCTGCCACCTTCCCAGAAAGCTGGAAACACGCTGAACTCAGCGCCCTTTTGAAGAAACCCACAGCAGACCCCTCTGAACTTAAAAACTACCGACCCATATCCCTCCTCCCATTCCCGGCCAAAGTCATTGAGAAAGCCGTCAACAGCCAGCTCGCCGCCTTCCTTGAATCCAAAAACTCCCTCGATCCCTCTCGGTCCGGATTTCGGGCCAAACACAGCACCGAAACCGCCCTCATCGCAGCAACTGACGACATCCGAACTCTACTGGACAACGGAGAAACAGTGGCCCTCATTCTACTCGACCTCTCAGCCGCTTTCGACACAGTCTGCCACAGCACCCTCATACAACGCCTCAGCAACATCGGCATTCAAGGCAAAGCCCTGGACTGGATCATCTCATTCCTCGCTGGGAGAACTCAAAGAGTCCGACTTCCCCCATTCAACTCAGAGGCCACTGAAGTCATCTGTGGAGTCCCACAAGGATCCTCACTCAGTCCCACCCTCTTCAACGTCTACATGAGCCCACTCGCTTCCATCGCGCGCCAACACAACCTTAACATCATCTCATACGCTGACGACACCCAGCTGATCCTCTCCCTCACCAAAGACCCCAACACCGCCAAAACCAATCTGCACGAAGGCATGAAAGAAGTAGCCGAATGGATGAAACACAGCCGCCTAAAACTCAACTCAGACAAAACGGAGGTGCTCATACTCGGATCTTCCCCCTCTGCCTGGGACGACTCTTGGTGGCCTTCCGCTCTGGGCACAGCACCCACACTCACAGACCATGCACGTAACCTTGGCTTCATCCTAGACTCCTCTCTCTCGATGTCCAGACAAGTCAACGCAGTCTCTTCCTCCTGCTTTAACGTACTTTGCATTCTCAAAAAGATCTTCCGCTGGATCCCCCTCGAGACAAGAAAGCCGGTCACCCACGCACTGGTCACAAGTCGTCTGGATTATGGTAATACTTTATACGCCGGAATCACAGCAAAACTACAGAAAAAACTCCAACGCATCCAAAACGCATCAGCGAGACTCATATTAGACATCCCTTGCCATGATCACATCACCGGACACCTAAAAGACCTCCACTGGCTTCCCGTCAACAAAAGAATTACATTCCGTCTTCTCACCCACACACACAAGGCCCTCTACAATTTAGGACCCGAATGCCTCAACACTCGACTATCCTTCTACAAACCCACCCGCCAACTTAGATCATCCAATCAAGCCCTCGCCGCAGTCCCGCGATTCCGGAAATCCACCATGGGAGGAAGATCCTTCTCCTTCCTGGCGGCCAAGACCTGGAACTCACTCCCCACTCACCTCCGCCTTACCCAAAACCACATCTCATTCAGAAAAGAACTTAAAACCTGGCTATTCGACAAATAATTTTTCACATTCCTAAGCGCCTTGAGACCCTCTGGGTGAGTAGTGCGCTTTATAAATGCCCGAACTTGAACTTGAACTATTGTCTGCCTGCTTGCCAAGACCAGTGTGTTGTGTGAGGGTGAGGAGAGTGTCGGAAGCAAGGTCCAGTGGGGAGCCTTGAGTGTGCATTCCCTAGGTGAGGTGTGAGGCTGTGCAGTGGTCCTTGTGCAAAATTGCCTGTGCAACACCAAAATGCCAAGAGAAGGGTGCCTTGTTCTGAGCCGTATCGGAAGCACTGTGCACCAGGTAACTCCGCTGTGGAGACATCGTATTCCAGTAGTTGTCACAAGTGATCTGATGTTGGGCCAGAAGTGTCGGACTTGTGACTGCCGAAATCAGCGACTCCTTATGCCAGGAGGGGCTAATGTAGTGAGAGCGTTTGCATAAGGAGAGTCTGTGCCTGGATCATGAGTAACGTGGGGCTGCCGGTATTACTTTGGCCAAGGGTTCAGGCATGAGCAATACTGCTGTGATCAGTGGGTCTAGCCTACATGCTTAGATCTAACCAAACGGATTCCCCGAGGATCATCAAGACACCGCTGAGGACATCATACCCGAATTGGAGCTACTGTTGGGAGCCAGAGGACCTTATCAGCTCCCCATCCCCCCTCCGCTAGGGGGAAGAACAGCTTAGCTTTGTGTCTGCAGAGCAGGAGAAGCTCCCATGACTGGAAAGAACTGGCAGCTCTGCTTGACAGATAGACTGGGCTGCTGGGTGCTGCCGCGTACACCACGACCAGCATGTTTTTACCCTACACGATCCGGACTCATGTGAGCCAGAGGAGAGGGCACTCACTGCAACAATGAACATTGCCATACCGCCAGAGCGGGTAAGACTGGAACTGGGCCTTTGTGGCTAACGGTGCTACTATATAATAAAGAAACGCCAATGCTGCCTATCTCAATTCACTGTCTATTTTTCATCTCACCTTTGAATAAAACATAAGGTGAGGGGACCTTAGTTTCTTGAATCAATCCTTTGTTTTTATTTTGTTTTACTTAATTTGAACTGTTTTGATCATTTTTTATCAAATTTTTATATTTCAAAAAAACTTATGACACACAATACATGAAAAACATTCTGTACAATAAACCATTCCCCTCCTGTCAATCACACTCACTATCACTACAGATCGCTGTCAAACACTCTCAGACATACTTTCAATCATACCATTCTTATTTACAATCATAGATTTCATTGTTCTTTCAGAAAACAAATTTTTACATAGCCATAGATTATAATGTAAACATAAATCTATAATCTACAAAATTCTGTTTTTTAGTTGATCTCTTATGGCTTTGAAAACACAAGGTCTACGCATTTCGAACTCTTCTTATTGTGGAGTTCCCATCAGGACCACACACTGTAAATGAAGAGGGGAGACCTGTATTAGGTGTATACTCCTGACCATGTTAGAAACTACTAGTTGGCTCAACAACCTCCTCCATGCATCTTACCTCCAAAATTGCATTTTACCTCCAAAATTGGAAACAAATAAATTGCACTGTTCCTCAGAAACACGGCGCGGGACCACCTAAATGACATGAAACACAAAGCTCAGCCGAGCTATACCAATACTTTTGCCTTAGAACACAGCATATTTAAAGCCAAACACTACTCACTGTTTTTACGTTATATTCGCACACACTCTACCCTGTAACAAAATATGAGGCATGTGGTTAGGGAAGCTCTACTGCTAAGATAATCTCTTCTTAAATATCATATGCTTTTTGCCTGCATTGCAGATTAACAGTCAACTGTTTTATTGACTGTACCGCCAGACAGGATATCTGATCTATCGCATGGCATAGCAGTTGACACAAGCCTTGTTTATTCTTTCAGGGGCCGCATCAAAACAAACAAATCCCCTCTACCCACATCTACCGAATAAAAAAGCTATTAGGTAAGAGTTGATCCGCAATGCAGGCAAAAAGCATATGATATTTAAGAAGAGATTATCTTAGCAGTAGAGCTTCCCTAACCACATGCCTCACATTTTGTTACAGGGGGAATCGAAATCTTTTGGGGGGCATCCCTCGGTGGGCCAGACCAGCGCAGCTCCAACGCTCCCCTCCGCTGCCGCAATCCCAGACCAGCGGCCGCAGTGCGAGGGGGGCGAAATCGGCCCTAAAACTACACAACCCAGAAGCCCTAGCGGCGGACCACACCGCCACATGGATTTCCTGCGCCAGGAGGCACTTCAAAAGGACTCCAGCACCCGTGGAGCGGGGTGAATCGAAATCTTTTGGGGGGGCATACCTCGGAGGGCCAGACCAGCGCATCTCCAACGCTCCCCTCCGCCGCCGCAATCCCAGACCAGCGGCCGCAGTGCGAGGGGGGCAAAATCGGCCCTAAAACTACACTACCCAATCAATCAATCAATCAGGTCATTTGTAGAGCGCACTACTCACCCGTAGGGTCTCAAGGCGCTGGGAGGGGGGGGGGTGCCGCTACTGCTCGAACAGCCAGGTCTTGAGCTTTTTCCTGAAGGAGAGGTGGTCTTGGGTCAGGCGCAGATTGGTCGGAAGTGAGTTCCAGGTCTTGGCGGCCAGGTAGGAGAAGGATCTTCCTCCTGTTGTCGCTCTTCGGATGCGGGGGACGGCGGCGAGGGCGTGGTTGGTTGATCTGAGGAGGCGCTTGGGAGTGTAGAAGTTGATCCGGTTGTTGAGGTAGCTCGGGCCTTGGTCGTGTAGGGCTTTGTGCGCGTGGGTGAGGAGCCGGAAGGTGATTCTCTTGTTGACCGGGAGCCAGTGCAGATCTCTCAGGTGTCCGGAGATGTGGCTGCGTCGGGGGATGTCGAGGATGAGTCTCGCCGAGGCGTTCTGGATCCGCTGGAGTCTCTTCTGGAGTTTGGCAGTGGTTCCGGCGTAGAGGGCGTTGCCGTAGTCCAGTCGGCTGGTGACGAGGGCTTGGGTGACCGTCTTCCTCGTCTCGGTGGGGATCCACCGGAAGATCTTACGTAGCATGCGCAGGATGTTGAAGCATGACGAGGAGACGGCGTTGACTTGTCTGGTCATGGAGAGGGAGGAGTCCAGGATGAAGCCCAGGTTGCGTGCGTGGTCCGTCGGTTTGGGTGCGGTGCCCAGGGCGGGGGGCCACCAGGAGTCGTCCCAGGCGGAGGGCGTGGAGCCCAGGATGAGGACCTCCGTCTTGTCTGAGTTCAGTTTCAGGCGGCTGGTCGTCATCCATTCGGCTACGTCTCTCATCCCTTCGTGCAGGTTGGCTCTGGCGGTGGCGGGGTCGTTGGTCAGGGAGAGGATCAGCTGGGTGTCGTACCCAGAAGCCCTAGCGGCGGAACACGCCGCCACATGTGTTTCCTGCGCCAGGAGGTGCTTCAAAAGGACTCTAGCACCGGTGGAGCGGGGGGAATCGAAATCTTTTGGGGGGCATACCTCGGTGGGCCAGACCAGCGCAGCTCCAACGCTCCCCTCCGCCGCCGCAATCCCAGACCAGCGGCCGCAGTGTGAGGGGGCGAAATCGGCCCTAAAACTAGACTACCCAGAAGCCTTAGCGACGGAACACGCCGCCACATGGATTTCCTGCGCCAGGAGGTGCTTCAAAAGGACTCCAGCACCGGTGGAGCGGGTTGAATCGAAATCTTTTGGGGGGCATACCTCGGTGGGCCAGACCAGCGCATCTCCAACGCTCCCCTCCGCCGCCGCAATCCCAGACCAGCGGCCGCAGTGCGAGGGGGGCGAAATCGTCCCTAAAACTACACTACCCAGAAGCCCTAGCGGCGGAACACACCGCCACATGTATTTCCTGCGCCAGGAGGTGCTTCAAAAGGACTCCAGCACCGGTGGAGCGGGGTGAATCGAAATCTTTTGGGGGGCATACCTCGGTGGGCCAGACCAGCGCATCTCCAACGCTCCCCTCCGCCGCCGCAATCCCAGACCAGCGGCCGCAGTGCGAGGGGGGCGAAATCGGCCCTAAAACTACACTACCCAGAAGCCCTAGCGGCGGAACACGCCGCCACATGTATTTCCTGCGCCAGGAGGTGCTTCAAAAGGACTCCAGCACCGGTGGAGCGGGGGGAATCGAAATCTTTTGGGGGGCATACCTCGGTGGGCCAGACCGGCGCAGCTCCAACGCTCCCCTCCGCCGCCGCAATCCCAGACCAGCGGCCGCAGTGTGAGGGGGCGAAATCGGCCCTAAAACTAGACTACCCAGAAGCCCTAGCGGCGGAACACGCTGCCACATGGATTTCCTGCGCCAGGAGGTGCTTCAAAAGGACTCCAGCACCGGTGGAGCGGGGGGAATCGAAATCTTTTGGGGGGCATACCTCGGTGGGCCAGACTAGCGCAGCTCCAACGCTCCCCTCCGCCGCCGCAATCCCAGACCAGCGGCCGCAGTGTGAGGGGGCGAAATCGGCCCTAAAACTAGACTACCCAGAAGCCCTAGCGGCGGAACACGCCGCCACATGGATTTCCTGCGCCAGGAGGTGCTTCAAAAGGACTCCAGCACCGGTGGAGCGGGGGGAATCGAAATCTTTTGGGGGGCATACCTCGGTGGGCCAGACGAGCGCAGCTCCAACGCTCCCCTCCACCGCCGCAATCCCAGACCAGCGGCCGCAGTGTGAGGGGGCAAAATCGGCCCTAAAACTAGACTACCCACAAGCCCTAGCGGCGGAACACGCCGCCACATGGATTTCCTGCGCCAGGAGGCGCTTCTAAAGGACTCCAGCACCCGCGTCGTGGGATCGAGCGCGGGTCGGCGCCGAGCTAAGCCCGGGCAAAGGGCGGGCCCTCTGTGGCCATCAGGGGCCGGAAGCGGCCGGGACGGGGCACCCCCCTTTCAATCCTGATCCGCGGAAGGAAGTAAAATAAAGACATAAGGTATAGATACTCTTTGACATTGCCAAGTTTATTACAAGTCTCTCCAGAGCGTCAACATAGTTGAAATTTTCCCCTGCGGTTGATTTTGCACCAAACTGTTACCTTATATAAGCCATTTCACTATGACACGCGAGGAGGATACCAGAAAGACTCACTCCCAGAGTTACTCGCGTAAGGGGACAATGGACTACTTCAGTAAGAAGGTAACTCTCCCCAATACAACTGTACTAGAGAGAATAGAACGATCCCCCGTCATGGATTGCCCTTCCAGTATTTGCTCCCTTGTACAGACCCCTGAAGCAGCATCAGATTTATCACTACTGGAGGAACTAAATAAATTATGCAAATCCTCCTACGCCCCTCTGGAATCAGGATATGTGCAAATTAGTGCCCCTATTTGCACTATAGCAAGCATTAGTCCCCAGCCCTGTAGTCAACTTCATCTAACAGAAAGCCCCCAGGGTACTCCCCTTCTTGTTCGCCCAAAGATAAATCTCAAATCAATAGAGTCACCACAGGGGAGGAGCCAAGATGGCGATCGGGACGGTCGCATAACCGCCTCGCTCCGTGATCTCTTCCTCCCCGCCAACTATCCTGTATTTCATCCTGTTCGGGGTGTTCCGAATTTTGTCACTAAGGAAGAGCCATCACTTACCATCCTTTTCCGGGGCTCTGGCGTGCAGTGATTCCGGCGTTCTGCCCTGTTCACCTTGTTGGCCTTCCCGGCCCTGACGCCGGGGCCTCGAGTGCTGTGCCTGCCCGGAGATGTTCGGAGTGCCGGCGGTCCGGAACCGGTGGAGAGACCCGATGGTGGGAGCCTGAGAGCCGCGGGCCGGGACCCCCGGGGCGGACCCGCCCCCGCTGGTGGGCCACCCCGCATGTCCGTTTGCCTACCGGCCCGAAGAAGAGAAGCCGCGCTGTCCGGCACCCCTCAAGTGAGAAGCCCCACTCCTGTTGTTGGTCCCGCCCGGGATCCGGTGCTGGGCTCCCCCCGAGTGCTGTGGGGAGCACGCCCGTTCTTCTGGTGACTCTCCTTTCTCCGCCGAGCGCCATCCGCCGCGGTTTGGCGGTGAGCCCTGGGGCCGCCGGTGCTCCTGATGAACTTGGAAGAACCTGCGGCGGTGGCGGAGAGTGCTGTGCCTAAGATGGCGGATGGCCCCTCGGAGTGTCTTTCTCCTGGAGACGGGGAAGTTGCCGCATTTGCTTTCTCCAGCCCTCGTTTCGTTTGGGCGGCCCCTACTCGGAGTGCTATCTGGTTTGCCCTGTCTGCTCTGCGGATCGACCTGTCCTTGAAATGTCGAGTCTTGGAGTTGCGGATCGCTGCCATGGTGGCTCCGCCATTTTGTGACGAAGTGTCGTCTCCCCGAATTGTACTGCCTGAAACTTCGCCTGCGGCTGTGCTGGGATCTCCGGCTGGGTGCTCGATGCTATGGGATCTAGCGGACCCGGTGCCGATGCTGCAGTGTTTTCTACATCCTGTTTTCTTTGCTTCGTGCTGGACGGCCCAGATACTGTGCTTGGCCACGTGGAACTTTGAGGACCTTTTGCATTCTGACTGTTGCCGAGTTCTCCTGGTTGCATCTAGTTGGCCGGGACAGTGTTTTGCGGAGATCCCACCGGCTTTTCCTGACTGGTATGGACCCACTGTGTTCTGCTGTTTTTTGGCTGTGGCGGGGTTGGGAAGCTCGACTCTTCATAAAAGTGGACAGGGGTGATCGTGCCCGGATGCCTGTGGGACCCTTTTTTACATGGCGTCTCCGGACCTCGTTATTCTGGGTGGTTCCTGTTTACATCCCGGTGTAGGCTTTTCTTGACTCTCCTTTGCGACCTCGATTAGTGACTTATTGTTGCGGGGGGGGTAGTGTTTTATGTCTCGATCGCTGGCTCCTCTCTCTTTCTTCCTTTTCCTCTCCTTCCTTTTCTTACTCTCCTCTCTTTCTTCGTTATAATTCCCTTTCTCTTTTTCTATATTTCGGGTGACTCTGGGCGACAGGCACGCTGTTTAGTGGGGTAGTCCGTAGCCATTACAGTGATGTAGGGTGGGGGGGGTGTTTGTTATTTTAGTTTGTTTTATTCTATGGTCCCTTTTTGCCTTTTTCCAGGGGGTGGGCTATGTCCCTTGGTGTTTACTCCTCTGTTTCGTAAGCGTCTGCACTTTCTCCTTTTTCGGGGCGGGTGGGCTGTACGTGTGGCGTCCACTTTATTTGTTTGCTGGTATTCTTCCTCTATTTTGCACCTGGTATGGGCGTGTGAGATCTTTGGGCTTTGCCCTACTGTGGTCGTCTGCTTGCGTGGGGGGCTATTTCCCTCCCGCCCCCCCCCCCCTTCTTTTCTGTATATGTTGCATGACGCACTGGTAGATGTGGTTGCTGCCTCCTTTATGTAATGTAAAATGAAACCTTTTTTATCCTGGCGCTGGCGATGTAACGACTTTATTTGCATCCATCCTGTATTCACCCTATCGTATACATTGCTTGTTTTTTTTTTTTATTCTCCTGATTTTGCGGCCGGCCCCTGTGGTTGTAGGCCAGCGCTTGTACTTATACATGTCTTTCAATAAAGGTTTTAAAAAAAAAAAAAAAAATAGAGTCACCACAGGTCTCCTCTACCAAAAGGAAGAGAGTTGGGGTTAAACAAATGGGGAGCCAGGCAAAACAACAAAAACTAAACTCAAACCCCCCACTGCCCAACACTCCTAGTATTGTTAGCTCCGCCAGCATCGAACCTATCCAGGCCTCTTTACTGGCCTCGATCGAAAATATGCTAAAAACATTAATATCTCCCCTGATTGAAAAAATAAACAGCTTAGGGGATAGGCTCACGGGTGTCGAAGAAGCGATTAAGGCCAACTCGCTACTCATAAAAACCCTGACAGGACCCTCTCAGCTACAGTGCCTAGCCTCCACTGAAATGTCTAAATCCACCATACAAAGTAAGACTACCCACAAACAATTAGTAACCCTACAAAAGACAACTCCGAACTCCTCGAAAGCAGGCCCAACAGCACGGAGCTCGTACCCTAGAGCAGGGCAGATCAAAACATCTATAACACATAAAAGGTTAGCAGCAAACAGTGAGAGCATCCTGTTTAAAACCAATCTCCTACATCTGCCCCCGGAGGCCGCTCCGTTTGTGTGCGTCCTCGCAGGAGTACCAGAACTCACTAAGGGGAACAACGAAAGACAACAGGACCTAAGAAACAAGGTCATGTTTTGGTTAACTAAGAACAGACCTCTGCCATCCAACATCGATGGTACCATACTAAGTGTTAGAAGGGTGGGCTGGTTAGGACCTCTACCAAAAAACATTGCAGGTGATTTGGTTCTTGTAAAATTCAGGAGCAAATATGTTGTCCCATACTTTCAATCACGGCAGCCACAAATAGGAGATGGTCCTAAATCCATCTGGACCATAAGTGATTTCTACACCAGAACAATATATGTCTCGCCCTCGTGTCAAAAAGTACAGAGCAATTATCTGACGGGCAGAAGTGGTTTTGTTGCGAGTGGCCACTTCACCCCCACTTTTAATCAACTTGACCCACTCCTGGATCTAACTCTGAAGGATTAAAATGTATGGACAGAGACATTATTTCAAAAAAGCAATGAATTAAATTCTATCTCTGTAGTAATAATTGTTTTTTAACACTTTGTTTTTCTCACAGTCTATGACTATGGAATTACCCTTTTATCGAATTTTTGTTTATTTTACTGTGAATGTAATTTTACGTGTTTAGTATTGGTATAGCTCGGCTGAGCTTTGTGTTTCATGTCATTTAGGTGGTCCCGCGCCGTGTTTCTGAGGAACAGTGCAATTTATTTGTTTCCAATTTTGGAGGTAAGATGCATGGAGGAGGTTGTTGAGCCAACTAGTAGTTTCTAACATGGTCAGGGGTATACACCTAATACAGGTCTCCCCTCTTCATTTACAGTGTGTGGTCCTGATGAGAACTCCACAATAAGAAGAGTTTGAAACGCGTAGACCTTGTGTTTTCAAAGCCATAAGAGATCAACTAAAAAACGGAATTTTGTAGATTATAGATTTATGTTTACATTATAATCTATGGCTATGTAAAAATTTGTTTTCTGAAAGAACAATGAAATCTATGATTGTAAATAAGAATGGTATGATTGAAAGTATGTCTGAGAGTGTTTGACAGCGATCTGTAGTGATAGTGAGTGTGATTGACAGGAGGGGAATGGTTTATTGTACAGAATGTTTTTCATTTATTGTGTGTCATAAGTTTTTTTGAAATATAAAAATTTCATAAAAAATGATCAAAACAGTTCAAATGAAGTAAAACAAAATAAAAACAAAGGATGTATTCAAGAAACTAAGGTCCCCTCACTTTATGTTTTATTCAAAGGTGAGATGAAAAATAGACAGTGAATTGAGATAGGCAGCATTGGCGTTTCTTTATTATATAGTACATAAGGCAGTGGCTTGGCCTTGCTGCTTGGGAGCCCATACCCAGTGGTGTTTAGTAGCTAACGGTGCTACGGCACCATGGACGCTTTTGAATAATTCCTCAAGAGTCAAAGGGAAAACTGTTGAGTGCGGCCAAATAGTTTGCATTACCTGGATGCAGCCACAAGTAAATGGAGAATAACCCCAAACAAATTACAAGAAGGCGGGTGGAATAGGGATCTGCCTGACACCTACTAAGCCCCGACCTAAAGGGAGAGTGCGCCATTGCTTCCGAATGTCATATACCTTTGTATTTATAGTGTTAGAAATAAAATGCTTTTTTTTATAAAAGTGATTTATTGCTTGCACTGTTTGCACTTTGAGTTATGAGTCATGTTTACTGACCTGTTTCTACATCTCCATCAAGGGAGCCTTGACTGCTCTAGCACAGCAACCACTGGGAGTGAAGTGCAGAAAGGGTACTTGGCCCAGTTGCTCAGGATCCATACTAGGTAGAGCCCTGGTACATCATCAGTAGAAGGCCTCAACTACCATGGTTGAGCCCAGTAGCCCCTAAATGCCCTGAGGCCCTTTGAAAGGGTTATGACAAAAGGCAAGAAAAAAGAAAAGACAGAACAAGAGAAGGAAAGAAGGAAAGAAACAGAGAAGAAGAGAAAGACAGAAATAAAGAAAGAAAAAAAGGAAGGGAGAGAAGGAAAGGAAGAAAGAAAGAGAAGGAAAGAAAGAAGAACATAAAGATGGAAAGAAAGAGAATGAAAGAAAGATAGAGAGAATGAAAAGAGAATAGGAAAGAGAAGGATAGAAAGAAGGAAAGATAAAGAAAGACAGAAGGAAGCATTGAAAGAAGAGATGAAAGAAAGCAAGAGTGAAAAGGGAAGAGAAAGAATGAAACATGGAAAGTGAAGAAAGAAGGAAAGAGAAAGATAGAAAGCAAAAAAAAACAAGCGAAAAATGAAGGAAGGACAGAAATAAAAGAAAAAAGTTAAAAGAAAGGAAGAATTAAAAGAAAGAGAAAAAGAAAGAGAAAGAAAGAAACAGGGAGAAGAAAAGAGAGAAAGATAGAAGGAAAGAAGATGAACGAAAGGAGAAAGAAAGTAAGAAAGAAAAAATAAAGAAAAAAGAGAAAAATAAGTAAAAACAGAATAAATGAATACAGAACAGTTTCAAACGGACACAATCTTATGAAATAGCAGCCGGTAGAAAAGCAAAACAATCCAAAAGGAATTTACAACAGCATTGGCAAGAGATGGGATCTGATAAAGATGGAATGCGCCCTGTGTTCACATCAGAACCCTCTAAACACAAAGGCAAGACTAAAGTAATCACCCTCCTTAAAAAAAATGGTCCCGATTCACAGAACTAACTCAGGATAAAATCCTAAACTTACTACTTTTGGTATTCACAAAAAGCATTTAGTAGTAGTAAAGTTAGGATTTTGTCCTAAGTTTGAGGTGCTTCGTGCCGCCAACATCGCTTACCTTATGTACGCCGATACACAGGTCTACATAAAAATCTCTTCCCCTGAGGATATTTTCTCCCTAAACAAGGCCCTGAAGCTGACAGTCCATTGGCTCACCGCCAACCAGCTCAAACTCAACGCAAATAAAACTGAATTTCTTCTGATCTCCCCACCCAAACCCAATCCAGACATCCAGGAATGGATCAAGACCATCACTGCACTAAACTGCCTTCCTACCATTGTTGACTCAGTGAAATCCCTTGGAATAACCCTTGACGGCAGCCTGAATATGCGTGGCCATATAAACTCGATGGCCAAAGCAGCCAGATTCCACCTGAAGTACCTAAGAAACCTAAAACCCTTCCTCGATGTGCCCAACCTTAAAACGGCAACCCAAGCTCTAGTCATTTCCAGACTTGAATATGGATGCTCTACTCTTGCAGGGCTACCCAAGAACTCTCTGGCCCCATTGAAAGCCTGCCTCAACACCACTGCCAGACTCCTAACAGGTTCAAAAAAAGTTGACCACATCTCTCCCCACCTCAAAGCTCTGAACTGGCTTCCCCTAGAGACCAGAATGCAATTTAAACTGGCCTGCATTACTCACAAAGCTCTGTACTCGAATTCCCCTATATTTCTCCCACAAAAACTTGTGATAGCTGGAGGAGCCAGAAACTCCCGATCTGCCAAAGACCTGCTGCTGCAACCAGCACGCTTCCGGAGGCAAAAAACCTACAATCAGGCCTTCTCCGGGGCTGCCCCAAGAATCTGGAACTCTCTCCCAACCGCCATCAGAAGACTTTCATCCTTGGCACACTTTAAGAAGGAGACTAAGACTTAATGGGAAAATACCTCATCTAATGAATACTTTACAATCACCCCATCGACATGTTCCACACTCCACTGCGGCATTATCCACCGCCTCCATTGATGATACATTTTTCTTCACTCGTGGGCAACCCCCAAGAGCTGAGACTGCATGCCTTCTTGTATATTATACCTACCTGCCTTAATTTGTATCCCACATGTAGCTTGGACTTTAGACTGCGTCCTCCTTCCGTATAATGTATTCCTATCTCTCCCAATTTGATCCCTCCCATCCTTACGCTTTGTACTCCTCCCCCTCAATCCTGTAAAGCGCTCTGATACCTTCTCAGGTCTGGTTTGCGCTCTATAAAACAATAACATAAATAAAGTAAAAACAAAGACACTGGCACTGATGGAAACTAGCTTATGTGTGGATGTGCTCCTTGTGAGTGAGTGAAATGCTGTCACTCAAATGAAGTTAACCAGTGTCTTTAGTAGGGTGACCCCAGGGGCGGATTGAGAACCAAAACCGGCCCTGGCAAAGTGCTTGGCGCCCCCTGCCCCCAAGGGGGGGATTGTGGGAGCCTCCTAGCTCTTTGCAAGGACCAGTAAATCGGCCGATTTTGTTACAGGGCCGATTTGCTGAAAAATGGCCCTATAACAAAAACGGCCACCAGGGGCCCCAAACCGGCACCCACCCGTCCCTGCGCACCGGGGGTTGCCCGGAGCCCGCTACGGCCAGTCTGGCCCTGGGTGACACATTGCCCCTTGCTATACGCTGTAGTGGGTGGAGGCAAAATGTACATGACAACACCAGACCAATGGATGAAAAGGGGTGCCTGAAAACCCTTATATGTAAGTATATTATACTTATGTTAGTAAAATCAAAAGGTCTTGGCTACCGCAAGGCATAAAAATAGAATACATACAAACCTCACATCAAACCCGTGAGGGTCTCAAGGAGCTGAGGGTGGGGGGAGGGGGGAGGTCCGCAGATCTGTTTAGCCGAAGAGCCAGATCTTTAGGGTTTTCCTGAAGGTTTTCAGGGAGGGGGCGCGTCCGATGTCTGCCGGTAGCTCGTTCCAGGTCTTGGCTGCCATGTGGGAGAATGCTCTTCTGCCTGCTCTGGCTCTGTGAATGCGCAAGGTTTCAGCCAGTGCAAGGTTAGAAGATCAGAGGTTTCTTTTAGGTGAGTGGAAATGTATTCTGTCGTTGAGGTATTTGGGTCCGTTGTTCTGTAGGCATTTGTAGGTGTGGGTGAGGATTTTGAAGGTGACTCTCTTCTCCACGGGTAGCCAGTGGAGTCTCCATAGGTGTTGGCTGATGTGTTTGTGCCGGGTGATGCCTAGGACGAGTCTGGCCACGGTGTTTTGTGTTGTTCGGAGTTTGGAGAGTAGGGACTTGTTTATGCCGGTGTAGAGAGCATGTCCATAGTCCAGTCTGCTGGTGATGGGTGGATGGGTGACTGTCTTCCTTGACTCAGCGGGGGGGTCCATTTGAAGGTCTTATGAAGGGTGTGGCGGAGGTTAAAGCAGCTGGAGGTGACGGAGTTGACCTGTCTGTTCATGGCGAGTGTAGAGTCGAGTACGATGCCAAGGTTTTCGGCATGGTCTGAGGGGGTAGGTGGGCTTCCGAGGGTGGCCACCAGGTGTTGTCCCATGCTGGAGGGGTGGTTCCAAGGACGAGGACTTCTATCTTCTCGGCGTTGAGTTTTAGGCAGCTGTTGGTCATCCAGACTGCCACGTCTTGCATACCTTTCTGGAAGTTGAGATTAGAGGTGGTGGGGTCTCTGTTGAGGGCTAGGTTGAGCTGGGTGTCGTGGGCGTAGGATACAATGTTGAAGCCGTGTTGTCTGACGATGGCTGCGAGGAGGGCCATGTAGATGTTGAAGAAGGTCAGGCTCAGAGATAACCCCTGTGGGACTTTGCAGGTTATATCCGTGGGGGCGGAGAGGAAAGGTGGTAGCCTGATCCTTTGACTTCTACCGGTGAGGAAAGATCTGATCCAGTCCAGGGCTGTTACTTGTATGCTGGCATCGTGTAGTCTAGCGATTAGTGTGCGGTGGGAGACGGTGTGTAAGGCTGCAGACAGATCGAGGAGGATGAGGGCTGCGGAGTGGCCTTGATCCAGGAGGGACCGGATATTGTCTGTGGCGGCTAGTAAGGCGGTCTCTGTGCCATGGTTGCTTCAGAATCCAGACTGGGACGGGTCGAGGACGTCGTTCTCTTCGATGAATCTCGTCAGTTCCCTGTTCACTGTTGTCTCAGCCACTTTGGCCGCGAAGGGGAGGAGCGAGATGGGCCGGTAGTTCTTAAGGTCGGTGAGGTCGGCCGTGGGTTTCATGAGCAGAGGCCTGACTTCTGAGTGCTTCCATTTGTCTGGGAAGGTGCCTGTTATGAAGGTAGTGTTGATGGTATTTTGCAGTTCAGGTGCGATGGCGTCCGCGGCTCTGTGGTAGATGTGCGGGGGGCTGGGGTCGTTGGGGGCGCCCAAGTGGATGCCTTTCATGGTTGAGACGTGTCTTTGGTCGTGATCGATGTCCAGCTGGGGATGGTGGGCTGGCTGGAGTCTCAGGCGGGGGTGCGGGGTGGGGAGGCCGGCTGTGGCCTCTTGTGGGTGGTTGACAAACTTATCGTAGAGTGTTCTGATCTTGAGGTGGAAGTAGGTTCCAAGCTTGCCGCATTGGTCTTGGGACGGGGTGATGTCTGTTGCTTTGCTTCATGGGTTTGTGAATTCCTGGATGACACTGAAGAGTTCTTCGGAGTTGGTGGGGTTGGCGAGGTTTTTGTTGTGGAGGAAGTTCCTTTCGGTAGTTCTGATTTGGTTGTGGTAGTCAGTCATGGCGTCTTTGTAGGTGGAGTAGTTATCGGTTGCCTTGGAGTTCCTACTGTTCTTCTCGAGTTGTCTGCAGTTGCGCCTGGCTTCTTGGAGATCGGTGGTGAACAAGGCGGCTTTCCTGGGGCGCTGTTTGCCGGGGTTGCGTAGCGAGGTGAACTTGTCTGCACATTTGGAGATCCAGGTGTTGAGGTCTCTGGCTGCGGTGTTTGATTTGGATGCCCTGGGTTGGTTGTTTGGGGTGAGGGTGGCATTCAGTTGTTTGTCGGTAACCTTGCTCCAGTTCCTTTCTGGAGGGCGGGGGCCTGGTTTTGGTGCCTTGGGTTAGTCGACGGTGAAGTGGACGCAGTGGTGGTCATGATATTTTTAATGAATGACTGACATGTATGGATAAAAACCTGCATACTTATTTTTACTCATTCATATATGTGTCAGTAAATGTACACACGGGGATGCAGCCTGTTTGGACAAAGATTAGAATGGCATAAGAACAGCAGATTATGCATGTAATCTCTGGGATATCGCAGAGGCGTAGCTAGGACTTGAGGCGCCCGGGGCTATCCTTCAGATTGCCACCCCCCTGGGGGTGGTGCTGGGGAAAAAGGACGGCGAGCACCTGAAAGAGGTTCGAGAGACACGTAGTATCGCCGCTAATAGTTACCTCGATCATGCAAATTACATGCACATACATGACACGGTCCAGGGCTAGACAGCCCTC
Organism: Lissotriton helveticus; assembly: GCF_964261635.1. NCBI lineage: Eukaryota > Metazoa > Chordata > Amphibia > Caudata > Salamandridae > Lissotriton > Lissotriton helveticus. The sequence continues at coordinate 44,927,675 of NC_136065.1, forward strand.
GTCCCGAAAATAGTGCCGCCTGGGGCGGACCGCCCCCCACCGCACCCCCCTAGCTACGCGGCTGGGATATCGCATACACATCTGTGGTTACTGCCGCTGGCAGCGCGACACGAAGGGGAGCATGGGCGGGACAGCGCCCTAGTCCCACACGTCGGGCGAGCGGAGCCTGCAGCGCGCCCCCCCCTGGGCCGCCCCCCCGGCCAACAGCCAATGGGGAGGGCTCTCCTGGGGACGGGGGAGGCACTTCCGGGGGTATATGTCCAGGCCCAGCAACTAGGCTCGGCCTTTCTTTCCCGCGCCTAGTCCTAGGCCGCTCTGCGCTGTACCCTCTCCCGCCAGGTCGCATCCTAGGTTGCCAACAGGCCGATTCAGCCGTAACGGCTGTAGCCAGTCCCCCCTCTCCCCCAACGAGGTCCCTTAGATTCGCCCCTTGATCACCCTAACATCTCACGGATATCACCAAGCGTCGCGCTTTCAAGGTAAGGGTGTCGCTCTCTTGCCTCCCCCGGGCCCCGTCCTTGGGCTAAACCCAAGTTGCACAGGGGCTCTGTGGTCGGAGACCACGGGGAGGTGGAGGCGTCTAAGGAGGGATGAGGCTGCCGAGGAGGCAGGGGGAGGGTGGGTACAGCGGCGCGAGGGGGTACTGGGTGAGGCCAAGGAGCCGCGTAGGCCGCAGCTGTGCAGGGTTAGGAGGGTGGTGCATGCCGCTGGGACTCCCTTCCTGCACACAGGGGGACCGGGTACTGCTACCATTGTGGGCCCGGTCACTAGAGTGTGTCGGATCCGGCGTTTAATGCCGTCATGCTCGGTCACCTCAAAGCACGGGCAGATCGGGCCCCCTGCCGATGCATAGGCGCAAGGGGCGGGACACACACGCCCCCGGTCTATGGGCACTCGGGCCTTGAGGTGGAATTTCAAGGAGCCAGTAACTGAGTCGAGGCCCAGGTGGGGTTGTTTCAAGACCCCCCATGTGGCGGGGTGGGAACTGGCACCGCTGCACATTAAGTATATATAAACGTGCAGCATGGGCATTCGACATGGCGCGACGGAAATCAGGCAGTGTCCACCTCATCGGACTGAGCAAGGGCCGATGCGGGCCTCAGCGTAGCCCCCACTCGCCCTGACTAAACAGCTACCGCGGCCTGCTCGGCCCCTAATACTTGGAAGCGGGGGGATTCGAACTCATCTCTCTAGAGAGAGTGGAGCCTGTATCCAGCGTCTTGGACCGCTCGGCCACGAGGTCCAGCCACCAGTATAAACATCCAAAAGTTGATACAGGCTATTGTATCAAAGGCTGCCACAATTCGGCGAGCCTAGCAATGCAGACCTCAGGGGCCGTACGGGACGGTTCGCGTAATGTCGCACACCTGCATTTACTTCAAAGCAGGGAACGGGGGCCAATTTCATTCAGGCAACAGTGACGGTTTATTGCGAGAGGAATACCGTATGGAGCCAACAATACATGCATATAGCGGAGGGTGCGCAGCGTCTTAGCGCAGCAGGCAGTGCTCAGTGGCATAATATGCGCCTGCCCGAGGCCACGCAGGGGCCATAGAGAGGGCGGGCCACTAGTCTCGGAGGGCTGTCCCGCCCCCAGCAGGATGTTCAGCTTCTCCTCCTCACAGGTTGGAGGAGGCGGCTGGCGGTGATTCTCGTCCAGGGCGGCGGGGAGGGGCCTCTAGGGGTACTTAAGTTCCAGCACCCCGTTGGAGGGCCTCTTTGCCGCTCCGGACGCCGTCGCGAGTCTTCGGGACACTCTTTTCGTACTCGTCACTCTGGTAGATGGTCGTGCCGAGGAGTCGCCGTGAGACTAGGACGTCGGGTCCCTGGTTTGTCTCGTGCACGTGGTGAGTGGCGGGGGCCGGTGTTGTTAGCGCGTTGTGTTTTATGTCGGCCGTTTGGAGCTTCTCTTAGCACTGGGGGCATTTGGACCCGTCCGGTTTTCTCGCATGTTGGAGCGTAGTGAGTGCGTGGCAGAGGGAGCGGCGAGATTGGTTAGGGGCATGTGCCCCGGCGGTTGCTGAGAAGCTAGTACTCTTGTTAGAGCGGCGGTCCCCGAAACAGAGAATGGGCCGGGGACAAGGTCTCAAGTTGCGGCGTGGCAGGGATAATTTTCGCTTCAGCGCCGGTTTCACGATTGTTGGTGAAATTGGGGAATGGCACATTCGACGTGTGGACGGAGCAAGTACTTTGGGTTTCCCCGAGGCACAAAATAGGTGCGTTCCCGCGTCCATGCGTCGATTTCCATTCAGCATTGTGGGGTACTATGCGTCCTAATGCCTGCCTTGCCAGATAGATTTTGTGGTCGAACGTTTAGAGGTCTTCGGCAGCTAGCTGTGGATATGGTAGGTTTTCAGGGGATCTGTGAGCGTTGCTTTCGTTTGTATTGCCCGCCTTACATGCAGTTCGCTCAACGGACCTCCGAGGCTACTCCACGTGGCTAATTTTTACGCACATATTTTTTAGGTGATCTTGTGAGTAGGCCCCAGTGTGAGCGTGATTCATCAAGTGTGCGCCTCTACATGTCGCTGTGCGCAGGTTGAACTGAACAGTTGGGTGGGCACTACGGGGGGAGTGGGGTAGAGTACATGTGGTAGCCGTTTGGCTCTCCATGCTTTTAGCCAATGCTTTCGCAAGTGCCACGAAGGGGACCCCCCCCCCCTATGGTTTGTAATACTCCCAGGTAGCCCAAGTGTGTCTAATCTCAGCGCGTGTCTCATTTCGAGCACGGAGGGTGGCCTCGGCACGCGAGCCTCGTGCTACAACCTGTGCATTAGCATACTGTGCGTGAGATAAGGGGTGTATTGATGCAAGTGCTTCGGGGCCAAGGAACTGTGGTGCCATTCGGTTGCGCGAGCTTCGCGGGTTTTGCAACTGGAGCGCTATGCCTTTTCGAGCGCAGTGGTGTTGAGGGGCCCCTCTCTCGCCCCCCCCCCCCTTACAATGGGTTTATACTAGCGTTGGCCTTGTACCTCGACGCTCAATTGAGAGCATTGTTTATTTGAAAGTGTGGCTGTGCATACTTCGGGGCTATGGATGAGCCTTACGGGTGCATTTTGTATAGTGCGGTGCCCCTCGGGGCCTCGCGGGCGTGCAGCCGCAGCGGGTTCGTCTCGGCCTGGTGGCCACTTGTTGGTTTTCAAATCCTCCCTCATGTCCGTACATTTCGTGGTGATATGCCTGGTATGTGGCGTAAGACTTGATCAAAGCGGCAATTTTTTGGGCGGTGTGTCCGGCGTCTTTTGCGGCATGTGGCTGGGTTGGACAGTTTGGCAATGGATCGAGTGGGTCGGCGTAGGAGCACGATGCGCTACTCCAGGTCCCACGTTGTGGAGTAAATTAACAAAATTGTCTTCTTTCCTCCCGTTGCAGACACGATTCTCACCCCCCCCCCCGCCGTTCTTGCACTCCTATGTGCTGTACGAGGTCCCACAGCTTCAGCCAATGGTGGCGAGGTTTGTATCAGCGAAGCGTGGGGGGCCATCTTAAGATGGAGTCGGTGGGTGAGGGATCATGTGTAATGTTTGAGGCCTTACGTTGGCCAGGGTGGGGTTCCGGGTTACAAGATTTTCAGTTGCCTGTTTTGCGCATATACTGTGTTTTCTTGTCTGAATGTTCTCTCCAGGGTAGCTGGCCGGGTTGCATGCCATGAAACTCTGCGCATATGTTGTGTGCAGCTCCGCCCACAGCACTTTGGCCTTCATCTCTTGTGAGGGGTAGTTTAATGTATATCGATGCGTGACCCCCCTAAAGTCTGCAAGCTTTTATTTTCGTGAGTATTAAGGTATGATGCGACTCCTTTGTTCAGCCTGGTGTAAGTGCGTGGTTGCATGGTGCTGTCAAATATAGAGCGCCGTGAGGGTGCCATGCCACCACAAAAAGAATTATCGCAGAGCTAGTCAGCCATCGCTCCTTTGGAATTGTGTAACCAGAGTTGACCTGATTCCAGTTATAACCGTTTGTTCCTGAAACAAAGTCGTCGAAATTCCTCCTGCCGGTACTACCTGTGTTTTCCTTGGTGAGAGCAGTTCATTTACTTCACTTTCTTTCCTGACCAGTTGTTGTCCGTCCTGAGTTAATGTTGGGTCATAAGCAGTTAGGTTTTCGTTCAGGCTATGAGCGAAGTTTAGCCCCCCTTTTAGTTCTTGTTGCATAGGTACGGGAGGTACCTGTCATACTCACTCAGTCTCAGGAGATAGAACGGCTGGTAACGTGTAACGATGGTTAGCAGTAAAGTGCCTGGAGGCCCACAGCCAGGAGCTACCAGATGTCGATAAGTGAGACACGACAATAAACCTACACACGGACGAAATTGATTGACTAGTTGATGAAGATTTGGTATTTATAAAGGTTAAGTGAGTGTAAAGGGATTTGAAAATTGCCTCTTATTTGTTTCCATTATAAAAGCAAACATGCTCGACAAGGCTCCTGCTAAACTCCAAAGTAGCTCTATATCACCATCTTCTGGCTTCCTGCCAGATGTTACTAAACCTGGTTATAGGGAGTTCATTCAATAAATTAGTTCGATTTAGAGGCGTAATTGATGCTCTTTCTGCCCATTAATATCACTAGATACCAACACGTATGTAGTTCCACATGTGATTTCTGGTAGTAGATTTGCTTTCTTCCACTGTTCTTGCATGTGGGGTCTATTACTTGGGTTCTACTATGCTTCCTGGGGATTTGGCTTCAAGATTCGAGTATAGGAATACGCAGCATTAAGTAGAATGTGCTACTAGATACCGGAGGGAAAGGTTTCTTCTGCGTGCCTACGCGAGGTGTCACCTTCAATAAGAAGGCTTGGTTTCTTCCCTCCATTACATTATTACTTTCATTAAGTGGATAGCCACCAAATCTTCTTGTAGTGTCCATAGATAGGGTATTCGCGCCTATCTTTAGCTTCGTTCGTGTCAGGGTGTGAGTGTTCTCCCTGGCTCTTGTCCCGGCGTTTTCCGGTCTCCGTGACCACGGGCCCCGTGCTAGCGCTGTGATTATCGCTGCTATATGCAAGGTAGTGTGCCCCCCCCCCCGTTTTTACTTGAATTAAGTGGATAGCCACCAAATCTTCTTGTATTCTCCATGGATATGGTATTCGCGCCTATCTTTCAGCTTCTTTCTTGTCAGGGTGTGAGTGTTCACTCTGGCTTTCTCCCCGGCGTTACCGGTCTCCGTGACCACGGGCCCCGTCCTAGCGCTGTGATTGTCGCGATCGGGACCATAATAAAACCGGCCACGGAGAGATGTGCACGACCGCTGAGAAAGTGTCAGGGGTACATCAGAAAGAAAATTAAAAGCTAGTCGGGTGAATTCACTGTCATCAAAGGCAATGTCTGCTCCATACGTAGGGCCAGAAAGCTTAGCGGGCTGAGTACTTCAGGCAGGCAGACGGCCTTAGTGTCTGTCGGGCCTACATACGGAATCTTTACATCTCCTTAGGGCCAACACAGCTTTTCATCTTTCTGCCATCAGTGCAACGAGCACCAAAGTTGTGCCTTAGTAGATCTGCTACTCTGGGGGCGGAAAGGGCTGTGTCCAGGTCATGTGATCACACACTTTAAAGCTTTTAGAACAGGAACATTCTCGCGTCAATGCATCAATCCTGTATGCCATATGTTTTGCTTTTCGTCCTTGTTTTATGGCATTTGTGTGCTGTGTCTAGTGTACGGATGTGCGTATTATTGAAAATCCACTTTCATTAAATTCTGTGAAAACCTAAAGCCACTATCTGGGTATAGTAGCACGAGGTGGTGATTGGTAGATGCAGTCACAACCGTGGTGCCTTCATTTGCGTATGCTCATTTTACATAACAAATCCAAATTGCATGATAGGGTCCTCGGCAGCGCGCAGGTAATTTCAATCAATTTCTTGTGGCTAGGTCCCCCCCCCCAAAGTGAGTGGTATGGCAGCAATATGTATTGGTGCAATATTGGAGAGCCACACTTGAGCTTTTAGGAGGTTTTCACATTTTTGTTTGGACAGTGGCGCTGCTATGTTCTGCCTGACCTGCATACAACGAGCCTCAGTCTTTCAAAACCAATCACTGGGTAGTCACCATTGTCTGTAGGTCACCACAGTGTAAACGATCTCATACGCAGCGGGGCCTGGTCAAAACAACCACGAGGAGTTGCATGTAACAGGCACAGGGTGAGGGCTGCGCAGCGTACATGTCAATGAGCGCCTGTCTCCCGCAGGAGTGATACTGAGCAATGGATCATGTGTGCACAGATGTCGTATGTTTGACTGCTCGGTCCAGGCGAGGCGCGTAGTGGCGCGCTCGGTTGACATGTATGGGAATTCTCGCCTGCCCCTGCGCATTTGTAGGGCCATGCGTAGCGTCGTGGAACCCCATCTATCATGCCCAAAAAACAGGTTAGTTCGACTGTCTGGACAGATGTACGTAGAACACAACAGTGTAATCAGTGTGCCAAAGGTGTCAATATTCAGTCACGTTTATGCTTTTGGCGTCTTTGAGGTCTGTCCTAATACGGTAGAGCAGGCACCCCTGTGGGCTAGGGGGAGCCCGGAGCCGCGTTGTTATGATATATGGCTGTGTGGAACTTTTCTTTGGCCCCTGTAGTAGTAGTAGTATGTCTGGTATGCAGTCTGCAGCGTTTCTCTTTCCACATTTAGTGTTGTACCTTTGCATCCACTGCCTGAGCCTGGACTGCCAAGAATACCCAGACGTGGGCCCTAGTAGACTGTCAATATGGAACTGCTCCAGAAGTGCAGTTACTGCTGCACAAGCGTACATAATAGCGCAATTTACAGCTTAAGTTTGTTAACTGCGCTTCAGCAGAAGTTTCACAAGACTGGGTGGAGTCTGCTGAGGCTGTGTGTGTGGTGGTTTTCAGCTTTCAGCAGCTGCGCTGGTTCTCCCTCTCTATAGATAAGGAGCGATAGCAGCAGGGGAGGCCGCCGCTTCACACGGTCTCTTTCCAGGGTTTTGACCTTGCGTACCTGGGGATAGTCTTCACTGTTGCTGTAGAGGGATTTTGTTCTCGGGGGTATATGCTGATTAGTGGCTGAGGGGGCTTTAGTTTTAGCGGGAGTGTCTTCCTACAGATATACTATCTTAGAGGTAGCATGGCAAAACGTCATGATGCAGGATCTTAAGAGGGCACGTGGTTTCAGTCTCAGCAATCCACTGTTGGTGGTCCTAAGTTTTCCCATCTGAAAAGCTATCTTAGAGGTAGCATGGCCTAGCTGCTTCCAGGCTTCATCCCGAGAGGGCAGGTGTGGCCCGCCATTAAGACCTGTCAATTCTGTATTGACATTTGTAAGCATCACCCAAGTAATAGTATAATTTGTACTGTTCCCTTCTTTGTCCCTGCGCTCTCGCGAGTTTAGCAGCACACGCGTTCCTTGTAGGCGCCCCTTTCGCCATGTTTGGCGGTGAATGGCGTTTCACCAGTAGTGGTAACAGCGGGGTGTGCCGGGGGGCGCCTGTGGTGAAGGATGGGGTTGAGTTGCGGGCATGTGCTATAATGCCTATTGATTAATAGCCTAAGTTGCCTTCTGTCTACAACCCGAGTGGGCATGTGTTGCCTGCTGTTACGCCAATCCTGTATTGGCATTATGTAAGACATCACCCGAGTAGTATAGGATAAGATGTACTGACCCCCTTCTTTGCCCCTGTGCTCTTGTGCATTGCTGCACAGGCATTCATCGCAAGCACACTTTCTCCATGTTTGGCGGAGGATGGCGTTCACCAGTGGTGGTAACCTAGCGGGGCTTGCCTGCTGCGCTTGTGGTGAAGGGTTGGGTGGAAATTTGGGGCATGTGCTGTTACGCCTAGGGCGATACGAAGTGCCTTCAACAGTAAGGGGCCCTCGCTTCTCTCTTGTCCTGTCCTGTTAGTATGTCCTCCCGATCCGGGGATGGTTTCATTATGGTTGTAAGGACCAAAAGACCCAGGGGTATCTGCAGATTTGTGGCAGGAGGCCTGGGTGTTTCGTTAGGCGTGTAATGTTCATGCCGGCATCAGGTCTCTGCAAGGTGGAAAGGGTCCACCGCTCTACTGTCGTCCTGGTCTTCTTCATTTGGACTGTCTAGATGCTCTGTAGAGCAAAGGTTGTAGGCTTTCCCTAGGAAGCTTGGTGGTGGTGCCATGAAAAGGCCCACCCAGCGTAGGGGTCTAGGTGTGATCAATCATGACATGAGTCAGGATAAAGTTAAAGGTTATTTTGAGACGGATGGGGTTCACCTTACGCCCGTTGGCTTTGACCCCTTCCTCCTTGATTTAAAAGAAGCACTCATAAACAGGTGTTGCAGGTAGCGAAGGTAGCAAGGTGGGGGGGCCCGTGCGGCAGCGGGTACCACCGCACAGGCTGTGGCGGAGTTACTGGGCGATCCGGAAGAAGAGAGGTGCAAACAATGTACTTCAGCGGGCACATAGGGGTGCCAGAGCCTAACCTGTAACCTCATGGGAGGTGCAGGAATTCGTGTCGGCGCCCCAGTAGTCCTTCGGGCGGTTGTGGGCCTGTGCAACCGGGGGTTTGCCTAGTCACGCCCCGCAATGGGCGTGTCAGTATTTATATTTTAATTGTACAGCAGTTGGGTGGTTCGCCACTGTGCTGTTTGGCTCAACAGGCGGGCAGGTGGCGAGAATGCAGCCTGCCCGGGATCGCCCGTAATGTTTACCCACCATCATTACATATGTTGTATGTAATAAACCTGCAGCAAATTTTTCCCAAACTAATACGATGTCTGTGTATTATTTTGCGTGTTTGGGACATGTGGGGGCGGGGGACTTCCTGTGGCCCTGATGTGACTATGAAGGTCCCGAGTTCGGTACTCGGAGACGGCATCTGTTTCCTCCATACAAAGGCATTCAATTGTATGTGGAAGGACACGGGCAATTCGCTAAGTGCTCTCAGGCATACGGAAGGGGAGTGAGAGGGGTTAGAAGCTGACGCAAGAGAGCTGGTTAACAACCCTCATCATGCGCGGAGTGGTCGCCTGAGATCACGGTGTTGCACCCCCTCCCCCCCTGAAAAAACTGTGCCTAGCAGAGAGTGCAGTTCGCATGTGTAGTAGCTGCCGCCCGACGACCCCCGCCAGCCCCACAAGGTCGCCCCTTGCAGCACAAGAGGTGCCCTTTATTCCTCGCATAACACCCGTAACAATGATCGTGATGGGGAATGGCATGCTGTCTATGACGTTTGGCCACCCAAAGCCAGCTTCATCCGTTTACCCGTCGTCGCAAGCACAATAGACACGGCACACAGGCTTGGGGAAGGTGGGGGGACGGTGTGGGGTAAGGGGTGTTGGAACGAACACAGATAGAAATATCAGGACAGCTTGGAATCTAGGCGGGACCAGGGGTCCCGTGTAAATTATAAATTTACCACAAATCCGTCCATAATCCTTTAAATGGAAAGGTTGTCGTTTGTGTTCCTTTCTAAGAGTATGCAAGCAAATGACTGATAGTGCCACCCTTCCCTCAGCAGCATTTCCCCTTTATCCCTAACACTACTGTTAAAATCGCCTGGGGGAGAAGTATTTCCTCCCTCCTCCACGGCCTGTTATTTGCAGTCCCAGTCCCACCACACATAGGGACGGACAGTGGTGACGGGGAAAGGACATCCTAAAGCTGAGTATTGTTCAGGGGTGATTAGCGAAAATATGGAACAGGAATTTAAAATGGCACCAGTTTTCTTGCTATGCCAACAGCATTCTCTTCGGTCTGCTGTGCCGCCAGCCAGATAATGAAGCCGTGCGAACTGAGGGCCAAGCGTGGCATCGCCTTTATTTCACTACGGGAGTTTATGACCGTAGGTAAGAAATGTACAACCAAAAATAAACCAATTCTAAACGGCCTCCAGCAAAACCTTATGGACCAGAGGCCAGTGCCAGAGGTTACATGCGTGACTTTAGTTATGAGGGGGAGCTCCGTGACAATAGCGGAGCCCCGGGGTAGGGCGCGGACAGGATGTGACACGTTTGGGTTGCAGCCGCAGTACTGAGAGAGGTGGCGCAGCACACGAGTCAAGCTACAGCTCACTACAGTTTTTTTTTTTTTTATTTCAAAATATTTTTATTGAAAATAAATTTTTCATATACAGAGCAAACACATTCGTAATACTTGTACTGTTCTTGCAAGATTGCGGCCTGGCGGGGCCTGAGAGAGAGAGGAAAGGGAGAGAAAAAGAAAGAAAAAGGAGGGGGGGTGTTCACTGTTCCAAGTATGCGTCGAGAGCTTCCCACATGTTCTCTTTGGCAGTATGATTTGCCGCCTTTTGCTTGGCAGTGATATTGTCTGCCCCCCGGAGGAAGGTTACCCAGTTGAACCATCGCTTGAAGGTGGCTTTGCTGGTGTCCTTCCAGTTACCCAAAATCGTTTTCACTGCAGCCGTCAGAAGTACATCGACCAGGTCTCGTACTTCTTTGGACTGGAGTTCTGTTGCTAGGAAGGCAGTGGCTATCCCCGCTAGTCCTCTTTGTATCTTACTTCCCGTTATTGTGTCTATGACGTTATAGACCTTGCTCCAGAAGGTTTTGACTCTGGTGCATTCGTATAACATGTGGGATAGATCTCCCGTGGCCCTCTGGCAGTTCCAACATGTGCTGCTTTCACTGGCTCCAACCCTCCCTAGTTTCGCTGGTGTCCAGTGCAACCTGTGGAGTAACCAATATTTGGTTTGTGCTAGCTGTGGCGTTATTTTGTTTTTGGACGCTGCCGTCCATAGTTTGGCTCTTTCTACTTCGTTGAGCTGTCTCTGTATGGTCTCCTCCCAGAATGCCAGTGTCTTATTGTTTAGGGTTGTGGTGCGTGGTGTAATTAGCTTGTAGATTTGTGCTATTTGGTGGCCTGTCTTGTTTAAGTTTTGCGCGTATTGGATAATGGTGGGTGTCTGTTTCGTGAGTCCTGCTCTGGTGACAGCTGCTTTGATTTTGAGGAATTCGTAGAACTCCTTGTTCGGGAGGGAGGTTAACTGTTGTAGTGCCTTGTAGGAGAGTGGGTTGCTCCCTGCCTCTAGTTGTGATGGCGTTGTGATTCCTCTGCTACGCCATTCCTTGCTGTCTAGTGTTTTCCCTTTGTATGTGACTTTGGTGTTATGCCACAGAGATTCCCATTTGGTGCCTTTGATACTTACTGCCATTTCCCTGTCTACTCTCAGCAGCGCTGTTTTTGTGTTGTGGATTATTGCGTTTTTGGCTTCTGGGTGCTTGTGTGCCGTGAGGGCCATAATTGGGTCTGCGCCCCCCAGAATACTCCTTTCCAGGTCTAGCCATACCGGCATGTAGTCTGGCGTGGGGGCTATCCAGTGTAGTCCCTGTTTGGCCAGGGATGCCGTCTGGAAGGCTTTGTAGTTTGTGAGGTTCAGTCCGCCTTGCTCTTTTTTGAGTCTGAGTTTCGCTAAGCTCATTCTTGGTTTTTTCCCTCCCCAGAGGAACATGTTGATGCTTTTGTCTAGGCGTTTGTGGAAATCGGATGTAAGTGTGAGAGGCAGCATGGAGAGCAGGTAGTTTAGCATGGGGGTGACCATCATCTTTATTGTCTCGATTCTCCCCCACCAGCTAATGAATTTGGGGCCCCACGCGTCTAGCTTGGACTTAATTTTTTTTAGCATTGCTTCCTCATTATGGTCCAGTGTCGATCTTAAGTCCCTTCCGAAGAGGAGGCCTAGGTATTTTAGGGGTTTCGTTTGCCATGCTAGGCCGGATGTGCCCAGGACAGTCTTGGTGGTGTGGCAGTTCATGGGTTTGCATTCGGATTTCTCCCTGTTGAGCTTGTAGCCTGAGACATGTGCATATTCCTCTATTGTCTGCACGAGTGCCTTAATCGACTCTTGTGGGTTGTTTGTGGTGATCAGAATATCGTCCGCGTATGCCGCTAGCTTGAAAGCTTGACCCTCTATCTGCACCCCCGTGATCCGGGGGTTTGACCTGATCATGTGGAGGAGTGGTTCTAAGGCAAGCAAGAATAGCCCCGGTGAGAGGGGGCAACCTTGCCTTGTCCCTCTCCCTAGTGTAAGTGTGTCCGATGTGGCTGCGTTAACTACCACTCGTGCCCGGGGGTTCTTGTACAGGGACATGACCATGCCCCTGTACCTTTCGCCTAGTCCAAACTTAAGCATGCATTGGTTCAGGAAGGGCCATGAGACTCTGTCGAAAGCTTTTTCCGCATCTAACGCGATCATGACCGCCTTCTCCGCGCTGTTGGCCGTGCGGTTGATTAAATGGCATAGCAGTCTGGTGTTGTCTTGCGAGAGTCTGTTTTCCAGGTAGCCCACCTGAGATTTGTGTATGAGGGCGGGGAGGAGTGCATTTAGTCTGGCTGCCATGATTTTCGCATAGATTTTGCAGTCCACGTTAATTAGGGAGATTGGCCTGTAGTTGTGTGGGAATTGGGGGTCTTTCCCTTCTTTGGGGATGACAATAATGTTTGCCTCGGCCATTGAGTCTGTCATATTGCCTTTTTCCGCACATGCTTGGAATACTCTGACAAGCGTGTCTTTGAGTAACGGTTGGAATTGTTTATAGAAGGTGGCTGTGAAGCCATCCGGTCCTGGGGCCTTGTTAGGTTTTAGTGAGTCTATGGCCATCCCAACTTCCGCTTTAGTTATGTTTTGGTCTAGGGCCTCTCTTTGTTCGTCGCTTATTCTGGGTAGGTCAAGCCTCTCCAGCAGGCTTGCCCCACCGTCCGCATCTAGCGATGTGTCCGCAGTGTATAGGTCTTTGTAGAACTTCCTGAATGTTTCGAGGATATGTTTATTAGCTGTGTGTGTCTTGTTATCTGCGTCCGTTATTGTGGCGACGCAGTGCTGCCTATGCTTGGCTTTCAGGTAGCCCGCCAAGGCTTTCCCTGCTTTATTGGCCGAGCATAGGTTTATGGATTTATATTTGTTGATCCATGTGGATGCTCTCTCGCTTAGGATTCTGTTTAGCTCATATTTTTTTTTTGTTAGCGTTGTGAGTGTATTCCTGTCTGTTAGGTTGGCCGTGTGGTTCCTTTCTAACCCCTTGATCTGCTCCTCCAGTTCCTTAATTTTCTTGTTCCTGCCCCTGTTCATGCGTGCTTTGATATTTATGAGTCTCCCCCTTATTGTTGCTTTCAGCGCGTCCCATAGTGTTGCCGCCCCTGTGTCTGCTGTGTCGTTATATTGGAGATATTCTTTGATCGCTTCCTCAATTTCGGTGATGTTGGCGGGGTTTTCTAGTATGTCACTGTTAAGGCGCCACCTCTTGCTGGGCGTTTCGTTATGCTTGCCACTCAGGGAAAGGGATATGTGTGCGTGGTCCGAAATTGTAATGGGTCCTATTTCCGTTGTGTCTATCAGGTGTGTGTGTGTGTTGGACATGAGTATGTAGTCTATCCTGCTGTATGAGTTGTGGGGGTGCGAGTAGAAAGTGTATTCTCTGGCACTTGGGTTTTGTAGCCTCCATGGGTCCGCTAGTGAGAGTTTGGCGCATAGGTTTTTGAGTATGTGCTGTTCTTGTGAGGTGTGGCTAGGTCTGTGTGGGTGTCTGTCTGTGGCACTGTCCATCGCCTGGTTCATGTCTCCTGCCATGATTAGTAGCTCGCCCAGTGGGATCTCGCTGAGTTCAGTTTCTAGATCCTCCCAGAATTTTTTGTCTCCCGTGTTTGGCCCGTATATGTTGGCTACGTGTACTTTCTCGTCACCTCTATTGATTGATGTAATCAGCCTCCTTCCCATGGTGTCTGCGGCATTGTTGTGAGCCTGGAACTTCCCTTTCTTACTGATCAAGGTGATGACTCCTCCCTTTTTGTTGACTGCCGGTGAGCATAGTACCTCGCTTATCCAGCTGGCTTTCAACCTGTTCGCGTCCTTTAAGGACACTCTAGTCTCTTGAAGGACATATATGTCCGCCTTCAGTCTGTTTAGGTATTCTAGTGTTTTCCGTCGCTTGACGGGGTGGTTGAGTCCCTTGACGTTAAGTGACACTATTTTTATGTCCGAGGCTATCTGTGCCTGGCCCCTAGTGTCGGGTAGCATCATGGTGTGGTACTTGTGTCGCTATGCAAGAGCGTGACGGTTGTGTAGTGCGTCTTTGCTCTATGTTTGCTAGCCAACAGCCACCGCTCATAGGTCCCCCCCTGGGGTGATGGATGGGATGAGGTGTTGTGTGTGGGTATAGGAAAGAGGAGAAAGAAGAGAAAGAAAGAAGTGTACCTCCGCCAGGCACCGATTGTCCATGCTACCGGGCCTCCCCCCCAGCCCTCCCTCCCCCTCCTCCCCCCCTCCCCCCTCCCCCCTGTCAACGTACTGTAAACGTGCAACAGCAACGGTTCCCGCCCTCCGCTTCCCCGGTTCATTAAAACTCAACAACTCAACAAAAGCCCTCTCACCCCCTCCCTGTTCCCGTGCTGCGCATTTAGGCAAAGGATATTGGTTGTCAAGTGTCCAAGGACCTGTTATTCTCTATGTGTGGTAGTCCATATTCCGCTGGGCTTTGTTTTACAGTCTTTTAATTGTAGCCCTGTGCGTACGAAGACAGAAATGCCTGTTATCTCATCATACGGAGATAATTTGCAGACTTTAATTTCGGATGGCAATGCGTCAAAGCAGATACACTGTAGAGGAGTCAGTGCAGGAAGTAGGCATATTTATTTAACCATTTAGGCATTTTATATAGCGCGGACTTTACCCGTAGGTGTCAGAGGCTTCACAATAGGAACGGAACTGATACATGAGAACATTACAAGTGAGCAAAATACAAATGCAAACGTTACTTAAATGAGGCACTAATGATGTGGGGTTTGTACAGTCAACTGCACTGCGAGGTGTCTTGTGTCCCCTCGTACCCTCGAAAGCGGGGAGCAGGTGGGGGCCACACTTCTTCAGAGCGCTCGACAGTGAAGTCTGCGAGGCTGCTCTAGGTTGGGGTAGGATCCCGCCGCCATTCCGGCCACGCGTTTGCATAGCCGGCCGCCATTGCCGGCCAAGCGCCATCGCCGGGTCTTTGTTACGCGTGTGGGTATGAGGATGACGATGTTCTAGCAGACTATGATATGAAACAGGTTCTTTATTAACTTACTTAATGTGATTCAAGTGAGGAGACGGAAGAAGATGTTTTTAGCAGATTAAAGACAAACGTTACTTTAGGTGAGTCACTAATAATGTGGGGTTTGTACTGCCAAATGCACTCCGAGGTGTCTCGTGTCCCCTAGTGTATTGTCCCATACCAGTCTCCAATGTTTACGAATATGCGAAGAGTGCATAATGTTTAAAAATAAATACAAGAATAACATGTTCGGGTCACACAGCGTAAACCCCTGACCACCATGTAAACCTATCCGGTGGAACTCTCTCCTGCCGAGGGGGTCACACAGCTGGAAACCCTGACCACCATGTAAGCGTGATATACCCAAGGTTCCCTTCCCGTTTTCGCGGCAAAAAAAACAAAACAAAAAAATCAATAAATAAATAAAAAAACGTGCACTCTTAGGCGCATTATGAGCGGTTTCTTGGTCACGACCAGTATTCAAATTTACGTGGGCCTAGACGAAAAAGCGGGGAGTAGGTGGGGCCCACACTTCTGCAGAGCGCTCAGCAGTGAAGTCCGCGAGGCTGCTCTGGGTTGGGGCCTGATCCCGCGCCATTGCCGGCCACGCGTTTGCCATAACCGGCCGCCATTGCCGGCCAAGCGGCATCGCCGGGTCCTTGTAGCATGTGGGCCTTAATATATACCTTCGCAAAGCACTCTTCCACTCAGATGAGGAGACAGATGAGGACGTTCTAGTAGATCATGATACGATACGGGTTATATATTAACTATTTAACGCGATTTGCAAATAATAAAACAGATGAAGATATGATAGCAAATTATGATACGACATGGGTCTTATATATTAATTTATTCAATGCGATTTTATATAGCGCGAGCTAGCAGATTATGATACGACACAGGTTTTATATATTAATTATTTTAAGCGAATTTTATATAGCGCGAACGTTACCCGAAGATGTCAGAGCGCTGGCAAAAGAACTAGTTGCAATACATAAGGCTTTAGGATTACATAAGTGCCCACACACCGCCAGCGCTCATCCACCTTGAAGACGCGCCCCTGCCCCTTGAAGTCGCGCTCCTGCCCTTTGAAGTCGGGCCATAATCTGACGTCTAATTTCGTCATCCACCGAATCTGTTCGGTTCGTATCTCACTAGGATACTAAGGCTACAGGTTTTATGAGAATCCGGCGTGTTCAGAGGGTAATACTGCCGTGAATGCGCATGTCTCTGCTCAATTTCTTCCAAAAGCAACTACGATACTCTCAACGCTTTCTACAGGTTTTATGAGAATCTGGCGTGTTCAGAGGGCAATACTGCCGTGAATGCGCATGTCTCTGCTCAATTTCTTCCAAAAGTAACTACGATACTCTCAACGCTTTCAATGGGGGTTAACTAATGCTCCCCCCTCGCTTCTTTGTTAAGAGGTCTCAAGTAACCTACGGTACACTGCAGCGATCTAATGGAGGTTAACTAAGGCTCCCTCCTCGCTTCTTTTGTCATGAGATTTCAAATCTTGGCATCTCGGACACCACATGAGGAAGCAATAGAAATACTAAGGCGTCGCTCTTTGGGCGCCTGGCTAATATGCACGACTGTGCCCTGTACTTCCATATCTTTACAAAATTAGATGAATTCCTCGGCACTCTTATTGTCTACCGAAATATCATGTCTGCAGGGCTTGACCCCACGTGACATAGTGTATCGTTCACTGCAATGACACGATATCGTTGAAATAATTACAACTTTCGTTATTAAGCCTAATTCAGCATTTTCAAGGAGGGAAAAAGTCAATGCCCTCATTCGGGGGGTTAGTAACTTGTTTCTAAGCGCAAATTTACCTGCAATGCGTTGGATCAATGCTGTTAGAAGGGATCGTTAAGATACCATGCGCTTGTAGTTGCTGACACCAGGCGCACACACACAGTTTCAGTATGAACGATTTAGAAAAAAGCATTGGCCATGCAACAGGTCCGAGCCCGCTGTGCGATAGGGACCAACAATGCAACTTGCGCTTGTAGAATTACAGTATGTGGGTGCCATCTGAGGAGAGCAGGCGTCGAGAGCAATGCGGTTAGCTACTCCAGATTTCAGTCTGGTACTTAGCAGTCCCCGGCAGCCCCTCCTCTTACATCCTGTAGAGGGCCCCATGTTTTACTCAGTTTTCTGCTGATTCCTGCTGCTGGCAAAGGATGTTTACGCAGCATGAACAGCGAAGCATGGGTATTGGTGTCAACTGTTTCATTTCCGGATATGTTAATGTAACAAGTAGGACATTCCCCCTTGTCGCGTTCGCCATGAAGCACATTGCCCAAAAACAGGAAAATGTGCAGCAGCCGACAGTATGGCGCTGCGTGTGACATCTGCGGGATGTAGACATTCGGCTATTTCCAACCAGGGTGACATGCCCGTGTTCGGAGTCCAGTTCTCGGAACATGAATCACTCGTGGGAAAGGAAAGGGTTTTAAACTGCCATCCCTTCTGTCCTCCAGGGAGGTCGAGCGGAGGATGGTGATTCACTCCTTCGAAGCAATCTTCAGGCAAGGATGGCGGATCAGGGGGGATTACCCAACAGTTACAAATTTCTGATGTCTTCCAAGTATGAAAAGAGATAACACGCATTACAATGCAACGGTCTCGCCTTTGCAAAATTTAGAGCAATTGGCGTTGTAAATGACACAAATTTATGTATGGGTTGGTCTTGGAAAACAGATGAATAGAAAACAGCATGGGCAGTTGGAGGAACGTGTGAGGCAGTTGGAACACAAATCAAAGTGTGCACAACGAGTACATTTTATGTTCTTTCAGTTCACGCCAAATACAAAAGAGTACCACACACAGGTGCAAGGATAGTACTGCAATAAATGGCAGATTCTTCACAGGGACTGCACTACTCTTTCCAAGGCAGGATGGGGAGCGCTTGGAGGTAACGTGCACACGATACATGGACATACATGCACACGATACATGGACATACATTGCGTAAGTGGTTAATTACAGCAGTGTACATGAGGGGTTACATGAGACGGCGAGGGTTAAAAGGGATAGGAGTACCACCACCTGTTAGGTGTATCTGCCAGGCCATGCTATAACCATTCCAGGTAATGACCTTGCAGTGTTTAGCCAGGACATGCACTGTCATAATTGTTTCGGCTACTGTGTTCACGCAGCAAGTAATTAATCCTGATCACAGGGTGACTTCCATAATGCTTTCGCTTTGCTTGGTCACATGTCAGGGTTTTCAGCACCAGATACAGTAAGGCAAATAGGCACTGGCCGAAAACAGCATACGCTTGCTCATTAAGCAGATAGTAAGAAAGGTGTACTAATATGACATTTGTAAATTGGCCGAAAACAGCATACGCTTGTAAGAAAGGTGTACTAATATGACATTTCGAATTTGGCCGAAAACAGCATACGCTTGCTCATTAAGCAGATAGTAAGAAAGGTGTACTAATATGACATCTTGAAATAACACCCTTAAGTCTCTGAGGGGAAGGATAGAGCCTGAAAGCGAGGTCATGGCACTTGAAAGGCCTCTAGCAAGGATACCATATTTACAACATTACACGGGAAGGACGAGTGAGGGTAAATCCATTGTCATAATGACTACTATGCCGTGCCCGCATTACGGTTTCACGTTACAAAAGAGTACTAAACACAGGTACAAGGACAATACTGCAGCAAAATGGCAGGGACTTAGGAGAGACATGCCTTGACTTTGTTTACCCTACATCTTACAGGCACTGTAAGATTGCCAGATGTCTTTCTCTGTCCTTGTACTTACCCAAATAACGTTTGATGAAGCACTATTCATTCCTTAGCACTACTATTCCCATTGCAGGATGGTAGAGCGCTTTAGTAACAGCACATTATACATGTACAATACATTGCGTAAGTGGGTAATCACAGCAGTATACATAGTGTTTCATGTGACGGCGAGGGTCACAAGGTACAGGAGTCCCATATCCTGCACAATCCACGGTGGTACGTTAGAAGGATTCTAGTTTTATGAGCTGCAAGTAACAAGCTATATCAAATACTAATCAGTCATCTGCATGATATATGATGGCTTTTCACTGCAGGCATTAACGTTATGACTGCCATTCCCATTTCTTTTGGTGCCTGGGACCAATATCACCGGTCTTCCATCAGCATCCAATAAAATGTTGCAAATAACATGCATAATGCAACAGAGAAGCAGGGACCAAGCGGGGACGTGCGGCTCCTCTTGTAGATATTGACAGGTAATGCCAAACAGCTTAATTCAAACTGCAGGATTCACAAGAGGTGGAGGGCCCTGGGCCAGGTACACTAATAAGCGGGCGCCCTGAGTCAGTGAATTATGGGTTATTCAGGTCCCAAGGTGGCAAGATCAATGTTGTGGTAACTAGTCCTGTGAGAGTGGGACCTACCCTTGTAGCATAAGCAAGTGCACGCAGGTTCAGATGGGGCGTTACCATGCGATAACCGGGTATCCAGTATGTAATAAAGCACTTTGAGGCTCAAACCAGAACAGCACCCTGTGTACAAAGGTGTCTTTTCTACCTAAGGGCGTGGCTTAAGAACCGTATCTACGCAATCCCCATTAGAGGTGCAGCTTATGTAACTAAAGGCGTGTCTACGCAATCCTTATTAGAGGTGTGGCTTATGTAACTAAGGGCGTGTCCTAAGAACGCTTTTAATATATCTCCATAGTGGTGTTGCAAAGGGGACTATGATAGAGATGCACGAAACAGCGTGAGAAAGTAGCTAGGTGGGTGGGGGGCTCTGTCATTGACGGGGGCCTCCTCCAGAGCTGTGGCGGAGTACAGGGCGATCTGGAAGCAGATGGACAGTAGGGGTACCTCTGCGGCAGAAGGATACAGTCTAAATACCTCTGCCTGGCACAGTAGGGTGCCCGAGCCAAGAACCTGGAGCCGAGGGGGTTCCAGGAAACAGCGTCGGCGCCCCGTTAGTCCTTCGGGCGGTCGGGGGGCCTGAACCGACCGGGGGTGTGCCTCATCTCCTGCCCTGGGTAGGAGTGTTCTGCTTAATTCAGATACTCTGTCCATCACCACCCCCTTTTGAATCATCTCCTGCCCTGACAGGGGGGGGCGGGAGTCTAACGAAATAAAGTGATAACGTACTGCACCGTCAGAGCATCGCCTCGCCGTGCAAGATGGCTCCTTGGGCATGCGGGTCAGCGAGAGGCTGCTGCATTGGATCGCCTGTAAGATGACCCACCTATCAGTACCTGTGTTGTACGCAAATAAACCTGCATCACTGGTTTCCCACAAATATGTCTCATGAGTTTCCTTGGTATGTAAGTGTAATGTGCGCAGGGCGAAGCAAGCACTGATGGTGTGGGCACTATGCATAGTATATTAAATAATTACAGATTCTCAGGGAAGCCCGGTTACATGGTAGACAGTGAATTGTTCTAATCACACACAGGAGTGGTGCAAGCTGCTGACATGTTGTGGAGATATTTCATTCTCATGCCTTACCCTGACCCAGAAGGACTTTCTATCCTTACACTGAGAGAGCACAAATCTGAGAAAAAATGTATAAGTGCACCATATTTACAAGCACGTAGTTAGTTAATATATTTTGCACCAGAGTGTCTTATATGTAGTAATGAAACGTATAGAGTGTTCAAGTAGGATAATAACCATCATAGCAGTGTGAGACTAATGTAGAAACGTTGGAATGAATATGAAAACCTCACGTTCTCATGTTAAAGGAATCATGTCAGAGTTGAACAGAACTTTGAAATCCAGTTACATTGTGTAGGCCTCAGGGCAATTCACAGCAAATCAAAACGTGCTGCTAAAATAATGTGAGATGGGGTTAACGTGGTTCTTCCAAAATGTATTATCGAATTTAGTATTGAAACATATGCTTTATAGATGTGTCGCTTTTAGAAATGTGAGCAGGTTAAGAATACTGTTTAAATGCAAGTTAAATGTTTTTAGAGTGCAGGGACCCACTTCATGTAAATCAAGTGGGCCTGAACTGATAGTGTCGTCTCCTTTGATCTGCCATGTGCTCGTTAGAGAAGAAGTCGAGAGGTGCCAAGTACTGAGAGCTACGTATGTTTTATAGCCTATAGATATGGTAAAGTCTGGAATTTGAGGCCCACTGCAGGACGGTCTGTATGCAGGTGCGAGGGTCCTAATCAGTTAGAATGAAAGGGGCCTTGTTCAGTGGCGCTTGGCGCAGGCCTGTAGGAGTTTTCAGGAATTTCAGAAGGTACCGGCGCGTTGGAGAAGAAGCCTGGGAACCAAGGTCAACTTTAACGAGGGTCTTGAAGAGTACCATCATGGAGTTTACCGCGCAAAGATGTACCACGTGAGGGGCGTCCCAAGGGGCGTTCCTATCGGAAATGTGATTTGGTATTAGGGAAAGCGACCCGGGAGGAGAGCAGAACAGATGATTTTGGGAGCCTAAGGAAGCGGATGGGTAGGCAGATAGACTGATCAGGAGAGACCCATTATCGGAGAAGAGACAGAGAGAAGTGCGTGATCTTCTTAGGAAGTCACCACGGCTGACACCTAGAGGGGTAAAGATCTTGTTAAGTAGGGATGTCACTTAGAGTAGTGTAGGGACAGACTAACCCGAATTTTCCTTTCTGTAATGACTTTGAGGTTGCAACTTGTATCCATTTTGGCAACGCTCATGATTTTCGAACTTGTACTGATTATTCTGTTTTGTAGACTTAGATTGTTTAAAGAGTTTATGTTCATAGTGATACCAGTTTACCTTCTGAATCTCATTTTAAGAAGTTTGTATCTTCAATTATCTTTGACTTTATATTAAATCTTTGAAACTTAATCCTGGTCAGTGGTCATTTAGAGTGGTGTAAGTTCTTAATTGATTGACCTATTGTTAGATTGCCTTTTACTCAATGACAGGTACCAACGATCCAGTCGACTTGGTTTGGGATCTGGTAAGGTAACTAGTAACCAGTAATCCCGCGTTAACAGTTGGTAGCAGTTTAGGATGGTTATCTTCTTGAGGAAGGTAATCTAGAGAGGTTAGTTTACCCCAAGGCCCCTAGACATCGAGAGACGAGCAGCGGAAGAATCGTACGCCGAAGGTGCAGACGGTGCGAGAAAAGCAGCAGTATCGGAGGAGAGTGAGTATAACAAGGGTCATGCGTGAACAGATTGCGGTGTTTTGTGTTGTACTTGTATTGTAATGTCTTGCGGAGTTGAATGCCTGTAGTGTGAATGAGAGAAGGTTGTGAGCGCGCGCAACCTGGTGAACTGGTAAACCTGGTAAACGGGTAAACTGGTGAAATCTTAAGTTCAGGCCAGAGCTTAAGTGGTTTTGGGTGTATCGAACATCCAGGGTAGTTGTCGACCATAGTACGGAGGTCACGAGGTACCATTGACCACCGTGGGACCGAGATAGGGGGAGCGTTAGAGCGAGTGTATGAGTAACGGACGCTGGTCGAAAGTTACTGTGTGTGAGAAACCTATCAGAGAAGGCGATTGTCTGGAATCAGAAAGACATTTCGTCAAGTTAAGGTGACAACTACAGAAAAGACTGTGGGCGTACAGTCAAGAAAGGTGATCGCTTGGACGGAAGTAATCATTTTTCAGAGTATGAATGGGACGCATGCATGACCGAGGAGACGAGCTGAGAAAGGAGGGGAACTGCTGCGAAGGGGGACGGGTGACGTCGGCTAGAGCCGCGCTGTGATTGAGCGGTTGGTGTGACGTTAGCTAAAGCTGCGCTCTGGTTGGGCGGCTAGAGTGACGTCGGAGGAAAGCCGCGCACGGATAGGCCAGTTAGTGAGAACCGCGCTGAGATTGGTGGATTGTCATCAGGAAGTAAACAAACACGGAGAAAAGAGAAATAATGAAGTGTTTTAAGTGTTTGAAAGGGATTTTTAAAAGAAAAAGAAGTGAACATTATTACGGGGAAGAGGCTCCGCCGGAGGGTACACCAGCTCATTATATGGCAACGAATGTGGGGCTGCATACCATATTATGGATTGGGGCTTGGAATAAGCTTACGGAAGGGAATGAGGAAATGCAGTTCCCGAAGTATGGGACGTTTAAGTTAGAGGTGTTACATAGGTTGAAAGCAACCATGTCCTCATTGAAACCTTCACCTAGACCTACCCAGTTTGAGGCCCTTAATGCATGGATTAGGGCAGCGCACGACCGAAACTTGAACAGGCGTCAACTAAGACTGACGCAATCGGTAAGAGCAGTGCGAGATTCTAAATGGGATGAGGAGGCAAAGAGATGGAGGGTACAGGCTATTGAGGTGGAGAAAATGTATCCCATGAGGGAGGTGGGAGGAGGAGGAAACCTCATGGAAGAGGACGAAGAAAGTGAATCGGAAGACAACCTGATAAACAGGTTGCTGTTAGATAGACCACCTCCGAGAGTTGGGGAGATTGAAGATAGGGGACTCGCAAGGGAAGATGGGACTGTGATAGAGGGGTATACACCACTCCCAGTATCAGAATGGACACCTATCAAAGGCGAGGAGACACCTCATAACAACAATGTACAGAGTGTAGTGGGAAGGTTTGTGGTGCAGAAAACGCCAACCACCGAAAGGGTTGAGTCTGTTGGGTTGCCAGATGCTCTCCAAGTGCCTGTTACCATAGGACCTATAGTATCGATCTATAACTCTGGGAGAGATAGAGAGGAAGAACAGAGGCAATTGGATAGAGAAAAGATTGAGATGGAAAGGAGGAATAATGTGACAAATGCATGGAAACAATTGCCAGGATCGGTAACTTGGAATACCCCATTAGACACGATTGTAGGTCCCAATCCAGGACAGGGAGGTCCGAGAGGACCAATGGATCTAAGGGGACCGCGGCCAAAGTCCTATACAGAATTAAGAGCTGACTTGAGGGAATGGGATGGGTCCGCAGTAACCCAGAGTAACAGGTCAAGAACAGAACCAGAGTGGGAAAACAGAGGTAGCGGGACTGTATCTCATTGTGGGGCCAGCGAAAGCAGTCAGGGCCGAGAAGGTCAAAGTCAGGAGAGCAGAGGAGTTACCTGTCCGACGAATGGGAGGGAACAGCAGGAGCAGAATGGTAGGAGTATGGAGTGTGAGGAGGTGTCTCGCCTCATGCAAACGGAGGGAGACCAAAGAACGCAAGAGTACAGGGATAGGTTTAGGTGCACTCATCACTCACACGTACCTGGGGAAAATATACATCACTGGCAAAGAGGGAACAGTGAAAGGTCATGTCATACATCGAGTGATCGGAGGTCACAGATGCATGAGGAAGAAGAAGGGAGTAACGGAATATCTTACCAGGCATCCCGTGAAACTAGACAGGATGGAGAACGCGGGGCTATGAGGCGCGAAGGAGTGTTTCACTATCCACCCCGAGAAGATGGGAAGGCATGGGACCTGGAGAGATGGGAGCGGGGGAGGACTCCTTTTAATTCACCAGTGCCTAGACGCAGGACTAGGAGCTGGGACGGGAAGGATGTGGAAGGAGCCTCTGGAGCTGAGGTACTAAAGGCTGCGATAAAGGTTAAAAGGCTTGATGTCTCCAGTCTAAAATCCGATCTAGACGAGATTATAGAAGGGACGGTGCCTTTAGAAAGGATTGACTTGTACGAACAAGATGAGCTGCTGTTCATAGCGAAGGATATTACTAGGAAAGCTAGGGCGTTTCATGAGAAACTGACTAAGTTGGCAGACAGGTACGCCGTAGATCTATCTAGGACAAGGGCACTGCAGAGTAACCACAGATTACAGTACTCGGACCAAGACTTAGATGAGAAGAGAACTACCGGATTAAAAACACACATAAGAGAATTGGTATCGGGAATAAGGGTGTGGAGAGAACTGGACAAATGGGAAGAGAGGTGGTCGAAAAAGGGCACTGCTAGGCGGAGTACCAGTGTGATGACCCCAGAGGGAAGGGTGATGCAGATGGAGGCATTCCCTTTGCGAGAAGTATCAAACGGAAATTATGTACATGTGCCCTGGAGTCGAGGAGACTTAGCTGCCTTTACCAACTCATTTCCGAAGTTGAGGGAAAATCCAGTAGAGTGGTATAAGCAGGTAGAGAGGTTCGTAAAGATTTCCAAGGTGCTGTGGATTGATTTGAACACATTGTTCGACATTGTGGTTCCAGGGGATTTGTGGGTAACATGTAAGATTAGTGTCCAGTGGCCAAATGAAGAGCCTGAGAGGAATGCTAGAACTAATGGACCAGCGGACAGTGTAATGGAAAAGTACGAAAGAGTAATAGCCTGGTTAAAGGATAAAGTGCCTCCACAAGATATAGATTGGGTAAAAATAGACAGAACAAGGCAGGAGCCCAAGGAGACAGTCCACGAGTTTTATGAGAGGTTACTGAAAATATTCAAACAGTACAGTGGGCTAGATGTAATGGATCCCAAAGACATAGGACAGTTTGTGTCAAAGTTCGTTTTGGGGCTGAGACCAGATATTTGTTTAATGATTCAGATTCAGATTCAGATTCAATGATCTTTATTCGGTTAAAAACAAGTAACCAAGAAAGAGACAAACATCAAAACAAATTACAATAACTACAGCTTTTGGAGTAAGTTCAATAACGAGGACCAAAAAGACAGATATTTAAAACGGAAAGAAAACTAGGCATTAATCAGATTTCTGTTATCAAATGTTTCCGTAATTTAAAAACACTCTTTAAAAATTTTAAGACCACAGATACAGATAAAACCGTGTCCATTCTCTGGAGCTCTAAAAAAGCTGGGCTGCATCTGGTAAAATTCATTTCTTTTAAAAAAGGGATTATGATTTCTCTACGCAAGGCAGTATAAAATCTACAAAAGAACAGGATATGGATATCCGATTGTTGTGAAGTGACATCGCATGGGCAGAGGGGTAAAGTACGTGTCCATAGGTTCATTTTTGGAAGTGACACCAATCTAAAAAATATACAAAATCTGAATCGTGTTAAAAGAAAACGATCATAGTTTGACATAGGCAGGGATAGATATGGCTGTACAGACTTAAGCTCACATAAGGTCAGGAGATGTGACTGTACTGAATGTTTTAGGGATTCAGCTCTCCTCCTCTTAGCTTCAAGATGAGCCAAGCAGAGGAGCTTCAGTGAGCGCCTTGAGATGCTATCCAGTGTTGATGGATCCGAATAATAAGAATAGCACCCAATCTCAGTCAAAAACTCTTAACGTAAGCAAGCCATTGTGATCTCTCCACGTGGTCCAGATTGAGGGTGTCCTGTAATAAGGCCCGGTTCATAACACATTCATTTGTAGTCCAAACCCTGTGCCACAACAAAATGGGTTGGATTTTGATAATATCAGTTATGTGCAATAGGGCAAGTTCAGCGTGACAATTAAAAGTGGCCACACACTGTGGGACAGCAAGGACTTCCCTCAAGAATTTGTTTTCCACAACCTGGATTGGATCAACGTTTGAGTAGCCCCACAACCCCGAGCCGTACATAGCCACCGATACACAGGTTGCTTTATAAATGGTTATCATTTCTTTTATCGGCTTCCTGCCCAGTTTTCTTACAAAATTCTTTAAAGCCATGATAGTTTTCATAAATAAAAGAGTTCTTGCCTTGATGGCACTTATCCAGGAACCTGACTCATGAAATAAAATACCTAAATATGAAAAAGTTGGGGTATTGTCTAGAGGAACATTGTTTAAGATCATGCGTTTCATCGGTTTACATGATTTGGGACCACAGTTCATTGTAAAAGTTTTGCTACAATTAACTAGCAGGTCTAGGTTAAGCATAAAGTTCTCGAAGCTTACTACTAGTTTTTGCAGAGCCCGGGGAGTGCGTGCCATAAGCACGGCATCATCCGCATACATTAGTGCAGGGATTGCCCTCCTCCCCACTCTGGGCATATCCCCGCACTCGTGCAGCAGGTGGTGCTCGAGCCCATTAATATAGAGCAAAAAAAGAAAAGGTGCTAAAACGCATCCTTGGCGCACTCCACGGCCCACACTAAATTGTCTGGAGCATTCGCCCCCCCTGCCGTAGCGGACAGATGCTGTGGCTCCACTATACAATTCCCTCAGGAAAGAAATGATGATCGTATCCACACCCAGAGTTTTCATAACTGCCCACAGTTTAGTGTGCGACACACAGTCGAACGCTGATGAGAGATCCACAAAAGTAAAATACAAGCGTTCCGACTTGATCCTTATATATTTGTCCTGTAATAACATCAAATTTAAGCCTTGTTCGATTGTGCCAATCCCTTTTTGAAAACCAAATTGGAGGTCACTCATAATTTCATTTTCCTCCGCCCAGGTTTGCAGTCTTGCCAGCACTATTCGACCCAAAATTTTAATTGAAGAATCGAGAAGGGAGATGGGCCTGTAACAGGCACAGCTGTTCCTATCGCCCTTCTTATAGATGGGAACGATGACTGAAGTAAACCAAGACTCCTTTAGGCCCCTTGATAGGGCCGCATTAAAAAGTTGTACCAACAAAGGGCCCCAGATTTCAGGGTTTTCTTTAAAAATATCCGCGGGGATCCCGTCAGGGCCTGCTGCCTTTCCTCCTTTAGTAGCTCTTAGGGCGAGCATTACCTCGTCAAGTGAAACAACCAGGTTTATACCTGGTTCCAAGGCCCAGCTAGTCAGTAAATCGCTACTATGAATAACATCCTGTGCTTTATAAAGGTTGGAGAAATGATCCACCCAATTGTCTTCAGTAATAGCAATCTCCAATCGCGCCTTATGGGTTTCGTAAGGAAGAGGGGTGTTGATTACTTTCCAAAAAGCAGCGGGGTTTTTTGACTTTGAAGCCTCACAGAGTGAGTCAATGGCCTCCTTATTTAATGCAGATTTCCTTGCTGTAAGGGCCTGATTATATGCCATCCTACATGATCTAATTTCGCCAACATCCCTGGGGCTTCTATGCACTGCATATTTTAGATTTTTCAGAGCCCTGGTGCATGCATTATCAAACCAGCTCCTAGGGCCCTTACCTCTACGCTTCGACTCCACCCTTAAACTACTTTTTATGTTTTCGGCTATTATGCCAAAGTGGTCGATTATTTGTTCGCCACCTGAGTTATGCCCCAGACAGATCGAAAAGCTAGTAGAGCACGCCTCCCACAGTTCCTTGAAAAAAGACGAAGGGATTACTTTACTCCAGCTAAGTGAATAGCCATTTTGTCTCCCTAGAACCACATCAACCGCTGCCTCAACAAGTGGCGCGGCCGTAGATGGGTCCGGGAAGAGGTCTAAAATCTTAAGGCATTGGGGAAGGTGATCACTTATGGGCAATGGAATATTAGTAACCGTCGCGACTCTATGGCCAAGGTTACTGGAGGCGATGATGAAATCAATAATAGTCGAACCTCTACCAACAAATGTTGGGACAAAGGGTGTGGGTTTTAATGCTAATTCATTGGCAAACCCTAAGTCAAACATAAACAATATTTCATTCAACAAATCCCCCATTAGAGTGTGATCGAAGTGGGTCAGATTCACATCTCTCTCGGTCATTAGGCCGCATAGGCCCTGACTCCCTTTGGTACAAAGCGAACAGTTAAAATCTCCCCCCCATAAAATTACTAGTTCTTTGTCATTTTTGTTAACCTCTGTTTGAACTTCCTCCTTAAGTTGCTTAATCGCAACCACGATTTCATCCCTCGGGACATTATTGTAAAAATTAATAATAATCACCTTAGCTCTTTTAAAGTCTCTAAGCATTATTAATTGGAAGTATTTGGAGTTTAAGTGACATTGGGCCTGTTTTATTTTAAGGTGGTTTGAAACATAAGTAGTTAAACCACCTTTTGCCCTACCGAAATGGCCTCCAACCGCGGGAGTAAAAAAGGTTCTATAGCCATTTATATGGATTGGGTCCTGGGTCCATGTTTCTTGTAGGGCCACTATATCCTTGCCTCCTATTACAGACTCCCAGGCTGGGTTAATGATTTTTTGCTTCAGCCCAGCTACATTCCAAAAGAGCAATTCGCAAAAAGTACTCTTCGCCTGCCCTAGACCAGAACCTATCTTTCCCCTGCTCCCAGTATTATTATTATTATTAGCACCTACGAGGGAATTCACCTGATCCAGACTAACACTGTCACAAGGTGTCAACCCATCGGAGGCGCAGATCTTATTTAATATGGGGGATTCTTGTAAAGGTTCACTAGGGGCATCTATACCATTAGAAATGATATTAGAAAAAGAAACTCCCTCCTTAGTACACTCTTTGGGAGCTGAGGACAGGGGCTTATTCCCATCCAGAGATTCTATAGGGAACTGAGCTTGTTGTCAATCTACCCCATCCAGACCAGAAAAAATCTGGTATCGATTTTGGATTGGTAAATTATGCATGTTTGGTAATAATTCTCTGGTGTTACCTAATCTAGGTTGGTAGGGGTAGGGTTCCAGATGCAGTGGGTAACGGTCACTGAGGGCGGGGTGTTGGTAGGGTAGGTACCCATTTCTGGGATAATAGACCTCTGGTCTCTGGGTGTAAGGAGAGGAACATTGACCATTTACATAGCCATAATTACCCACCAGTGGCAGTCCACCCTCTGGCTCAGCCATGTCCCATAATCTAGCATTTCCAAACCTACGGCGTTGTTGTTGGGGCTTCCTAATAAGTTGCCTATCCCTGCCCCAGTTGTTAGCGCTTTTCGGGGGTACATAGGGATAAAAATAGGAAAGGAGATGTGTAGAAATTGAATCACCACTACTGGCATCAAACCAGTCCCCAATATGCCTCACAGCCCTATGATCCTTAAAATTGATGATTATTACATCACCAGTCTTATCCTTTGGCCTCACTCCTACCCAGTTAGCACGCCTTAGGCTTAGAATTTCACCGTTTATTGAGGCAGGTAACGGTCTATTATCACGGAGCCAGAACACCACCTTGTTCCGTAACGCTCCATGATCTTCCCATTTACCTGCAGGTAATTCTGGTACCCCTGCCAATACAATAACATAAGGGGCGGAGTCAGGGGTTAGGTCTATATTATGATTAGTTTTGGTTTTAGTTTTTGGGGGGACAATGGGATTATTGTTAGCTATCTTGGCCTTGACAATTTCCCTGTCCTTACTAAGATCTTTAATTTGACCTCCCCCTACCTTAGGCGATTGCTCCTTAGATACTAGAGCCACCGGTTGTGGTGTGGCTATCAGTGGGGTCGGGGTAATTAATCTATTTGTCGGGCTGGCCAAACTTACTCCCCCGTTCACTAATTTTTGCTTAGGCTTTGATATTGTTTGTACTGGTGTCGTTATTATTTGCGGTGAGGGGGGACCTATTACTGAAGGTTTCACAGGTAAATTTGCTTTTAATGGCGGCTTTTCCTTAGTGTTGCCTATCCCCTTTAGCAGATCTGATAGGAGGAGGGAATTCTGTGCAACCTTCTTTTCAATAAGGTCTAGATGTGTACACATCGTAGAAGTCCTATCAAGAAGGGGTTGGATCGCTCCCCTGATTAGATCTACAATTTTGGCCATCATAGCTTCCTCACAGCCGGGGGTTTCGCCAGTTTCTAATAAGGAAACAGTCTCGGCCTCTTCCAATGTTTTGTGTACTTGATTTCCCGGTGAGTTCCCCTCCCTATTTACATTGCTTGACCTGATGAGGGGGGATGTAGGGGACATGGTAGGTGACTCAATAGGGAGCTTCGGGGAACCTGACAGCCTAGTACTATCGTTCCCAGTAAGTAAGTCCAGTACAAAAACACTGGTAGGTGTACTGGACAATGGCTGGTTATTGGTCATGTCAGGTTCAATGGCCGCACTTTTGCCATTGGCAACAACCCCTGTGTCTGAAAAGTCAATCAAGAGGCAAGAAGCACCAAGGCCTTTCGGCACAATAGTGTCTCCCGTCTCACCAGGAGCACCTAATCTATTTCCTAAGAAGACTGATGAAGATACAGACTCAACCCCCCCTCCTTCTGGATGTTTGGAACTCGTTCTCCCTTGCTTCCCCCTGCGCCTGACTCGGGCTTTTTTAAATCTACGGGGTGATTCCTTTGCTGCAGGCTCATGCAATCCAGCGGAGCCTATGCCTGATCCTAAGAATACTGGGCCAATGGAATCCTCTTCATCCTGGCCCGCATGTATTAGGGCAACAGCAGTAATTATCTTGCGTACAGGGACAGGGGGTTCGTCTAACGCAGGAGTCTCTATGGGAATAGCTGGTTGCTCTAAAGTAGTTGTAGAAGATAGGTCCAACCCCAGAGACGCCCTTCTATTGTTGTTAATTTGGGCAACCTTTTTAATTAAAAAATTGTCCATGGTAACCAGTTTGGAGGGCATTATGGGGTATATTTAAGAACTTTAGATGGACAAGCGTGAATGATGGTTCCAGAACAGTTTCAGTTTGGTGGTAAATGCTTGCACTGAAGGAATATGAATACAACTTGTCAAGGGACATGGGCCCGGCTCGGCTCCCTCGGTCCCCGGAGGGCCACAGAGGGCCCGCCCTTTGCCCGGGCTTCGCCCCGGGCTGCGTCCCGCGCGCGTCCTGCGGTCCGTGGTCCAATCCCTACAAATAATGAAGGGTTTCCAAGGGGGCGTGGCACTGAGAGGGGGCGCGGCTCCCCCGGGAAGAGGACACAGCTGTAGGTGTTTGAAACTGTTCCTCGCAGTCCCGGGGCCGCGCCTCTCACCTCCTCTGCGGCCTCACGCTCCTCACGCTGGAAAAGGTATTTGTCCAAGTCCCAGGGCAGAGCTACTCCTGTAGCGCTAACAAACAAACAGGCTGTGTCAAAAGGAAACTCCTCTCACGAGCGGCACCCGCGAAGCGGGGGCCGCGAGGAGTAAAGAGCAGGCAGATGGGGGCGGGCACTGGGAGGGGGCGCGGCTCCCCCGGGAAGAGGACACAGCTGTAGGTGTTTGAAGCTGTTCCTCGCAGTCCCGGGGCCGCGCCTCTCACCTCCTCTGCGGCCTCACGCTCCTCACGCTGGAAAAGGTATTTGTCCAAGTCCCAGGGCAGAGCTACTCCTGTAGCGCTAACAAACCAACAGGCTGTGTCAAAAGGAAACTCCTCTCACGAGCGGCACCCGCGAAGCGGGGGCCGCGAGGAGTAAAGAGCAGGCAGATGGGGGCGGGCACTGGGAGGGGGCGCGGCTCCCTCGGGAAGAGGACACAGCTGTAGGTGTTTGAAGCTGTTCCTCGCAGTCCCGGGGCCGCGCCTCTCACCTCCTCTGCGGCCTCACGCTCCTCACGCTGGAAAAGGTATTTGTCCAAGTCCCAGGGCAGAGCTACTCCTGTAGCGCTAACAAACAAACAGGCTGTGTCAAAAGGAAACTCCTCTCACGAGCGGCACCCCTAGGTCGAGCTGTGTCCTATTGAACTATTGAACTTACTCGAAGCTGGGGCAACTGTTGCTCTTGCACGACTTCTTTGGTGCAAGGGTTTAATGATTCAACAACACTTAATTTGTTGGCAAAACAAACCATTAGATGAGATTCTGCGCTATGCGAGATACTGTAGTGACGAAATAGATTCCAAAACCAAGAATTTAAAGGAGAAATTGATGGTGGTGCAAATGCAGTCCGCCGGGAAAGGTGGACAACAGAAGCAGGGGACGGGACGAAAGCCAAACGGTCAGAACAAAGACAATGAAGAAGGGCAGCAGAGACCTAGGGTAGACTTTGCCACTTTAAAGAAAACGACCAAGTGCCATTTGTGTCACCAGGTGGGACATTGGCGACGCGAGTGTCCCTTTAACCCCGAAAATGGAGAGCTGGAAGTCGAAGAGCAGGTTCAAGAAGCTCCAGCTCCAAAGGGGACAGTTACGGGAAGCAAGGGGGCCAAAGGGGGGACTTCAGCTCCACGAGCCCAGTTCCCACAGCCACCGAAAATATCGACAGGGGGAAAGGTCTTCAAACAAATGCCTCTTTTTATCCAGGAAGAAAAGTGTTATTACATTGATCCACTGACAGGACAACGTGTGAGTAGTGAAGAGGACTGTACCCTCGGGGCAGTCCTAGAGGTGGATCAGAGAGGGCCGTTTGTTGAGGCAGAGGTGGCAGGGTGTCCTACAACGTTCTTAGTGGATACTGGGGCTACTCGATCAACTCTGAGATCAGCGGTGGTTCCAGGTTTGCCGATGTCAGGGGAAACAATTCAGGTGGTAGGAGTTGCAAACAAAAGAATGACTAGTCCCTTGACAGAACCAGTGTCTGTGAAAATAGGAAACCATATGAACGAGCATCAGTTTGTGGTTTGTGATTCGAGTCCTGTATGTCTGTTAGGAAGGGATTTGTTGTGTAAACTGAACTGCACAATATACTGCACCCCGCAAGGAGTGGAGGTACAGACTACAGACGATGATGCTACTTTCAAGGTGGCCAATTCAAAATCTTGTGTAGAACTATATCCTACTCTGACAGTGGAAGATCTTCCCCAAGACCTACGAGATGCAGTGGCGTCAGAGGTATGGGATTTCACAGGAGAAGAAATAGGATTGATTAAAGGGGTAGAACCAGTAAAAATACTGGTAAAGCCAAATGCTGAGTTTCCAAGAACGCCTCAATACAAATTGTCCCAGGAAACGATTGCAGGAATAAAACCTGTGATCGAGTCAATGATTCAACAGGGAATACTGAAAGAAATCGTGGGTAGTCCTTGTAACTCCCCGATTATGGGTTTGCAGAAACCTAGCGGGAAGTTTAGGATAGTTCAGGATTTACGAAAAATTAACAATATAGTCGTTTCATGTTGTCCCGTGGTACCGAATCCATCAGTGATACTGTTTCAAATACCATGTCAAGCAGAATGGTTCACAGTGATAGATCTTTGCCAGGCTTTCTTTTCAATCCCATTGGATGAAGAGAGCAGATATCTTTTCGCTTTTAAAATGGAAGATCGCGTTTTAACATGGTGTCGAATCCCACAAGGATTCACAGACAGCCCATCCATCTTCAACCAGTTGTTGAAGAAGAATCTTGAAAATCTAGTACTGCCGCAGAATTCGGTTCTGGTACAGTACATAGATGACCTACTTGTTGCGTCAGAGACTGAGGAAGCTTGTAAAGCAGATTCCATTGCCCTACTGAACCATTTAGCTGAAAATGGACATAAGGTGTCTCCGAGCAAGTTGCAGTATTGTCGGACAGAAGTGCAGTATCTGGGACACCGGTTAGAAAAAGGAAAACGCAAGGTGTCCCCAGAGAGGATTGAGGCGATAATGAAGATGAATGCGCCTACAACACAGAGAGAAGTTAGAATGTTCCTAGGGATGGTGGGTTACTGCCGACAGTGGATAGTCAACTTTTCACTGAAAGCAAAACCCTTACAGAAACTGACGCACAAGGAGGTGAGTGATCCGGTACCATGGGACGACGAATGCCTGGTGGCGTTTTTGCAGCTGAGAGACGATTTGTGTCGTGCTCCGGCTCTGGGAATGCCCGATTACGAGAAATCATTTTCACTCTATTGCTGTGAGAGAGAGGGATGTGCTTTGTCAGTCTTGGCACAGACCCACGGAAATGCCCGTAGACCAGTTGCATACTTTTCGGCTACCTTAGATCCGGTAGCCGCAGCGTTGCCCTGATGTCTCAAATCCGTTGCTGCAACGGGTGTCAGCATTGAAAGGAGCGAGAGTATTGTGATGGGACATCCAGTAGTGGTGTATGTACCGCATTCGGTTGAATTGTTAATGACCAGGACGAAGACGCAGCATCTGACCAATAGCAGGCTCACGCGCTACGAGCAAGTTATTCTTGCCGCGGAGAATGTGACCCTCAGGAGATGCTCTGTCTTGAATCCTGCTACTTTGATGCCATTACCTACTGTAATAGAAGGCGAAGGATGTGAAGACCACGATTGCCTTGATGTGACTGAACTATGCACGAAACCCAGACCAGATATTGTGGATGAGCCATTGTCTGACCCTGATGAGATTTATTTTGTTGATGGCTCATGTTTAAGAGACGATACTGGTCGGTTGAGAGCAGCTTATGCTGTTTGTACCATTACTGGAGTTGTGGAAGCCGCTTGCCTGGAAGGAGTACATTCCGCACAGGTAGCAGAAATTATTGCCCTAACTCGTGCCTGTATAGCAGGAAACGGAAAGAGAGTCACCATATACACTGACAGCCAATATGGGTTCGGTGTGGTTCATGATTTCGGGCAGTTGTGGTCTCAGAGAGGTTACATGACCTCCTCTGGTTCGCCCATTCGAAATGGAGAATTTGTACGATTATTGTTAGAAGCATTACAAGGTCCAGTTGCCATAGCGATAGTGAAATGCGTAGCTCACACCAAGAATACAGATTTTGTGTCACAAGGCAACAGGTACGCTGATGAGGTCGCACGCTACTGTGCAGAACAAAATTATTCCTTCTCAAAAGTGGAAATTGTTGGTGCTGAAGAAAAGACAGAATTGAGCATGATGTTAGAGACCGTGGATACCTGGGAAGATTTAAGGGTAATGCAGGAGAACGCACCAGAAACTGAGAAAAAGGCATGGGAAACAGCAGGTTGTGTGCGAAGTGAAATGGATTTTTGGGTTTCAGCAGATGGGAGGGCTGTGTTACCTGAAGAATTAGCAAATCCTATGGCAAGAGAAATACATGGTCCAGTACACCTAGGAAGAGACGCTATGCTGAGAGTTTTTAGGCAGACTTGGTATTGCCCAAAATTTAGAATAGCAGCAGAATCAGTATGCAAGCGATGCGTTACCTGCCAACAACTGAACGTAGGCAAACGGACACCAGTCACACTGAGTCACATTGGGTGGTCGGGGGGGCCTTTCAATAGAATGCAACTAGACTTTATTGAAATGCCAAGAGTCAACCGCCTTAGGTATGTGTTAGTGGTTGTATGTGTATTCTCCAGATGGGTTGAAGCGTACCCGACACGTAGGTGCGATACACTCACAGTGGCTAAATTGTTGCTCAGGGAGTTGATACCGCGCTTCGGGGTGCCTGCCTCTCTGGAATCGGACAGAGGAAAACATTTTAACAGCGAAATAGTGAAGATGTTGTGCTCCACACTAAAGATTGATCAGAAACTGCATTGTAGTTATCGACCAGAAGCCTCAGGAATTGTGGAACAAGTGAACGGCACTCTGAAGAATAGGTTGGCTAAAGTAGTGGCATCCACATCTTTGAGTTGGCCAGATGCTCTTCCTTTAGTGCTCATGAGCATGCGCAGCACACCTGACAGGAGGACAGGTCTCTCTCCACACGAGATTCTGATGGGGAGGGCCATGAGACTTCCCACAGTTCCAACTGCTGCCCTATTGAATATTACAGATGATCTGATCTTGGATTATTGTAAGGGACTGTCTGACGCCATCCATTCTGTGTCCCTTCAGGTGCATGCGGCTGAAGTTCCAGCATCAAGGAATCTGTGTCACGACATGAACCCAGGGGATTGGGTGCTGGTCAAGAAGCACGTCCGGAAGAACCGCTGGCGTGGGCCCTTTCAGGTAATCCTGATCACGAACACCGCGGTGAAGTGCGGAGGGCTGCCAAATTGGATCCATGCCTCCCATACCAGAAGAGTTCCAGCACCTCTAGAAGAAACAGCTCCCATCCCAGACGAAAGTCCAGTCGTGGAAGAAGAGTCACAAGAGGGGATCGAAGCAGCTGTGGGGGTGTCGGAAGAAGTTGGGAACGCATGAGATCCAGAAGAAGAGAGAAGACAGGACGGCAGTGAGACTGAAGACGCAACAGAAGGAGAGAGCAGCAGTGAATACGATTCAGACACAGATCAGTATCAGAGCGATCAAGAACCGAGTGTGAGGACGAGAAATAGGAGGATAAGGCTTGGAGCTGCCACTTGGCCGGAAAGAAGAAGGAGGCTAAGCTTAAGGTCAGCTCAGGAAGAAACGCTTGCTCCTATATCCGAAGACTCGGATCCAGAAGAAGATACCCAGGATCAAGCTCAAGAGGGTCCTAGAAGGTCAAGGAGGGTGCGAGTGCCTAGTAGAAGATACTCTACTCCTGATTGGACCTACCTCGTTGCAGATGTCCGTGGGGCACAGAACCGGGAGGGTCAGGGAAGTGAACCTGATCAGAACTGATCCGATCATCACAGTGCAAATACTGTTCCTGCTACCGGGGGTGGAGGCTGAAAGGTTGCTGACACTCAACATCGTCTACCCTCCTCTCCTGAGCGGGATAAGAAAATTGATTTTAGAGACAGTTGATTTTCCAGTTTGCTGTTCACGATATCCAATATTGGAGGGAACCCTTCTTCGTTTGGAAATGCTTGAGCGAGTAGTGGAAGTTCTTGGAGCGCTCATTGTTTTGGACTAACATCTTGTTGCAAATGTCTTCAAAGGGGCGTAGAACTGGGAAAGTGAAGAAGGTGATCCTGGTCAGAACGGACCCCTTTGTAACTGTGGATGTAGAACTGATAGTACCAGGAGTGGAGATCGAAAAGACATTAACTCTTCATTTTGTTCGTCCTCTTGTTCAGAGCGAAATAAGAAGAAGAATCCTAGAGACAGTCGAATTTCCATGTTGCTGCAAGGAATGCCCAATACTTGAGGGAATGTTTCTTCGAATGGACATTTATGAAGACGTAGTGTCACTCCTTGCAACGTTCATGGATTCTGATTGATAAAAGACTCTTGAAAAGACTTTGTAAAAATTACTGTAAGATAACCTAGCGCCGAGTGGAAGAAGAAAAATGGTAGGGGTTTCCTTTTAGAGGATGGAGAAGGGCTAGGGTTGTCTATATTTTACAGGACTTTAAACTGTTTTGCGGAGTAAATTGTCAGCTTCCAAGTGTTCAAAAGAGAGACATTGTTTGAAAGAAAGTCGTTGTTCAGAGAGAAGGAGAAGTTGATGCTGAAAGAAAATTCAGAGCCACACTGTTTGAGAACATGGAGGCCGGCAACCCGAACCGCAGGGCAAAATGCATCGTTGGCACACTTTTAGGAGTAGTGATTTTTCTGATAGTTTTAGTGGTCACTGTCTCATACATAGTGGGACACGAGAGGGATGCAACTGCAGTCAGGGAAGTCAAGGGAGTGTCAACACCGAGAACTACTACCGTTAATTATAAGGGAAACATCAATGATAAAGACAAAGCGTTGTTAGATGCAGAAATAAAGAGGTTACACACAGATGAGTCACAGGGAAATTTCAGGTCAAATGCTTATGCCAAATTACTTTATGAGTACATTGATGTCATGGAGGCGAAGAATTGCTACGTTTGTATGCAGTTACCAGCTTCTGTGGATGAGGGTATCAGATACCATCATCTTCCATTGACATATGGAATCACATGTAGTTTGTTGTTGAGCATATTCTATGGACGAGAAGGATTCGAGTATTATTTCTCGAATTTCGACTCGACATTGCCAGAGGTCCCAAATTATAAGCATTTAAATAAGTGGGACTATTACAAGAGTGAAGACAGATTACACAAATGGTTTATTCCATGGAAAACGATAGACACATCACATGCCCGAAGAAATAATCTGACTTGTCAAGTATCAGAAATCGAGAAGAAGTTTATAGGGCAGGTGGATACTCGATACAGAAGGCAGAATATTCAGAAAGCTTCAGGACAAGGGGAGACAGATTGGACCAAAGAGGAAAGGGAACACCAAAGGAAGGGTAGCAAGGGTCCAATTGCTCTAGACAAAGAGAAAAGGGGGAAACTATGTATTCACAGAAGTTCCTCCTATTATGAAAATTTGTTTGTAGGGGAAGTTAGTTGTGAACATGCTTTCCAATTGGAGTATTACTCCAAAGACTTTCTGAAAGAAATGCAAGTCATACCAAATGTATATTTTGTATGTGGGAGAAATGCCTATGTGAGGTTACCAGATAATTGGTACGGTTCATGCTATTTAGCGATTGTCTTTCCCAAAATATACCATGCCGAGAATTTAGAGACAACAAAGAGAGGAAAACAAGCAAGAGGGAGGAGAGATCTAGGCGCTGAAGAAGTGGTTGGAGATGTATTTGGGGTGGTATTTCCCTTTTTGGGATTGATATTGAATGATATCAAGATTAGGAGATTGGCTACAGTCGTAGATAGATTATCTGCCAGCACTGCTAGATCATTAATGCTGGTGGAGGGTGAGATGCAATCGATTAGGGCAATAGTTCTTCAGAACCGACTTGCTTTAGACGTTCTGTTAGCCAATGAGGGAGGAGTCTGTAAGGTTTTGAAGGTCCAGGAATGCTGCACTTACATTCCGGACAATTCAAAACCTCTAGAGAAATACATACGAAACATCACTGCAATTCATTATGAAATTGAGGATCTGGCAAAAGTGAACGTGTGGGAAAAAGTAGGTCAGGGAATGGGTAAAGTTGGAGGTTGGTTTGCCAACCTAGGAAAGGGTATCGTTTGGTACATACTGAAACCCATCATCATAATTGTGATTTGTGTAATCACTTTGTGGGGATTGGTGCGTTTGTATCAATGGTATAGAGCAAATAGGTTGCAGAGATCTATGAGAGAGCAAGAGAGAAGGTTGACAGCAATGCAGGACACTCAATATAGGAGTCTGAAGGCATTAGAGACAATGAAAAGAGGTGGTACTGCAACGACTTCACTTTAAAGGGTCCTACATTTTTGTGATGATGTTTTGATAGTGATGACCTCTGAAGGTCATCAAAGGGGGGACTGAGAGAGCACAAATCTGAGAAAAAATGTATAAGTGCACCATATTTACAAGCACGTAGTTAGTTAATATATTTTGCACCAGAGTGTCTTATATGTAGTAATGAAACGTATAGAGTGTTCAAGTAGGATAATAACCATCATAGCAGTGTGAGACTAATGTAGAAACGTGGGAATGAATATGAAAACCTCACGTTCTCATGTTAAAGGAATCATGTCAGAGTTGGACGGAACTTTGAAATCCAGTTACATTGTGTAGGCCTCAGGGCAATTCACAGCAAATCAAAACGTGCTGCTAAAATAATGTGAGATGGGGTTAACGTGGTTCTTCCAAAATGTATTATCGAATTTAGTATTGAAACATATGCTTTATAGATGTGTCGCTTTTAGAAATGTGAGCAGGTTAAGAATACTGTTTAAATGCAAGTTAAATGTTTTTAGAGTGCAGGGACCCACTTCATGTAAATCAAGTGGGCCTGAACTGATAGTGTTGTCTCCTTTGATCTGCCATGTGCTCGTTAGAGAAGAAGTCGAGAGGTGCCAAGTACTGAGAGCTACGTATGTTTTATAGCCTATAGATATGGTAAAGTCTGGAATTTGAGGCCCACTGCAGGACGGTCTGTATGCAGGTGCGAGGGTCCTAATCAGTTAGAATGAAAGGGGCCTTGTTCAGTGGCGCTTGGCGCAGGCCTGTAGGAGTTTTCAGGAATTTCAGGAGGTACCGGCGCGTTGGAGAAGAAGCCTGGGAACCAAGGTCAACTTTAACGAGGGTCTTGAAGAGTACCATCATGGAGTTTACCGCGCAAAGATGTACCACGTGAGGGGCGTCCCAAGGGGCGTTCCTATCGGAAATGTGATTTGGTATTAGGGAAAGCGACCCGGGAGGAGAGCAGAACAGATGATTTTGGGAGCCTAAGGAAGCGGATGGGTAGGCAGATAGACTGATCAGGAGAGACCTATTATCGAAGAAGAGACAGAGAGAAGTGCGTGATCTTCTTAGGAAGTCACCACGGCTGACACCTAGAGGGGTAAAGATCTTGTTAAGTAGGGATGTCACTTAGAGTAGTGTAGGGACAGACTAACCCGAATTTTCCTTTCTGTAATGACTTTGAGGTTGCAACTTGTATCCATTTTGGCAACGCTCATGATTTTCGAACTTGTACTGATTATTCTGTTTTGTAGACTTAGATTGTTTAAAGAGTTTATGTTCATAGTGATACCAGTTTACCTTCTGAATCTCATTTTAAGAAGTTTGTATCTTCGGTTATCTTTGACTTTATATTAAATCTTTGAAACTTAATCCTGGTCAGTGGTCATTTAGAGTGGTGTAAGTTCTTAATTGATTGACCTATTGTTAGATTGCTTTTTACTCAATGACAGGTACCAACGATCCAGTCGACTTGGTTTGGGATCTGGTAAGGTAACTAGTAACCAGTAATCCCGCGTTAACAACACTATTCAAAGAATCCTGGGGAAGACCCTCTCTCTTCTTTCAGCATCGCCTGAAACGTCATAATCGTAATAAAGCACAAACAGCTGAGGAGAGACCAGGAGAAAAGAAATGAGTAAACAATACACTTTCCAGCACCAGGGCGTCTGATAAATAAACACATACAAACAATTAAAGGTGCACACCTAATATTCGCAGAAGTGTATATATTTCATATGTTTACATTGGATTTGGAATAGTTAATAGTGACCACTAACTATGCAAGACGAGGAGAGTAAAAGGGTCTTTTATGTTTTATTCACTGTTTCAGTGGGTCTACCACGAGAAAGCAAACTCAGCTTTTTTTGTAGTCACTGTTAAGTTTAGACCTCTGGACAGCGCCTGTTTGAGCACAAAAGTAACTAATATGAGCCGTGTAAATAGTGAATAGAAGGGGAATTCTATGGTGTTCAAAGTAAAATAATATGTGTAGTTATAACGAGTAAAATATTTACAAATAATGTTCAAAACTAAATAGAAAGCTTGTTTTTGCACAAATGTTTTGTGTTCAGAGTCGATGGAAATAATGGATTTTGCACAAGTTGAATCGTGCATGTAATTACGGCTCTGCCGCATGTACCGCATAAAAACTGTGTCTACCGCAAACAGATGAACAATGACTCAAATGCAGCACACGTGGCCACAGGGGCAGCCCCTCTCCAAGGCTTCACTGGCCACAGGGGCAGCCCCTCTCCAAGGCTTCACTGGCCACAGGGGCAGCCCCTCTCCAAGGCTTCACTGGCCACCATTTGTCTGATGAAGGTTGTAGTGAGGTGTTTAACTGCAATGAGGTGAAACCTCTGCTCAGACACTGATTGTGTGAGATTAAAGTGCACGATATTGAAATAATACTGTCACAGATTGTTGTTACTTAATGAAAGAAGGGGGTTCCCCGGAGGGCTTTATGGATGTAGGCGGGCCGCAAGGGGAAGAAAACTGGAAAATAGAAAGAAGAACGTAACCCCGCCTAATGATGCAATGGTCCTAACAATAGGATCCCAATGTATGTGGGGTGATTAACCTAGGAGCCTAGCAATGCACATAACAAAAGAGGTCAATCCAATTATACCAACAGCCAGTTTTTAGCAAATATATATTCTTTTATTTTAAAAAGGATCGTACAAAATTAGATAACATTTTAATTCCACAAAATATCAAATAACATATATTGATGCAAAAGGAGATAAGATTTAGTAGCCTACCCAGTAACAAATCATACTTCAATCACACCCTCATGTTCTCATTTACCAAATTAATCTATTAAACAGTATGCCGTATTTTCTGGAAACACAAGCCCGTGTTTCCAGAAAATACGGCATACTGTTTAATATCCATTAGGAGCCGTATTAATGTCACCTATCTGGAATAACATTCTGATTTATGCAACAAACTCACTAATTCTATGTTGCATACGCCAGGACGATAGGGATGCGTGGAAGAATGAAAGTTGAATGATAGAATGTTAGGTAGATTAATTTGGTAAATGAGAACATGAGGGTGTGATTGAAGTATGATTTGTTACTGGGTAGGCTACTAAATAGGATGAATTTTTCTTTTTCTTATCTCCTTTTGCATCAATATATGTTATTTGATATTTTGTGGAATTAAAATGTTATCTAATTTTGTACGATCCTTTTTAAAATAAAAGAATATATATTTGCTAAAAACTGGCTGTTGGTATAATTGGATTGACCTCTTTTGTTATGTGCATTGCTAGGCTCCTAGGTTAATCACCCCACATACATTGGGATCCTATTGTTAGGACCATTGCATCATTAGGCGGGGTTACGTTCTCAATGGCAGTTCCGGGTCCAGTCACAGTGACTGGACCCGGAACTGCCATTGAGCATACTAACTCTGCCGGCGCCGCATCCCGCACTTCGGGGTGTTACGCATAAGGATACCACTAGTGTGTGCATCCAACACATGTGGACTAGTAGTCTAGACGGAATCAACGACTGGATCCCCACTTTAACAAGTGTCACCACGAAACAAAGCTACTTTATTACTCATTGGGAAATCTGACTTCTCACTCCAAGAATCCATTTTTTTATT
Source organism: Lissotriton helveticus (assembly GCF_964261635.1). NCBI lineage: Eukaryota > Metazoa > Chordata > Amphibia > Caudata > Salamandridae > Lissotriton > Lissotriton helveticus. Next base: position 44,970,724 of record NC_136065.1, read on the forward strand.
GAAAGGAACCCGGTCTCGAGCAGGGCCGGGACGGAATTATCACCGGCACTGCGACCTTTGGTCCTACACAGACCATCTACAGCCCTGATGAGTCGCGGGAAAAGGTGTTTCCCGGCGACGAAACACGTGTCGGCTGGCACTTATTGAAGAATAAAAGAGGAGCCGGAACATTGGTGTCCCTTCCTTTTTTTTTTTTGAATGCTGAATACGAACTTTTATGTCCTCTGAAAAAAACGAACTTTAATGTCCAATGTGACATCCGATTTGCTCTAACTTTCATTAGAAGTGTGCAGTGGGTCCTGTTTGGATTGTTCACGTTGTGTTTTTTTGACACTACTTTGAGAGGTCTAGGGTCTTACCTCTAACCCATTTGCACCTTTGCTTCAACATAGCTACTGCGATTCACCAATGAGCTGTGCGCCCAGTATTTCCCTCAGCAGCTAAATACCCTGTTCTAATTTTTCACATCAGAGCCCAGAGGGAAACCTCGAGTCAGAGCCCAGGGGGAACCCTCGAGTCAGAGCCCGGGCAGCAGAGAGTCAGATCTGTTCTGTGACTGTAACATGAACCCGGAAGTCCCAGCACAGCCAGAGAGGGACAGACGCACAGATACACCCACTGCACACGGAGAGGGACAGACGCACAGACACACCCACTGCACACAGAGAGGGACAGACGCACAGACACACCCACTGCACACAGGGAGGGACAGACGCACAGACACACCCACTGCACACAGGGAGGGACAGACACACAGACACACCCACTGCACACAGGGAGGGACAGACGCACAGACACACCCACTGCACACAGACTGCACACAGAGAGGGACAGACGCACAGACACGCCCACTGCACACAGGGAGGGACAGACGCACAGACACACCCACTGCACACAGAGAGGGACAGACGCACAGACACACCCACTGCACACAGAGAGGGACAGACGCACAGACACACCCACTGTACACAGAGAGGGACAGACGCACAGACACACCCACTGCACACAGAGAGGGACAGACGCACAGACACACCCTCTGCACACAGGGAGGGACAGACGCACAGACACACCCACTCCACACAGGGAGGGACAGACGCACAGACACACCCACTGCACACAGGGAGGGACAGACGCACAGACACACCCATTGCACACAGGGAGGGACAGACGCACAGACACACCCTCTGCACACAGAGAGGGACAGACGCACAGACACACCCTCTGCACACAGGGAGGGACAGACGCACAGACACACCCTCTGCACACAGAGAGGGACAGACGCACAGACACACCCACTGCACACAGGGAGGGACAGACGCACAGACACACCCTCTGCACACAGAGAGGGACAGACGCACAGACACACCCTCTGCACACAGGGAGGGACAGACGCACAGACACACCCTCTACACACAGGGAGGGACAGACGCACAGACACACCCACTCCATAAAGAGAGAAACAGAACTTACCTTCACTTCCTGCGTTTCTGAATCATGGCGGCGGCAGCTCAGCTCGGGAACCTCCAGGAAGAGGCCACGTGTTCCATCTGTTTGGATTATTTCACTGATCCGGTGACTATTGATTGTGGACACAACTTCTGCCACTCTTGCATCACTCAGAGCTGGGAGGGGGGAGGTGGAATCTACCCCTGTCCTCAGTGCAGGGATATATCTGGGCAAAGCCTCCGACCCAACAGGCAGCTGGAGAACATGGTGGAAAAGTTAAAACAGCTTCATCTGCCCCCCGTGAAGCCCCCGGGGGAGAATCTGTGCGAGAAACATAACCAGGCGCTGCTGCTGTTCTGTGCAGAGGATCAGAGGCTGATATGCTGGGTCTGCCGGGAGTCCGAGGAGCACAACACTCACGCAGCAAGTCCTGTAGAGGAGGCTGCAGAGGAGCACAAGGTATGTGCGAGGGCATTCAGGGATTCCAAAGTCCCGCTGTGAGCCCCATTGAGCAACCTGCAGAGGAGCACAAGGGGTGTGTGCGTGTGGGTTGGGGTGGGGGTGTATGTGTGGGTGTATGTGTGTGTGTGCGTGTGGGGGGGGGGGGGGTTCTGGAACGACAAGTGAAGGTCACAGGGTTTGTCTGTGGAAATTCGGGGATCACAAAGTCCCTCTGTGAGCCCCATCAGGGAGGCAGCCTGAGAGCCGGAGCTCTGTGTGACAGTGTTCAGAGGGGACAAGTCATGCAGTGCACCCCATACAGGAAGCTGCAGAGGAGCACAAGGTGTGTGTGGGGGTGTTCACGATTCACAAGTGAATACACTACTGGAGTCGCATAGGAGATGCAGTGTGTCTGGGTATTCAGGGTTCAAAGGCACCCTGCGGGTCCCACATAAATTGTATTGAATTGCAATTGCATTTGTATAGCGCTTACTACATCTGACGAGGCGTCAAGGCGCTTTTTTAGCAGTAGCACGCTACTCCGGATCCCATAAAGGATTAGTGTTGAATTAGTATAGTGAAATATGAAAAGTACTTTGAGTGGTGGGTAGGTTAGTCAGTTATTTGGACTCCGAAGGATAGCGGAGGGATAGAAGAGGGAAAAAGGTTTGCATTTATAAAGCGCTTGTTACCCCTGATGGGGTGTTGAAGCGCTTTTTTGACGAGTAGCACGATTTTGAATCCATATTAAGAAATTGGGGAAAAAAATACATAAAAATACATTTAGTTTGTATGCTCCCAAAGAAAAAAGGAATATAAAAAGGAAACACTCATCAGACGTGCAGGACGTGAGGAGAAAACATGGCATTGCATGAATACAGAGAAGAGAGATGAAGTATAGAAGAATGAAGCATCTTTAACTTAGATGAAAAGGGGTTGATTTGTTGTGTGCGGATTGGAGAAGGAAGAATAGGAATGAATCTCAATAAGAATGAGGAAAAAATGGAAAAAGTGATGAGAGGAGATGGCCAAGGGGAAGCCAGAAGCCAGAGTGAAGAAGGAAGGAGTATTTTTAAGTGATTAAAAGCAGCTGCCAGGCTCCATTGGAGCCGCGGCACAGACAGGGTTAATGGACCTCAGTTGAGGGGGGTTGAGTCTGGAGCCAGGGGACACACGGGTTCAATGGACCTCAGTTGAGGCGGTTGAGTCTGGAGCCAGGGGACACACGGGTTCAATGGACCTCAGTTAAGGGGGTTGAGTCTATAGCCAGGGGACACACGGGTTCAATGGACCTCAGTTGAGGGGGGTTGAGTCTGGAGCCAGGGGACACACGGGTTCAATGGACCTCAGTTGAGGCGGTTGAGTCTGGAGCCAGGGGACACACGGGTTCAATGGACCTCAGTTGAGGGGGGTTGAGTCTGGAGCCAGGGGACACACGGGTTCAATGGACCTCAGTTGAGGCGGTTGAGTCTGGAGCCAGGGGACACACGGGTTCAATGGACCTCAGTTGAGGGGGGTTGAGTCTGGAGCCAGGGGACACACAGGTTCAATGGACCTCAGTTGAGGGGGGTTGAGTCTGGAGCTGCGGCACACACAGGGTTCAATGGACCTTAGTGGAGGGGGGTTGAGTCTGGAGCCAGGGGACACACGGGTTCAATGGACCTCAGTGGAGGGGGGTTGAGTCTGGAGCCAGGGGACACACGGGTTCAATGGACCTCAGTGGAGGGGGGTTGAGTCTGGAGCCAGGGGACACACGGGTTCAACGGACCTCAGTTGAGGGGGGTTGAGTCTGGAGCCAGGGGACACACAGGGTCAATGGACCTCAGTGGAGGGGGGTTGAGTCTGGAGCCAGGGGACACACGGGTTCAATGGACCTCAGTGGAGGGGGGTTGAGTCTGGAGCCGCGGGACACACAGGGTCAATGGACCTCAGTTGAGGGGGGTTGAGTCTGGAGCCAGGGGACACACAGGGTCAATGGACCTCAGTGGAGGGGGGTTGAGTCTGGAGCCAGGGGACACACGGGTTCAATGGACATCAGTTGAGGGGGGTTGAGTCTGGAGCCGCGGGACACACGGGTTCAACGGACCTCAGTTGAGGGGGTTGAGTCTGGAGCCGCGGGACACACAGGGTCAATGGACCTCAGTTGACGGGGTTGAGTCTGGAGCCAGGGGACACACAGGGTCAATGGACCTCAGTTGAGGGGGTTGAGTCTGGAGCCAGGGGACACACGGGTTCAATGGACCTCAGTTGAGGGGGGTTGAGTCTGGAGCCGCGGGACACACAGGGTCGATGGACCTCAGTTGAGGGGGTTGAGTCTGGAGCCAGGGGACACACAGGGTCAATGGACCTCAGTTGAGGGGGGTTGAGTCTGGAGCCGCGGGACACACAGGGTCAATGGACCTCAGTTGAGGGGGGTTGAGTCTGGAGCCAGGGGACACACAGGGTCAATGGACCTCAGTTGAGGGGGTTGAGTCTGGAGCCAGGGGACACACGGGTTCAATGGACCTCAGTTGAGGGGGGTTGAGTCTGGAGCCGTGGGACACACGGGTTCAATGGACCTCAGTTGAGGGGGTTGAGTCTGGAGCCAGGGGACACACAGGGTCAATGGACCTCAGTTGAGGGGGTTGAGTCTGTTCCCTCGTGTGTTCCGGGGCTGACCTATCAGGACTTGGAAGAGTGAACATTACTGCACCCCTTTGACACTTACCTCACAGGGCAGCAGGGCAGGCAGCCAAGGCTTACCAGGGGGAGGAGGAGGAAGAGAGACTCCACCAGGGAGGTGGAGGAGGGAGAGAGACTCCACCAGGGAGGGGGAGGGAGAGAGACTCCAAGGCTTACCAGGGAGGTGGAGGAGGGAGAGAGACTCCACCTGGGAGGAGGAGGAGGGAGAGAGACTCCACCAGGGAGGTGGAGGAGGGAGAGAGACTCCACCAGGGAGGTGGAGGAGGGAGAGAGACTCCACCGGGGAGGAGGAGGAGGGAGAGAGACTCCACCAGGGAGATGGAGGAGGGAGAGAGACTCCATCAGGGAGGGGGAGGAGGGAGAGAGACTCCACCAGGGAGGGGGAGGAGGGAGAGAGACTCCACCAGGGAGGGGGAGGAGGGAGAGAGACTCCACCAGGGAGGGGGAGGAGGGAGAGAGACTCCAAGGCTTACCAGGGAGGGGGTGCAGGGAGAGAGACTCCACCAGGGAGGGGGAGGAGGGAGAGAGACTCCACCAGGGAGGGGGTGGAGGGAGAGAGACTCCACCAGGGAGGAGGGGGAGGGAGAGAGACTCCACCAGGGAGGTGGAGGAGGGAGAGAGACTCCACCAGGGAGGTGGAGGAGGGAGAGAGACTCCACCAGGGAGGGGGAGGAGGGAGAGAGACTCCACCAGGGAGGGGGAGGAGGGAGAGAGACTCCACCAGGGAGGGGGAGGAGGGAGAGAACCTCCACCAGGGAGGTGGAGGAGGGAGAGAGACTCCACCAGGGAGGAGGTGTAGGAGGGAGAGAGACTCCACCAGGGAGGAGGGGGAGGGAGAGAGACTCCACCAGGGAGGAGGGGGAGGGAGAGAGACTCCACCAGGGAGGTGGAGGAGGGAGGGAGACTCCACCAGGGAGGTGGAGGAGGGAGAGAGACTCCACCAGGGAGGTGGAGGAGGGAGAGAGACTCCACCAGGGAGGTGGAGGAGGGAGAGAGACTCCACCAGGGAGGAGGGGGAGGGAGAGAGACTCCACCAGGGAGGTGGAGGAGGGAGAGAGACTCCAAGGCTTACCAGGGAGGTGGAGGAGGGAGGGAGACTCCACCAGGGAGGTGGAGGAGGGAGGGAGACTCCACCAGGGAGGTGGAGGAGGGAGAGAGACTCCACCATGGAGGTGGAGGAGGGAGAGAGACTCCAAGGCTTACCAGAGAGGGGGAGGAGGGAGAGAGACTCCACCAGGGAGGTGGAGGAGGGAGAGAGACTCCACCAGGGAGGTGGAGGAGGGAGGGAGACTCCACCAGGGAGGTGGAGGAGGGAGGGAGACTCCACCAGGGAGGTGGAGGAGGGAGAGAGACTCCACCAGGGAGGTGGAGGAGGGAGAGAGACTCCACCAGGGAGGCGGAGGAGGGAGAGAGACTCCACCAGGGAGGCGGAGGAGGGAGAGAGACTCCACCAGGGAGGCGGAGGAGGGAGAGAGACTCCACCAGGGAGGTGGAGGAGGGAGAGAGACTCCACCAGGGAGGTGGAGGAGGGAGAGACTCCACCAGGGAGGAGGAGGGAGAGGGACTCCACCAGGGAGGTGGAGGAGGGACAGAGACTCCACCAGGGAGGTGGAGGAGGGAGAGAGACTCCACCAGGGAGGTGGAGGAGGGAGAGAGACTCCACCAGGGAGGTGGAGGAGGGAGAGAGACTCCACCAGGGAGGTGGAGGAGGGAGAGAGACTCCACCAGGGAGGGGGAGGAGGGAGAGAGACTCCACCAGGGAGGTGGAGGAGGGAGAGAGACTCCACCAGGGAGGTGGAGGAGGGAGAGAGACTCCGCCAGGGAGGAGGTGGAGGAGGGAGAGAGACTCCACCAGGGAGGGGGAGGAGGGAGAGAGACTCCACCAGGGAGGGGGAGGAGGGAGAGAGACTCCACCAGGGAGGGGGAGGAGGGAGAGAGACTCCACCAGGGAGGTGGAGGAGGGAGAGAGACTCCACCAGGGAGGTGGAGGAGGGAGAGAGACTCCACCGGGGAGGAGGAGGAGGGAGAGAGACTCCACCAGGGAGATGGAGGAGGGAGAGAGACTCCATCAGGGAGGGGGAGGAGGGAGAGAGACTCCACCAGGGAGGGGGAGGAGGGAGAGAGACTCCACCAGGGAGGGGGAGGAGGGAGAGAGACTCCACCAGGGAGGGGGAGGAGGGAGAGAGACTCCAAGGCTTACCAGGGAGGGGGTGCAGGGAGAGAGACTCCACCAGGGAGGGGGAGGAGGGAGAGAGACTCCACCAGGGAGGGGGTGGAGGGAGAGAGACTCCACCAGGGAGGAGGGGGAGGGAGAGAGACTCCACCAGGGAGGTGGAGGAGGGAGAGAGACTCCACCAGGGAGGTGGAGGAGGGAGAGAGACTCCACCAGGGAGGGGGAGGAGGGAGAGAGACTCCACCAGGGAGGGGGAGGAGGGAGAGAGACTCCACCAGGGAGGGGGAGGAGGGAGAGAACCTCCACCAGGGAGGTGGAGGAGGGAGAGAGACTCCACCAGGGAGGAGGTGTAGGAGGGAGAGAGACTCCACCAGGGAGGAGGGGGAGGGAGAGAGACTCCACCAGGGAGGAGGGGGAGGGAGAGAGACTCCACCAGGGAGGTGGAGGAGGGAGAGAGACTCCACCAGGGAGGTGGAGGAGGGAGAGAGACTCCACCAGGGAGGTGGAGGAGGGAGAGAGACTCCACCAGGGAGGTGGAGGAGGGAGAGAGACTCCACCAGGGAGGAGGGGGAGGGAGAGAGACTCCACCAGGGAGGTGGAGGAGGGAGAGAGACTCCAAGGCTTACCAGGGAGGTGGAGGAGGGAGGGAGACTCCACCAGGGAGGTGGAGGAGGGAGGGAGACTCCACCAGGGAGGTGGAGGAGGGAGAGAGACTCCACCATGGAGGTGGAGGAGGGAGAGAGACTCCAAGGCTTACCAGAGAGGGGGAGGAGGGAGAGAGACTCCACCAGGGAGGTGGAGGAGGGAGAGAGACTCCACCAGGGAGGTGGAGGAGGGAGGGAGACTCCACCAGGGAGGTGGAGGAGGGAGGGAGACTCCACCAGGGAGGTGGAGGAGGGAGAGAGACTCCACCAGGGAGGTGGAGGAGGGAGAGAGACTCCACCAGGGAGGCGGAGGAGGGAGAGAGACTCCACCAGGGAGGCGGAGGAGGGAGAGAGACTCCACCAGGGAGGCGGAGGAGGGAGAGAGACTCCACCAGGGAGGTGGAGGAGGGAGAGAGACTCCACCAGGGAGGTGGAGGAGGGAGAGACTCCACCAGGGAGGAGGAGGGAGAGGGACTCCACCAGGGAGGTGGAGGAGGGACAGAGACTCCACCAGGGAGGTGGAGGAGGGAGAGAGACTCCACCAGGGAGGTGGAGGAGGGAGAGAGACTCCACCAGGGAGGTGGAGGAGGGAGAGAGACTCCACCAGGGAGGAGGGGGAGGGAGAGAGACTGCACCAGGGAGGTGGAGGAGGGAGAGAGACTCCACCAGGGAGGGGGAGGAGGGAGAGAGACTCCACCAGGGAGGTGGAGGAGGGAGAGAGACTCCACCAGGGAGGTGGAGGAGGGAGAGAGACTCCGCCAGGGAGGAGGTGGAGGAGGGAGAGAGACTCCACCAGGGAGGGGGAGGAGGGAGAGAGACTCCACCAGGGAGGGGGAGGAGGGAGAGAGACTCCACCAGGGAGGGGGAGGAGGGAGAGAGACTCCACCAGGGAGGGGGAGGAGGGAGAGAGACTCCACCAGGGAGGGGGAGGGAGAGGGACTCCACCAGGGAGGGGGGGGACGGAGAGAGACTCCACCAGAGTCTAACCAAACACGGCTCAATAAATCAACTGCTCAGACAGAGCTTTGTGTCAGTAAACTCACTTTAATCTATATCAACATCATGTGCGACACAATTGCAGGATTAATAATACAAAAACACTGTAAATCGTTCGGTGATCGAGTGATCCAGCCCTGGTCCAAGGCTCTGCAGGAAGAGGCCTGTCCGCTCAGTTTCCTTTCGCCAAACTGTGCCCTTCTTTAGTACGAGAAGATGAAAGGCAGGTCAACAGTCACCCACGTCACTTCCGGGTCACTAGGCCCACGCTGGCACGTTTACGTCCTGGGGGCTTGTGTGAGTGAGTCGCCTCAAGACCCAGATGGGGGCTGCAGCGGACATAAAGCAGGCACGGGCTCGCCACGACCACTTGCAGTCCCACTCTCACCTTCAAACAAAGCCGACCATGAACCCTTTCAACAGAGAGCTCCATGCATTTCAAGGGGTGCCCCTCACCGGACCTGGAGAGAACCCCTCAGAGCTCATAGGAAGCCCTGGAGCAGTGACTCAGGAGCTCAGTCCACATTAGATGCTGGTTTATGTATTCACTCAGCACACCTGACTGGAGAGAACCCCTCAGAGCTCAGTAGGAAGCCCTGGAGCAGTGACTCAGGAGCTCAGTCCACATTAGATGCTGGTGTATCTATTCCCTCAGCACACCTGACCTGGAGAGAACCCCTCGGAGCTCATAGGAAGCCCTGGAGCAGTGACTCTGGAGCTCAGTCCACATTAGATGCTGGTTTATCTATTCACTCAGCACACCTGACTGGAGAGAACCCCTCAGAGCTCAGTAGGAAGCCCTGGAGCAGTGACTCAGGAGCTCAGTCCACATTAGATGCTGGTGTATCTATTCACTCAGCACACCTGACCTGGAGAGAACCCCTCAGAGCTCATATGAAGCCCTGGAGCAGTGACTCAGGAGCTCAGTCCACATTAGATGCTGGTGTATCTATTCCCTCAGCACACCTGACCTGGAGAGAACCCCTCAGATCTCAGCAGGAAGCCCTGGAGCAGTGACTCAGGAGCTCAGTCCACATTAGATGCTGGTTTGTGTATTCCCTCAGCTCACCTGACCTGGAGAGAACCTCTCAGGAGCTCAGTAGGAAGCCCTGGAGCAGTGACTCAGGATCTCAGTCCACATTAGATGCTGGTTTATCTATTCACTCAGCACACCTGACTGGAGAGAACCCCTCAGAGCTCATAGGAAGCCCTGGAGCAGTGACTCAGGATCTCAGTCCACATTAGATGCTGGTTTATGTATTCCCTCAGCACACCTGACCTGGAGAGAACCTCTCAGAGCTCATAGGAAGCCCTGGAGCTGTGACTCAGGAGCTCAGTCCACATTAGATGCTGGTGTATCTATTCCCTCAGCACACCTGACCTGGAGAGAACCCCTCGGAGCTCATAGGAAGCCCTGGAGCAGTGACTCAGGAGCTCAGTCCACATTAGATGCTGGTGTATCTATTCCCTCAGCACACCTGACCTGGAGAGAACCCCTCAGAGCTCATATGAAGCCCTGGAGCAGTGACTCAGGAGCTCAGTCCACATTAGATGCTGGTGTATCTATTCCCTCAGCACACCTGACCTGGAGAGAACCCCTCAGATCTCAGCAGGAAGCCCTGGAGCAGTGACTCAGGAGCTCAGTCCACATTAGATGCTGGTTTATGTATTCCCTCAGCACACCTGACCTGGAGAGAACCCCTCAGAGCTCATAGGAAGCCCTGGAGCAGGGACTCTGGAGCTCAGTCCACATTAGATGCTGGTTTATGTATTCCCTCAGCTCACCTGACCTGGAGAGAACCCCTCAGAGCTCATAGGAAGCCCTGGAGCAGGGACTCAGGAGCTCAGTCCACATTAGATGCTGGTTTGTGTATTCCCTCAGCACACCTGACCTGGAGAGAACCCCTCAGAGCTCATAGGAAGCCCTGGAGCAGTGACTCAGGAGCTCAGTCCACATTAGATGCTGGTTTATGTATTCCCTCAGCACACCTGACCTGGAGAGAACCCCTCAGAGCTCATAGGAAGCCCTGGAGCAGTGACTCAGGAGCTCAGTCCACATTAGATGCTGGTGTATCTATTCCCTCAGCACAGCGCTGTGCCTGGCTCGAGGGTGTTCTGACACCTTGTGTGTCAATCTACAGACACTCAAGCCACACTCTCCTTCCAAGTCTCAGCAGGAAGGCTGGATGGTGACAGGAGTACTTTATTCAGAGAATACCACAATGGAGAAGAAAGGGGCGAGAAGTCATTCGGCTGTGCATGTCTCAGTCTTTGGTGAGTGACACCCCAGGTGAAGAGAATGGCAGGTCATGGTCAAAGACTCACCCTTCCCGTCTCAAGAGGCGGCTGTCTCCTACTAACTACATCACCCCTGACCTGCTAGAGGATATACCCGAAGTAATACAAAGGCCGCAGCTGCACTTCTAAGGATAGAGGGGTCCCAAGTCATCCCACACAGGGACTCCCATAAGATTCATGAACATCTGCAATAAACACTGTACGTCTGGCAGGCTAACCCCGACCTCTATCATACCTACAGCGGAGATTCAAGATGGCACCCCCGTCCCTACAGCCAGCCGAGGCACGCACACTTGGTCCATTCTACTATGACCACCTAGTGTCCAAATCCGCTTGATGCAACAAAGAACCCAGAAGACTGGTCAGACATGTCACACCGGCAAGACCAGAAGGCCAAGACATCACTGGGGCAAACCGGTAAAAAGGCCTTTTCTATCCCCACAAATCCAAACACAGTCAAGAGCTGACGGTCGCCACTATGAAGAACATGCATGTTGCCCCTACCCCTGGCCACAGAAACGAGCTAAGCCACGAACTCTGAGCAGACGCTTTATGATTAACCCTGGGCGAAGCACTTTGCTACGCTCGCGGAGTTTGCGAAGTTTTTGCAACTTCGCACTACGCGAGCTGCACGTAGCACAGTGCGAACATGCGTAGTGCAGCGTAGCGTAGTGCAGCGGCCATTTTTTGCTTGTTCGCGGTCCTGAACGTCATGTTCGTGACCGCGAGCAAGCAAAATGACATCCCGGCGAGATTCTCAACGCGAGGAGGTCAGGTTTCTCATTGTGAGTGGTTGTGCATGCTCGCGACCGCTCTCAATGAGAACTACCTGTTCGCGTTGAGAAAGCTGCAGCTTGAGTAATAATCTACTCGAGCAGCAGAAAACTACAGCTCGCACTGTGCAAGATGCCGTTTTCAATGCTTGCACAGTGCCGGATGCTTGTCCGCACTGTGCAATCATTGAAAACGCATCTTGCACAGTGCGAACATGCTACTACGCAGCTCGCGTAGTGCTACGTGAAGTTCGCGTAGTGCGAAGTGCACTTCGCGTAGCTTCGCGTAGCGCTACTTCGCGAACTACTCCCACCCTTATTTATGATGGCCAGGGCATTTTCAGACAGACAAGCAGACAACAGATTTCAAAGAAGCAAAAACAGTCGAGGAGTTTAAGTAAAACAGTAGGAAAGGGTAAAAGGTCAACACGGCTGAGAGGTTGAGAAACGTAGACCAGAGAGGACACAAGCTGGAGGGAAGAGTGAAACTGAAGAAGACGAGCAAGAAGTCACCAGATGCATAACGACTCGCTTTCCTAGAGCGCCTTCCACAGAGATGGGTTTTAGAGGGTTATTGATGATTAAGGAATACTCTTCCCATTCAAACCCTTCGACAGCAGCTCAAAAGATTTCTCACCAAAGTGAAATGGTTGTCCAAGAGCACAAGGTATGTGCGTGGGTGTTCATGATTCACAAGTGAATACATTACTGGAGTCTCCCAAAAGATGCAATATCTGGGTGTTCAGGGATCAAAGACACCCTGCGGGTCCCACATAAATGGTTGTCCAATCGCACAAGGTATGGGAGTTGGATTTCAGAGCAATACACGACATTTAAATCAGCTTTTAGGGATCACAGGTTAGTCGCACCTCCTAGAAGAGGGCAAGGGACCTCTGTGATCATTTAGGGATCAACGTTCCGCTCTGTGGGTCTCTGCGGGTCCCTGAAGGGACCTCTGTGGTCACTCAGGGATCACCGTTCACTCTGTGGGTCTCCGCGGGTCCCTGAAGGGACCTCTGTCATCACTCAGGGATCACCGTTCACTCTCTGGGTCTCCGCGGGTCCCTGAAGGGACCTCTGTCATCACTCAGGGATCACCGCTCACTCTGTGGATCTCCCCGGGTCCCTGAAGGGACCTCTGTGATCACTCAGGGATCAACGTTCACTCTGTGTGTCTCCGTGGGTCCCTGAAGGGATCTCTGTGGTCACACAGGGATCACTGTTCACTCTGTGGGTCTCCGCGGGTCCCTGAAGGGACCTCTGTGGTCGCTCAGGGATCACCATTCACTTTGTGTGTCCCTGAAGGGACCTCTGTGGTCATTCAGGGATCACCGTTCACTCTGTGGGTCCCTGAAGGGACCTCTGTGATCACTCAGGGATCACCGTTCACTCTCTGGGTCTCCACGGGTCCCTGAAGGGACCTCTGTGATCACTCAGGGATCACCGTTCACTCTGTGGGTCTCCGCGGGTCCCTGAAGGGCCCTCTGTGATCACTCAGGGATCACCGTTCACTCTGGGGGTCTCTGTGGGTCCCTGAAGGGACCTCTGTGATCACTCAGGGATCACCGTTCGCTCTGTGGGTCTCTGAAGGGACCTCTGTCATCACTCAGGGATCACCGCTCACTCTGTGGGTCTCAGTGAGTCCCTGGAGATGGGACCTCTGTGGTCACTCAGGGATCACCGTTCACTCTCTGGGTCTCCTCGGGTCCCTGAAGGGACCTCTGCGATCACTCAGGGATCACCGTTCACTCTGTGGATCTCCGCGGGTCCCTGGTGAAGGTTGCCCACGCGCATTAGGTAAGTTTGTTAGTTGTAAGTGAGTTTCAAAGTGTGACCCGTGCAAGAAACTGCAGAGGATCGCACTGGGCGTCTGTCAGAGCCCAGAGGTTTTCACCTCGCACCACATAAGCAGCTGCAGATAATCAGAAGTCCTATGTATGTGGTTGATTTGGGATACCACGATATACTGAAAGGGTTTAATGGGTAGTGTATTGTGTAGCGCCTGGGCTCTCACATTTGTCGGTGTTAGAAGACTTGGGGGCATATTTACAGGGGCATGGCACCACAGGAACATCACTTTTAATGACGTTCCTGTGGCTCAATGCCCTGCTCCATGTTTACAAGGTGGCCTTAAGACACATAACGTAGCTTAACGTCACCTTGTAAATATGCCCTTTACCGCAGCAGTCGCAGCAAAGGGGGGGGAGGGGCTATGGGTGTTGCTGTGGGTGTTCCACCACAAAACCCATTGCTTTTTGACGCTGCCCCTTATTTACAAGGGTGGTGTAATCGTGGGGCAGCACCAAAAATAAGACCAGGGAAAACCTGGTCTTAAAAAGGTGCAACGAGGAGAAATGATTAATTTCTCCTCGTTTTTGCGGTTTCCATGTTTGCTGCATTCTGCAGCACAGACAGAAACAGGAATTCGCCATTAGTGATTGTTTATGTGCAGGAAGGGACCCCTTTTTGCACATGAACAATCATTAAAAATTAAGTTTTCCAACTATTATATGTGCTGCATTCTTAAGCACACCTAGAAATTACAAATCGCCATTAGTGATTGTTTATGTGAAAATGAACAATCATTCCCTGCAACGCATGGACCCTTGTGGCGCTAGGCAGCTACATTTAGTGCCATCACTAGGGAAAATGCAGGAGTGTGCGCATACTTTCAAATATGGCGCATCCCTGCGTTTCGAAACTGTTGAGGCGTGGCGCTGGCAATTTTGGCTTAACACCGCTCTCTGTATGTTGCTTGTAAATATGCCCCATTGATGTGGCATGGTAGGGTTATCTTAGGAGCTCATGTAGTTATGGTGCACAGCAGAAGAGGTGCAGTAATGCAGGGTGTGGCACACACGGTCTCATGGTCATGGTGGACAGCAGAACAGGTGCACACGAAGAGCTGCAGTAATCACGCTGTCACATGGTCAGGGTACACAGAAGGGGTGCAGTAATGCAGGGTGCGGGACACACGGTCTCAGGTCATGGTAGACCGCAAAAGAGGTGGAGAGGCAGAGGTGCAGTAATGCAGGGTGTCACATGGGCTCACAATGGCATCGGCGCACATGACTCTGGCAGTGCAGGTCACCTTGTAAGACTCACCAGCTTCACACGATCATCAGACACAGAGAAGTGCGGCGAATGCAGGCCAGGCGTGCTGGAGTTACAGCTTCAAGGCACACTTGATCTGGGACCCCTCACAGGATGAATGCATGAATGCATGTTATGCTGGGCAGTGATTACAGGGCATGATTTTGGCCGTTTAGGAGTCTCCAACCTGCTTCCTTTAAGTTGCTGAACACTGACCCCAGGTTCGGGGTGATCCGGACGAGTCCTCTCCTCGCAGGCCATCCACCTCCGGGGTCCTTCAGCAGCAGCAGTGTTTCTCCCTCGGTCCTGGGGTCTAGCGCCTCTGGGGTCCTTCAGCAGTGTTTCTTCCTCGGTCCTGGGGTCTATCCCCTCCGGGGTCCTTAAGAAGCAGCAGTGTTTCTTCCTCGGTCCCGGGGTCTAGCGCCTCTGGGGTCCTTCAGCAGCAGCAGTGTTTCTTCCTCGGTCCTGGGGTCTAGCGCCTCTGGGGTCCCTCAGCAGCAGCAGTGTTTCTTCCTCGGTCCTGGGGTCTATCCCCTCCGGGTCCTTCAGCAGCAGCAGTGTTTCTTCCTCGGTCCTGGGGTCTTATCGCCTCCGGGGTCCTTCAGCAGCAGCAGTGTTTCTTCCTCGGTCCTGGGGTCTAGCGCCTCTGGGTTCCTTCAGCAGCAGTGTTTCTTCCTCGGTCCTGGGGTCTAGCGCCTCCAGGGTCCCTCAGCAGCAGCAGTGTTTCTTCCTCGGTCCTGGGGTCTATCCCCTCCGGGGTCCCTCAGCAGCAGCAGTGTTTCTTCCTCAGTCCTGGGGTCTAGCGCCTCCAGGGTCCCTCAGCAGCAGCAGTGTTTCTTCCTCAGTCCTGGGGTCTAGCGCCTCCGGGGTCCCTCAGCAGCAGCAGTGTTCCTTCCTCGGTCCTGGGGTCTAGCGCCTCAGGGGTCCTTCAGCAGCAGCAGTGTTTCTTCCGCGGTCCCGGGGTCTAGCGCCTCCGGGGTCCTTCAGCAGCAGCAGTGTTTCTTCCTCAGTCCTGGGGTCTAGCGCCTCCGGGTCCTTCAGCAGCAGCAGTGTTTCTTCCTCGGTCCTGGGGTCTATCCCCTCCGGGTCCTTCAGCAGCAGCAGTGTTTCTTCCTCGGTCCTGGGGTCTAGAGCCTCTGGGGTCCTTCAGCAGCAGCAGTGTTTCTTCCTCGGCCCTGGGGTCTAGCGCCTCTGGGGTCCTTCAGCAGCAGCAGTGTTTCTTCCTCGGTCCTGGGGTCTAGCGCCTCTGGGTCCTTCAGCAGCAGCAGTTTTTCTTCCTCAGTCCTGGGGTCTAGCGCCTCTGGGGTCCTTCAGCAGCAGCAGTGTTTCTTCCTCGGTCCCGGGGTCTAGCGCCTCCGGGGTCCTTCAGCAGCAGCAGTGTTTCTTCCTCGGTCCTGGGGTCTAGCGCCTCTGGGGTCCTTCAGCAGCAGCAGTGTTTCTTCCTCGGTCCTGGGGTCTAGCGCCTCCGGGGTCCTTCAGTAGCAGCAGTGTTTCTTCCTCGGTCCCGGGGTCTATCCCCTCCGGGTCCTTCAGCAGCAGTGTTTCTTCCTCGGTCCTGGGGTCTATCCCCTCCGGGGTCCTTCAGCAGCAGCAGTGTTTCTTCCTCGGTCCTGTGGTCTAGCGCCTCCTGGGTCCTTCAGCAGCAGCAGTGTTTCTTCCTCGGTCTTGGGGTCTAGCGCCTCTGGGGTCCTTCGCCAGCAGCAGTGTTTCTTCCTCGGTCCCGGGGTCTGGCGCCTCCGGGGTCCTTCAGCAGCAGCAGTGTTTCTTCCTCGGTCCCGGGGTCTATCCCCTCCGGGTCCTTCAGCAGCAGCAGTGTTTCTTCCTCGGTCCTGGGGTCTATCCCCTCCGGGTCCTTCACCAGCAGCAGTGTTTCTTCCTCGGTCCTGGGGTCTAGCGCCTCCGGGGTCCTTCAGTAGCAGCAGTGTTTCTTCCTCGGTCCCGGGGTCTATCCCCTCCGGGTCCTTCAGCAGCAGTGTTTCTTCCTCGGTCCTGGGGTCTAGCGCCTTCGGGGTCCTTCAGCAGCAGCAGTGTTTCTTCCTCGGTCCTGTGGTCTGGTGCCTCCGGGGTCCTTCAGCAGCAGCAGTGTTTCTTCCTCGGTCCCGGGGTCTATCCCCTCCGGGTCCTTCAGCAGCAGCAGTGTTTCTTCCTCGGTCCCGGGGTCTATCCCCTCCGGGTCCTTCACCAGCAGCAGTGTTTCTTCCTCGGTCCCGGGGTCTATCCCCTCTGGGGTCCTTCAGCAGCAGCAGTGTTTCTTCCTCGGTCCCGGGGTCTTGCACCTCCGGGGTCCTTCAGCAGCAGCAGTGTTTCTTCCTCAGTCCTGTGGTCTATCCCCTCCAGGGTTCTTCAGCAGCAGCAGTGTTTCTTCCTCAGTCCCGGGGTCTATCCCCTCCAGTTGTTCTTCAGCAGCAGCAGTGTTTCTTCCTCCGTCCCAGGGTCTAACCCCTCCAGGGTCCTTCAGCAGCAGCAGTGTTTCTTCCTCGGTCCTGGGGTCTAGAGCCTCTGGGGTCCTTCAGCAGCAGCAGCGTTTCTTCCTCGGTCCTGGGGTCTAGCGCCTTCGGGGTCCCTCAGCAGCAGCAGTGTTTCTTCCTCGGTCCTGGGGTCTAGCGCCTCCGGGGTCCTTCAGCAGCAGCAGTGTTTCTTCCTCAGTCCCGGGGTCTATCCCCTCTGGGGTCCTTCAGCAGCAGCAGTGTTTCTTCCTCGGTCCCGGGGTCTAGCGCCTCCTGTAGAAGGAAGGGCCCCAGGATCCCGGTCTCTGGCCTCATCTTTCTCGTCAGTGCTGTGCAGAGCTCCTTGATGTCAGCAGCAGCACCGGATGTGCTGCTGTGTTCAGGTTATATCCGGTCCTAGGATTATTGGATCCAATCCAATTGTCCAATCAGATTCATGGGTCACCCCAAACCTTTGAAGGGGGCATGTGAAGTTGTGAGTGGACCACAAACTATCTCTCCTCCATTCAGGACAGTTATTCAAGACAGACCGTGGCAAAAGGCTGTGAATCCTTCTAATGGAGGACAGGAGTTTGAGGAGCTGGGAGGGGGCTGGGTGAGACCAAGAGAAGGGGGACTGTAGGCACTGACTACAACCAAGACTTTGATACTCCCTACAACAGAAAGCCTTTTACACACACGACGAGGCCCCGATCACAGCACAGGGGAGCCTCACCTCACATGAACACAAGCACTGCATCATATAGACCTGGCCTGAAGGTACCTGAGGAGCCCGATGGCACTGTGAGGCCCTGTTAATGGCAATGCAGCACTGTACACATCTGTGCCAAACATGCATCCTGCACATACATGCAGATGGAGCCCAGATATGACATATTACACAGAGTCAGAAGGTAGTGTCATTAGGAGCTCTCCTCTCTGAGTTTGAGGCGACATCTACCCCACTACTATACTCGCCCGCCACAAGCCTTTAGTAGTGTCCTGGGCTGGTCATTTGAGGGGGATCCAATCAGGTTAAAAGCAGGACCTCCCAGGGTGGAGCTCAACCTCGTACTCTGCTCAAAAGCAACACACTAGATGTAAAGCACTGGTCAGGGGGCTCGTGGTACGGGTCTCCTGCACAAGAAGATATCCCGTGCCAGGAAAGTAAAACGGAAATAGTTTGTCACATGGACTCTGAGCCAAAACCTTTGTCCCTACTGTTCACGGTCTCAGTGTGACTGCTGACATCCTGCCTTACACCCGGCTTGGATTCGGTGCCTGCTCTCCTGGCTGCCTGTTCCTTGTTGCAAAATCTGCATCAGAATGCTACCTGCTATCTCGATCCTGCCTGTTCTCAGCTGCGGTCCTGTATGAGGTTGGTGCCTGCTCCCTCTTGCAGACCCTGTAAGAGGCTGGTGTCTGATTCCTGCTTCAGACCCTGTAAGAGGCTGGTGTCTGATTCCTGCTTCAGACCCTGTAAGAGGCTGGTGTCTGATTCCTGCTTCAGACCCTGTAAGAGGCTGGTGTCTGATTCCTGCTTCAGACCCTGTAAGAGGCTGGTGTCTGATTCCTGCGTCAGACCTTGTAAAGGGCTGGAACCTGCTCTGTTGCAGACTCTCTCTGCAGGCACCTCCTTGACTCCTGTCATAGACCATGAAATCATGTGACATCTATGCTCTCTCTCTCTGGCTGCCTATTTATTTCTTGTCTTCTACTCTGCATGGTGCTGCTGTCTGTTCTCTCACAGACCCTGTATGAGACTGGCACCTGCCGTCTTCCTGTGACTGTATGTTCTCAGTCACAGACACTGTATGAGGCTGGCACCCGCCATCTTGCTGTGACTCTGTTCTCTGTCGAAGATCCTGTAGGAGACTGATACATGCTCTCAATATGTCTATTCTCAGTCACAGACCCTGTATGAGGCCGGTACCTGCTCCCCTCTGTGACTATTCTCTGTTACAAACCATGTACATGTTTGATGCACGCTCTCTCAGTTTGGTTGTCTGTTTTCTGTTGCAGATCCTACCTGGGATTGCTGACTGTACTCTTCCTGCGTCTGTTCTCTGTCACAGATCATGCCTAGGGTTGGTGCCTGCTTTCTGCCTGTGTCTATTCTTGTCTCAGACCCTTCCTGGGGTTGGTACCTGCACTCTTCCTGTGTCTCTTCTCGGTCACAGACCTTCCTGGGATTGGTACCTGCACTCTTCCTGTGTCTGTTCCTAATGGTACGAACCTTAGGCACTGTTAGGTGGTACTTGCTAGGGTTCTTACTTGTTGGTGTATTGTAAGCTTTTTGGCAAGGTAATGTTGTCCTTTGTTATTAAGTCTTCTGCACCAGCCAGTAGAGTTTAAAATTAATCCTCTTTTTGACTGGAAGCCAGTGGATGGTCCTTAGACTAGGCGCAGAGGGAGAATGCGGGGCAAATTTAGGAGCAGTCTGGCCACTGTGTTCTGCTTGACCTGGAGTTTGGCCAGTAGCTCTACATTAGTAGAGGCAAGGAGTGAGTTACCATTGTTCTGGTGACTAATAATTAGTCCCTGTAGTAAGGGCATGCAGGAGGAAAGAGGGATCCACTTAAATATTTTCCTGAGACTGTGCATGAGTCCGTAGCAGATGCGGAACAGATTGTTGATGTGGTCTAACATGGAGAGTTTAGAGTCTAGAATTACACCAAGATTGCGCTCAGCTGTCTTGGGTGGAGGGCAGGGTCCCAGGCTGGAGGGCCACCAGTCGTTGTTTCATAGTTTTGATGCGTCCCCGAACAGAGCAAAATCTCTGTTTGGTTGGCATTGAGGAGGAGGTGGTTATTCGTCATCCAATCATTTATTGCTGACATGCAGTGTTTGAAACGCTTTTTGGTCTCTGGGACGTCCGGTCCCAAGGTGATTAATAGCTGTGTGTCATACGTGTAAGACACTGTCTGTAAACCAAAAGCTTTAATAAGTTTGGCTAGTGGTGGCACGTACAGTTTAAAAAGCGTATGGCTCAAGATAGAACCTTGTGGGACACCTTTGTTGATTGGCTGGCTTTTCAAGGAGAAGTCTCCTATTTGAACCTTGGAGTAACGGTCCGTCAGATAGCTCTTGAGCCAGTTCAGTGCTGTGCTCTCGACACCAGATACGCGTAGGCACTCAAGAAGGACGCCGTGCGAAATGGTGTCGAAGGCTGCCAACAGGTCAAGAAGGACCAGTATGGCTGATTGTCTGGCATCCAAGAAAAGTCTGATGTTATCGACAATTTCAAGGCATACTAAACTCAAATCTCTACCTCGTCTCCTGGGTCAGTTAGGATTATAAGATGTAATAATCAAACCGCCCATTTTGGCCAATGGGGACCGGTAGCCCTTCAATAGTGAAAAACGAAATAGGTTGTAATTCACTATCGTGACATGCCACACATGCCAGGGCATGTCCTACCTTTTAAATACAACGCACCCTGCCCGTAGGCCTGCTGTAGGGGTGACTGATATATTGAAAAGGGAAGGTTCAAGGACTGGTGAGCGGTTGCACTCGCTGAGTGAAAACCGAAGTCCCAGACTGCGCACAGGCTCTACAATGGCAGGCCCGAGTTACACCTTACGGGCTGCTTTGGTGGGTGGCACAATCGGTGCTGCAAGTCCACCAGCAGCATTTGATTTACAAGCCCTAGGCACACGCAGTGCACAATAGTAGGGTCTGACAGTAAATCAAATAAGTCAATCATGGAGTCACTAATCAAAACAGAACTTTAACTCAGGGAGCACTTGCACTGTGGCACTGTCACAGACAGTGCCTGGGGTTGGTGCCTGTACTCTTCCTGTATCTGTCTGTTCACTGTCACAGACCCTGCCTGGGGTTGGTGCCTGCACTCTTCCTTTGTCTGTCCGTTCTCTGTCAAAGACCCTGCCTGGGGTTGGTGCCTGCACTCTTCCTTTGTCTGTTCTCTGTCACAGCCCCTGCCTGAGGTTGGTGCTGACACTGTTCCTGTGTCTGTTCTGTCGTAGACCCTGCCTGGGGTTGGTACCTGCTCTCTTCTGTGTCTGTTCTCTGTCAAAGACCCTGCCTGGGGTTGGTACCTGCTCTCTTCCTGTGTCTGTCTGTTCTCTGTCAAAGACGCTGCCTGGGGTTGGTGCCTTCACTCTTCCTGTGTCTGTCTGTTCTCTGTCACAGACCCTGCTTGTGGTTGGTGCCTGCATTCTTCCTGTGTCTGTTCTGTCACAGACCCTGCCTGGGGTTGGTACCTGCTCTCTTCCTGTGTCTGTCTGTTCTCTGTCACAGGCCCTGCCTGGGGTTGATACCTGCTCTCTTCCTGTGTCTGTCTGTTCTCTGTCACAGACCCTGCCTGCGGTTGGTGCCTGCACTCTTCCTGTATCTGCCTGTTCTCTGTCACAGACCCTGCCTGGGGTTGGTGCCTGCACTCTTCCTCGGTCTGCCTGTTCTCTGTCACAGACCGTGCCTGGGGTTGGTACCTGCTCTCTTCCTGTGTGTGTCTGTTTCTGCCACAGACCCTGCCTGTGGTTGGTGCCTGCACTCTTCTTGTGTCTCTGTTCTCTGTCACAGACCCTGCCTGGGGTTGGTGCCTGCACTCTTCTTGTGTCTGTCTGTTCCCTGTCACAGACCCTGCCTGGAGTTGGTGCCTGCACTCTTCCTGTGTCTGTTCTCTGTCACAGACCCTGCCTGGGGTTGGTACGTGCTCTCTTCCTATGTCTGTTCTCTGTCACAGACCCTGCCTGTGGTTGGTGCCTGCGCTCTTCCTGTATCTGTCTGTTCTGATTCCTCTACCTTGCTGTTGTGTAAACGCTGGGTCTGCTACGCCTCTGAACTTTTCCATGCATCTCTGGAAAACTGCTCGCGGAACCCGCTGCGCGGGTCCCGCATCGTGTGGGGCAGACTTTGAAGTACATCACGTGAACATCGTCGTGGGAGCTTGGTCGTGCAGGGCTGGGAGCGCGTTGCTGGCGCAGGACTACTAGTCCCAGGAGCGCCCGCAACCCCCAATTGTCACCAGCTGGGACGCTCTCCCTGCAGGCTCCTCCCTCGCTCAACCTTGTGGTAAAAACCCTCGCCCCAGGTTCATATGTGGATTCCTCTACCTTGCTGTTGTGTAAACGCTGGGTCTGCTACGCCTCTGAACTTTTCCCTGCATCTCTGAAAAACTGCTCGCGGAACCCGCTGCGCGGGTCCCGCATCGTGTGGGGCAGACTTTGAAGTACATCACGTGAACATCGTCGTGGGAGCTTGGTCGTGCAGGGCTGCGAGCGCGTTACTGGCGCAGGACTACTAGTCCCAGGAGCGCCCGCAACCCCCAATTGTCACCAGCTGGGACGCTCTCCCTGCAGGCTCCTCCCTCGCTCAACCTTGTGGTAAAAACCCTCGCCCCAGGTTCATCTGTGGATTCCTCTACCTTGCTGTTGTGTAAACGCTGGGTCTGCTACGCCTCTGAACTTTTCCCTGCATCTCTGGAAAACTGCTCGCGGAACCCGCTGCGCGGGTCCCGCATCGTGTGGGGCAGACTTTGAAGTACATCACGTGAACATCGTCGTGGGAGCTTGGTCGTGCAGGGCTGCGAGCGCGTTGCTGGCGCAGGACTACTAGTCCCAGGAGCGCCCGCAACCCCCAATTGTCACCAGCTGGGACGCTCTCCCTGCAGGCTCCTCCCCCTACATCCCAGTTAGCTCATTTTCGGCTGCCCAGTCCCGCTGCGCAGGAGGGCGCCGGGAGAAGCCGGGGACAAGGGCGGGACCGACTGTGACCGACAGAGACCGATTGAGGCTGGGCTGGGCCACTCCCCTTTAGTCTCTCATTCTCAAAACCGATAGAGTATTTAATGTTTTCTGCTAACTAATAGACTATATTGTGTTTCCTTCTTTTCATATATTGATACAAACTGATTAGTTGTAGGGTGTCATTGTTTATTGCCCCTTTAGACAAGATGACTACTAAGAAATTGAGATCTGGAAGAGTTGTAGTTGGTAGAGCTTGTTCCAAAACCAAATCCAACCCCTTGCGAAATAGAGATGGGTCAGCCTTACAAGTAAAAAGTAAATGTCAACTATATTCTTTATGGGATAAGGGTAAAGATAAAGTAGATCGGGAAGGGGCCCTCACTGAAAATATTAATATCAGCAGTAAAGAACAGGTGAGAGACCCCTCTGTTACTAAAAGTGACAGTACCTTATTAGGCATCATTGCCCTACCCCATTTAGAAGAGATATCTTATAAGAACCAAGAGGAAGACCTTCCTCATCATCCGGAAGCCCAAAAAATAGCTATAAACGTTGTAGATCGAGGTAACTCCTCTGTTTTTCCTGTTATAGCTGCAGTTCATAATCTTCCCCCTCTTTTAAAGGCTGATCAAAAAATCTATCCCGGTACCGCTACCTCTCTGCATATCCCCCCAGAGGACTATACCCTTCCTGATTTAAACTTTGAGTCCCAGAAAGGTTTAATTAAAGCACAGAACTCTATTATCTCACAGGACATTGTAGCTACTCCTAGGCTACATCTTTTTAGCAGTACCCCTTAAAAAAACTCTGAGTTTTCCACCCCTGAAATGAACTTATTCCCTAGCCCCACTCATATTCAAAATAAAGATCTCCTAAACTTTTATACGCAAGAAGATAATGTAATATCCAACTCTCTAACCTCTTTAGAGCGGCTTATTTCATCTATTTTACAGCTTTTGGAAAAATTAGTTAATGGGTCAGATAACGTATTTGATACAGTAACCTTGATCTTAAAGGCACTATTGAGCCATAACACAGGATTGGAAGGTGTCATCCATTCAAAGATAATTACTCCATCTAAAAATTCAAGTAAGGGAGGAAATAAGGAGGTAAAGGAAAAAACAACTCTTGATGTATCTTTTCCGTCTGATCCCCTGGTTAAAAATAACACTGATACTGTAGTCCCTGCTAATTCTTCCGTATATAGGAATGAGAACCCAATTAATAATAATTGTGTAGCCCTTATTAGCCAGGAGATCGAGGTATTACCATCTACGGAGGATAACTTGACTAATACTTTACCTCCTATTTTCCCTATTTTCATTTCCCAAACAAATAAAGAAACATCAAACTTCCCTGTTTCATCGGATAAAGTTTCTCCGTTAAAAGAGAAGAAATCCGAAATAACAGTATCAAAAAAACAACGATGCAAAAAAAGAAAACCAAATCTTAGATTCTATAAAAAAAGGCAAAGGAAAATTACTTTTGAATATGAAAAAGAGCCTTCTTTGGATAATTCCAATCCTGTGGATTTGGACTCTAATTCATTTTATGAGCAAGTGGGAACTCCAAAGCTGATTCCCACAGTGATACAACAAGAATTATCTCATACAAACCAACAGTACTCTGATGATCAGATCAAATTGGTGAATAATCAAAATGTAATTTTAATTTCTGATCCTAAACCAAAATTAATTCTTAACCCCCTGGCTACTCCATTCTCAGAAGTAGTTGCATCTGAAAATGTATCTAAGACAGTGTCTAACATTAGAGAAAATGTGGATACTTTTTTTCTTGATTTTATACCCATTTTCGATCCAGATCTTATTTTAAATAGATCTGCATTAGTTAACTGCTTTCATGAAATAGAGAGCTTAAAATTGATCCAATCTGCAGATATAGATGTTGTAACATTAATAAACTCGGAGAATGGAAAGATAGCACGGGTACAATTTTATTCCAAATTGGTAATAAATCACATCCTACAATGGGCAGAAGAATTTCAAATAAGAGCAATCGATGTCGATCCTTTTATTCCGGTTAAAATGGAAAACCAAAGATCCCAAAAAATGTTAATCTTCCAGGGTGCAAAATCTTATTCTTCAGGCGGTCTCCCTGTAGCGACTGAAGAGTTAAAAATACGTATATCAAAAAATAAGCGACAGGTGATAGTAAATAATCCGCTATCTATAAAACAAATTGGGGTAAAGGACGCCGATCTGGAGTGGAGTTGGTTGCCCGCTATTTTGTCAGATAAATCTGGTTTTACACCTAGAATGAATTCAGATTTTTAACGATAACCTAAAAATAATATCGTGGAACATTGCTGGATTAATCCAGAGCGCCGCAAAGTTGCCATTTTTGCATTCTTTAGAGGCAGACATCTGCTTGCAAGAAACCTGGCTGGTAGGGAATTTTCCGGTTGTAAAGGACTATTATGTATTGGAGAGTAATGCTACTCCCTCTACAAGAGGCCGTGCGAAGGGCGGGCTAGCTTGTCTTTTGTCAAACCAAGTCAATTGGAATTATACTTATTATTTAGATCCGAACAAATTATTTCAGGCAATAATTTTAATAAATTTTGCTAAGGATGCTCCCAAGAAATCAATTGTAATAATAAATACCTATTTACCTCCAGACACAAATTATAATTATGGAATTAAGATGATTTGTTCTTTTATATTAAATCTGCAGGAATCTACTTTCCCCCCTCACATTTTATTACTAGGTGACTTAAATGGTAAAATATCTAATGGTGCTTTAGAGTTATTTAGGAATAAGGCAAAGGAGGAAACGTTCCTGATCCCTAAAGCTATATTTCCAGAGAACATTAAAACAAATAAAAGAGGGAAATTAATCTTGGAGAGTTTAGCTGAAGCAGATTGTATAATAATTAATGGAAGGCTTCCTTCGGATAGCCCTGCTCATCTTACACACAAATCAGGGAATGGTGGTTCGATCCTGGATTATGTGATAGTTGACAGTACCTTTTTTAGCTCTCTGAAGGATTTATCTGTATTTGTTACTGATCTTAGTGATCATAATGTCTTATTTGTAAAATTGAATGTAACATCTCCTCAAAGGGACCTATGGAATATTGGGGATGATTTATTGAACTTCCATAATAAAAAAGGGAAATGCTATTGGAATTCAGGGTCCATTAGAAGTCTGACCAATATATTAGAATACACAGCAGAGAACTTAATTTTATGGGAAGGTAGAGAGCTACTTTGCTTTGTGTCCCTTCTACAAACCTTAAAATCTAAAGTTCAAAAGCCTCCCTCAGGAAAGATAATACCTAAAATCCCCTCTGACCTTCGTCACCTAAATACAGAAATAAATAAATTGGTTAGGGCCCAATATCTCTCCTTTATCCCTGAACGTAGACCAAGAATATCCCTTTTAAGAAGAAGGAGAAAAAGGATGAAGGTTAGATTAAAACGTGAGAAAGAAGATGCTCTTTGGATTAAACTTCGGGAGGCATCTAAGAGTGGGCATTCAAAGACCTTCTGGTCATTAATTGGGGAGGGATGTGGGGTAAGATCCAGACCCTCTCCGATATCTATTAATGAGCAGACTTGGGTTGATTTTATCCAGCATCTTTATAGTAATAATGGTGAGAAGTTTGATTTCGGTAAGCTGCAGGAAGACTTGTTTCCATATGATCCTCCCTCTGAATTGGAAATCGTTGCTGCTATTAAAGCTCTGCGATCTTCCGGCGCATTAGGCCCAGATGAAATCCCGATCTCAGTATTAAAATTACATAGTACCTTATGGGGGAAAATCCTTTATCCAGTCTTTAAAGTTTGTTATACCAATGGCATCGTTCCGTATTCTTGGAAAGGGAGTTTGGTAATCCCTCTCTACAAAAAGGGGGCTAGAGATCTACCCCAAAATTATAGACAAATAGCCCTCTTAGATGCCATAGGCAAGGTTTTTACTAAATGTTTATTGAATTCTTTAAATGACTGGGTGTCTATGTCCGCAATACTTCCATTAGAGCAGACTGGATTTAGGAAACAACATGGTACTTTAGACAACCTTACTGCTCTTCAAATCCTGGATGAAAAATATGTCACAGTTCGTAGAGGAGGTATATATGGGGCATTCATTGACTTCTCTACGGCCTTTGATAAGGTGGACAGATCTTTACTGTGGAATAAGTTAATTAAATTAGGGATGCCCCCCAGCTTATTAAAATTAGTTATTGCACTACATACAGACACTTGGTGCAGAGTATTAATGGGTGGCGAGAGAGGACTATCTAGGGTTATACCCACAAATAATGGACTTAAACAGGGCTGCCTATTGGCTCCCCTGTTATTTTCTTTATATATTGCTGACCTCCCCAAGGCTCTATTATCAACTAGTAATGGTATTGCACCCGTTTTGGGGAGATCTCCAATAACCCTGGGCGTAGTGGGGCGTAGTGGGGCTCCGCGGAGCTACGCGGAGAGGGCGAGAAGCTACGCCCACTCCCGCACTCCGCGTAGCCCCACTACGCACCTCCCTCCCGCTCTCCCCTACATACTTTATTTAAGCATTTACACGGATTAAAACAACTTAAAAGCACTTACCTTGTCCGGGGCTCGTCCGGGTCTTCATCTTTGAATAGCGTCCTTTGCCTGGATACCAATGCGCATGCGCGGGCGGCCGCGCATGCGCATTTCTCCCGAGAAATGCGCATGCGCGGCCGCCCGCGCATGCGCATTGGTATCCAGGCAAAGGACGCTATTCAAAGATGAAGACCCGGACGAGCCCCGGACAAGGTAAGTGCTTTTAAGTTGTTTTTATCCGTGCAAATGCTTGAATAAAGTATCTAGTGGAGGGCGGGAGGGAGGCGGGTGGCGGCCGACTCGGCTACGCTCACGGAGTGGGCGTAGTGTTGCCGGCTACGCTGTCTACGCAAAATGCGTAGAAGGCAACACTACGCCTACTCCGTGGGCGTAGCCGATTCGGACGCCCACCCTTAATCTCCAATAGCGTGCTTAATGTACGCAGATGATATTTTAATTTTGGACTTTACCCCAAAAGGCTTGAATGGCCGCTTACAAGCTCTGTTCTTCTACGCCGAGGCTCATTTTCTAAAAATAAATATTTTAAAAAGCAAAATAATGTGCTTTCGGGGTAAGAGAAAATCCAAATATGAAAATTATTATTGGTCTGTTGGGGGTGAAAGACTAGAAGTAGTCAAATCCTATCCCTTTCTTGGAAAGATAGTGACGAGTAATTTAAATGAAAAAACCCATACTGAGAACAATAGCAGGAAAGCTCTTGCTCAAGGGAAGAGTCTTATCTCACTTTACAAGGCGACAGGTAGAAGGCACTTTTCCATACTGCTCGAGGTCTTCCGAGCAAAAATCCCCGCATCCCTATTCTACGGACTAGAAATAGTGGACATGGCATGCTGGAATTTTTTGGACTCTACCGAAGGAAAAATACTACGTAATTTAGCTTCTGTAAATACTGCAAATTCTACGTCTTCATTAAGACAAGAATTTGGCCTGCGTAGCTCCAGGGCTCAGGCAGCTGCGAGTGTGGTGCGTTGGGTTTTTAATATAGCTGGAGGAATGCCTGGCACACTAAGGTACCTAATAAAAAATGAGCTGTTGGGTTCCTTTAATGCCTATTCTTCAATTGTAAGGAATTTTCGACAGGCTGTCACTTTCTTACAGCTAGATGAACAAACCCTCTTTTTATTATCTACAGCCCAATTAAAGTTATCTTTAAAGACTGCATCTTGGGAACTGAGTTTCAGATTAGATAGTAGGACAAGTAAAGCAAAGAGAGGAATGCTCTCTATTGGTAAATTTTGTGAAATAAAAAAAACCCCAGCCATACTTATGTTGGAATCTCCCACATGGAGTTAGGCGATTTATCCTTTTGCTAAGGCATAATTTACTCCCTCTGAACTGTCTTTTGTCCAAATGGTATGGTGGTTCAGATATTTGTGATTTTTGTAATTCTAATCTCCAGGATACGTACCATGTTGTTTTTGTTTGTCCGGCCCTTATGGCATATAGGCGCAAATGGTTAAAACCTATGTGGCTTCAATTGGGTATTTTTACTGCTTTTGACTTTATCGCAGCAATGCTTAACCCTCCAAACGAAATGTTTTGTTTTAAATTGTTTTATTTCTTTAAATGTTTCTTAGCATTATATTGATATTTTTATCTATTTTAATGAAATTTTGTTGTTTCTCACAGAATTGTTATGTGGATCTCGATAGAGTTCCGTTACCATAAATAAATAAATTTAAAAAAATTAAAATTAAATTATCTGTCTGTTCTTGGTCACAGGCCCTGCCTGCGGTTGGTACCTGCTCTCTTCCTGTGTCTGTTCTCTGTCACAGACCCTGCATGTGGCTGGCACCTGTACAGAACAAGGTCCTGATATGGTTATTCAGTCAGTGAGATGTAGATGTAACCTATTCAAGAAAGGGGCCATAACAGTGTCTGGCTTCTTCTCTGTGATACTTAGGGCTGGTTATCACAATCCTGATATGTGGGACTGGTACTTACAATCTGGATATGTTTGTCTTGTACTTACCTTATTAATGTATGACTGGAACGTACAGTCTGGGCAGGTGTCACAGGTACTTGTGAGCTGGAGGCTATCCTGGTCGCCCCGCCCTCTTGTTAGCAGGCACACTGGAGACAATATGGGTAGGGTTTGGTCTCTTTTATTAAGACTCACTTCTTCGTTTATCCCAATAGTTCGCGGGTACTTATGTTTTTTCACAGACTTGAACAATGTTGGTGTAAAACAAAAGAAAAAAGTCCACATTCAGAGCAAGCGATTTTCTTCTTGTTAGTGTACCATCCCAGCCTTGTTTTCTCTCCTCAGGCTGAAGTACCGGAAAAGGAACATAAAAAAACACAAAAGAAAGAAGGACACAGTTGGATCACTTTGGTCTGGTGTCAGTTTTGGGGAAAAACTGCTCCTGTCACCTGTGCTTCCTAATGTGTCGAGCCTAGGTGCCAGGGGGATTTCAGTGTTTCGGGGTTGAGTGACCCATAACCCCGCCCACAAGCCCTTAAGACAAATAAGTCTTGCTCGGGGCACTTGCCTGGAACCACAAACCTCCTGGGCCGCAGGGTTGGGAGTCCCAGCCTCCTCTTCTCCGATTGGAGAGCTGGACTCAATCTCGTTGCTCCCGGAGGGGTCTCTCCTCAGCTGCTTTTCCTCCTGCTCAGGGTCGAATCTTCGGTCCTCTCTTCCTTGGCTCCTTCTTTCTCCTCCGCGTACCTCCTCTGGTCGATTCCCGGCATCTCCTTGACCTCGCTTGCTCTGCCCCCCTGCTCTCTAGTTGGGGGTCCGTCGATTCCCTGCTGGGCTACTGGACTGTTCATCCTGCTTATGGTCTGGAACATTGCAGCTGCCATGTTGGAAATGGCGTGAAGATCCGCCGTCGCAGGAGCGAAACACTCACAGTACTGTAGTGACAATTGTTTAGGTCTCGGAGAGGCGTGGTCTCCTCCACGCCTCTCGAAGAGATCTTGTAAACAAGTAAGGGACTCTAAGCCCCGCCCCTCCTTTTCATTGGGTAGCGTCAGCGTTCAGGGTAAACGCTGGCTATCCATTGAAAAGGAGGCTTTTTAGTTGCCACCCTGTCTGCTTTTGAGACAGCCCCTCCGGACAGGAGATGTGCACGCGCACTGCACATCTCCTGTCCCCGGAGGCTGGCAGCGCGCACATTGCTAGCTTTCAGTTTCCCTCCCCACTTCGGTCCACTGACTCAGAGGCCTTTCCGCGATCACCTCATAGCTGACGTTCCAGCGCCCTTTCCTGCTGCTCAGCAGGCCCTGGGACCCTTGGTGTTCCAGGATGTGTCCCTATCGCCCCCGCACAGCCTCCTCCAGCTGAAGCCCAGCGCTCCTACTGACAACTCTATTGACATTACCTCATCGATCGATTCAACGTCACAGCGCAGATTATCCACCATCTTGGTGGTGTCTGCGCTGCTGTCACTGAAACCGAACAGCTTTCCAAACTTTTCATGTTGGTGACACACTTTTTGGAGATGCATCATTTTGTGACACAGTAAGGCAGTGTAGCGAGCGAGCCCAAACGACCTAAGGGGAGTTCGGGGGGGAGGGGAGGGTTTCTCCCCCCGGAAGAACATTTTGAAATACAAGTGGGCTAATGGTCTCCCTCTGTCTGTCTCCCTCCCTCTGTCTGTCTCCCTCCCTCTGTCTGTCTCCCTCCCTCTGTCTGTCTCCCTCCCTCTGTCTGTCTCCCTCCCTCTGTCTGTCTCCCTCCCTCTGTCTCTGTCTCCCTCTGTCTCTGTCTCTGTCTCTGTCTCCCTCTGTCTCTGTCTCCCTCTGTCTCTGTCTCCCTCTGTCTCTGTCTCCCTCTGTCTCTGTCTCTCTGCCCTCTGTCTCCCTCTGTCTCCCTCTGTCTCCCTCTGTCTCCCTCTGTCTCCCTCTGTCTCCCTCTCCCTCTCCCTCTCCCTCTCTCTCTCTCTCTCTCTCTCTCTCTCTCTCTCTCTCTCTTTAGGTTCCAGCTCTTTGGAAGTGTGATCTTGAGGGAGCCTCAGAGACTTCTGGAGCTCCTGCAGAAAGACAACAGACCTCAGGATAAAGCTCTTATGGATAGTTTTTATTCGGGGTAGAGCAGGCGGTCCAGGAGTGTTTCGGAACTGAGGTTTGCATTTTAAGATACTGCTTTAACACACATTTTGCCTACGATTTCTTTATTCATGTAACCTTTGTAGCTTCCAAAGAGCCATGAGTGAGGTGGATATTGCGTATGCTCAGCCAGACTGAAGAAGTCACCCATGTTCTAAAGGCACACATGCTTGTGTATGCAGATGTATGGATTAGTTCATATCAGGGGTTTGTTGTAAAGTGAATTTTGCGTAATTTGCATTTTAAATACTGAATGGCAAATGCTATAGTTTAAAAGTGTCCAGTGTTGACCCACAAGGGCCAGCTCCATGCCAGATTTCAGGACAACCATTGGCTCTGTGAATGATTCCAAATTAGGCAAAATTGAATGAATTAAATGGATCTACTGAGAGTCTGGTATGGTTCCAGTGTTCATGGACCAACATTGGACACCTGTGCCCTCGGTCCTTTGTCATTCATAATGCATGCATAAGTAAGTAGTCTAGACCCATCCTTTAGTATTCACAACTAGGGGTACATACAGACTTTGCACACCATTAGTAATCATGCCCTTCAAGCTTGGAGTGTGTATACATTATGCAAAACACGTGCAGGGTGGACTTTGGGTAGAAGGCTGCTTTCCACCTAGAGGCAGGGAGATGTTCACATTTCGCGGACCAGTGTTTACAATATTGAAGTAAACTGTTCAAAGCGTTGGGAAACAAGCAGTGGTGACATTCAAACATGTATTTTTCCTTAATATGGTCTTTGCAAATTATTGCAAAGGTCTTAGTAGAATCAGCCTAATAAAGATGCAAGTCACTGGAAAGGGAGATGTGGTAAATTGTATACAATGGAATAAATTACATTAACGATTAACGGATAGCTTGCTGACGGATTAAACTCTAACGGAGCACTCATTGACCTGGTATTTGTCTAAGGTCAGAGGTTGTTGGGTTAAAATGAACAAGGCTAGTTCGTCTTTTCATATTGGAGACATCCATGTGCCGGGCCTGTGACTCTGTCTCACCAGGACTCACACCCGGTCCACACTCAGCGCTCTGCCTGCGGCGGGCCTGTGACTGTCTCACCAGGACTCACACCCGGTCCACAATCGGCGCTCTGCCTGCGCCGGGCCTGTGAATCTGTCTCACAAGGACTCACACCCGGTACCACACTCGGCGCTCTGCCTGCGGCGGGCCTGTGACTCTGTCTCACCAGGACTCACACCAGGTACCACACTCAGCGCTGTGCCTGCGCCGGGCCTGTGACTCTGTTGCACAAGGACTCACACCCGATCCACACTCAGCGCTCTGCCTTCGGCGGGCCTGTTACTCTGTCGCACAAGGACTTACACCCAGTCCACACTCAGTGCTCTGCCTGTGGCGGGCCTGTGACTCTGTCTCACAAGAACTCACACCCAGAGCCACACTCAGCGCTCTGCCTGCGCCAGCCTGTGACGCTGTTGCACAAGGACTCACACCCGATCCACACTCAGCGCTCTGCCTGCGCAGGGCCTGTGAATCTGTATCACAAGGACTCACACCCGGTCCACACTCAGCGCTATGCCTGCGGCAGGCCTGTGACTCTGTCTCACAAGGACTCACAACCGGTCCACACTCAGCGTTCTGCCTGCGACTCTGTCTCACCAGGACTCACACCAGGTACCACATTCGGCGCTCTGCCTGCGGCGGGCCTGTGACTCTGTCTCACAAGGACTCACACCCGGTCCACACTCGGGCCTGTGACTCTGTCTCACCAGGACTCACACCAGGTACCACACTCAGCACTCTGCCTGCTGCGGACCTGTGACTCTGTCTCACCAGGACTCACACCAGGTACCACACTCAGTGCTCTGCCTGCGCCGGGCCTGTGACTCTGTCTCACCAGGACTCACACCCGGTCCACACTCAGCGCTCTGCCTTCGGCGGGCCTGTGACTCTGTCGCACAAGGACTTACACCCAGTCCACACTCAGTGCTCTGCCTGTGGCGGGCCTGTGACTCTGTCTCACAAGGACTCGCACCCGGTCCATACTCAGCGCTCTGCATGCGGCAGGCCTGTGACTCTGTTTCACAAGGACTCACACCCGGTCCACACTCAGCGCTCTGCCTGTCCCAGGCCTGTGAATCTGTCTCACCAGGACTCACACCAGGTACCACACTCAGCGCTCTGCCAGCGCCGGGTCTGTGACTCTGTCTCACCAGGACTCACACCAGGTACCACACTCGGCGCTCTGCCTGCGGCGGGCCTGTGACTCTGTCTCACCAGGACTCACACCAGGTACCACACTCAGCGCTCTGCCATCGCCGGGCCTGTGACTCTGTCTCACCAGAACTCACACCAGGTACCACACTCAGCGCTCTGCCAGCGCTGGGCCTGTGACTCTGTCTCACAAGGACTCACACCCGGTCCACACTCAGCGCTCTGCCTGCCCCAGGCCTGTGAATCTGTCTCACCAGGACTCACACTCAGTCCACACTCAGCGCTCTGCCTGCGCCGGGCCTGTGACTCTGGCGCACAAGGACTCACACCCAGTCCAGACTCAGCGCTCTGCCTGTGGCGGGCCTGTGACTCTGTCTCACAAGAACTCACACCCAGAGCCACACTCAGCGCTCTGCCTACGCCAGCCTGTGACGCTGTTGCACAAGGACTCACACCCGATCCACACTCAGCGCTCTGCCTGCGCCGGACCAGTGACTGAGTCTCACAAGGACTCACACCCGGTCCACACTCAGCGCTCTGCCTGCCCCAGGCCTGTGAATCTGTCTCACCAGGACTCACACCCAGAGCCACCCTCAGCTCTCTGCCTGCGCCAGCCTGTGACTCTGTTGCACAAGGACTCACACCCGGTCCACACTCAACGCTTTGCCTGCCCCAGGCCTGTGACTCTGTCTCACAAGGGCTCACACCAGGAACCACACTCAGCGCTCTGCCTGCGCTGGACCAGTGACTGAGTCTCACAGGGATTCTGGAACCACACTCGGCGCTCTGCCTGCGCAGGGCCTACGGATGCATCTCGCAAGGACTCGCACCAGGAGCCACACTCAGCGCTCTGCCTGCACCAAGACTATGGGTGTGTCTCACAAGGACTCACACCAGGAACCACACTCTCTGCCTGCATCGGGTCTGTTGCGGTTTCTCACAGGGACTCTGAAACCACACTCAGCGCTCTGCCTGTGCCAGCCTGTGACTCTGTCTCTCAAGGACTCAAACCCGGTCCACACTCAGCGCTCTGCCTGCGGCGAGCCTGTGACTCTGTCTCACAAGGACTCACACCAGGTACCACACTCGGCGCTCTGCCTGCGGCAGGCCTGTGACTCTGTCTCACAAGGACTCACACCCGGTCCACACTCCGCGCTCTGCCTGCGGCGGGCCTGTGACTCTGTCTCACAAGGACTCACACCCGGTCCACACTCGGGCCTGTGACTCTGTTGCACCAGGACTCACACCAGGTACCACACTCAGCGCTCTGCCTGCTGCGGGCCTGTGACTCTGTCTCACCAGGACTCACACCAGGTACCACACTCAGCGCTCTGCCTGCGCCGGGCCTGTCACTCTGTCTCACCAGGACTCACACCCGGTCCACACTCAGTGCTCTGCCTGTGGCGGGCCTGTGACTCTGTCTCACAAGAAATCACACCCAGAGCCACACTCAGCGCTCTGCCTGTGCCAGCCTGTGACGCTGTTGCACAAGGACTCACACCCGATCCACACTCAGCGCTCTGCTTGCGCCGGGCCTGTGACTCTGTCTCACAAGGACTCACACCCGGTCCACACTCGGCGCTCTGCCTGCGGCAGGCCTGTGACTCTGTCTCACAAGGACTCACACCCGGTCCACACTCAGCGCTCTGCCTGCGGCGGGCCTGTGATTCTGTCTCGCCAGTACTCACACCCAGAGCCACACTCTGCGCTATGCCTGCGCCGGGCCTGTGACTCTGTCTCACCAGGACTCACACCAGGTACCACACTCAGCGTTCTGCCAGCGGCGGGCCTGTGACTCTGTCTCACAAGGACTCACACCCGGTCCACACTCGGGCCTGTGACTCTGTCTCACCAGGACTCACACCAGGTACCACACTCAGCACTCTGCCTGCTGCGGACCTGTGACGCTGTCTCACCAGGACTCACACCAGGTACCACACTCAGTGCTCTGCCTGCGCCGGGCCTGTGACTCTGTCTCACCAGGACTCACACCCGGTCCACACTCAGCGCTCTGCCTTCGGCGGGCCTGTGACTCTGTCGCACAAGGACTTACACCCAGTCCACACTCAGTGCTCTGCCTGTGGCGGGCCTGTGACTCTGTCTCACAAGGACTCGCACCCGGTCCATACTCAGCGCTCTGCATGCGGCAGGCCTGTGACTCTGTCTCACAAGGACTCACACCCGGTCCACACTCAGCGCTCTGCCTGTCCCAGGCCTGTGAATCTGTCTCACCAGGACTCACACCAGGTACCACACTCAGCGCTCTGCCAGCGCCGGGTCTGTGACTCTGTCTCACCAGGACTCACACCAGGTACCACACTCGGCGCTCTGCCTGCGGCGGGCCTGTGACTCTGTCTCACCAGGACTCACACCAGGTACCACACTCAGCGCTCTGCCATCGCCGGGCCTGTGACTCTGTCTCACCAGAACTCACACCAGGTACCACACTCAGCGCTCTGCCAGCGCTGGGCCTGTGACTCTGTCTCACAAGGACTCACACCCGGTCCACACTCAGCGCTCTGCCTGCCCCAGGCCTGTGAATCTGTCTCACCAGGACTCACACCAGGTACCACACTCAGCGCTCTGCCAGCGCCGGGTCTGTGACTCTGTCTCACCAGGACTCACACCAGGTACCACACTCGGCGCTCTGCCTGCGGCGGGCCTGTGACTCTGTCTCACCAGGACTCACACTCAGTCCACACTCAGCGCTCTGCCTGCGCCGGGCCTGTGACTCTGGCGCACAAGGACTCACACCCAGTCCACACTCAGCGCTCTGCCTGTGGCGGGCCTGTGACTCTGTCTCACAAGAACTCACACCCAGAGCCACACTCAGCGCTCTGCCTACGCCAGCCTGTGACGCTGTTGCACAAGGACTCACACCCGATCCACACTCAGCGCTCTGCCTGCGCCGGACCAGTGACTGAGTCTCACAAGGACTCACACCCGGTCCACACTCAGCGCTCTGCCTGCCCCAGGCCTGTGAATCTGTCTCACCAGGACTCACACCCAGAGCCACCCTCAGCTCTCTGCCTGCGCCAGCCTGTGACTCTGTTGCACAAGGACTCACACCCGGTCCACACTCAACGCTTTGCCTGCCCCAGGCCTGTGACTCTGTCTCACAAGGGCTCACACCAGGAACCACACTCAGCGCTCTGCCTGCGCTGGACCAGTGACTGAGTCTCACAGGGATTCTGGAACCACACTCGGCGCTCTGCCTGCGCAGGGCCTACGGATGCATCTCGCAAGGACTCGCACCAGGAGCCACACTCAGCGCTCTGCCTGCACCAAGACTATGGGTGTGTCTCACAAGGACTCACACCAGGAACCACACTCTCTGCCTGCATCGGGTCTGTTGCGGTTTCTCACAGGGACTCTGAAACCACACTCAGCGCTCTGCCTGTGCCAGCCTGTGACTCTGTCTCTCAAGGACTCAAACCCGGTCCACACTCAGCGCTCTGCCTGCGGCGAGCCTGTGACTCTGTCTCACAAGGACTCACACCAGGTACCACACTCGGCGCTCTGCCTGCGGCAGGCCTGTGACTCTGTCTCACAAGGACTCACACCCGGTCCACACTCCGCGCTCTGCCTGCGGCGGGCCTGTGACTCTGTCTCACAAGGACTCACACCCGGTCCACACTCGGGCCTGTGACTCTGTCGCACCAGGACTCACACCAGGTACCACACTCAGCGCTCTGCCTGCTGCGGGCCTGTGACTCTGTCTCACCAGGACTCACACCAGGTACCACACTCAGTGCTCTGCCTGTGGCGGGCCTGTGACTCTGTCTCACAAGAACTCACACCCAGAGCCACACTCAGCGCTCTGCCTGCGCCAGCCTGTGACGCTGTTGCACAAGGACTCACACCCGATCCACACTCAGCGCTCTGCTTGCGCCGGGCCTGTGACTCTGTCTCACAAGGACTCACACCCGGTCCACACTCGGCGCTCTGCCTGCGGCAGGCCTCTGACTCTGTCTCGCCAGTACTCACACCCAGAGCCACACTCTGCGCTATGCCTGCGCCGGGCCTGTGACTCTGTCTCACCAGGACTCACACCAGGTACCACACTCAGCGTTCTGCCAGCGCCGGGTCTGTGACTCTGTCTCACCAGGACTCACACCAGGTACCACACTCGGCGCTCTGCCTGCGGCGGGCCTGTGACTGTCTCACCAGGACTCACACCAGGTACCACACTCAGCGCTCTGCCTGCGCCGGGCCTGTGACTCTGTCGCACCAGGACTCACACCCGCTCCACACTCAGCGCTCTGCCTGCGGCAGGCCTGTGACTCTGTCTCACCAGGACTCACACCAGGTACCACACTCAGCGCTCTGCCTGCTGCGGGCCTGTGACTCTGTCTCACCAGGACTCACACCCGGTCCACACTCAGCGCTCTGCCTGCTGCGGGCCTGTGACTCTGTCTCACCAGGACTCACACCAGGAACCACACTCTCTGCCTGCATCGGGTCTGTTGCGGTTTCTCACAGGGACTCTGAAACCACACTCAGCGCTCTGCCTGTGCCAGCCTGTGACTCTGTCTCACAAGGACTCACACCAGGTACCACACTCGGCGCTCTGCCTGCGGCAGGCCTGTGACTCTGTCTCACAAGGACTCACACCCGGTCCACACTCAGCGCTCTGCCTGCGGCGGGCCTGTGATTCTGTCTCGCCAGTACTCACACCCAGAGCCACACTCGGCGCTATGCCTGCGCCGGGCCTGTGACTCTGTCTCACCAGGACTCACACCAGGTACCACACTCGGCGCTCTGCCTGCGGCGGGCCTGTGACTCTGTTTAACAAGGACTCACACCCGGTCCACACTCCGCGCTCTGCCTGCGGCGGGCCTGTGACTCTGTCTCACAAGGACTCACACCCGGTCCACACTCGGGCCTGTGACTCTGTCGCACCAGGACTCACACCAGGTACCACACTCGGCGCTCTGCCTGCGGCAGGCCTGTGACTCTGTCTCACCAGGACTCACACCAGGTACCACACTCAGTGCTCTGCATGCGGCGGGCCTGTGACTCTGTCTCACAAGGACTCACACCCGGTCCACACTCGGGCCTGTGACTCTGTCTCACCAGGACTCACACAAGGTACCACACTCAGCGCTCTGCATGCGGCGGGCCTGTGACTCTGTCTCACAAGGACTCACACCCGGTCCACACTCGGGCCTGTGACTCTGTCTCACCAGGACTCACACCAGGTACCACACTCAGCACTCTGCCTGCTGCGGGCCTGTGACTCTGTCTCACCAGGACTCACACCAGGTACCACACTCAGCGCTCTGCCTGCGCCAGGCCTGTCACTCTGTCTCACCAGGACTCACACCCGGTCCACACTCAGTGCTCTCCCTGTGGCTGGCCTTAACTCTGTCTCACAAGAACTCACACCCAGAGCCACACTCAGCGCTCTGCCTGCGCCAGCCTGTGACGCTGTTGCACAAGGACTCACACCCGATCCACACTCAGCGCTCTGCTTGCGCCGGGCCTGTGACTCTGTCTCACAAGGACTCACACCCGGTCCACACTCGGCGCTCTGCCTGCGGCAGGCCTGTGACTCTGTCTCACAAGGACTCACACCCGGTCCACACTCAGCGCTCTGCCTGCGGCGGGCCTGTGATTCTGTCTCGCCAGTACTCACACCCAGAGCCACACTCTGCGCTATGCCTGCGCCGGGCCTGTGACTCTGTCTCACCAGGACTCACACCAGGTACCACACTCAGCGTTCTGCCAGCGCCGGGTCTGTGACTCTGTCTCACCAGGACTCACACCAGGTACCAGACTCGGCGCTCTGCCTGCGGCGGGCCTGTGACTGTCTCACCAGGACTCACAGCAGGTACCACACTCAGCGCTCTGCCTGCGCCGGGCCTGTGACTCTGTCGCACCAGGACTCACACCCGCTCCACACTCAGCGCTCTGCCTGCGACTCTGTCTCACCAGGACTCACACCAGGTACCACACTCAGCGCTCTGCCTGCTGCGGGCCTGTGACTCTGTCTCACCAGGACTCACACCAGGAACCACACTCAGCGCTCTGCCTGCGCCGGGCCTGTGACTCTGTCTCACCAGGACTCGCACCCGGTCCACACTCAGCGCTCTGCCTTCGGCGGGCCTGTGACTCTGTCGCACAAGGACTTACACCCAGTCCACACTCAGTGCTCTGCCTGTGGCGGGCCTGTGACTCTGTCTCACGAGAACTCACACCCAGAGCCACACTCAGCGCTCTGCCTGCGCCAGCCTGTGACGCTGTTGCACAAGGACTCACACCCGATCCACACTCAGCGCTCTGCTTGCGCCGGGACTGTGACTCTGTCTCACAAGGACTAACATCCGGTCCACACTCAGCACTCTGCCGGCGGCGGGCCTGTGAATCTGTCTCACAAGGACTCGCACCCGGTCCACACTCAGCGCTCTGCATGCGGCGGGCCTGTGACTCTGTCTCACAAGGACTCACACCCGGTCCACACTCAGCGCTCTGCCTGTCCCAGGCCTGTGAATCTGTCTCACCAGGACTCACACCAGGTACCACACTCAGCGCTCTGCCAGCGCCGGTCTGTGACTCTGTCTCACCAGGACTCACACCAGGTACCACACTCGGCGCTCTGCCTGCGGCGGGCCTGTGACTCTGTCTCACCAGGACTCACACCAGGTACCACACTCAGCGCTGTGCCTGCGCCGGGCCTGTGACTCTGTTGCACAAGGACTCACACCCGATCCACACTCAGCGCTCTGCCTTCGGCGGGCCTGTTACTCTGTCGCACAAGGACTTACACCCAGTCCACACTCAGTGCTCTGCCTGTGGCGGGCCTGTGACTCTGTCTCACAAGAACTCACACCCAGAGCCACACTCAGCGCTCTGCCTGCGCCAGCCTGTGACGCTGTTGCACAAGGACTCACACCCGATCCACACTCAGCGCTCTGCCTGCGCAGGGCCTGTGAATCTGTCTCACAAGGACTCACACCCGGTCCACACTCAGCGCTATGCCTGCGGCAGGCCTGTGACTCAGTCTCCCAAGGACTCACAACCGGTCCACACTCAGCGCTCTGCCTGCGACTCTGTCTCACCAGGACTCACACCAGGTACCACACTCGGCGCTCTGCCTGCGGCGGGCCTGTGACTCTGTCTCACCAGGACTCACAGCCGGTCCACACTCAGCGCTCTGCCTGCTGCGGATGGCCTGTGACTCTGTCTCACAAGGACTCACACCCGGTCCACACTCGGGCCTGTGACTCTGTCTCACCAGGACTCACACCAGGTACCACACTCAGCACTCTGCCTGCTGCGGGCCTGTGACTCTGTCTCACCAGGACTCACACCAGGTACCACACTCAGTGCTCTGCCTGCGCCGGGCCTGTGACTCTGTCTCACCAGGACTCACACCCGGTCCACACTCAGCCTTCGGCGGGCCTGTGACTCTGTCGCACAAGGACTTACACCCAGTCCACACTCAGTGCTCTGCCTGTGGCGGGCCTGTGACTCTGTCTCACAAGGACTCGCACCTGGTCCACACTCAGCGCTCTGCATGCGGCGGGCCTGTGACTCTGTCTCACAAGGACTCACACCCGGTCCACACTCGGGCCTGTGACTCTGTCTCACCAGGACTCACACCAGGTACCACACTCAGCACTCTGCCTGCTGCGGACCTGTGACTCTGTCTCACCAGGACTCACACCAGGTACCACACTCAGCGCTCTGCCTGCGCCGGGCCTGTGACTCTGTCTCACCAGGACTCACACCCGGTCCACACTCAGCGCTCTGCCTTCGGCGGGCCTGTGACTCTGTCGCACAAGGACTTACACCCAGTCCACACTCAGTGCTCTGCCTGTGGCGGGCCTGTGACTCTGTCTCACAAGGACTCGCACCCGGTCCATACTCAGCGCTCTGCATGCGGCGGGCCTGTGACTCTGTCTCACAAGGACTCACACCCGGTCCACACTCAGCGCTCTGCCTGTCCCAGGCCTGTGAATCTGTCTCACCAGGACTCACACCAGGTACCACACTCAGCGCTCTGCCAGCGCCGGGTCTGTGACTCTGTCTCACCAGGACTCCCACCAGGTACCACACTCGGCGCTCTGCCTGTGGCGGGCCTGTGACTCTGTCTCACCAGGACTCACACCAGGTACCACACTCAGCGCTCTGCCTGCGCCGGGCCTGTGACTCTGTCTCACCAGAACTCACACCAGGTACCACACTCAGCGCTCTGCCAGCGCTGGGCCTGTGACTCTGTCTCACAAGGACTCACACCAGGTCCACACTCAGCGCTCTGCCTGCCCCAGGCCTGTGAATCTGTCTCACCAGGACTCACACTCAGTCCACACTCAGCGCTCTGCCTGCGCCGGGCCTGTGACTCTGGCGCACAAGGACTCACACCCAGTCCACACTCAGCGCTCTGCCTGTGGCGGGCCTGTGACTCTGTCTCACAAGAACTCACACCCAGAGCCACACTCAGCGCTCTGCCTACGCCAGCCTGTGACGCTGTTGCACAAGGACTCACACCCGATCCACACTCAGCGCTCTGCCTGCGCCGGGCCTGTGACTCTGTCTCACAAGGACTCACACCCGGTCCACACTCTGCGCTTTGCCTGCGTCGGGCCTGTGACTCTGTCGCACAAGGACTTACACCCAGTCCACACTCAGTGCTTTGCCTGCGGCGGGCCTGTGACTGTCGCACAAGGACACACACCCGGTCCACACTCAGCGCTCTGCCTGCGGCGGACCTGTGACTCTGTCTCACCAGGACTCACACCCGGTCCACACTCAGCGCTCTGCCTGTGCAGGGCCTGTGACTCTGTCTCACAAGGACTCACACCCGGTCCACCCGGTCCACGCTCAGCGCTCTGCCTGCGCAGGGCCTGTGACTCTGTCTCACAAGGACTCACACCCGGTCCACACTCAGCGCTCTGCCTGCGGCGGGCCAGTGACTGAGTCTCACAAGGACTCACACCCGGTCCACACTCAGTGCTCTGCCTGCGGCGGGCCAGTGACTCTGTCTCACAAGGACTCACACCCGGTCCACACTCAGCGCTCTGCCTGCGCCGGGCCTGTGACTCTGTCTCACAAGGACTCACACCCGGTCCACACTCAGCGCTCTGCCTGCCCCAGGCCTGTGAATCTGTCTCACCAGGACTCACACCCAGAGCCACCCTCAGCTCTCTGCCTGCGCCAGCCTGTGACTCTGTTGCACAAGGACTCACACCCGGTCCACACTCAACGCTTTGCCTGCCCCAGGCCTGTGACTCTGTCTCACAAGGGCTCACACCAGGAACCACACTCAGCGCTCTGCCTGCGCCGGACCAGTAACTGAGTCTCACAGGGATTCTGGAACCACACTCGGCGCTCTGCCTGCGCAGGGCCTACGGATGCCTCTCGCAAGGACTCGCACCAGGAGCCACACTCAGCGCTCTGCCTGCACCAAGACTATGGGTGTGTCTCACAAGGACTCACACCAGGAACCACACTCTCTGCCTGCATCGGGTCTGTTGCGGTTTCTCACAGGGACTCTGAAACCACACTCCGCGCTCTGCCTGTGCCAGCCTGTGACTCTGTCTCACAAGGACTCACACCCGGTCCACACTCAGCGCTCTGCCTGCGGGGTGCCTGTGATACTGTCTCGCCAGTACTCACACCCAGAGCCACACTCAGCGCTATGCCTGCGCCGGGCCTGTGACTCTGTCTCACCAGGACTCACACCAGGTACCACACTCGGCGCTCTGCCTGCGGCGGGCCTGTGACTCTGTCGCACAAGGACTCACACCCGGTCCACACTCAGCGCTCTGCCTGCGGCGGGCCTGTGACTCTGTCTCACAAGGACTCACACCCGGTCCACACTCGGGCCTGTGACTCTGTCTCACCAGGACTCACACCAGGTACCACACTCAGCGCTCTGCCTGCTGCGGGCCTGTGACTCTGTCTCACCGGGACTCACACCCGGTACCACACTCAGCGCTCTGCCTGCGCCGGGCCTGTGACTCTGTCTCACCAGGACTCACACCCGGTCCACACTCAGCGCTCTGCCTTCGGCGGGCCTGTGACTCTGTCGCACAAGGACTTACACCCAGTCCACACTCAGTGCTCTGCCTGTGGCGGGCCTGTGACTCTGTCTCACAAGAACTCACACCCAGAGCCACACTCAGCGCTCTGCCTGCGCCAGCCTGTGACGCTGTTGCACAAGGACTCACACCCGATCCACACTCAGCGCTCTGCTTGCGCCGGGCCTGTGACTCTGTCTCACAAGGACTCACACCCGGTCCACACTCGGCGCTCTGCCTGCGGCAGGCCTGTGACTCTGTCTCACAAGGACTCACACCCGGTCCACACTCAGCGCTCTGCCTGCGGCGGGCCTGTGATTCTGTCTCGCCAGTACTCACACCCAGAGCCACACTCTGTGCTATGCCTGCGCCGGGCCTGTGACTCTGTCTCACCAGGACTCACACCAGGTACCACACTCAGCGCTCTGCCAGCGCCGGGTCTGTGACTCTGTCTCACCAGGACTCACACCAGGTACCACACTCGGCGCTCTGCCTGCGGCGGGCCTGTGACTGTCTCACCAGGACTCACAGCAGGTACCACACTCAGCGCTCTGCCTGCGCCGGGCCTGTGACTCTGTCGCACCAGGACTCACACCCGCTCCACACTCAGCGCTCTGCCTGCGACTCTGTCTCACCAGGACTCACACCAGGTACCACACTCAGCGCTCTGCCTGCTGCGGGCCTGTGACTCTGTCTCACCAGGACTCACACCAGGTACCACACTCAGCGCTCTGACTGCGCCGGGCCTGTGACTCTGTCTCACCAGGACTCACACCCGGTTCACACTCAGCGCTCTGCCTTCGGCGGGCCTGTGACTCTGTCGCACAAGGACTTACACCCAGTCCACACTCAGTGCTCTGCCTGTGGCGGGCCTGTGACTCTGTCTCACGAGAACTCACACCCAGAGCCACACTCAGCGCTCTGCCTGCGCCAGCCTGTGACGCTGTTGCACAAGGACTCACACCCGATCCTCACTCAGCGCTCTGCTTGCGCCGGGCCTGTGACTCTGTCTCACAAGGACTAACATCCGGTCCACACTCAGCACTCTGCCGGCGGCGGGCCTGTGAATCTGTCTCACAAGGACTCGCACCAGGTCCACACTCAGCGCTCTGCATGCGGCGGGCCTGTGACTCTGTCTCAGAAGGACTCGCACCCGGTCCACACTCAGCGCTCTGCCTGTCCCAGGCCTGTGAATCTGTCTCACCAGGACTCACACCAGGTACCACACTCAGCGCTCTGCCAGCGCCGGGTCTGTGACTCTGTCTCACCAGGACTCACACCAGGTACCACACTCGGCGCTCTGCCTGCGGCGGGCCTGTGACTCTGTCTCACCAGGACTCACACCAGGTACCACACTCAGCGCTGTGCCTGCGCCGGGCCTG
This sequence comes from Lissotriton helveticus, assembly GCF_964261635.1. Classification (NCBI taxonomy): domain Eukaryota; kingdom Metazoa; phylum Chordata; class Amphibia; order Caudata; family Salamandridae; genus Lissotriton; species Lissotriton helveticus. The sequence goes on from NC_136065.1 coordinate 45,015,624, forward strand.
TGACTCTGTCTCACAAGGACTCTGTTGGACTTGGCCCGCAGGGCTGGTTCACCCCTGAACTTTTTGCCTTATGTGTGACCCTGTGTCAGTGATTTTTGGGTCTCTGCGCACTTTCCCCTGGGTCCCAGAGTGAACGTGCGTGCGTGTAGTATGGCTGGCCTGCCCTCCCATAGGAATGCATGGGGAATATGTGTGCCCTGGTAGTTCCTGATGTGTGGGGAGTGCAGGCTCGAGTTTAGTATGTATGAACTCGTGAGAGTGAATGCTGCGCAATGGTATGTGCGGCTTGTATGTGTCTAGAAGGGAAGTGTTACTTCTGGACTTTGAGATATGTGTGCATGTGCTGTGAGGGTGCTGGAGCGTGATTGGCTGGAGCTGGCTGGCATGCCAGGCCCCAGGAAGTCTGGATGGGTCTGCCCGGTGGTGAGTGGGAGATTAGCATGAGTGATGTGTGGGAGGAGTGTACCTGTGTCCTGGATGGGCTGGGTTTTCCCCACACAATGCTGGCTCCGCCCCCCTGTGGTGTGTCTAACGACCCTAGCCTCCCCAGTGAATGAAATGGGTGGTTGGGCCATTAGGAGTGCTCCAGAGCCAGCTGAAACTGGTTTTCCCCCCACCCTGCACCCTTAGACAAAGGATTTGTTAGTATAAGAAGGGGCTGTGTCCCCTTGGAAAATGTTCTGCTTTTGGATCCTGCCAGAGGGGGCTGTTGCTGCTGCTGGGGCCAGGAGGACCGCCACTTGGACTGTCTCCCTGCCTGGAGACCCAGTGTGCTGGCGCTGGCCCAGCCTTGCCCCCCTGCCTGCCTCCAGCCCCTGCTGGAGCCCTGTCCTGTCCTCCAGTGCTGGGGAGCACTGAGGACTTCATTGCCTGCAGCCTGAGAGCGCTGCTCTCTGCCCTTCAGCGCTAGGAGCGCTGAGATCGCCTGCCTAGCGCTTGAAAACGCTGGATTTTGCCCGAGCGCCGTGAGCGCTGTATTTTGCCCGCCCTGTGTGATGGTTTGACGGCGCGGGTGCCACCCCGCTCATTGCCGTATTGTTTTGCCCGGTTTTGAGTGATCTACGAGGGAGCCCACTCCTCGGATCATCTGGGAGCCCGCCTGCCTGCCTAAAGCGAGCCGCCGCGCTGCCCGCGGCGACCCGGAAGCACTGGGCCGGCTGGCCAATCAGAGTGCGGCCCCAGAAAGGCCGACCGGAAGTCCCGCCTCCCTCGCCGAGCCGCGAGAGAGCCTGCCGAGGCTCCCCGAGAGGAGAGGAGAGCCCCGGGACCAGCGGGAGAGACCCGCCGCCGCTGGAAAGCCCAGCGCCAGACCGGTAGGTGCCTGCAGAGGAGGGGGGGAGCGTCGGGACACCTTGCCGGTGTCCGCCCCGCCCCCTCTCTGGAGCGCGACCTCGCGCCTATGTGTTGTTGGAGCCTGAGGGCTCCGGGGGCATTTCTTTACTTCACGAGCCCTGAGAGGCTCTGAGCGCCCCACAATCACGTCGAGTCCCCAGAGGGGGGACTCCCAAAGAGAGGCGCCCGTGTGTTTTCGAGCCTGAGGGCTCAGGGGGCATCTCCACGTTTTGGAGCCACGAGGTGCCCCGGGGGCACCAGTTGATTTAGAGCCCAGCGAGGCTCTTGGCGAACATCACTGCTTTGGGTCCCCAGAGCGAGGGACCCCACAGCCCAGCGAGGCTGCACCTTTTGTTGCTGGAGCCCTGAGAGGCTCAGCAGCCCCCTTACTTGTGTAAGAGAGCCTGAGAGAGGCTCACCAGTGCCACAGTGGTGGTTCTTTGAGCCCAGAGAGGCTCCAACTTTGCGCAAACTTTCCCTGCACCAGTTGCCCAGCACTTTGTGGGCAACTGCCACGTTTAGGACCCTGACACTTGGGACACAGGGCGTCCTAGCCCCAACAAGGCCAGAGGGCCTAGGGACAGTCACAGGTGGTGACTTACGTGAGTTTGGCGCAATTGTACTTTCTATACACCTCTGAATGGGTAGTTTATTCATCATGTGTTCTCTTGTGCTGCACCTCTGAATGTGTTTTTATGCGTCATGTGCTTTGCTTTTACACCGCTGAATGTAGGTTCTGCATCATGTGTTTCCTTCCCATGCACCTCTGAATGTGTTTTTATGCGTCATGTGCCTTTACACCTCTGAATGAATGTTATGCATTGCATCATGTGTTTTCCTCTTACACCCCTACAGGTATTGTAATACATAGGTGGTTGTTTTCTCCCTAGTACAGGTGGTGCTAGTGAGGTCCTGTTACCAGTGATTACTGGTTGTGTGCTCTATTTTTATATTGTGTGATACACTGATTTTTCTTTCTACAAGTGCTAAGTTCTAAAAGTGCTGATACCCCTGACAGTGGTCCAAGTGGCCCTGTCCTGTGCAATATCCCTTGTAAATTCCGCCCGTGCCTGTTGGCACAGTGTAACAAGATGTGTGTTTTATCTGATGTTTATTTATTATAATACCACGGCTATTTTTATATAACCTTGTGTGGAGTTTCCTTTGTGGTGGGCCTTTGGTTGTTGTTGCTGGGGTGCGTGCGCAAATACTTAGCCTACATCGCCTCCAAGTTTAGCCTTGCTGCTCGCGCCACGTTACCTAGAGGGTGAGTAGGGGTTATCTTGGCGTGTAACTCCCTTGCCCTGACTTGGGTGTGGTGGTCTCTGACTGACTTTGGCGAAAGCCCTGGCCAGCCGGGGATCCCATTTCCAACATTGGCGGCAAGCGGTGGGATAAGGATTTGTGTTTGCGTTGTACCTTAGTAGCGGCTGGCTGCACCACAAAACTCTGCATTTTAGATAACCACATTTTGGGGATTATTGTTGTTGGTAAAATTCCATTGTTTCTTCTCCTGAAGAGTGTCATTTTATAATTGTGTCCTGTACATTTGTCCCCCGCCCTGCTTCCAGAGTTTGGTACCTGTGTCGCTTTTGGTCAGGTTGAGAAGTCAGGGGTGGTAGAAACTGCCTTACCGATCCGAGGGGAGGGTGTGTGTGGATGAATGGTGTGTTTCCTGGACGCATGAGTGAGTTCTTTTTTAAGGAGAGTGTGGAAGTTTTGGAATTGTGTACTCCTACTTCAGATTGCAAGGTCCCTTGTGTTGCACGTGTCTGTGAGCATCCTGTCAAGATGGAATCGCCTTTTAACCTTTGTGGCCTGTTTAAGTACAGTGTGCATGAGTTGGTACGGTTATGTAAGGAGAGAGACATCCCAGTGAGTGAGTCAGACACCCAGTCCAAGCTTAGGGATAACATGATCCTGTGGCAGAAGAGTGACTGGGAGCGTGAGCACAGAGAGAGAGAGAGGGCCCGGGCCGCACACCAGGAGGGTGGTGGGCCTGAGGGGAGCCCTGAAGAGTCTGATGTGGAGAGTGAGTTTGACAGTGGGTGGGCGCCAGCAGAGAGCGAGTATCCCCTAGATAGGGAGTCCCTTGCTGGGTCCAGTGTCAGATGTAGCACCCCATCCCTTTCCCTGTCCCCAGAGGTGTGGTTGGATAGGAGAGAAGAGAGGGAGCACCAGCTGGCCATGGAAAAGCTCAGGTTAGAGCATGCCAGAGAGATGGCGCAGTTGGGTGTGAATGAGCGGATTGCAGAGGCTGAGAGGGCCTTTGCCAGAGAGAGAGTAGCTCGGGAGGGTAGATTATCCCCTGACCGCAGTCATAATGTTCTGGATCCCCCAGGGAGGGTTGAGTCCAGTGGTGGCAGCTATTTAGATTCCAGTATAGGAAATCCCAGTCCCAGCTCCCCCAGTCTGGTACCTGTTTCCCCAGAGGAGGAGTATAGGTTGAGATTCAGGGGCAGTATGAAACTGTCTCACCAGTCTTGGGGAGAGTTTGTGGATGAATGTCAAGATGCACTGTCTGATTGGTCATCGGTTCACACAGAAGGTGATTTTGTAAAACTGTTTGATCTGGTTCTCAGAGAGCAGGTGCTCAGTAGTTGTTTGCCAGGGTTGCGACAACACCTGTTGGACTATGGGTTGACTGATCCAGACACGCTTGCTGAGGAAGCAGAGCGCTGGGAAAGGGCCAGAGGTTCTGTAGAGTCATTGGTGAGTGACTCCGAAAGTAGTGGGTCAGGGATCTTCCAGCCCAGCGTGGTGGAAGAGGCTCAGTGTAGCCCAGCTAGGTCCCAGTATAGTGAGAAGGGTGTAGGGGCTGACTGCCTGGCTCAGTGGAGCAGGAGTCAGTGGGTGGCTGAGAGCCCCCAGAGGCCCGAAGCCCTGTCTCAGAGCCTGGGTGGTTTCTTGAGGGAACACCAGGTTGGGGACCTAGGCTGTCCTGTTAGCCCATTTGAGGAGGATCTCCTAGTGAGTAGAGGACCTGGAGCGTCTGTAACCAGCGCTCCTGTGGTTCTAGAGGCTGGCAGTACCGCTCCGGTAGGGAGGGTACAGGAGTCCAGCGTGAGGAGTGATTGGGGGATGAGTTTCCCAGTGGATGCACCAGTGGACCAGAGACTAGCCAGTTGGGCTAGATCTTCTTGGAGGGACCCGGGTGGCGCCACTTCTGGTCTGGGGGATCGTCACGCACTGTCAGGTGGACAGAGGGCGGGAGATCTGCGCCAGACAGACAGTCACACAACAGATGTGTCAGTTGTTAACCTCAGGGGGATTGCGTGTGAATCCCCAGAAGTCCTGGAGTGCCAGGCAGTTGTTCCACCAAAGGTTTTAGACCGGAGGTTGGATGTCCAGGTTCAGGATCAGCCTGACCTGAAGGGTAGGACGACTGTAACCAGTGTCCTGACCGGTTCTTCTTCCAGAGGAACTTCTCCAGGTGGGAGAGGGCAGACCTCTGGAAGGGGGTGCAGAGGGTGGGAGAGCCCACCTCTGACCCCGGTGCAACCTGAGGGGTTAAACCCTAGGTTGGCATGGCGTTCTAGGTGTCCCCCTCGCACGGGGAGGAGGAACCCTAAAAGAAGAGGTAAGGGGAGGAGAGCCTTCCCTGAGACTCCTGGTCCACCTGAGGTTGTAGACCCTAGGCTGGAGAACCAGTGGCAGTCTGGCCCTGTCTGGCAGACAGGAAGAGTGGAGAGTGGCTACTATGGGCCTGGGGTTACTACCCCCCACTTCGTGAGTAGGCAGGAACCAGTGGCACCTGGGTGGCCTAGGGCCTGGTCCTGGCCGCAAACAGCTGAGGAGTACCAGTGGGGTAGCCCAGCTGGTCCTTACGGTAGCTTTAGAAGGAACCCTAGGGGTTCACCGTGGCATAGAACAGGAGGGTGTCCCGGCAGTGGCGGGCCTGCGTCCGTGTTCTATCGCCCCAAGCAGGGAAGTCCATCACGGTGGTGATTGTTCTCCCCTGCGTTTTGGCTGGAAGGGGGTTGTGTTGGACTTGGCCCGCAGGGCTGGTTCACCCCTGAACTTTTTGCCTTATGTGTGACCCTGTGTCAGTGATTTTTGGGTCTCTGCGCACTTTCCCCTGGGTCCCAGAGTGAAAGTGCGTGCGTGTAGTATGGCTGGCCTGCCCTCCCATAGGAATGCATGGGGAATATGTGTGCCCTGGTAGTTCCTGATGTGTGGGGAGTGCAGGCTCGAGTTTAGTATGTATGAACTCGTGAGAGTGAATGCTGCGCAATGGTATGTGCGGCTTGTATGTGTCTAGAAGGGAAGTGTTACTTCTGGACTTTGAGATATGTGTGCATGTGCTGTGAGGGTGCTGGAGCGTGATTGGCTGGAGCTGGCTGGCATGCCAGGCCCCAGGAAGTCTGGATGGGTCTGCCCGGTGGTGAGTGGGAGATTAGCATGAGTGATGTGTGGGAGGAGTGTACCTGTGTCCTGGATGGGCTGGGTTTTCCCCACACAATGCTGGCTCCGCCCCCCTGTGGTGTGTCTAACGACCCTAGCCTCCCCAGTGAATGAAATGGGTGGTTGGGCCATTAGGAGTGCTCCAGAGCCAGCTGAAACTGGTTTTCCCCCCACCCTGCACCCTTAGACAAAGGATTTGTTAGTATAAGAAGGGGCTGTGTCCCCTTGGAAAATGTTCTGCTTTTGGATCCTGCCAGAGGGGGCTGTTGCTGCTGCTGGGGCCAGGAGGACCGCCACTTGGACTGTCTCCCTGCCTGGAGACCCAGTGTGCTGGCGCTGGCCCAGCCTTGCCCCCCTGCCTGCCTCCAGCCCCTGCTGGAGCCCTGTCCTGTCCTCCAGTGCTGGGGAGCACTGAGGACTTCATTGCCTGCAGCCTGAGAGCGCTGCTCTCTGCCCTTCAGCGCTAGGAGCGCTGAGATCGCCTGCCTAGCGCTTGAAAACGCTGGATTTTGCCCGAGCGCCGTGAGCGCTGTATTTTGCCCGCCCTGTGTGATGGTTTGACGGCGCGGGTGCCACCCCGCTCATTGCCGTATTGTTTTGCCCGGTTTTGAGTGATCTACGAGGGAGCCCACTCCTCGGATCATCTGGGAGCCCGCCTGCCTGCCTAAAGCGAGCCGCCGCGCTGCCCGCGGCGACCCGGAAGCACTGGGCCGGCTGGCCAATCAGAGTGCGGCCCCAGAAAGGCCGACCGGAAGTCCCGCCTCCCTCGCCGAGCCGCGAGAGAGCCTGCCGAGGCTCCCCGAGAGGAGAGGAGAGCCCCGGGACCAGCGGGAGAGACCCGCCGCCGCTGGAAAGCCCAGCGCCAGACCGGTAGGTGCCTGCAGAGGAGGGGGGGAGCGTCGGGACACCTTGCCGGTGTCCGCCCCGCCCCCTCTCTGGAGCGCGACCTCGCGCCTATGTGTTGTTGGAGCCTGAGGGCTCCGGGGGCATTTCTTTACTTCACGAGCCCTGAGAGGCTCTGAGCGCCCCACAATCACGTCGAGTCCCCAGAGGGGGGACTCCCAAAGAGAGGCGCCCGTGTGTTTTCGAGCCTGAGGGCTCAGGGGGCATCTCCACGTTTTGGAGCCACGAGGTGCCCCGGGGGCACCAGTTGATTTAGAGCCCAGCGAGGCTCTTGGCGAACATCACTGCTTTGGGTCCCCAGAGCGAGGGACCCCACAGCCCAGCGAGGCTGCACCTTTTGTTGCTGGAGCCCTGAGAGGCTCAGCAGCCCCCTTACTTGTGTAAGAGAGCCTGAGAGAGGCTCACCAGTGCCACAGTGGTGGTTCTTTGAGCCCAGAGAGGCTCCAACTTTGCGCAAACTTTCCCTGCACCAGTTGCCCAGCACTTTGTGGGCAACTGCCACGTTTAGGACCCTGACACTTGGGACACAGGGCGTCCTAGCCCCAACAAGGCCAGAGGGCCTAGGGACAGTCACAGGTGGTGACTTACGTGAGTTTGGCGCAATTGTACTTTCTATACACCTCTGAATGGGTAGTTTATTCATCATGTGTTCTCTTGTGCTGCACCTCTGAATGTGTTTTTATGCGTCATGTGCTTTGCTTTTACACCGCTGAATGTAGGTTCTGCATCATGTGTTTCCTTCCCATGCACCTCTGAATGTGTTTTTATGCGTCATGTGCCTTTACACCTCTGAATGAATGTTATGCATTGCATCATGTGTTTTCCTCTTACACCCCTACAGGTATTGTAATACATAGGTGGTTGTTTTCTCCCTAGTACAGGTGGTGCTAGTGAGGTCCTGTTACCAGTGATTACTGGTTGTGTGCTCTATTTTTATATTGTGTGATACACTGATTTTTCTTTCTACAAGTGCTAAGTTCTAAAAGTGCTGATACCCCTGACAGTGGTCCAAGTGGCCCTGTCCTGTGCAATATCCCTTGTAAATTCCGCCCGTGCCTGTTGGCACAGTGTAACAAGATGTGTGTTTTATCTGATGTTTATTTATTATAATACCACGGCTATTTTTATATAACCTTGTGTGGAGTTTCCTTTGTGGTGGGCCTTTGGTTGTTGTTGCTGGGGTGCGTGCGCAAATACTTAGCCTACATCGCCTCCAAGTTTAGCCTTGCTGCTCGCGCCACGTTACCTAGAGGGTGAGTAGGGGTTATCTTGGCGTGTAACTCCCTTGCCCTGACTTGGGTGTGGTGGTCTCTGACTGACTTTGGCGAAAGCCCTGGCCAGCCGGGGATCCCATTTCCAACAGACTCACACCCGATCCACACTCAGCGCTCTGCCTTCGGCGGGCCTGTTACTCTGTCGCACAAGGACTTACACCCAGTCCACACTCAGTGCTCTGCCTGTGGCGGGCCTGTGACTCTGTCTCACAAGAACTCATACCCAGAGCCACACTCAGCGCTCTGCCTGCGCCAGCCTGTGACGCTGTTGCACAAGGACTCACACCCGATCCACACTCAGCGCTCTGCCTGCGCAGGGCCTGTGAATCTGTCTCACAAGGACTCACACCCGGTCCACACTCAGGGCTATGCCTGCGGCAGGCCTGTGACTCAGTCTCCCAAGGACTCACAACCGGTCCACACTCAGCGCTCTGCCTGCGACTCTGTCTCACCAGGACTCACACCAGGTACCACACTCGGCGCTCTGCCTGCGGCGGGCCTGTGACTCTGTCTCACCAGGACTCACACCCGGTCCACACTCAGCGCTCTGCCTGCTGCGGATGGCCTGTGACTCTGTCTCACAAGGACTCACACCCGGTCCACACTCGGGCCTGTGACTCCGTCTCACCAGGACTCACACCAGGTACCACACTCAGCACTCTGCCTGCTGCGGGCCTGTGACTCTGTCTCACCAGGACTCACACCAGGTACCACACTCAGTGCTCTGCCTGCGCCGGGCCTGTGACTCTGTCTCACCAGGACTCACACCCGGTCCACACTCAGCCTTCGGCGGGCCTGTGACTCTGTCGCACAAGGACTTACACCCAGTCCACACTCAGTGCTCTGCCTTTGGCGGGCCTGTGACTCTGTCTCACAAGGACTCGCACCTGGTCCACACTCAGCGCTCTGCATGCGGCGGGCCTGTGACTCTGTCTCACAAGGACTCACACCCGGTCCACACTCAGCGCTCTGCCTGTCCCAGGCCTTTGAATCTGTCTCACCAGGACTCACATCAGGTACCACACTCAGCGCTCTGCCAGCGCCGGGTCTGTGACTCTGTCTCACAAGGACTCACACCCGGTCCACACTCAGCGCTCTGCCTGCCCCAGGCCTGTGAATCTGTCTCACCAGGACTCACACTCAGTCCACACTCAGCGCTCTGCCTGCGCCGGGCCTGTTACTCTGTCGCACAAGGACTTACACCCAGTCCACACTCAGCGCTCTGCCTGTGGCGGGCCTGTGACTCTGTCTCACAAGAACTCACACCCAGAGCCACACTCAGCGCTCTGCCTGCGCCAGCCTGTGACGCTGTTGCACAAGGACTCACACCCGATCCACACTCAGCGCTCTGCCTGCGCAGGGCCTGTGAATCTGTCTCACAAGGACTCACACCCGGTCCACACTCAGCGCTATGCCTGCGGCAGGCCTGTGACTCAGTCTCCCAAGGACTCACAACCGGTCCACACTCAGCGCTCTGCCTGCGACTCTGTCTCACCAGGACTCACACCAGGTACCACACTCGGCGCTCTGCCTGCGGCGGGCCTGTGACTCTGTCTCACCAGGACTCACACCCGGTCCACACTCAGCGCTCTGCCTGCTGCGGATGGCCTGTGACTCTGTCTCACAAGGACTCACACCCGGTCCACACTCGGGCCTGTGACTCTGTCTCACCAGGACTCACACCAGGTACCACACTCAGCACTCTGCCTGCTGCGGGCCTGTGACTCTGTCTCACCAGGACTCACACCAGGTACCACACTCAGTGCTCTGCCTGCGCCGGGCCTGTGACTCTGTCTCACCAGGACTCACACCCGGTCCACACTCAGCCTTCGGCGGGCCTGTGACTCTGTCGCACAAGGACTTACACCCAGTCCACACTCAGTGCTCTGCCTTTGGCGAGCCTGTGACTCTGTCTCACAAGGACTCGCACCTGGTCCACACTCAGCGCTCTGCATGCGGCTGGCCTGTGACTCTGTCTCACAAGGACTCACACCCGGTCCACACTCAGCGCTCTGCCTGTCCCAGGCCTTTGAATCTGTCTCACCAGGACTCACATCAGGTACCACACTCAGCGCTCTGCCAGCGCCGGGTCTGTGACTCTGTCTCACAAGGACTCACACCCGGTCCACACTCAGCGCTCTGCCTGCCCCAGGCCTGTGAATCTGTCTCACCAGGACTCACACTCAGTCCACACTCAGCGCTCTGCCTGCGCCGGGCCTGTGACTCTGGCGCACAAGGACTCACACCCAGTCCACACTCAGCGCTCTGCCTGTGGCGGGCCTGTGACTCTGTCTCACAAGAACTCACACCCAGAGCCACACTCAGCGCTCTGCCTACGCCAGCCTGTGACGCTGTTGCACAAGGACTCACACCCGATCCACACTCAGCGCTCTGCCTGCACCGGGCCTGTGACTCTGTCTCACAAGGACTCACGCCCGGTCCACACTCTGCGCTTTGCCTGCGTCGGGCCTGTGACTCTGTCTCACAAGGACTAACATCCGGTCCACACTCAGCGCTCTGCCGGCGGCGGGCCTGTGACTGTCGCACAAGGACTCACACCCGGTCCACACTCAGCGCTCTGCCTGCGGCGGACCTGTGACTCGGTCTCACCAGGACTCACACCCGGTCCACACTCAGCGCTCTGCCTGTGCAGGGCCTGTGACTATGTCTCACAAGGACTCACACCCGGTCCACCCGGTCCACGCTCAGCGCTCTGCCTGCGCAGGGCCTGTGACTCTGTCTCACAAGGACTCACACCCGGTCCACACTCCGCGCTCTGCCTGTGCCGGACCAGTGACTGAGTCTCAAAAGGACTCACACCCGGTCCACACTCAGCGCTCTGCCTGCGGCGGGCCAGTGACTGAGTCTCACAAGGACTCACACCCGGTCCACACTCAGCGCTCTGCCTGCGCCGGGCCTGTGACTCTGTCTCACAAGGACTCACACCCAGAGCCACCCTCAGCGCTCTGCCTGCGCCAGCCTGTGACTCTGTTGCACAAGGGCTCACACCAGGAACCACACTCAGCGCTCTGCCTGCGCCGGACCAGTGACTGAGTCTCACAGGGATTCTGGAACCACACTCGGCGCTCTGCCTGCGCAGGGCCTACGGATGCCTCTCGCAAGGACTCGCACCAGGAGCCACACTCAGCGCTCTGCCTGCACCAAGACTATGGGTGTGTCTCACAAGGACTCACACCAGGAACCACACTCTCTGCCTGCATCGGGTCTCTTGCGGTTTCTCACAGGGACTCTGAAACCACACTCAGCGCTCTGCCTGTGCCAGCCTGTGATTCTGTCTCTCAAGGACTCAAACCCGGTCCACGCTCAGCGCTCTGCCTGCGGCGAGCCTGTGACTCTGTCTCACAAGGACTCACATCCAGAGCCACACTCGGCGCTCTGCCTGCGGCGGACCTGTGACTCTGTCTCACAAGGACTCACACCAGGTACCACACTCGGCGCTCTGCCTGCGGCAGGCCTGTGACTGTCTCACAAGGACTCACACCCGGTCCACACTCAGCACTCTGCCTGCGGCGGGCCTGTGATCCTGTCTCGCCAGTACTCACACCCAGAGCCACACTCGGCGCTATACCTGCGCCGGGCCTGTGACTGTCTCACCAGGACTCACACCAGGTACCACACTCGGCGCTCTGCCTGCGGCGGGCCTGTGACTCTGTCTCACAAGGACTCACAACCGGTCCACACTCAGCGCTCTGACTGCGACTCTGTCTCACCAGGACTCACACCAGGTACCACACTCGGCGCTCTGCCTGCGGCGGGCCTGTGACTCTGTCTCACAAGGACTCACACCCGGTCCACACTCAGCGCTCTGCCTGCGGCGGGCCTGTGACTCTGTCTCACAAGGACTCACACCCGGTCCACACTCGGGCCTGTGACTCTGTCTCACCAGGACTCACACCAGGTACCACACTCAGCGCTCTGCCTGCGCCGGGCCTGTGACTCTGTCTCACCAGGACTCACACCCGGTCCACACTCAGCGCTCTGCCTTCGGCGGGCCTGTGACTCAGTCGCACAAGGACTCACACCAAGAGCCACACTCAGCGCTCTGCCTGCGCCAGCCTGTGACGCTGTTGCACAAGGAATCACACCCGATCCACACTCAGCGCTCTGCTTGCGCCGGGCCTGTGACTCTGTCTCACAAGGACTCACACCCGGTCCACACTCTGCGCTTTGCCTGCGTCGGGCCTGTGACTCTGTCTCACAAGGACTAACATCCGGTCCACACTCAGCGCTCTGCCTGCGGCGAGCCTGTGACTCTGTCTCACAAGGACTTGCACCCGGTCCACACTCCGCGCTCTGCATGCGGCGGGCCTGTGACTCTGTCTCACAAGGACTCACACCCGGTCAACACTCAGTGCACTGCCTGTCTTAGGCCTGTGAATCTGTCTCACCAGGACTCACACCAGGTACCACACTCAGCGCTCTGCCAGCGCCGGGTCTGTGACTCTGTCTCACCAGGACTCACACCAGGTACCACACTCGGCGCTCTGCCTGCGGCGGGCCTGTGACTCTGTCTCACCAGGACTCACACCAGGTACCACACTCAGCGCTCTGCCTGCGCCGGGCCTGTGACTCTGTCTCACCAGGACTCACACCCGGTCCGCACTCGGCGCTCTGCCTGTCCCAGGCCTGTGAATCTGTCTCACGAGGACTCACACCCGGTCCACACTCTGCGCTTCGCCTGCGTCGGGCCTGTGACTCTGTCTCACAAGGACTAACATCCGGTCCACGCTCAGCGCTCTGCCTGCGGCGGGCCTGTGACTCTGTCTCACCAGGAGTCACACCCGGTCCACACTCAGCGCTCTGCCTGCGCCGGGTCTGTGACTCTGTCTCACCAGGACTCACATCAGGTACCACACTCGGCGCTCTGCCTGCGGCGGGCCTGTGACTCTGGCGCACAAGGACTCACACCCAGTCCACACTCAGCGCTCTGCCTGTGGCGGGCCTGTGACTCTGTCTCACAAGAACTCACACCCAGAGCCACACTCAGCGCTCTGCCTGTGCCAGCCTGTGACTCTGTCTCACGAGGACTCACACCCGGGCCACACTCTGCGCTTTGCCTGCGTCGGGCCTGTGACTCTGTCTCACAAGGACTAACATCCGGTCCACGCTCAGCGCTCTGCCTGCGCAGGGCCTGTGACTGTCTCACAAGGACTCACACCCGGTCCTCACTCAGCGCTCTGCCTGCGGCGGGCCAGTGACTGAGTCTCACAAGGACTCACACCCGGTCCACACTCAGCGCTCTGCCTGCGGCGGGCCAGTGACTCTGTCTCACAAGGACTCACACCCGGTCCACACTCAGCGCTCTGCCTGCGCCGGGCCTGTGACTCTGTCTCACAAGGACTCACACCCGGTCCACACTCAGCGCTCTGCCTGCCCCAGGCCTGTGACTCTGTCTCACAAGGACTCACACCCGGTCCACACTTAGCGCTCTGCCTGCGGCTGGCCAGTGACTCTGTCTCACAAGAACTCGCACCCGGTCCACACAGCGCTCTGCCTGCGGTGGGCCTGTGACTCTGTCTCACAAGGACTCACACCCGGTCCACACTCAGCACTCTGCCTGCGGTGGGCCTGTGACTCTGTCTCACAAGGACTCACACCCGGTCCACACTCAGAACTCTGCCTGCGCTGGGCCTGTGACTCTGTCTCACAAGGGCTCACACCAGGAACCACACTCAGCGCTCTGCCTGCGCAGGGCCTACGGATGCCTCTCGCAAGGACTCGCACCAGTGAAGGACTGGACTTTTAACAGTACCAGCGGTGCCAGGGAACAACACCTATAACCTTCATGGGATACCTGTTTCGGCGCACAAACTACAGAGACACGGGACACTTCCTTCGGCGTCAAAGATTCAAGGTTTATTACTGCAGGGAACACAGAAGTCACAACAAGTACAACACGTGCAACTTGGGGAGACTGCTTCAAATTGGTTCTGTGGATCGCTCCTTTTATACAGAATTTACTCATAGGACAACATGGTACACAAAAGTTTACAACCTGGTTCCCATAATTATCCCCCAGAGGGGTCGCTTTGGTCACTTTGGTACACATAAGGTCCGGAACATAAGTGCGGAAACATTTGGCGGTTCCCAACTGTAAAAACCCATCTTCCCAACATTAGTGAATTCCAATCGGCAGTAAAACAGATCGAAATAGGGACAAAGACAGGTGCAGAGGAAGATGGAGACAGTGGGAGATTGAAAAGGGTGTAAAAGGGGAGGTATCGGGAAACACGAGATACAGGCATCAAAGGGACGTGCCTAATGAGATGCACGGCTGAGACAATAAACCGGCACGGCAGAAGCGGCTCAAGCGGGGCCGTCTGCCTTACAGTATCATCCCCCTCATCGTAAAAGATATTTACAAAGAACATGTGTCTTCCACAAATATCTTGAGAGTCCCAGGGTAACGAAGCGGACAGTGTCCGTTCGCTGGCTACTTGAGGGCAAGAGACAAAATGGATGCCGTATCTAAGATGGAACCCGTGGGTACAGATGAAAAACCCACATATCAAACGAACGGTTTAAGTTAGCACAGCGAAACTGCGCATACTTACTAAACTCATCATTTGCGGTTCTTAGATACCAGACTCGACCATATTCGTGCGAGTCGAAAACATCACTTACAATTATCACGGAACCTCAGACGCTCCTTTTGCCCTCATGTAGGCAAGCACTAGTCGGAATCAAATTCGATATTCATCAGATCCTCGAGATGTTTCTGTAGCATAGCTCTGTCCAACCGAGACCCTTTGGTAACAGGTGGCTGTCTCATACACGTTGTAGCACAGAGGCCACATAAGGCAGGACCGCACTGCACGCAAAGGCAACACGTGAACAGGAACGTTACAACGACTCCAATGATCATCAGAATCTTCCAACCCCAAGTCGACATCAGGCCCCAAAACCATCCAAGTAGCGTCCAATCCCCTACATCCACGTGTATGGATTCGGAGATCTTCTGCAACTTCGAGATGGCTTGATAGACAGTCGGAGCGTTATCAGGAATGAAAATACAGCAGCTCGAATGGATCACCTTACATACCCCACCTCGATCTGCTAAAATCACGTCTAAAACCATACGGTTTTGTAACGTCATAAGTCTATCCGCCTGAAGTTCTGTGGTGATATTACCAAGGGCACTGGCAGTAATATTAGCTGTCGATTCTACCACTCGAGTCAACTGTCTCAGGTTCCTACTATTAACCATAGGTCCCCAAAATGGGAGGAAACCCTTGAAAAAGTCTCCTGCCTCTTGACCGGCAGTATCGTCTTCGCTAATTACGCCTCTCACAACTCTAATTTTGTGATAATCTGCATCTACAGTAAATGTCGGAGGCAACAAGTTTGCGATAAAACATGAGCCCATGAAGTCAGAGGGCAACCATGCATACGCACGATCATGACAAATAAAGTATGTACCCTTGGCAGCTAAAAACACAGGGGATGAGACCATTGGCAAAATATAATTTTCAGTGCAAGCACTCTCTCCAAGTCGGGCTTTCGATCTACGGCCGCGACCTATTAAACAAAAATTACCAATGTGGGGTACGACCCATATCGGAGGTGAGCTTTTAAGCTGTTTTTCACCAGTGAACACACTATATTCGCCTCTACTTAGGACCCTATAGGCTTGTACCTCTTCTTCAGGGATAAGCGAGGGATCATAGATATCGCTATCTAAGTCCTCTATTGCTATAGACAAAGATTTTTGGTACGAGGTAGGACCAGAGTAGGGGGAACGTGGTTCTCGAATGGGGTGGAAACCTAGTGCGCTTTGAAACATTGTTTGAAATGCTCGAGCAGACCCTTGGGAGCTATACGGTAACACCAGATATGGAATTCCCTTATCCGTAGTATGCGGCATCAACCCACACACCCAACAATTAGTAGTGTTAACCACTAACTGATGCTGATGAAGGAGCTGAATAAAGGAATTGTTGCGGAATTCTGCACGTCTAGCCTGCTCGTGTTCAGGTAAAATGTGAAAAGAATGAGGAGAAACAGTGGAGGTGAGTTTAAAGTCAGGGGTAGGAGTAGGTATGGTAGAAGGCAAGAAGTAAGACATTGTGTAATATACTCCACCCGCCAATAATGCAGAAACAGTCACAAACAGTACGAATATTTGGAACACAAAACATTTGGTACGACTGAGTTGCTGCAGCTTGAATCTTTGTGCTTGAGCTCTTTCCAAGTCCATCAGCTTTGAAAATGCCATTCCCTATGACCGTCCGCAACGTTTCTTGACGCACTTCGTTCTGTGTAGCAATAGTCAATTCCTAGGAGTTCCCAGGAACCGACGGTCTTTAACCTAGCGTCAAAACCTACTAACCAGGAGGAAGTACACGCGCGGCCCTACGGCCTTTATTTCACATATATATATATATATATATATAAAAAATCAATGTCTCTCAGCTGTGGAAACAAAAAGTGTAAGGAACGAAGCTCAATGAATATGTACAAAATAATTACAATAGTATGAGTGTTCAAACTGATCATGGAAAACGGGATAATGCACTTGTCAAAGGACAGAATGGTTTTTTTATTAGTCTTTAGTGCTGGATCTCAAAAAATATCGGGTTTTCCCAGGATGTGTCTGTTCGTTAAACAAAAGATCCGTAGAAGGGACAACGCCCTGTTGATCAGCTGAATGTTCTGGTCTTGAGTTTTCTGATGACAAGTGTTCAACAATGCCCTTTTGCTGCACTGAGGATTCTCCGACAGGTTGTGCGTCACTGAAAGGTACAAACGTCGGCAATCCTTCGGTTTCAGTTGATGCAATGCCTTTCCTCACCCACGAGTCTGCTGGCAACGGGATGGGGACTTTCTTGGTATGGGTGGCATGCACCCAATTCTTCCGCCCCTCGAGACGAACTGCAGTTCTCGTGGCAAGGAGGACCTGATAGGGTCCAGTGAACCTGGGATCCAAATTGTTCTTGCGCGAAAAATTTCGCGTTACCACCCAATCTCCGGGCTGGAGCTGGTGGCCTGGACCCTCCGTCTGCGTCGGCAATGCTTCGTGAACCTGTTGGTGAATTAACCTCAGTTTAGCAGTCAAGTCATGAAGATAATCGATCAACATTGGATACTCAAGATCACAAAAGGCACCCGGTCTAGGGACCCCCCAAACATTAGCAGGGCGACCGAACACTATTTCATAGGGACTGAGCCCTACTCGGGAGTGTACAGTTGCCCTTGTTGACAGCAATGCTAAGGGTAAAGCGTCAGGCCACGAAAGACCTGTCGTAGCCTGAATCTTTGCTAGTTTTAGTTTAAGGGTGCCATTGTACCCTTCAACCAAACCAGCTGACTGAGGATGATTGGCACTATGGAATTTCTGTACAATCCCTAACCCGCGACACACACTCTTCATCACGCTCCCAACAAACTCACTTCCGTTGTCTGACCACACAACCCGAGGCATTCCGTAGCGGGAAAAATACTCTTTGAGTAAAATTTTTGCCGTGGATAAAGCCGTATTATCCTTAAGGGGGTAGGCCTCAATCCACCTAGAAAATGCACACACCACAACCAGCACATACTTCAAATTATTACATCTCTCCATGTGGATAAAGTCTAACTGGATAACTTCGAAAGGGTACGCAGGAGGGGCAAAATGGCCAGGTGGAGTGGGAGGGCCCTTACCAGGATTGTGCATCAAACACACCATACAATTCTTAACCAAGCGTTCAGCACATTTCGTAATACCATCATTCTTCCACACAGGAAACAGCAATTTACAGATACCTTTCGCGCTAATATGTGCTAACCCATGTGCCATAGTCACAATAGCCAGCACATACGCATCAGGCAACATCCATCTTTTCTGTTCCGATAAGTCAATCCAACAACCATTCGCATCCAACTTTCCCGTACTTTCTTTCCACTTCGCCTTTTCAGTCTCGGTGGCCTCATTCTGAATTGCTTTCACACTCTCGATAGTGTTCTCACACATACTTGATTCTGCAGGCCACCTAACCGAACTCGTCACATACATTCGAGTGCTAAGGTTCCGGGCAGTCTCCTTAGCAGTCTCATCCGCAAACGCATTACCACGACCAACATCATCCGTCACCTTACGATGCGCACTACATTTAACAATCGCCACTTGCTTAGGCAACGTAAGTGCATCCAAAAGATCATTTACAAGCTGGCCATGTTGAATCTTCGTACCATGTGACGTAAGGAATCCTCTCTCTCTCCACAGTCGTCCAAAACTATGTGCCACACCAAACGCATACTGGCTATCTGTAAACACATTCACCCGTTTATCTTTAGACAACACACACGCTCTCGTCAAAGCAATTAACTCAGCAGCCTGAGCCGAATTCTGACTTAACCTTGCGCTTTCCACAATCGCTCTCAATGTAACTACAGCATATGCAGTTGTCACATCACCATTCGGTAACTTGAAACAAGAACCATCCACATACAAAGTACCATCGGGATCTGTCAATGGAGTATCTTTTAGGTCAATGCGACCCTTAGTTTCCTCTTCAGTTTTGAGATAGCAGTCATGTACTGCTTCATCACTTGATTCTGTGTCGATCGGCAGCAATGTTGCTGGATTCAACACATTACACCGTTTTATCCGTATATGACTGGCCAGCAACGTCAACTCATATCCAGACAATCTTGCGCTCGTCAGATGTTGAGTTTTCGTTCGGTTCAATAGAGTGTCGACTGCATGCGGAACCATTACCGTGAGCATATTATCCATGACTAGACCTGCGGACTGTCGAATGGACGCCGCAGCTGCCGCTGTTGCCCTTAAGCAACTTGGCAAGGCTCTTGCTACTGGGTCTAAAGTCGAAGAAAAGTAGGCACATGGGCGTTGCTTACCACCAAAAGGTTGTGTCAAAACACTCAACGCGCAACCATCCCTCTCGTGAACGTATAGTGTAAATGGCTTACTGTAGTCAGGAGTGCCCAACACAGGAGCCGAACACAACGCATCACGCAATTCAGAAAAACTGGGGATGAAACGTCTTTGCATGTAAGGGCTATCAATGGTTTCGCCAACAATGAAAAATTTGGAATCCATTGTCTGCAGTAGGACGTAATACCTAAAAAGGCGCGAACATCTCTTTGGGTTTTTGGCACAGTCATTCGGGAAATCGCTGCAATTCTCTCTGGGGTCAACCTTCTCCCTTCTTTTGACAATAAGTGACCTAGATAGGTAACTTCTTGACAACAATACTGTAGCTTTGAAGGCGATACCTTGTGGTGTAAGTCATATAGATAGTACAACAATGATACTGTAGCCGTTTTGCAAATAGCTTCTGTATCAGCTGCCACTAAAAGATCATCCACGTATTGAATCAAAGCTGCACCTTTAGGTAATACAAAGGCATCAAGTTGACCTTTAAGTGCTTGGCTATAGATTGACGGACTCTCACAGTAGCCCTGTGGAGCGCGTTTTAGCCTAAAACTGCGACCTCCTAATGAGAATCCGAATAGGTCTCTGCTTTCCTCTGCAATTGGGATGCTAAAGAAAGCATTCTTTAGATCGATCACTGTGAACCAGGAGGCAGATGCCGGAATCATTGTTAATAAAGCTGTAATGTCAGGTACCACAGGAAATTGTGGAACTACTATTTTATTTACCTCTCTCAAATCTATTACAAAACGATATACAGGAGGTTTAGTTGGGTCAGTTCGTTTCAAAATTGGCAATACAGGGCTATTACATACATTTCCACGAGTTTCTTCAACAACACCCTTTCCAATGAGATCATGAATGATTGCTAACAGCGCTCGTTCGCCCTCGAGAGAAATACGATATTGAGGTAAACGCGGTAATCGCGCATTTTGTTTCAATTGAATCACATAGGGTGGAATGTCTAGCAGGCCCACGTCATTGGGACCTGTGGCCCATAGAGACGCCGGGAGGGAACTCAATTCCGGTGGGAATTTATCAACCGATAAATACATGGGAGAGATCACTCTCCGTCCCAATGTAAGCTCCACTCCTTCGGGGGAACAATACAATGTTGCATATAATCGTTTCAACAAATCCAGGCCCAAAAGATTTTCACCACAACCTGTAGATAGAATCAGTGGAGCTGTTAGCTCCCGAGGTCCAATCATAAGAGGCAAAGGACTAGAGACTGGGTTACTAACAGGGGCGCCAGAGAATCCAACGGAAACATTCGTTAAGCCAGACAAAGGTGCGCCAGGGAGTTTCGAATGCATGATGGAACTTTTTGTCGCACCAGTGTCTAACAGAAAAGGCTCAACTACACCTGATGTAGTCACTGCAACGTAAGGCCCACTCTGATCGACCGGAACTGACACTATTCCCTCTCTTTGTCGTTGGCTATCCTAGTAATGGTCATTTACAAGTCTCGTGCTCTACGTAATAATCATCCACATTATACTGTGCAGATCGAACTGACCCCGCATTTCGCTGGTCAAAGTAATTATTTGCATCTGATTGATTTTGATAACGATCACTCTGATTGTGGAATGAACCACGACCTCTACCACGTGGTGCCTGTTGAGGACCACCACCACGGTTTCCACGTGCCGACACACCATTCAGACGGTCCCGTAAGGCAAGACAATCATATTTTAGGTGTCCCTCTTTCCTACAATATGCGCACTGATTATACCCAAGTGAAGATCTGGAATCAAAGTTGTCAGAGCGCGGCTGTGTCCTATCGAGCTGTGCTCGTGGTCGATACTGCTGTTGCGAATCATTTTGGTTTGATCGTGGAGGGTATGCTTGCTGCAGCAAAACCTTCGTTTTGAGTTCTTTTGTTTTCTTTTCTACACGATCACTTTCTTCCTTTTCCCTATTCTCATAATACTGAGCCGTTGCTAGTATTTGCGCAGGGGTTGAAACTGCCCACGCACTCTCTGAATTCTTCAATTTGTTGCTTAGTTCAGGCAGCAAATTTGACACGAATTTGTCAACGAATAACCGCTGGCCTCCCTCAGCGCCCATGTCCTGGCCGCTGTGGTCGACAAACGCTTCCTCAAACCTTGTAAAGAAATCTGAGACACTCTCGTCTTTCTTTTGCTTACAAGCTGATAACTTATCCCAGTTCACCTTCATCGCTGGCATGAGAGTTTTCATGAGCGTAATGATTTTCTGAGGCAAATCCAAAATCAGCTGTTCAGGCTTGGCCCCACCGACTTGTAATGCATCAGCTGCTAGCAGTGCAACCCAATCACCCCCTAATTCAACTGCGTGATTGGCTTGACGAATTTTAGCCCAAACTGGTTGCGGTACAACATTGCCAAACAACATGTCGATGTCGGCAATATTCATAATAGTAGCTTCCACCAGTTGTGATAACTCCTTATAATAACCAGCCGGATTTTTACGCGGATCAGGTAAGGATTGCTTCACTTGCAAAACTTCTGATCGTTTCCATGGAAGATGTATCCACACCCTTCGAAAATGCGGTAAAACCGCAGGGTTAGCTTGCGGATCTCCAGGCACCCACAGTGGCGGAACCTCTCTCATAGGATACTGACCAGGAACCGCTTTCCAATTCTCAGTGGTATCATCCAATGACTCCTGAGAATGTGTTGTGGATCTGAATGCTAATAAGCGTTCCACTGCACGTCGTACATCGTCTCCTATAATCATACCGTTCGAAAAGTGACTCTGAAGTTCAATTATGTCGGCCGGTACATCATCTACATCATCATTATACCATTCTTCTCTCAAAAAGTTACACATCTCCTCAAATACGAATCTCTGCGTAGGCTCATTAAACTGAGAAAATGTATCAAAGACTACACGCGGAGTGTAATTAGCAGGATGTCTTATCCACCTATGTGCCATTGTTACTAACGTCTCTTTCTCCCTACCACTAGGGATCTGACTCCGTCTCTGAGGAGTTTCAGATGAATCAGACGAAAATAACGGACCAGAAAGAGGTGAATAAAGAGTAGCAACAGAGTTAGGAACACGCTTACGAACAGAAGGAGAAAGAAAAACAGGGGCAACAACACTGGAGGTGAAGGAAGGCATAGTAGAAACGGACAAGGTAGTCGGAGTAGCAGAAACAACAGTCTGCGAAGGTACAGGTACAGGAGCAGTAGGAACAAGAACAGGTGGTGAAACAAACGTAGGGTTAACAGCGGGCTGGCCCGCAGCCGCTGGAGCAACAAGAGGAACAACAGGAGGAGCTATAGGAGGAGCTACAGGAGCAGTAGCACCCTGTACATAAGGAGGTGGTGATTTCATCAAATATGACAGCAAGCAATCCTCCTTCAAATCTTCTTTTTTCTTTTCTAGATTATTCGGTAAAACTGGGTAACATTTATCTATTTTCATGTGATGCAATCTAGTAGCGATTTCCATATCTTTTTCTTCTTTGTCTTGTCTACATTCTTTTATAGCTTGCATTACAGGAACGAACTCTTGTTTTTGATTCTTTTTAAGTTGTTTGATTTCTTTCTGCTTGGCCTCTTTACGCCATATCCGAAAGGAATCAAACATAGCTGGCCTAGCTTTCTTTAAAAATAATTTAGCCTCAAGATTATCTAAAATCGAAAGTTCAAAAGTTCCATGTGGTGGCCATCTAAGATCACTGTCTTTCTTTGTATAGCGGACCCAGTAATCATTATAGATTATAGGACCCACCCCATGTCGACTATATAGATCATGTATCGGAGTTCCAACTGGAGGTATCGGACATGAGTCCTCCAACCGGGAATCCATTGCGCAACATTTGAAAATACGAAACAAATCACTATGGCTAGGCAACGTGCACACTAACCTAGTATCAAACTTCAAGGATTACCGAAGCAATAAAACCTCGTGTAAGTCAAAACCCTCGGTTTTTGGCAATTGCAACTGTCAAATAATACTAAGGACCAATACTAAGAACCACAAATGCAATGGAACCATGCAATACAACAAAGCCTTAAGGCTATCACAAAGCTCGGAGAGCTAACCACAAAGCCTGAGGAGGCTATTACAAAGCTCAGTGAGCTATTACCACAAAGCCTTAAAGGCTAACAACAAAGCTTTCAAAAGCTAGAACCACTACTAAGGACTGGGAGCGACCCACAAATACTTAACTCAGAACTTCAATGGCGTCACCAGGAAGGCCCGTCTGTCGTCTCGCTTGTACATAAGGTCTACGCCGGGCGTCGAAGACAGGTCGACAGTCAGGGCATCGGTCCGTCGCAGCCGTCAGGAGGCGGGAATCTTCGCAGGGAAAAACTTCGGGCCATTTATTTCGACAACAGGATCGATGAAGCGGGGTGCACCTTCCCTCGGAGATTTCACACGAAGTTCCTCACGATCATCAGGCTTTGGACCGGTACCGCTGAAGTCGCCCCACGTTGGGCGCCAACTGAAGGACTGGACTTTTAACAGTACCAGCGGTGCCAGGGAACAACACCTATAACCTTCATGGGATACCTGTTTCGGCGCACAAACTACAGAGACACGGGACACTTCCTTCGGCGTCAAAGATTCAAGGTTTATTACTGCAGGGAACACAGAAGTCACAACAAGTACAACACGTGCAACTTGGGGAGACTGCTTCAAATTGGTTCTGTGGATCGCTCCTTTTATACAGAATTTACTCATAGGTCAACATGGTACACAAAAGTTTACAACCTGGTTCCCATAATTATCCCCCAGAGGGGTCGCTTTGGTCACTTTGGTACACATAAGGTCCGGAACATAAGTGCGGAAACATTTGGCGGTTCCCAACTGTAAAAACCCATCTTCCCAACATTAGTGAATTCCAATCGGCAGTAAAACAGATCGAAATAGGGACAAAGACAGGTGCAGAGGAAGATGGAGACAGTGGGAGATTGAAAAGGGTGTAAAAGGGGAGGTATCGGGAAACACGAGATACAGGCATCAAAGGGACGTGCCTAATGAGATGCACGGCTGAGACAATAAACCGGCACGGCAGAAGCGGCTCAAGCGGGGCCGTCTGCCTTACAGTATCATCCCCCTCATCGTAAAAGATATTTACAAAGAACATGTGTCTTCCACAAATATCTTGAGAGTCCCAGGGTAACGAAGCGGACAGTGTCCGTTCGCTGGCTACTTGAGGGCAAGAGACAAAATGGATGCCGTATCTAAGATGGAACCCGTGGGTACAGATGAAAAACCCACATATCAAACGAACGGTTTAAGTTAGCACAGCGAAACTGCGCATACTTACTAAACTCATCATTTGCGGTTCTTAGATACCAGACTCGACCATATTCGTGCGAGTCGAAAACATCACTTACAATTATCATGGAACCTCACCAGGAGCCACACTCAGCGCTCTGCCTGCACCAAGACTATGGGTGTGTCTCACAAGGACTCACACCAGGAACCACACTCTCTGCCTGCATCGGGTCTGTTGCGGTTTCTCACAGGGACTCTGAAACCACACTCAGCGCTCTGCCTGTGCCAGCCTGTGACTCTGTCTCTCAAGGACTCAAACCCGGTCCACACTCAGCGCTCTGCCTGCGGCGAGCCTGTGACTCTGTCTCACAAGGACTCGCACCCGGTCCACACTCAGCGCTCTGCCTGCACTGGGCCTGTGACTCTGTCTCACAAGGACTCACACCCGGTCCACACTCAGCGCTCTGCCTGCGGCGGGCCTGTGATTCTGTCTCGCCAGTACTCGCACCCAGAGCCACACTCGGCGCTATGCCTGCGCCGGGCCTGTGACTCTGTCTCACAAGGACTCACACCCGGGCCACACTCAGCGCTCTGCCTGCGCCGGGCCTGTGACTCTGTCTCACAAGGACTCACACCAGGTACCAGACTCAGAGCCCTGCCTGCAATAGGTCTAACATTTTCAAAAGATTAAGCTATTGACATTGTTCATGATAATACCTTTTTTATCTGTTTTAAAAAACAAACACATAAATAAATGGCATTATCATTTACAATGCCAAAAGCTCAAACTTTCACAAATGCGAGACCTATTGCATTGTAAATGCTTTTTTTCTCTCTACAATCTGCTCGATCCACTATTCCCTGGTCTCAAGCTCTCCCTTGGATCGAGCTCACCCTCTATGTTCCTCCCCTTGTCCTCTCCTCTGCTGAACCTCTGTTAGACGGGGACCTGGAGGGTCGGCCGAGCACAGTGATCGCACAGACAGGTAACTTCCCCCCCACAGATGGACACCACACAAAGATTAGGGTAACACCTTTTATAGGCACTTCTGGTAGTAGAGTGGTACGATACAAGGCGATCAGGACACGATGATCCTCTCAATTCTAGTCTCTGGTAAGGGAAGGGGGTAGCGGGACAGTCTTGGTACCCACCGGTACGGGTGTGTAACGGTGATAGCTCACAATCCTCGAGCTCGGTGTTCGGATGGGTCAGACCGCGGCAGCGCCGGCAGGTCCCGAAGAGGTCGTAGGTGGCAACGGGCCGCGGCAGCGCCAGCAGGTCCCAACGAGGATGAAGGTTACAACGGGCCGCGGCAGCGCCAGCAGGTCCCACGAGAATGCAGGGTGCAACGGGCCGCGGCAGCGCCAGCAGGTCCCACGAGGATGAAGGTTACTACGGGCCGCGGCAGCGCCAGCAGGTCCCACGAGAATGCAGGTTGCAACGGGCCGCGGCAGCGCCAGCAGGTCCCACGAAGATGAAGGGTGCAGAGGGCCGCTGCAGCGCCAGCAGGTCCCACGAGGATGAAGGTTGCAGAGGGCCGCGGCAGGGCCAGCAGGTCCCACGAGGATGAAGGTTGCAGAGGGCCGCGGCAGCGCCAGCAGGCAGGACAAGAGTTCACAAGGCAGGGCTGTGGCAGCGCCAACAGTCCGTCAAGGATGAGTTTGTCGCGGTGTCTCTCGACTCCAGGATACAACTGCCTTCCTGTCGTGGGGCGGCCCCAGTTATAGGTCTGGCGCCCTTTGATGTCCGGACCCTCGCTCTTGGAGGTCGGGAGGTCTGGGATGAGGGAGTCCAGACACCCAGCAGGGGGGTGGAGCCAGCGCCCGAGGAGGCTGGGGGTGCTCGGCACCTGGCGGGGGAGAGCCATCGACACTTCTTACTCCCATTGACCTGCCAAGTGGTCCGTTCACCTCCTGGGTGGAGGGTGGTGCCGGGATGTCGGGGCCTGGCCAGGCCCAGGGTTGGGGTCGGGCTGAGGCCGCGCGGCCGCGTGGTGCCGTGTCCAAGATGGCGGCTGGGCCGGGCAATGGTGCTGACGGTGGCCCGGGCCCTGTCCTGCGGGGAGGGAGCGAGCCCTTCATGTGGCCTGTCCAACATGCGTCCCCCCCCAGCTGAAGGCGGGGAGAGTCACCCATCTTCTTGGGGACTTTCCTCGTCGAGGCGGAAAAAGCGGGACAGGCCATCCGCGTTGGCGTGGTCTTGGCCAGGACGATGCTCCACAGTGAAGTCCATCCCCTGCAGGGAGATGGACCATCGCAATAGTTTGGGGTTCTCCCCCCGCATCTGCATGAGCCATTGCAGGGGCCGATGATCTGTCTGTACCCGGAAATGGGTTCCGAAGAGGTACGGCCGGAGCTTCTTGAGGGCCCATACCACTGCGAAGGCCTCTCGCTCAATGGTGCTCCAGCGCTGTTCTCGGGGCAGTAGGCGTCTGCTGATGAAGGCCACGGGTTGGTCCACTCCTTCGGGGTTCAGTTGGGAGAGGACGGCCCCAATACCATGGTCGGAGGCATCGGTCTGCACAATGAACTCGCGGCTGTAGTCGGGGGCCTGGAGCACCGGAGCGGTGCACATGGCGGCCTTCAGCGTCTCGAAGGCTGCTTGACAGTCGGGAGTCCAGTTGACTCTTTTTGGGTGGTTCTTAGACGTGAGCTCCGTGAGGGGCCCCACAATGCTGCCATAGTCCCTTACAAACCGCCGGTAGTATCCGGTGAGCCCCAGGAAGGCTCGGACCTCGGTTTGTGTCTCGGGGGGTTGCCAGGACTGAATGGCAGCTATCTTGAGTTGGAGGGGGGCCACCAGACCGCTCCCCACTTGGTGTCCGAGGTAGGTCACGGACCCCTGGCCGATTTGGCACTTGCTGGCCTTTATGGTGAGGCCGGCCTGTTGGAGGGCCTGCAGGACCTCTCTGAGGTGGCGGAGGTGATCCGTCCAGTGGCGGCTGTATACCGCGATGTCGTCCAGGTAGGCGGCGCTGAATTCTTCGAGGCCTGCCAATACCTGGTTCACCAGTCTTTGAAAAGTGTCTGGAGCGTTCTTCATGCCGAAGGGCATCACTCTGAAATGGTAGTGCCCATCCGGGGTGGAGAAAGCGGAACGTTCTTGGGCTCTGGGGGTGAGGCCGATCTGCCAGTAGCCCGCTGTCAGGTCGAAGATGCTTAGGTAGCGGGCTGCCCCCATGCGGTCGACTAGTTCATCTGCTCGGGGGATAGGGTGAGCGTCGGTTCGGGTGACCGCGTTCAGACCCCGATAGTCAATGCAGAACCGGAGTTCAGGGGTGGTGCCCGGGGCCGCGGCCTTGGGGACCAGGACGACCGGGCTGGCCCAGGGACTGTCCGAAGGTTCGATGACTCCGAGGACGAGCATCTTGGAGACTTCTTCTTGGATGCATGTACGTACCCGATCCGGTACTCGGTACGCCCGGTGTCGAACAGGAGGACTGTCCCCTGTGTCCACGTCGTGCAGACACCAGGAGGTGACTCTGGGTGCGAGAGAGAACAGGTTTGCGAACGGCGGCAGGAGGGCCCGGCAATCTTGACGCTGCTCTGGGGTCAGGGCCTCAGAGAGTCGGACCCCGTCCACCGAACCATCTCTTTCCCGGGTCCTCAGTAGGTCAGGGAGGGGCTCGGAGTCTCCCTCTGCGCCACTGTCGGTAGCCATCAGCAGGCTGAGCTCTGAGCGCACGAAGTGGGGTTTGAGTCGGTTGGCGTGGAGGACCCGGAGGGGGTTCCGGGGGGACTCCAGGTCGATGAGATAGGTGACGGGGCTCCTGCGCTCGATCACCTTGAAGGGCCCCGTCCATTTGTCCTGCAAGGCACATGGTTCGATGGGGGACATCACCCATACCTGCTGACCCGGTTCAAACTCGATGGAGGAGGCATGTTGGTCGTACCACTTCTTCATGTCCTCTTGACTGGCCTCCAGATTGGCTTTAGCGATCTCCCTGAATTTCCGGGTCTGATTACGGAGGGTCAGGAGGTATTTGTAGACGTCCGGAGGGGTCTTTAGGGGGGCCATTTCCCATTCCTCCTTCACTAGGCTGAGAGGCCCGCGAACGGGGTGTCCGTACAGGAGTTCGAAGGGGCTGAAGCAGAGGGACTTCTGGGGGACTTCTCGGTAGGCGAAGAGGAGGCACGGTAGTAGCACGTCCCACTGGCGGCGTAGGGGTTCTTCCAGCCCCATGATCATCACCTTGAGGGTGCGGTTGAACCGCTCGACCAGTCCATTCCCCTGGGGGTGATAGGGGGTGGTGAATCGGTAAGTGACTCCGCACTGCTGCCAGAGGGATTTCATATACTTTGAAATAAAGTTCGTACCCCTGTCGCTGACGACTTCCCGGGGGAAGCCCACTCGAGAGAAGATCCCCATCAAGGCTCGACCCACTACTGGGGCTGTTATCGTACGAAGGGGGACCGCCTTAGGATAGCGGGTAGCGTGATCCACCAGGACCAGGATGAAGCGATGTCCCTGTGCTGTTCGGGGGTCCAGGGGCCCCACAATGTCTATTCCCACCCTTTTGAACGGGGTGGTCACCACGGGGAATGGTTGTAGGGGTGCCTTGAGTTTGCGGCCGCTCTTCCCACTGGCCTGGCAGGTCGGGCAGGACCGGCAATGGTGGGATACGTCATTTCTCATTTTGGGCCAAAAAAAGTGAGTCACCAGGCGGTGGTAGGTCTTGTCTTGGCCCAGGTGCCCGGCCAGGGGGACATCATGGGCTAGGTTCAACAGGAAGTCTCTGAAGTGGAGGGGCACCACCAGCACTCGCCCGGCCCCCAGTTCTGCGATTTTCTGTTCGCTGTACAAGAGATCATTGTCCCAATAAACCCAGTGGGCCCCGGTGGTGTCTCCTTGGCTCTGGGCGAGCGCTTGCTGTCGCAATCTGTTAGACGGGGACCCTGAGGGTCGGCCGGATACTGGGGGAGAGATCCCCGAGTGGGACCGTCTCCGGCGATCGTACAGACAAGTTACCTCCCTCCCCACAAACAGGCACCACACCAAGTCGAGTTCAATGCTTTATGTAAGGTTCTTAAGGCAAGGATATCAGCGATACAGGATATCTCGGACCAGGGGGTCCTCTCACTTCTAGTCTCTGTAGGGAAAGGGGGTAGCGGGACAGTCTTGGTACCGGATCGGTACAGGTGGTGTTAAGAGGCGAGCTCACAATCCTCGAGCTGGAGTATCTGTGGATCGGGCCGCGGCGGCGCCAGCAGGCCAAGATGATAGTCTCACAAAGCAGAGGGCCGCGGCAGCGCCAGCAGGCCAAGTCGATGGTTTCACGAGGCAGAGGGCCGCGGCAGCGCCAGCAGGCCAAGACGATGGTTTCACGAGGCAGAGGGCCGCGGCAGCGCCAGCAGGCCAAGACGAAGGTTTCACGAGGCAGAGGGCCGCGGCAGCGCCAGCAGGCCAAGACGATGGTTTCACGAGGCAGAGGGCCGCGGCAGCGCCAGCAGGCCAGTTACGGATGAGTTCTTCTCGGGTCTCTCGACTCCAGGATACAACTGCTGTCCTGGTCTGGCCCTGCCCCAGTTATAGGTCTGGTCCCCTTTGATGTCCGGACCCTCGCGCCTGGGGGGCCGGGAGGTCCGGGATGAGGGAGTCCAGACACCCAGCAGGGGGGTGGAGCCAGCGCTCAGGGCGGCCGGGGGTGATCGACACCTGGCGGAGGAGAGCCGTTGACGATTCCTTCTCCCATTGACTCGCCAAGTGGTCACTCTGCCTCCTGGGGGGAGGTTGGTGCCTCGATGGCGGGGCCGGCCGGGCCCCGGGTTAGGGTCGCGTTGAGGCCACGCGGCCTCGTGCTGCAGTGCCCCAAGATGGCGGCCGGGTCGATGTCGTGGTGTGGATGATGACCCGGGCCAGCTGGGTCCGGCGCTGGTGTCTTGTAGTGGAGGGATTGCAGGGTACTTCGGGTGGTCGTTTGGGGACTCTGGTTGGGGATTCCGGGAGAGCCAGGGTCCGGGTCCCATCGCGGGGAGGGGGGACAGCCCGAACATGCGGCCTGTCCAACATGCGTCCCCCCCAGCTGAAGGCGGGGGAGAGTCAGCCATCTTCCTGGGGACTCTCCTCGCTGAGGCGGAAAAAGCGTGACAGGCCGTCGGCGTTGGCGTGGTCCTGGCCTGGACGATGTTCCAACGTGAAGTCCATCCCCTGCAGGGAGATGGACCAGCGCAACAGCTTCGGGTTCTCCCCCCGCATTTGCATCAGCCATTGCAGGGGTCGGTGGTCTGTTTGCACCCGGAAGTGGGTGCCGAAGAGGTATGGCCGGAGCTTCTTGAGTGCCCAGACTACGGCGAAGGCCTCTCTCTCAATGGTGCTCCAGCGCTGTTCTCGGGGCAAGAGGCGTCGGCTGATGAAGACCACCGGATGGTCGACCCCTTCGGCGTTGAGTTGGGAGAGGACGGCCCCCACACCATGATCGGAGGCGTCCGTCTGCACAATGAACTCCCGGCTGTAGTCGGGAGCCTGGAGCACGGGGGCCGTGCACATGGCGGTCTTTAGCTTTTCGAAGGCCGATTGGCAGGCCGGGGTCCAGTTGACGGTTTTGGGGCTCTTTTTGGAGGTGAGCTCTGTGAGGGGCCCCACGATGCTGCCATAGTCCTTCACGAACCGCCGGTAGTATCCGGTGAGCCCCAGGAAGGCCCGGACCTCCGTTTGGATCGTAGGGGGTTGCCAGGCCTGGATGGCAGCAATCTTGAGTTGGAGAGGGGCCACCAGCCCGCTTCCCACTTGGTGTCCTAGGTAGGTCACGGACCCTTGGCCGACCTGGCACTTGCTGGCTTTGATGGTGAGCCCGGCTTGCTGGAGGGCGTGTAGAACCTCCCGCAGGTGGCGGAGGTGGTCGGTCCACTGGTGGCTGTACACAGCAATGTCGTCCAGGTAGGCGGCGCTGAAGTCTTCCAGGCCCGCCAGTACCTGGTTTACCAGTCGTTGGAACGTTGCCGATGCGTTTTTCATGCCGAAGGGCATGACTTTAAAGTGGTAGTGCCCGTCTGGGGTAGAGAAGGCGGATCGTTCTTGGGCCCTAGGGGTGAGGCCGATCTGCCAGTAGCCCGCTGTCAGGTCGAAGATGCTCAGGTAGCGGGCGGCCCCCATCCGGTCAATTAGCTCGTCTGCCCGGGGGATGGGATGAGCGTCGGGCCGGGTAACTGCATTCAGCCCCCGATAGTCCACGCAGAACCGGAGCTCAGGGGCAACGCCCGGGGCAGCTGCCTTGGGAACCAGGACGACTGGGCTCGCCCAGGGACTGTCTGAGGGTTCGATCACTCCTAGGGTCAGCATTTTGGACACCTCGGTCTGGATGCAGGCTCGTACCCGGTCTGGTACGCGGTACGCTCGGTGTCGAATAGGAGGGCTGTCCCCGGTGTCCACATCGTGGAGGCACCAGGGGGTGACTCCGGGGGTGAGGGAGAACAGGGGGGCGAACTGCCTCAGGAGCGTTTGGCAGTCTTGGCGTTGCTCCGGGGACAGGGCCTCGGAGAGCTGGACCCCTTCCACTGAGCCATCCTGCTCGAGGGCCCTCAGTAAGTCCGGAAGGGGTTCGGAGTCTTCTTCTGTCCCAGTATCGGTAGCCATCAGGAGGCTGAGTTCGGATCGCACAAAATGGGGTTTGAGCCTGTTGGCATGGAGGACCCGTAGGGGGTTCCGGGCAGTCTCCATGTCGATTAAATAGGTGACGGGCCCCTTGCGTTCGATTACCTTGAAGGGCCCGGACCATCTGTCTTGGAGTGCACAGGGCTCAACCGGGGACATCACCCAGACCTGTTGTCCAGGTTCGAACTCAATGGAGGACGTGTGCTGATCGTACCACCTCTTCATGTCCTCCTGACTGGCCTCGAGGTTGGCTCTGGCGGCATCTCGGAACCGCCGGGTCTGGTTGCGGAGAGCCAGGAGATACCTGTAGATGTCCGGGGGAGTTTTCTGGGGAGGCTGCTCCCAACCTTCCTTGACTAGGCTGAGGGGGCCCCGGACGGGGTGCCCGTACAGGAGTTCAAATGGGCTGAAGCCGAGGGACTTCTGCGGGACCTCCCGATAGGCAAACAGGAGGCATGGAAGTAGCACGTCCCACTGGCGTCGAAGGGGTTCTTCTAGACCCCTAATCATCCCCTTGAGGGTGCGGTTGAATCTCTCGACCAGTCCGTTTCCTTGCGGGTGATAGGGGGTCGTGAACTTGTAGGTGACCCCGCATTGCTGCCAGAGGGACTTCATATATCTGGAGATAAAGTTCGTGCCCCTGTCACTGACGACCTCCCGGGGGAACCCCACCCGGGAGAAGATCCCCATCAGGGCCCGGCCCACCACGGGGGCCGTCACAGTCCGAAGAGGGATGGCCTCGGGATAGCGGGTGGCGTGGTCTACAAGGACCAGGATGAACCGATGTCCTTGGGCTGTTCGAGGGTCGAGGGGCCCCACAATGTCTATTCCCACTCGTTCAAACGGGGTGGTGACGACAGGAAAGGGTTGTAACGGTGCTTTGATTTTCCGGCCACTTTTTCCGCTGGCCTGGCAGGTGGGGCAGGCCTTGCAGTGGTTGGTGACATCCTTCCGCATGTGGGGCCAGAAAAAATGGGTCACCAGGCGGTCGTAGGTTTTATCCTGCCCCAGGTGTCCGGCAAGGGGGACATCGTGGGCTAAGTTCAGGAGGAATTCTCGGAAGCGAAGGGGCACCACCAGCACCCGACCGGCCCCTAGTTCTGCAACTTTCTGCTCGTTGTAGAGCAGGTCTTGGTCCCAGTAGATCCAGTGGGCCCCCGAGGTATCCCCGGTGCTCTGGGCCAGGGCTTGCTGCCGGAGTCCTTCGAGCGAGGGACAGGTTTTCTGTTCGGCCCGGAATTGTTCCTGCGTGGGGCCTCCCTCCTGCCGCCAGTGTGCCAGGTCAGGGACGTCCTGAAGCTGGTCGGATCCTTCTTCGGTTTGGGTCAATGGACTGGCTTCTGGGGCGGCCTCCTCTGGGATGAGCGCGGGAGGAGGTTCTGGCCACTCGGGCTCTTCTGGGCTGGGGACCGCGCGGGTGGTCATGGACCGGGTCGTGACGCAGACCCATTCGGGGAGGCCCAGCATCCCCAGGTGCTCCCTCCGTTCGACAGCTGCCCAGGGAGAGCTTTCAAGGTCGTTTCCTAGGAGGCAGTCCACGGGGGCATCATCGCGGACAGTTACTTTTAACATCCCTGTTACTCCTCCCCACTCGAAGGGGACGCAGGCCATGTGGCATAGGCTTTCAGAGTTGTCGGCTGATCGGACAGGGCAAAGAATGTTCGGCAAGATTTGGTCTGGAGTGACGAGGTGGCGTCGGACCGCCGTTACACTGGCCCCGGTGTCGCGGAGGGCTTCCGCCCGGCGGCCATTAATGTTGACCCATTGACCGTACTTCTGTGTGTTGGCGGGAAGGGGGGCCCGCGGAATCATGTCTCTCTCCCCTAAGCAGACCAGTGCCATGGCGGCGGGTGCCCATTCAGAGGGATCGGTCTCGTACTCTTCTTGGTCTTCCGGGATTAGTTCTTCCCCTAGGGCCGCCGCTGCAACTTGGCGGGGGGTAGTGTTCGGATTCTTTGGGCAGTTGGGATCACTGGCGTAGTGGCCGGGTCGCTGGCACCTGTGGCACGTAATGTTGGACCGGAAACCGGCCCGGACGGCAGGGCTTCCTCGGCCAACCGGGGTCGAGGGGTTTCTGGGGGGTGACGAGGGGCCGGGGTCTCTCCCCCGGCCCTGACTTCCTCCTCCCCCTCGGGGGCGATACGATCTGGATAATTCGCTGGGTGCGTTCCGGCCAACTCGGGTGCTTTCCCACCGGTCGGCTTCGACGGCGAGTTGTCGAGGGTCGGTTAGCTTACTGTCCAGGAGGTGTTGCCGGAGCTCCACGAAGCAGTTGTTCGACAGGTGTTCCCATACGATAAGGTCAAAGAGTTGTTCGTAGGTGGTTACTTTGTTGCCCTTGATCCACCCCTCGAAGGCTCGGCTAAAAAAGTTCACGTACTCCACCCAAGTTGTACCCGGAATCCGTTTGCAGTCGCGGAACCGTTGGCGGTACATCTCAGGTGTGAGCCCGTATCGAGTGAGGAGGGCGGCCTTCATGTGGTCGTAGGAGGTCATTAGCTGGTCCGGGAGTTGCAGCAGGGCGTCCCGCCCTTCGTTGACAAACCTCCCCCATAATCCGGCTCCCCAATCGCTTCGGGGAATCCGGTGGGAGGTCATTGCCACCTCATAGGCTTTAAACCACTGCTGTATATCATCGTTCTTGTGGTATTCCCGGATGACATCTTTGGGGATGTGAACCTTGGGTTCGGTCGAGGCAGACGGGGTCGGTCGTTCGGGGAGCCCGAGGTCTTTATCCTGTTTCTGGATCTCCAGTGCTTTGAGATTGCGCTCATGTTCGTACTCTAGTTTCTTTTCCTCTAGCTCTCTCTGTCTTTGCTTGTCCTCTCGCTCTTCTCTGAGCCGTAAGTGTTCCAGGGTTATTTTTTGTTCTGCCAGCTTGAGTTCTCCATCCAAGCGAAGTCGGGCTAGTTCTAATTCGTGGAGTCTGGTTTTTTCTCTTTCTCGGATCTCTTCCAGGGAGAGACCCGCTCTTTCTTTAGTTGGTGCGGGGCTCGTTTCGGTTGTTTGTGTTCGGGGTACGGCCGTACCCGTTTCCGCCCAGGCTTCTAAGGCTCGTTTGAAGTCTTCCTTCGTACTCAGACCCGTGGTTGGGAGACCAAGTTCCATGCAATATTGCTTCAGTTCTCGGTGGTTGTAGTCTTCCAATTTTTCCATCTGGAATTTCTCCGTGGTTCCGCTCTCTGTTGTCATGGTGGTCGTGTGTCGTGGGTCGGGTGACTTTCTGTACGATTATGCGTAGGTTCGGATCCCGTCGCTGGCCACCAATGTTAGACGGGGACCCTGAGGGTCGGCCGGATACTGGGGGAGAGATCCCCGAGTGGGACCGTCTCCGGCGATCGTACAGACAAGTTACCTCCCTCCCCACAAACAGGCACCACACCAAGTCGAGTTCAATGCTTTATGTAAGGTTCTTAAGGCAAGGATATCAGCGATACAGGATATCTCGGACCAGGGGGTCCTCTCACTTCTAGTCTCTGTAGGGAAAGGGGGTAGCGGGACAGTCTTGGTACCGGATCGGTACAGGTGGTGTTAAGAGGCGAGCTCACAATCCTCGAGCTGGAGTATCTGTGGATCGGGCCGCGGCGGCGCCAGCAGGCCAAGATGATAGTCTCACAAAGCAGAGGGCCGCGGCAGCGCCAGCAGGCCAAGTCGATGGTTTCACGAGGCAGAGGGCCGCGGCAGCGCCAGCAGGCCAAGACGATGGTTTCACGAGGCAGAGGGCCGCGGCAGCGCCAGCAGGCCAAGACGAAGGTTTCACGAGGCAGAGGGCCGCGGCAGCGCCAGCAGGCCAAGACGATGGTTTCACGAGGCAGAGGGCCGCGGCAGCGCCAGCAGGCCAAGACGATGGTTTCACGAGGCAGAGGGCCGCGGCAGCGCCAGCAGGCCAGTTACGGATGAGTTCTTCTCGGGTCTCTCGACTCCAGGATACAACTGCTGTCCTGGTCTGGCCCTGCCCCAGTTATAGGTCTGGTCCCCTTTGATGTCCGGACCCTCGCGCCTGGGGGGCCGGGAGGTCCGGGATGAGGGAGTCCAGACACCCAGCAGGGGGGTGGAGCCAGCGCTCAGGGCGGCCGGGGGTGATCGACACCTGGCGGAGGAGAGCCGTTGACGATTCCTTCTCCCATTGACTCGCCAAGTGGTCACTCTGCCTCCTGGGGGGAGGTTGGTGCCTCGATGGCGGGGCCGGCCGGGCCCCGGGTTAGGGTCGCGTTGAGGCCACGCGGCCTCGTGCTGCAGTGCCCCAAGATGGCGGCCGGGTCGATGTCGTGGTGTGGATGATGACCCGGGCCAGCTGGGTCCGGCGCTGGTGTCTTGTAGTGGAGGGATTGCAGGGTACTTCGGGTGGTCGTTTGGGGACTCTGGTTGGGGATTCCGGGAGAGCCAGGGTCCGGGTCCCATCGCGGGGAGGGGGGACAGCCCGAACATGCGGCCTGTCCAACACAATCCCTCGAGGGAGGGGCAGGTCTTTTGCTCCTGCCGGAATTGTTCCTGGGTGGGCCCCCCTTCTTGACGCCACTGAGCCAGGTCGGGAAGCTCGGGGGGCTGTGTGGACCCCTCTGGGGTGGGGTCCGGGTGGTCGGTCTGGAGGAAGTCTTCTTCTGGAGTGATCGAGGGCGGAGGTGCTGCCCATTCTGGTTCTTCTGGTCTAGGGATGGTGCGGGTGGCCATGGACCGGGTGGTTACGCACGCCCAATCCGGGAGACCCAACATCCCCAGATGCTCTCTTCTTTCCACAGCGGCCCACGGGGAGCTCTCGAGATCGTTCCCCAGGAGGCAGTCTACGGGGGCATCGTCACGGACAGTTACTTTCAGCATGCCGGACACTCCTCCCCATTCGAAGGGGACGCAGGCCATCCGACACAGGCTCTCCGAGTTATCTGCCGATCGGACGGGGCAAAGTACGTTTGGTAGGATTTGTTCTGGGGTCACCAGGTGACAGCGGACGGCCGTCACACTGGCCCCGGTGTCACGCAGGGCCTCGGCCTTGCGCCCATTGATGCTCACCCATTGGCTGTACTTCCGAGTGTTGGCGGGCAGGGGAGTCCGCGGGACCATGTCTCTTCCTCCTAGGCATGCCAGGGTCATGGCGGCGGGTTCCCACTCGAACTGCTCCGACTCATAGGTCTCCGTGTCTTCGGAGACTTGTTCATCTCCTAGGGCGGCGGCCGCCATCTGGCGGGGCCCGGGGGCCTGGTTCTTCGGGCAGGTCGGGTCACTGGCATAGTGGCCGACTCGCTGGCATCGATGACACGTCACGTTAGCTCAGAACCCCGGGCGCATCGGGGGGTTTCCCCGGCCTGCTGGGGCCGGGGTGGCGTTAGTGGGTGCGGCCGGGGCGGCGTCTCTGCCCCGGCCCGGGCCTCCTCCTCCTCCTCGGGGACGATGGTGACCTTGGTTGGTTCTGTTCAGCTCATTCGGCCCACTCCGGGCCACTCGGGTGCTCTCCCACCGGTCAGCCTCGGTGGCGAGCTGCCGGGGTTCAGTCAATTTACTGTTGAGGAGGTGCTGCCTGAGCTCGACAAAGCAGTTGTTGGAGAGGTGCTCCCACACAATGAGATTGAAGAGTTGTTCGTAAGTGGTTACGTTGTTACCCTTGATCCACCCCTCGAAGGCTCGGCTGAAATAGTTCACGTATTCCAACCACGTCGTACCTGGGATCCGGGTGCAGTTGCGGAACCTCTGGCGGTACATTTCGG
Organism: Lissotriton helveticus; assembly: GCF_964261635.1. NCBI lineage: Eukaryota > Metazoa > Chordata > Amphibia > Caudata > Salamandridae > Lissotriton > Lissotriton helveticus. The sequence goes on from NC_136065.1 coordinate 45,052,944, forward strand.
GTGTAAGTCCATATCGACTGAGGAGGGCGGCCTTCATGTGGTCATAGGACGTCATTTGATGGTCCGGAAGCTGCAGCAGGGCATCACGACCCTCGTTGACGAATCTCCCCCATAGACCGGCTCCCCAGTCACTTCGAGCGACCCGGTGGGCGGTCATGGCAATCTCATAGGCCTTGAACCACTGCTGTATGTCGTCGTTCCGATGATATTCTCGGACCACATCCTTGGGGATGTGGACCTTCTGCTCGGTAGGACCCGGGGAGTGCGGTTGCTCGGGCACCCCTAGGTTTTTGTTCAGTTTGCGTATTTCTATCTCCGCTAGTTTGCACTCGTGCTCGTATGCCAGTCTTTTTTCTTCGAGGTCTCTCTGTCTCTGTTTTTCCTCTCGCTCTTCTCTGAGCCGTAAGTGTTCTAAGTTTATTTTTTGTTCCGCCAGTTTCAATTCTCCGTCTAATCTGAGTCGTGCCAAGTCTAACTCGTGTAATCTATTTTTTTCCCGCTCTTGGATCTCTTCATGGGAGGGGCCTGTTCTCCGTTCCTCCGTCCGGGTGGTGTTGACTTCCGGGGCTGCGGGGTCCCGGGGGGTTGCGGTATTTGTCTCTGTCCAGGCCTCTAGGGCGTTTTTGAAGTCTTCTTTTGTGCTTAGCCCGGTGGTAGCAATGCCTAAGTCCATGCAAAATTGTTTGAGCTCTCGGTGGTTGTATTCTTCCAGCTTTTCCATCTGGAACTTCTCCGCCGATCCGCTCTCTTTGGTCGTCATTGTGGTTTTAGTCGTAGGGTGAGTTACTGTCTGTACGGTACGCGTTGGTTCGGATCGCGCCGCTAGCCACCAATGTTAGACGGGGACCTGGAGGGTCGGCCGAGCACAGTGATCGCACAGACAGGTAACTTCCCCCCCACAGATGGACACCACACAAAGATTAGGGTAACACCTTTTATAGGCACTTCTGGTAGTAGAGTGGTACGATACAAGGCGATCAGGACACGATGATCCTCTCAATTCTAGTCTCTAGTAAGGGAAGGGGGTAGCGGGACAGTCTTGGTACCCACGGGTACGGGTGTGTAACGGTGATAGCTCACAATCCTCGAGCTCGGTGTTCGGATGGGTCAGACCGCGGCAGCGCCGGCAGGTCCCGAAGAGGTCGTAGGTGGCAACGGGCCGCGGCAGCGCCAGCAGGTCCCAACGAGGATGAAGGTTACAACGGGCCGCGGCAGCGCCAGCAGGTCCCACGAGAATGCAGGGTGCAACGGGCCGCGGCAGCGCCAGCAGGTCCCACGAGGATGAAGGTTACTACGGGCCGCGGCAGCGCCAGCAGGTCCCACGAGAATGCAGGTTGCAACGGGCCGCGGCAGCGCCAGCAGGTCCCACGAAGATGAAGGGTGCAGAGGGCCGCGGCAGCGCCAGCAGGTCCCACGAGGATGAAGGTTGCAGAGGGCCGCGGCAGCGCCAGCAGGTCCCACGAGGATGAAGGTTGCAGAGGGCCGGGGCAGCGCCAGCAGGCAGGACAAGAGTTCACAAGGCAGGGCTGTGGCAGCGCCAACAGTCCGTCAAGGATGATTTCGTCGCGGTGTCTCTCGACTCCAGGATACAACTGCCTTCCTGTCCTGGGGCGGCCCCAGTTATAGGTCTGGCGCCCTTTGATGTCCGGACCCTCGCTCTTGGAGGTCGGGAGGTCTGGGATGAGGGAGTCCAGACACCCAGCAGGGGGGTGGAGCCAGCGCCCGAGGAGGCTGGGGGTGCTCGGCACCTGGCGGGGGAGAGCCATCGACACTTCTTACTCCCATTGACCTGCCAAGTGGTCCGTTCACCTCCTGGGTGGAGGGTGGTGCCGGGATGTCGGGGCCTGGCCAGGCCCAGGGTTGGGGTCGGGCTGAGGCCGCGTGGCCGCGTGGTGCCGTGTCCAAGATGGCGGCTGGGCCGGGCAATGGTGCTGACGGTGGCCCGGGCCCTGTCCTGCGGGGAGGGAGCGAGCCCTTCATGTGGCCTGTCCAACAACCTCAAACCTCCAGAGGGAGCGGGTCCTCTCCTTTGTTCTCGCCCCTCGCCTCAGCCCCCCTCTTTGACGTCACTGTCCCCCTTCTTATGTTGCCGTTGGACACGCTCGCTGTTGCTCCTTCCTTGGAACTAGTTACAAAGCAAAATGCAGTTGTCAGGTGTGAAAATGCAGCACGAGTAAAAGTGTGAGGGGCCAAAGAAACAAAATGCCTGAAATGCTCAGGAGTAATTGAAATTAGGTTAGAATAAATGTGCAGCTACAGATTAAGACACTCATTTAGACTCCAAAACAAAAATAAAAGGCATTGCTATTTGCAATGTCAATAGCTCAAACTCGCGTCAATGCGAGACCTATTGCATTGCAAATGCTTGTTAGTTAGGTCTCGCCCTATACCACGCAGGCGATTCTTGTCAACGCTCGTTGCTTTACAGTCACTGTGTCTGACAATAGCTCAGAGGTTTGCACGTACCGTTTGTCCTTTTGAGATTTGGGAGTTCGATCCCCGCTCCCCTCACCACCTGCGTGATTTTTATTTTTATTTTCATTTACATTTTGTCCTGACTTTCTCTACCTCCCCTCCATGCATTGCAGACTCTGCCCCTTCCTCTCCCACTGCCCCTCAATTCATCCAAAGACTCTGCCCCTTCCTCTCCCACTGGTCTCAATTCACCCAAAGACTCTGCCCCTTCCTCTCCCACTGACCCTCAATTCATCCAAAGACTCTGCCCTTCCTCTCCCACTGCCCCTCAATTCATCCAAAGACTCTGACCCTTCCTCTCCCACTGCCCCTCAATTCATCCCAAGACTCTGCCCATTCTTCTCCCACTGCCCCTCAATTCATTCAGACTCTGTCCCTTCCTCTCCCACTGCCCCTCAAATCTTCCAAAAACTCTGCCCCTTCTTCTCCCACTGCCCCTCAATTCATCCAAAGACTCTGCCCCTTCTTCTGCCACTGCCCCTCAATTCATCCAAAGACTCTGCCCCTTCCTCTCCCACTGCCCCTCAATTCATCCAAAGACTCTGCCCTTTCCTCTCCCACGGCCCCTCAATTCATCCAAAGACTCTGCCCCTTCACTGCCCCTCAATTCATCCAAAGACTCTGCCCCTTCCTCTCCCTCTGCCCCTCAATTCATCCAAGGACTCTGCCTCCTCCTCTCCCACTGCCCCTCAATTCATCCAAAGACTCTGCCCCTTCCTCTCCCTCTGCCCCTCAATTAATTCAAAGACTCTGCCCCTTCACTGCCCCTCCATTCATCCAAAGACTCTACCCCTTCCTCTCCCACTGCCCCTCAATTCATCCAAAGACTCTGCCCCTTCCTCTCCCACTGCCCCTCAATTCATCCAAGGACTCTGCCCCTTCCTCTCCCACTGCCCCTCAATTCATCCAAAGACTCTGCCCCTTCTTCTCCCACTGCCACTCAATTCATCCAAAGACTCTGCCCCTTCTTCTCCCACTGGCCTCATTTTATCCAAAGACTCTGCCCCTTCTTCTCCCACTGCCCCTCAATTCATCCAAAGACTCTGCCCCTTCCTCTCCCACTGCCCCTCAATTCATCCAAAGACTCTGCCCCTTCTTCTCCCACTGGCCTCAATTCATCCAAAGACTCTGCCCCTTCTTCTCCCACTGCCCCTCAATTCATCCAAAGACTCTGCCCCTTCCTCTCCCACTGCCCCTCAATTCATCCAAAGACTCTGCTCCTTCCTCTTCCACTGCCCCTCAATTCATCCAAAGACTCTGCCCCTTCTTCTCCCACTGCCCCTCAATTCATCCAAAGACCCTGCCCCTTCTTCTCCCACTGCCCCTCAATTCATCCAAAGACTCTGCCCCTTCTCCCACTGCCCCTCAATTCATCCAAAGACTCTGCCCCTTCTTCTCCCACTGCCCCTCAATTCATCCAAATACTCTGCCCCTTCCTCTCCCACTGCCCCTGAATTCATCCTAAGACTCTGCCCCTTCTTCTCCCACTGGCCTCAATTCATCCAAAGACTCTGCCCCTTCCTCTCCCACTGCCCCTCAATTCATCCAAAGACTCTGCCCCTTCCCCTCCCACTGCCCCTCAATTCACCCGAAAACTCTGCCCCTTCTTCTCCCACTGCCCCTCCATTCATCCAAAGACTCTGCCCATTCTTCTCCCACTGCCCCTAAATTCATCCTAGGACTCTGCCCCTTCTTCTCGCACTGCCCCTCAATTCATCCAAAGACTCTGCCCCTTCTTCTCCCACTGCCCCTCAATTCATCCAAAGACTCTGCCCCCTTCTTCTCCCACTGCCCCTCAATTCATCCAGAGTCTGTCCCTTCCTCTCCCACTGCCGGCCCCTCAATTCATCCAAAGACTCTGCCCCTTCTTCTCCCACTGGCCTCAATTCATCCAAAGACTCTGCCCCTTCCTCTCCCTCTGCCCCTCAATTCATCCAAGGACTCTGCCCCCTCCTCTCCCACTGCCCCTCAATTCATCCAAAGACTCTGCCCCTTCCTCTCCCTCTGCCCCTCCATTCATCCAAAGACTCTGCCCCTTCACTGCCCCTCCATTCATCCAAAGACTCTGCCACTTCACTGCCCCTCAATTCATCCAAAGACTCTACCCCTTCCTCTCCCACTGCCCCTCAATTCATCCAAAGACTCTGCCCCTTCCTCTCCCACTGCCCCTCAATTCATCCAAGGACTCTGCCCCTTCTTCTCCCACTGCCCCTCAATTCATCCAAAGACTCTGCCCCTTCTTCTCCCACTGCCCCTCAATTCATCCAAAGACCCTGCCCCTTCTTCTCCCACTGCCCCTCAATTCATCCAAAGACTCTGCCCCTTCTCCCACTGCCCCTCAATTCATCCAAAGACTCTGCCCCTTCTTCTCCCACTGCCCCTCAATTCATCCAAATACTCTGCCCCTTCCTCTCCCACTGCCCCTGAATTTATCCTAAGACTCTGCCCCTTCTTCTCCCACTGGCCTCAATTCATCCAAAGACTCTGCCCCTTCCTCTCCCACTGCCCCTCAATTCATCCAAAGACTCTGCCCATTCCCCTCCCACTGCCCCTCAATTCACCCGAAAACTCTGCCCCTTCTTCTCCCACTGCCCCTCCATTCATCCAAAGACTCTGCCCATTCTTCTCCCACTGCCCCTAAATTCATCCTAAGACTCTGCCCCTTCTTCTCGCACTGCCCCTCAATTCATCCAAAGACTCTGCCCCTTCTTCTCCCACTGCCCCTCAATGCATCCAAAGACTCTGCCCCCTTCTTCTCCCACTGCCCCTACATTCATCCAGACTCTGCCCCTTCTTCTCCCACTGCCCCTCAATTCATCCAGAGTCTGTCCCTTCCTCTCCCACTGCCGGCCCCTCAATTCATCCAAAGACTCTGCCCCTTCTTCTCCCACTGGCCTCAATTCATCCAAAGACTCTGCCCCTTCCTCTCCCACTGCCCCTCAATTCATCCAAAGACTCTGCCCCTTCTTCTCCCACTGCCCCTCCATTCATCCAAAGACTCTGCCCCTTCTTCTCCCACTGCCCCTCAATTCATCCAAATACTCTGCCCCTTCCTCTCCCACTGCCCCTCAATTCATCCAAAGACTCTGCACCTTCTTCTCCTACTGCCCCTCCATTCATCCAAAGACTCTGCCCCTTCTTCTCTCACTGCCACTCAATTCATCCAGACTCTGCCCCTCCATGCATTGCAGACTCTGCCTCTTCCTCTCCCACTCCCCCTCAATTCATCCAAAGACTCTGACCCTTCCTCTACCGCTGCCCCTAAATTCATCCAAAGAATCTGCCCCTTCTTCTCCCACTGCCCCTCCATTCATCCAAAGACTCTGCCCCTTCTTCGCCCACTGCCCCTCAAATCATCCTAAGACTCTGCCCCTTCTTCTCCCACTGCCCCTCAATTCATCCAAAGATTCTGCCCCTTCTTCTCCCACTGCCCCTCAATTCATCCAAAGACTCTGCCCCTTCCTCTCCCACTGTCCCTCAATTCATCCAAAGACTCTGCCCCTTCCTCTCCCACTGCCCCTCAATTCATCCAGACTGTGCCCCTTCCTCTCCCACTGCCCCTCAATTCATCCAAAGACTCTGCGCCTTCACTGCCCCTCAATTCATCCAAAGACTCTGCCCCTTCCTCTCCCACTGCCCCTCCTTTCATCCAGACTCTGCCCCTTCTTCTCCCACTGCCCCTCAATTCATCCAGAGTCTATACCTTCCTCTCCCACTGCCGGCCCCCCAATTCATCCAAAGACTCTGCCCCTTCTTCTCCCACTAGCCTCAATTCATCCAAAGACTCTGCCCCTTCCTCTCCCACTGCCCCTCAATTCATCCAAAGACTCTGCCCCTTCTTCTCCCACTGGCCCTCAATTCGTCCAAAGACTCTGCCCATTCCTCTCCCCCTGCCCCTCAATTCATCCAAAGACTCTGCCCCTTCCTCTCCCACTGCCCCTCAGTTCATCCAGACTCTGCCCCCTCCTCTCCCACTGCCCCTCAATTCATCCAAAGACTCTGCCCCTTCTTCTCCCACTGCCCCTCAATTCATCCAAAGACTCTGCCCCTTCTTCTCCCACTGCCCCTCAATTCATCCAAAGGTTCTGCCCCTTCTTCTCCCACTGGCCTCAATTCATCCAAAGACTCTGCCCCTTCACTGCCCCTCAATTCATCCAAAGACTCTGCCCCTTCCTCTCCCACTGCCCCTCCATGCATTGCAGACTCTACCCCTTCTTCTCCCACTGCCCCTCAATTCATCCAAAGACTCTGCCCCTTCACTGCCCCTCAATTCATCCAGACTCTGCCCCTTCTTCTCCCACTGCCCCTCAATTCATCCAAAGACTCGGCCCCTTCACTGCCCCTCAATTCATCCAAAGACTCTGCCCCTTCCTCTCCCACTGCCCCTCAATTCATCCAGACTCTGCCCCTTCCTCTCCCGCTGCCCCTCCATGCATTGCAGACTCTGCCCCTTCACTGCCACTCCATGCATTGCAGACTCTGCCCCTTCTTCTCCCACTGCCCCTCAATTCATGCAAAGACTCTGCCCATTCCTCTCCCAATGCCCCTCAATTCATCCAGACTGCCCCTTCCTCTCCCACTGCCCCTCAATTCATCCAAAGACTCTGCCCCTTCACTGCCCCTCAATTCATCCAAAGACTCTGCCCCTTCACTGCCCCTCAATTCATCCAGACTCTGCCCCTTCTTCTCCCACTGCCCCTCAATTCATCCAAAGACTCTGCCCCTTAACTGCCCCTCAATTCATCCAAAGACTCTGCCCCTTCACTGCCCCTCAATTCATCCAGACTCTGCCCCTTCCTCTCCCACTGCCCCTCAATTCATCCAAAGACTCTGCCCCTTCCTCTCCCACTGCCCCTCAATTCATCCAAAGACTCTGCCCCTTCCTCTCCCTCTGCCCCTCCATGCATTGCAGACTCTGCCCCTTCTTCTTCCTCTGGCGTCCATTAATCTCTGCCTCTCTCGCCCTCATCCTCGCTCTTTTGATCTGTCCATCGCTGTTCTCTGTCCTGTCATACTGTCCCTCCTTCCACTGTCCATCAGTCTTCTCAGGTTGTCTGTCACTGTTGGAAAGGCGACCCCAGGGGAGACAGAAGGTGTCTGACTGTCCGCCCCGAGGCCCACCTCTCTGTATGGAATAGGCCGAGCGCCGTAGGGAGGCCTCCTTGGCGAGGCTCCTCTCCTACAATCGTAACAGCAGAGCAATCACACTACTTACAGATAGACACGACACAGGAAAGATGTTCACAAGAATCTTTATATAAGTACTCAAAGCAAGTTCTTGGCAGGGTAGCAGCAAGGATCGAGGGATCCGTAATGTCGTGGTCTCGGGGGAAAAGGGGTAGCAGGACAGTCTTGGCACCCACTGGTGCGTGGATAGTTCAAGGGTTCAGGCCGCGACAGCGTCAGCAGGGCCTCGAAGGTGGTTCAGTTGGTACAGGCCGCGACAGCGTCAGCAGGGCCTCGAGGATAGTTCCGCTTGGACAGGCCGCGACAGCGTCAGCAGGGCCTCGAAGATAGTTCAGCTTGGACAGGCCGCGACAGCGTCAGCAGGGCCTCGAAGGTAGTTCAGCTTGGACAGGCCGCGACAGCGTCAGCAGGGCCTCGAAGATAGTTCAGCTTGGACAGACCGCGACAGCGTCAGCAGGGCCTCGAAGGTAGTTCAGCTTGGACAGGCCGCGACAGCGTCAGCAGGGCCTCGAAGATAGTTCAGCTTGGACAGGCCGCGACAGCGTCAGCAGGGCCTCGAAGATAGTTCAGCTTGGACAGGCCGCGACAGCGTCAGCAGGGCCTCGGAGATAGTTCCAGGTGCAGGAGTTAGGATCAGCCGCGACGAGGTCAGCAGGGCTTCGACTCCAGATACAACTGCCGTCTGGATCCGGGGCTCGCCCAGATATAGGACTGGAGGGCTTTGATGTCCGGACCCTCGCGCCTGGGGGTCGGAGGGGCCGGGATGAAGGTGTCCAGACACCCAGCAGGGGGGCGGAGCCCGCTCCCAGGGAGTCTGGAGAGCGATCGATACCAGGCGTCCGGGGGCGGTGGAAGGCCCATCGAGACTCTCCTCCTCCGGGGTCTGGTCGAGTGGCCACTTTACCACCTGGGAGGATCCTGGTGCCTCGATGTCTGGGCTTCGCTGGGGCCGGGCCCGGGATGGCTGCGGCCACGTGGTCGGGGCGTGAGGGTCCCAAGATGGAGTCGGGCCGGAAAGGGTGGCCTGGTCAGGGTGCCAGGCTGGCAGCGTTGGCGAGCAGGTCCTGCCGGGGTACCAGGGAGGGGGAGCGCTGTAGGTGGCCCGGGAGGCTGCTCGCGCCGATGGTTCGTGAATGTGCGTGTCAGGGGGGTCGATAGTAGGTAAATGGAGGGCCGCTGTCGTCCCGGGCCCTCCATGCGGACGGGGTCGGACCACGCCACGAGGCCGTGTCCAACACACGTCCCCTCCAGCTGAAGGTGGGGAGAGTCACCCATCTTCCTGGGGGCTCTCTTCGTCGAGGCGGAAAAACCGGGACAGGCCATCAGCGTTGGCGTGGTCACTGCCAGGGCGATGCTCCACAGTGAAATCCATACCTTGGAGGGAGATGGACAATCGCAGCAGTTTGGGATTTTCGCCACGCATGTGCATCAGCCACCTTAGGGGCCCGTGGTCAGTCTGCACCCGGAAGTGGGTGCCGAAGAGGTAGGGCCTGAGTTTCTTGAGGGCCCACACGACAGCGAAGGCTTCTCTCTCGATGGTGCTCCATCGCTGTTCTCGGGCCAGCAGCCGCCGGCTGATGAAGGCCACAGGATGGTCAGTTCCCGCGGAGTCCATTTGCGATAGGACCGCCCCGATGCCGTGTTCCGAGGCATCGGTCTGGACCACAAACTCTCGGCTGTAGTCGGGGGCCTGGAGCACAGGGGCGGTACACATGGCTGCTTTCAAGGTCTCGAAGGCCACCTGACACGCGGGTGTCCACTGCACTTTTTGGGGCCGGTTCTTCGAGGTCAGTCCTGTGAGGGGGCCCACAATGCTCCCATAGTTCTTGATGAAATGCCGATAGTACCCCGTGAGCCCCAGGAAGGCTCGGACGGCGGTTTGGTTGACCGGGGGTTCCCAGGCTAGGATAGCGTCAATCTTGGGTTGGAGGGGAGCCACTTGGCCGCTCCCCACTTGGTGTCCCAGATAGGTCACGGACCCTTGGCCTATCTGGCACTTGCTGGCCTTCACAGTTAGCCCGGCCCGGCGGAGGGCAGTCAGGACTTCCCAGAGGTGTTTCAGGTGCTCAGCCCAGTGGAGGCTGTAGACCGCAATGTCGTCTAGGTAGGCGGCACTGAACTCTTCCAGCCCCGCCAGTACCTTGTTTACTAGTCTCTGGAAGGTGGCCGGGGCGTTTTTCATGCCGCAGGGCATCACCTTGAATTGGAAGTGGCCGTCGGGTGTGGAGAAGGCGGAGCGCTCCTGGGCGCCAGGGGTGAGGCCGATCTGCCAATACCCGGCGGTGAGGTCGAAGGTACTGAGGTACTTGGCGGCCCCCAGGCGGTCGATCAGTTCATCGGCCCGGGGGATGGGATGTGCGTCGGTTCTCGTAACAGCATTCAGCCCCCGGTAGTCGACGTAAAACCGGAGCTCTGGCGGGGTGCCAGGTGCGGCGGCCTTGGGGACCAGGACCACGGGGCTGGCCCAGGGACTGTCGGAGGGTTCGACTACCCCCCAGGGCCAGCATCTTGGTGACCTCCGTCTGGATGCAGGCCCGAACTCGGTCGGGGACCCGGTAGGCCCGGTGTCGTACTGGCTGACTGTCCCCGGTGTCGACATCGTGGACACACCATTGGGTAACCCCGGGGGTGAGGGTGTGGTCCCACAAGCTTGGAAACAGGCGATGGTGATCCCCTTGCTTAAAAAGCCTGGCCTTGATCCGAAGGCCCCAGTTAATTATAGGCCCATCTCTCTGTTGCCGGCTCTCACGAAGATTTTGGAGAAACACGTACAAGGTGTGTTGTCCAATTTTCTTGAAACTAACGAGATCCTGCATGCCACCCAATCGGGCTTTCGTCCCCATCTTAGCACAGAGACTGCGCTCCTCGAGGTCTCAGAAACCATTAAAGGGGTTCTGGACTCGGGGGGCAAAGTCATGCTGGTGATGTTAGATCTGTCGGCGGCGTTCGACACCGTTCCCCATGATGGTCTTCTCGCCAGACTCTTCGAGATAGGCCTTCGGGGGACGGTGTTCGATTGGTTTTCTTCCTTTCTAGCCGGCCGCCGGCAAACGATCTGGGCGCCGCCGGATTCCGCCGTGATGCCGCCTCTGGGAGTCGGGGTCCCACAGGGCTCTATTTTGAGCCCGACCCTCTTTAACATCATTATGACCCCTCTGGCGGCGCTGGTGGAGTCGTTGGGCGCCCGGATCGTATCCTACGCGGATGACACCCAGCTCCTCTTCTCTTGTACGAGAGGAGGTGACTTTGATGGGGAGAGTATTCGGGATTGCCTTGGGGCTGTTTTTCACTGGTTCCATCTGAACAGCCTCAAGTGCAATTCCGATAAGTCCGAGGTGCTTTTCTTTGGGTGTGATACAGAGCCAGACTGGCAGGCCTGGTGGCCACCGAATATGTTCCCCCCGTCTTGTTCCTCTCAGGTTGCCAAGAATCTGGGGGTCAAGATGGATAATAGGCTAACCTTGAAATCCCAGATCTTGGGGGTGTCGGGCACTTGCTTCGGCATCCTTAGGATGCTGCGGAGGTTTCTGCCCCTGCTTTCCGAGGAGCATAGGAGATTGACAGTCCAGGCTCTGATTGGGTCCAGGTTGGATTATTCCAACATTCTTTACCTGGGCCTACCAGAGTACTTGCTGCAGCGGCTTCAAGTGGTGCAGAATGCCGCTGCTAGGGCAATCTATGGTTTGAACAGGCGTTCCAGTGCGTCGGGCTTGCTAGAAACTCTGCACTGGCTCCCCATCCGCAAGCGGATTGCCTTTAAGGCTCTAACTTTGGCCTATAAAGCTCTTCACAAGGGGGGAGCCAAGTACCTCCAAAAGAGACTGGTCTTTTATCAACCGACCAGGTCTCTGAGGTCGGAATCCCTGTACTTGGCAGTTGTTCCTCGTGTAAAGAAAGCGCGCCTTGGAGGCCGCTCTTTCGGATGGCTGGCGCCACGGCTGTGGAATTCTTTGCCGCTTGCTCTGCGGGGAGCCACTAGCTTGTTGGCCTTTAGAAAAGGCCTTAAAACTTGGCTGTTTACTCAGTAGCCTGTTTATTGTGAGTTTTTGTCTGGCATCTTTGTTTTCTTTCTTTTTATCTGGTGTTATGTTATTATGTTGCAGCGTTTCCTTTCTCCAATAAAGCGCCGGGACACTCTTTTTGAGTAGCCGAGCGCTATATAAATAAATAAATAACATAACATAACATAACAGGGAGAACAGATCTGTGAATTGTCCCAACAGTACTTGACAGTCTCGGCGCTGTGCGGGGGTCAGGTCGGGGGAGAGAGAGATCCCTTCGACGGAGCCGTCCTTCTCAGTGCACTTTAGGAGGTCGGGCAAGGGCTCGGAGTCGTCTTCGGTCCCATCGTCGGTAGCGAGTAGCAGGCTCAGTTCGGTGCGGGCAAAATGAGGTTTGAGCCGGTTGGCGTGCAGAACCCGGAGGGGGTTCCGGGGAGACTCCATATCCACGAGGTAGGTGACGGGGCTCTTGCGCTCGATCACTTTGAAGGGCCCCGACCATTTGTCCTGGAGGGCACAGGGTTCGACCGGGGACATGACCCAGACCTGCTGGCCCGGCTCGAACTCGATGGAGGAGGAGTGCTGGTCGTACCAGCGTTTCATGTCCTCCTGACTGGCCTCCAGGTTGGCCTCTGCAAGGGCCCGGAACTTCCGAGTCTGGTTTCGGAGGGTCAGGAGGTATCGGTAGACATCCGGTGGTGCGCCTTGGACGGTAGTTTCCCCGCCCTCTCTGACCAGGCTGAGCGGACCTCGGACAGGGTGTCCGTACAAGAGTTCAAAGGGGCTGAACCCCAGGGATTTCTGTGGTACCTCCCGATAGGCAAACAGGAGGCAGGGCAGTAGGACATCCCATCTGCGTCGTAGTGGCTCCTCTAGACCCTGTATCATTCCCTTGAGTGTCCGGTTGAACCGCTCCACAAGTCCATTCCCTTGGGGATGATACGGGGTGGTGAACTTGTATGTGACCCCGCACTGTTGCCACAGGGACCGCATATATTTAGATATAAAGTTCGTGCCCCGATCGCTCACGACCTCCCGGGGGAATCCTACTCGGGAGAAGATCCCCATCAAGGCTCGCCCCACCACGGGAGCGGTGATGGTTCTGAGGGGGATGGCCTCAGGATAGCGGGTGGCGTGGTCCACCAGGACAAGTACGAAGCGATGCCCTTGCGAGGTTGGAGGGTCCAGGGGCCCCACAATGTCTATTCCCACTCGCTCGAAGGGGGTGGTTACGACTGGAAAGGGTTGGAGCGGGGCCTTCACCTTCCCTCCGCTCTTTCCGCTGGCTTGGCATGTTGGGCAGGTGCGGCAGTGGTTATGTACATCCGTGCGCATTTTGGGCCAGTAGAAGTGGGTCACCAGGCGGCTGTAAGTTTTGTCCTGCCCCAGGTGCCCTGCGAGGGGCACTGTTGGACAGGCCACATGAAGGGCCGCTCTCCCCCGGCCCAACCAGGCCCGAGCCCAGCCACGCAAGTACCACACACCACCATTGCACGTCCACCGTCCCCGCAGGGACCCCTACACTCGAACCTGTTGACAGCGGAGGCCGACCCACTACCGGCCTGCGCGCCCATCCTGGGCGCCATCTTGGACACTCCACCACGAGGCCGCCTGGCCCCCGATCGACCTCAACCCTGGGCCTGGCCAGGCCTCAGACATTCCGGCACCAACATCCACCCAGGAGGTGAGCGGGCTACTTGGTCAGTCAATGGGAGCAAGAGGTGTCGATGGCTCTCCCCCGCCAAGTGCCGCTCGCCCATCGCCTCCCCGGGCGCTGGCTCCACCCCCCTGCTGGGTGTCTGGACGCCCTCATCCCGGACCTCCCGACCTCCAAGTGCGAGGGTCCGGACATCAAAGCACACCAGCCCTATAACTGGGGCAGCTCCAGAGCAGGACGGCAGTTGTATCTTGGAGTCGAGAGATGCAAAGAAGAACTCATCCTTGACGGACTACTGGCGCTGCCGTAGCTCTGTCTTGTGCACCCTCGTCTTGCCTGCTGGCGCTGCCGCGGCTTTGGGAACCACCCTATCCTTCATCGTCGTCGGGTCCTGCTGGCGTGGCCGCGGACCGTTTGTAACCACCACCTTCATCGGGACCTGCTGGCTCTGCCGCGGACCGTCGTCTTCCTTCATCCATCTCGGGACCTGCTGGCTCCGCCGCGGCCCGTTCATCTACACCACCGAGCTCGAGGATTGAGAGCTATTTCCATCTTTTTGGTAACAAGACTGTCCCGCTACCCTTTTCCCAAACAGAGACCAGAATAGAGGGGACCCCTGAGTCCAGACCTCCTTGTACCATTCTACCGTACTTGAAGAATTGCCTATAAAGTATCGTGAACTTTATCCTTGTGTGGTGTCCGTCTGTGGGGGGGAAGTTACTTGTCTGTACGATTCGCTGGAGACGGCTCTCCCCGGAGACCTCTCCCCTTATCCTCGGCCGACCCTCCCGGTCCGTCTAACATTGGTGGCCAGCGACGGGATCCGAATCACCGCATAAACCGTACAGAGAGTAGCTCACCCCACGGCGAATCACGATGTCAACTAAAGACAGCGGATCAACGGAGAAATTCCAGATGGAGAAATTGGACGAGTACAGCCATCGTGAACTTAAACAATTCTGTATCGAATTAGGTATCGCTACCACCGGACTAAGTACCAAAGATGACTTTAAGCAGGCCCTAGAATCTTGGGCAGAAACCGGGGCCGCCGGAACCCCCGATCAAAACATCGCGGCACAAACCACCATGGCCCCTGAAGAGCGAAGAACGGGTCTCTCGCCAGACGAGATCCAGGAACGAGAAAGAACCCGACTACACGAGCTGGAAATGGCCCGGCTCAAAATGGACGTTGAACTGAAGTTGGCCGAACAGAAAATCAACTTAGAGCACCTGCGTCTCCGAGAAGAAAGAGAGGAGAAACAGAGACAAAGGGAGCTTGAGGAAAAGAAACTGGCATATGAACATGAGCGGAAACTAGCTGAAATCGACCTACGCAAACAGAATAAAGAAGCAGGGGTGTCCGAGCAACCCCACACTCCAGGGGCGACAGAGAAAAAGGTACACATCCCCAAGGATGTCGTTCGAGAATACTTCCGAGAGGACGACATCCAGCAATGGTTTAAGGCCTATGAAATCGCTATGACTGCACACCGGATCGATAGAAGCGATTGGGGGGCTGGTCTGTGGGGAAGATTCCTCAATGAGGGCCGCGACGCCCTGCTGCAACTCCCGGAACACCAGATGACCTCCTATGACCATATGAAAGCGGCACTCCTCACCCGCTATGGCCTCACACCCGAGATGTACCGTCAGAGGTTCCGAGACTGCACCCGCATCCCGGGTACAACTTGGGTGGACTATGTCAATTACTTTAGCCGAGCCTTCGAGGGCTGGATCAAAGGAAGCAAGGTCACAACCTACGAACAACTGTTCAATCTTATGGTATGGGAGCATCTGTCGAACAATTGCTTCATTGAACTTCGCCAGCACCTCCTCGACAGCAAGTTAACGGATCCCCGGCAGCTCGCAGCCGAAGCTGACCGGTGGGAGATCACCAGAGTGGGTCGAAATGGGTCCTACGAACAGAACCGGAACAACAATGGTCAGCACCGTCCCCGAGGAGGAGGAGGCCAAGGACGCGGAAGAAGCAACGCTCCGGCCACCCCCACTACCAGCACCACCCCCCCGGCCAACCGGGGCAGCACCCCAGCGCGACCGGGATATCGAGCCAATGTTACCTGCCATCGATGCCAACGAGTCGGACACTATGCAAACGACCCAAACTGCCCCCAGTACCAGAGCCCAAGACCCCGCCAAGTAGCCGCTGCTGCTCTGGGGGAGGAACAGATCTCAGAGGAACAAGAAGAATATGAACAGGAACACCAAGAGTGGGAGCCAGCCGCCATGGCTCTAGCCTGCCTAGGGGGGAGAGACATGGTCCCGCGGGTCCCCCTACCCGCTAATACCCAGAAGTACAGCCAATGGGTGAGCATCAATGGACGCCGGGCTGAAGCCCTTCGTGACACGGGGGCCAGTGTAACAGCCGTCCGCTGTCACCTGGTGACCCCCGAACAGTACTTACCAAACATTCTCTGCCCTGTACGTTCAGCCGATAACTCAGAAAGTCTGTGTCGGATGGCCTGCGTCCCCTTCGAATGGGGAGGGGTCTCCGGCATGTTGAAGGTGACGGTCCGAGATGATGCCCCCGTAGACTGCCTCCTGGGTAATGACCTGGAAAGCTCTCCATGGGCAGCCGTCGAACGAAAAGAGCACCTGGGGATGTTGGGCGTCCCGGACTGGGCGTGCGTCACCACCCGGTCCATGACCGCCCGTGCCAACCCCCGCCCAGAGGAACCCGAATGGCCGGCGCCACCGCCTCCGGTCGCCCCCGCCGAAATCACCGACCGTGACGTCCCCCCCGAACCAGCTCAACCTCCAGACCTCGCTAACCCCGACCAGTGGCTTCAAGAGGGGGGGCCCACGCAAGAACAATTTCGCCAAGAACAAAAGACCTGTCCCTCCCTCGAGGGACTCCGCCAGCAAGCGCTAGCCCAAAGCGCAGGGGATACCTCCGGAACTCACTGGGTCTACTGGGACAATGATCTGCTGTACAGTGAGCAAAGAATCGCGGAGCTGGGGGCCAGCCGAGTCCTAGTGGTACCCCTCCGATTTAGAGACTTTCTGCTAAACCTGGCCCACGATGTCCCCCTGGCAGGACACCTGGGTCAAGACAAAACCTATAGCCGCCTGGTGACCCACTTTTTCTGGCCCAAAATGAGGGACAATGTACACCAGCATTGCCGATCTTGCCCCACGTGCCAAGCCAGTGGAAAGAGCGGCCGCAAACTGAAAGCCCCCCTGCAACCTTTTCCCGTGGTCACCACCCCGTTCGAGAGGGTCGGAATCGATATCGTAGGGCCCCTGGACCCGCGCACAAAACAAGGCCATCGATTCATCCTGGTGCTAGTGGACCACGCCACCCGCTACCCGGAGGCTGTTCCCCTGCGAACTGTGACAGCCCCGGTAGTCGGCCGGGCTCTGATGGGGATCTTCTCCCGGGTGGGCTTCCCCCGGGAGGTCGTCAGTGATAGAGGCACGAACTTTATTTCGAAATATATGAAATCTCTCTGGCAACAGTGCGGGGTTACCTACCGGTTCACGACCCCCTATCACCCTCAAGGAAACGGACTCGTTGAGCGGTTCAACCGCACGCTCAAAGGGATGATCGGGGGGTTGGAAGAGCCCCTCCGTCGCCAGTGGGATGTGCTGCTGCCGTGCCTCCTCTTCGCCTATCGAGAGGTTCCCCAGAAGTCCCTGGGCTTCAGCCCATTTGAACTGCTATATGGACACCCCGTGCGGGGGCCGCTCAGCCTAGTCAAGGAAGGCTGGGAGTTGCCCCCTCTAAAGAACCCACCAGATGTTTTCCGCTACCTCCTAACACTCCGCAACCAGACCCGGCGATTCCGAGAACTAGCAAAAGCCAACCTAGAGGCCAGTCAAGAAGACATGAAAAGGTGGTATGACCGGAATGCCTCCTCCATCGAATTTGAACCTGGGCAACAGGTATGGGTGATGTCCCCCACCGAACCCTGCGCCCTACAAGACAAGTGGACAGGGCCCTTCAAAGTGGTCGAGCGCAAGGGTCCGGCTACCTATCTCATCGACTTGGAATCTTCCCGGAACCCCCTCCGGGTCCTCCACGCTAACAGACTGAAACCGCACTTTGTACGGACAGAACTCAGCCTCCTGATGGCCACAGACAATGGGGCTGAAGAGGACTCCGAGCCCCTCCCCGACCTCCTACGGACTCGGGAGAAAGACGGCTCCGTAGATGGGGTCCGACTCTCAGAGGCCCTCACCCGGGAGCAACGCCAGGAGTGCCGAGTCCTCCTGTCACAATTCGCCAGCCTGTTCTCCCTCACCCCAGGTGTCACTTCCTGGTGTACGCACGATGTGGACACGGGGGACAGCCCCCCTATCCGCCACCGGGCCTACCGCGTGCCAGATCGGGTACGGGCCTGCATCCAGGAAGAAGTAGCCAAAATGCTCACGCTCGGGGTCATCGAGCCCTCAGACAGCCCCTGGGCCAGCCCTGTAGTACTGGTCCCCAAAGCAGCTGCCCCCGGCACCACACCAGAACTCCGGTTCTGCGTCGACTACCGGGGCTTGAATGCGGTCACCAGGACAGACGCACATCCCATCCCCCGGGCAGATGAACTAATCGACCGCATGGGAGTTGCCCGCTACCTCAGTATCTTCGACCTGACGGCGGGCTACTGGCAAATCGGCCTCACACCCCGGGCACAAGAACGTTCTGCCTTTTCCACTCCCGATGGCCATTACCATTTCACAGTCATGCCCTTCGGCATGAAGAATGCCCCAGCAACATTCCAACGGCTCGTCAATCAGGTCCTGGCGGGGCTCGAAGGATTCAGCGCCGCCTACCTAGACGACATCGCTGTCTACAGCAACCATTGGTCCGAGCACCTCCACCACCTCCGAGCAGTGCTGCAAGCCCTTCAGCGAGCTGGCCTCACGATCAAGGCCAGCAAGTGTCAAATTGGGCAAGGGTCTGTAACCTACCTCGGGCACCAGGTGGGAAGCGGCCTGGTGGCCCCTCTGCAGCTAAAAATTGCCGCCATCCAGTCCTGGCAGCCCCCCATCACCCAGACCGAGGTACGAGCCTTCCTCGGCCTCACGGGCTATTACCGAAGGTTCGTGAAAGACTATGGTACTATCGTGAGGCCCCTCACAGAACTCACGTCAAAAAATCAGCCCCAGAAAGTCAACTGGGCCCCAGAGTGTCAAGCTGCATTTGAACAATTGAAAGCCGCCATGTGCTCCGCTCCTGTGCTCCAGGCCCCCGACTACAGCCGGGAGTTCATCGTCCAGACGGATGCCTCCGACCATGGCATTGGGGCAGTCCTGTCTCAAGTGAACACCGAAGGCCGTGATCAACCGGTGGCCTTCATCAGCCGGCGACTCCTACCACGGGAACAACGCTGGAGCACCATAGAGAGGGAGGCCTTCGCGGTGGTATGGGCCCTCAAGAAGCTCCGGCCCTACCTTTTTGGCACACCCTTTCGGGTACAGACCGACCACCGACCCCTGCAGTGGCTGATGCAGATGCGGGGGGAAAACCCGAAGCTACTACGCTGGTCCATCTCCCTACAAGGGATGGACTTCACAGTTGAACACCGGCCTGGGCCAGATCACGCCAACGCAGATGGCCTGTCCCGGTTCTTCCGCCTCGACGAGAAGAGTCCCCAAGAGGATGGGTAACTCTCCCCGCCTTCAGCTGGGGGGGACGCATGTTGGACAGGCCACATGAAGGGCCGCTCTCCCCCGGCCCAACCAGGCCCGAGCCCAGCCACGCAAGTACCACACACCACCATTGCACGTCCACCGTCCCCGCAGGGACCCCTACACTCGAACCTGTTGACAGCGGAGGCCGACCCACTACCGGCCTGCGCGCCCATCCTGGGCGCCATCTTGGACACTCCACCACGAGGCCGCCTGGCCCCCGATCGACCTCAACCCTGGGCCTGGCCAGGCCTCAGACATTCCGGCACCAACATCCACCCAGGAGGTGAGCGGGCTACTTGGTCAGTCAATGGGAGCAAGAGGTGTCGATGGCTCTCCCCCGCCAAGTGCCGCTCGCCCATCGCCTCCCCGGGCGCTGGCTCCACCCCCCTGCTGGGTGTCTGGACGCCCTCATCCCGGACCTCCCGACCTCCAAGTGCGAGGGTCCAGACATCAAAGCACACCAGCCCTATAACTGGGGCAGCTCCAGAGCAGGACGGCAGTTGTATCTTGGAGTCGAGAGACGCAAAGAAGAACTCATCCTTGACGGACTACTGGCGCTGCCGTAGCTCTGTCTTGTGCACCCTCGTCTTGCCTGCTGGCGCTGCCGCGGCTTTGGGAACCACCCTATCCTTCATCGTCGTCGGGTCCTGCTGGCGTGGCCGCGGACCGTTTGTAACCACCACCTTCATCGGGACCTGCTGGCTCTGCCGCGGACCGTCGTCTTCCTTCATCCATCTCGGGACCTGCTGGCTCCGCCGCGGCCCGTTCATCTACACCACCGAGCTCGAGGATTGAGAGCTATTTCCATCTTTTTGGTAACAAGACTGTCCCGCTACCCTTTTCCCAAACAGAGACCAGAATAGAGGGGACCCCTGAGTCCAGACCTCCTTGTACCATTCTACCGTACTTGAAGAATTGCCTATAAAGTATCGTGAACTTTATCCTTGTGTGGTGTCCGTCTGTGGGGGGGAAGTTACTTGTCTGTACGATTCGCTGGAGACGGCTCTCCCCGGAGACCTCTCCCCTTATCCTCGGCCGACCCTCCCGGTCCGTCTAACAGGCACATCGTGCGCCAGGTTCAAAAGGAAGTCTTTGAATCGCAGGGGAACCACTAGCACTCGGCTGGCCCCCAGCTCGGCAATTTTCTGTTCACTATATAGGAGGTCGTGGTCCCAGTAGACCCAGTGGGACCCTGAGGTATCCCCGGTAGCTTGGGCAGCGGCTTGTTGGCGGGTCCCCTCGAGGGAAGGGCAGGTCTTCTGTTCCTGCCGAAACTGTTCTCGGGTGGGACCACCCTCTTGGCGCCATTGGGCTAGTTCGGGGATGTCGCTGAGCTCGTGGTGGTCTCCGGGCTCCGAGGGCCTGGTCTCGGAGTCGCATTCTTTGGGGATGGCAGAGGGTGGTGGCTCGGGCCACTCCGGCTCCTCGGTCGGGGCGGCCGGGGCTCGGGCTGCCATAGATCGGGTCGTCGCACAGACCCACTCTGGTAATCCCATCATTCCTAGGTGCTCTCTCCGCTCGACTTGGGCCCAGGGAGAGCTCTCGAGGTCGTTCCCAAGGAGGCAGTCCACGGGGGCGTCGTCCCGGACGGTCACCTTGAGGGTGCCCGACACTCCCCCCCCCATTCGAAGGGAATTCTGGCCATCTGGCATAGAGTTTCTGAGTTGTCGGCGGCCCTCACGGGGCAGCGTACGTTCGGGATGATCTGTTCGGGGGTCACCAAGTGGCAGCGGACGGCCGTCACACTGGCTCCCATGTCCCGGAGGGCTTCGGTCCGTCGTCCATTGATGTGGACCCACTGACGGTATTTTCGAGTGTTGCTTGGTAGCGGGGCCTGGGGTACCAGGTCTCTATTGCCCAGGCAGGCTAGGGCCATGGCGGCCGGTTCATACTCCATTTGATCTTCCTCGTAGACCTCTACGTCTTCTTCCCTCTCTTCTCCCAGAGCTGCAGCAGCGAACTGGCGGGTCGGAGGCCCGGTGGTCCCGGAACGCTGGTTCATGGGGCAGAGGGGGTCACTGGCATAGTGACCGGTCCGCTGGCATCTGTGGCAAGTAATGTTCGGGTGGGGCCCCGGCCGTGCTGGGGGGTCCCTCTTCAGGGACGGCGAAGTGTTACTCGGGGGGTTCCCTGGAGGGGGACCCCGGCCCGAGGCTGGCGGGAAGCTTCGGCTTGGGTTCTGTCCTCCGCCTCCCCGCTGGCGGGGGTGGCCCCGACCGCCCTGACCGGTTTCTCCTATCGGTGTTCGGGGAACCCGGGTGCTCACCCACCGATCTGCCTCGACGGCGAGTTTCCGGGGCTCGGTTAGCTTGCTGTCGAGTAGATGCTGTCGGAGCTCGACAAAGCAGTTGTTGGAGAGGTGCTCCCAAACGATGAGGTCGAACAGCTGCTTGTAGGTGGACACTCTGCTGCCCTTTATCCATCCTTCCAGGGCCCTGCTATAAAAGTTCACGTACTCGACCCACGTGGTACCGGGGATTTTCTTGCAGTCTCTGAATCTCTGCCGGTACATCTCGGGGGTGAGGCCATACCGGACAAGCAGGGCGTCCTTCATATGGTCATAGGAGGACATTACGTCGTCGGCCAGCTCCAGCAGGGTGTCTCTTCCTTCGCTGACGAATCTCCCCCATAAGCCGTGTTGGACAGGCCACATGAAGGGCCGCTCTCCCCCGGCCCAACCAGGCCCGAACCAGCCACGCAAGTACCACACACCACCATTGCACGTCCACCGTCCCCGCAGGGACCCCTACACTCGAACCTGTTGACCGCGTAGGCCGACCCACTACCGGCCTGCGCACCCCTCCTGGGCGCCATCTTGGACACTCCACCACGAGGCCGCCTGGCCCCCGATCGACCTCAACCCTGGGCCTGGCCAGGCCTCAGACATTCCGGCACCAACATCCACCCAGGAGGTGAGCGGGCTACTTGGTCAGTCAATGGGAGCAGGAGGTGTCGATGGCTCTCCCCCGCCAAGTGCCGCTCGCCCATCGCCTCCCCGGGCGCTGGCTCCACCCCCCTGCTGGGTGTCTGAACCCCCTCATCCCGGACCTCCCGACCTCCAAGTGCGAGGGTCCGGACATCAAAGCACACCAGCCCTATAACTGGGGCAGCTCCAGAGCAGGACGGCAGTTGTATCTTGGAGTCGAGAGACGCAAAGAAGAACTCATCCTTGACGGACTACTGGCGCTGCCGTAGCTCTGTCTTGTGCACCCTCGTCTTGCCTGCTGGCGCTGCCGCGGCTTTGGGAACCACCCTATCCTTCATCATCGTCGGGACCTGCTGGCGTGGCCGCGGACCGTTTGTAACCACCACCTTCATCGGGACCTGCTGGCTCTGCCGCGGACCGTCGTCTTCCTTCATCCATCTCGGGACCTGCTGGCTCCGCCGCGGCCCGTTCATCTACACCACCGAGCTCGAGGATTGAGAGCTATTTTCCATCTTTTTAGTAACAAGACTGTCCCGCTACCCTTTTCCCAAACAGAGACCAGAATAGAGGGGACCCCTGAGTCCAGACCTCCTTGTACCATTCTACCGTACTTGAAGAATTGTCTATAAAGTATCGTTGAACTTTATCGTTGTGTGGTGTCCGTCTGTGGGGGGGAAGTTACTTGTCTGTACGATTCACTGGAGACGGCTCTCCCCGGAGACCTCTCCCCGTATCCTCGGCCGACCCTCCCGGTCCGTCTAACAAGCCGGCACCCCAGTCTGATTGCGGAATGCGGTGCGCGGTCATGGCAACTTCGTACGCCTTGAACCATTGCTGGATATCGTCATTCTTGTAGTACTCCTTGACGATATCCTTCGGGATGTGGACCTTTGGGTCGGCAGGAGGTGAGGGGTTCCGGGCTACCGTGGCGCCAGCTTCTTCGAGTTTGGCTTTGATTTCGAGTTCTTTCAGGCCACGCTCGTGTTCGTATGCAAGTTTTTTCTTCCAATTCTCTTTGCCGCCGCCTCTCTTCCAGATCTCCCTCTAATCGCCGTTGTTCAAGGGCCATTTTTTTTTCTGCTAATTGGAGTTCTCCGTCCAGCCGGAGTCGGGCGAGCTCTAGTTCATGGAGCCGACTCCTCTCTCGCTCCCGGGCATCTTCGTGGGAGAGGCCCGGGTCCCTGTTGGCGGTTCTTTCCTCTATGGGGGTTATGACGGTACTCACGGGTACCTCTCGGACAATGTCATCGTTCGTTTGGGGTGGGGTCTCTCTGGACTCCACCCAGGTTTGCAGCGCTTCTTTGAAATCGTCCTTTGTACTTAGTCCAGTGGTAGCGATACCCAAGTCTTTGCAAAATTGTTTAAGTTCTTTATGGGTATACTCCTCTAACAGGTCTTTCTGGAATTCTGCGGTCGTTCCGGCTTCCTTAGTAGTCATCGTGGCTGTGGGTCTCTGTCAGTAGTGACGTGTTACTCGCTATACGATTTGCGTGGGCTCGGATCCCGTCGCTTGCCACCAATGTTGGAAAGGCGACCCCAGGGGAGACAGAAGGTGTCTGACTGTCCGCCCCGAGGCCCACCTCTCTGTATGGAATAGGCCGAGCGCCGTAGGGAGGTTACTTGGCGAGGCTCCTCTCCTACAATCGTAACAGCAGAGCAATCACACTACTTACAGATAGACACGACACAGGAAAGATGTTCACAAGAATCTTTATATAAGTACTCAAAGCCAGTTCTTGGCAGGGTAGCAGCAAGGATCGAGGGATCCGTAATGTCGTGGTCTCGGGGGAAAGGGGGTAGCGGGACAGTCTTGGCACCCACTGGTGCGTGGATAGTTCAAGGGTTCAGGCCGCGACAGCGTCAGCAGGGCCTCGAAGGTGGTTCAGTTGGTACAGGCCGCGACAGCGTCAGCAGGGCCTCGAGGATAGTTCAGCTTGGACAGGCCGCGACAGCGTCAGCAGGGCCTCGAAGATAGTTCAGCTTGGACAGGCCGCGACAGCGTCAGCAGGGCCTCGAAGGTAGTTTAGCTTGGACAGGCCGCGACAGCGTCAGCAGGGCCTCAAAGATAGTTCAGCTTGGACAGGCCGCGACAGCGTCAGCAGGGCCTCGAAGTTAGTTCAGCTTGGACAGGCCGCGACAGCGTCAGCAGGGCCTCGAAGATAGTTCAGCTTGGACAGGCCGCGACAGCGTCAGCAGGGCCTCGAAGATAGTTCAGCTTGGACAGGCCGCGACAGCGTCAGCAGGGCCTCGGAGATAGTTCCAGGTGCAGGAGTTAGGATCAGGATCAGCCGCGACGAGGTCAGCAGGGCTTCGACTCCAGATACAACTGCCGTCTGGATCCGGGGCTCGCCCAGATATAGGACTGGAGGGCTTTGATGTCCGGACCCTCGCGCCTGGGGGTCGGAGGGGCCGGGATGAAGGTGTCCAGACACCCAGCAGGGGGGCGGAGCCCGCGCCCAGGGAGTCTGGAGAGCGATCGATACCAGGCGTCCGGGGGCGGTGGAAGGCCCATCGAGACTCTCCTCCTCCGGGGTCTGGTCGAGTGGCCACTTTACCACCTGGGAGGATCCTGGTGCCTCGATGTCTGGGCTTCGCTGGGGCCGGGCCTGGGATGGCTGCGGCCACGTGGTCTGGGCGTGAGGGTCCCAAGATGGAGTCGGGCCGGAAAGGGTGGCCTGGTCAGGGTGCCAGGCTGGCAGCGTTGGCGAGCAGGTCCTGCCGGGGTACCAGGGAGGGGGAGCACTGTAGGTGGCCCGGGAGGCTGCTCGCGCCGATGGTTCGTGAATGTGCGTGTCAGGGGGGGTCGATAGTAGGTAAATGGAGGGCCGCTGTCGTCCCGGGCCCTCCATGCGGACGGGGTCGGACCACGCCACGAGGCCGTGTCCAACAGTCACTCCTGCGGTATAGCGCTTCTCATGGTCAATCCGTCACTCTGGCATTCATTCTGCTCTGTGTCAAGTTCTGTACAGTTTCGATTCTCGTCAGGGGGGGCCGGGTCACGTGATCTGCAGCAGGTTCTTGAAGACAGGGTTCCGCCAGACCCTCCGGTCCTTTCACGCCCCTGTCAGGAGAGAGAGAAAGGGGGAGCCCTCAGAAGAAGAAGGGGAGAAACACGCAGAGCAGCCCTGTGAGTTGAACTTTATTTTTGAAAGATGTTTTCTTGGTTTTGCTGACAGTTGATAATCACCACCGGGCCTTGAAACAGACACACAACGGGGCCAGTTTACAGGCAAATCACACTCATCCATGTTTTAACATTAAATGCAAATGCTTAGAGGTAATCGATATCTGCCATTGAGTTCCTGCTTCTGTTTCACATGTTCCATGAATGTGGCCCTCGGCTCTCGCCTTATAGCTATAAAGAGGCTCAGGTCCACGTCCATTCCTGGCACTCAGAAGGCGCCACTGGGATCCCAAACATTATAAGGGGGAAGAGGCTTGGATAGGACAATCAGGAATTGAGTGAATGCATTACACAACTGCAAAATGATTCCATAATTGTGGAAAAGTCCTTCTGGAAACAGCTGCTGGTGCAATTCATGCGTCACGTCCAATGTTTCAGTCCCCGGTTTTGGTTCGGGAGCAGCTGTAACTCGATGGAGGTGTTCATGATTGAAACCACATGTTTAATATCAATAAAACGTCGATATTACTAGACGCATTACTTAATAAGCATTGGCAAAGTCAATAGGTCTCGCTTTGTGACCTATTTACTTTGCCAATGTATTCTAAACACGCTGCAAAGAATCTCTGATCCTGTGCAAGGTGGATAAAGGTAAACAAGCATTTGTAATGCTATAGGTGGAAACTTTCACCTATTGGTATTGTAAATGACAATGCTTTGTATGTATGTGCACTTTGTACTCAGTCATTGTTTGAAGAATTTCAAAACACATAAATAAGAGGCATTGTCATTTACAATGCTAATAGCTCAAAATCTCACAAATGCGAGACCTATTCCATTGCAAATGCTTGTTTGTAAGTAAGACTGCACTCCATGGGGGCGTGGCCTAGACATCCATCATGGTGGATGCAGCCTAGTGAAGCTCCGACCGCCCAAGCCATGATCTGCAATAATCCGCCGATATCCCTCTCCTGAGTGAGCCAAATCCACTGCTCCTGCACTCGGGGCAGAGAGGCGTCCGTTCCTGGCGCCGTGGCTGATCTGACACCGAAAGTGGACACTACAGGTGACAGAGGAGTCATGGCCTAGTGCCCGGTCCAGCGCTGTAGGACGAGATTGTGCTGTCTCGGGCGCCCGGCGTGGTGAGTGCGGCCCAAGATGAAGCCGGAGTGCAGCCTAACCCTGGGCGTAGTACTACGCTACTCTCGCGTAGCGTGCGTAGTATGCTCTACTACGTGAATTGCACATAGCACAGTGCAAAAACAAGTAGCGGGCATTCTTTGCTTGCTCGCGGTCCTCAACATCAAGTTGGCGACTGCGAAGGAGCAAAATCAACATCCCGGAGAGACCATTTCCTCATTCGCAATCAGCAACATCAAGTTACCGATCGCGAGCGTGGAAAATACACCTCCCGGCGAGATTCTCAACGCGGGGAGGTCAGGTTTCTCATTGCGACTGGTCACGTATGCTCGCGGCCACTCGCTATGAGATACTACCAGTCCGCGTTGAGAAAGCTGCAGCTCGAGTACAAATATACTTGAGCGGCAGAAAACGACTGCTTGCACTGTGCAAGATGCCGTTTGCAATGATTGCTAAGTGCAGACAAGCATCTGGATCTGTGCAATTAGTGCAAACAGCATTTCCCTACCGCACTACGCAGTTCGCGTAGCTACACTTAGCGTGCGTAGTGCGAAGTGTACTTCGCGTAACTACCCATAGCGCTACTATGCAAACTAGCACTTCGCGTAACGCTACTACGCACACTACACCCAGGGTTAGTGCTGCCCACGTGGGACTTGCTGATGACTCGGGTGCCGGGGCTATCGCGGCTGAAGCCAGATCTGGGTCCTGGTCGCGGGTGCCTGGGAGATCCTGAAGGTCCTGCGGGGCTCGTGGAGGCCCTCATGTGTGTCATGCGGCGGTGCGTCAGG
Source organism: Lissotriton helveticus (assembly GCF_964261635.1). NCBI lineage: Eukaryota > Metazoa > Chordata > Amphibia > Caudata > Salamandridae > Lissotriton > Lissotriton helveticus. The sequence goes on from NC_136065.1 coordinate 45,079,891, forward strand.
CAGTTAGGGCCCCTGATGGCTGGGGCATAGCCATTGACCCCCACACAGAAGACTCACCCACATCAAAGGGCCTCAGACGCGAGAGGTAGTGCAGAGTCCTCAAGGTAGACCCTGTGCAGCTCAAAGGGGCCCTGTGGGCGCCCTGAGCCGTGGGTGTGCCCCGCGGGGCCGGGTGCCACCCCAGGGATTCCAATCTACCCAGGCATGCCGGAGCAGACGGTGACACTGACTGTGCCCGGGCCGACCCTGTTGACGCATCTTCGTGGCTGGCTGGGCCTGAGGGCCTTGAGAAGACACCTGCTTATGGTCGGGGCTGAGCCAGTAGGGGTGCTCGGGCCCGCCCGCTCCTACCATCCTGCTAGGGGGGCTCGTGGGGCTCAAGAGGACTAAGACACAGCAGTGGAGGCAGGCATTGGGGCCCACTGTCTGGGGCACGAGCCGCCTGTAAGACGACGTGGCAGCAGACTGATGACCTCTGGGCCTGTGCTGAGGGTGTCGCGGCCCGGCTGATGGTATAGCAGAGGTGGCCCTTCACATAAAGGGCCTGCTGAGGAGATTTGCCACTATTCCACTGGGCTGCCGGACAGGGCCAACTTCTCCCACTGAACACAAGGAATGCAGCAGGTAGGCCAGTGGTACGGAGCTTATACTTTTACCCCCCCCACCCCGAGGAACCGGGCCTACTGGGGATCTCCCCTGATATCGCGTGGCGGCCTTCCCTGGAGTGGATACTAAACCACCCCATCGAGGGCTGGTGGAGTGGGCCACCCACACTTGAAGGCTGTGGGCCCAGCTCCACAACATCCTGGAGGGACAACGGGGCACCTGGGTGGCAGGTCGACTAGCGGAGATACCTGCCTGAATCCTCAACTGAAGGAAATACAATCAGGAGCAGGGTAGACACTGTACTATGGCTCCCCCTCCCCACCTCTCCTTTTTCTTCATGGCCAAGGATAAACCAGCGGGCCCCACCTCCAAGCAAAGCACCCTGGACCCGTTTGCAACAGCCCCTGGTAGTGCAAGCAACACTGACACCAAGAGCCCTCTTTCCGACAACGCCGCTTTGCTGGCCGCGAGCACTCGGGTCCGCGATACCCTAGACACAAAGATCAGTGTTGTGGGTTTGGGGGCCTCCTTTCTGCGTCAAGATTATAGAAAGGCTGTGGATCGCATCTAGGACTGGGCGGTGTACTTCGCTCCATTCGCAGTGTTTGCAGAGTTTTCTGCACTCTGCACTCCGTGGAGCTCACGGAGTGCAGAAAACTCCGCTTCGTGATGTGCAGTGGAGTTTTTTTCCCCACTTGCGATCGCGAACGGTGAGTTTGCGATCCCAAACTGTAAGTTTACGAGCGCGAGCTTCAGCTCGGGTAGAATTTCTAGCCAAGCAGTAGGAATACCAGCACAAACTGCAGTTCACACTGCACTCCGCGTTTATATAGGTGGAAACCCATGCTTTCAACGGTGGAGGACACAGTTGCAACCCTGCAAAAAAAGGTGATGTCCCGCTTTGAAGATGCAGAGGGCCACTCCTTATGCAATAACCTGCACTTCAATGGCTTTCCGTAGAGGTGCAAGGGCTCCTCCATGGAACGCTTTCTCTCGCAGTGGTTGAGATCCCTCCTGCCTAAAGACTCCTTATCCTCCTGTTTCGTGGTGGAGAGAGCCCACAGGGCATTGACTAGGAAACCCCCTCCGGGGGAACGCCCCAGGCCAGTAATTGCCAAGCTGCTGAATTATGTAGACCCGGACACCATCCTTCAATATTCAAGAACCCACAGGGATAAACTGCTCTACGATTCACAGAACATAATGATCTTCCCACACTACACCCACCGGCTGCAGCAGCGCCAGTCATTAACAGCCTTCAAACGCAGACTTGGAGAACTCAATGTGCAGTATATGCTGTTGTACCCAGCCTGAATGAGAATAACATAGAATTCTAAATCTCTCTTCTTTGATACGCTGGAAGCAATCTTCACTTATGCCGGCGAGACAGTACATCTAAACTACACACCCCACCGCCTCTGGAGTCTAACTCCTCGCAGGGTACACATAGGAATCGTCCGAAGAGGGTCAACTCCAAAAGGCGGCACTGGTCGAGGTCTAACTGGCGCTCCCAGACACAGGGCAACAAGTCGTGAATGCAGTGGGACTGCTCCTGCCTCTTCTGCCCATGGCTTTGACTGAGGATATTTATCACCCCGAAGGCTATGGCTCACCTAGAGAGCAAATATGGCTTGGGGGCCTTGAGCCACTAACACCCCCATAACAATTATGTTTAAGTTTTGTCGGAAGTTTGGGTTCTATTGGCAGAGGTACCCTGGCAACCCCTGTTGGGGCCTCGGGCTCTCACCAACTGCAACAGATACTCCTTGTTGGTGGAGGTATTGGGGTGGGGGCTGGGTGGCGGGGATGTTTAGATTCCCTGGACTAGAGTTATTTTAGTTCACACATAGGCACAGGGAACCCAGTATATTTTCACCCGCTCATCCTAGCTGGGAACCTCCCTAGATGACAGATGACCGCACACACAAGTAATTCCCTGCCTGGGGGTCCGAACTTTATAATGTGGAACATTAGAGGGATGCTCAATAAAATAAAGAGAAGCACTGTCCTTCAGCAAGCCAATCGCTGGAAGCGGCTATACTCCTACTGAAAGAGACCCATCTACTACGCAATAAATCCCCATGTCTTGCGTGGTTTGGTTATGACACAGTAGATCACTCAGCGTTCACATGCTGCTGTCGCGGAACGGCCATTCTGGTGCACCGCAGTATCCCCTTCACTCTGTCCAAACTCTGGTCAGATCCAGGGGAACAATACACTATAGCGACAGGTACATTATACCGCAAAACAATAACCATAGGCAGCGTTTACGCCCCCTCCCCCCCTTTAGGACACACTTTCATTGACAAAATCACACCACTGTGGGGAGAACTCCTGGCTGGCCTAATAACACTGGGCGTCAACTGCATTGAAGCCATGTCAACCTTGGACCGCCAACGTGAGTCAGGACATAGGCACCAATCGGGAGAATCCAAACTCCACCAGCTACCACCACACCTGGGTGAAATGCCCGCCACGTTCCTTTCAGCAGTACATTAGTCCCTATCCAGATTTGACTACTTCTTCTTACCATGCAGCCACATACATAGGGCCTCACATGTCTATCCTGCCCAGAGACCTCTCCGACTGTAAAGTCTGGATGGGCCCTATGCCCTCATGCTGGCAATCAGTCACACGCAGACACAGGACACACCGGAGGTATGGTGCAACTGGCCCAGAGCACGTGGATGTAGTAATGTCATTATCTTATTTGTATCTTCCCCTTAGCTACTCAGCCAAGATGGATGTAGTGTATGTGTGGAATGTGGAATGCCTGATGAGAGAGTGTGTAGAATGTTAGTGTGCCTGCCGGTTGGAGAGAATGACAGTTGGAGTGAGTGGGCTGAGTGGCTGAGATGCTGCTCCTGGTGGGATTCCCTTTGGACTTATTGTAACCTGCAACATCCTATGAATAAACCTTCTACATGGAAATATACCTCCTGGCTACCTCTGGTCATCTGTACATTATACCTACAACAGTGGGCTCGGCCTCTTTTATTGAAGCTGTGTCACCTGACCAGTGACATCAGTGGTGGGTGGGTGTTCAGTGTAGTTACAGGCTCAGCACTAGAATGCTGACTTATGCTGGGCATTACATCCCTCCCCAAATTGGTTTATAATTAAACCAAACAGAAAAAGTCCAAACACCTGTGGGGGAAAGAAAACCTAGAAATGTACCACTGGACTTGCGCTTTCAAAACGAGTCTCTTTGGCTGCTTGCAAGCCGCAGGCAGTATAGTTCTTGCATTCAGGACTAACAATTCTCTGTGGCACGGTTCGCAGTTGTTCGGCGGGTTCATTCTTTGTCTGTGCTGTCTGTCCGCTATTCTCAGCCCTGCCTTTGCTTCGCTCCGTTGGTGATGAGAGATAAATGGATGACACAGGTGTCAACAGTATTCTGGTTTTGTTCTCTCTTCTTGCTTCGTGATGTTTTCCGGGCAGGCTTTAGTGTTGACCCTTGGCAGGTGAATAGAGTAGGTGCACACATCCCTCTCACTAGGATGTCCCTCTCGCCGGTATTCCTCTCTCACCAGATGTCCGGGAGGACCTCTTTGCCAGGTTTCCACTGGACTGGTGTTTTCGGTCGTGTTGCTCCACCATGGCCTTCGGGCCTTGAGCAGGACGCTCCACGAGCCTCACCGTCGTGTCCTAGTTCCACCTGAAGGTTGAGTTGTAGACTCTTCTCATTGCTCGCGAGGCTTTCATCCCCTTGGGTCCTGCAGATGTGCATCTGTGGATCTGTCTCCCGTGCCGGACTTGCTGGCACCAGAGTCCCTTGAGACCTCTAATTCTGGGTTGACCCACGGGCTGGTGTGAGGTGGTCAGTTCCTCAGCTTCCGGAGGCCTGAGCAGTCTCGCCATCCAATCTTCCGCTAAACCCCAGAGGTAGATGTCGCCAACAGTCTAGCTTGCTCTCTTCTGCGATCGCCATGTGGATGCATGGCTCGTAGGTGGTTGCCTTTGGTCTGTGCTGCCGGTGTTCTTGCCAGGCTGGTCTTCCATTGCACTCAGGTGTTCCAGTGCCCGTCACCTTGCTTCTTTCCGCAGGGGTGGCTTCTTCTTTGCAGTGGCAGCATGCAATTCCGACTTCTCCCTTCTTCTTTTCTTCTTAGTGGCGGTGGCCACTCTGTTCTTTCTTCCTTCTTCTTGAAGTGGCTGCGTGCCACTCTGACTTCTCCTTTCTTCCTTTCCTCGGTGGCGGCGTGCCCCTCCGATCTTTCTTCTTCTCTTCTCGCGACGTGCCCTGGTCCCCTTTTCTTCATCTTCTCTGTCCAGGCTTCCCCATGCAGCGCGAGCACTCTGCACGTGTCTTCCTGGTCTTGTCCTAGTCCTAGGACACTGCCTTCTTGTCACTCACTTCCCAGGGTTAGCATCGCGACCTTCTTTTCTTCTTTCTGTCGCTTTCATTAAATATGGGGTGGAATTTCGTGGGTCCATGTCCTCGGACCGCGCCTTGTCTGAACTTCTTGGACCTCGTGCTGGTCCCCTCTGCCGATCACTGACAGGCAGGCTACTCGGTGCGACCCTCTGCCGATCACTGACAGGCAGGCTTCTCGTTGCGACCCTCGACTTCTTGGTGCCGCCATCTGGCTGGCCGGCTTCATGCTTGGTGACCAGGCTGAATGGTCATGTTGCTTCTGTGTTGGATCCTCACTGCTGCGGGTTGTCTGCGCAACCATTTTCTTTCCTTCGCAGTATCTTCCTTGTGACTTGCTGCTTTGGGCTAGTGCGGTCTGCACTGCTGCGCAGTTGCGTCATGTGCTTTCGCACGCCCTGGTGCGTTCTTGGGGTTTTCTTTGCGCTCCTTTGTGCTTCTGGCGTGCTCCTACGCCATTACCTTTTATCTCCCTCGGTGGTGTGATTGCTTGTATACTACTTCGGACGTGACTGCGGGCAGGTTGCTGACTTTCGTAGTCTTTTGCTGCAAACCTTCCTTGTGTTTTGTGGCGCGTTCCTCTCTTCTTGGGAGTAGCCACCTGCCAGCAGGTGGTTCTCTATCCGTCTCTGGGCGTCACTCGGGCAAAGGTGTTCAGGGGTGCTGCGAGCTGTTTCTTGGTACCTGGAGCAGATCTGTCCTGAACAGGTTACATGTCCTTTCTTTCATTGGAGCCTCTCACTCTGCCATCATTTGCTCAATTCCTTCATGTTGGGGGCGCAGTTACTCAAAATGGCCACTAGATGGCAGTGTTCTCTTTTCTGAAAGCGTGGGCCCGGGATATCTGCTGGGAATTGAAACTTGTTTTTTTTCTTTCTTTTGACGAACTGTCTCCTCGCCGGCTTCGTGTGCTTCCGCTTGTGAGCAGGCCATTCGCTGGGTCATGCATGCCTATCCCTTGACTTCCGAGGGTTCCACATTCTCCATGCTATGGGCGAGCACATCTTTGAACGGCCGCCTCGCTGCCAGGTTCACTCTGCTCTACCGTGAGTCTTTTCCTGTTTTCATATCCCCTGGCTCTGCGAGCACAAAATCCATTCAGTGAGGGGGGCTCTTCTCGTTTTGCTTTTCTCCACCCCTCGCGGCAGGCATTTCTCTTACCGGGCCACGCAGGGAGGGGCATTGGTGCTGCTCCGCCGCTGGTCACTCTCTGCTTGCTGCGGTCACTTTCTATCCCGGCTGGGGCCTCGTAATTTTCCTCACTTGTTCCCCACCGCCACAGCAGACTCTCATTCCTCGCGCTGCGTGGCGGTAGAGAAGTGTTGGCGCTTCTTTGATTTCTTCATGGCGCTGCAGGCTGGGGCGGCTGGAGTTGCTTTTACCGGCTGCAGGCCGGGTGCTGAATTTAGTTTCCCTTCCCCCACTACCGCAGCCACACGTCACACGCGGCGGGGGGTGGGAAGCGATTAGCGCTTCACTGCGGGTGGGCTCCGCTGGAGATTCCTGTCATAGCGGGTGGGCTCCGCTTCACTTATTCGGCGCCCGGCAGCTCTTCACACGCTGCGGGCGGTTCCCTTTCAAGTTTGCTCACCCCGCCGCCGCAGCCTCACTTCTCACATGCTGCGTGGCGGGGGACGCTGCAGACAGGCCGCGGGTGGGCTCTGCGAGCCTTGCTTTATCACGGGGGCAGTTGCGGCCGACGCCGCGTCGCTGTAGGCAAGCCGCGGGTGGGCTCCGCGAGCCTTGCCGTATTAACGGGGGCAATATCTGGTCCCGCTCGCCCTGTTGGGGCAACGTGTACAGTTAATGGCGGGTGGGCTCCGCTTTGCACGTAGACTCGGCGGCGCTAGCTGGCGGCCGCTATTATCAAGCTCACCTTCGGCCAACGGGCTTATTCAACCACGCGGGTGGGCTCCGCGTTGGTTCAGCATACGTGGGCACATTCGCGGCCGACGCGGGTGGGCTCCAGTCGGTCCGCACTTTTCTTCAGGCTCACTTGCGGCCGGTACAGGTGGGCTCTGGCCGGTCCGCTTATACTCTTGGGGGCACCGCCACGGCAAGGCGGCATTCAGCAGGCTGGAGAGGTGCGGGGTGGATTCCCGGTCACCTCCTCCTTCTCCAGGCCTGGGGCTCGACGCACGCCTCGTGGGCCTCTCGGCGGCCGGCTTCTATCTCAGGGGGTGTGCCTTTGCAGCAGGCAGGTCTCTCTTCCCCTTTTTCTTGAAGTTTTCATGTTAGCTGCGGCACGCTGGGCACAGCTCCGTCCTCGTCGCCATTGTAAAGTCTGGATGGGCCCTAGGCCCTCATGCTGGCAATCAGTCACACGCAGACACAGGACACACCGGAGGTATGGTGCAACTGGCCCAGAGCACGTGGGCTCGGCCTCTTTTATTGAAGCTGTGTCACCTGACCAGTGACATCAGTGGTGGGTGGGTGTTCAGTGTAGTTACAGGCTCAGCACTAGAATGCTGACTTATGCTGGGCATTACACCGACCACCCCCCGGATCTACTTAGACTCCACATTGGGCAAACAAACCCCCCCTTCGGATGATGCTTGTCACCCTGGCACCTTGGCGACCCGGGTTACCAAGACGTTCTCCGACAGGCAATTACAGACAATCTATTGTCCAATTTGGGCACTGCCCCCTCCAGTGTTATACTGTGGAAAGCCCTTAAACCCACTGTTCCCGGGGTAGACATCAACTTTAGTGCAGGGAAAAACGCAAGCGCCTTGCAAAAATAGTAGACCTAGAAAATCCAAAGCTGCAGAGACCTCAGGCCCAATACCGCAATGCAGCCTCCTCAAAGTACAACAACAAATCCATCAGCATCTCACTAATGAGATGTATGAGATCTGGTTAGCGACCCAACATAGGATTTATCAATGGGGTGACAAATCAAACAAAATGCTTCATCGTTTAAGTCAGGCGGCGATGTCCCCCGCCTCGGTGTTGGCACTGCGAAACGCGGACAGAGTCCTTTGTAATACTCCGACACAGTCGTCCAAGGGCCAACTATGCCTCCTTATACGAGCAGAAGGCACTCATATCACGCGTGACAATAGGGGAATTTCCAACAGACAGATCACCCAAAAATCTCCCAGACCACCTGCGCGACCAGCTAGATGCCCCCATTACCACAGAGGAACTCGGTGCGGCTTTATCCAACATGCACGCCGGTCACGCGCCTGGTCCCAATGGCTTCCTTAGTGACTTCCTAGTGACACATGGCGCAGCTCGGCCACATCTTTTGGATGTACTTCATGAGGCTCTGGAGCTGCACATCTTACTTCCTGATTGGTGCCATGCCGAGATAGTGGTGTTCCTTAAACCAGGCCAACCCCCAGAAGAACCATCTTCTTACCACCCCATCCTCTTCCTAAATTTGAACCCAAACTGATGGGTAAGGTCCTTGCTGGCCTCCACACGTGTATCCACAAACTGATCCACCCCGACCAGGGCAGCTTCCTGCTGCACCGGTCTACCCAGCACAATATTAGGCAGGTTCACAATGCCATTGTGAAGGCCCCGGAGCTGGGCTGCCCTGCGGCCATTCTTTTGGCTGATATAGATAAGGCGTTTGATTCCCTGAGTTGGACATATTTTTTTCAGCTCCTCTGATCTCTCAACTTTGGCCTACGCTTTTTGTCTTACATACAATTATTACACACAGAGCTCTCAGCCTCTGTGCGGGTAGCAGGCTTCTGGTCCACACCCTTCCCAATACGTCGGGGTTTTAGGCAGGGTGGCCCCCTGCATTCATTGCTATTTGTGCTCGCCACAGAGCCCTTAGCTACATGGGTGCAGCGGGACCCATTAATTTGTGGGTATGAATGGTCACAAGACCGGTCCGACAGTATTGTGCTATATGCAGACAAGGTATTATTATTTTTAACCGATAGCGGATTTTCCCGATACTTTGGGTGTTTGGGGAGACCTCCAGCCTTGGAGACAATCCAGCGAAGTCAGTGTTATTTCCAGTTTGCGGTCACCATGGGCGCGTCTCCTGGGCTTCGCAGTTCTCTCACGCAACCAAGGGCTTTAAATATCCGGGGGTCTTCATCTCGCCTTGTCCCACGATATCTTTGGCACATAATATCAATCCACGTACGTGGTTCACCCAGGTTAATGCACTCCTTAACAATTTCCTATGGGGAGGTGGCATCGTCCGTGTTGCGCTACGAACCTGCACCCAGTCGATGTACTGTGGCAGGATTGCGGTGGCCGATATATATGCCTACTATGTGGTATCTCATCTGTCGAATATCAACGAGTGGTGGTACAGCTCATACACCGATCCAGCGTTTGCTGTGGAGTGACATGCAATAAAGGGTACCCCCCCCTTGAGCCTCCTCCACAGTCATAAAAACCTTGTCCACCCAACCCCCACCTGCAGAACTGTCATCCAGCTCTGGCGTTATATCGTGAATCAAATGGGCTGGGACGGGTGCCTGACGCAGACAGCCCCTCTTTGGCAGGGTACCTACCTGCGACCTTTGTCGGACTTCCAGGCTTCTGAGCCAGGGACCTCATTGGAATCTCTACCCTTAGTGACATTCTGCTGGGACCCACTCTCAAATTGTTTCAGCAATTGCAGATAGAATTCCACTTGCACTGGACACAGTTTTACAAATATCTGCAGCTGAGACACGCCCTGACTCCCCTAATCTGTTCGCCGGAGGTCTACCAGAATTTCATACCCTAAGGGACGTTTACTAATGGGGGGATCTTGGCACGCATAAGACCCGGCAAATCACCAGACACTGACTACCCATATCCAAACCACAGTACAAAAAACCCGAGATGCGTGGGAAGCCTGTAGTGTAGTTCCTATATTCCCAACAGGCTTTGCGCATTGGAATAACACAAACTATAGTTTAGACGTAGAACTGAGGTCGACTAGGTCTCTATTGAATATGTTAGACTTAATTATGAATGCCAGCTAGCTCAGAGGTCACTAGAAACTTTCTCGAGTAAACAAGAAGGTGTTAACTTTCCTGAATAGACAAGAAGGTATTAGTTTCTGACAACCGCATAAACATGACAACTTTGCTCCCCTAGAACAAGAAGTATATCTCCAGAGTCGCGGAAACATAGATAGCTATTTCACTCAGTCAATCGTGCATGCTTAGTTTCACCAGAGGTGCAGAGAAATAGAGAGACTGGCGTTTTCAATAAAAGTGGTTATTTATTGAGCAGTCTTCTTTCTCATGCAAGAGAAGTGAATTGCTACAATTGCAATACTTGTCATAAAGTAAAGTGCGTACAGTAAAAGGAGTATTATGAAATAATACTGTAAACACATTTATATGGTTTCTAAGCCATAAGATACTTAAAACGGATAAGATACATACAATGATAAAAGTTGACTAAACGTACTCAACTGGTGCTTCTAAAATACGCCTACCCCGGTGTACCTAACCTAAGCCTAGTACATGGGACGGAATAAATAAGATGTAGTTTGAGTTAAGATAGTTTCTGCCAAGAATCTGAATCAAGAATTCTCTATGGGTCTAATCAGCTCCGTACCTTGGTTATAGAATGAAGGAGGTCTTGAAACTCTCTCTCAGGACTCGATCTCCCAGCAACCCGCGAGGGTGACAGGGAAACACTGGAGCTGGATTTCTCTAGCCTTCAGCCGGGCGTCGGGCAAGTAGATAGCTGATCTGCTCCAAACAACTGTGTATTTGCTAAGGCAGATGCTGGTATATTTAAACCTGGAAGGTGCCGAGTTTGACGTAAGGTTGGACATAAGACGTCAATAAGAATTTGCAGTTCTTGGAGGACTCCAGGAGTTCTTGGACAAATCAAAACAGAAGCAGGGGGAATTCCTGGGCTGCTGGAGGCTTGGTTTGTTTAAAGATGGCGTTGTATTTTCTAGTAGTCTATGGGAGTAGCTTTGCCTTGGACTGCATTGGCTATGACTAAATATGGATCTGATTCTTATGCCTTTATAAGGATATGATTTGATATAACCACATAAGGGCATACATCGGGAATATCTAAATAGGGTCCTAGATACGTTCACAGCACCCACTCCACGTATAATGCCCATCATTACTAAATACTAAGCAATATTTAAACATATAACGATGCATGTGTTTTCCAGCCCACCCCAAAATACATAAAATGCATTTGAAATGGTATATACACGAAAAGTACGTTTTCAAGCAGTGGTATCATTCAGACAATATTTTTTGTATATTGGAATCTTGACTGAATGAATCACGAAATTTACATTTATGAAATGGCTCTTAATACGGAAGAGAAGGTCGAGACCATTTCATCACATATTTATACAACACTGTACATGTGCTAGAGGCTAAGTCAAAATATTGTCTCTAGAGTTTCTAAAAATAGAAATCTTGTTCTCTAAGAATAGTTCTACTTTAAGCAAAGTATCATGTGCCAAAAAGGTAAATATTTTGGAAACCGGGAAAAAAATAATTTCGTTTTCAGGGGAGAAAAAAACATTTCCAGTGTTTTTAGAAGTTCTGTTTATCTCAATTGAAGGCCAAATTCAGAGTTCAGGGAACGCTGTGTGCTCGTGTTTTCAAAAGCTATTCTCGTTGTTTGGAGAGCACATTAAATCAGATAGGCTGGTGAAAAATTTGTCTACAACGGTAGGTGAAAGTTCGACCAAGTTTGAAAAAGCAGAAATAGTGCATATGTGAAATTCATTGCCATCATCGATGTCTAGATCAGCAATGGTCACAGAAGGTTGTACCCGTGTGCCACTTTCATCTCGTACTTCACCGCCACCTAATCGTAATGGTTAAGTCTCAACGAATGCCGTCATCAGAATAGGTAGCCGTTGGGGACAACACGTTGCATGAGCCGTTACCGAACCAAGCAAAGTATCTATCCATAGGTACTGCTGATGGGAGTGTGAGACAGATGTCCAACACGCATTCTTCTCCGCAAAGCAGGCATCGTAGAACAGGTAAGATGCAATCTTGCCAGATTGGTCTGAATGAAAGAAACCAGGTAGTATTCCGATCTCTTAGCCGGGCCAAGCCGAGGACTTTAGTGATCCGGTCTCGGTATCGCATTGCTAGGATCATTTCTTCAATTGCAGCCTGAGTTTTGTCTGTGACTTGACTTGCCATATCGCAGCAGAAGGAACAAAAATAAGATTCTTGCAACGAGTCCCAAGATGAGAGGCAGGCCGCCGAACACAGAGTGCACGAAATTCGGGAAGATGCTCAGGACTGCTTCAAAGGGTGATAACAGTCCCCAAAAAATTGCCTTAAATACATGTGCGATGCCACTGGTATCTCGTATGTTCAAGATTTGACTTAACATTTCTACGAAATGCACGGGGCAATTTGTCGATAATAGTGTATGTATCTCTGCCGCCGTCCTTGCAACTTGCAGATCATACGTTTCTCTAGGCGAGGTTAAAGGCACAGTTGTTTGTAAAAGAATAGACTTCATTCTGCTTAAAGTATCAATTCGAATAGAAGAGCTATTCAGAGAAGGCCATATTGCTGCCTCCATGTCTGGTTTGCTGTTTGGTTACAATACTTGCATTCAACAAATGACCCTGGAAGTAACGCTCACGAGATAGGCTTTTCCTGGCACCATGCCACAACAGCTGTGGTCACTTATTATAACGTAGCTACCGTTGGAAAGTTGTCTGAAAAAGGGCTCTATCTGTGTAGCAGGGGTGCCATGCAGATGACATGAAAGGTTATTAGATGAACCTTCGCAGGCTCCTTGCAAGTTAATACCTTGACACAGAAGTGTACCGCTTAGTTAATTTTTACAGTTGTTACCACTAAGAAATACCTCTTTTTTTTCCCTTCACTATAACATCTATGTGTATAAGGTAAATTCCAGGTTGACTTGATGTATCCTTTACCCAACCTTTCATACAGGCCCGCTGGTAAATACTTATGACAGTATTGACACTCGAAAGTCGTTATCGGAATTGTAATGGTTCCATGTATTATCCATTTAATGACCGGTCTATCTGACATTGTCAATGGTAATCTTTCTAGTTTTTCAATGCTCAGCACTGTATAGTCTGCTCCTTTTTGTGCCAAAGAGATTTGTTTATCTGTAAGGTTAAAGATAGAAAATAATGACGTTGTGTTGATTAGACACCATGCCACGTAGCCTGAACGGAGGTTTTGTAACGTCCACCTTAGCTGTACAATAGAACGCAATTGAGACTGGCCATGTTGTAATATTAGCATATCCTGTTCTATTATATCAATAGCAGATGATACAATGCTGTCCAGTGAATAAATTCTGGAGGACAGAGTCGTTAACCCATTGTCCACTACAGACAGTGATTTTCCCAAATTAAAACGATCAATTTCTCGTATTTTTTCAGCATTTTCAATTTGCATTACTTTCCAAGCTTCTTTGTAAGCAGCGTATATACTGGCGTATATGAAACGTTTTTGACGCTGTTTGCGAGGTCCCAGTAAGACATCTCGCAAGTCAGCACCTTCTTTAAGTAAAGTCAAGTGTTGCTTAATTTCAGGCAGTGTGGATTTTTTTAGCCACTCGAGGCATAGTTTTCCTACACTGTATGTTGTTACTATCCCTGGATGTTGTCTCTGGGAATATCTTGGGTCTGGTCTGTTCTGTTTGAACACCTGTGTTTTGTTCAGGAATCTATCTTGACAGTTATTAGTGTCTATGGGCCAGATCAACCATTTTCTCCAATCAGGATTTGTTCTGTTTTGTTTTAAAATATGGGATTCCTCTATCTCCTCATCTGTAGTGCTAATACTATCAGGTATGGGTTTAGGAATAGACAGTTTGTTTAATTCCTTTATCTTGGCTATGCCAAGACAGGTTGTTTGTTGAATGGTGTCATTCAGGAACATTATTTGTTCTGGGATCATGCAGGCTCTGAATAATGATTCTAAACCTTGTACCTGCCAGTCTTTTGTACCCCAGATAGTTTTTGTCTCAATGTTGTTTTTCATGAAATGTTATCAGAATAAATCAGTTTAGTATTTGTCAACATGTTTTTCATTCCGGTCTTATTCATAATTTTAAAATAAAACGTTTCTGGATCTGAGTTATTGAATCCTGAAAAGTATGGGAATTTCTCATAAAATGTTTTCGAACTGCCTTTTGGCGGAGTTGGACAATGTTCCCATTAATTATAACTAAAAACATTTCTAGGATTAGCAGATTTATGCAAATAGTGATGCCCATAATGATTAAAACAATACATTCCCTCATAATTTGATGAACATTGTAAATAATCATGTTCTGTAAATTTTGCTGACATTTCGAAATCGGACATCATATTGTTAATATTTTCAAAGTCCCAATCATCAGAGGAAGTACTAGGTGATACAAAGTCACTTAAAGAAACCTTGAGCTGATGTGGATATTTCAAGAGTTCAACCGGACCATAGATTTCGTAATCAGTAGTGTCCCATGCTACACTACCAGGTATAGGAATGGCTGTGATGTTCACTGATGATAGTTCTCTTTTTTCGATGTGAGATGATCTGTGGGGCTTTAGAACCAAGTTGATGTTCTGACTTGCTGTGTCCATTGCACTATATTTTCCATCTGTCATTCTTCCCAAGCTTAAAACCAAAATGAGCCAGAGGAGAAGGAAAAGTAAACCTAACACAATCCTCAATTCAATACATGGTAAAATCAGATATGTTTCTCCAAGTTGATGAAAGAGTTCTGTAATTTTGTGTTTGAAAGTTTGATTTGCTGGCTTGTCTTCATGTTCACTTGGATCATCAGAAAAGTCATCGAAATTGATGAAGTAGCCAGATGCAGTTCTGTCAATTGTTGGAATTGCTTCTGGATTTCTTTTAGTCTTTGGATCTTCTTTTGTCACATTAGTATAGTTAGAGGCTACCTCATTGTAGACAGGTGTTTCTTGACGAACTGTTGCAATTTGGGTTTCAAGAGGCACAAGTTCAATGGCTTTGTCGCATAGTCCTTTTTTTATTCACTGCAGGTTTATCAAATGTGTCTTTCAGTTTGAACCTCTTGGATTGTAGCAAGGTTTGGTCTTCTGCTACATCTTGGGAGTCCACTTGGCCTACTACTTATTATTGGCCACATGATTGTGGTTTTACCAGGTCGATTGATACAACTCTGTTCTCCTTTTTACCAGCAAGGGGCGGTAGTACTACTGATCTTGTTCCGCTGATTGCTAGGACAGGTACTGCTTTTCTGTAAGAAGGCCCAAATTCCTTCTTTACCGCAATCTTTTCTCTGACCAGATCCCCAATCTTTGGAATCCAGACAGGTCTTGCTGGGACAGGTGGTTTTTCTTAAGTGGCCGTTGGCTCTTGCTTTGTGTTACTTAGACTTCTTCTTGTTTCATTTAAGTCCTGTAAAACAGCTGAACGATCTTTGATATCAAAAGTTTTTGTTTCTCCACTGAAGTATGGTAATCGAGGTCTTCTTATCATTCTTTTACCAAACAAAAATTCATACCGAGTGATTCCACCCAGAGAATTTCTTGGCAGATTATTAACACATCGTTGGACACTTATTAGATGTTTGACCCACCCGTCACCCGATCCGAATACCCTCGCTGTTATAGACTGCTTTATGTCACGGTTTTTTCTCTCCACTACCGCATTTCCCTCAGGATGGAATGGACTAGAGTACCGCAATGCAAAGCCCAAGCTGGCCCTGGCCTCCTTGTAAGCTCGAGAGCTAAACGCAGGACCCTGGTCAGAATGTAGGATGCCAATTGCATATGTGCCGATAAAGACTCGCAAATCTTTTATAACAGTTCTGGCGTCAGCCGAGCGCTGGGACCACATCCAAATGTATCTCGTCTTAGTAGTTGTGGGGCCGCATCCGTCCGTAGGGACGCCTGCGTGTAGACAGTCTAATGCTATCTAACAGAGGTGTCTGGGCTTGACTGACCATGCTATTGTCAGTTACCTGGTCCGGTTTATAACTGCGATCTCTGTTGCATTTTTGGCAGTTCATTGCAAAGTTATAAACTTGCACGCTCATCCCCGGCCACCAGTATTTTGATTGCAATTCTATTACAGATTTCAAGATCTCTTGGTGCCTCAGACCCATTCCCATGTGTGCTTCTTGAATCAAGTAAGCCCTCCGGTTTGTGTTTGGAATTACTCTGTCCCCCACTCCAGGGATTCGAGCAAAAGGAACGTAGTTTGCGTCAATTAGGCATGTATTTCCGAGTGGATAATTTAGAGGTAACGCCGCATAGTTGCCTTCCATTGAGGCTTTTACTGCTAGTAGCGTTTCACTGTCTATTTGTATTTGAGAACGCTTTTTTGTAGCTATGGAAGCCGGTTGAACAGCTGCCGCTGTGGCTCTGTTAGCCAATGAATTCCCTGCAACGTGAACGCCATCACGTCGAAGACTCTGCGTATGTATCACGTGAGTCTTTCGTAGTTCTTTCTGTAAAATAACTACTTGTTCCCATAGTTTTTTATGTTTTATTGTGACACCTGTCGTTTTTGTAACTGTTTTTAATCCAGGTCTGCATGGACTTATTGTAAGACTGGACGCAGTAATGCGAATCGCACACTATTAGTGTGGGGAATTCGCGATCGGCATTTTCAAGCGCCATCTTCAAATTTCGTAGTTCAGCTCGCTGAGCTGTACAGTTTCTGAGTGATTCAGTTTTAGTGACCATCTGTCTAAATTTACCTAAGCACCAGCGACCTTTAACAATCGCGCATGCTGCATTGTAAACTTTGTTTATCCACAACGTAATGTTATGCAAATCTGTCTGTGTAGATTACACAGGTGTACTGTTCCAGAGGCAGAATTTCGATCGGCAGAGGACATTCATGTTCATATTCTAGATGTTCTAGTTTTTTCATTTTAGGATCAAATGCGTGTATCACGTCTGTTGTAGCAAGAGAATTAACCCACTGGATCCATTATGGGTCTAATGCCATAGCATTTGGAATGCTCGGTCTTGTTACTGCCTCAAGGGCTGATGCTGCCGTTAAAACAGAAATGCTCTTCCCTTGAGCTTGGGCTTTTTCTTTTGCTTCAGCAGTTTGAACCGCGGTTAGAATTTTATCAGTAGAACGGAATTTCATTTCAGCTTGTGTGTACAAGTGTGATTTATAAGCTATTGGTACCGTTTCTCCCTCATTAGAGGTCAGGTATGTGAAACGGCATCTTCCTGGGATGAGTCGGATTACAAGGTTGCGTTCGTTTGTGCGTGTTTGCATTTTTGTTTTAGTTAACATGTCTGTTTGTAATGATCGTAATATTTCTTTGTGTTTCTGAGTCCAATTAATTGGTTTGAAATCAGGTTTTATTAATTCGTAGAGGGGTTTAACCCTCTCTGCATAATTTAGAATGAAAGTTCTTCCAAAATTCAGGAAACCTAGAATTGATTTAAAGTTTTTCAGCATTTTTTGGAGCTTGGAGTACTGCGCACTTCTCTAAGAAGTTGTCTGCTAGGCTTTTGCCTACACTTGATATTTCATATCCTAAAAACAGGACAGTTAGGTGGGCAATTTGTGACTTTTTAAAGTTGAATTTGTACCCTTCAGATGCAAACCCAAGTATGATGGTGTTCACTCTTTTCAAGTGTGTCTCCAGGTCATCGTCTGTGAGATAGATGTCGACATAAGATAATGCCTCATCATCATATGTGGAGAGCACCAGGGAGCTTACCAGCGTTTTCGCCATGTTTTCAGGTAAAAAGGGCAGAATTTTTTTGATGAGATACTAGAGTAGCTCAGTCGTGCTTTTCACACAGACCCCTTTTCCCGTAAAAACTCCAATAGACGTCTGGAGTGGGTAAAAGGTTAATATCCTCCAAAACTTAGTAGGAAGAGATTCCTATGTATTAGTTTTTGGTTTAGTCAACGTTGAAGGATACAGTGTTCCAAAATATTGTGCACCTAATCTTTGTTTCCTTGAAACTCACTCTGCAAACTTTCATTAAACAATGTTGACGGCGACAACAATGCAACCGGTGAAGCTGCAGTTGATGCGAATCAACCGGGTTCAGACGTTACAGGGTTTAAGGAAAATGAACCGGATGCAATACTCATCCCGGTAAATGTAAGGAAAACCTTAACTATAAAACTTATAGAAAATGGAGTATCATCAAGAGGTGGTACGGTCACATTTGTTCTCGAGGCACATGAATATCGGCAGACAGAGGTATTCTATTCATGGATAACTTTTCCAGCAGCAAATGCTGTGATACGCGAGTTCCACTATTACAAAATAGAGGAACCTCCAGAGGAATACTCCCCTTTCGAGGAAGTTGAAATTCCACTAACTTACCAAGAGCATGAGCTCTGGTTTAATGGCGCCCTAAAACATCAAAATCACATTACCAGGCTCGGTCCACTAGGTAGACCAGGAGCCACATGGCCGGTTCTAGCCAGCTATACACCACATCCTGACATTGAAAAAATGTCAAGCGGAGAACTTTTAGTTCAGCTAAAACAACTAATTAAAATACATAGACAATTGGTACAATCTGCCATGCGGACTTTAACAGACCAACCAGCAATAAAAATTCCACAGTACACCGCTCACCAGGGGAACACAAATAAAATCACACCACAGACTATTCAATCAGTCATTGGCAAATTACCCACAAAACGGGAATAAATTCCATTCTGGTTAGCTCAAAAAAGTACTCAGATAGAGGCAGTATTTCCTGATACTACACCTCACGAAAAAACACAGAATTCTGACACTCTGCTTACCAATGGGGATTGCACCACATGTGGAGGACTGTGACACTTGGGGAACAGTCTTTGCTTCAATATACACAAAAACACATGGTGTTCAGTCTATGGCGGTTATACCAGACGTACTAAGACAGATTCAAAATGAATATGGTCCTGAGCCTGCTTTAAATCTAGGTATGAAATTACTGAAAGACTTTAAGCAAGTCTCGGCTATACTACTAGCCAACATAAAAGGAGAAGCAGCATCCGTGGCGGTCCGCCAAAAATTAAAAGAAACCGATATAGCAGACCAACCTTTTGAACTTGCCAGAATAATTGAAAAATCCTATGAAGAATTAGGTAGAGATAGTTTGGGTTGGAAACCACTAAAACCACAACTAACTGAAAATCCTGAAAAGACTTTCATTAAAAATAATTTCATTACTCCAAAAAAGAAGTGGGAGGGTAATAAACAGACCACTCCCAGAGAAAAACAGTTTCAGTCCAGAGGAAGATCTCCAGAGAGTCAAGTCTCCCCTAAGGGAGCCCTCCGAGAAAAGATATAACCTTAGAAATAGGGACAATTTGAGAAAACCTGACGGATATCAAGATATTGATACTCGTCCCTCTCGATCTTTTCAGACTTCCTCACAAAAACCGGAAAGAAGAGGACGGTCAGAACATAAAGAAGAGCACGTCCAGTCCAAAGACAAAGAACCTGCTCATCAAAGTAACAAATTACTATTTCCCAAAAAGAAGGTAGCCAGCATTAAAGTAAAACATGCCGAGGATCCTGAGGACACAACTCAAGAACGGAGAGTGGGCCCAAACAATGCTAGACAGCGCTGCAGAAGTAACCATAGCTCGCAAGATCCTGATGAATCTTCTGGAGACAGTGGACACGAATGAATACATTCAGGTGGAAACTGCAGACACCAGAGTTAGCGTGCCCCATAAACTATATGAAATAACATTACGTATAGAGGGGGACAAACTAGGAAAATTAAAGGTCTCTTTTGAAAGAACCTATCTAAAGGCTATGATATCCTTCTAGCAGAGAAAGACTGGCCACCAGAGTTTGTCAGGGAGTGCCCACATGGCGAAGAAATGATTATGCCTGCCTTCTCAAATCACATTCCAATTCATAAAAAATACGCATATGCAAGAAAATGGGCAGTGGCCCAAGCCCCTGCATTATATAAAAAACATGTAGGATGGGATGAGGACTCTCCTCACCATAAAATCCAGTAAAAAAAATCAACCTACTGCACAGAGGCAGTATCCTGTTAAGCACGAAGCTAAAAAACAAGTCAGAGATCTTAGATCAACTTGAATATCAGGGGGTGATTGAAACATGCACCTCGCAAATGAACAATCCTTTGTTTCCTGTCTCCAAACCAGACAATTCATATAGTCTAGTTTTGGACTACAGACACCTAAACTCTTGTTGCAAAACATTTGCAGTACAAAACTCACACAGTGCAGCACTAATGAATAATATTGTGCGCAAAAAATATAAAACAACGTTAGATATTTCAAATGTTTTTTTCTGTCAAAACATTGCACCAGAAAGCAGGTATTTAAACGCTTTCTCAAGCATGGGAGACCAAAATCAATTTTGTCGTCTCCGACAGGTATTCAAGAAGAGCCCAGGATTATTTTCAGACAGAGTAACAGAGTTACTACAAATATATGATGATGAGGCATTATCTTATGTCGATGACATCTATCTTACAGAAAATGACCTGGAGACACACTTGAAAAGAGTGAACACCATCATACTTTGGTTCGCATCTGAAGGGTACAAATTTAACTTTAAAAACTCACGAATTGCCCACCAGACAGTCCTATTTTTAGGATATAAATTATCAAGTGAAGGCAAAAGCCTAGCAGGCAATTTCTTAGAGAAGTGTGCAGTACTCCAAGCTCCAAAAACGCTAAAAAACTAACAATCAATCCTAGGTTTCCTGAACTTTGGAAGAACTTACATTCTAAATTATGCAGAGAGGGTCAAACTGCTCTACGAATTAATATAACCTGATTTCAAACCAATTAATTGGACTCAGAAACACACAGAAATTTAAGATCATTACAAACAGACATGTTAACTAAAACAAAACTGCAAACACGTGCAAACGAACGCAACCTTGTAATCCGAGTCATCCCAGGAAGATGCGGATTCACATACCTGACCTCTAATGAGGGAGAAACGGTACAAATAGCTTACAAATCACACTTGTGCACACAAGCTGAAATGAAATTCAGTTCTACTGAAAAAATTCTAACTGCGGTTCAAACGGCTGTAGAAAGAAAAAGCCCTAGCTCAAGGGAAGAGAATATCTGTTTTAACAGCAGTATCAGCCCTTGAAGCAGTCACAAGACCGAGCATTACAAATGTTATGGCCTTAGATCCAAAATGGATACAATGGGTTAATTCTCTTGATACAACTGACGTAATACACGCATTTGATCCCAATATGAAAAAGCAAGAACATCTAGAATACGAAAAAGAATGTCCTCTGTGGATCGGAATTCTGCCTCTGGAACAGTACAGCTGTGTAATCTACACAGATAGATTTGCGCAACACTACGTTGTGGAGAAAAAAGTTTACAATGCTGCGTGCGCGATTGATAAAGGTCGCTGGCGCTTAGGTAAATTCAGACAGATGGTCACTAAAACTGAATCACTCAGAAACTGTACAGCTCAGCAAGCTGAACTACAAAATTTGAAGATGCGCTCGAAAGTGCAGATCGCGAATTCCCCACACTAATAGTGTGCGATTCGCATTTCTGTGTCGAATCTTACAATAATTCCATGCAGACCTGGATTGAAAACGGTTACAAAGATGAGACAGGTGGCACAATAAAATATAAAAAACTATGGGTATATGTAGTTCTTTTGCAGAAAGAACTACAAAAGACTCACGTGATACATACGCAGAGTCTTCAACGTGATGGCGTTCACGTTGCAGGGAATTCATGGGCTAACAGAGCCACAGCGGCAGCTGGTCACCCGGCTTCCGTAGCTACAAAAAAGCGTTCTAAAAAACAAATAGATGGAGAAACGCTAATCGCAGTAAAAGCCTCAATGGAAGGCAATTATGCGGTGTTACCTCTAAACTATCCACTCGGAAATACATACATTATTGATGCGAACTCTGTTCCGTTTGCTCAAATCCATGGAGTGGGGGATAGAGTAATTCCAAAACGAACCGGAGAGTCTTCTTGATTCAAGAAGCACACATGGGAATGGGTCTGAGGCACAAGAGATCCTGAAATCTCTAATAGAATTGCAATCAAGATACTGGTGGCCGGGAATGAGTGTGCAAGTTTATAACTTTGCAATGAATTGTTAAGACTGCAATAGAGATCGTAGTTATGAACCGGACCAGATATCTGACTCTAGCCCAGTAAGACCAGCCCAGACACCTCTATTAGACAGCATTAGACTATCTACATGCAAACGTTCGACAAGACAAATGCGATCCAATACATATTAAGACTAGATTCATTTGGATGTGGCCCCAGCGCTCGGCTGACGCCAGAACTGCCATAAAAGATTTGCGAGTCTTTATCGGCACATACGCAATTGGCATGCTACATTCTGACCAGGGTCCTGCGTTTAGCTCTCGAGCTTACAAGGAGGCCATGGCCGGCTTGGGCATTGCATTGCGGTACTCTAGTCCATTCCATCCTGAGGGAAATGCGGTAGTAGAGAGAAAAAAAGTGACATAAAGCAATCTATAACAGCGAGGGTATTAGGTTCGGGTGATGGGTGGGTCAAACATCTAATAAGTGTCCAACATAGTCTTAATAATCTGCCAAGAAATTCTCTGGGTGGAATCACTCCGTATGAACTATTGTTTGGTACAAGAATGATAATCGAAGACCTCGATTGTCAGACTTCAGTGGTGGAACAAAAAGCTTTTGATATCAAAGATCGTTTAGCTGTTTTACAGGACTTGAATGAAACAAGAAGAAGTCTAAGTAACACAAAGCTAAAGCCAACGGCCACTGAAGAAAAACCACATGTCCCAGCAAGACCTGTCTGGATTCCAAAGATTGGGGATCTGGTCAGAGAAAAGATCGCGGTGAAGAAGGAATTTGGGCCTTCTTATAGAAAAGCAGTACCTGTCTTAGCTATCAGCGGAACAAGATCAGTAGTACTACCGCCCCTTGCTGGTAAAAAGGAGAACCGAGTTGTATCAATCGACCTGGTAAAACCACAACGATGTGGCCAATAATAAGTAGTAGGCCCAGTGGACTCCCAAGATGTAGCAGAAGAACAAACCTTGCTACAATCCAAGAGGTTCAAACTGAGAGACTAATCCCATTTGATAAACCTGCAGTGAATAAGGATAGGACTATGCAACAAACCCATGGAACTTGTGCCTCTTGAGACCCAAATTGCAACAGTTCATCAAGAAACACCTGTCTACAATGATGTAGCCCCGGACTATACTAATTTGGCAAAGGAAGAAGCAAATCCACAGATCAAAGAAAATCCGGAAGCAATTCCAACAATTGACCGAACTGCATCTGGCTACTTTATCAATTTCAATGACTTTTCTGATGATCCAAATGAACATGGAGACAAGCCAGCAAACAAAACTTTCAAAGAAAATGTAAAAGAACTCTTTCACCAACTTGGAGAAATATATCTGATCTCACCTTGGATTGAATTGTGGATTGTGTTAGGTGTACTTTTCCTCCTGCTCTGGCTCATCTTAGTTTTAAGCTTGGGAAGAATGATTGATGGAAAATACAGTACAATGGACACAGCAAGTCAGAACATAAACATGGTTCTAAATCCTCACAGATCCTCTCATGTTGAAAAAAGAGAACTATCATCAGTGAACATCACAGCCATTCCTATACCTGGTGGTGTAGCATGGGACAATACTGATTACGAAATCTAAGGCCCGGTTAAGCTCTTGAAATATCCACATCAGTTCAAAATTTCTTTAAGTGACTTTGTATCACCTAGTACTTTCTCTGATGATTGGGACTTTGAAAATATTAATAATATGATGTCAGATTTAGAAATGTCAGCAAAATTTACAGAACATGAATATTTACAAGGTTCATCAAATTATGAAGAAATGTATTGCTTTAATCATTTTGGGCATCATTATTTGCATAAATCTGCTAATCCTAGAAATGTTTTCAGTTATAATCAGTGGGAACATTGTCCAACACCGCCAAAAGGCAGCTCAAAAACATTTTATGAGAAATTGGCATACTTTTCAGGGTTTAATATCACAGATCCAGAAACATTGTATTTTAAAATTATGAATAAGACAGGAGTGAAAAACATGTTAACAAATACTAAACTGATTTATTTTGAAAAAGTTTATGAAAAAATATCTACATTTGGTTTTGAATTTTGAAATAAGCAATGTTGAGACAAAAACTGTCTGGGGTACAAAAGAATGGCAGGTACAAGTTTTAGAATCATTATTCAGAGCCTGCATGATCCCAGAACAAATAATGTTCCTGAATGACACCATTCAACAAACAACCTGTCTTGGCCTAGCCAAGATAAAAGATTTAAACAACCCGCTTATACCAAAGCCTATGCCTGATAGAAATAACACTACAGATGAGGGGTTAGACGTGTCCTATATTTTAAAACAAAACAGAACTAATCCTGATTGGAAAAAATGGTTGATCTGGCCCCCAGACACTAATAACTGTCAAGATAGATTCCTGAACAAAATACAGGGGTTCAAACAGAACAGGCCAGACCCAAGATATTCCCAGAGACAACATCCAGGGATAATTACAACATACAGTGTAGGAAAACTATGCCTCGAATGGCTACAGAAATCCACACTACCCGAAATTAAGCAACACTTGACTTTACTTAAAGAAGGTGCTGATTTGCGAGATTTCTTACTGGGACCTCGCAAACAGCGTCAGAAACGTTTCATATACGCCGGTATATACGCAGCTTACAATGAAGCTTGGAAAGTGACACAAATTGAAACTGCTGAAAAAATACGAGAAATTGATCGTATTAATTTGGAAAAATCACTGTCTGTAGTGGACAATGGGTTAACGACTGTCCTCCAGAATTTATTCACTGGACAGCATTGTATCATCTGCTATTGATATAATAGAACAGGATATGCTAATGTTATAACATGGCCAGTCCCAATTACGTTCTATTGTACAGTTAGGCTGGACGTTACAAAATCTGCGTTCAGGCAACGTGCCATGGCGTCTAATCAACACAACGTCATTATTTTCAGTCTTTAACCTTACTGATAAACAAATCTCTTTGGCACAAAGAGGGGCAGACTATACGGTGCTGAGCATTGAAAAACTAGAAAGATTACCATTGACCATGTCAGAAAGACCTGTCATTGAATGGATAATACATGGAACAATTACAATGCCGATAACAACTTTTCAGTTTCAATACTGCCAAAAGTATATACCAGCAGGCCTGTATGAAAGGTTGGATAAAGGATACATCAAGTCAACCTGGAATTTGCCTTATACACATAGATGTTGGAGTAGGGGCAAGAAAGAGGTATTTCTTAGTGGTAACACCTGTAAAAAAACACTAAGCGGTACACTTCTGTGTCAAGGAATTAACTTGCATGAGCCTGCGAAGGTTCATCAAACAACCTTTATGTCACCTGCACGGCACCCCTGCTACACAGATAGAGCCTATTTTCAGACAGCTTTCCAACGGCAGCTACGTTCTAATAAGTGACCACAGCTGTTGTGGCATGGTGCCAGGAAAAGCCTATCTCGTGAGCGTTACTTCCATGGTCATTTGTTGTATGCAAGTATTGTATCCAAACAGCAAACCAGGCATGGAGGCGGCAATATGGCCTTCTTTGAATATCTCTTCTATTCGAATGGATACTTTAAGCAGAATGAAGTGATTTATTTTACAAACAACTGTGCCTTTAACCACAAGAATTCTCTATGGGTCTAATCAGCTCCGTACCTTGGTTATAGAATGAAGGAGGTCTTGTATCTCTCTCTCAGGACTCGATCTCCCAGCAACCCACGAGGGTGACAGGGAAACACTGGAGCTGGATTTCTCGGCAGGAGAAAAGACAGCGTCTCTCTCAGTGCGTCAATGGGAGGGTCGGCTTCCTTCGGCACTCGCATCAGCAGGGCGTCGGGCAAGTAGATAGCTGATCTGCTCCAAACCACCGTGTGTTTGCTAAGGCAGATGCTGGTATATTTATACCCGGAAGGTGCCGAGTTTGACGTAAGGTTGGACATAAGACGTCACTAAGAACTTGCAGGTCTTTCAGGACTCCAGGAGTTCTTGGACAAATCAAAACCGAAGCAGGGGGAATTCCCGGGCTGCTGGAGGCTTGGTTTGTTTAAAGAACGCGTTGTACTTTCTAGGAGTCTATGGGAGTAGCCTTGCCGTATTTGGACTGCATTGGCTATGACTAAATATGGATATGATTCTTATGTCTTTATAAGGATATGATTTGTTATAACCACATAAGGGCATAAATCGGGAATATCTAAATAGGGTCCTAGATACGTTCACAACAAGCCGACATCCCGACCTTACAGAGGATGCCTGTACTGAGGCTCTAGCTAGTCATGAGTTGCCACTATAACCACATGTTACAGTATAATCCATGTTAAATAACTCCACTGAGCAAACTACACCTGCTACCCCTTCTGGAGGATGGTCGTTATCCAGTCCCCCATATGTCTCAGATGCGGAGAATCGGAGGGGACCTTCCTACACATGTTCTGGAGCTGTGGGGCAATGTAACCATTTTGGCATGCCTGGGTCGGTTCCTGTACTGGCGTCTTCCATTCGATCCCAAGCTTTTCTTGATTCACAGCACCGAAGGGATAGGGGGAATTGCTATAAACAACATCTACTATTTTTGGGCCTCACACTTGCCAAGCGGGGCATTGCCCAAACATGGAAGGGTACCTCCCCTCGATCAATGGGTGGGTGGAGAAAGGCCGCGGACAAATGCATGGAGGCTGAAATTGGAGTGTATCAGGCGTGTGGTTGTCCACGAAAATATGGTCTCACTGGGCAACATACCGCAGTAAATACTTGTCTCCCATCAGACCCTCCCTAAACGAGGCAATCAAATCAAACTGGACCAATATTTAGGTAAGATGATTTGCTCTGTCATCTTAACATGTACACCTGAACATTTTACTGATAGTGAAACATATAGTAACCTGTGCCAAGTTTAGTTATTGGGCCTGTACGTTCACAGGCAATGTTGTTTGAATATAATTGGTACCATCTCATATAAACTGTATCCAAAATGTATGCTTCGAGCACCTCCCGCTATGTATGGTTAAAGTCAATAACGTATTAACAATAAAAAAAAGACTGCACTCCATATATCTACACTTATTTCTTGCACTTTCATCTCTGCAGGTAAAACTTCAAGAGTGGCTGCGTCTTCTGAAGAATGAGGGCAAATATTTTCAGGAGTCTAAAATCAAGGAAGAAGAACAGTATCAAACCATGAGGGTGAGTGGCTGCAGTGAGTGCTGTGTCTCTGTGTGTCTGTGTATGTCCCTGCCCATGTCTTTTTGTGATCTCTTAGAGTTCAAGAACACATGAGCAAATGAATGTTCGAGGCATGTGGGCTGCTGAATTCATATCAATTGCATTAGATTGCCGCCTAGTGTTGGGCCCGGATGATTGCACATTGTTGTCCTGGAGAAGTCTTCGAAGTATCACGGGATAGGTGTCTCCTCCCCTGGACTACAGTGCACATGGGCATCCTCTCCATCCTCAGATTGTTTTTTTCCGCCATTGGGTTCGGATGTTCAAATCTTAGCTCAAGTTAGGAAACTTTTCTCAAAGCCAAAAGGCTTTCGCGAGCGTCGGTATAGTTTCGATCGGTATCGATAACATTTATCTGCAGGACATCGACTATCGGACGGCTTCTTTCACCTCTCGCATCGAGTTTCATCGACGATGGAGAGTCGAGGCCTTTTCAAAAGGTGTCCGCTTTGTAACGCAAAATATGCACACAACGACGTCCACCCTGTGTGCAACAAATGCTTGTCGCCGGACCACAATGAAGACCAATGTATGGCCTTTGCCCGGTTCAGATCGAAGAAGACTCTTCGAACCCGACGCGCGGCTCGATTGCAATCAAATAGGCCTGCGCCGGAACCAGATAATATCTTCGGGACCGGAGACGAAGAAGTCGTCGAGATACCGGACCGAGATGAATCATCGGAGCAGGGATCCGTGCATGGATCCGACTATGAGGCCGATGGAGAGGAGTATCTGGAAGACGAGGAGAGTTATGAAGTAGTCGACGAGGTAGGAGACGTCGACGTTCAGGCCCTTGGGGCCAAGGAAGATAGCTCAGAGGAGCTAGGCCCACCCGTCGATATGGGGGCCGATGGACATAATATCAATACGGCTCAGGTCGAGGGATCGCCACAAGGCCTTACCCAAGATCGCCCTTCCAGTTCAACAGCCCCGCAACAAGGCCCGGCTTCGAACATTATCATTGAGCCATCGGTTTCGAAACCAACTTTGGTTGATCTCAGCAAAACGAAACCTAAGCCAGCACAGTCGAAACCGAAAGTGCAACTGGCTCAAGTCGGCGCCAAGGCCTCAAACCCCTCGGGCCGACGAAACAAATGAGGTACTTCGATGCGGGGAGCTTCCAGAAGGCCCTCGACTCCAGTAGCGGGGCGCCAAAGGCCACGGTGAAGATCTTCGAGTCGAAGACGTCGGCGCCGAAGGGAGCCGCTACGCAGCTCGAATCGAGACAGAGCTCCAATCCTCGCTCAATGACGGGACCGGGGACGAACGTCGGTTCACAGTCAGATGCAGACGCGGCTCATGTGGTGCGTAAGGCCCAAGACATGGCCCTACATGTCTGGGAGTCGATTCAAAGAATCAAAGACAAGGCTTTGTCGGCGGGACCGAAGAAAGTCACAACTACCAAGTTGGTCACCGCGCTCGCTGCGTCGGCGCCAATAAAATACGGTTTACCGCCGCCAGTGAGGCCAAAGATGTTCAAGCCAAAAAAGGCCATTGACCCCATAAAAAGACCTGGGTTAACTTACAGGCCTGCAACCGAGACAGAGGAACAAGAACCGAGGAAGTTCATCGACTCAGAAACGAGGAGACTAACTATCGACAAAAGGAAAATAGTCCCAGAAAAACCCATGGAGTCTTTCAGGATTCCTCTTAAGAAAAAGAGGGGATCACCTGCGTCACCAGTGATGGTCGAACACTTGCAAACATATGAGCAGGAGCCTCAGTCCTTTTCCCCTACATACTCGGATGCAGGGGCATGTGATGATAATATTGATGCTGATGACGATGTGATCGACACTGGTTGTGATGATCAGAACCACCCATGGGCAGACCCTGCTTACCCAGGCAACCCGCAACATGACCCTGATACTACTGTCTACAATGTCCAAACATCACCAACTGAAGACACTACAGCTTTCAACGCTCTGATTGAAAGAGCTGCGTTAAATCATGACGTTGATCTTCATAGTGATACTGTGGAAGTGGACTTCCTTGTGGACACGTTCTCAACTTCCGAACGAAGTGTAAAGACACTGCCAATGCTCATGGGCGTTCTTAAACACGCCAAGGACATTTTCAAAGAAAATACTAGAGCAAGGGTAGTTAACCCGATAATAGAAAAAAAGTATAGGCCGGCCCCCGAGGATCCTACCTATATTAAAGGTCAATTGCCTTTGGACTCTATGGTGGTTGCCAATGCAAGAAAGAGGGCGAACTCGCAGACAATGGGAGATGCGCCTCCGCCTGATAAAGAGTCAAAGATACTGGAAACATCTGGCAAAAGAGTGGCAGCACAGGCTGCAAACATCTGGCGTATTGCTAATACTCAGGCGCTTCTGGCCAGATATGATAGGTCACACTACGATACTCTGGAGACATTATTACAGCACCTCCCAGAACAATTCAAGGAAGGAGCAGAGCTGTTGGTTCAGGAGGGGAAGCTGATCTCCAACGCTTCCATCAAGTGTGCACTAGACACAGCTGACACTGCAGCTAGGGCTATAACCACTAGCGTCATGCTAAGACGACATGCTTGGTTGAGGATATCTGGTTTCAAACCAGAAATACAGACCACCATTCTTAATCAGCCGGTTAACACTGACTTCTTGTTTGGCCCTGAAGTTGATGCCACCCTAGAAAAAATTAAAAAGGACACGGAAACTGCAAAATCCATGGGAGCTCTGCAGTCGCAGTAGTTTCGGGGTGGTTCCTTTCGTCGCTCCAATAACAGAGGACCCTCAAGGGGCCAAAACACCCAACAAACGCAGTATAACAAGGGAGGTACACAATCCACCTACAATAAAAATCCCAGGGGTGGATATAGAGGAAATAACATCAAGGGCAGAGGAAGAGGAAACAACAACTCCAGATCCTCTGCCAATACCAAACAGTGACGCCTTGTCACTGCCCCCCGACCATCTAACACCTGTCGGGGGGGAGACTACAACAGTTCCTGTCTGTATGGAAATCCATCACCACAGACAGTGGGTACGAGATATTGTACAGTACGGGTATTGTCTAGAGATTACAGCCACTCCACCCAACATTCCACCACGACATCGTCCTATGTCTGCAGAGCACTTACACTTATTGCAGCAAGAGGTCGTCAGTATGCTGCAAAAAGGAGCCATAGAGCTCGTGCCTCTAGCGGAGCAAGGATCAGGGGTGTGCTCTCTGTACTTCTTGATTCCAAAAAAGGACAGGTCTCTCAGGCCCATACTCGACCTACGGCCTCTGAACCAATACATTCTGTCAGAGCACTTTCACATGCTCACCTTACAGCAAGTTCTACCGCTTTTAAGTCCGGGAGATTTCCTCGCAACACTGGATCTCAAAGATGCATACTTCCACATTCCCATGCACCCTTCCCACAGAAAGTATCTCAGGTTCACCATTCAGGATCAACACTACCAGTTCAAAGTCCTCCCCTTTGGAGTGACGACGGCACCCAGAGTATTCACCAAGTGTCTGGCGACAGTGGCGGCACACCTAAGGAGACAGCACATACATGTCTACCCTTATCTGGACGACTGGCTTATTCAGGCAAAGTCGGCCCCGCTGTGTGCCAGCCATGTGTCCCACACCATTCACCTCCTTCACAATTTGGGAGTCTCACTGAATTACCCCAAGTCACATCTTCAACCCGCCCGCGTACGGCAGTACCTGGGCGCAACAATAGACACTCTGGCGGCCAAAGCTCAGCCAAATTCAGTGCGGATACACAGCATGCAATTGCTGATCCAAAAATTCAGACCTCAACACTCGCTTCAGGCAAAAGTGTTCATGCAGTTGATAGGCATGATGGCCTCCTGCATCTTCATAGTCCCGCATGCGAGACTACATATGCGACCGCTTCAGGAGTGCTTGGCACGTCAGTGGAACCAGGCTCAAGGGCAGTTAAAAGACCTGGTATTGGTGAGCGGTCGGGCATACAACTCTCTGCATTGGTGGAATCCACAAAACCTTTGCAAGGGCCGACCGTTCCAAGAGCCTGTACCACAGGTAATACTGACAACGGACGCATCTCTCCAGGGATGGGGAGCTCATGTACTCCATTACACAGAGCAGGGACTATGGACGTCACAGCAGAAGATGCACATCAACCTTCTAGAGCTGATGGCAATCTTCATGGCACTGAAAGCCTTCAAAGTACATCTGTGCTACAAAGTCGTGTTGATCCGGACGGACAACATGACTGCCATGTACTACATACAGAAGCAGGGAGGAACACACTCTCCACAGTTGTCTCACCTGGCTCACAGCATGTGGAAGTGGGCCATTCAGAGGAACATGTTCCTCATGGCGGAACACCTCCCAGGCAAGGACAACCAAATGGCGGATCTGCTCAGCAGGCACAGCCACCAGATGCACGAGTGGGAGATACATCCATCAGTGCTCCATCCGTACTTCCATCAGTGGGGTCATCCAGAGATAGACCTATTCGCCACAAGGGAAAACGCAAAATGCCCAAGCTTCGCCGCCAGGTTGCCACATCCGCAGTCGCAGGGCAATGCGATATGGATGAACTGGTCAGGCAAGTTTGCGTACGCTTTTCCCCCAGCGCCATTGATTCCGCTAGTGGCACGCAAACTGAGGCAACACTCGATGACACTCATCCTGGTTGCTCCAACGTTGGCACACCAACCATGGTACACCACGCTCGTGGAACTTTCCGTGGTGCCTCATCAAAGGCTGCAACTGACACCCAGACTTATGATGCAGAGCCATGGCAAAATTCAGCACCCAGAACCGCAACAGCTCAACCTGGCGATCTGGCTCCTGAGGTCCTAGAATTTATATACCTCAACTTGCCTCCAGACTGCATGAATATCATAAAGGAGGCAAGAAGACCCACAACTAGAGCATGTTATGGGGCGAAATGGAAAAGGTTTGTCATATACTGCAACAATAATGACATTAACCCACTAGATGCATCTATTCAGAACATTATTTGTTATCTGTTGCATTTATACAGATGTAATCTGGCTTACAGTTCCATCCGCATACATCTATCCGCAGTAGCGGCATAACTGCAAAACAGACAGCACCTATCCCTATTCAGAGTACCTACAATTAAAGCCTTTCTTAAGGGACTCAAGAGAGTAATCCCTCCAAGACTTCCACCTTCGCCAGTCTGGAACCTCAACCTGGTTCTCACAAGACTCATGGGGCCACCCTTTGAACCTCTAAATTCATGTGAGATTCAATTTTTAACCTGGAAAGTGGCTTTCCTAGTTGCCATTACCTCACTCAGAAGAGTTAGTGAACTCCAGGCGCTAACCATTCAAGAGCCATTCATACAGGTTCACCCAAACAGAGTTGTTTTACGTACAAACCCCACTTTTATGCCTAAGGTGATTTCGCAGTTCCACATGAACCAAACCATAGAACTGCCGGTTTTCTACCCAAATCCAGAAAATGTTGCAGAGAGATGCCTACACACGTTAGATGTGAAAAGGGCCCTCATGTATTATATAGACAGAACTAAATATTTCAGAAAAACGAAACAACTGTTCGTCGCCTTCGCTCCACAGCATAAAGGCAATCCCATTTCAAAATCAGGAATAGCCAGATGGATCGTTAAGTGTATACAAATTTGCTATGAAAAAGCTAAACGCACTTTAACGATTCCTCCACGTGCACACTCCACACGCAAGTTAGGAGCATCCATGGCTTTCCTAGGGAACATTCCACTAGAGGAGATATGTAGAGCAGCCACATGGTCCACTATTCATACATTTACGAAACACTACTGCATCGATGTACACTCTAGACAGCAGGCAGCTGTAGGACAGGCTGTTCTCAAAACCCTTTTTCAGACTGCTGCAGCTGGCACGGGCGGCCGCCGCTAATGGAGGGACTGCTATGTATTCTATGCAATAGATATGAATTCAGCAGCCCACATGCCTCGAACCGAATATGCTACTTACCAGTATGCATCTGTTCTTGGCATGTAGGGCTGCTGACAGTCATATCCATCTGTGTCTTTACAAGGTTTGTGTGTGAGTGTGCACATTAATGTGTGCATGTGTATGAGTGTGTACCTCTGGGAGTGTGTATGAATGGATCTGGAGTTATACATCTGTGTGACTTTATATGCATCTGTGTGGGAGTATACATATATGCATGGATGTGTGCCTCTGTGCATGCATGGACTGAGGATATCCACCTGTGAGTTTGTACAAGGTTTGTGTGTGAGTCTGGAAATGTATGTGTGGTTCTGTGTGGGTGTGTACCTCTGTGGGTTGTGTATGCAGGGATCAGTAATGATCTATACATCCATCAGACTGAGCAAGCCTGGTGTAAGCCCCTTCCTAAACAAAGGTTTTATCAGTGTAATCAGCTATGGTTGTGTATATACTTCAATAAACCTCATAACATCCAAGAGAGTTCATCTAAGTAAAAAACAATGATCAACCATAGTACATCAGAGCACACCCGCTCACTATATCTATGATCCAACAAGATAGTGAGAGAAAAAATGGTGGAGATTCTTCCACAAGATGCGTTCCAATTGTCCTTGTCAAGTGTCCTTTCAATAAAGTTTCAAGCACAATCCTGAATCGGGTCTTTTCCGTTTAACTTTTATTTCCAATTTTCCAAACACACTTTGCTATCTACAAAATTTTACAGTTACATGTGCAATCAGACGCCATTGCAGGTACGGGTTGGCTTATCAATAGTTGCAAGTGTAGCTGTATTAAAGCCATAGTTATTGTACATCTTCTCAACCCTTCACCTTTGTGTAGTGGTGCCTCTTCTGTATTCCCTTTCCCATGGCGGCATCATCCATGAACCCACCCCCCTCTTTCTTAAACGACATTGGCGATCCAGATATACACTGGAAGGACTGGATCAATTTATTTGATTCATACCTCATAGCCATTGGGGGAGAGAAATTTTCAGCCGTACGGAAGCATAATGTCTTGCTCCATAATTTAGGAGTGCAAGGAAGGCAAATTTATTACACCCTTCTAGTCCCTGCATTGGAAGATGATGAGTTAGACTTAGATGTGTTTAAAATCACCATGCTAAAACTAGAAACCCATTTCGGGGACAAGGTTAATGATGTTCTTGAGAGACACAAGTTTTTTTTCGCGAGTTCAGGCAAAGAATGAGTCTATTATCAATTATATAGCAGCACTCCGTGGTCTCACCCAGCTGTGCGAATTTGGGGAGTTGAACGACTCCCTCATTAGGGATCAGCTGGTGAGGTGTACACACAACCCTAGAATAAAGGAAAAGTTACTTGCAAAGAATCCCTCTTTGAGGGAAGCCGTCTCCATGGCCCAATCCATCGAACACACCGCGAAGTGTATTCTGGAAATGGACCAACCTAAAGAACCCAGTAGTAGTGTGAACAAAATCAAAGGATTGGTTCTGGAGGATAGGAGAGAGGGAGAAGTGTACAAGGTCAGGTCCAAGGAAATTAAAGGTGAGCAACCCATAAGCATCACAGAGGGTTTGAAATGCTTCAGATGTGGCAGCTGCAATCATCTAGCCAATAGTGTACATTGTACTGCACGTAATTCAACTTGCATGAAGTGCAACAGAAGGGGCCATTTTGCTAGAGTTTGCAAGGAAGGGGAGATGAATCAGGTGAAGGTGGTGCACAGCGAAGATGTACAGAATCAAAACTATGTGTTCTAGGGAACCGCAAGGTGAGCTCCTGTTTTGCTCCGCATAATTCTCTGCATTGGGGTGTTTGTGTTATTATTTCCTCTATATTATAAAGTGTGGTGCTTATGCCAGTTACACCCTTTGCCTTTATTGTTCCCTTTAGTCCCTGGAATTCCTTTTTGTTTTGGCCCAAGCCTTCCCGGAGCTGGGGTATTGCTGGTGAAGTTGTTACATCCTTGTGTTTCACCCGGGGTTCGCATGCACTATTACGAGTCCTTCGCTTCCATTTTTCCCTCACTTTTTACCCTTCCTTTCCTTTTCCTACTATTTCTCTTCTGTTTCGAAGGGAGATGTGTTGCAATCTAAGTATGTTAAGTTATCATTAGTGGCACATTCCGCCCACCCCTCCGGACTTCCACCTGTTCGTATGTTCCCTTGGAGGCAGCTTTGGAATGTTGGAATTCACCTGACAGTCTGGAGAGTTGGGTGACAGAATAAAGGTTGTTCTTACCTTATCCTGGTGTCAAGAATCTTCTTTGCAACACTTACATTATGCAAATCTCCTTTATTGCCAACTCACAGCAGCAACAAATAAAGAATATAGAACTTCAAAAAAATTTTAATAGGCTATAAAGTCCCGCCACATGGAGTGTTCTCCCTTTCGGTGTTGCTTCTGCTCATACGAGAAGTACAGCCTTTATAATACTAATACTTCGGGCTAATATCGATGTTGGCGGTCCAAACTGCCTCATTAGAATGCGATTGAACACCGTTATGTCGCGTGCCTATATAACACTATGGGAGCATGCATTCTGGCTGTAATGCATGCTCCGATAGTGAAATTGAAAGTGCGGTTCATCCCTGCACCCTGCACCCCGTGCAGGGATCAATAGATGCCCCCTCTGCCTCCAACCAGAGACCGTGCATCAAAGGAGGCCTTGGTGGGGGCTCCCAAACATGCTTTCGACATGGTTTCCATGTCGGACAGACCGGCCCTTGAAATTACAGGCCGGCTGCCATCTGGCGGATGGGCTCGAGAGCCCGTCGGAAGCCAGTCGCAATGAGCGGCCGGTTTACTTTCCGACGGCCCATTTCTTATATCTCATCTTGATTAGGTGGTCGAAAAGTAAACCAACTGGCACATTATGATCCGGCTGTGAGAAGTTGGCCTGGTATATGATGTTCACTAGTCTAGTGGGCACCTTGCACCAGTCCAAACGACCCTTATTGATGGTAGGTTGTTAAGTCAACCTTATAGAAAGCTATCCTAGTGGTAGTTGTGGAGAGCAGCCTTCAGGCGAGTTAAGCTAGTTGGTTTACCAATTATAATCTCTTGAATGATCAAATGAAAGCACACGACACAAGGAATATATCAAATATATATGTATGTATTCTAAATACAACCCCTCTAGGCTCGTTATGAGGTCAGAGGTAAAAGTACAATACAAGGAACTTAATTAGCATACGATAAGTTGCACAGTATATGTTATGCCCTAGGGGCATATAGGCCTAGGGCCTATTGAACCGCTATAACCACCTAAGGTTAGAATGCAGGAGGCCCACTGGGGACGAGTGCAGTGTCTAAACACAGCCATGGATCACCATTGACTTTCTATGGAGAACGAACAAGTTACAATTTGAAAGATTAAGGGCACTTCTAGGTGAACTACGATGGAACCCTTTTAGACTACGACACTTCGGAGTACTCGTGTTACCTCCTCCAGGGAAGCCGGGTGCATAGGTGTCTTTAGGTGTCGGGTTTCGTCGTCGATTCCTATGGAGAGCTGCGAAGAAAAGCTGCAGGCGACCAGAGGAAAAGTGTCTGGGTGGATCCAAGGGTGGATCGGAGATGTGAAGAACCTGAAACCAGAGTTGACAGTCTGGGTCACTAGCCAGTGACCAGGATGGCGAGGAGAAGATCCCAGCCGATGTCGGGTGATTTCAGGTGAAAGAGGTGAAGCTTGACTCTTCAGCCACGAGGACCAGGAGGCCGACGATGACCAGGAGCTGGATTTAAGCTGTCCCACGAAGTATCTAGTTGACTGCAGTGTTGGAATCCGGAGTGGACCCAGCAAGCCTTGACAACAGCAACCCACGCAAGATGACAAAATTGGCTTCGGTGCAGACCAACAAGGTCTGAGGGACTCCTCTTGGAGAGGAGTGGGAGCATGTCTGGAGCAACCAAGAAAGCTCACTAAATCAGAAATGGCCCTTCGTGGGGGCTCGCTAGCCAACGGACTAGGAACCGCAAAGGGGCCTCGAGCGGAAATGCATAAAGCGGGCACACGGGACACTCGTGGAGTGTAGGCCTCTGAGCTTCGGTGCACGGGGCAGGGGCTTCAAATACCTCAATGCACAACTTCAGGATACCTTGGGAAGTAGGTGCAGTTGCAAAGATGCTGGATGTCCAGGAGTTCCGGTCCTGCGTCTCTCGTGTCTGCTACAGGTCTCAGCTTTGCTGGGAGTGCAGGTCAGCATCAGAGATGTCTGGAAGTCTGTGTCCTGTGTCGCAGATTCTTCGGGATCCAGCGGGAGCCTCGAAAATGAAGATCGTCAAAGATGCAGTTAGTGCCTGTTTGAACAGGGTGGTCACTCCTTGACCACAAGGGAGATTTCTTCTGTCTTGCAGTCGAAATGGAATGTCAAAGGTCCAAGATATATGTTGCAGAGTTTCGTCCAGGGTAATGTAAAGTCCTAGGGACTGGGTTTCTATACTTATAGTAAGTTTAGGGGTTGGACTAACTCTAAGGTCCCTCCTATGGGTGGACCTGGGGAGGGGGTGGTTAGACCCCGACCCCTTCCCCTTTGTCCAGTTTCGGGCCAGAGCTGGGGCTGAGCGCCCCAGCAACCTGTTTGAAATGGGAAATGCATGGAGCACCTTGTGTGCCCCAGGCACTGTCTGAAAAGCATTCACTGAATGCAACCCACCCTGCCCCAATCCACTAAAGCCAGTCTGGGGAGGTGCCAGCACCTCCCTAGACAGGAAACCTATTGTCCCGGCCTCCCCTGCTATAGTTATGTCCAGCACCAGGAGGGCAGACTCGTGTCTGTGGCAGCAGCATCCATTTTGTGATGCTGGGTCTCTGTTTAACTTTAACCGGGTTTACCAGTACCTACATGTCTTCTCCCTCTGGAAAGGTGGAAGTATTCCAAAGTGTATGACACCTTACACGACATGTTTTGATAAAGCCAAACCAAAGTTAGCATTAACCGCGAGGATTATAATGCACTTAAGAGTATATGGTATGGCTATATCATAGAAGAGCCATAAGGAGATGGTTCCAAAAGCTGCAGAGGGGCTCAGCTCATGCTAGGGCACCCTCTCACACAAAACCAAGCACTCTGCCTTCAGGATTGTGATTCAGAAAAGGGGGTGGTGATGAACAGAGTGCCTGAATTAAGCAGACCACTCTTACCCAGTCCAAAGATCAGGGCTTGATCCATCACCGTTTTTTAGCTCACTGCACCATCCCAGCTCAGAACTTGGCTATATGCAAATTAGTCTGTTCCTGTCCCAGTGCATGATGGGAACAGGGCAAACCAAACTACCAAGCCAATTCTTATACTGGGAAGGAAACAAGCTTCCGGGGACCGGTTTCTGCCATTTCAGGCGTCGTCGGCCCGGCTTGCTTGAATCCTGATGGTGCAATGAGCAAGGGACTCACATCTGAGTATACCCTTCCACGCTTATGGTGGACAAAATGATTCAGAAAAGGGGGTGGTGATGAACAGAGTGCCTGAATTAAGCAGACCACTCTTACCCAGTCCAAAGATCAGGGCTTGATCCATCACCGTTTTTTAGCTCACTGCACCATCCCAGCTCGGGACTTGGCTATATGCAAATTAGTCTGTTCCTGTCCCAGTGCATGATGGGAACAGGGCAAACCAAACTACCAAGCCAATTCTTATACTGGGAAGGAAACAAGCTTCCGGGGACCGGTTTCTGCCATTTCAGGCGTCGTCGGCCCGGCTTGCTTGAATCCTGATGGTGCAATGAGCAAGGGACTCACATCTGAGTATACCCTTCCACGCTTATGGTGGACAAAATGATTCAGAAAAGGGGGTGGTGATGAACAGAGTGCCTGAATTAGGCCTGCCATAGGAGTGACTTATAGGTTACTATGTGTCTTTATGTAAGGTAGATATAGGTATACTATATCTAAGTAAGGGGTGCTTACTAGGGGTGAGCGGATTTTGCGTATTGGCAATCCGCGTATTTGCGTATTTGCGTATTTCGAAAATACGCAAAATCCGCGGATCCTAGCGTATTTTTTTTTTTGTGTTCGCACGGGTTTCTGCAAGTTCGCAAGGGTTGTATTGTACAAAACGCTCGCGAACGTGCAGAAACCCGTGCGAACACAATGTGCCTACTCATGGGTATTGCGCTCGTGAAAGTCAAGGATGCAAAGTCTATCCAGCATCACAGCTGATTTTCCACGGTAGATTTGGTAAAGAAGGCACATTGCCCGGCCTCGACGACGCTCTCGATTGTTTCTGGGCTGATGAATGAGTCACTGCATTTGAGCTTCAACTAGTTCCAGCGACCATGTGTGTGTTACTATGCAATCGCGCCGAAGGGCGCAGGGGTCTCTTGAGTGAGCTGCTGTTGCTGTAGTATTTTACAATGGCGCCAGCAAGCTGCCAGCGCCGTTGTAAAATAGTTACAAAGTTAGCTTGCACAGGAAGCACTTAGATAAAATAAAGCAGCACCTGCTTCGTTTTATCTAGTGGTTCCTGTGCAAGCTAACTTTGTAACTATTTTACAACGGCGCTGGCAGCTTGCTGGCGCCATTGTAAAATAGTTACATGAGTGGGGGTTCAACTTTTGAACCCGTTACATCCGCGGATTTTTTTTTCGGATTTTGTGGAAAATACGTAAAATACGCGGATTGCGTATTCACTAAAAATCCGAAAAATCCGCGGACGTAACGGATTTTCCGCTCGTGCCTAGTGCTTACACCACCTTACCCAGGCTGTAAGTACAGACCTGAGGTGTCCGTTTGGAAGGCTAACCAGGGGTTGCACAAGACATGCTGCAGCCCGTGGTAGGCCTCTGGGGTCCCTATGCCCTGGGTACCTAAGGGACCATATACAGGGGCTCACAAGGGTGACCCAGTAGCCAATCTGGTATGTACCTAAAGTACATGGAAACCATTTTATAGAGCAAGCAGACAGACTGGGCCCCTGAATAGCAGGATCCCAGTCCAACTAAGTCGAAAACCATTAAAACACCAGGCAAAAAGTGGGGGTAACCATATAGTCAGATTCCACCTTCCTACACGGCAATAAAGGCTCTGCCCTAAGGTCGGAGCCTGTACAGGCCGCATCATAATCCGCGTCTTACTGTGTTTTTTCACCTTGAGATATCCCACCCTCCCCTATAGAAAATAAGAGTAATATCTCCCTCCTACCCTTGTACCAACACCCTCAACCAGTTTATTGTGTAACTTCCCATGTCTCCCAATGTCTTTTCCTAACCCTAGAAAGGAGTCTGGTTGTATTTTTATATTTAACTTCCCCTCTCTTACAGCGTCGGGTCGAAGGTCCTACTTCCTCTGTACCCGACACAACTTTTCAGCGTTTCTCTCGGCTCCTTAAGGCCGAGAAATACTCCCTTGCTGTGGACCGATCTTTTTTTTCTAAATCCGACCCCACGACACTTGTTGCTGCGGGTCACCTCCCACTGAGGCCGTTGAGCTACGCAAGCGGGGCTCACCCATCGGCAGCAGTCCAGTAGAGTCATCTCACAGGCGTGGCAACGGAAGAAAGTCTGTCTACTTAACAAAGATGCCAGCAGCCCTCCTTTCCCCTCAGCGACTGCTGGCCCATGTAAAAAAAAGCCAACGGTGCGATACGCAATTATCGTACAGTTTTATAAATAACACCAAAAAAAGAGAGATTCCAAGGCACAACAATAAAGAAAGGACCACACAATTAGAAGAAAGACCCTTAAGAGATGGTCAGCCACACTCGGAAACGGAAGAAAGTCTGTCTACTTAACAAAGATGCCAGCAGCCCTCCTTTCCCCTCAGCGACTGCTGGCCCATGTAAAAAAAAAAGCCAACGGTGCGATACGCAATTATCGTACAGTTTTGTAAATAACACCAAAAAAGAGATTCCAAGGCACAACAATAAAGAAAGGACCACACAATTAGAAGAAAGACCCTTAAGAGATGGTCAGCCACACTCTGTATGTGCCTGGCCATTTTAGGAGATTGGGGCACCTTAGTAAAGACACTACAGTCGCCATTTTAACTGATTGGACAAACTGCTTGAATTCTGGCAGTTGCAGTCCAACGGACTGTCAGAGCAGCTGTTTCCTTACACCGAGCCCAGTAATCTTAAATATTTACCTTCTGCCATGTCCCTTGAATCTTCAGAGAATACTATGGAGGATAGACTGGAAGAACTTCTAAATAAGGCACTGGATAAGGTAATGGGACACTGGATGACATAATTAATAAAAAAGTAGAGGTTCTCTCCAAGAAGGGTTGGTCAGTTTCTGTCCCAGGACACCCTGATGGGAGAGATGGGGAGATTAAGGCCCAGAGGAAGAGGCTGCAGGGGAAACCCTGACTAAGGGAGTTATAAAGCCAAACGCTCAAAACAAATTACTTCACACATTAGCGGTGACAAGGATGGTGCCTCTAGCACTGCAGATGGGCAAGAAAAAGGCCCAGAGGTTCCTATTCCCATAGATTGTGATGAAACATTGCAGGATGCAATTAACCTATCCTGTTCCTCCGACTTTGATTCAAGTATTGAGGAGATAGAGGTGAGGAATATGGGTACAACTAAGGAGGCATCAAGGGCATCTGGGTCCAAAATGGGCATTGTTGACCCATTCGGAGAGAATATGTTTGACCCGCTGCTCATCAAACACCCCTTGTCTCCGGAGTTGGCTCCATCGCGGCATTTTGCTGAGTACCTCTCCTTTTGACCTTGGAAGGAAATACCAAAAGAGGCCAGCTCCCGTCTTAGATCCGAATGCCCACACCCCTCCCTCCCAGATAAAGTTGGGTCTACCTCAGAGTTACATGCAAAGGTGGTGGCTCTTAGCTCCAAGGGAGGAAAAGGCCCTAGGAAAGGTATCGATAAAGGCCTCCAGTTCTGCCAAGACTGTCTATTTAATATTACTGGCCCACTCACAAAGACGTTTGAGAAGGCTGAAGTCGCATATCTTGAAGACACCATCATTGACCCCAAGGAATTGTGCCAATGGGCACAAATAGCCATTTGCCGCCTGGGGAATGCAAATACTGCACTCTCAAATGAGAGATGAAAAAGCATATTGCTAAAAATAGATCCTAAATCGGTCCAACTGGCCACTAGAGAAGGAGTAGCTGCCTCCCAGGGTCTACATTTCTGGGGACAATTTTATCAGGGACATGGCGAAGTACATGGGAGCATGTAGCTCATTTCAGAAGTCATAGAAAGACATCAAGAAAGTCTTCCAGGATAGGGTTTTTAGCTAGACTGGGAGAACAGGGGGTAAGTTCCTCGGCCGTGGCCAAAGCTCTTCAAGACCCTACCTGTGATTACTGGGCAAGATTTGCGCACCCACACTTTGCTCCACATTTGTCATTTATGCCCACAGAAACAAATACCTCACAGAAGAGGCTTCAGAAGTGAGTGGAGACAAAGGGGCTTTTCAGTAGGTAAGAAGTATGAAAGACCTTTCAGATACCCCAAAAAGTAGGAGGCAGACTAGCCCAATTTTGTGGAAACTGGAACTTGGTGAATCAGGACCCTTTGGTCCTAGACACAGTGGAGGGACACAAGATCGAATTTTCAGATTCACCATTACAAAGGAAAATTCCCCCAAAATTGATATTCTCACAAGAAGATTCTATCTTAGTAACACAAGAGGTAGTGGAATTATTGACCAAAGGGGCAATACAAGAGGTAACGGAATCAGGCTTTATCAGCAATATCTTTCTAGTGGAGAAGAGGGACAAAGGAATGAGACCAGTGATAAATCTAAAAGAGTTGTACGAATGGATTGTCTACCACAACTTCAAAATGGAAGGGGTGCACCTCCTTAGAGATGTGCTAAGGAAAGGGGATTGACTAACACGGTTAGATCTAAAGGATGCGTACCTGCCCATCCCAATTTGGACTCCACACCAAAAGTTTCTCCAATTCACCTGAAGGGGCAGACTATGGAAATGGTGCAGTCTCCTTTTCGGACTTTCCTCATCCCCTTGGTGTTTGACCAAGGTTCGCGGGACGCGAGACAGCTGAGGCTAATAGTTTACTTAGATGATATCCTGATAATGGCACAGTGCAGATAAGTGGTCTCACCCCACACAGAACTTACCATGAGCCTAATAGATCACCTGGGTTTTGTCATAAACGGGAACAAATCTAGCATGGTAGCAAACCAGTAAATGCAGTTCTTGGGTTTTGTCATGAACATAACAAGGGCAGAATTGAAATTGCCACTGGAAAAGTTAAAGAAACTTCATAACGAATTGAGGAATCACTTAGGGAGAAAGAAATTCCCCTTGTGGGCTCTAGCAAGGAACCTAGGCCTTCTGTCGTCAAGAAGCCGAGCAATCTACTGTGCGCTCCAAAGACTCAAAGTCAAAGCATAAAGAACATGTCAATCGTATTCTCAAATGCTGTCTCTGGACCTGGATTCAAAGAAGGAACTACTTTGGTGGCTGCGGAATGAAGAAGCATGGAATGGAGGAGCCATTTTTGGGGAAAACCAGGAGATTGTGATAGAATCAGATGCAAGTTTAGAGGGATGGGTTGCAAGATGTGGCGACTCATCAGCAGGGGGACGATGGACAGATCAGGAGGAGGAGTTGCTCATCAACTGCTTGGAATTATTGGCAGGTTCATTTACAATTCTATGCTTCAACAAAGACTTACTGAAGTGTTCTGTAACATGTGCATGGACAACGTATCTGCGGTCAGATACGTCAAGACAATGGGGGGCCCTCAGATTTCGTCAAGGTCTTCTGGAGTTACTTTCTGAGCAAGGGCATGTTGGTAGCAGCTGAGCATATCCCAGGATAGAGCAATGGTGTTACAGATTTGTTCTCCCGGAATTTCAGGGATTCTATCAATA
Organism: Lissotriton helveticus; assembly: GCF_964261635.1. Classification (NCBI taxonomy): domain Eukaryota; kingdom Metazoa; phylum Chordata; class Amphibia; order Caudata; family Salamandridae; genus Lissotriton; species Lissotriton helveticus. Next base: position 45,123,741 of record NC_136065.1, read on the forward strand.
GGAGGTTAAACATGGACATTTTCCTCAGTTGCCAGTCTATATGGGGAACCTTTGGGTGGACCTCTTTGTGGACAGATGGAACACTCAACTGTCAAAATCTTTCAGCTGGATGCCGGACCCTCAGGCCTCTGGGTGGATGCCTTCTTTCAGAATTGGCAGGGCCTAGCACCTTATGCTTTCGCTCCTTTTGTCATGCTACCAAGACCTCCTCCTACTACTACCTAAGCTACTGTTGCATGTTTGCAGGAACATGAAGGTCACAGTAGTGATAACACCACTTTGGAGGTCACAGACATGGTTCTCAATTCTACTACAAATGAGCATAGGCTTATAATCTTAATTCCAACTTTCAGGGAAGTAATTACAGGCCCAGACAGAAGGAGAGTCACATCCTATTGAAGAGCAAGGACACCTGACGCTGATGGCCTGGCGGATTTCAGGAGACAATGGCAGATCCAGGCCTTTCGGCAGACGTTTGTAGACTCATATCGGAGTCATGAGTGCCTGGCACAAGGAAAGCATATAGACTGGCTTGGGAGAAATGGGTTTGTTCCTTTGAAGGAACTACAATCTTGTTTCAACTGGTTTAGTAAATGTCGTTAATTACTTATCTGGTTTATTCACATTAGGACTTTCTTTCTTATAGAACAGTTAAGGTTTGCAGATCGGCTTTTGCAGCATGTCGCTGCCTTGTAGACGGAGTCTCTGTGGGCCAAAACTTACTGACTAAAAAATGTATGCGAAGTATGTGGGTACTAAACCCACCTTCTGCAAAATATACTGCATTATGGGACATTAGAGATGTCCTACAGGTTGGGGAGATAATTCTTGATTATCCTCAAAACATATCTCTTATAAACTCACTGTCTTGCTGTGCCTGGTGTCTTGTAGATGGACTTCAGACATAAAAGCCTTAGACATCACCATCCGGGCCTACCAATCAGAATGGGTTAGTTTTATTTAAAAGGCGAACAGAGACCATGTCAACAAATGTTTTCTACCCCTATTTACAGAGAATGAAAGAATGTTTGTAGTGAAATGTTTGATGAAATATGAGAGGACTGTGAGTATGAGAGGAAATACAGAAAACATGCTAATATCCTATAAATTGCCTCATAGAGCAGTTTACTCCCCAACCATAGCACAATGGGTGACAGAAGTAATGAAAGAAGCAGGTGTAGACATTACTATGTTGGTGTAAGGCACATCACATGATTAGACACTTATTTGCTCCTGACTACAGTCGCAGATGCAGACTGGATAAGCTCACAGGCGCAGGTGGTGAGGTTCGGGGGGAGGGATGGGTAGTTGGGGATAGGTTAGACGTTTCCAGGGGGGAGGAGGGAGGGAATGAATGGGGGGGAGGTACATAAAAATAAGGAAAAGCAGATATGGATGATCTTAATACACTGTTTACGGCTTGTGGTGGGGCTATTGCTTATGTTATTCTCCCACTTGATGCCGCCCGACCCCTGGGATGTGGGCTTAATGGCAGTGTACGGAATTGAACAGAGTCCGGCGCCTTATAGCAGCCAGAGATAACAGTTTTGTGTTGAAAACTTGTGAGCTTTGTACATCTGCAATAAAAAAAATTTACAAAAAAAAAAAAATTACTCTTCCTGGTAGATATCCTCGGGGCTGCAGCTTGGTCCAATGAAAATGTTTAAAAGTTGCTATTTTTGACCTGTAACAAGCTTTATTGACAATGTATTAAATGCACTTTAAAACTAAATAATGTTAACCTCTGTGTCATGCCATAACATTTAGATTTTTCACAGCCTGGTGGGCAGACATTCTAGGTTTCATTAAAGACACGGAGCCTTAGATTATCCCTCCACATTGGAACCCTCCCTGATGGAGAAAAGTTATTGATTTTGTCTTGGGTTTTTCTTTTCCAGAGTAAGATGTTTTCACTGATTAAGTTTTTCGTTTGTAAGTTATGGATCTAAGAAACTATCTTGTTCGCGAAACCAAAAAAGGAAGAACACTGCATGCGGGGGAACTTTATTGTCTATTATAAAGTTATTGAAGTTCTATATTCTTCTATTGTTGCTGCTGTGAGCGAGCAATAAAGGAGCGGGCAATAAAGGAGATTTGCATAATCGTAGCCCCTGTGTCTTTAATAAAATACAGACTTTCTCCCCACCGGGCTGTGAAAAATCAAAATTCTCTTTCAAATGTAATTTTTTGGATGTCTCTCAGACAAAGCCTTTGTGCAAGGTGATGACAATCAGAATAGGCAACCCCTCCACCCTCCTCCTGGACCCCTACTCTCTGGACGGCCTATAGGAAGCTTTATAAAATCTAACCAGCTTTTCTTTGCTTCTGACAGAACAAGCTAAGAACTGAGAAGAAGAAACTTGAATCTGAAATTGAAAAACTGCGGCAACTCCTGAAAGAAAATGAGCAAACACTGCACAGGAGACTGGAGGAGATGGAGAAGAAAATCACCATGGTGGAAAATGCAAATATCACCAAACTTTCCAATCAAATCACCTCTCTCAATGCAGTGATAACGGAGATAGGAAAAAAGTGTCAGGCGCCAGCATGGGAACTTCTGAAGGTGAGATACTGTTTGGTAAATACAACAAAAGAAGGAAGTGAAATAATTCTATTTTGTGTGCATTATTAAATGTATGAGTGGAACACACAATGATCTCCTGGCAGGGTCAATGCACAGTGACCCCACGCACTCTGACAGCTGCACAAAATATACAGTCATGGATTATTTACACTGTCCTACTTGATGCTGAGAGCCCGATTCAATATACAAGCAGTGAAATGTACAGTGACCTCTTACAGTGTCACATACAAGTTAATGTGACACACCAAGAAATTCCAGTGACAGTAATTAACGGGGAACCAAAGGAGCAAAATGTGAAAAAAGGCGGATAAAAATGTAAAGCATAATGTGAGCAAACATCCAAGAAATTTGGAAAGAAACCAAATTCCTCCTTTTCTAAGAAGTTTAAAAACATTTCTGTTTTAAATTGATTACTTTTCTCCTGATGCAAGTGGCCACCTACTTTCGAGTGCACTGATCTCTCGTTAGGGTGAACAGCTATGTAACTACAGTACAGAGGATAGGTGGTCCCAGTGGGACAATTTGGAAGAACACACATATTTATGTAGCAGCATCCATTAAATTACTCGTACTATAAAATTCTGCTCATTATTATTTATTCATATTGAACATCAATCTGAATGTTCAAAATCCAGCAAAACATCTGGAACATACATATGCAAAAGTGCCCCGAATTTGTAAAATGGAGAAAGGAAGGACTTGTGTGCAAAGTGGGGTTAAATGAGAGTGGAAAGCGAGTGACCATATACACATCAACAATGATATTAGTATGAATTCTAAGTTGTCCTGCGCATGAGGGAGCACGCCACGGTAGGCAATTCATCTGAATTATTACTACCAGGGGAACCCGCAAGTTTCATGCTGAGTTTATTTTCCGCTTAACACGTTTCAGAGCCCCCACCACCTTTGTCAAAGGCTGCCTGCAGCTTCGCAAGAAAACATCCAAGGAATGTTCTGTCATCTTCGGACGAATGCTCTCTGTCGCCCTCAGATGGATGCTCTCTGTCATCCTCCGAGGGATGCTTTCTGTCGCCCTCAGATGGATGCTCTCTGTCATCCTCCGAGGGATGCTTTCTGTTACCGTCGTAGGGATGATCTCTTTTGCCCTTGGAGGGATGCTCTCTGTCACCCTCGTAGGGATGCTCTCTTTTGCCCTTGGAGGGATGCTCTCTTTTGCCCTTGGAGGGATGCTCTCTGCCACCCTCGTAGGGATGCTCTCTGTCGTCCTCGGAGGGATGTCCTGGATGTTTTCTGTCACCCTCATCTAGTGCCCTTTACATGGAGCTACTTCTCATGAAGCTTCTTGGCTGTAAACTAATCAACATATTTGAGCAGAACATTACTGTTAAAGTGACAGCATATAACCACAATAAGGAGGTTTACACCTCTAACCCCACCCTAAGCCATATTGGAGAGGAATTTGGTTAATATTTAGGGTGCCAAGAAAATCTAGTTTTAAATTACATTTCTAATGCTGCTGGGCAGCAATTTACAGATTCATTTTGCACACACTGTAATATAATCAAGGGTTACTTGTAATATAAAATTGTCACTATTATTCAAACTAAATTTATCTGGGGCAACATGCCATCACCTACTCCAAATGCCTGGTTACATAGCTGGTTACAAAAAAAGAGTACAGCCCAGTTAGGCCACCGGGACCTGGGTGACTAACAGTACAGAAGATAGGTGGTCCCAGTGGGACAATTCGGAAGAACACACATATTTATGTAGCAGCATCCATTAAATTACTCATACTATAAAATTCTGTTCAATATTATTTATTCATGTTGAACATCAATCTGAATGTTCAAAATCCAGCAAAACATCTGGAACCTACATATACAAAAGTGCCCCGAATATGTAGAAGGGAGAAAGGAAGGACGTGTGTGCAAAGTGAGGGTTAAATGAGGGTGGAAAGGGAATGAAAATATACACATCAACAATGATATTGGTATGTCCTACATGACAATTATATACAAGCAAAATATTTAGCAGCCATTATGCCACTGAATAGGCACAATGAACAAAGCACTGTTGCACGCATTGGCTTATATACAACAATGTGTCAACATTTCGACCGTTGACAGACGTAGGTGACCTTGATCCTTACAATGGGGTCTTCCTCAGGACTGTAAAGGGGCACCAGAGAATTTAATAAAGGGAAATAACTGGGTTGTACCCTTTTTTTGTAACCAGCTATGTAACTAGGCATTTCGAGTAGGTGATGGCATGTTGCCCCAGATAAAGGTAGAGATTTCCACAGAAAACTCTTTAGTTTGAAGAGTAGTGACAATTCTATATTTCGAGTAACCCTTTTTTTCCTCTCCTTAATGCGATTTTTATGGTTATGGCGGACAAGGTCCCTTGTCTTGGTTCCGATTGGTATGGCTGGAGACCGCCCTTTATTAACGTGCTGAGGACTGGGACTTATCCTAGGACCTTTAGATTTGTTGAAGTCGGTCACAAAAACCACGTGCCGACCATTTGAATCTGAAAGATCGCATTATATGTATCATTGGACATTTCTACGAACCCTACCTCATGTTTTTGTCCCGTAGATCCCAAAACCTTGTTTTGTTGCTGTTCCCTCTTTGTTTATCCAATAGCTTGACTTTCCTTACTGAGCCAATCCACTCTATTGCCCTGGGAGGGGTAGTAAGAATCCAATTCACACATATCTCGCCCCTAGCTAATAATATTACGGTAAACAATAAACACTTTTAACTTTACTTAATACAGTAGTAGAATGATTACTATCGAAAATATCAAATAATACAATTAGTGGGCTTACCTCAATATTTGTTTCTAGAACTTTATCAATGGTCTTGTCCACTTCTTCCCAAAAGATTCCCAGGTGTGGACTCTGGTGGAACGTGTGAATATCATTCGCCTTGGGATCCCGGCATTTTGGACATTTTCTTACCACCTGGTTGTTCAGTTTGGAGAGTCTTTCCGGCGTCCAGTATGTCCTATGTAAAGTGAAGAGATGATTTCTCCTAAGTGGTGCAGAGACTATAGTTTGCCATAAAAGAGTGCAAGATACTTGCCAAAGATGATGCAAGCCTTGAGTAGGGAAGGTCTTTCGCCATACTTCATCTGGGACAGTGAATTCATTGTCAGGGGACTGTATCAAGTGCCAATACCATTTCGATATTTCTTTTTTCCGTACGTCGCTTAATAGTTCGTATTCCAGATTCGCTGTGATTTTTAAACTTAATTTCACATGTTTCGACCAATTCTGTAGTTGATCGTATTTAAACCTAGAGATCTTGCCCTGTGTTACTTCCAATAATGAGTCCCAACTTATTAATGATCCAGAGTCAATCAAATGTCCCCATCCTGTTATTCCTGCTTCCCTAAGTGGGGTTGCTAATGTATCTTTTAGGCACTCTGGGGTTCCTGGAGACCTCCAAATGGTTGCTAGCTGGCTATAGTACGGAATCTTCCAAATTCTTCTAATATCGTATCATAACTTATATGCAGTGTTAAGTACCTTTAGTTTGATCTTTTTAAAGTAGTTTGGATGTCCAATCTTGTAGAAACAATGATCATCCTGTGTTACGGCTTTCCAGTAAGAAGAATAGTCGGCATTAGGTATAAGAAAATTTCTTATATGTTTAAAATGAAAGGCTCTATAGTAAGAAAGCAGGTCAGGGCTAGCAATGCCCACTCGATATTTCCTTTGACACAGTTTTCTCCATGATATCCTCACTCCCTTTGAGGCACAAATATAGCTATTAATTTCACTCTGTATATTTTTTAGCCAAGGTATCTTAAATTCTAACAGTATAGCGTTAAATAAGAAAATAAACTTTGGCAAAATAGGCATTTTAATTACATTTGAACGCCCCAAAAAGGACGGGGATAGACAACTCCACGATTTTAAGAATTTCCTCATTTCCTTAATCTTTGAGTTTAGGTTAACCTGAGCAACTTCTTCAATGTTTTTCGTAACCTCTATTCCCAGATACTTGATGCCATTTTTGATTCGACTAATGGTGTTACTACATTCCAGTGCATTATTTCCGTTTTCTGAATATTCCCTTGGTAGCCTGAAATTTGGCCAAAGTCAACAAGCAGCTTCGTGATGAAGGGGAGAGTTTTATTAAGATCGCTCTTATAAATAATTGAATCATTGGCATACAATGCCACTTTATTTACCCAGCCGTTGAATTGGAATGGGATAATTTCCTCGACTCTCCTTATCATATTGGCCAGTGGTTCTATATACAAATTACAAAGATGAGGAGACAAGGAGGAACCTTGTCTCGTCCCCCTTCCAATCTGAATCTGTTTAGACAAGCTACCATTTATGAGTACTTTTGCAACTGGCATAGTATATATATTTCTTATTACTCTTAAAAAATGTGTTCCCAAACCAAAGTGTTTTATAGCTTCATGCATGTATATCCAATTTACACGATCAAATGCTGTAGCAGCATCAAAGGTTAAGACTGCTAATGTGAACTTTGCTTTGGAAGCTTTGTCAATGGACCAGATTAGTTGATGAGTAAGATCATGTAGCTGTCTTCCCTCTTATAAACCCTTTTTGTTCAGTATGTATGATTCTACCGGAGATATTCCCTATCCGTACTTCTAATATTTGGGTAAAAATGTTATAATCACAATTTTAAAGTGAAATGGGTCTGTATGACTCACATCTGAGTGGATCTTTTCCTGATTTTAACATTAAGCTGATGGTGGCATCATTCCACGATTTAGGGAGCTCAAGACCTTTCAAGTAAATGTTATTGAAGAGAGTCGTTAATCTTGGAATTAGTATTTCCCTTAAGACTACATATAATTCCACTGAGATAGCATCTGGGCCTGCAGCTTTCCCTTTTTTAGATTTTTGTAGAACCTCTAAAACTTCTTTGCAGGTAATTACTGCATTTAACACTTCGCTAAGCCCTTCTCCCAGAATTGGTAACTTTGATTCCCTGAGGTACAAATCTACCACATTGACTGAGGGGGTCTGATCCTCCGTATACAATGTCGGAAAAAAATCATCGAATGCCTTTTCTGTTTCTGTACTGCTCTCTACCTTTGCATCTACCAAGTCGCTATGTATTGCATTTATTATGTTCCTGCTGTTGTCAATATTGGTTGTCCATTCTATGAGTTTCCCACTATTCTCTCCGTATTCATAATTTGACAACTAGCAACCCATCTTTTCATTATCCTTCCTTCCAAATAGACAGACCATTCAATTTTCTTTTTAAGAACTTCCTCTTTTACTTTTTCTTGTTCTGTTGCAGAGGTTGCTGCTTCATAATTCCTGTGTTGGTCTAGAATATCTGATTCTAATTGAATTATAATATGTCTAGATTCCTTATTTCTTTCTGCAGCTAGTCCAATCAGCGCTCCTCTGACTACGGCTTTGTGTGCATCCCACACACCTTGCAATGAAACTTCACAGTTAGCCTTAATTTGAAAGTCTTCCTCTGTTATAAGTTTTAACTTTTCTATAATTTCCTCATGTAATAAGCGTGTGCGATCTAAGGTCCACCTAACCTCACCCTGTGTATAGCTTTGGATGAATTCGATTTGGACTACGGAGTGATCGGATAGATGGGCTGGTACATGATTTACTTTAATAAAATGTTTGCTTAATGATATATCTATCAAGATATAATTCTTGATGAATGCCCATACTTATGGTTTATATAAGTAAATCTGCTAATCGGATCCCCTTTACTCTTCCATATATCACTAGTCCCAAGTCTTCTTTAAACCTATTAATCCATTTCCTCATTTTCAGGAGATTTAAGGCTCTCCCTGGCGGGTGTCTGTCTTTTCTTGGGATTAATAACAGATTAAAGTCTCCCCCTATCATTGTTGGGACCAATATATTACTTAGCTGAGCATACAGGGATTGCAGAGGGGCTGGGTCATCTGAATGTGGGCCATTGTATCCGACTACAAAAAAAGTTTGCCCTCTATGTTGATCTTAGCTGCAGCCCATCTGCCATTTGAATCAGCAAACTCTTCTACAATCTTTATCTTTGAGGGTTTTAACAATTATTGCTACACCTTTAATACAGCAGGACTGATTAGTACAGATTGATATTTCCACACATTTTCATGTTTTATCATTTCAAGCCACTCCGATTTAACAAGTGGGTTTCCTGTAAAATTATAAGGCCACATGTATAGAGCTTCAAGTATTCAAAGATTTTTTGTCGCCTTCTCCACACCTTCAGGCCATTTACGTTCCATGTTATAATTTTAATTTTACCCTCTAATGCTACCATCTATATTTTCTGCTCACTTCCTTTGTCGCTCTCTCCCCAGGCTCTGATTGTTTTAGGTAAAAGGTTCCATTTTCAGGACCTTGTATTCCCTGTCTCTTGCATATCGGACAATTTTTGTTTTGTTTTTCCCTAATGCTCCCCACTCGATAAACCAAAAATAAAATAACCTAAACTAACCCCGGTCACCCTCTCCTGGAGAACCCTCCCTTCTGTCTTTGGGCAAATATTATAGCCCTATTTATGTTCCGACTTCATGAGGTCATCCATTTGACATAACTGGCCCTTATTTTTTTACTTTAATTTGCTCAAGTAATGTCTCAACTTCTTTTGGTTCTTTAATATTGTAAGTTTTGTTATCCCACATAATTCTCAGTAATGCTGGGAATTTCATCTGAACAGTAGCACCTGCATTTTCCGAGGATTTTTCCTTTGTGCACTTCGTCTAAAAGGATCTCTGTGTGCTCTTTGGATATCTTCATCCAGTGCTTTGCTTTTGTCTCTAGTTCCGGAACACAATCCTTCAACAAGGATACCAAAAAACTATTAATATTCTGTCCCTCTGAGCCCTCCGGGATATTTAAAATTCGTAAATTGATCCTTCGAGAGTTCAATTCAATTCAAAGAAATGTATTCGGTTATTATACAGGTAAAAATAACCATAAAAGTACAATTAATAGATTACAATCATTCCATATGTAAAAATGTCAAAAAATGCATGTAATCAAGAACTTCTATGTTAAAATTCATATTACATTTGTTTTCTGAAATTTAAAAATGCAAAAACGGAAGCAACAATAAAAATATTATCCAATTTCTGAATTGTCAGGAATCCTGAACGGCATTGTCTTAGTTCCATTCTCTTTAACACTGGAACAATCCATCTTTTTCTGGGTATCATATAAAATGTGTAAAAGAACAAAACATGTATAGACGACTGAGCAGACATATCGTCACATGGGCATTTACAAAGTAATCTTGACCAATCGTTCACCTCAGGAAAACTTAAAGATCTATGCAGGATGTTAAGTCTGAGGCAAGTTCAAAAACCTGTCAATCCTTAATAGGTAACAAAATCTAAGGCTGAATATTCACTCAAATGTAAGTAAGTAAGTAAACGTTTATTGTTTTAGGTTAATTAAAACCATTACAAAAAATATACATTGAAAGCATGTGTCCTCAGGTAAAAGTTAAAAGAAGAGTTTAAAAACAGAAAATTTTGTTGTAAAAGTAGTAGTGCTAAAACACAGTGTAATATGAGAGGTGAACATTGTTCATTGCATCTTATCTTGGCTATGGTTCCTTAGATCTGTTCGGGGCGAATTCATGGCTTATTAGTTTCAGCTCCACTAGTTTCAGGAATTTCACCAACTTCCCATTTAGTGGCGGAAGACCTGGATCAAAAAAAGGGAGAACTGCTTGTCTGCAAGTGCGAATTCTTTCTTCATTAAAAGCAGATTTTAGCAGGGCTGCTATTTCCTCTTTCAGCCCCGGGCAGGTGCATAGCAGATGTTCAAAGCTTTCGTTCCCTGCACCGCACAGCCTACATTTTACCCCACAGTTCCTTCTCAGCCATGGTTGTAGATGTGGTATGGCTGTGCTCCACCTGAGGTCCTGGACTTCCTATGGACTCTGCTTTCTGTGGCCCTAGCGCTGGGAGCGCTCTATTTTCTCTTTTAGCTCTGGGAGCGCTGTATTCCTGCTGCGAGCGCTTTCTTGCTGTCCTAGCGCCTTGGGGCGCTTCATCCATGCTACTAGCGCTGGGAGCGCTAGATTCCACAAGCCGGTGCCCACCCGGCATTTGCCCCGTTGGTGTGGAGGGCCCGAGCCCCCTACCTCGCTTGCCCCCGTAATTGCTATATTTTTCGAGCGAGCCTACTCCTCGTCAATTCCCCCGAGTTCACCGCCGCCGGCCCGGGACCCCTCGTGATGCCCTCCCCCGGGCCACGTTCGGATTGGCTGCCGGCCCGGGCTTGGCTGCTGACATCTCCCCCGGCCGCGCTGTGATTGGCCGGCGGCCCGAGGAGCTGTGATGGCGGCTGGAGAGAGTGAACGACGAAGCAGGGAGCGGCGGGAGCCTACTCCGCGCCCCTGCGCCCCCCAAGACAACTGCCGCTTCCCCCCCCCCCCCGGGGCCCCCAGGAGCGAGAGGGAGCCCCGGAGAGCGAGGAGAGACCGGCGCGTCCACCGACCGGTGAGTGCTGCAGGAGGGAGTGGCGGGGGCGTCGGGACACATTGCCGGTGCCCACCCCTCCCCTCCAGCGCGAGCGCCCAGGTGCTCCGAGGCCCGTGGGGACTTCCCTAATATAGAGTCCTCCGAGGGGGGGCCCCGCCTGCCCACACCTTGCTTCCTGAGCCCGGAGAGGCTCCACCTTTGGTCCTTTTCCCGCTGAGCCTGCGAGGCTCGGCCCCAGCCCATATCATGCTTCCCAAGCACCAGAGGCTCCCCCATTTGGCGCGCATTCCTCCTGAGCCTGCGAGGCTCCACCCCAGCCCCTTGGTTCCGAGCCTGCGAGGCTCCAATGTGTTGCCCTCATCATCTACAGCTGCCCAGCACTTCGTGGGCAGCTGCCACGTGTAGGTTTATGACGGGCTACCTGCAGCCTGTCCTGACATTGAGACATTGGGCGTCCTAGCCCCAGAAAGGCCAGTTGGCCTGTTGAAAGTATTTGGCTAATGTTATGTGATTCCTGAGAGGTATATTGTGTTGCACCTCTGAAGGTGCTCCTGATACGTTATGTGTTTTATCCTTTGTGTTCCTTCCAGAATGTCCTATGCCTCAGATAGGTTGCTTATGGTTATAGTGAGTCCTAATGCTAGTTCTTTGAAGTCCCTGTTTGTTATGTGTTCTAATGCCAGTTCCATCATGTGCATATTCCTAGCAGTGGCCCCATGGCTCTGCCTTGTATATAGTCCCTTGTAAACCCTGCCCGTGCCCCTGGCACCTTGTAAATTGTGTATTTATCCCTAAGTAGGTTTTTCAATACAAAGTCTATTTTTCATATATATCTTGTGTAGAGTTCCTTTTGTGGGGGGCCCTGGAGGTTGTTGCTGGGGGTGCGTGCGCAAATGCTTTACACATGACCTCCGAGATAAGCCTGACTGCTCGTGCCAAGCTACCAAGGGGGTGAGCAGGGGTTGTCTTGGCGGGTGACTTCCCTACCCTAACTAGAATTGGCGATTTCTGCCTGGCCTTGGCGCAAGCCTTGGCCAACCAGGGATCCCATTTCTAACAGGTGCCTTGCCGCCCAAACTGGCTTTAATTAATAGTCAAATTTACCTCTTTCAAAGTAAAGTCCATATCCAGTTTCTGAAAAGTGGGTATGTTCTCCAAGTAAGGTTCTAGTCATTCCGGTACCTGATCAGTTGAAGGTTGATCACTATAGATTTTAGCATAGTGTGATACCCACTCATCTACCAAAATAGCAATCTCTATTGTTGCTTTGGAGTTGTCATTAAAAAATGGGGCATTAACCGCCTTCCAGAAAGCGGCAGTATCATGATTAATAGAAGCCTCGTACAAAGCATTCCATGCTTCCTTTTTTAATTTGTCCTTCCTTTTTGCAAGGGCCTTATTATAGCTCCTTCTGGCTTCCCTTATCAGGTCCTGATCCTTGACTCTGGCTTTTAAAGCGTTTTTGAGCCTAGAATAGGCCTTAGTACAGGCAGAGTCAAACCACCACCCTGTTTTAGCACCACGCCTTTTGGCGTCTACCCAAAGACATTTTTTAATTTGGGCTGAAATTACTTTAAAGTTCTCTATAATTAGAGTCAGGGGAATTTTCATCTAACCAGGCATGAAAACTAGCATTACACTTTGTCCATAGATTAAAAAGAAAGTCCTCAGGAATTACTTTCGTCCACTTCAAGGAATATCCATTTTGTCGGCTCAAAGCAATATTATTTAAGAGCTGCCTAGAACTATTTATCCTATTGGGCTCTTGATTAAGTACCAAGATATCAACACTCAACGAGAAGTGGTCGCTTAAAGCGATGTCATCTGTACTAAAATTCCTAACACATGCAGAGTGTCTACAGGATATCAGAATATAATTGATAGTTGAAAAAGCAACTCTACCATTAAAAATGGACTGAAAGGAACCTCTGGATGACACAGACTATTGGCGAACCCCATATCGCAAGAAAACATGATGTCATTCAGGAGATCCCCATACATTGTATGTGAAAAGTGGGGAAGACTAATGTCTTTACTAAGTGTAATCCCACACATCCCCCTTTCGCCCTTGTGGCATAAAAAGTTGTTAAAATCCCCTCCGCAGACCACAAAGACATCTTTAGAAATCTGGCCAAGTAGATTTTTTACAGTTCTGCATAGGCTTCCCAGCATTTCCTCCACCAGCTCAGAGGGGGCATTATTATAAAAATTCACAATGATCACGCATAGTGCCTTGTCCACATGTATCCTAACAATGTGATAATAGCTGTTGTTATTGACCATCTCTACTTTCCCAGTTTTTAAATAATTGGAAATATAGGCGCATAGCCCACCTTTTGCTCTACCATACATCGAGCTAATGGATGCGGTATGGAATGTTTTAAAACCACACAGGTGGATAGGGTCTTCAGCCCAAGTTTCTTGTAAACATAGTATCTTGAATTTCGTTACATGATGCACCCACACTTTATTGGTCACCTTAGTTTTTAATCCAGCCACATTCCAAAACATAATCTGGCATTTAGTGTCCTTAGCGTTACTGTCTGCACTACCACTATGGCCCACACTATTAGTGGGAATAATTTTGTCATAAGAAGTGGAATTGTGCACGTAATCTTCGGCTTCTCTACACAGATGGCGGCCATGTTGGTTGATTTCTCTTGTATGGGATGTACTATACTGATACTGTTTAGGCTGTCTGTTAATTCACCCATCTGCCGTGCATCAACAAGTGGGTTAATAATGGCAGCATCAGAGGGTTGCCCCGATCTCAGTCAGTCCACTTCTTCCAACCCATTCACTCAAAACGATTATGGGACGGCATACAATCTGGCCAATTTAACCTTGTGGGATTCCAACTTGGAGGCTGATAAAAATATCCCATGGGAACAGCACCAATCTGTGTGTTACCTGTGAAATCATTACCAATTCTATTTAGAATCAGTTTCACAAGGTTTGGTGTTTTGAATGTCAATACAACACAGTCCCTGCAAGATTTAGTTTTCCTCTCCCCAACCAACTCACCCTCCTTACCATCTTGCATTCGTCAAACAATTTGCCAGTTAGTCCTGTTCTACAACCCAACCATTGTAGGGACTTATTCCTTAGGTTCACCCATGTTTCATCCCCTGCATTGGTCAGTGCAGGAACATTAACTGAAACCACTACATACGGTGTTTGCTGCTGGAGGTAGATCTAAGCGCGTAACATGTTGTGTCCCGGGTGTCTGGTGCACAGTACTGAGACTTTCTAACGGGGGAGGTTGTGGCTGTCTTTACCAGAGCTTGGTGGGCCTGTGCATTGGTGGCTAGCGTGTTTTGCGCTGCTCGAGGTGGTACTGCTAAGGGAGCTTTAATACTGGCAACGACAGAGCCCATATATCTTGTATGTGAACTAGAAGCTATCTGATCATTTGTAGTAATATGGTCAACTGAACTAGTTCTACCCGTTGCTGTAAGCTGGACAATATCTAAACATTTGGATATTAATGCCTCAATTGCACCAATTCTAGTTGTGAGGCTTCCAAGGCTGTCTCTTATCAGACTGTCTAGGGCCTCCAGTTTTGCTCTAAGTTTTTCTACTTCCGCCTGCGTTCGCATATTTAAATATATAATATAATAATAAATTCTTTATTCGGTTAATCACAGAGAAAACCATGAAAGACAACAATTTCAACAATAAAAAAATACTGTTAATACAATGGACATGCATTAAGACGAGGGCATTTGAATTATTTAAAAGTCATTGTTTTTTCTTGTACGTGTAACTAAAGGTTTTTTCTATGATTCATGATACACTTTAAAAAGTTTAGGACTAAATAACAGAGTTCTTCAGACTCTAAGGATTGCAGACGATAAAAGGCCGGTCGGCACTGTCTAAGACCCCACCTCCTGCATATCGGGAGGATCCAACGTTTTCTGTGAGGATGGTAAAATTTACAGAACATGAAAACGTGGATATTTGATTGAGTAGATGTCCCATCGCAAGGACATGGGGGCAGGCTTTGTTCCCAGGCCTTATTTGTGGGAAACGCGACCAGTCTGAAAAAAAGGTTCAGTGTAAGCCTGGTCAACAGCATCCTCTCGTATAGTTTGGTCTCTAAGGTAAGATATTGTTGAATACCAAAGGTTTGCTGGACTATATTCGCCTGAATCACTGATGGTTTTGCAGCATCCGCGGACAGCCTTAGTGTTTCCAAATGTCGTAAAGCAAGTTCTTTGAGCTCCTTTTTTGGGAGAGATGCAATCGCCGCTGGTTGAAGGTAATATTGTTCAAGCCCAAGGTCAATGAAAAAGGATCTAATGTAACGTAGCCATTTCAAACTAGAGGAATGGTCGAGTGACATTGTATCGGTCACGGCCAATTGAGTTAGTGTGTTTGTGTCCGATACCCAAATACGTCTCCACAGCAACAAGGGTTGGATTTTGATAAGATCCTGGAGATAGGGAATTCCAAGTTCCATGTGGGAGGCGTAGGTTGATGCGCCCTTCGGGGTGGCAAGAAGAAATCTAATGAATTTATTTTCAATTTTTTGAAGGGCGCCAACCTCCATGTGGCCCCAGATTCCTGCTCCGTAGAGAGCGATAGCCTGGCACTTAGCTTTGTAGATTCTCAGGAGTTCTACTGGACGCCTCCTTCCCAGTTTCCGTGAGAAAGACTGCAAGGCCGCTGTCGAGCGCTTAAAGAGATGGCATCGATTATCCACGGCTGGTTTCCATGTTAGCTTGTGGTCTATCATGATCCCAAGGTATGGGTATTGGGTGGTAGTCTTAAGGGGTTGATTGTCGAGAAAGATATTTTTTGTGTCTTTCTTTGCCCCCCCCGTAATCATGACAAAAGTTTTCTTTACATTGACCTTTAGGTCCAGTGAGCTCATAAATGAGGTATATCTGTTGAGTGAGTACTGGAGTTCGCGAGGAGTTCGGGCCAGGATGACAGCGTCATCCGCGTAGAGGAGCGCTGGGATTGGTCTCTGTTTCAGTTTTGGGATGTCCTGGGCCCCCCTCAACATCTCTTCCTCCAGGCCGTTTGTGTAGAGTGAGAAGAGAAAGGGGGACAGGACACAGCCCTGCCTAACTCCCCGCTCCACCCCAAACGACTCCGTCAGCTCGCCTCTCTTTCCAAAGCGAACTCTCGCCGAGGCCCCAGAATACAGCTCTCTCAAAAGATCCAACAGGGAGGGCTCCATACCCATTTCTCTTAGGACCGCCCATAGTTTAGAGTGTGAGACACAGTCAAAGGCGGCAGACAGGTCTACATAGACCATGTAGATCGTGGTTTTCTTGGCGTGCATGTATTTAGCCATTATGAGACTAAGATTGAGTGCCTGCTCTACTGTCCCAAGGCCTTCTCTGAAGCCGAATTGAAGATCCAAAATGATGGTATTGTCCTCACTCCACTGTTGGAGTCTCTCCAGGATGACCCTCCCCACTACTTTGCCAAGAGAGTCCAAAAGCGAAATAGGGCGGTAGCACTTCGGATCCTGGCGATCCCCCTTTTTGAAGATGGGGACCATGACTGATCTTGTCCAGGAATCTAAAATGCCTTCGCTAACCGCGGCTGTGCAGACTCTTGTGAGGATGGGAGCCCAAAGATCTTGATTGCATTTGAAAAGATCGACCGGGACACCATCGGGGCCCGGGACTTTACCTGTCTTGCTTCTTTCCAAGGCAACCAAGATTTCCGTGATGTCAAAGGATATAGGGATTGGATATTGTACCTCGTTGTTATGGCTTGATCCATGGTCTGTGATTTCGGAGGTTTTGAATATATTTCCGAAATGAGCTATCCAAGTTCCCTCGTCAATGGCCACCTCTATCTTGGGAGAGTTATTATCTAATAGGTATGGGGATCTAACCGTTCTCCAGAAGTCCTTGCTGTTTTTTGATGAGGAGCTCTTGTCTAGATCTTTCCACAATTTCTCTTTCATTTGCTGTAGTCTTGCCCTACGATCATTTTTGTATTGCCTTCTCAGGCGTTGGATGAGGCCCACATCCCTAGGTTTTTTATGAAGGGCAGTTTTTAAATCTGTTAGAGCCCTCGTACAGTTGTGATCGAACCATCCTTTTTTTTTAAGGTGTTTTTTTGTTACTTTCCCCGTAAGCAATTCCTTGGCCACGGCCAGAATTTCTCCAAAGTTTGAGAGGATCTCTGCATAATTTGTTTCTAGGTCCAGGCAATTAATGATATTCGAGTATGTCTGGTTCACTAATTTTTTCGTGAGTTTTTGTGGGTCGATCTTCTCCCATTTGATGGAGTAGCCATTGTGTTTCCCCAACTGCAGGCTTTCTTGTATGAGAGCTTTGGCTATATGAGGGGTCTTGGATTTGTGTTCTGGTAGATGGAGTTCTATTCTTAAGGCGTAGTGATCGCTTAGTGTGTTTGCCAACACTTTATGGTCTGTGGCCATTGTGGTAAGCCCTTGAGAGAGCAGAATGTAATCCACTGTGGTCTGGTGGCCTCTGCCCACGTAGGTTGGGTCGAACTGGTGTTCTTCCGCCTTTAGTGAATTAGCAATCACTAGATCAAGCTCTGAGAGAATGTTATTCATGGCTTTGCCGGATTTGTCGGATTTGTTGTGGGCGAAGTGGGCTAGTGAAACTTCCTGTTCATCCACAAACCCACACTGTTTGGAGGCTGCTGTTGTACATGGATGGAGGTTAAAATCGCCTCCCCAGAGAAGATGAATCAGTTCGGAGGTAGTGTCCCGCTGTAATAGACATCCTAGTCTCTCCTGCATGTTTTCAACAAAGGTCAGGAAGTCATTTTCCGATAAATTGTTGTAAGAATTAACAAGAATGATGGTAGTGTCTTTTTTTGCAAAGGAGAGAGAGAGTATCTGGCAGTTAGGATCGGTAAAAAGATTAGTCACTTTTAGGCGGGATAAGGTGTTGGCAATATAAGTTATTAGTCCTCCTTTGGGTCTGCCTACTACACTACTAGTAGTAGCTGGGGAGGAGTAGGTTGTGTACCCCAGTAGATGGACCTCTGAGGTTATCCAAGTCTCTTGAAGACAGATGATTTTGCCTTGTTCTAGGAAATTCACAGCCACAGGGTCTTCGATCTTGGATCGCAGGCCTGCCACGTTCCAGAATAGGAGGGGTATTGCGAGGAGATTGGATTTTGGAACTAAGGTTGGTAAACTCTTTGCAGTATTGTTTCTTGGCGGTGGGGAAACTAGGAGGGTGGTGTTAGTGTGTTCTGTGTCTATTGATGGTCAGTCTACCATTTCCAAGGAACTATATCTGTTTGCTACAGGGATGTTATACCAGGATTCCCATCTGGACGGCTCTCTACGGGGCATCCTCTGCTGTTGGTATCCCCAATCTCCCCAATTTGGTCCGTGATGTCGTGGATTTATTGTATACCAAGGGTTTTCCTGCTCTCGGGGGCGAGGGGGAGCGTAGTGTCTAGTCTCATAAGCTGTGTGTTGGCGCTGAGGTCATTCTATCCAGGGGGGAACTGGGTCCTCAAAGAAGTTACTACTTGTGGTCTGTATGAAGGGGTAGAAAAAGGAGAGAGGTTTGATTCTAATACCTCCAATTTCGTTGGGTTGGTCCCAAGAGCTAATATAGTCTGCCGCCCAGGGATCTTCAAAAGTAATGATAATGCAGTCCCCTGAAAACTGTTTAGTACCTTTCCCCACCCATGGGGTCCTACGTAAGGAGGAGATCCTTCCATGGCAATTTGGTGGCATAGGACGATTTGTCTGTAGCCAATGGTGGACTTTATTTTTTAAGGACCATGGGGGTTCCACCGTATTAGGGGCTAATTCGGGAACTCCGATCATTACCGCTACGTAAGGAGCAGCCTCGGGGGGGAGATCAAAATGGGTTTTGCTTTCTCCAGCTCCCCTTAAGGTATTTCTTTGGGTCGATTGAGAAAAAGGGTTAAATGCCGGGATTTTGGAAGGTGCAGTCTTTCTTGACGTTACTTGTGGCACAGTAGTTGCGAGTGCCAGATTATTGTTGTCTTGTTTTGACAAGGTTGGCGCTGTACTATTAGGGTTTGCGGTGGTTAAAGTCAACGTGGTTATCGGTGTGGGGGTAGAGAGTGAAGCTGTCGATGTGACTGGCTGTAATGTGGTGATTTGGGGGATGGGAAGTTTTGTATTTGTGCCGAGGGGATTAGAGAGAGTATTATGGAAAGGATTTGTGCCCCCTTTCTTTTGCTGGGTAAGGCCCTGTTTGGGTTCTGGCATAGAAGTGAGCTTCAATATGTGGTTCTCTATCTTAGCTAGTTTTTGTTCTAGTGGCTGTATAAGTTGTTTAAAGAGTTCGGCTAGCTTATTTATAAGGATAGAGTTATCCTGTTCTTCTCGGCTCTTCTCTGCAGATGGTTGGGTTTGTGAGACCAATGAGATAGGAGTAGCACTTTCTTGATGATCGTGATGGACTATTACAGTGCAGAGTTGTTTCTGTGCGAGTGGTGGTGGGATAAGGGTAGGAGCTGTTATCGATGTAGAAGAGTTTGTTTTAGTAGAGGTGTTTTTACTAATTGCTCCTTCCCTCCTACCTCTGGCGTGAGTATCCTCCATTGGTGGTATTTGAGTAGGTGATTGGGGAGGTAGCTCAGGAGTCTTTTCTAGTTCTGAGCCCAGAGGAGAATCTATGAGCTCTGATACTGAGAGATCTACGTTGTTTGGGAGGCTGCGTCTGCCTTCGCATGCGTTCCCTAGTGCCTTTGTGTTGGTTTTTGAGACAGGGGTTCTAGCTTGAGCTAAGTTTCCCAGGGATGACCTTTTGGCAAATTCTAGGTCTAGTGAGACTCTGTTTTCCATAAGGGAGATGCTTTGGTCGATGAACGTATTTGCTTTTGTAATAAACTCGTCCATGGGGCCCACTAGGCTTCCGACACTCCCTAGAGCTAAGGTCTTTTTCCCTCTTGTAACTACCATCCTGTCAGATTAAAAATCGGGGAAATAGGAAATGTTCTTGTGGATATAAATAAAGCTAAAATTCGCAGTAATAAATGTTTGTATAATGTTAATGGCTACTTACAGGGGGTATGGCCCAGCCCAGTCTCTCAGTCCTCGAACGGCCTCAAACGGCCCGCTCTTTGCCCGGTCTTCGCCCCGGCGTTCGCCCCGCGCGCGTCCCGCGACGCGCGGTCAAGATGGGGTTTATGGCGAGTGAGAGGTTAAGGGGCGGGGCACTGGAAGGGGGCGCGGCACTCACGGGAAGAGGACCAGCTGGAGATGGTGTTTGCTGGTCCTCGCAGTCCCGGGGCCGGCGCCTCGTCCTCCTCTGCGGCCTCGCGTTGGTGCAGGTCTTCTCAGCGGCACTATTAAAATGAGCTATGCTACTCCTGTAGCAGGGGAAACGGACAGAGAACAGTCTTGCCAACAATTAGGCTCCACGAGTGGCACCCGCGAAGCGGGTGCCGCGAGCAGTTGTAGTGCTAGGCTGGGGGCGGGGCACTGGAAGGGGGCGCGGCACTCACGGGAAGAGGACCAGCTGGAGATGGTGTTTGCTGGTCCTCGCAGTCCCGGGGCCGGCGCCTCGTCCTCCTCTGCGGCCTCGCGTTGGTGCAGGTCTTCTCAGCGGCACTATTAAAATGAGCTATGCTACTCCTGTAGCAGGGGAAACGGACAGAGAACAGTCTTGCCAACAATTAGGCTCCACGAGTGGCACTCGCGAAGCGGGTGCCGCGAGCAGTTGTAGTGCTAGGCTGGGGGCGGGGCACTGGAAGGGGGCGTGGCACTCACGGGAAGAGGACCAGCTGGAGATGGTGTTTGCTGGTCCTCGCAGTCCCGGGGCCGGCGCCTCGTCCTCCTCTGCGGCCTCGCGTTGGTGCAGGTCTTCTCAGCGGCACTATTAAAATGAGCTATGCTACTCCTGTAGCAGGGGAAACGGACAGAGAACAGTCTTGCCAACAATTAGGCTCCACGAGTGGCATATTTAAGCGAATGAAAGTTTTTTCCCAGTTTTCAGATTTATTTACTGGTGCAGACTTAATCTTTTTTGGGCCCTTTTACGGATTTTAGGGGATGGCCTCTCCGCTACAATGAAATCTATTACTTCTCCCCCCGTGGGACTTGGGTCAATGCTACACAGTTACTCTGGTTCCTAGCATGCTTGTTTGGTGGCTGGTGCAGTGCATCGAGTTCCTGCTCACTTTCAGAGATATGGTCAGAGATGTTTACCACACAGCCATTTGTGCCTTTTTTACCTCTCTGATCTCCAACTATCTCAGATCCAACTTTCAATAAAGTGCTCCCATCTCCTCCAGGCTTTAAGGCCTCTTCAACTATGTTGATCTACCTTTGTATGGCACCAACCGTGCCAGTAAGATTGTTTAGAAAGGACTGGCGAGGATGCTCTTCTACGTTAACTAGCTTTTTCTTCTGGGCAGACATTGTTTTTCGCTTCCCCATATTTAAGTAAATAATACACAAAATATAAAACACAAAATGAACAACAGCCCAGATAAAAACAATTCACCAATAGGTGTGTCGATCTGTACTGACTCCCTTGATCAAAAAAATATCAGAAGGAAAGGTGTCCAATGTCCAAATATCCAAAGTCCTATTAAGGTATGCCCAGAAACTATGGTAGTCCTCTCATTAAAAGTAGGTGCACCTTTTGGCAATTAAAAATAATTCAAAGTCAGAATCACAGTACCTTTATAACAGGAAGTTCAAGGCCGTGGCCCAGCCCGGCATCTGTCGGTCACTCACGGGCACAGACGGGCCCGCCCTTGGCCCGAGCTTGGCCCAGGCACACTTGCGCGCGTTATGTGCTGCGGGAGCCCTGACCCCCTTATGAGCACCTCCTGGTGCTCACCAGCATGAGGCGCAGCGTAACTGCCACATGGGATGCTGGGTAATGTAGTCTCCTGATGGTGAGAGGGCAGTGGCGGCACTCGGCGGCACTCGAGCGGTGCGGCGGCTCCTTCTGTGTCCCAGGCAGGTTCTGCGGCGATTCAAGGCAAGTGCTGGCAGGTACTAGCAAGAAAAACATCGGCTCCCGCCTCGCGGGAGCCCTGGCCCCCTTATGAGCATCTGCAAAAAATGGGAGACCTCCTCAATTGGAGATACTTTAAGACTAGGGAGAAGAGGGGAAAGAGACAACACACAGCTAAATATCCTCCCTCATAGTCTATTCATGCTTTACATCAAGACGTGGTTCTTCTCAATTAGTGATATACATACACTCACAACAGTGACTTTAGGCAGAAAGATTTTCCATTGTCTTTATTATTTTGCATAACTTCATCATTTCATTTCTTTCTTTTTTATTCTTCTTTTATATATATTTTCTTTTTTGTTATTTCAAAATCAAGAATTATTTTTAATAAATGCAAAAAGTGAGTACAATCATTACAATCAATATTATTTAAACTAATCTGTACAAAAACAAAACGTCCCTGGACTGTATTCAAATAAATACACACACGTCATACCCATTCATACACATACACACACTCACATACACTTTGCATATGTACATGGTAGATGTTTATAGATGACCAGCAGAACCTTTGTTCAACACAGATGTAAACATTTGGAGCACAAGGCTCAACAAAGCGTTGACGCACGTTTCGGTGGTGTAAAGGGAATTAGACCAAGTTCATCAGGACCTTGTCAGATATCAACATACAATATACAGCTCCCAGGGGACCTAAAATGCACATAGGAAAACAAGAATAAAACACTGTTGTGGATACTAATCTCAAAAAATACATTTTCAATAATTTATTTGGCCATCTATGAGTACATAGTAAGACTGAAGGTCAAGGGACATTTTTACAACAATGCAGCTATACAAGAGTAACAATTTTATGCTCCAACCATACACAACATCATCTTACCCTCCCTTAGTGTAAAAGTTTTGACATGTGATGAAATACATCCAGTGGCAAAGTGAGCAATGGACTCACGTCTGAGCATACCCTGCCACACGGTGATGGATTAAACCCAGATCTTTTGACTGGGTGTGAGTGTTTGATTGGTTCAGATGCTCCGTCCAACACCACCCACTTTTGTACCGCTTTTGGCCACCATAAGTGTGGCAGGGTATGCTCAGACGTGAGTCCCTTGCTCACTTTGCCACTGGATTCAAGCAAGCCGGGCTAAAGACGGCTGTAATGCCAGAAACTGGTCCTCGGAAGCTTGTTTCCGGTCCAGGGAAGGCATGGCTTGGCAGTTCGGGCTGGACTGTTCCCATGAGGCACAGGGTCAGACTGATTTGCATATAGCCATGTCTGAACTGGGGTGGCAGAGTGGGCTAAAGAACGGTGATGGATTAAACCCAGATCTTTTGACTGGGTGTGAGTGTTTGATTGGTTCAGATGCTCCGTCCAACACCACCCCCTTTTGTACCGTTAATTTTATTTGCAGCGCTTCAAAGTTGCATCTGCTCGCCCTCCAGCCACCAAAAACAGGCTGCTTATTTGACACTCCAAAAGCCTCTTCTAGATCACCTGTACAGCAGCAGGTGATTAGCTGCTGAGGCGGGCTCCGACCTGCACGCCTTGCCTCCTCCCCTGCAGCATCTTCTCAGCAACCCACAACACCAGAACGAGTTGTCGGTGGCAGGAACTCCGGAATCCATACTGTAAGTGTTAGATTGACCCCATGCTGTTTGTATCTTTTTTTATTTCATTTTTTTTATTAGCATTCGCTGAAGGATTATTTTAGTCTGCAGCACAGGCTGTAGTGCCATATCCTCTGCCGCTGCACTGGTTTTATTTTTTAAAGGTATAGGCTTCATGTGTTAGGAGCAAAGGATGGCACACAAAACCATTACCTTTTTAAAACTGAACAGGAGCGTTTTTTGTTTACTTTTTTATTTACTCAGCACCAGCACCTATGGTAGTTTTGACGCAAACTGGTGAGAACTATAAGGATCCGGCTGAGAGGATCTCAGAGTACAGGACGAACAGGAAGCACCTTTATGACCACAAAACACACCGGCCTCGGCATTTGTCTGCACGCAAAGTTGTCCATGAGAGTGAGGCACAGAGCGAAGGCCTTCAGTGCAGTTTCAAGCCTGGGCTAGTCTGAGTCATAAATCCATCGATGTATGTGAGGCACTTCTTTTGTAAACAAACATTGGCATTGCCAATAGGTCTCGCATTTGGGACCTTCTAAGTATTTACATCAACTGTTGCATGGCTAAACACTTATAAGGTACAAGGTTTAGCCATGCAACAGCTAATGTTGTTGCACCAAGGATATTGTACTGCAAAACTAAATACTTATAAGGTCCCTAAAGCGAGACCTATTGGCTATGCCAATGCTTGTTGTTTTCTGTTAGTGAGTTTTATTTTATTAAACTCCAGGGAGTTTTCAAGTCCCTCTTCAAGTACAGTATGACCTTAACTTTCAGGGGGCGACGCGGGTAATCTTGTTGTCATGTTCCGCGAGGTAACGCGGTGTGCACGGGTCCCGGGTTGGCGCCGGAAGAAAGAAAACTACAGTTCCCGGCATGCCGCGCGTAAGGCACGTAGAACGCCGTGTGCGCGCGCATG
Source organism: Lissotriton helveticus (assembly GCF_964261635.1). Taxonomy (NCBI): domain Eukaryota; kingdom Metazoa; phylum Chordata; class Amphibia; order Caudata; family Salamandridae; genus Lissotriton; species Lissotriton helveticus. The sequence goes on from NC_136065.1 coordinate 45,148,228, forward strand.
CCAGGAAATAAAGATGCGGAACTAACGGCTGGGAAACGCCGATAATTCCGAAGTCACAGGAACGAGAGTGCGGAGCTACGGTCCTTTGGCAGTGTCTGACTTGTTTTCCATAGTCCGTCAGAACCGTGAGTAAGGGGCTTTATGGCGGCGGTGTGAGGCGTTGGTTCTATCGATCCCAACAGCACACCGGCCGGCCGCCACAGAAAGCTCCCAGTGTGGTAATTGTTTCTGAACTCTGTTTGGCATTTCCAGAGCAGTTGGAGCGGCAATAATCTGGCGCTGCTGCATGGCCAAAACTGTTTGTACATATCTGTATATATATTCTTGGTTCAAGGAAAAGCGAAGGGACTCACTTACACAAGAACACTGAGCCTCGCTATTCCATTTGCCCTGCAGGAGTAGTACTTCGACTCCTTGATTTAGACAGGGCGCAATAACACTGGGGCATCGCGGTGTGATGTAAACACTGCATTCAGTACACCAAGGAGCCTTTTCTCTTGGTGAATTCAAGGGATGTTCCGCAAGAAGCAGCATTTATGGTTCTTTAATTTTCATTTCTGCAGGAGACAGGAGAGGTCTTGAGAGAGGGGCTTGTGGTATACCCGTACAAGTGGATATGAAACTATATTCAGGGTATGTGTAGGGTATTTACTGGTATACAGCAGTTAATCAGGTTTCCTTGCACCTGTATATGTTACCGTGTATGTTTTGTCTTACAGCTGGGTACAAGTCCTCTTACCTCCTCCACCGCAGTGTCTCCGCTAGGAGTAAAGCCTTGTGTATTTTCCTTTACAGGTATTACTCAAGCATAGGGAGAAGTACGCTGTTTTAGTGAAGGGCTCTGTGAATACCTGTTAGTGTGAGGGAGATAGGGTGTGCTAATCTGGTGTTCTTTGTCGTTGCAGATCTCCCTCCCCGCTGTCCCCTTCCTTTCCCGCGCCCCGTTGAATTACTTCATTTGTTCGTGTCGTTGCATATCGAGCATTGGGGTAATTTAGTAGGGCCGGGTATTGGACTCTCATCTCAGCCCCGAGGAAGCCTAAAGCCGAACCTTGACAGAATTATCGGCCCAAGGAATTTACCTCCTCTTGGCTGTGTTGAGAGTCGCCATGACAACCTTAGAGGATGTTATGGCTGCTTTGGCCTTAGTGCAGGTAGAGTTGGCCGCGTCCAATAGAGAGGTAGCCGCCTCGAGAGCAGAGAACGCCCAATTGCGGGCTAGAATGGATAGATTGCCGCAAGCCTCCACAACCCAGGGAGCTACAGGTGGCTCTTCCCCTACCACTTCTTTGGTGGTAGAAATGCCTGCCCAAATACCCCTGGCTCCACCGGAACGATACCATGGGGACATAAGAAAGGTGCAGGTGTTTATGACGCAGGTTCAAATGCACTTTATGTGCAAACCAAAAATGTTTTCCACACATCAGGCCCGGGTGGCTTTCCTTATATCATATTTAGGAGGGGAAGCCGCTCAATGGGCGGTTCCGATAGTCAGAAGGGATGACCCCCTTCTGTATCACTGGGACGATTTTAAGGAAGAATTCGAAAAAACATTCGATAGGAGGGCTGAAACTTTCACGGCGGATCGTGAGCTGCTGAAGCTGAAACAGGGGGATGCCGATCTTGTCACGTATCTCAACAACTTCAGACGACTCGTGGCAGAAACAAATTGGCCAGAAGCCAAGAGAACCGCTTTGTTCTACCAAGGCCTTAGCGAGGAAATGAAGGATGTGCTGGCGCAGATCGATCCTCAACCACGTACATGCACGGCACTTATAGAGCTCTCATTACGCTTGGACCATCGGATGAAAGAAAGAAAGGGAGAACATAAGAAAAAGGACAAAACCGTGATGCCCTATGAACAAGCTGGTAGCGGCAAAAAACCGGCTACTCATACCGAAGCAATGGAGATAGGGGCAGTGCGAGCCTCATTGACCACTAGCGAAAGAGACCACAGGCGCAAACAAGGGTTATGTCTCTATTGTGGCAAGAAAGGCCATTTCCTGCGTGAATGCCCGGTGAAACCAAAAAGCAATAGATACAAGGGAGGTCAAAACCTTGCCGGAGTGGCAGAAAAGGAGTCGGGAAACTACACGGCTTGATGGTGGAGGAAGGGAAGCCTTCAAGCTCACATGTTATCCCTTCACTCTCCCCAAGAACAGAAGCAGAGAAAACTCATTTGTTTCTACACATGTCCATGATGATAGATGGAGTACAACAAGATGTACAGGTGATGATCGACTCTGGTGCTACGGGTTGTTTTATGATACAGAAAAGGGGGTGGTGATGAACAGAGTGTCTGAATTAAGCAGACCACTCTTACCCAGTCCAAAGATCAGGGCTTGATCCATCACCGTTATTTATCTCACTGCCCCATCCCAGCTCAGAACCTGGCTATATGCAAATTAGTCTGTCCCTGGCCCAATGCATCATGGGAACAGGGCAGACCAAACTACCAAGCCAATTCTTCACCAGAAAGGAGACAAGCTACCGGGGACCGGTTTCTGGCATTTCAGCCTCTTCGGCCCGGCTTGCTTGAATCCTGATGGAGCAGTGAGAAAGGGACTCATGTCTGAGTATACCCTGCCACACCTATAGTGGCCAAAAACGATACAGAAAAGGGGGTGGTGATGAACAGAGTGTCTGAATTAAGCAGACCACTCTTACCCAGTCCAAAGATCAGGGCTTGATCCATCACCGTTATTTATCTCACTGCCCCATCCCAGCTCAGAACCTGGCTATATGCAAATTAGTCTGTCCCTGGCCCAATGCATCATGGGAACAGGGCAGACCAAACTACCAAGCCAATTCTTCACCAGAAAGGAGACAAGCTACCGGGGACCGGTTTCTGGCATTTCAGCCTCTTCGGCCCGGCTTGCTTGAATCCTGATGGAGCAGTGAGAAAGGGACTCATGTCTGAGTATACCCTGCCACACCTATAGTGGCCAAAAACGATACAGAAAAGGGGGTGGTGATGAACAGAGTGTCTGAATTAAGCAGACCACTCTTACCCAGTCCAAAGATCAGGGCTTGATCCATCACCGTTATTTATCTCACTGCCCCATCCCAGCTCAGAACCTGGCTATATGCAAATTAGTCTGTCCCTGGCCCAATGCATCATGGGAACAGGGCAGACCAAACTACCAAGCCAATTCTTCACCAGAAAGGAGACAAGCTACCGGGGACCGGTTTCTGGCATTTCAGCCTCTTCGGCCCGGCTTGCTTGAATCCTGATGGAGCAGTGAGAAAGGGACTCATGTCTGAGTATACCCTGCCACACCTATAGTGGCCAAAAACGATACAGAAAAGGGGGTGGTGATGAACAGAGTGTCTGAATTAAGCAGACCACTCTTACCCAGTCCAAAGATCAGGGCTTGATCCATCACCGTTATTTATCTCACTGCCCCATCCCAGCTCAGAACCTGGCTATATGCAAATTAGTCTGTCCCTGGCCCAATGCATCATGGGAACAGGGCAGACCAAACTACCAAGCCAATTCTTCACCAGAAAGGAGACAAGCTACAGGGGACCGGTTTCTGGCATTTCAGCCTCTTCGGCCCGGCTTGCTTGAATCCTGATGGAGCAGTGAGAAAGGGACTCATGTCTGAGTATACCCTGCCACACCTATAGTGGCCAAAAACGATACAGAAAAGGGGGTGGTGATGAACAGAGTGTCTGAATTAAGCAGACCACTCTTACCCAGTCCAAAGATCAGGGCTTGATCCATCACCGTTATTTATCTCACTGCCCCATCCCAGCTCAGAACCTGGCTATATGCAAATTAGTCTGTCCCTGGCCCAATGCATCATGGGAACAGGGCAGACCAAACTACCAAGCCAATTCTTCACCAGAAAGGAGACAAGCTACCGGGGACCGGTTTCTGGCATTTCAGCCTCTTCGGCCCGGCTTGCTTGAATCCTGATGGAGCAGTGAGAAAGGGACTCATGTCTGAGTGTACCCTGCCACACCTATAGTGGCCAAAAACGATACAGAAAAGGGGGTGGTGATGAACAGAGTGTCTGAATTAAGCAGACCACTCTTACCCAGTCCAAAGATCAGGGCTTGATCCATCACCGTTATTTATCTCACTGCCCCATCCCAGCTCAGAACCTGGCTATATGCAAATTAGTCTGTCCCTGGCCCAATGCATCATGGGAACAGGGCAGACCAAACTACCAAGCCAATTCTTCACCAGAAAGGAGACAAGCTACCGGGGACCGGTTTCTGGCATTTCAGCCTCTTCGGCCCGGCTTGCTTGAATCCTGATGGAGCAGTGAGAAAGGGACTCATGTCTGAGTATACCCTGCCACACCTATAGTGGCCAAAAACGATACAGAAAAGGGGGTGGTGATGAACAGAGTGTCTGAATTAAGCAGACCACTCTTACCCAGTCCAAAGATCAGGGCTTGATCCATCACCGTTATTTATCTCACTGCCCCATCCCAGCTCAGAACCTGGCTATATGCAAATTAGTCTGTCCCTGGCCCAATGCATCATGGGAACAGGGCAGACCAAACTACCAAGCCAATTCTTCACCAGAAAGGAGACAAGCTACCGGGGACCGGTTTCTGGCATTTCAGCCTCTTCGGCCCGGCTTGCTTGAATCCTGATGGAGCAGTGAGAAAGGGACTCATGTCTGAGTATACCCTGCCACACCTATAGTGGCCAAAAACGATACAGAAAAGGGGGTGGTGATGAACAGAGTGTCTGAATTAAGCAGACCACTCTTACCCAGTCCAAAGATCAGGGCTTGATCCATCACCGTTATTTATCTCACTGCCCCATCCCAGCTCAGAACCTGGCTATATGCAAATTAGTCTGTCCCTGGCCCAATGCATCATGGGAACAGGGCAGACCAAACTACCAAGCCAATTCTTCACCAGAAAGGAGACAAGCTACCGGGGACCGGTTTCTGGCATTTCAGCCTCTTCGGCCCGGCTTGCTTGAATCCTGATGGAGCAGTGAGAAAGGGACTCATGTCTGAGTATACCCTGCCACACCTATAGTGGCCAAAAACGATACAGAAAAGGGGGTGGTGATGAACAGAGTGTCTGAATTAAGCAGACCACTCTTACCCAGTCCAAAGATCAGGGCTTGATCCATCACCGTTATTTATCTCACTGCCCCATCCCAGCTCAGAACCTGGCTATATGCAAATTAGTCTGTCCCTGGCCCAATGCATCATGGGAACAGGGCAGACCAAACTACCAAGCCAATTCTTCACCAGAAAGGAGACAAGCTACAGGGGACCGGTTTCTGGCATTTCAGCCTCTTCGGCCCGGCTTGCTTGAATCCTGATGGAGCAGTGAGAAAGGGACTCATGTCTGAGTATACCCTGCCACACCTATAGTGGCCAAAAACGATACAGAAAAGGGGGTGGTGATGAACAGAGTGTCTGAATTAAGCAGACCACTCTTACCCAGTCCAAAGATCAGGGCTTGATCCATCACCGTTATTTATCTCACTGCCCCATCCCAGCTCAGAACCTGGCTATATGCAAATTAGTCTGTCCCTGGCCCAATGCATCATGGGAACAGGGCAGACCAAACTACCAAGCCAATTCTTCACCAGAAAGGAGACAAGCTACCGGGGACCGGTTTCTGGCATTTCAGCCTCTTCGGCCCGGCTTGCTTGAATCCTGATGGAGCAGTGAGAAAGGGACTCATGTCTGAGTGTACCCTGCCACACCTATAGTGGCCAAAAACGATACAGAAAAGGGGGTGGTGATGAACAGAGTGTCTGAATTAAGCAGACCACTCTTACCCAGTCCAAAGATCAGGGCTTGATCCATCACCGTTATTTATCTCACTGCCCCATCCCAGCTCAGAACCTGGCTATATGCAAATTAGTCTGTCCCTGGCCCAATGCATCATGGGAACAGGGCAGACCAAACTACCAAGCCAATTCTTCACCAGAAAGGAGACAAGCTACCGGGGACCGGTTTCTGGCATTTCAGCCTCTTCGGCCCGGCTTGCTTGAATCCTGATGGAGCAGTGAGAAAGGGACTCATGTCTGAGTATACCCTGCCACACCTATAGTGGCCAAAAACGATACAGAAAAGGGGGTGGTGATGAACAGAGTGTCTGAATTAAGCAGACCACTCTTACCCAGTCCAAAGATCAGGGCTTGATCCATCACCGTTATTTATCTCACTGCCCCATCCCAGCTCAGAACCTGGCTATATGCAAATTAGTCTGTCCCTGGCCCAATGCATCATGGGAACAGGGCAGACCAAACTACCAAGCCAATTCTTCACCAGAAAGGAGACAAGCTACCGGGGACCGGTTTCTGGCATTTCAGCCTCTTCGGCCCGGCTTGCTTGAATCCTGATGGAGCAGTGAGAAAGGGACTCATGTCTGAGTATACCCTGCCACACCTATAGTGGCCAAAAACGATACAGAAAAGGGGGTGGTGATGAACAGAGTGTCTGAATTAAGCAGACCACTCTTACCCAGTCCAAAGATCAGGGCTTGATCCATCACCGTTATTTATCTCACTGCCCCATCCCAGCTCAGAACCTGGCTATATGCAAATTAGTCTGTCCCTGGCCCAATGCATCATGGGAACAGGGCAGACCAAACTACCAAGCCAATTCTTGTTGGATGGTGCAGTGAGCTAAAAAACGGTGATGGATCAAGCCCTGATCTTTGGACTGGGTAAGAGTGGTCTGCTTAATTCAGGCACTCTGTTCATCACCACCCCCTTTTCTGAATCATTTTGTCCACCATAAGCGTGGAAGGGTATACTCAGATGTGAGTCCCTTGCTCATTGCACCATCAGGATTCAAGCAAGCCGGGCCGAAGACGCCTGAAATGGCAGAAACCGGTCCCCGGAAGCTTGTTTCCTTCCCAGTACAAGAATTGGCTTGGTAGTTTGGTTTGCCCTGTTCCCATCATGCACTGGGACAGGAACAGACTAATTTGCATATTGCCAAGTTCTGAGCTGGGATGGTGCAGTGAGCTAAAAAACGGTGATGGATCAAGCCCTGATCTTTGGACTGGGTAAGAGTGGTCTGCTTAATTCAGGCACTCTGTTCATCACCACCCCCTTTTCTGAATCATTTTGTCCACCATAAGCGTGGAAGGGTATACTCAGATGTGAGTCCCTTGCTCATTGCACCATCAGGATTCAAGCAAGCCGGGCCGAAGACGCCTGAAATGGCAGAAACCGGTCCCCGGAAGCTTGTTTCCTTCCCAGTACAAGAATTGGCTTGGTAGTTTGGTTTGCCCTGTTCCCATCATGCACTGGGACAGGAACAGACTAATTTGCATATTGCCAAGTTCTGAGCTGGGATGGTGCAGTGAGCTAAAAAACGGTGATGGATCAAGCCCTGATCTTTGGACTGGGTAAGAGTGGTCTGCTTAATTCAGGCACTCTGTTCATCACCACCCCCTTTTCTGAATCATTTTGTCCACCATAAGCGTGGAAGGGTATACTCAGATGTGAGTCCCTTGCTCATTGCACCATCAGGATTCAAGCAAGCCGGGCCGAAGACGCCTGAAATGGCAGAAACCGGTCCCCGGAAGCTTGTTTCCTTCCCAGTACAAGAATTGGCTTGGTAGTTTGGTTTGCCCTGTTCCCATCATGCACTGGGACAGGAACAGACTAATTTGCATATTGCCAAGTTCTGAGCTGGGATGGTGCAGTGAGCTAAAAAACGGTGATGGATCAAGCCCTGATCTTTGGACTGGGTAAGAGTGGTCTGCTTAATTCAGGCACTCTGTTCATCACCACCCCCTTTTCTGAATCATTTTGTCCACCATAAGCGTGGAAGGGTATACTCAGATGTGAGTCCCTTGCTCATTGCACCATCAGGATTCAAGCAAGCCGGGCCGAAGACGCCTGAAATGGCAGAAACCGGTCCCCGGAAGCTTGTTTCCTTCCCAGTACAAGAATTGGCTTGGTAGTTTGGTTTGCCCTGTTCCCATCATGCACTGGGACAGGAACAGACTAATTTGCATATTGCCAAGTTCTGAGCTGGGATGGTGCAGTGAGCTAAAAAACGGTGATGGATCAAGCCCTGATCTTTGGACTGGGTAAGAGTGGTCTGCTTAATTCAGGCACTCTGTTCATCACCACCCCCTTTTCTGAATCATTTTGTCCACCATAAGCGTGGAAGGGTATACTCAGATGTGAGTCCCTTGCTCATTGCACCATCAGGATTCAAGCAAGCCGGGCCGAAGACGCCTGAAATGGCAGAAACCGGTCCCCGGAAGCTTGTTTCCTTCCCAGTACAAGAATTGGCTTGGTAGTTTGGTTTGCCCTGTTCCCATCATGCACTGGGACAGGAACAGACTAATTTGCATATTGCCAAGTTCTGAGCTGGGATGGTGCACTGAGCTAAAAAACGGTGATGGATCAAGCCCTGATCTTTGGACTGGGTAAGAGTGGTCTGCTTAATTCAGGCACTCTGTTCATCACCACCCCCTTTTCTGAATCACGGGTTGTTTTATGGACGCCTCTGAAGCACGGAGACTAGGAGTAACCCTAGTACCAAAAAACACACCAGAGACGGTCTACGCCGTAGACGGGAACGAACTACACGCAGGACCCATACGTTTCCATACGAAGGAATATGAATTGGTTTATGATAATCATCATCAGGAAATGCTGGTTTACAATATCATAGAAGCCCCACAGTATGGCATCATACTAGGTCTCCCATGGTTACAGAAGCATGACCCCGATATCCGTTGGACCACTAAGACGGTCCAGTTTCTTTCGCCATACTGCAGCGAACACTGTATGATGAAGCCTTGGAACCCTGCTTCCACCTTAGCTTCTATGCAAACTATAGCCACAGCAGCAGAAAAAGACGTGACTTTGCCTCCTTGTTATGCAGAGTTTGGGGCGGTCTTTAGTGATAAAGAAGCAGAAGAACTCCCACCTCACAGAATCTATGATTGTCGCATCGACCTCCTACCAGGCTCTGAAATTCCCAACGGGAGGATCTACGCTCTGACGTTGCCAGAGACAGAAACCCTGAGAGACTATATTGAGAAATACTTGGCTCTTGGTTTTATCAGACCTTCCAGATCCCCAGCAGCGTCTCCCTTATTCTTCATTCCTAAAGCAAATGGAGAAAAAAGGTGCTGCATTGACTATCGCGCGCTTAACGCCATAACGGTAAAAAATCAATACCCTTTGCCCTTGATCCCCGTACTCCTGGAACAAGTCCGCGCAGCTCGTATTTATACCAAGCTGGATCTGCGTGGGGCATATCACCTTGTACGCATTAGGCAGGGTGATGAGTGGAAAACAGCCTTTAAAACGCGGTATGGGCTCTACGAATATTTGGTGATGCCCTTTGGGCTTTGCAACGCCCCGGCCGTGTTTCAATTCTTTCTCAACGAAGTGCTTCGCGACTTTTTGGACCGTCACGTGGTCGTTTACATAGACGACATTCTGGTCTATTCTAATTCAACAGAGGAGCACATAACTCATGTCAAATCAGTATTACAGGCTCTAAGGGAACACCATCTCTTCTGTAAAATCACCAAATGCGAATTCCATGTCACAACAGTGGAATTTCTGGGTGTGATGCTGACACCATCGGGACAAGTGATGGCAGAAAGAAAGGTGCAGGCCATAGTGGAATGGCCAGTACCCAAGAATGTCAAGGACATACAGAGCCTGTTGGGCTTTGCCAACTTTTACAGGAGATTTATAGCAGGATTCTCAGGAATGGTGGCACCCCTCACGAGACTTACCAAGAAGAACACACGGTTCGTGTGGGACCAGGAAGCAGAGCGTGCGTTTACCGCACTAAAAACTGCATTCTCCTCTGCCCCGGTGTTAACGCATGCCAATCCGGATATCCCGTTCATCGTAGAGGCAGACGCCTCTGAGATTGCCTTGGGGGCTGTATTGTCTCAAAAAGAGGGTTCCACAGGTGCTCTACATCCAATTGCCTATATGTCAAGGAAACTCAGCCCTGCAGAAGTAAATTACACAATCGCGGAGAAAGAACTGCTTGCCATCAGAGACGCTTTCTTGACCTGGCGACACTGGCTGATGGGAGCCAAACACCTGATCACGGTGTATACAGACCATCGCAATCTGCAGTTTTTAAGAGCAGCAAGACATCTGACCCCCAGACAGCTTCGGTGGATGTTGTTCTTCGAAGAATACCGCTTCATGGTTACGTTCAGGCCCGGTACCAACAACAGAAAGGCTGATGCGCTAACACGAAGAGAAAATCACCTACTCCCTGTGGAGAAACCTGTTCGATCTATCATCGAGCCAGGACAAGTGATAGGAGTAACACACACCAACGATTTCCTATCGGGAGTACGGAGAGGAGCCCAAACCTGTGTGTGGCGCACTTGGCTACGGCATCACCCTGAGTGGATGATGAAACAAGGCATCCCTATGAGAGGAACACAAGTTCTTATACCTACGGCTGCGTTGCGAAAGACTGTCTTCTCCTGGTGTCACAACGCCCCGTGTGCGGGACATATGGGATTCATTAAAACGTTGGAAAAAACCCAAAGACAATTCTGGTGGCCTTCCATCAGACCAGATTTGATCCGATGGGTGGCGGAGTGTGTCACCTGCAATCAGATGAAATCAAACCGACAACAACCGCAGGGGTTGTTACAACCGCTTCTCACTCCTACCCTTCCGTGGGAAAGATTCTCAGTGGACTTCATTGTAGGACTCCCAAAAGACCAAGGCAAGACGGCTATAGTGGTTGTGGTGGACTTCCTAACAAAAATGGGCCACTTCATAGCCTGTGCTCAGGTGCCCACTGCGGGCCAATTGGCTCACCTCCTACTAGAGAACGTAGTAAGGTTACATGGTCTACACCGTGATATCGTATCCGATCGCGGGGCTCAGTTTACAGCCCGATTCTGGAAAACATGGTGCACCGCCTTACACATCACCTCGTCTGTGTCCACAAGCTTCCATCCGCAAACAGATGGACAGACGGAGAGAGTAAACCAATCCCTAAAGCAGTATCTCCGTTGTTATGTACAAGAAAGCAGCGATTCCTGGGTGACTTGGTTGTGGGTGGCAGAGGTGGCCTACAATAGCACCCAACACGCATCCACACTCCACTCACCTTTCTATTGTTCCTATGGGCATCACCCCCGGTTCACCCCCATGCTGTTACCTTCAGAGAATGTGAAACTACCTGAGGTAAGAGAAAGATTGATGCGTGTGCGCCAAGTTCTTTTGGATACGCGCAGGAATCTTACAAAGGCCAAAGCTAGGTACAAACACCAGGCCGACAAGCACCGGAGACCCAATCCGGTCTATCGGAAGGGGGATCTGGTGTGGTTGTCCACGCGTAACATCAGGTTTAAAAGGCCCAGCGTGTTTAACCCCCGGTTCATCGGTCCTTACCGTGTGGTGGAACATGTGAACCCTGTGGCTGTGCGTCTGCGTCTCCCGGCGCAGATGCGGATCCATCCGGTTTTTCATGTGTCGCTCTTGAAACCCTCTAGGTGTCCTGTGCGTAAATCACCTCTGCCTGTCTGGGTACATCAGGATAAGGAGTATGAGGTACGGAAGGTGCTGGACTCTAGATGGGTGAGGGGTCGATTGCAGTACTTACTGTCCTGGAAGGGGTATGGACCAGAGGAGGATTCCTGGGAACCGGCTAGGGCCGTTCGGGCTCCCAGGCTGGTGGCTCAGTTCCATCGTTTGTTTCCGGCTAAGCCAAGAGCGGGTCGGTCCCCTTTGTGAAGGGGGATGTACTGTCATGTTCCGCGAGGTAACGCGGTGTGCACGGGTCCCGGGCTGGCGCCGGAAGAAAGAAAACTACAGTTCCCGGCATGCCGCGCGTAAGGCACGTAGAACGCCGTGTGCGCGCGCATGCCAGGAAATAAAGATGCGGAACTGACGGCTGGGAAACGCAGATAATTCCGAAGTCACAGGAACGAGAGTGCGGAGCTACGGTCCTTTGGCAGTGTCTGACTTGTTTTCCATAGTCCGTCAGAACCGTGAGTAAGGGGCTTTATGGCGGCGGTGTGAGGCGTTGGTTCTATCGATCCCAACAGCACACCGGCCGGCCGCCACAGAAAGCTCCCAGTGTGGTAATTGTTTCTGAACTCTGTTTGGCATTTCCAGAGCAGTTGGAGCGGCAATAATCTGGCGCTGCTGCATGGCCAAAACTGTTTGTACATATCTGTATATATATTCTTGGTTCAAGGAAAAGCGAAGGGACTCACTTACACAAGAACACTGAGCCTCGCTATTCCATTTGCCCTGCAGGAGTAGTACTTCGACTCCTTGATTTAGACAGGGCGCAATAACACTGGGGCATCGCGGTGTGATGTAAACACTGCATTCAGTACACCAAGGAGCCTTTTCTCTTGGTGAATTCAAGGGATGTTCCGCAAGAAGCAGCATTTATGGTTCTTTAATTTTCATTTCTGCAGGAGACAGGAGAGGTCTTGAGAGAGGGGCTTGTGGTATACCCGTACAAGTGGATATGAAACCATATTCAGGGTATATGTAGGGTATTTACTGGTATACAGCAGTTAATCAGGTTTCCTTGCACCTGTATATGTTACCGTGTATGTTTTGTCTTACAGCTGGGTACAAGTCCTCTTACCTCCTCCACCGCAGTGTCTCCGCTAGGAGTAAAGCCTTGTGTATTTTCCTTTACAGGTATTACTCAAGCATAGGGAGAAGTACGCTGTTTTAGTGAAGGGCTCTGTGAATACCTGTTAGTGTGAGGGAGATAGGGTGTGCTAATCTGGTGTTCTTTGTCGTTGCAGATCTCCCTCCCCGCTGTCCCCTTCCTTTCCCGCGCCCCGTTGAATTACTTCGTTTGTTCGTGTCGTTGCATATCGAGCATTGGGGTAATTTAGTAGGGCCGGGTATTGGACTCTCATCTCAGCCCCGAGGAAGCCTAAAGCCGAACCTTGACACTTGTGTTGCGTAAGGGATAGCTCATATTTTGAGTACAATTTTTTGTATCCACTTTTATAGCCTCTTTTATATTTGTGGGGTTCTCTAAACCCTCTTCCTCTTTCAATTCAGTCTCCGATGCCGAACTCTGCGCTTTAGCTTGAGCTTGTATTTGGGCTTGGGCTTGTAATATTGTGTTGTCTGGGGGGGTTCTCCTGAGAAGAATTAATTATCAAATTCTCTGAGGTCACCCCTCCTGGTCAGAATCATGCAAGCGCACACACTGTACCGGCAGCTTTTCCTCTGTTCACACCCCTCCTTGCGGTTTAAACAGTCCTTTAAACCATCTTCTTTGAGATCAGCTCCCACGCTGAGAAGGGAGCAGCTGTTGGGTGGCCCTCTAAAATCCGTCCTAATCAAGACTTTACAGCGTGCTAACAAGCAGAGCACAGCCTCCATCCAAACACCTCCAATCCTCCTGTTCCTGCTTCCAACACTCTCCCTCCGTGAGCTCCTTGGCGGCTACGCACCACAAATTGCACCGGACCCCACCTCCAGCTCTGAGTCTGACACCGTTATTCCCACAGCGACAGAGCGTTGGAGTCTTCCCTCACGCCGAGCCTCGTCTTTCGTTCAAACTGGGTAGGAATTTTAAACTTTGTTTTAACATTTACTGCTGCTGATGTATAGTGCGCACTCCTGCATTACCGAGTTTACTGATTTCCCATTTTTCGAGTCTTCAGGGCGACTACTCCTGCGTTGCACACCTCATTCTGACGGAGCTCCCGACCGAGCTGCTTAGCCGGCCGCCATGTTCTCCTGACTCCTCATGAGTAACCCTGGATTATATTACAGAGTGTGCAAAATGAATCTCTGCAAATTGCTACCTGGCAGTATTAGAAATATAATTTAAAACTAGATTTTCTTGGCACCTTAAACGGCAACCAAATTCCTCTCTAATTTGGGTTAGGATGGAGTTAGAGGTGTAAACGTCCTTATTGTGGTCATATGCTGTCACTTTAACAGTGATGTTTTGATCAAATTGATTAGTTTACTGCTAAGAAGCTTCATGAGAAGTAGCTCCATGTAGAGGGCACTAGATGAGGGTGACAGAAAACATCCAGGACATCCTCCGAGGACGACAGAGAGCATCCCTCAGAGGATGACAAAGAGCATCCCTCCAAGGGCAACAGAGAGAATCCCTACGAGGGTGACAGAAAGCATCCCTCCAAGGGTGACAGGGAGCATCCCTCTGAAGGTGACAGAGATCATCCCACTGAAGGTGACAGAGATCATCCCTCGGAGGGTGACAGAGAGCATCTCTCCGAGGGCAAAAGAGAGCATCCCTCCCAGGGTGACCGAGAGCATCCCTTTGAGGGTGGCAGAAGGCATCCCTTTTAGGGTCACAGAAAGCATCCCTTTTAAGGTGACAGAGAGCATTCCTCTGAGGGCAACAGAGAGATTTCCTCGGAGGGTGACAGGGAGCATCCCTCCGAGGGTGACAGAGAGTATTCCTTCCAGGGTGACACAGACCTCCAAGGTTGACAGAGAGAATCCCTCGGAGTATGACCGAGAACATTTCTCTGAGGGTGACAGAGAGCATCCCTCCCAGGGTGACCGAGAGCGTCCCTCAGAGGGAGACAGAGAGCATCCCCCAAGGGTGACGGAGAGCATCCCTCCGAGGTTGGCAGACAGCATCCCTCCGAGGGTGACGGAAAGCTTCCCTCCGATGATGACAGAGATCATGCCTCTGAGGGTGACAGATAGCATCCCTCCGAGGGTGGCAGAGAGCATCTCTCTCAGGGTTACAGGGAGCATCCCTCAGGGTTACAGGGAGCATTCCTCAGAGGGTTACAGGGAGCATCCCTCAGAGGGTTACAGGGAGCATCCCTCAGAGGGTTACAGGGAGCATCCCTCAGAGGGTGACAGGGAGCATCCCTCAGAGGGTGACAGGGAGCATCCCTCAGAGGGTGACAGGGAGCATCCCTCAGAGGGTGACAGGGAGCATCCCTTAGAGGGTGACGGAGAGCATCCCTCTGAGGGTGACGGAGAGCATCCCTCTGAGGGTGACGGAGAGCATCCCTCTGAGGGTGACGGAGAGCATCCCTCTGAGGGTGACGGAGAGCATCCATCTGAGGGTGATGGACCGCATCCCTACAAGGGTGGCAGAGAGCATCCCTCCGGGGTTGAGGGAGAGCATCCCTCTGAGGGTGACAGAGAGCATCCCTCTGAGGGTGACAGAGAGCATCCCTCTGAGGGTGACGGAGAGCATCCATCTGAGGGTGACGGACAGCATCCCTCCGAGGGTGACAGAGATCATCCCTCCGGGGGTGACAGAGATCATTCCTCCGGGGGTGACAGAGATCATCCCTCCGAGGGTGACAGAGAGCATCCCTCCGGGGGTGACAGAGAGCATCCCTCCGGGGGTGACAGAGAGCATCCCTCCCAGGGTGACCGAGAGCATCCCTTCGAGGGTGGCAGAGAGCATCCCTCCGAGGGTGGCAGAGAGCATCCCTCTGAGGGTGACAGAGAGCATCCCTCCGAGGGTGACAGGGAGCATCCCTCCGAGGGTGACAGGGAGCATCCCTCCGGGGGTGACGGAGATCATCCCTCCGGGGGTGACGGAGAGCATCCCTCCGAGGGTGACGGAGAGCATCCCTCCGAGCGTGACGGAGAGCATCCCTCCGAGGGTGACGGAGAGCATCCCTCCGAGGGTGACGGAGAGCATCCCTCCGAGGGTGGCGGAGAGCATCCCTCCGAGGGTGACGGAGAGCATCCCTCCGAGGGTGACGGAGAGGATCCCTCTGAGGGTGGCGGAGAGGATCCCTCCGAGGGTGGCGGAGAGCTTCCCTCCGAGGGTGGCAGAGAGCATCCCTCCGAGGGTGGCAGAGAGCATAACTCCGAGGGTGGCAGAGACCATCCCTCCGAGGGTGGCAGAGAGCATCCCTCCGAGGGTGACAGAGAGCATCCCTCTGAGGGTGACAGAGAGCATCCCTCCGAGGGTGGCAGAGAGCATCCCTCCAAGGGTGACGGAGAGCATCCCTCCGAGGGTGAAAGAGAGCATCCCTCTGAGGGTGACAGAGAGCATCCCTCTGAGGGTGACAGAGAGCATCCCTCTGAGGGTGACAGAGAGCATCCCTCCGAGGGTGGCGGAGAGCATCCCTCCGAGGGTGGCGGAGAGCATCCCTCTGAGGGTGACAGAGAGCCTCCCTCTGAGGGTGATGGAGAGCATCCCTCTGAGGGTGACGAACAGCATCCCTCCGGTGGCAGAGAACATCCCTCTCTGGTCCCATAGGCTGTTCTGGATCAGTGTAAGTTGAAGTAGTTTATAATGACCATGACCTGTCAATGTTGGTACAAACATGTAATTTACCAGTCAGTCTAAAAACATGCTCAAATGCCATTTCTGCTTCTAAGAAAATGATAGAGAGTAAACATATGTTTCCCGTGTGACGAATATGGGAATCAGGCCCACCATCACCAATGAAGATAAGGTTTGGCCCATAGTTTTGTGTCAGTGTTGAGAAATGAAATGGCACCCGTAAGACCCACAGTCCAAGGGAGGCTCATCCTTCTCACAAGAGAGGACCACTCTTGCCTCCTACTAGAATGATGGACCCGACCCGTTGATATGACCTCACAACTCCTTTTGGGATGCTCTCCCATGACCTTGTTGATTACCCTCTCTTGTAATTACAGGAAGATGACTCCCGACATGTTTATGAACCTCTTGTGTCTGTCGTGGATGATGGCCCATGGCCTGTTGATGAACCTCAAAGGGTCCTATGCATTTGGTTTATCTGACAATAGTGGTCCCCTGCTTGCTACCACCCACTAAGGCAGTCACTCTACTGGCTTATAATTTCAATAGACCAGGCTTCTCCAAGAGGAGCTTGTCAGCTACTGGCGTCTCCCCAGCTACCTGCAAGTAGCTCTTGTGTGTAACCTGCGTACTAAATTAGACGTTTTTGCTTGGTTGAATTAATATATGTACTAAAATTCTGAAGTGTGTATTTCAGATGAACATGTATTTGGTTTCGGATCTCATGAACCGATGTTTAGAAGGAAAGTGGATTTCCAAGATATATGTAAAGCTGTTATTTGAGTGATAAAACATGCAGCTTTGGAGAGAGGTATTATTAATATTATTACCTTGAGCCGTGGGCATTGCCCTTATGGCCCTCATGTATTACTCATGCAGCTTTGTAGACGCATTAATATTATTACCATGGGCCGGGGGCATTGCACCTATGGCTGTCATGTATTACTCATGCAGCTGAGGAGGGACGTAATATTAATACTATTACCCTGAGCCGGGGGCATTGCACCTATGGCCATCATGTATTACTCATGCACCTTTGGAGAGACCTATTATTAATATTATTAACCTGGGCCGGGGGCATTGCACCTGTGGATGTCCTGTATTACTCATGCAGCTTTGGAGGTATGTATTAATTAATAATATTACCATGGGCCGGGGGCATTGCACCTGTGACTGTCATGTATTACTCATGCGACTTTGGAGAGACCTATTATTAATATTATTACCATGGGCCGGGGGCATTGCACCTATGGTCGTCATGTATTACTCATGCAGCTTTGGAGGGACATATTATTATTATTATTGGCGGGGGCATTGCCCTTATGGCCCTCATGTATTACTCAAGCAGCTTTGGAGAGACTTATTATTAATATTATTACCATGGGTCGGGGGCATTGCACCTATGCCTGTCATGTATTACTCATACAGCTTTGGAAGGATGTATTAATAATATTATTACTATTACTATTGCCCCTGTTACCATCATTCAGAGGCATTTGAAATTGCTGTAAATCGGGCACGAGACAACGACTCCTGTAATCTTGTCTGACGTGGTCACTATTGCAACACAAATGATTGCAGCTCGGGTGCTTTTCTTCGATCATAAGTGGCTCTTATTGCAGAAAAACTTGGAGACCCCAGCAGTAGGCAATACACAGATGTCGGAGCAGTACCCTCAAAGACGGTAGAATTTTAGGCACAAACCGGAGCCAGGAACCTATTTTACATTTCTCTCATTAGTGAGGGTCTTTAGGAGTCATAAACATGCCCCACCCGCTTCCCCAGCAGTCAGTCTGCACTGCCAAAAGACCCAGTATTTAAGTGGCCTTTCCTGAGATAACAGTTTAATTTTTCTTTTAGTTTTACTGAGCGCAAACTCAACCCGAAGGTATCGGAGCGCTTTACATGAGCACTGGTTACGTTACAGACGAGCACATCCATTTTGTTCGGCATGGAGAGATGAACTGATTTGGCCAGAATCACAGGATGTTGAGCATCTCTGCCGAGCCTCAAACCCGGTTCCCCAGCTTCGAGGTTGACCGCTCTAGCCGTTAGGCCATAGCCGGTCCCCTAATGATATCACACACCGGAATTGTGAAGCTGCCACTATTGTTTAAGATGTGGAGCTGGAGCTGGTTCCAAGGTTGTGCAAGAGCCATCTAAAATAAAAGCTATTAGCTAATAGGTCCGTTGTTGGTTATTCGTTTTGGATAGCTCCCAGAAGGTCATGCTGCAGAGTGCTGAAGAGGAACCCCCCCATCTTGTCACTTGACTCTGAAGAGAATGGCACACTACACTGACGGAAACTCACCAGCACAAACATGCACACAAAAGGGCTCTTAAATGATGAAGTCTACATTTTACTAATCAGAAAATGTATATTTTTGTGCCTCACTCCTCTGGCTTCCACTTGTGATTCTATTTTTCGCTCCTCTTTTGTTTATCTTTCTACACCCTTTAATTTCGTGGCCAGATTTCATGATTTCTTTTACCATATTCTGAACATTTTCTCAAGTATCTCTGATGTTTGTTTACCAGGTTAATTTTCTGTCTTGTAAAACATCTTAAGAAAACATTAATCCTGCAAAATAGTTTATTGCCATAACCGATACTTACTCGCAGCGCTTCTCACCCTCGTCTTTGCTACTCCCTGGACTGGGCATGATGAGGCGGAAACAGTAGAGCGACTGAAGGGAAAGCAGCAAGGGATAGAAAATGACCCATCAGTGCAGGGCTTCATAATAAAGCCATGCTGTGATTGGCCATGTTCTTCTGTAAAGCAAAACCTGCTGCCTCCAAGACTAGGCCTACTCTTCACCTTTTGAGCCAATCCAGAAGCTGCTTCACAGCATAGGAGCAGCATCGGGATTGGCTGGAGCAGGCAAAGTCAGCTCTCCTTAGGAGACCGGGGAGGCTGCAGATGTGATCGCTGGCTCACTATCGTTGTGCAGGTAGGGGAGGCCTTATGTGCACATGTCGGGTTGGTCATAAGAAGACACCCATTCACCCTGACATGCGCACTTACACGTCTTTAGACCCAGACACTCTTCCCGTGCTGTCTATAATGATGCTCCGCCCACTCATAAATTGAATGTCTGCTGCTTGCAATGTGCATCCAGCGCACGGCTGTAATATACGTAAGGCCGCCGGTAATATAAACTTTCTAAATGCATCTTAGGGTCCAGGGGGGCAACACCCTCATAGAGAAACTGCAGAGGGTGGATTTAAATCTAGTACATCAGGGCTAGAATTTTGTGATTGTTGCCCCCGTATGTCATGGTTTTCCTTCCATATGTCAAGAAGCATCTCCAATGAGCTAGTGCCAGTATTTTGCCACAGTTACCCCCACGCCAAAAATGACCTCAAGTGTGACCGTAGCAGTGGTTTTCACAAGTGCCCGTCCATGCCAACAATTGCCTCCAGTGTGCCAGTAGCAGTGGCTTTCACAGGTGCCTGTCCATGCCAACAATTGCCTCCAGTGTGCCAGTAGCAGTGGTTTTCACAGGTGCCTGTCCATGCCAACAATTGCCTCCAGTGTGCCAGTAGCAGTGGTTTTCACAGGTGCCTGTCCATGCCAACAATTGCCTCCAGTGTGCCAGTAGCAGTGGTTTTCGCAAGTGCCCGTCCATGCCAACAATTGCCTCCAGTATGCCAGTAGCAGTGGTTTTTACAAGTGCCCGTCCATGCCAACAATTGCCTCCAGTGTGCCAGTAGCAGTGGTTTTCACAAGTGCCTGTCCATGCCAACAATTGGCTCCAGTGTGCCAGTGGCAGTAGTTTTCACAGGTGCCTGTCCATGCCAACAATTGCCTCCAGTGTGCCAGTAGCAGTGGTTTTCACAGGTGCCTGTCCATGCCAACAATTGCCTCCAGTGTGCCAGTAGCAGTGGTTTTCACACGTGCCTGTCCATGCCAACAATTGCCTCCAGTGTGCCAGTAGCAGTGGTTTTCACAGGTGCCCGTCCATGCCAACAATTGCCTCCAGTGTGCCAGTAGCAGTGGTTTTCACAAGTGCCCGTCCATGCCAACAATTGCCTCCAGTGTGCCAGTAGCAGTGGTTTTCACAGGTGCCTGTCCATGCCAACAATTGCCTCCAGTGTGCCAGTAGCAGTGGTTTTTACAAGTGCCCGTCCATGCCAACAATTGCCTCCAGTGTGCCAGTAGCAGTGGCTTTCACAGGTGCCTGTCCATGCCAACAATTGCCTCCAGTGTGCCAGTAGCAGTGGTTTTCACAGGTGCCCGTCCATGCCAACAATTGCCTCCAGTGTGCCAGTAGCAGTGGTTTTTACAAGTGCCCGTCCATGCCAACAATTGCCTCCAGTGTGCCAGTAGCAGTGGCTTTCACAGGTGCCTGTCCATGCCAACAATTGCCTCCAGTGTGCCAGTAGCAGTGGTTTTCACAGGTGCCTGTCCATGCCAACAATTGCCTCCAGTGTGCCAGTAGCAGTGGTTTTCACAGGTGCCCGTCCATGCCAACAATTGCCTCCAGTGTGCCAGTAGCAGTGGCTTTCACAGGTGCCTGCCCATGCCAACAATTGCCTCCAGTGTGCCAGTAGCAGTGGTTTTCACAGGTGCCCGTCCATGCCAACAATTGCCTCCAGTGTGCCAGTAGCAGTGGTTTTCACAGGTGCCTGCCCATGCCAACAATTGCCTCCAGTGTGCCAGTAGCAGTTGTTTCACAGGTGCCTGTCCATGCCAACAATTGCCTCCAGTGTGCCAGTAGCAGTGGTTTTCACATGTGCCTATCCATGCCAACAATTGCCTCCAGTGTGCCAGTAGCAGTGGTTTTTACAAGTGCCTGTCCATGCCAACAATTGCCTCCAGTGTGCCAGTAGCAGTGGTTTTCACAGGTGCCCGTCCATGCCAACAATTGCCTCCAGTGTGCCAGTAGCAGTGGTTTTCACAGGTGCCCGTCCATGCCAACAATTGCCTCCAGTGTGCCAGTAGCAGTGGTTTTCACAGGTGCCTGTCCATGCCAACAGTTGCCTCCAGTGTGCCAGGAGCAGTGGTTTTCACAGGTGCCTGTCCATGCCAACAATTGCCTCCAGTGTGCCAGTAGCAGTAGTTTTCACAGGTGCCTGTCCATGCCAACAATTGCCTCCAGTGTGCCAGTAGCAGTGGTTTTCACAGGTGCCTATCCATGCCAACAATTGCCTCCAGTGTGCCAGTAGCAGTGGTCTTCACAGGTGCCTGTCCATGCCACAATTGCCTCCAGTATTCCAGCAGTAGACGTTTTCTATGAGTCCCTCTATAAGCTTCGAATTTCCTTCAGTATGTTAGGGCCAATGGCAGACTAGCAAGCATTACATCATATCACTCACATTTACTCAACCACACTCATTCATTCTCACTCAGTCTACCTCACTCTCACTCATTCTTCCTCTGACACCATCCTACTTACTCATACTCTCTTGCTCTAACTCTGTCATTCTCACACACTCTATCACTCATTCTCTCTCCTTCATTCACACTGACTCTAGGTCTTACTCACTCATACTTTATCACTCGTGCACTCACTCCTATTGTCACTCATTCTGACTCACTCATGCTCACTGCCACTCATTCTCACTTATTCTCACTCACTCCCTTTTAGTGGCTCTCACACACTACCTGTCATTGACACTCACAGTTACTTACACGCACTCATGCTCACACTTACAGACTCTTAAACACTCAACCACACTCTGATCCCCAAGCACGTACCCTACGTACATTTAAAAGCATTTTTTTTATTTAAGACATCTGCCACAGAAGTTGTCATTCTAGATCCTTGTGCCCCATTTTTTATTACACTAACAGTTAATAATAATCTATTATTCACTATTAGTTTAATATAAAACTGGCTGAAAACAAAGGTGGAGCACAGCTCTCATAAGGGCGAGCTTCCTCTGTGTACTTGGTACTCATTTTGCTACCTCTGAACCCAGAGGTTGCACAAGCA
This sequence comes from Lissotriton helveticus, assembly GCF_964261635.1. NCBI lineage: Eukaryota > Metazoa > Chordata > Amphibia > Caudata > Salamandridae > Lissotriton > Lissotriton helveticus. The sequence goes on from NC_136065.1 coordinate 45,170,350, forward strand.
GTGTCAGGGGTCACAAGGGGCAAGCCTGGAGTCATAGCTGTGACCCCTGGCAATCCCTAAATGATGCCCATGTATGTGAGCCTGTTGAGAACATCATACAATGTGCCAAGTGACCTCATTCGGAATATCAGAATGTGCTGTGTTTTGTGACTCCATTCAGAGTGACACTGTGCTCTGCCATTACCATTCCGAGTATCAGTTTCTGTTATATCCCGTGATCTCATTCAGAATATCATATTTTGTGCTTAGTCATGCGAGACCCCAGAATGTGCTGTGTCATGGGACCCCAGTCACTGTTTTCTAACCATAGATAGTTAAGTGTTTCACTCCTAAAAATACTGCCATAACTTTAACATCTCCTGTGGAAACTGATTTCACTGTGTGTTGTTTCTCTGTTTTGCAGGATGTCAGAAGCACCCTAAGCAGGTAAGGCTGGTTTATTATCCTCCTGTCAGTGTGTAAGGAGCAGGTCTCAATGCTGCTGTGTGTAAATGCCACTCTGAGCTCACACAAAGTGTTAGGAAACTTTCAGATCCTCATAAATTCACTTTAAATTCTCAAAAAAAATCTTAAGTCCTCATAAACCTCCCCTGCAACATCAGGAAACTCTCTTAACTTTTCATAAATCCCTGCAAGTTTTCAGCAAACTCTTTTGAGTCTTAAAATAATTGTCACAGAAATGAGATGCTGTCCTCATAAAACATATTTGTATCTTTAAAGCTTAACTGAAGTAGTACGAAAAGTACCCTGAACATACAGAAAAAGCACTAGAGCACACATAGAAATTCCATTTATTAAAGAAGTTAGTCCTAATATGAAGTCCATCACATTTTTGTTCTTTTTTGTGAACGTATTTTAATCCATTTGTACTTTTCACAATGTTCGGTTTATATATAAGCAGGAATGGCCAATATCTGGTCTATATGAGCAAAAGCAGCTGACACGTGTTTCGTCCATTGGGCTTTGTCAAGGCTGCAGAAATACAAAATACAAACATTGGAATGGAACATCATCTCTCATGAAATCTTTTACGTAAAATTCTTACGAGTCAGCCTCATATAGCAGTGAAGAGGTGTTGGAAAATAGTGACATGAAATTAAATATGCTGGTCACACTGCACTGAGGATATTGTGTAAAAATGCATGATAGCGTCAGCTCACCCAAAGCCATAAAAAGTGGTACCCATGATAGGTGATGTTGACCGAAAGATGAGAACGCAAGGAAGGGGGCCATAGAGAATGCCTGTATATATTATAATACAAGCGAAAAACTCGATTTTGCATGCATTGTGCTTTCTTAGATACGAAGAAATATGCATATTTAGTGTTCCATTTTGCATGCACGGATAGAATAAACATTAGTAGTGAGATTCAATAAAAATATAGAATACCTGAGCACCCTGTAGTAAGGACAATGTCCAAAAGTAGTCCGAGAGATACAGAGAAGATCTTATCAGAATCTATTTAAAATATATATACAATTGTGTGTATATGCGACCATGCTGAGGAAAATATAGTAGTGTGCGGAAAAGTAAACATTAGTTCACCACAAGGAGAGCGAATTCTCCTCAGATGTAGAAAGGGAAGTGCAAAGAACAACATATAAAAGTAGACCAGTTCAGAATGGAAACTGGTCACCCAGGGTAAACAAGGGAAGTGATTCCATGTGTAGTGCAATACAATGAAAAGGGCAAATATATGAATATTTGTCTTGCAAATTTCCTAGTGGAGTGGGGTGCAAGAAGCATTTTCTTACTGACTGGTGGTGATCGGTCAGTATAATACCAAAAGAGGCCATCTAGGGAAACCTACCAAACCCACACATTTCTGAAACCTAGGGACCCGGGAGAGTCCAGGGAGGTATGGCTTGCCTGGATCTCCCAACGTTTCCCTAGCCAGAATACCCTGCAATCTTCAAATGTTGCTGAGAAAATCAAATGTTTCTCCATTTTCTGTGTGAGAAGTTGTAGGCTCACCGGACTGACACAAATGTCCTAACACTCCGCGCTCCCCAAGGTCTCCCGATAAAAATGATACCTCACTCATGTGGGTGGGTCAAGTACCCACGACAGGCAAGGGACCAAAAAATATTGTGGAGACTTCAAAGTTACCCATCATAAAACAACCTGGTTTTGCAGGGAGGGTGCATCTGGGTTTTTGCCACCGGCCTCACGGCCATCAAGGGGAACCTACCAAACCCACACATTTCTGCAAACTAGACACCTTGGCGAGTCCAGTGAGGTATAGCTTGCATGGATCCCTCAACGTTTTCTTACCCAGAATCCTCTGCAAACTTCAAATTAAACAAAAAAAATCACTTTCTCTATAATTTTTTGCGTGGGATCACCGTGCCGGCATGAATGTCCTACCAGCCAACCTTCTCCTTGTTCTCCCGAAAAAAATGATACCTCACTTATGTGGGTGGGCCAAAGGCCTGTGACTGGGAAGAGCTAAAAACATAGGGCTTAAAGGAGTAGCACCACAAATTTTACGTGCTACGTTAAAAACACAAATATGTTTTTTGCTGATTTTGAATTAGAGCCACACAAGTGAAGGATCATTTTACTCTGAGACCAAGGGTGGTACGCCATTTGTGCCGGCACAGTAATCCACACAGAAATGTGTGGAAAAAGTGATTTGTATAGCTAAATATGATGTTTGCAGGGCATTCTGGGTAAGAAAACACTGGGGGATCCATGCAAGCCATATCTGACTGGACTCCCCAGGCTGTCTAGTTTTTAAAAATGTGTGGGTTTGGTAGGTTTCCTTAAACAGTCGCGAGCCTGGAGGCCAAAAAAACAGGTGACCCCCCCCCCTGCAACACCAGGTGATTTTATGATAGGTCATTTTGAAGTCTCCACAGTACGATTTGGGCCATTTCATGTTGCAGCCACTATGCCTACCCACACAAGTGAGGTACCATTTTTATCGGGAGACCTGGGGGAAGGATAGGTGGTAGGAAATTTGTGTCAGGCTGGTTTTCCCACAACATTCCCACAGAGAAATTAAGTAAAATTTGAGTTTCTATAGCTATATTTGTGATTTGCAGGGGATTCGGGCTAGGGAATCCCCTAGCCCGATCCATGCAAGCCATACCTCCCTGGACTCCCCAGGGCTTCTACTTTTCAGAAATGTGTGGGTTTGGCAGCCTTCCCTAGGTGGCCTCTGAGTCTGGGGCCAAAAACCCAAGTGCCCTCCGTTTGCAAAACCAGGTATTTTTGTGATAGGTGATTTTGATGTCTCCACAATATGTTTTGGGCCCTTGCCTGTCCCGGGTACTTGACTCACCCACACGAGTGAGGTATAATTTTTATCAGTAGACTTTGGGGAATGTGGGGTGGGTGGAATTTTGTGGATCCACACAGATTCCAGAACTTTCCATCACAGAAGTTTGAGAAAAACTTGTGGTTTTTTCCAAAGTTTGAGGTTTGCAAGGAATTCTGGGTAAGAGAACCTGGTAAAAGCCACACAAGTCACCCCATTCTGGATTCCCCTGGGTGTCTAGTATAAAAAAAGCATAGGTTTGCTAGGTTTCCCTAGGTACCGGCAGACCTAGGGTTAAAAATCTACAACTAGGCACTTCACATAGAAAGGGTCAGTTTTCACTGTAAAAATATGGTGTGTTCACATTGCGTTTCGGGACGTTTCCTGTCACTGGCACTAGGCCTACCCACACAAGTGAGGTACCATTTTTACCGGGAGACTTCGAGAAACAGAACAGTAGAAATGTTTCCTATTCATTTATCCCTTCTAAATGTAGGACAGTGTGTAAAAAAAGTATAATTTTCAAAAAAGTCCTCTAATTCAGATGCTGGTATAGGTACCCACATATATGGAGATGTGCACATAACCACTGCTTCTAAACTCCATATGTTGTTCCCATTTCGGAAATTCATAGTTTTCCTCAATACCTATTTTTCATTCTTTATATTTTACCAAGTGGTTTGCTGTATACTCGGAACACAATAAAAAACCATAGCAAGTCGCAGCTCATTATTGGCTCTGGGCACATCGGATTCTTGGTGAACCTACAAGTCCTATATATCTCCACAACCAGAAGGGTCCTGTGGATGTAACAGTATATTGCTTTAAAAATCTGTCATACTTAAAAGAAGTTACAGGTGACAACGTTGGCACAAATGGCTGAATTTTCAACTCATTTTCAATGTTTCCTATTTTTAACTGTTAGTTTCTATAAGAAAACCTTAAAGATTCTACACAAATGACCCCTTACTACTACGAGTTCGGTCTACTTTAAATAAAATGTATAGCTTTTCAGGATTCGTTATTGCTTTCATACCCATTTTTACCTGAAAGGAGGTTGAAAGCACAAAAAATAGCAAAAATAGGCTTTGTCCCAGTAAAATGCCATAATTTTGTAAATAAATTTGGTTTTCTGACAAAAGTTTGTCAGTCCCTGAAAGCTGGGAAGATGGTGATATCAGTACTACAAACCATTTGTTCATACCATTTGCAGGGAATAAAACAAACGCTTTCATCTGCAGCATGTTTTTCCCATTCATCCCCAAAATTCAAAATTTAGTTGTATTTTGGCTAATTTCTGGGTCCCCTCCAGGGGAATCCACAAACCCTGGGTACCTTTAGAATCCTCCGGATGTTGTAAGAAAAGTACCCAAATTTGATGTGGATACTTTATATGGACAAAAAGTTACAGGGTCCAAAGCGGGAACTCCCCCAAATACCCAAATAAGTGCTCAGCACTGGGGGTGGGGGGGAAGCCCAGCGGTTAAGGAGTTAAAAGTGACAAAACATGTCAACAAACATATGTTCTTCATGTCTTGGGTTGATGACATCCACAGCCATTCTAATGTCATCTAGCACTGCAAGGAGAACAGTTCTAGTGTTTCTGTTTGAGTGAAATCTGTCAACTAATGCGGTGTGAGATTCTAGAAAAGTACAGCATTGCTTTGCCGCATCGGACTCACTAATATTGGCAGCTGCCAGTAAACAAGACACAGAACAAAAGTTAAAAGTATTAAGAAGAACGAGTCCAGGTTTTACCCAAAAGGAGACAGGCTCCTATTTCTTTATTCCAGCTTTGCTTCAGACTAACAGTCGCACTTCCATAAACACAACAGACATCTGCTGCGCTGAAGATTGCTAGACTCGTAAGTGAATAAAAAAGGGTGGGATTGAACTAGGGGAGGGTACAGATTTGGAGCTTGTTTTTTATTAGAAACAGGGATTCATCAATTGAGAAATGATGTTATCTGAGAGCAGTAGGACACACACATGTCTCTGGATCATTTAATTGAGGTTTTACATGGAAAGAGACTTGGGGGGTAAGGGCCAGTCCAGAGAAGGACAGATTCCTGTGAACTCTGCCTGATGTTTGTAGACATCCTGTGATCTCATGAGTCCTGTCTCTGCTGTACCCCACTTGTAGTCTTGTGCCCTTGTCTCTGTTGTACCCTCCTCTAGTCTTGAGGCCTGGCTATGCCATCCCCTCCTTGGGTGTTGTAAGGCTTGGCTGATGTCTCACTTGTCTCGCTCCATCGTATTCCTCCTGGTGTCTCTTGAGACCTGGCTCTGCTGTCCTCTCCTGTGATCTCAGTTACTGTCTTGGTTATACTCCCCTGTAGTCTGACCAGGCTTGTCTCAGGTGCACCCGACTCTGGCCTCACAAGGTATGGCCCTGTTTTATCCTCATGTGATCTCATGCCCGGGTCTCTGTTGTACCCTCCTCCAGCCTTGAGGCCTGGCTATGCTCTCACCCCGGGTATTTTAATGCCTGGTTGTGGATTTACTGGTCTCTCTCCATCGTATTCCTCCTGGTGTCTCAAGAGGCCGGGCTCTGCTGTCCATTCGTGTGATCTCAAGTCCTGTCTTGGTTATTCTCTACAGGCTTGTCTGAGGTGCACTTTTCTCTGGTCTTACAGGGTATGGCCCTGTTTTACCCTCCTGTAGTCTCTCAAGGCCTAGATCTATTTTCCCCTCATGTCCTCTCGCAAGGACTGAATCTGTTGTATGCCTTGTAAAATTCCTATCAGCCCTGACTCTGTTGTACCCTCTTGCGCTCTCATCAGGCCTGGCTCTGCTGACCCCCTCCTGTGGCCTCACAAGGCCTGGCTCTCTTGTACCTCCTCCAGTCGTCTCACTAGGTCTCGCTCAGTTATACCCCCTCCTGTGGCCTCACAAGGCCTGGCTCTCTTTTACCTCCTCCAGTCGTCTCACTAGGTCTCGCTGAGTTATTCTTCCTGTGGTCGCTCAAGGTCTCTCTCTGTTATCCCGCCTCCTGTGGTTTTACCAAGTCTTGTGCTTTTACACCTCCTCATGTGGTCTCACTAGGTCTCACTCTATTGTATTTGTATGATATTGGGATATTAGTTGATGGGGTGAGAACACCACTCAAGCAACCATAAAAATCCCAAAGCAATTTAGAAACTGAGTTTATTTTAATAAATACAATGATGCCAAAAGAACATGAATCCAATCAATAGAACCAAAGTTATTCATTTTTAAAGTTGTTAATAGAAATAGCGCCAAGAAATACAAAGCCCAATTTCAAGTATCTGGTCACGGGGAAGTGGAATATAGTTGCAAGGTCAGGACAATCACAATGGAGTGCAGATTTGACTCAAGGAGTATGGTAGTCCCACTAGGAAGTTACTTTCTCAAGTCCTTGCAACGAGCGCTGTTCTGGGTGGCAGAGGCCTCCCATTGGCAGTCATCCTGAACGGTTGTTGTCGTAGTGAATATCAAATCCCGCTGAAGCTTTGCATTGCTGGTCCATTTGTGGCGCAAAGAAATGGCTTTGCAGCCAAGAGGAGCCCAAAACATCTGTTTCTTCACCTTTTCTGCAGGAGGCGCTTCCACTGATGCCTGCCAATGGTCCAGGACCTGAGGTTACCTGTTGTGAATCAGGACTCACTTCAGACAGAGGTCAACAAAAGGCTCAGGCACGTCCAGGCCAGTCAAGTTGGTACTGGTCACACAGGGCATCAGCTGACCAACCCTTGTGATGAAGGCAAGCAGGTCCAGTCCTTTTTTTCAGACAGCAATGCAGTCCTTCCAGCAGCAGGGCAGTCCTTCTGAATCTTCCAAACTAATAGGAGTGTTCTGATGGTATGCTTTGAAGGTCCCAGTTTCATACTAGTGTCAGCTTTTGTGGGGAAATTCCCCAACGAACCCTAAAGCTAGTTCTGGTCAGTTCTTCCCCATCCCCTGGTCGTGTCTCAGACCTTTCCAAGGTGACAAAGGCAAGGCCAGCCTAATGTTAGGTTCCCTTGTGTGTGCTGCAAGCAGAGTCTTTGGAAATGTAGTTAAGGTAGGGCCAGCTTTTCCCCAACCATTCTATTAGGAAGGTCCTTTCCCCTCACATGCTTTGCTCAGTGTCTGGAAGGAATACACAACCCACAATACGTGAGCCAATCACAGTCATGTAAATGAGGACACTAGCATACAGGCACAAGTGATTTGAGCAGAAAAATGCCAGCTTTCTAAAAAGTGCAAAAATAACTTTCTAAAAGTGGCGTTTTCAAAATTATAATTTTCAATTTAAATGTATTTGAGTGTAAACATATTTCCCTATCTGTCCCCAAACTGAAGTTACCACTTATTAAGTTTAATAAGGTAACTCAGTGTTAGCCTATGGGAAAGATAGGCCTACGCAGTGTAAAATGAGATTTTCGCTGCTAGAATATGTACAACGGAAACACATGTCCTACGTTTTCAATACAATGCACCCTGTCCTTGTAAGCATTAACAAGCATTTGCACTGCAATAGGTCTAGAAATTTGCGAGAGTTAAAGCTATTTGTGGTGTAAATGAAAATATTATTTACCCATGTGCTTTGCTTTACAGTGCTGTGGCCTTTGGGACCTTATAAGTGTTTAGCAATGCAGTATATTATCCTGGGTGCTGTGCCGCCAGGGACTAAATAACTATACAATTAATAAACACTGTGTCCTGCAGTCCGATTCAGGAATATACGTGTGCCCCCGGAATTATTTATGGATGCATCCCAAGGCCTGAGGACCTGTGATGTCTAACTGAAATGTGATTCCTATGGCTGCCTCCCCGGCTGCAGAGGCTATAAAACAATAAAATATACATTTGCCTTTTCCTGTCCTGTCTGGCAAACACCATGAAAGGAGGCGATCTTCTGATTTCTGGTAGCTGTAAAAACCTGTCTCTGTATCTTTTCGAAGAATAAACAAAACTAGTGGCCCACAAGCTGCGTAATACAGGGTTTTATCTCTGTCAGGTTATATTTATTTGAAAAGTTTTATAATGTGCGAATATGACCCAAACGGGTAGCAGTGCGCTGTACAAAGTGGCGTAGGTATGAGTACAACAACAAAATGGATCAGAAGAGATAACTTAACAATCAAAAGGTCAAGAGGGAAAAACACAAGATCGAAGGGGGGCATGGCGAGTCAGCTAGATTAGTGGGACCAGAATGGTTTTAGCAGAGAAGAAACATAAAACCAATTGAAACAGCACGTTAAAAGAGAGTATCCAGACCGGAAAAAGAAGTAGATTGAGATAATATCCATGTTAATACTGTTGGAGGTCATTCAGGAGTAGCCCTTTGTCATGTTTTTTGAAAGAGGCAGTAGATGAGTTGGTTCTGATCTCTGGGGGAAGAGCGTTACATACTCTTAGAGCAAGACCAGAGAAAGCACAATTTTAAGTTCTTTTCTTATTGAATTTGGGAGGATTCAATAATAGGGTGTTAGAGCTTCTGAAGTTTCATCTCGAGCCAGATATCTCAAGTTTTTTGCCAGGTAAAAGGGGTGATGTGATGAATAGCTTTGTGCATCAGGCAAGCTATCTTGAGCCTGATCCTCGCGTCAATGGTCAGCCAGTTTAGTTGAATTAGGTCTGGCGTAATGTCGTCAAGTTTTCTAGAGCCAGTGATGAGTCTGGCCGAAGTGTTCATTGTGGCTCTAAGTGGAGTTTTAGGTAGCCCAGTGATCCAGCGCCACTATAGAAAATGTCATAGCAACGCTACCCAACTCCACAATACTCACCGTTAATCATAAAACACTCACAAGGCCCATAAACTAACGTGACATATTTTTGGGCAACTGAATCATGTGACCTAATTAATAAACCTATTCACAAAATATATATACATTTATATACAACTGCAGTATAATGAATTCACCATGGTTTTTATGAAACTCAGCATTTAATTAAGTCACTTAGGTGAATGGATCAACTGATGGTAACAAGACTGTGAAATAACAAGGCCAGCTTGTCTTTTCAAAAATCTTATTTATTAGCTATTTATTCGTGGAAAGTGCATTTCATTAAGAATCTTTTTATTTAAGCAGCATTGTTTGAGGAATTGCAAATTAGTTTGTCAGTTTCAAGCAAAATCAAATAGCATGTTAAACAAAGAAATAACAGTTTTCCATCACCTAAGCCCTATTTTCCCTGTCTAAAACTCACTTCGCCTAAAGGAATAAAAGGTAAAAAGTCATTTAGCCCTATTGATCCTTACGTGCTCCAAAGAGTCCGTCAGCACGTCACACCCAAACTGGATTCGGGAAGAGCCAAGAGCCAAGAGCCCCCTCCCTCCCATGGGGACAGTTTTTATACCTTTTCTGACTAACTAAAGTATCTATATCGCACATTTTTTCTGTCAATCCAAACTCGCGATTGGCTGATCCATGTCAGTCCACTATTCGGTCATGCTCTTCTGACCAAGTCCGGGGCCTCATCATAGCCCTTATTGTTCTTAGTTTTCACCATCCTTTTGCTTCCTCTAAAAGGTACATTTCCCAAGGAGAATCTTTCACTTCCTAATCTTGGCAAGCCTTACAGCATCCTGTCCTTGGCAAAGACTCCAAGAACACATTTAACTCGACCGCAATTGTTTCTGCATTAAACGTTGTTTGTTCAGCAAAAAGATGACTCTTTCGACTGCGCATGAGTAAAGACTTTACTCTGGTCAAGCTTTCACGAGCTGCAGGACTGCCAGCCATTTTCTCAGGCCCATTCGTAAAACTAATGCATAAACAAACACAAGACATCAATTAATGAAAGAAATAAAGTTCATTCTGTTACCCACCCACCTTCGCTAATTATTAACCCATTAATAAATATTACTTAGCCAAAGCATTTTAGTAACAAACAGAATAAGCCTCACAAAGACGAAAAGACAAAACATAAACATATGAAAATAAGCACATGCCATTAATTTAAACAACCGCAATTGATTCTGGCATAACAATAGAAACAATTAGCTTATTATTTTCCAGGAACAAGCATCTGCAACATAATGCACATATATGAGCACACATGTTAATCCCCATGTATCGTGATTTGCAATTTTAATCTAAGTTGGTTAATATTATTCATTCCACTCACGTTAATACAATTAGTTTTATAATAGGAGTTTAACTTTGCGAGCTAAAACAAAATCTCGCTCCATCAACTCCCTCCCCAAAAACTTAGCAAAATTTGTATTCCAAAGATGAACATGCTTTGATTTTCACTGTGTTAGTATTTCTAAAGCCTTGTCTCAGCTGTTGGTCTGCAACTCTCATATTGAGTTCTACGAAACTCTTCCAGTTCTATCTCTCTCTCCTGTTCTTTTCTGACGTTATAATATCTCTTCTTTTCCCTCAAGTATTTCTCTCTTTTGTGTAACATACAACTGATCTTCAACAACAGCATCACAAAGACTATAACTAATAAAGGTGTCAGTATTTTGCCAATAATTGAACCACCAATCTCTTGAAACCAGGTTTTGATTGCTTCAAATCAGTTGCTCAGACGTTCTGAAAAATCATCCTCTTCTAAGGGTACAGTTTCTGATTGTAACTCAGTAATGTTTTTAATATACATCTCGATATTCTGACTCTTATCTGGGATATCGGTGCAGCAGTGTTGAACATGTAAAATGCCACAGACTCCTCCCTCTTTTGCTAGCAGAATGTCTAAAGCAAGACGATTCAGCATTACCATGGACCGTATAGCAATGAGCTCAGTATCCACTAATTGAAAACAACTTGCTGTATCAGTTGACAACCTGTCAACAATTGTGGACAATTTTCTGATTCTTCCTGCATTCAGGGTTATACCCACTAAAGGTATCACTGCTTGAAAAATGTCTCCCAAAATTTCTGTGAAACTCTCTCTTTTGAATCGATTTAAATGTTTGCTGATTTCAAATGAACCTTCTGCATTTCTGTCAGCATGAAGTATTTTCGGAAAAACAAGTCCAACAAAACACGTCCCATACCAGGGATCTGGGAGGTTATAGTAAGCTTTGTCTCCACATTCAAAATAAATTCCAGGAAAAATTGGATCCTTGCCACCTTTGAATCCCCAACTCCCCATGATTTGATAAGTGTCCTCACAATGACTTGCACCCACAAAATAGTCATCGAACAATGTGTTATCTCTCCTAATACAGAATTTACCACTAATTGGTTTGTCTATGTCTTTAGCAACATTCTCAAATGATTTACCATTAAGTTTTTCGTCCTCTAACTGCCAGAATTTTGATTTAGTCTGTTTGAGCATCTCATTTCTTTTATAAATTGCTCTTCTCTCCTCAACTAAATTGAGGAAAGACTTTTCCTCAGATCTCAATTTACATGTCAAATTGTTTTTAAAAGCATACTCATAGGTGAGTTCATTTGTCACGATGAAAAATTCCCTCATCTGTTTGGCTTGCTTATGCTTATTTAGGCTTTTCTCAATTTTCAGATTTGCAAAAATCTCGTCATGGTTAGAATAATAATATTCCAAACGACCAGTCTGATAAAATAAGCTAGCTATTACACTGCAGGTTATGCCATAAGTAAGAGGAAGCATGTTATAGGTTACTCCCTCCGAAAAAGAAGCAGGCAATTTCACACAAATGTAACAGTCTTTGACTTCCATGACCTTTCCATATTCAGCCAGGAATCTTGAAAAAGTATTACTAGAAAAATCACCAACAGATCTATCCTGGTGAATCTCTGGATTATGATCAATAACTCTGTTAGTTTTGCCTGTTGCACTATGTTTATCTATTTTAACTGAAGCTTTGCTCGTCATATTGGCCTTATACATCTCCTTGTCAATTCCAAAAGGGAAAATGACAGCTAAAACTAACCAAAGCAAGATTATTAGACTACACAAATCAAAGACATTTTACAGCATCTGCTAAGAATGGAACATCTTGAATTATTATTATTAATAAAAGTGTAAGGCATTTTCACTCTGTTAACAAATCCTTGCAAAGAAAACAAAAATCAAAAATTTAAAAATGTCTAATTTTCTAAAATTTCCAATACCCCCCTATTTTTTTTTTTTTTTTTTAGAAAACCCCACCTACTAACAGCTTTTCTTCGACCTTGTGCCTCACAACAATGTGTTTTTTTCAGCTAACACAATTTCTTCGACCTTGTGTCACCTAACACAATTTCTTCAGCCTTATGCCAAAAACAAAACCCTACAAATTTTAACAGAAGATACTTCAATCCTTGTCACTATTGTCATCTATCTCTTCCTGACTACTGCTACTAATCTCAACTACAGGTGGAATTATTATGTAGGTCCATTCAGGTGACTTATATTTCTGGTTTGGTTTCACAACTCTCTTTGCCCTACTACTAATGACTTCTATTTTCTTTCCTGATTCAGTTTTCTTTTCAGGATCCTTTTGATTTGTTATCTCATTAATGTGCTCCTTTGATTTGTTAACCAACTTGAATTTCAGACTTTCATTTTCTTTTGGCCAGTTATCACCTTTTCTCAGTAATTTCTTCTTTGGCTCGGACACATTACACTCTGCTCTCCAAGCTCTTTTTCCGAATTTTCTTATATCAGATTCTTCATCACTCTCTTCAGATTCTGTATCTGATACTTGAAACTTGTATTTAGGACTTTCTTTACTCTGCAGCTTCACTCCGTTAGAAACATCATCTTTATAGCTGGTACTCGGTAATTCGTCTTCTTCTTCTTCAATTACCTTCAACTTCCCAGTTTCAGATTTTCGGTTCCTGCTTTCAGAGCTTCTTTTCTGCTTTTCAATACTCTCCTGGTCTTGTATCACAACTTGATCAGACTCTTTTTCTGCTTCTTTTTCTAGCACATCTTCATCATTTTCAGAGTCTTGTATTACAATTTCCAAATCTTTTTCATTCAATGCTTGATATTCATTTGCACTCTCCAGATGTCGACTTTCTTGTCGATCTTCAGGATCTGGATTTTTCTCACATTCTTCTTCAGAATCTGAATCAGTAGTTGTATCACTTTCTTCATCAGGATTTTCAGGTGGAGGTACACGAATGGTATCGCTTGGGTGAATCCACCTCTTCAAACCCTTACACTTCACTGCATTTGATGGGACAAGAATGACTTGCCTAGCTTTTTGCCACCTCGGTACTAGACAGTTTCTTCTTCGATGAACTTTTGTCCTCACCCAGTCACCTGGCAATAGATCATGTGCTTGCTCTTTTTCTCTTGTTTGCACTTCAGTTCCCACCTGATGGAACACAGAAGTCACAACGTCAGACAGATTCTTGCAATAGTCCAAAATGACGCTATCATTTATAGTAATCAGCTTTCCTACTGGAATAAATGCTTGTCTCATAACTCTGCCCATGATGATATCATGTGGGCTTAGACCTGTCTTTTTATCAGGAGTACTTCTTAGTGACATCAAAACAAGTGGATGTGCTTCAGTCCACTTCATACCTGTAGCTAGACACATTTTTCCAATCCTATTTTTAATAGTACCGTTCACTTGCTCAACAACACCTGATGCTTCTGGTCTGTAAGCACAATGCAGTTTCTGTTTAATACTTAAAGCTTCACAAACCAATTGTAACAATCTGTTTTCAAAATGTCTTCCACGATCAGTTTCCACAGTTACCGGGAAACTGTACCTAGGTATTATCTCCCTTAAAAGTAATTTTGCAACAGTAACTGAGTCATTGTGTCGAGTGGGGAATGCTTCAACCCACCTTGAAAACAAACAGATTATCACCAACACATAGCGTAACTTATTGCGTGGTGGCATTTCAATGAAATCCATTTGTAACCTGGTGAAAGGACCACCCTCCCGTCCTATGGTTCCCATGCTTCCAACTGTTTTTCTGTTGGGGTTCATTTGTTGGCAAATCAAACACCGTTGGCAAAGAGATAATGCAATTATCCTAAACTTTGGATTATACCAAGTCTGCCTGAACAGCCTAATCATAGAATCTCTTCCAATATGTCCCTGAGCCAACCATTCTGACCTGTCTCTGTGGTTTTGGAGGTTGCATTCCCTGAATAATTTTTATTCTCTCAATTGTCACTTGTCTGATTCCCTTTGCAATTCTGTGACCAAGGTATTTTACTTCTTGTTTGCAAAACTGTAATTTTGCAGGGGACACTTTATGTCCTTCATCTGCCAGATGATTTAAAAAAGTAATTGTATCTGTGACACAGTTATCTCGTGTCCTGGTCTCTACAAGGAGGTCATCAATGTACTGAACCAATGTCGATTTTCCAGGTAAATTTAGATTCTCCAATGATTTCTTTAACAACTGATTAAAGATAGATGGACTCTCTGTATACCCTTGAGGGATACGACACCATGCTAATGTGCGACCTTGGAATCTGAATGCAAAAATTTGCTGGCTGTCTGGATGCAATGGAACAGTAAAGAACACATTGCAAAGATCAATGGCAGTATACCATTCTGCATCATGCGGAATCTGGTAAAGAATCAATGCTGGGTTTGGAACAACTGGGCAACATGGAACAACTATTTGATTAACCCTTCTCAGGGCTTGAACTATTCTGTACGTTCCATTTGGCTTCTTGATCCCCATAATCGGTGAATTACAAGGACTGCTTTCAATTTCCTTTAGAACACCCTGTTTTATGAATTTGTCAATTACAGGAATTACACCTTCAATTGTTTCTGCTTTCATTTTGTACTGAGGAATGTTTGGAAATTCTATTCCCTGTTTCACTGTGATTTTAACTGGGTCAACATGTTTCATTAAGCCTATCTCACTTCCTGTCAAATCCAAAATTTCAGCTTTGACTGTCTTTTTCAGTTCTTCAGGTAAATTGTCTTTATCAAACGCAGAAAATAATTTGCTTTCCTCAGCTTCGACCATTAACATTGTCAATTTGTACAGCCCATCTTCTTCTAATGTTTGCAGCTCAATACCCTCCGGTGAGCAATATATTTTGCAATTCATTTTACATAAGATGTCCCTACCTAAGAAGTTTACAGGACTGCTGTTGCAAACTACAAATCTGTGTTTGTCTTTACATTTGCCAATTTCTACTTTTACAGGCTCTGTCAAATCTGTTTTAATTTGTTGATTAGCTACACCAACTACTTGGATGCTTTCACCAGAGAGAGGCAGGTTTTCTATTTCCACTAATCTAACAGTAGAACGGGTAGCACCAGGGTCCACAAGAAAAGTGATTTCTACATCATTCACTTTGCCATTTACAAATGGACCAGACTGGTCAACCTCAAGAGTGGCTCCAAGCACACACTCTTCCCCCTCTCTCAGGCACCGTCATAAGTAATCCTCAGAATCACTTCCACCATTTTCTGTCATCAAAAATTGTTGAGAAACATTTGGCACATTCACTCTTTGCGGTCTGATTACCTGTTCACCTCCACAGAATCCTGTTTCCGAATTGTACCTCTGACCATTCACACAATTTGGAAGGGGTGGTTGTGGAATCTGACTCTGCTGATTCGCTAACTGTCGCTGTAGCTGTTGCTGCAGATTAAACTCATTTAATTGTCGCTGTAGCTGTTGCTGCAGATTTACATAATTCTGCATCTGTGGATTTAATGATGCATTTTTTAAATTTCTGGGCGGATTTTTACACTCACGCTTCCAGTGTCCAATTTCGCCGCAATTAAAACAAGGTAGGTTTTGTTTTAGCTCTTCAATATTAACAATAAATTTTGGTTTGTTAAAATTTCCCTTAAATTTTCCTTGCCCCCGATTCTGATTAGTATTTACATTTTTGTTCTCCAAATTTGCAATCTGCTGTTTAGCTACTTTCACTTGTGCCCACATTGCCTTTTCCTTTAGCTTTTTCTGTTTGGCGTCTATCTCATCACTGCAGTATTTTGCTTTTCTCAGCATATCATCAACTGAAAGTGATTGCCATCCGACAATACCATTTCTGATCATCTTACCAATCTCAGGTCTCAAGCCATAAACAAATCTGTAAATAAAGTGGCTCATGTCCTTTTCACTTAATTTTTCATAGCCACTGTACTGTTTAAAAACCAACAGTAATCTTTCATAAAATGAATGCACTGACTCTTTTGGCTCCTGATTTGTTCTGTCTATTTTGACCCAATCAACTTCTTTCGGGGGAATCTTATTTTTCAACCAGTAAATCACTTTGTCATACAATCCCATGACTTCTGATGATGGGGCACCTGTTACTGTATCTCGAGCAGGTTCTACTTTTGGCCAACTTACAGCAATTTTACATTCTGTCCAAAGATCTGATGGGACAACAATATCAAAGAATCCATCTAGATGAATCCACAGAACTTTCGAAACCTTTATGAATCTGTCCACCTGTCGATACCATTCCACTGGCTTCTCTCTTAACCGCGGAAAATCATTTGTGAATAACAAAATGTCTTGTCTAGACCAGGGAACATGCACATAACCACCTCCCGCTATTTCTCTCATTGGGTACTGATTAGCCAGCCTTTCTCTCTTTTCTTCCTCTCTCCTTTTTGTCCATTTCACTCTCCATTTACTCAAATCACCCAACTTTTTAATATACACAATCAAATCTTCTATATGCACAATCCTTCCCATTGTATTAAAATTCTCAATGTCTTTTTCAGTAAAGTCTAATCTGTAATGTTTTCCCAAATTTTTCAGCCTGCTCAAATCAATTTCTAATTCTGCAGCTGATTCTTCTAATTGTTCATATTTATTCTTCGTTTTCCACTGTACACTTTTGCAAATGAATAACAATTCATCATCTTGATAATGCTTCAAGCTGTCAGGACCAATTGTGCCAATAATTAATTCCTCTAAATCTGCTTTTAGTCTCGCAACATCAAGCTTTGCGATTGAATCTGATTTCTCAACACTCTTTTCTGGGGATTCAGTATCTGACTCTGCACCCATTGGTGTTCTGCATAATGAACCTGGATTAAAAGTTAAATCAGGCATGATTGTTTTCTCTCGATGTATTTCAGTTAATTCTGAATAGAATTTTTCAGCCACTTTCTGAATTTCTGCATTTAATGGATTAGTCAAACCTGGATGTCTAATTTCTCCCTGATCGAAAACAGGTTGAACAGGACCAATCGTTACTGGAACTGTTACTGCTTCCATGCCTTTAGTTAATTGTGGAATTAATTTTACTTTTGATTGTATATATTCTGAACCACTTGGAGTTTCCTCATCTCTTCCAGATCCCATTAAGTCTCAGGAAGTCTCATTTCTCGAAATTGGAAATTCAGGAAAATTTCTACTCTCAGCAAATGCACTAGAATTAGTTCTTGTTTCTACTCTTTCAGGTGTTACTGTATTATTCGGATAAAATCTGGGTGATTCCTCATTAAGTGAAGGTGCACTTGGAGTGGTTCCTGTAGAAACCGAAACCATCGGGGTAGACCATGAACAAGCTGGTTTAAAAGGAGTCTGTTTCTTATTGTCATATACATTTCTTCTAAAACTGGATCTTCTAATTCACTTTATTCAATATTATTTTTCTTTGGGTGTTCTTTTGACCTGGTATTTCAGTAACCATTACTCTTACTGGGTATAAACCATCACACATGTCTGCCTGTCTCCATCGACGCATTCTATCGTCATGGGTTTCTCTATGGGTGTTCGATTTTGGACCTCTTGTTATACCTCTCATTGCTTCTCGCTGAAGTTCAAACATCTCATCCTCCCATTCAACAAAAGCCTCAAATTGTGTAGGTCTAGGCTTTGACACAAGAGCCGTCATTTTTTCTCTTAAGTTTTTCAAAACTCTCATATTAAATGAACCATCTTCTGGCCAAGCTAAAACACCATCGTCCTTGGTATAATCCATCCAATTGTCAAACCAAAGGCAAGTATGAGAACCATATTCACCTTCCATATAGGCTGCAGGTGTTTTGTACTTATGAAGTAATTTTCCACCTCGCGTTTCAATTTTCTTATCGGGTGAAAATATATTTTTCAATTTCTGAAGCCATGTAAGCTTCTTTTCCTCTTTCTTGTAATAATAACTCATGTTTTTAATCAAATCCGTTCAATTTAAAATGATTGTAAATGTTTCCTGGTAGTTCCGCCAAACCAGCCAATCCGTCCGCGAAACACACCAACAAGCCAATCAGGTTAAGCTATGTCACCACCTTGCTCAACCAATAGAATTACTGCTTTCAGGATGAGCCAATCAGCTAACAGCTCGTCAGAGTCACGTGAGCCAATCAGTGCGCTAGCTGTGATGTATGCTAGCCAATCACAGCGCGGACCCTGTGACGTACACAGCCACTGCATCTTCTCGTCTCTCACTCCTAGAGCTCACCCCTCCTTCACAAAATATTTTCACAGCGCCATTTTAAGAACACTTTTCAATGAATTTTAGTTAATAACAACAGAAAAACAAACCATTTGTCTGTTTCGCTAGAATAAAGTGATAGTTTTTACAATCATTCAAGTATTCTTTTGCGTGGAATAGACAATGCTACTCTCACAGAATATTCAATCGTTGATAAAGTAAACTTTACTCTACCCTTCTAACAGGTAATAATGAATTTGTTTCCCTCTGAATGCACATAAAGTAGCGATTCAATGTTTGACTCAAACGAAATTACAAAATCATTTTTGCACTTTCAAACGGAAAGTTTCCCTAACCATACATACATGAAATCCTGGCAGGACTTTAACCAACCATAGAAATCCACATTTGCCAGTAAAATAAACGACGTTACCTTACCCTTCATTCAAGTTTGGATAAAATTCTACTACTCTTTTCACAGTGAGTTTTATAACAGGCTCTAAGTCCCTATACTCGAAAGCTACAATTTCATAGACAATCCTCACTATACATTCTACCTAGCACACCTAAAATCCTTAAACTTGTGTTGTACGTCCACACCACTAGTGATAACAATCCCACTAATTTGAAACAGAACAAATGCACTGTGCAACTTCACCTGTCACACAACTCATATGCCGGCACAACTAGGAGTTTTCACACTGCTGGAAAAAACCTTTCGACAACATATAACAACTTTGACAAACTTAACATGTTTTAGTCATGAATCCTATGTAATTACCATGTAGCATGTCCGTTACCATAGTAACCGTAACTCTGCTACCAAAGAATTGATCCAGCGCCCCTATAAAAAATATGTCATAGCAACGCTACCCAACTCCACAATACTCACCATTAATCATAAAACACTCACAAGGCCCATAAACTAACGTGACAGATTTTTGGGCAACTGAATCATGTGACCTAATCAATAAACCTATTCACAAAATATATATACATTTATATACAACTGCAGTATAATGAATTCACCATGGTTTTTATGAAACTCATCATTTTATTAAGTCACTTAGGTAAATGGATCAACTGATGGTAACAAGACTGTGAAATAACAAGGCCAGCTTGTCTTTTCAAAAATCTTATTTATTAGCTATTTATTCGTGGAAAGTGCATTTCATTAAGAATCTTTTTATTTAAGCAGCATTGTTTGATGAATTGCAAATTAGTCTGTCAGTTTCTAGCAAAATCAAATAGCATGTTAAACAAAGAAATAACAGTTTTCCATCACCTAAGCCCTATTTTCCCTGTCTAAAACTCACTTCGCCTAAAGGAATAAAAGGTAAAAAGTCATTTAGCCCTATTGATCCTTACGTGCTCCAAAGAGTCCGTCAGCACGTCACACCCAAACTGGATTCGGGAAGTGCGAAGAGCCAAGCGCCCCCTCCCTCCCATGGGGACAGTTTTTATACCTTTTCTAACCAACGAAAGCATCTATATCGCAATTTTTTTCTGTCAATCCAAACTCGCGATTGGCTGAGCCATGTCAGTCCACTATTAGGTCATGCTCTTCTGACCAAGTCCGGGGCCTCATCATAGCCCTTATTGTTCTTAGTTTTCACCATCCTTTTGCTTCTTCAAAAAGTTACATTTCCCAAGGAGAATCTTTCACTTCCTAATCTTGGCAAGCCTTACAGCATCCTGTCCTTGGCAAAGACTCCAAGAACACATTTAACTCGACCGCAATTGTTTCTGCATTAAACGTTGTTTGTTCAGCAAAAAGATGACTCTTTCGACTGCGCATGAGTAAAGACTTTACTCTGGTCAAGCTTTCACGAGCTGCAGGAGTGCCAGCCATTTTCTCAGGCCCATTCGTAAAACAAATGCATAAACAAACACAAGACATCAATTAATGAAATAAATAAAGTTCATTCTGTTACCCACCCACCTTTGCTAATTATTAACCCATTAATAAATATTACCTAGTCAAAGCATTTTAGTAACAAACAGAATAAGCCTCACAAAGACGAAAAGACAAAACATAAGCATACGAAAATGAGCACATGCCATTAATTTAAACAGCCGCAATTAATTCTGACATAACAATAGACAAAATTAGCTTATTATTTTCCACGAACAAGCATCTGCAACATAATGCACATATATGAGCAAACATGGCAATCCCCATGTATCGTGATTTGCAATTTTAATCTAAGTTGGTTAATAATATTCATTCCACACACGTTAATACAATTAGTTTTATTATAGGAGTTTAACTTTGCGAGCTAAAACAAAATCTCGCTCCATCACCAGCAAGGCCACCAAACCATATTCCAAGTGTGAGATAACTAGGGATTGTACAGCTGGCTGGTAGTCCTCAGGAGGAAGGTTACGCTTGATTTTCCTAAGGATGTTGAGCTGAAGATTGGCTCCCCTAAAAGTAGCCCGATGTGATTTAGCATTTTTAGGTATTTGTCCAAGGCTATACCTAAAGATTTAGCGGAGTGAACAACATGCGGTGTGCAGTTAAGAGTAGAAAGTTTTTTAGCCAATCATGGGTAGGTGCAGAGTGTTTGGGGGGGCAATCAGAAGGAATTCAGTCTTGAGAGTATTTAACAATAGATTGTTATGAGTTAACCATTGTTGAGTTTTAAGGAGTCCATCATTTAGAGTATCTTTGTCATCTGGAGAGGCGATCTTCAAATATAGTTCAGTGTCATCCGCATACATATGGTACTGGATGTTAGACCGTTTCAAAATATCGGAGAGAGGTTCCATAAAAAGGTTGAAAAGAGTGGGCGAAAGTGTGGAGCCTTGAGGTACTCCATTGGTGACCAGGGTATTGGTGCAAGGCATTGGTTAACTTTGATCCTTTGGGTGCGGTTCTCTACGAAAGAGGCAAACCAGTTTAACATTGGGCCGAAAATCCCATCCTTTATTGAAGAAGAGCAATTAGGTTTTCATGTTTAATTGGTATTGTTATTGTTATTTTGTTTTCTATAGCGCCCACTCACCGGCAGGTCTCAAGGCGCTCATGACCAGAGAACAAAACAACACTTAAAAAGATCAGAGAAACAGTACAAATTAGTGTGAGTCCAAAACTTCCCTAAATAAAAGTGTTTTTAATGATTTCCTAAAACGTAGAAGATTACCTTCTTTCCGGAGGGCCTCGGGTAGTCTGTTCCAAATTTGAGGAACCAGGACTGAGAAAGATCTCCCGCCCTTAGTTGTCTGTTTAAACCTTGGGCAGACTAGCAACTGAGCATCCGATGACCTCAAAGATCGTTCCGGTTTATAAATCTGCAGACGATCCTTGATATAGGCAGGTGCTTGCCCATAAAATTGCCTTGTGAGCCGTACAAAGGATTTTAAACTCACCCCTAATAGTGTCAAATGCTGAGGACAGGTCAGAATTATCAGAAGACAAGGGACATTTTGATCAAGAGATCTCAAGGTGTCATCAACAATGTGAGTTTGTGCTGTTTCAGTACTGTGCCCTGCTCTTAAACCCAAGTGGTAGAGGTCAAAGAGTTGAAATTTCTCAATATGGTTGCAGAGCTGTGTGTGGAAGCATTTCCCAAGCAGTTTAGCTAGTCATGAGACTGGTGATCGGACGGAAGTAGTTAGGATCAGCTAAGTCGGCATTGGGCTTCTTTGGGATGGGAGTGGCTTGACCCGACTTGAGGCAATCTGGAATCCTCCTATATAAGAGGGATTCTTGGATGATCCGGAACCACAGTGGGAGGATGGCTGAATTGAGATCTTTAAAAATCTTGGCTGGTAGTGGATGGCTGAAGGGAATAGAAGGTTTTAAGGACACCATAGATTGGAGCAGCTCCGTGTCATCTGGAAGAAGAAAAGTATTCCAAGATGCGTTGTTTTTGGGAGCGCAAATTATGTGGAAGGAAGGTGCGCTCACTGCACGGGGTTCCGTAGGTTCCTCTAATGATGTGAAGGAGTTCACAGGGAGAAAATGTGGAGTGGTAGGTTGCAGCTCAAGTTCAATTTTCCTTTTCTTTTCAGAGATGTGTACTGAGAAGTCCTCTCCACTAGAAAAGGAGATCACATGTGTCGAGCTATGGTCGGTAGAGTGGTTAGCTTGCTGTTTGTTGATTTCGAAGAGTTTCTTGGGTCTGTTTTTAGCCCTGTCAAGCTGAGCCCTGAAGTGATCGGTTTTAGCATTGCGAATATGTTTGTTGTATGCGCTTCTCATCTTCCTTAACTGATTGAGGCTGGAAGTGGAGAGACAGTTTCTCCAAATTCTCTCTGAAAGCCTACATTTGCAACGTTCATCATTTAGGGAGCTATTGAACCCGGTTTTGGATTGTTTGATCGGAAACTTTTTGAGTTGCTTAGGCGCAATAGAGTCCAAAATACTACTCGTATGGTTAATGTGGTGATCAGTTAGATCGTCCAGATTGGTCATGGTAGGGGGTGGCTTAAGACTATTCTTGCTGATGGATGTTAGATCACTAATGTTGATGTGTCTCGGGTTACGAGACAGTTGTTTGATTTTACGTGGTTGGCCCTGTCTGCGCATGACCTTTTTCCAGGATGCGGCAAGATATTTGGTGATGATCCAACCAGTCACAGGGTAAAATGTCCTCAAGTTAAATCATGTTGTCTTTAGCTATGATAAGGTCGATATGATGAGGTAGAAATAAAGGGCCCAATTCACAAAGGTAAACTGAGATGAAAGTCTAACTTTACACATTTTAATATTTACAAAGGGCATTTACTAGAAGAAAATTTAGACTTTTGTCTCAGTTAAACTTAAGTTTTGGTCTTAAGTTTAACTGAGACCAAAACTGAGACAAAAGTCTAACTTTACTACTCATAAATGCCCTTTGTGAATTACGAAAGTTGTAAAGTTAGATCTTTGTCTTAGTTTACCTTTGTGAATCGGGCCCAAAGTGTCCAGCAAATCCCAATACATGTATAAGTCAATGCTGATGTTTGAGTCAGCTCTAATTTAAAAAGGTTCAAGATCAGTAATTTAGAAATCATGAAGGTTTATTAAAATATTAAAGTGCAATACAGAAGGTAAAACAATAGATAGTTTCAATTGCATAATAAATGAGTCATTAGGAAAAAACAGCATGAACAAAATAAAAAGTCCAGAATATGCAGCAAATCAATAGAGTATCAGACAACATCCCTAGCGGCTCGTGAAAGAGTCTAAAATATCTCTCTGGAACACCTGTTAACATGCATCCTTTTGTAACAAAATTAAGCATAACCGCAACTTAAATCGCGCAGTTAGCATAGGGTGTGCCAATGTACTGCATGTTGTCCAATCAGAATAAAAATGTAATAGGTCATTCAATGCCACCATCCTAGCACTATCTCTCTAATACGATAATAATTAGCTCTCCTTGACCTGAAGTCATCGGACATTTTAGCACAAATCTGGCCGCATAAACAATATCTGCCTTAGAAATGGATAGGACTACAGCGAGAGAGCAGGAAGAGGCAGTGAAAAGCAACAATTCAAATAAAATGCAGCGTATCCACACAAAGCATCAGGGTACATTTTGCTTTGAGCGGTGTCACTGAGAAAAAAAAACATGGCTCTTTCCCAATCCAAGATGGAGTCAGAGCCTAATTGAGGCCTAATTCGCATATGTCAAGAAAACACAGTTCTGTTCTTCTCTGCATTGTCATTTCAAATTAATAACGCTCATTTTACAAAGGGAACATTATTTAAACGGAAAATAACACCAACAGGGTAATACATCTGCCAAGTGACACCTCAACAATTTTAAGTGTAAACAAGCTGCCTAAAGTGTGACCTATCATGTTTCTCACATAACCTCTACACATGAGCATGCAGACCAGCAGTGTCAGATTTGCTGTGATGTGAGTATACCTGGAGCCAGTACCACACCCAACTCTGCCTTCAAAAGGCATAGAAACAATAATACTCCTCTCCAAACCATAATATGTCTCCTTCTGTAATGCATACGGAGAGTAACAAGGGCCACACTAATGGCCGATAACATAACATGTCAGTCTTCAAGACTTCTATATTGCATTGCCTTTCTCTTCCTGCTTAAATTCTAAGCGCCTCATTTATGAGGTTTTGCCGTGGAGAGTGCAGCGGGCCTTCGTGCTGCGCTTTTCTACAGCACAAGAAAAGGGCAGGAATACGCCGTAGCTATAAGATACGGCTCATTCCTGTCCTTTTCTCCTGCGCCTGCGCACAATGGGCTGCAGTGCGCCAACGCAGGCACCTTTGCACAATGGTGTAAGGGTGCCTGCGTTGCAGGGATGATTATTTTTGTACAGGAAGGGAAACCTTTGTGTACAAAAATAATCACATGAGGCTTTTCCTAGCAAGGGGAAATAAAGATATTTCTCCCCGTTGCGCCTCCCTTGCGCCTCCCCTGGGGAGGCGTAAGCTTTTGGCACTGCCTCAGATTTATGATTTCTCGTAAATCTGGGGCAGTGTCAAAAGGCCATGGATGTGGCTGGGAACGCCCCCAGCAACACCCATTGCACGCCCCTTTAACGCAGAACACTGAAGGACTGATATTTATCAGGCAGCATTAAGCCCAAAAAAAGTGGCTTAGTGCTGCCTGATAAATATCACGCAGGCCTCCGCGCCACGGAACGTCACAAAAAGTGACTTCCAGAAGCGCAAGGAGTCTCATAAATGAGGCCCCAAATGTCTTCAAGACAAGCATACATCACCCAGTTATGGTTTTGATCACACAGCACTTTGCATTCGTCCTCTTTTTTTTTTTTTCCTCTAATGTTTAAGTAGTAAGTTTAGGTACGTACTGTGGAATAAAGTCCCCATGTAATATTCAATGCGCAACTTAAGGTGTATCACTCAAACCAGACTACTTCTTAGCTGTCACTATACAACGTGTTTTGTATATTTTTAATTACTTCAATACCATACACATATTCTTCCTACCTGCTCTCATCATAAATTTACAGGTTCTCAGATCACAATTGTGAAAACTAATTAAAAGTTATAATTTATTTGTTTTGTGGATATTTACAGTGGTGAAGCAAAGGTGCTTTGGGTCTTAATGCAAGCAATCAAATTTGCAGCCCTTTCCCCCAGCTTTTAGTAAAAAAATATATAATACAACTAATATCGAAGCAGGGGGCTCCTTATGCCCCTGGGCTTGGTGCCACTGCCCGTGCTGGACCTTCTTCAGCTCCGCGCCTGGTTATTCATATCTCTTCGGTATGTTAATGCACTGCGTGCAGTTTACTTGCAGAATGAATCTGATACATTCTTGCATCGTTATGTTTGTCGCTTACAGCAGCGGTAGGATGCCTTTCGAGTGTAACAAAGGTCTTGTTCCATAAACATTATTTTACATAGAAGTTACCAGAACGGTTACTTTAGGAAAGAGGGCAAGAGCGGAAGACTTTGAAGCTGTGGAACCGG
Organism: Lissotriton helveticus; assembly: GCF_964261635.1. Taxonomy (NCBI): domain Eukaryota; kingdom Metazoa; phylum Chordata; class Amphibia; order Caudata; family Salamandridae; genus Lissotriton; species Lissotriton helveticus. The sequence continues at coordinate 45,196,216 of NC_136065.1, forward strand.
GAGTGAGTCTGGCTTGAGGCTCAAACTTCCTGTGAATCTGGGAAAATCACTTAATATCAACCATGCCTAAAAAAAATAAAATAAAATGAATGTGTCCCTCTTTAATGCAACTGGTGCTCATGTAAAGTTCTCTGAAACCTTCTGGTCGAGTTTCGCTATATAAAACTGCCAAAAACAAAAACCGCACAGCACTGAAGCATTGTTCATTTGTGGGCTGGGTGAGTCATGTCCTCATTAACCTCTCGCAGTCTACAGCCAATAACTGAAGCGAGAAAAGTAGAATTTAGTTAATAGGAGTGGTTTCACGTCTACCTCAAAGTACGATACAGCCAAACCGCCTGCACATCAATGAACCATTTCTGAGCCCAACCTCTGGATGCAGGTGGCTCCTACGAGGCTGCAGCTCTTGTAACATGACGGGAGGGGTCAGGGTAAGGTCGGGAGCACAAGGAGGAGCGGGAGGGGCTGCAATGCCTCATGCCTTCTTACAAACAAGACTTCAACAAACACAATTCCTCTTCAAAAGAAAGTCCTAACCAAACGATTATCCTACCAAAAAAGCCCAACTGACCGTGGACATCAAAAAAGCCATAAAAATACAAACACCGGAGCTGGAGGCACGGCACGGGAGGCAGCACTAACACAACTGTGGCATTAAAAGAAGGTGGAAGGGAATCTGTATTTAAATGTAAGCAGCTATGCCGCCAAAGCTGAACACAGGCAAACAGTCGCAGAGTAGGAAACAAAGAAAACACTAGTCCGCCAAAAGAACAGATAAAGAACCATAGCAGTATGAGACAGTACTTCATCCCTGCTCCGTGGGAGGAACAGAAGGGAAAAGGGGGGACAACAAGGCAGGGCTGACCATTAGCAAGCAAGTACTTTTAAAGGACTCTGAAACAAACACAGAGGGATGGCTAGGCCACAAGAGAAGTACACTAAAGTATACAAGAGGTCGTATGCTTAAATTCAACCTAAAAAGGAAGGATTAGGCCTCGTGCAAGGTTTTTTTCCAGGTCGAAATGTCAGTTTGCCAACTGTGGCATTAAGTGAAGGTGGAAAGAAGGAATATTATATTGTTATGTAAGCAGCTATAGCACCAATGGTAAACACAGGCAAACAGAAACCAAGGAGGAAACCCCATAAAAATATTCCCCCAAAGAACGGATAAAGAACCATAGAGGAATGAGACAGTACTTAGTCCCAGCTCCGTGGGAGGAATGGAAGAGAAAAAGAGGGACAGAGAGGCAGGGCTGATCACTAGCAAGCAAGGAATTTTAAAGGACATTGAAACCAACTAATCAAATGCACGGGCATGGCTTTGAGCCTTCAAGAGAAGAATACAAAAGTATACAAGAAGTTGTACGCTTAAGGTCGATTTAAAAGCAAAGGTTTAGGCCTGGTGAAGGGTTCATTTTTCCAGGTCGAAATGTCAGTTTAAAACACAGTGGCAGGCCTGAGACAAGTTTACATGATAAATTAAATGTACCAATCAGGTTTAAACCAATGTTACCATGTTTTTGAGGGAGAATCAGTGGGAGCTGGGGGTCTCTGATTGCAGAATCCATGCAGATAAAAGTTAAATGAATTACATCCTATTTCTTACCCATTAAAGTTAATCCGATGGATGCATTTTAGGTGTAGCATAACCCTGGAATTGAATAAATAGTTTTAGATGCAATTCCTGGTGTGCGTGGGGTTTAAAGTGCACAGTGGTGGGTCTTACTTAACACATCTCATTCTGCAAAACTATACACTCAAAGAAGAATTCCAGACAGTAATCTTATCTATCATTGTTTAGAAAATGTGTTTCTTAATTTTTTTTGTGGCAACATAGGTCATATACAATACCGACAAAACAGTAATTTGACATATAGGAGCAGGATTCCTTCGAGGGGTTAGTGTGTCACATCAGTCCCTGCCCAGAGAGAAAAAAGAGAGGTATAAACAATACAACTTCAGCGTCATCATGTGCCCTCGTCAGGTACGGGTAACATTACAGTAATACTAATAATAATAGCCATTGTAGAAGGTGGGGAGAGAAAACTGGAGACAAAGGTGCAATCACTGAAAGGAGGAGGAGAATCGCACCAAACCATTCAAATGTAAAACATACAGTCTTTGCAGAGGTCGCTGCTCCTTGGCTAAGGACTTACCGCACCCCTCTCCTGGTCCCTCCAATCATGTACAATCGCTGGGCGAGGGTGTGTCGATGGCATCCGTGAACTGTTCAGGGGCGATTGGGCAGCAATCAGCATGGGCAGGCCGGTTGATCACCTCTCCGACTACATGTTCTTGGAGTAACTCTCCTTTCAATGGCATGAGTGTACAGTTTTGTAATCATCTTGACCCGGATCTCAAGGTCCCGTTCTGCGTTATTGTCTGTGCGGACTCTCTGGAGTCTGCCCTCCTGAGCCACCGAAAACGCCAGGAGATCAGATACCCATTTAGTCCATGTTCAGGGGTGTCAGGCTCGCCCGGTGTATTGCTATACACCCATGGACTTGTACAAACCCCAACTGGACACATTTGTGCTGCATTTTTTTCCCCTTTTTGTGGAGTGGCAACAATAGGCCTGATTCACAGAACTAACTTAAGAGAAAATCCTAAACTTACTACTTTTGGTATTCACAGAAGGCATTTAGTAGTAGTAAAGTTAGGATTATTTTGTCTTAAGTCTGTCTTAAGTCTGTCTTAAGTCTGTCTTAAGACAAAATCCTAACTTTACTACTACTAAATGCCTTCTGTGAATACCAAAAGTAGTAAGTTTAGGATTTTGTCTTAAGTTAGTTCTGTGAAATAGCCCCAACACCAGTAAACAATGACGGATCATTAGGTATGCATTCACATGCATTATTCTGCGGACCACACACAGCACTGCGTCCCAGTAGGGGTGGAACAATGGACATTTCCAAGTAACATAACTGAAATCAACCGGGATTACAGCAACTTCTGGTCTCTCCGGGTAGAACCTGTGTAGGCGCTGGGGTGTCAGTTTAGCTTGATATATGTAATAGAATTGCGTCAATTTAAACCTGGCCTTACTCGTCACCTCCCGTACTAATGCCGGGGTCCTCGTCCTTTCAGTGTTGTTAGAAATGGGATTTCTTCTTGGCTAGGGCAAGTGCCTAAGCGAGGCAGAAACCACCCTTCTAGTCAGGGCAGAGGAGTTACACATCAAAGATAACCCCTGCTCACCCCCTTGGTAGCTTGGCACGAGCAGTCCCTGAGGCTATTTGTAAAGAGTTTGCGCAACACACACACAGCAGCGACACACTAGGCACACCACAAAAGAAACTCCACACAAGGTTATATCAAAAATAGCCTTTGTATTACTCATAAAACACATTAGAATATAATCACATATATACACTGTGCCACCTGGCACTTGGTATGACTTTACAGGGATTATATACTCTACAGGTCCAATCGGGCCGCTGTCATAACATCATAATTCACAGTCCGCGAAGGCAACCAGTAACTACTGTTAAGGGCGCACTTAGCACCAAGCATGAGGCATGAATATTATACCATTTCATAGAAAAGCATATTACACATATACAACATTCGTGCACCATAGGAATCACTAGTCACCATTCACATTTCACAAGCACATCTCAGGCATAAACGTAACTGCTCATAGAGTGCACACATTACCACAACAGCATAAGCACATTAGGTACAGACAGCATTACTGCACACCCAGGTGCCCCTTTCTGACAAATGCACGTTATGAGCCCCCACAGCACATCATAATGTCAGGGCACGCATATATGGTCATTAGAGTGAGGCATTTGCAATGAGATCACCTCAGCGGAGCACCTCAGGACACAACGCAGCCTTGTACCCACTATGTAATGATTTTTACCACACACAGCATGGAACACCAAGGCCTCCGACCTCACAGCAACGGGAGCTCAATACAAAAAAGCTCAACCCCAATCACCATTCCTTGGAGGCTGTCAGGCGTCCTCTGCCTAACTTCCTAGTGACACCTCGTGGCCTGAGATACGGAGTGAAGTCTCTGTCGGGCTTGGAATCTTCGATCCTCCTCCTGGCGTAATACTGCGGGGTAGACTCCTGGCGTTACTCATCATGCTGCCGCACTCTTGTGGCCCGACAGCTAATGTGAGCCCATAAGGCTCAGCTTTCTCTTGCTGTCGGGCCCCGCCCACAACCAGGCAACAGCCGCCTGGCTTCCGGCAGTGGCGCAAATATGTCTGGCACCAAGAAAAAGGAAATGTGAAGCGCTCCACATGCTCCACGGCAGCGGGGGCCCACTCCTCTCCACAACCACAGTGGGAGATGATCCGCCACTCTTGCCGCAGTGCAATTGCTCTCTCTGACTCCACAACGGCATACTTCAGCAGGAGCCCGTATGATGGGCTCGAACTCACAGAGTGCAGAAATCTTGGAGCGCTCGCCGCGCTGCTTCAAACTAACCAAAGGCAAGCCACTCAGTCCTGGGGGACTCCTGAGGCTACCCACCACCAGGCACAGTCAGGCCAGCACAAAGGGGTCTAAAACTCAGGGGCAGTCCTCTCCCCAGCCCAAAGTCACACGGGGCAGAGCTGGGCATGCCAGCTCACAGGGCCCTCCAGCAGAGGGGTAATCCTTTGTGGCGGTTTCTCCTGGTGCCCAGCAGTCCTCCGGTAAGCACCAGTTCAGTGTGTACAACCAAACATGGTGTCACTGCCCCAATATTTACACCACATAAATACTGACACATTTATACCACATCAATGGAGTCTTGTATATGCACCTCTCCCATTCTGACGTCAACTGTATGACTAAAAACGGGGTGCCCACAGAAAGCACTCAACCACTCATGATTAACTCAGGGAGGGAGGCGTCCATTACAACATAGGCATCACATAAAGTCTTTGGGGCATTTTACCAAGGGGCCTTTCCGTGATTTGACACCCGCTTTGCATCGCATCGTTAATGAAATGCAAAGTAAACGTGCCTCAATAGGCTGCATGGGGAAATATCGCGAAGGCAGCTTTACGATATTTACAACAATGCTCCGGCCGGTGTAGCGATAAACCAAATCGCACTAACCGGGCATTAACGCTGGATTTTATTGTCTGCTAAAATCCAGTGTTAGGCATACTTTGCATGGGAGGTGGAATGTGGGGTTACGACCACAGGGTCGTATCAGCAAGGTAATTGCTGTTTTTCCAGCGATGTTGGGAGATTTCCCTGCTACCGCTGGAATTTTCATTGCCAATGCGCTAAGTGTTGTAAATACAGCGCTAGCTTGGCGATGAATTCCAGCAATAGAGAAACTCGCGCCAGGCACGGCCAGCAAAAATTATCGCTGGAGCTTGTTAATATGCCCCTTTGTTGTTCCCCCTTTCACAGGGCTCTGTGAGCAGTCCAGACCAGTTCTGGGGGTACGTACATACAAAACATCTCTTATGTTAGTATAGACCCTAGCCCCAGACACACCACGGGGGGCAAAGCCAGCATCGGGGAAGGCAGGCACAGTCCTATTCAGGTCCATGTGTTACTCCTCCCACTACTCCAAATGCAGATCGGGTCTATTCAGCCTAGCTCTGACTCGCCCAGGCCCTCTTGAGCCACTGCACCTCCCCAGTCCCTATCACTCCAGACATGCATTACACAACAGGCAGGCACCAAGACACACAGAAATGCCCTTTCCTAAAAGTGGCATTTCTAACATAGTGATAACAAATCTGCAAACACCACTACGCAGCATACCAAACTTGATCACACCACCCCTCTCATAGCATTCATTACCACTGAAACACATATCAGGGAATCCCCAATGCATGCCAATGAGAGGGCAGCTTCACAGTAGTGAGAAACCAAAATGGCTGTTTGTCCCTACCGGGATATGCCACACAGTTAAGGCACATGTCCTACCTTTTACCTAGATTGCACCCTGCACATAGGGCTAGCTAGGGCCTACCTTAGGGGCGACTGATATGTAGTAAAAGGGGAGTCACAGCGTGGCAACCATTTAATGTGCCACAATAAACAGTAAACTGCGCACGCAGGCCCTGCAATGACAGAGACCCGAGACAGGTTTGAAAGGCTACTTTCGTGTGTGACGCAATCAACGCAGCAAGCCCACCAGTAGCATTTAATTTATGGGCCTGGGTATATGAGATACCACTTTACAAGGGTCTGATAGGTAAATTAAATACGCCAAACATGTGTAGATTATTCTTACCAAGATTACCATAGAGAGCACATGCACTTTAGCACTGAACAGCAGTGATAAAGTGCCCAGAGTATTAAAACTACCATTACCATGTCAGAAAAAATACTAGGAGTAAGTAACTCTTCGTCGGAGGTGGCGTGCTTAAGATCTATATAATTCTGTCTGTCAGATTTCAGTGCTACATTCAGTTGAGATGCAATACCTTTTGTTCACCCAGGGTCCAGTATCACTTGAAGCACCCGAGATTCTCCTGGTTCTTCCTGGGAATGACCTCCAAATGTCTTGGGCCGTGTGCAAGATGCTGGGGTATTGTAAAAACTGTCCCTCTCCTGTCCCAAAAACTGTCCCTCTCCTATCTATTTCCTCCTGCAACATGAAGATTCTGTTTAGGAAGAGGTCTCCAGCCCTCCGGCAGCCCCCAGTCAGCCAATCCGAGACATCAATGGAGTCTCGTATATGCACAAAAGGGCGCAACCACCAGATTGGAAGGAGATTGGCATATGGTGCCCGAATTATCACCTCTCCATGCTGACGTCATCTGTATGTCTAAAAACGGGGTGCCCACCGAAAGCACTCGACCACTCATGAGTAACTCAGGGAGGGAGGCGTCCATTACAACGTAGGCATCACATCGTAATGCCTTTACAATGCAACTTTTACAACGCAGGTGCCTTTACATCGCATCTCATTACAACACAGGTGCCTTTACAACGCATGCCATTACAACGCATGCCATAACAACGCATTGTAAGGTTAGTAAGGGAGAATTTTAGGGTGGGAATGGGTTCTGGGGTAGCAAGGGTAATATTATGTTTTAGGGTGGGTATGGGGTTTGGTGTGTCAGGATTATTTTTAGAGTTCAAGGTGTATTTTGTTTTTTGGGGTGCAAAGGTTATTTTTCGGGATCAGGGTGTGTTTGAGTTTTGGGGTGCAAGGGTTAGTTTTAGGGTTCAGGGTGTGTTTGGGTTTTAGGGTTGCACGCACTGGAGTGGGAATAGTAATTTTTAACCCTCCGCTATCACAAACATTCCCCTACTGTTGCACTCACTGGTGTGGGAACAGTAATTTTTACCCCTCCAATATCCAGCACTTTCCATACTGTTGCAATAAAAGTATGCGTTGTAATGGTATGCGTTGTACGTCATATATTCATATATTCCTCAGAGAGGTCAGCTACTTCAACGGAGCCTGATAGGAGTATCTTTTCCCAGTTGGGGCTTCTTTGCACCACATTGCGATCGGCCGGCCAGATGGTATTATTTAAGGTCCTGAAGACCAAGGCCTCCCTGGCTGGGGTTCAATTTAAGGATTTCAAACAAACTCTACTTCTCTTACTTGCCTATACGAGGGTCACCAATAGGCTATCGATACACTGAAACAGCGAGGGTGGTAATTCCCAGAATGAATTCTGCAGGGTACATAGGCAGCGTAGCAGTTATACTATATTACTCAACGACACTCTGTCCGTAACTGGCAGTGGGAGAGTAGTCCAAAATTGTACTGAGGCAGTGAGTCCGGTCCTTATTCTGCCAATATTCAAATCATATTGCTGTTCTTGTTCTTGAGTCACTTGCATTCCCACATAATGAAAGCTCATTGTCTCCCACTTCAGTCCCACCTGCTGGAGTTTGTCAGCTAACACCGCCAAGGGGAAGAACACTGTCTTTCGTTTATTTACACAGATCCCTGAAACGTCTTCAATCTGCGTCAGCAGCCAATGGAGGCAAGGCACCATTTACTCCGGGTTCATCGCATAGATCAACGCGTTGTCTGCGAATAGGGACACAATATGTACCGTATCCACCACACTCAGGCCCCTTTCACACATTTCAGCCCTTGGGTAGATTGTGAGTGGCACCCCAGGTGGAAAGGTTTCCATGCTGGGGAGGGGAACTAAGTTTATCTTTAAGTCACGTGGGGGTTCCAGGAGAGCCCTAAATTGGTGCCAAGTCTTCATAGTAATCTATCCCAATAAAAATTTTCCTTAAGGATTCCCACACCTTCAGGGCTGTTAAGAGTACCTTTAGCCTACCTTTTTTAAAAACTTTGGGTCCCCCAAACTTAAACAAAAAACGTTTTCAGGCCTAAATGCTTCAACATAGCTCTATACAATTGACCCATGTAAGAATGAACTAGCTCACCAGCCAAGAGCGGGGAATTCTAGAACTGGAAAACCTAACAATAGGCGTGAAAATCCAGAAGAGCCAGGCCCCCTTGCGTCAGTCGCCCTCGGAGCTTTTTTCATGAGATCCTGGCTCCCCTGGATGCCCATATGAAGCTGCCGACCCTTCCTTGCTTCAGTCTCCTCCTGAGCTTCTTTTGTGAGATCCTGGCTCCCCTGGACGCCCATATAAAGCTGCCGACCCTCCCTTGCTTCAGTCTCCTCCTTCTTTTATGACATCCAAGCTCCCCTGCTCCCCTGGACGCCCATATAAAGCTGCTGACCATTTCCTTGCATTTCTGCAAAAGCTTGTTGGGGAAAGGAAGTGGTTTAGTGTGAAACAAGAAGATCACCTTGGGAAGATCCAGCAGCTTAATGAAGTTCACCCTCCCACAGATACCGATCGGTAGATTTTGCCACCATCTTTTAAGGAGAGCATCTATATCACGGTGTTGCTTGAAGATGAAATACCTTTGAAAAACAAGAGACAAGAGACGTTTGGCAAAATATGAACAGTTCTTTTAATTAAACATAGAGGCCGGGAGAACAGTACAGGCAAAGGGTCTGAGGACTGTCTCAAATTACAATCGATCTGTAGCGTTCTTATATACAGTTCATTATAGACAATACAATTCTTCTGGCAATAGTTGTATGGTGAGGAATGTAAGTTGCTGCCTCTAGAGTCATAAATTCATTTTAATGGATTATCCAGGTGGGCCTCGACCTTGCATGGACAAAATGCTGCAAGTGGTTAAAGTGTCCAGATGTTTGGCATGGGGAGCACGTGATCACTGCGTGTGCTGTGATCGGATATGCTCTATGTTCCTAACTCACGTGGCATCTGACTTAATGCTGTTTTTGGAGTGCGCGTACCCCCTCCAGCCATGCGTGCTTTATTGGGGCCAATTTCCCTTAACCATTGTAGTGTCTCTTCACTAATCTGTAGGATTGATCTCGAGTTTCCCGTCCATGCATTTGTCTGCCGGCTACGTGCCACCCCACCTGTGGCCTGTCAGTCAGTATCCTTGGGCCTCGGTCTCATTGCTTGCCAGGCTAAGTATTTAAGAGTCGGGGTTGATGTGACGTTCACAACGGGTGAATTTGTGAATAAGGACGAGATCTTGTTCACATAAATGAATGTATCATTTGTCATATCATCATCGATTTTTTCCTAATTAACAATGGGATGCCTTAGTTAAGTTTACTCTCGGTATTTCCTCCAAACTATTGAGTTACGATGATCCCTAGATTCCTAATCTGTTTTGAAGCCCTAACTTCTCTTTAGCCCATGTCATAATCTCTTATTCCTCTTGTTGAATAGATATCCTGACAGACTCACAAAATCTCTGGCATGCATCTCAAGCTGTGGAACCGAGAGCTCTGGGTTCGATGTATACAGAACTATGTCATCAGCAGACAGTGCTATTCTGGTTAGCAACCCTACAGTTTTGAAGGAAAGAATGGTCTAATCCTGCTGAATCATCTGGGAAAAGGTCTCTATATATACACAGAATAGAATTGGCGACAAAGGACACCGCTGCCTAGTTCCCCTGGATAACTGAAACAAAGCTGTAAGTTCGCCATCCAAAATCTTAGCTGCCAGCACCTTGTGTAGCATTTGCACAACTCTGGTAACATTGCTGCTGAAACCATAACTCTGCAATACCTCTCAAAGATAGAACCAATTAACGCTATGAAATTCTTTAGCAGCATCAATTCTTGCATTGTCAACAGGGGATTAGAGGCCTCGGCCATATCATTTTCACCGATATGTCAATGGGTTAATTCATACAGCATCCTTCCAGGCACAAAACACTTTTGATCGAAATGGATCAATTTTGGAAGGACACCTGATAACCTCTTAGCCAAGATTCCTGTGATCATTTTGTAAACACAGTTCAACTAAGATATAGGTCTATAGGAATCTGCTAACCTAGCATCTTTACCCAGTTTAAGGATCATAACTACAGTTGCCTCATATTAGGAAAGTGAAATCGAACAGCCTTCAGAGAGATCTTATTAAAATAAGATACCCAGAAAGAGACCAAAGAGTTTAACAATTTGTATAGAATTCAGATGGGATCCCATCTGGGCCTGCTGCTTTCCCTTTACTGAGCCTCCTAACCTGTCTCCGTATCTCTCCTTCTGTGATCCCCTCTGGGCCTGCTGCTTTCCCGTGACTGAGCCTCCTAACCTGTTCCCTTATCTCTCTGTCTGTGATCCTTCCCGTACGGCCTAAAATCTGCTGTTCCGTAAGACGTGGGCGTTTTTGTTTTGCAACCAGTTTTTCATTACTAAGCGGTCTGGGTTCAAATCTTCCTTTTATAACCCACTAAGGCTCTTCAATGTCTTTGCTGTAGAGAATGATGACATGGTTTACACTGGCAGGGATTGGATGCGAGAATGTTGTGTTGTGGGCACGGGCAGGAATACATGTGGACCTCAGGTAAGAAGGTATTTATTATCTACCTGTGGTCGCCAGTAGATAGTTATAGTTAGGACCTAGTTTCCATAGAAAAGCGTTTTTTCTTTTCCCAATATTTTTTGAGACGGTTGACAAATCTTCGCGAAATTTTAAAAACTAGTGTGGCGCTCTGTTCAGCTCCTGTCTTGAAAGTTTCGGGGTGATTCGCCAAGCGGGGACCAAGAAAAAAGGGGGGTCCCAAAACATGTTTTCTCCATCTTATTTTCCATAGGAAACTTTGGACACGGCTACAGCTCGAACTGCTGAACGGAATTACACCAAATTTTGCAAAAAGGTAGCCCTTGGTTCAGAAAGAGTCCTTTTTGTTAAATGGTGTAAATCCTTTCAGTAGTTCCTACGCAATTCAAAAAGTAGAGGGTGGAAAATCAGTTTCCCATAGGAAACTTTAGACATGGCTACAGCTCGAACTGCTGAACGGAATTACACCAAATTCGGCAAAAAGGTAGTGCTTGGCTCAGAATGTGTCCTTTTTTTTAAATGGTGTAAATCCGTTCACTAGTTTCTGAGACAATAAAAAAATAAAAGTTTTGATATCTAGAGGCACTGTGGATCTGCAGACCCTCCCGATCACGAGCTTTATTCTAATTGGCTTTCAACACTCCAAACCAGGAAGTGTTGGCAGTCATCTTGTGACTCGATAGAACTGAGTCACAAGAAAACAGGGAAGCAAAGGTGAGAAAGAAGAAAAGGGGGCAGGATAGAAACACCCTGACCCCCTAGGCCTGCTCAGGGGGTCCCACAAGGACCCCCAGGGCCCAAAAAAGCATTTATTTTTTATTTTGGCGAAATTCGTACTGGGTCCGTGAATCCCGCCGAAATTTTAAAAAAATGAAGGGTGGGCTCCCGCGCTTCATTTAATTGAGCCCCTGCTCTTATTTTTTATTATCATCATTATTCGTAATGTAGTTGTTGTTGTTATTGTTGTCGTCGGTTGAGGTGTTGTTGTTATCGTCGGTTGTGGTGTTGATTGTCGTTGACGGTTGTGGTGTTGTTGTTATTGCATTCTACCAGCACACTCAGATCCTCACACACAAGGCCACCTACACATTTCCATCCGGGTGAATACTGGAGTAGCGTGTTACCCCTTCTCGAAGTGCTTCAGAGTGTTGTCAAGCTTAAGAAGCGCTATACAGATGTAAACACAGCTACTATACACAGATTATGTTATCGCTACTGTTAGTATCTGCAGCACAGAACCGTCCCTCGGCGCTGTGTTTCACGCTGGCGAGTGCACTTCATGTCGCTTTCACTTGATGGTGAGTTCTCGTGACTTCATGCTTCTGTACGGGACGCACGCCCCCGAGGTGCCTTAACATGTGTAACAGGAGTTAGAAATTAGCATTTCAAAAACCATAGGTTTCAGACACGTTATAGTTAGTTGGACATTTCATTCCTACAAAACCATATAAATTCCGGCGTTATAGTTAGTTCAGCTAACTATAACTCGCGCCCCCACAATGCACTGCAGATGACATCACATGTTACATCATTCATGACATGGCTGGTGACATCACTGATGACATCATCCAGTGACTGTGCGCTTCTGTAAAGTTTAAATATGCTTTATATATATAAATTCCAAGGTGTATTGAAAAATGAATGGGGTATGAGTGTCTGTATGGATGATTTTGTGGGTGTGCGAGTGACTTTGAGTGAGTGATTAAACATGTGTTACTGAATACATGGGTTAGTGACTAAACTGTGTGAATCTTTGTATCAGTGTGTTACTTGGTGTGTAAGTGTGTGCATGCGTCGGTAAGTGGCTACATGAATGTTTATATCAGTTATTGTTTGGTTACCTGAGTATTTGTATGGGTGCCTCAGTGTATGTGTGGGTGGGAAGTGTGTGACTCTGTAGAGATGTGTGAGTGGTTAATTTACTGGGTGTATGGGTTCAAGACTGTATAAGGAAACAGCTGTATGGGTGGGTGAGTGAGCTTGTTGGTGTGTTGGTGAGTGAATGGATATCTTAGTGGTAAATGTGCAAGTAACTATATATTTAAAAGACAGTATATTTCAGTAATGGTGTGTTTAACCACATGACTGCTAAGGCAATTCCCCTCCTGTGCTGCATATGCATGATCCCCATTGTTCATGACAAGCTCAGCTCGTCATAAGCACACGACCAGTGTACTGCATGACGAGCTGAGCTCGTCATGAGCAGCGAAGGAGTTAAATAAGTATATGTGAGAGTAAGTGATTGTGACAGGGGCTTTATGGATGAATGTGTACTTGTATGAGTGATTGTAGAAGAGAGTAAGTATGGATTAGTTTCTGTAGGAATAAGTGAGTTGGTGTGTATTTAATTTAAGGTGAGTAAATGGGAGTGTGATTGATTCTTTGCATGACTGACTAGATGTGTGAGTAACTCTGGATGAGTGGTGATGTGTGAGCGTCTGTGTAGCTGTATGAGTGCGTATCATAGTATTGTATTGATGAGTGACTGCATGTATGAGTGACTGTATAGGTGAATGACTGGATGTGTGTGTAGACCTGTAAATCAGTCAGTGTGTATGTAGTAACAGGTATTGGTGTGTGTACGGTTTCGAAAATGGTAGTGTATATTTTAGAGTGGGTGTATGAAAGGTTCCATTAGGGTGTTTGGAGATGTATCAGATTTTCACATGGATCACATCAGTGATATCATTTGAGATGTCATCAGTGATGTCATCAATGATGTAACTGACCATGTCATGAATGATGTAATATGTGATGTCATCAGCAGTGCATTGCAGGGGCGCGAGGTATAGTTAGCTGAACTAACTATAACACCGGAATTTCTATAGTTTTGTATGAATGAACTGTCCAACTAACTATAAAGTGCCTGAAACCTATGGTTTTTTTCTGTGAATTTGTAAGTATATACACGAGACTCCACCAGGAGCCGTTGCAACCTGTTAGTCAGCCCCCCTTTCACTGATCCAACGGATGTTCCTAGAAGACCCACGCTAAAGCACTCCGTGGCCTCACAAGAAGCGCACTGGTCTCACTGAGCTATCTGCCTTCGAACACCCACTTCCTATCATAAGATATTGAAGGTACTTTTGGATATCGTTAGAGCTTTGACTGTAGTGTATGAACAGTAACTCACACTGAGCTCTAGTCCGCAGGTGCTGCTCTTAATACTGAATCTTATTTCAAATACAGGTCTTATATGATGTTCTTTCTTTGTTCCTGTAGCTATCATTGCTCTTTAATACAAAGATGATGTGTGTGTTTTTACAGGTGTAATAATGTGAAGATTCAGAGCCCAGAGGTGGTGAAGAGTTATAAAGGTAAATATAATTGCGATAATTAGCTCTGAATATTACTGTTCATGAAAATGATATGGTGTGGTGTGGTATGGTATGGTGTGGTGTGGTATGCTATGGTATGGTGTGGTGTGCTATTGAATGGTATGGTATGTATGGTATGTTATGGGATGTTATGGTGGGATGGGATCAGATAGGATAGTGTGGACTGGTATGGTATGGAATGTTATGATGGTATGGTGGGTGTACTATAGGGTGAGATCATGGTATAATACGGTATAGTGGTATGGGGTGGTTTGATATGGTGGTAATGCATGGCATGGGATGGCGTTATGGTATGCTATGGTGTGGTGTACTATGGTGTGGTATGGTGTGGTGTGTGGTGTGGTATGGTGTGGTGTGGTATGGTGTGGTGGGCTATGGTATAGTATGGTGTGGTGGGCTGTGGCATGGGGTGGTGTGGTGGGCTATGGTATGGGGTGGTGTGGTAGGGTGTGGTGTGCTCTGGTATGGTGTGGCATGCTATGGTATGGTGTGGTGTGCTATGGAATGTTATGGTATTATAGTATGTTATGGGATGTTATGGTGGGATGGGGATGGATTAGATGGGGTGGTGTGGACTGGTATGGTATGGAATGTTATAATGGTATGGTGGGTGTACTATAGGGTGAGATCATTGTATAATATGGTATAGTGGTATGGGATGGTTTGGTATGGTGGTAATGGATGGAATGGGATGGCGTTATGGTATGCTATAGTATGGTGTGTGCTATGGCGTGATGTGATGTGATGTGCTACAAAATGGTATGGTATGTATGGGATGTTATGGTAGGATGGATTGGATTGGTTGTGATGGTGTGGACTGGTATGGTATGGAATGTTATGATGGTATGGTGGGTGTACTATAGGGTGAGATCATTGTATAATATGCTATAGTCGTATGGGATGGTTTGGTATGGTCGTAATGGATGGAATGGAATGGCGATATGGTGTGGTATGGTGTGGTATGGTATGGCATTTAGTGGTAACGTGCACTCACGTCAGGGTACAGTTACTTGATTTGTCCCTAAACTTTGTCTTTTCAAGATTTTTCTAGATTTATACTTATCTCTATTCTGGATACGTACTGCCGCATTTCCTTTGTTTAAAACATTTGTCCCTAGGACATTCATGCTAAGTTTATCGGAAATTCAGATGCGGTAATTTCACACCTCACATTAATTAGTTTATTTATTTATGGGTTTTATATAGTGCCTGAATCACCCCCGAAGGGGTATCTCTGTGCTTTGAACCGTGCTGCTGGACAGGCTGACGAGCATTATTAGAACAGAGCAGTCTTAAGAAGCTTTATAAGTCGGAGATAGTCAGGACATTGTCTCAGGTAAATAGGGAGTTGATTCCGATAAAGGGGAGCGAGGTAGGAAAAGGATGTCCCACCTAACCTTGACTTCCTGATCCATGGGACCAAGAGAAGCGATTTGATTCTTGACCAGAGGGTCCTAGAAGGGACATAATGATTACGTTTCTTGGAGATGTAGAGGTGGCCATTGCTATACAAGGCCTTGTGGACGGTGCAGCAGATTTAGAATTAAACCTGCTTGCGCACTGGAAGCCAATGAAGCTGTTGAAGGAGAGGAAGGGAGACAGTTTTCTGGGGGGCATTCGAGACAAGGGGTGCTGCGGTTTTCTGAACCACCTACAATCTGCTAAGCGAGGACTCATTGGCTGAGGCCAGGCGAGCATTGAAATAGTCTAAGCGGCTCACTACCATTGTCTGAATGAGGGTTTTGCGAATGGAATGTGGGATGAAAGGACAAACTCACCGTAACAAACCCAGCACGTAGAAGCAGGAGTCGGCAGTATAAGCGGAACACTCCTTCACGGTCAAGGCCCGGTCTAGGTGAATGCCCAGGTTTTTAACAAGGGCCTTGGGGGCAGGGGGGGTGCTGAGTGCTACCGGCCACCAGTCTGGTGTCCACAGCATAGATGCCTCTCCGCAGAGCATAATCTCCGTCTTCCCTGAACAAAGGTGGTGGATTTATTAAATAAGAAGAGGAGCTGAGTGTTGTCAACAATGCAGATGAAATAGACGTAAAGCCACAGGTCCGGAGGGGTTGGCCAAGGGAGCAACATAGATGTTGAATAAGGTGGGGCTTAAACATGAGCCCTGGGGAACTCCGTTGGTCAGTTCCATTGTCTTTTACCAAAAAGGGCCTGAATTGATGGTCTGAGAACTGGAGGACAGGAAGCTTGTCATCCACTGAAGAGCAGGTTCTCTGAGTCCAATCTCCTCCAATCTCCTGAGCAGGATCTGGTGGGAGACCGTGTCGAACGATGATACTGTTATGATACTGCTAGGCTTGACAACTGCGAGTAACTCAGTTACTGCAGTATTCTGGGACAATCGAATGGAAAATTACCTCAGAATTTTGTATTTACCACACAACACATTCTATTTTCCAGAGTTTTAGCACCAACAGGGACCTAGCACATGCATCTACACGGACCCAACGCATGCATCTACAGTGAGCTAGGGCATGCACCTGAACTTACTTAATGCATGCACTCACACTAACCTAGCACAAGCATCTACCCTGGCCTAGTGCATAAACCTACACTGACCTAGTGCATACAACTACAGTAACCTAGTGCATGCACCTACACTGACCTAGCACACATCTCTACACTAACCTAGCGCATGCACCTACACTGACCTATTACACACACACAGTTGATAAGATCTTCCCTCAGTCTACACTCACACGATGCACACACAGTTTGGCCTGTCGCATCACGCACATATGCTCTCATGCCATGCACGCACACACACAACACAAGACAACAGTAGATTACTGCTGCACTGATTTCCGCAGATAATTCCTGAACGCAATGTCATTTTCTTGCTACTATTTCTGTAATTTCGGCCAAAGTGGAATGTTTCCCCTGTAATATGTGGTTGAGTGGAACTGCATGTTGTAATACTGCATGTGGTAATACTGCATGTGGTTATGCTCCACATGACAATACTGCATGTGGTAATACTGCATGTGGTAATCCTGTACGTGGTAATACTGCATGTGGTAATACTGCATGTGGTAATCCTGCATGTGGTAATACAGCATGCGGTAATACTGAATGTGATAATCCTGCATATGGTAATCCTGTACGTGGTAATATTGCATGTGGTAATACTGCATGTGGTAATACTGCATGTGATAATCCTGCATATGGTAATCCTGTACGTGGTAATATTGCATGTGGTAATCCTGCATGTGGTAATACTGCATGTGATAATCCTGCATATGGTAATCCTGTACATGGTAATATTGCAGGTGGTAATAATGCATGTGGCAATACTGCATGTGGTAATACAGCATGTGGTAATACTGCATGTGATAATCCTGCATATGGTAATCCTGTACGTGGTAATATTGCATGTGGTAATACTGCATGTGGTAATACAGCATGTGATAATCCTGCATGTGGTAATACTGCATGTGGTAATAGTGCATACGATAATCATGTGTGTGGTATTACTGCATGTGATAATAGTGCATGTGGTAATTCTGCAAGTGATAATCCTGCATGTGGTAATACTGCATGTGGTAATCATGTATTGGGTAATACTTCATGTGATAATACTGCATGTGATAATACTGCATGTGGTAATAGTGTATGTAGTAATACTGTATGTGGTAATACTGTGTCACTTGGAATACCAGTTGGGAAGAAACTTCAATTTTTTTTTCAAATTAGGAAATAGGACTCTTTGGACTGTGGCTTTTGACAGGGTGTTGGACTTCAGAGAGATATTCTGGCTCAGCCCCTGTAGTGTTTCTAAAGGGCGTTGGAGTTCAGTGAGATATTCTGGCGTGCTCCTTCCAGATGTGGTGTAAATTAATCATATGTAAAACAGAAGCAGTAATTACAGCCTTTCTTTTTGTCATTAAATCTCTAATTGTGAATCTCTTCTCTGCAGTGATGGTGACTCTGGATCCTGACACGGCTGCTCCTGGGCTCCTCCTGTCTGAGGGGGGGAGACATGTGAGAAGGGCACGCATAGCAAAGCCCCTGCCGGACACCCCCAAGAGATTCACTCACAACCCCTGTGTGCTGGGGAGGGAGGGGTTCACCTCTGGCAGACATTACTGGGAGGTGCAGCTGCTGCGGGAGTGGGATGGGTGGCATGTGGGGGTCGCAGCAGAGTCTGTGAACAGGAAGGGAGTCTTCTCATGGTCACCTGAGGGGGGACTCTGGGCTGTGCGGGGGGCGGTGGGTCAGTACTCTGCTCTCACCTCCCCTGAGACCACTATGTCCCCTCGTGAGAAGCCCCTGAAGCTGGGGGTGTATCTGGACTACGAGGGGGGGCGGCTGTCCGTGTTCAATGCTGACTCCTGGGAGCTTCTCTACTCCTTCCCGCAGGTCCCCTTCACAGAGAGGCTCTTCCCGTACTTCTGTCTTGGTCCAGGTCTCCTCGGTCTCTTTGAAGCGGCGCTGAGGCTGGTGTGAGCCCCCCACACCCCTCAACTGTCATCCACGGTTTAAACCCCAACATTCCAAAGAATCTTCTTCAATGACCCTCTCACCTGTTTCCATGACAACCAGAAGCCTTACGTGAAACTATGTGTCTCTTTTCCTTGTACATTTTTAAAACAAGGGCAGACAATAGTTGCCGTGTGAATCATGCACCAAACATCATGTAACATATGATAAAGTCTCTGCAGAATTAAACAAGCATTGGCATAGCCAGTATGTCTCGCCTTTGAAACCTTATAAATATTTAGCCAGAGCTATTGTCTTTGGCAAAGTTTCAAAGGTATGTTGTAGAGCAGTGTGGCTGCTCTGCTCCGCACTGCAAACCTGGTGTCTAGTGCAGTGACGTGGGGCAGTGGCATGGTGTGGTGTGGTGTTATACGGTGTGTGTTGGTGGGATGCATGTGGGTGGCATATGCATCTTTACAACAAAAATCGCTAAAGTTACCTTTACATTTTTATTGTCGCCTGAAAACCTCTGAGCACACAAGGACATGTTCTTTGCAGCAAACGTACATCTTAATCCTCTGCACTACTTTAGAATGAATGGAAACAGCCACTAGAACACACTCTGATCTCTCTCCCACAGACATTATTTACCAAGGCTAACTTTACATTTTCATTGTCGCCTGAAAACCCCTGAACACACAAGGACATGCTCTTTGCAGCAGGCATCTGAGTCCTCTGAGCTACTTTATCATGAGTGGAAACAGCCACTAGAAAACGTTTATCTCTCTCCCACAGAAACATTAATAGCCGAGGTTACTTTTACATTTTTATTGTCGCCTGAAAACCTCTGAACACACAAGAACATGTTCTTTGCAGCAGCCATCTTAATCTTCTGTACTCCTTTAACATGAGTGGAAACAGCCTCCAGATAAAGCTTCGATCTGTCTCCTGCAGGAACATTAATCACCAAAGTCACCTTTACATTTTTATTGTTGCCTAAAAACTTACAGACACACAAGGACATGTTCTTTGCAGCAGGCACCTTAATCTTCTGTACTCCTTTAACATGAGTGGAAACAACAACTAGATAAAACTCCCATCACTCTCCAGCAGGAATATTAATCGCCAAAGTTACCTTTACATTTTTATTGTTGCCTGAAAACCACTGAAAACACAAGGACATGTTCTTTGCAGCAGGCATCTTAATCCTCTGTGCGACTTTATCATGAATGGTAGCAGCCACTAGATAAAACTTTGATCTCTCTTCAGCAGGAACATTAATCGCCATATTTACCTTCACATTTTTATTGTTGCCTAAAAACCTACATACACACTAGGACATGTTCTTTGCCAGAGGCATCTTCATCTTTTGCGCTACTTTAGCATGAGTGGAAACAGCCACTAGATAAACATCACATCTCTCTCTAGCAGGAACATTAATAGCCAGTTACATTTATATTTTTATTATTGCCTGCAAACCTCTGAACACACAAGGACACACAGAATTTCAGCGTTTGTGTTCGGATTTTTCAAAGTGGCATGTGGCGCACACACATGACCTTAGGGCATGTATGTTCGCCATATGTGCACCCATGCTTATTTCAGGAGTGAACAAAGCGATACAAAAGGAGATGATGGACGGAGCGTTTGAGCAAATCAAACACTCACCCCCAGTCAACGGATCTGGGTTTAATCCATCACCATTCTTTAGCTCACTCTGCCACCCCAGTTCAGACATGGCCATATGCAAATCAGTCTGACCTTGTGCCTCATGGGAACAGTCCAGCCCGAACTGCCAAGCCATGTCTTCCCTGGACCGGAAACAAGCATCCTGGGACCGGTTTTTGGCATTGCAGCCGTCATCAGCCAGGCTAGCTTGAATCCAGTGGCAAAGTGAGCAAGGGACTCGCGTCTGAGCATGCCCTGCCAACTTAGGGCGAACAAAGCGATATAAAAGGAGATGATGGACGGAGCGTTTGAGCAAATCAAACACTCGCCCCCAGTCAACGGATCTGGGTTTAATCCATCACCATTCTTTAGCTCACTCTGCCACCCCAGTTCAGACATGGCCATATGCAAATCAGTCTGACCCTGTGCCTCATGGGAACAGTCCAGCCCGAACTGCCAAGCCATGTCTTCCCTGGACCGGAAACAAGCATCCTGCGACTGGTTTCTGGCATTGTAGCCGTCATCAGCCAGGCTAGCTTGAATCCAGTGGCAAAGTGAGCAAGGGACTCACGTCTGAGCATACCCTGCCAACTTAGGGCGAACAAAGCAATACAAAAGGAGATGATGGACGGAGCGTTGAAGAGCAAATCAAACACTCACCCCCAGTCAACGGATCTGGCTTTAATCCATCACCATTCTTTAGCTCACTCTGCCACCCCAGTTCAGACATGGCCATATGCAAATCAGTCTGACCCTGTGCCTCACGGGAACAGTCCAGCCCGAACTGCCAAGCCATGTCTTCCCTGGACCGGAAACAAGCATCCTGGGACCGGTTTCTGGCATTGCAGCCGTCATCAGCCAGGCTAGCTTGAATCCAGTGGCAAAGTGAGCAAGGGACTCACGTCTGAGCATACCCTGCCAACTTAGGGCAAAAAAAGGGATACAAAAGGAGATGATGGACGGAGCGTTTGAGCAAACAAAAACTCACCCCCAGTCAACGGATCTGGGTTTAATCCATCACCATTCTTTAGCTCACTCTGCCACCCCAGTTCAGACATGGCCATATGCAAATCAGTCTGACCCTGTGCCTCATGGGAACAGTCCAGCCCGAACTGCCAAGCCATGTCTTCCCTGGACCGGAAACAAGCATCCTGGGACTGGTTTCTGGCATTGCAGCAGTCATCAGCCAGGCTAGCTTGAATCCAGTGGCAAAGTGAGCAAGGGACTCACGTCTGAGCATACCCTGCCAACTTAGGGCGAACAAAGCAATACAAAAGGAGATGATGGACACAGCGTTTGAGCAAATCAAACACTCACCCCCAGTCAACGGATCTGGCTTTAATCCATCACCATTCTTTAGCTCACTCTGCCACCCCAGTTCAGACATGGCCATATGCAAATCAGTCTGACCCTGTGCCTCATGGGAACAGTCCTGCCCGAACTGCCAAGCCATGTCTTCCCTGGACTGGAAACAAGCATCCTGGGACCGGTTTCTGGCATTGCAGCCGTCATCAGCCAGGCTAGCTTGAATCCAGTGGCAAAGTGAGCAAGGGACTCACGTCTGAGCATACCGTGCCAACTTAGGGCAAACAAAGCGATACAAACGGAGATGATAGACGGAGCGTTTGAGCAAATCAAACACTCACCCCAGTCAACGGATCTGGGTTTAATCCATCATCATTCTTTAGCTCACTCTGCCACCCCAGTTCAGACATGGCCATATGCAAATCAGTCTGACCTTGTGCCTCATGGGAACAGTCCAGCCCGAACTGCCAAGCCATGTCTTCCCTGGACCGGAAACAAGCATCCTGGGAACGGTTTCTGGCATTGCAGCCGTCATCAGTCAGGCTAGCTTGAATCCAGTGGCAAAGTGAGCACAAACTGCCAAGGCATGTCTTCCCTGGACCGGAAACAAGCATCCTGGGACCGGTTTCTGGCATTGCAGCCGTCATCAGCCAGGCTAGCTTGAATCCAGTGGCAAAGTGAGCAAGGGACTCACGTCTGAGCATGCCCTGCCAACTTAGGGCGAACAAAGCGATACAAAAGGAGATGATGGACGGGGCGTTTGAGCATATCAAAAACTCACCCCCAGTCAACGGATCTGGGTTTAATCCATCACCATTCTTTAGCTCACTCTGCCACCCCAGTTCAGACATGGCCATATGCAAATCAGTCTGACCCTGTGCCTCATGGGAACAGTCCTGCCCGAACTGCCAAGCCATGTCTTCCCTGGACCGGAAACAAGCATCCTGGGAACGGTTTCTGGCATTGCAGCCGTCATCAGTCAGGCTAGCTTGAATCCAGTGGCAAAGTGAGCACGAACTGCCAAGGCATGTCTTCCCTGGACCGGAAACAAGCATCCTGGGACCGGTTTCTGGCATTGCAGCCGTCATCAGCCAGGCTAGCTTGAATCCAGTGGCAAAGTGAGCAAGGGACTCACGTCTGAGCATACCGTGCCAACTTAGGGCAAACAAAGCGATACAAACGGAGATGATAGACGGAGCGTTTGAGCAAATCAAACACTCACCCCAGTCAACGGATCTGGGTTTAATCCATCATCATTCTTTAGCTCACTCTGCCACCCCAGTTCAGACATGGCCATATGCAAATCAGTCTGACCTTGTGCCTCATGGGAACAGTCCAGCCCGAACTGCCAAGCCATGTCTTCCCTGGACCGGAAACAAGCATCCTGGGAACGGTTTCTGGCATTGCAGCCGTCATCAGTCAGGCTAGCTTGAATCCAGTGGCAAAGTGAGCACGAACTGCCAAGGCATGTCTTCCCTGGACCGGAAACAAGCATCCTGGGACCGGTTTCTGGCATTGCAGCCGTCATCAGCCAGGCTAGCTTGAATCCAGTGGCAAAGTGAGCAAGGGACTCACGTCTGAGCATGCCCTGCCAACTTAGGGCGAACAAAGCGATACAAAAGGAGATGATGGACGGGGCGTTTGAGCAAATCAAACACTCGCCCCCAGTCAACGGATCTTGGTTTAATCCATCACCATTCTTTAGCTCACTCTGCCACCCCAGTTCAGACATGGCCATATGCAAATCAGTCTGACCCTGTGCCTCATGGGAACAGTCCAGCCCGAACTGCCAAGCCATGTCTTCCCTGGACCGGAAACAAGCATCCTGGGACCGGTTTCTGGCATTGCAGCCGTCATCAGCCAGGCTAGCTTGAATCCAGTGGCAAAGTGAGCAAGGGACTCACGGCTGAGCATACGCTGCCAACTTAGGGCAAACAAAGCGATACAAAAGGAGATGATGGACGGAGCGTTTGAGCATATCAAAAACTCACCCCCAGTCAACGGATCTGGGTTTAATCCATCACCATTCTTTAGCTCACTCTGCCACCCCAGTTCAGACATGGCCATATGGAAATCAGTCTGACCCTGTGCCTCATGGGAACAGTCCAGCCCGAACTGCCAAGCCATGTCTTCCCTGGACCGGAAACAAGCATCCTGGGACCGGTTTCTGGTATTGCAGCCGTCATCAGCCAGGCTAGCTTGAATCCAGTGGCAAAGTGAGCAAGGGACTCACGTCTGAGCATACGGTGCCAACTTAGGGCAAACAAAGCGATACAAAAGGAGATGATGGACGGAGCGTTTGAGCATATCAAAAACTCACCCCCAGTCAACGGATCTGGGTTTAATCCATCACCATTCTTTAGCTCACTCTGCCACCCCAGTTCAGACATGGCCATATGGAAATCAGTCTGACCCTGTGCCTCATGGGAACAGTCCAGCCCGAACTGCCAAGCCATGTCTTCCCTGGACCGGAAACAAGCATCTTGGGACCGGTTTCTGGTATTGCAGCCGTCATCAGCCAGGCTAGCTTGAATCCAGTGGCAAAGTGAGCAAGGGACTCACGTCTGAGCATACCCTGCCAACTTAGGGCGAACAAAGCAATACAAAAGGAGATGATGGACAGAGCGTTTGAGCAAATCAAACACTCACCCCCAGTCAACGGATCTGGGTTTAATCCATCACCATTCTTTAGCTCACTCTGCCACCCCAGTTCAGACATGGCCATATGCAAATCAGTCTGACCCTGTGCCTCATGAGAACAGTCCAGCCCGAACTGCCAAGCCATGTCTTCCCTGGACCGGAAACAAGCACCCCTTTTATACCGCTTTGTTCGCCATAAATTGGCAGGGTATGCTCAGACGTGAGTCCCTTGCTCACTTTGCCACTGGATTCAAGCACGCCTGGCTGAAGACGGCTGGAATGCCAGAAATCGGTCCTAGGAAACTTGTTTTTGGTCCAGGGAAGGCATGGCTTGGCAGTTTGTGCTAGACTGTTCCCATGAGGCACAGGGCCAGACTGATTTGCATATGGCCATGTCTGAACTGGGGTGGCAGAGTGGGCTAAAGAACGGTGATGGATTAAACCCAGATCTGTTGACTGGGTGAGAGTGTTTGATTGGTTCAGATGCTCCGTCCATCACCACCCCCTTTTATACCGCTTTGTTCGCCATAAGTTGGCAGGGTATGCTCAGACGCGAGTCCCTTGCTCACTTTGCCACTGGATTCAAGCAAGCCTGGCTGAAGACGGCTGGAATGCCAGAAACCTGCCCTAGGAAGCTTGTTTCCGGTCCAGGGAAGGCATGGCTTGGCAGTTTGTGCTGAACTGTTCCCATGAGGCACAGGGTCAGTCTGATTTGCATATGGCCATGTCGGAACTGGGGTGGCAGAGTGGGCTAAAGAACGGAGATGGATTAAACCCAGATCTGTTGACTGGGTGAGAGTGTTTGATTGGTTCAGATGCTCCGTCCATCACCACCCCTTTTTATACCGCTTTGTTCGCCATAAGTTGGCAGGGTATGCTCAGACGTGAGTCCCTTGCTCACTTTGCCACTGGATTCAAGCAAGCCTGGCTGAAGACGGCTGGAATGCCAGAAACCGGTCCTAGGAAGCTTGTTTCCGGTCCAGGGAAGGCATGGCTTGGCAGTTTGTGCTGGACTGTTCCCATGAGGCACAGGGCCAGACTGATTTGCATATGGCCGTGTCTGAACTGGGGTGGCAGAGTGGGCTAAAGAACGGTGATGGATTAAACCCAGATCTGTTGACTGGGTGAGAGTGTTTGATTGGTTCAGATGCTTCGTCCATCACCACCCCCTTTTATACAGCTTTGTTCGCCATAAGTTGGCAGGGTATGCTCAGACGTGAGTCCCTTGCTCACTTTGCCACTGGATTCAAGCCATAAGTTGGCAGGGTATGCTCAGACTTTAATACCGCCTTATTTCAGGAGTGCAGCACGGTGTCCTTTTGACACCCTGGCACACTTGAAATAGCATTCTCAATTTGCGATTCTATAATTAGGAATCGCAAATTGAGAATGTCTTCCCATTTATTCCTATGGGCCTCTAGGCCCATAGGAATAAATGGGGAGGTATTCTTTAATTGCAAATCGCAATTTGCAATTCAGGAATATGTAGAATTCGCAAAATGTATTGCAAATCCTACATACATAGCGTTTTGCGATTCTCAAATAGCGATTCTCAAATATTCTCTATTTGAGAATTGCAAAACCTAACATTGATACATATGGCCCTTAATCCTGCGCTACTTCAGCTGAAGTGGAAACAGCAACTAGATAAAACTCCGACCTTCTCCCGCAGGAACATCATTTGCCAAAGTTACCTTTACAGCTTTTATTATTGCATACAACTCCCATCTCTCTCCAGCATAGACATTAATCTCTAAAGTTACCTTTACATTTTGATTGTTGCCTGAAGACCTCTGAACACAGAAAGACATGTTCTTTGCAGCAGCCATCTTAATCCTCTGCGCTACTTTGGCGTGAGTGGAAACAGTCCTAGATAAAACTTCCTTCTCTTTCCCATAGGCACATTAATCACCAAAGTTAGCTCTACATTTTTATTGTTGCCTAAAAACCTATAGATACACAGGACATGTTCTTTGCAGCAGGCATCTTAATCATCTGTGCTACGGTAGTATGAGTTGAAACAGCCACTAGATAAAACTTCCTTCTCTTTCCCATAGGCACATTAATCGCCAAAGTTAGCTTTACATTTTTATTGTTACCTAAAAACCTATAGATACACAGGACATGTTTGTTGCAGCAGGCATCTTAATCATCTGCGCTACTTTAGTATGAGTTGAAACAGCCACTAGATAAAACTTCCTTCTCTTTCTCGCAGGAACATTAATCGCCAAAGTTACCTTCACAGTTTTATTGTCGTCTGAAAATGTCTTAACACACAAGGAAATGTTCTTTGCAGCAGGAAATGTTCTTTGCAGCAGGCATCTTAATCTTCTGGGTCACTTTAACATGAGTCGAAACAGCCACTAGATTAAACTCTAATCCCTCTCTCCAGCAGGAGTATTAATCACCAAAGTTACCTTTACATTTTAATTGTTGCCTGTAATCCTCTGGACACACAAGGACATGTTCTTTGCAGCAGGCATCTTAATCCTCTGTGCTACTTTAGCATGAGTGGAAACAGCCACTAGAGAACACTCTGATCTCTCTCTATCAAGAACTCTCTTGTAGCTCCCTTAAAACCTACATAGGATCTGCACGTTTAGACAACATACACTGTATGCCTTGTGTCCAGACTGATTCCAGACACCCCCACCGTGTATGTTAGCCTGTGTACCAGCTGGGTCCTCGTGCCACTAGAAACTCTTTTTTACCAAGGAAAGAATAGTTTTTGGCAACTATCGAACATGACAACCCTGATCCTCCAGGACTGTGGAAACAGTGTACTACTTTTCGCTCAGTCACTCGTGCTCACTTTGTCTCAGAGAGATACACAGAATAAACAGTAGGGACGTTTTCGATAAGCATTTATAGAACAGCCGTTATTCTACTATAAGATAAGTGTGCTGAAACAATCATTAGACAGAAACATATATAAATTACTAGAAGCACTAGAAAGGTAAAAGGAATGTAGATTTCTACCATTTTGCCAAAACCATGAATACAGGCAAGTATATAAAATACATGACAGTAAAATGCATACTAGTGCGATGCAACCCTAACTAGATGTACCTAAGTTTACCTAGCAAGTCAGTAGGCGTAAAGCCAAGAATCCCTCTAGGATAAAGTCAACCCCATTACCTGAAGTCTGAGACTGGGGGTCCTCGTCTTGGTCTCGAGCTGGACTCCCCGCAAGGGATGTTCAGACCTCGGCGAGCTGGAGTATCTGCATGCAGGAACCTCAGCGTCTCACGTCAGTGTGTCGGCAGGGAAGTCCTGATCTCCTCTCTCCATCTCAGCAAGATGCGATGTATTTATACCCAGAGGTCTCCCCAGGGGTTCTACCTTGCTGTGCCACTGTCGGACTTGGGATGACGTCGGGGATGAACCTTGTACATAGTTATTATGCAGTAGATGTAGGGCCAGCTGAGTTTCCAAGAATCCTCATGAATCCTCATGCATAATGTATGAGGCTATTGTTCAGGGAAAACTCCAGGTACTGTGAGCAGTACTGTAACTAGGTAAAGGGTCAATCCTAAAGCCCGTTATCTATGTAGTGAAAGGTAGGGAAAAATATAGGTGAAGGGTTATGATGTTACCCGGGCCTATATTAGGGTACCTATACAGAATATAACACCCACTCCTCATCCGACTGGATAACATTATTAAATTCTAACGTACTACTAGGTTGCCTAGACAGTGGTATGCAAAACAACTAGTTTTAAAATATAGTTGTTGGACTTGGCCCTTTTTGCAGGGTCATCAATGAACTTGAACTCTGACCTGTTTTAGTTGCTTTTATGACTCTGGGCACTTTACCACTGCTGATCAGTGCTAAAGTGCATATGCTCTCTATGTTAAATTGATGTTTTGATTAGTGACTCCATGACTGACCTCGTATCGTGCACCGGCTGCGCCCGGTGCTTGTAAATCAAATGCTGCTGGTGGGCTTGCAGCATCAATTGTGCCAACCACCAATGCAGCCCGGAAAGTGTAACTCTGGCCTGCCACTGCAGAGTCCGTACGCAGTCTGGGACTGTTGTGTCGACTAATCGAGTGCACCCACTCGCCAGTCCTTAAACCTTCCCTTTTCGACATAGCAGTCACCCCTACGGTAGGCCTAGGGGCAGGGTACTTTGTATGTAAAAGGAAGGACATGCCCTGATGTTCGTGGCATGACCTGATAGTGAATTACAACCTATTTCGTTTTTCAATATTGCAAGGCTACCTGTTCCCATAGGCTAGAACTGGCGGATTTGATTATAACATCTTATAATTCTAATTGACCCGAGGGAAGAGGTAGAGATTTGATTTTAGTATGCCGGAACTCAGAATGAAAAAATGCATCTTTTAGTGAAGTTGGTTTTAACATTCTAGACCCTCTGCCTTCAGAGGATAAAGTATTTCGGAGTATAAATATGGGGACCCAAACCCCAAGAAGTTAGATCACTTCTGGGAACACAAGACAAACCTTTGCCGAGGAGAAGAACCAAAGGAAGCTGCAGGAGTTTGGACTGCCCCTCTGCCAGCGTGCTGTTGTTGGGTTGGCCTGCAGTAGTGTCTTCATTGCCGAGGAAAGGAGAAGAAACTTTTACAGAACTTTCATCATCTTGTAGAATATTTCTCTAAGTGCTTGAACTGAGCTTGCCGCCTGTCTGAAGTCTCAGCGGTACAAAAGACTTCACCCCTTCTGTTTGCTTGCTTCTGGAACTTCCTGTTTCAGTTGCTACAGAAGGAATCTGCAACACAAACGCCAGCGAACGTCTCTGCAATCTGCATCGAAGTCGTGAGGGCTGCTCCGACTTGTACCCGTAGAACGACGCCTGCTGGTGTTCTGTATCGACCCCGAAGCTGACATCTTCGGGGAGCCGATCCTCGGCGAAGGTGGCCAAGAACTCATCAACACCGTGACCTCGTAAGGAACCGTGGTTTCGGCACCATCGTAACGTCACCTCCTCTCTGTTCGGGAACTGATGCCTCCCCTGCCTGTGCAAGCATCCAGGACACCGACTCATCATCTCCCCCAAAGCTAGGAACCGACGCTGCAAACCGCCAACGACACTGCATCTCCCCAACGCCGTGAGCTGTCTTTGTTTTGCTTTCCAAGATACTGTTCTGTGGGGTCTGTTTTGATCTTGGGCCCTACGCTGCCCACCTCGTGGTCGGCGCCTGTGAGAAGTTGGCCTGATATATGATGTCTCCAAATCTGGGGGCACCTTGTATCAGTCCAAACAATCCCTTATGGTGGTGGTTGTAAGTCAACCTTATAGACAAGCTATCCTAGGGGTAGCATGGACTAAGCAGCCTTCAGGCTAAACTCAAGAGGGCATGTGAAGCCAGCTGTTTTACCATATGCAATCCTGTAATATCAAATGAAAGGACACCACACAAGTTATATGTTATAAAAATATATGTATTTATTACTACAATAATCCTCTGTACTCTTTATGAGTATAGAAGCACAAGCGTTTAAACAAAAGCACAGTAAAACATATGAAAGTTGCACAATTATGGATGAGGCCAGGGGCCACTCGAACCATATACAAAAATAAGTAATATAAGTATCACTAATTGAACAGTGGTAAGGCCTAGGGCCTTGGGAATCACTGGGACTAATCGGGACTAGCAATGATGAAGTCGGGAAAAGCCCGCGGGATTCGGGTGCAGCGCTGAAAGCACACACATGCACCAATGCAAAGTCAATGGTGCGTAAAAGTTATCGAGTTACTGTTTTAAGAGTCTTCCGACTGGACTAAAAGTACAAAACTTTAGACTTAGACACTAGAGGTGTATACCACTATAGGAGCACCGGCGTTCAAGAGTTACCTCACCCACAGGAAGCGGGTGTACAGGTGCAAAAGCGTGTCGGGTCTCGTCGTGTAGATCTGTGGAGCCTGGAGATGAAGATGCTGCAGGCGGCCAGAAGAGAAGTGTCCGGTGCGATCCAAGGGTGGATCGAAGATGTAGAGTACCTGAAATCAGAGGGGACAGAGTCTGGGTCACTCAGCAGTGACCAGGGTGGAACC
Source organism: Lissotriton helveticus (assembly GCF_964261635.1). NCBI lineage: Eukaryota > Metazoa > Chordata > Amphibia > Caudata > Salamandridae > Lissotriton > Lissotriton helveticus. The sequence continues at coordinate 45,226,421 of NC_136065.1, forward strand.
AGGAAGGAACCAGGCAATGTCGGGCGCAATCAGGTGGTTGTCGAGAAGCTTGTCTCCGCTGCCACGTGGACTCTGGGGCACCGAGGATGTCCAGGAGTGGATCATGAGCTGTCCCACGAAGGCTCTCGCTGTCGGCCGTGTCGGCTTCCGGATTGGAGCAAACAAACCTTGGCAAGCGCAACCCACGCAGGATTCGAAGATCGCTTCTTACTCGGACCAGCAAGGTCAGAGCGGGTGCTCCTTTTCAGGGGAGCGAGGGCCAGTCTGGAGCAACCAGACTAGTAGAGCAAATTCAAAGGTTCATCGGTACTGGGGCCGCTAGCCAACGGGCAAGCGACCGGACCAATGCGTCAAGCAGGAAAATGCAAAAGGGCCCCACGCAGCACTCGGTGAGTGTGGAGGGGTAAGCTTTGGTGCAAAAGCTGCTCGGGGCTGCGGCTTCTCAAACCCCAATGCACAGCGTCGAGGGAGCCTCGGGAGCTGCACGGTCAGCACTTCGTAGTTTTTCCAAGATGGCCGGCCCCACGCTTCAGGGCGCCTCAATGGGTCTTAGATTCACTGGGACTGTGGATCGGGCTCTTGCAAGGCAGGAACGCTGGGTCTTGTCGATCTCTGTCGCTCGAGTGCCGGCGGGAACTGCAACAAAGCAAATGGTGAGGTGCAGGATGGTGCCTGTTTGCACAGGGTGGTCACTCCTTGACCACAAGGGAGATTCTTCAGTCTTCCACGTCGAGTGGGATGTCGAAGGGTCCAGAGTTTCGTTTCATAAGTTTCAGTCAGGATAATCTGATGTGCATCTGCACAGCTCCTACCTTTATTCCAAATCAAGGGGCTGGATTACCTGCTAGGTTCCTCCTATGGGTGGGACCCAGGAAGGGGGTGGTTACACCCCTTTCCCTTTGTCCAGTTTCGCGCCAGAGCTGGGACTGGAGGGTCCCAGCACCGGTTTGAACCGGACTATGCATGGGAAGCCTTGTGCTCCCCAGGCGTGTCTAGTTTCATTCAATCCTCCCTGCTACAATCCACTATATCCTGTCTGGGGTGGTGTGACACCTCCCTGTGACAGGATATCTATTGTCCAGGCCTCCCCTGCAGGAGTTTCGGTCAGCTGCAGGAGGCCAGACTCGTGTCTGTGGCAGCAGCATCCATTTTGTGATGCTGGGGCTTTGGTTAGATTTAACCGCGTTTAAGCAAAGTAACATGTCTTCTCCCTCTAGAAGGGTGGAATGCTACCCCCGTCGCCAGGACTGGTGAGGAGATAGTATTCCAAAGCGTATGACACCTTACACAACATGTTTTGATAAAGCCAAACCAAAGTTAGCAAGTAACCGCGAGGATTATAATGCACTTAAGAGTATATGGTATGGCAATATCCCGGAACAGCTAAGGGAATTGGTCCCGACAGCTCCAGACAGGCTCAGCTCATGCTAGAGCACCATCTCACATAAAACCAAGCACTCTGCCTCCAGGATTGTTAAGGCCTGCAATAGGAGTGACTTATAGGTATATATGTGTCCAGATATAGGTTTAGATATAGGTATACTATATCTAAGCAAGGGGTGATTACACGACCTTGCCCCAGCTGAGTGATCAGCCAGTTGTGTCAGTTTGGATAGCCAGCCAGGGGTGGCAAAAGATATGCTGCAGCCCCTGATAGGCCTTGGATGCACCTATGCCCTGGGTACCTATAGTACACTGTACAGGGGCTGATAAGGTGACCCAAGCCAATTTAGTTATGCACCTAGGGTGCATGGAGTCCATTTTAAAGAGAGAGCAGATAGCCTGGGGCCCTGATTAGCAGGGTCCCAGGCCAACTAATTCGAAAACCAGCTAAACACAAGGCAAAAAATCTGGGGTAACCATAGTCCGGTATCCACCTTCCTACATCGCCGTACTTTGGGAAGTTTTTGACCTAGACGTCGTGATAACTCCCGTTGGGGTTATCTAATGCTAAAGACTGATTAAGTGAATGACCTATTTTTTAATTACTTCTACTATCTGGAAGTATTACTTGTGATTACAGTATTGTGGATTTTTGTCGTTTGTAGTCTTGTGATAAGTCTATATAAAGAATGCCTATTTTTAATAACCCGGTGTGGTGTCCATCTGTAGTGTTTTCACTGTATTACTGTATGTGTTCACAAATGCTTAACACACTGCCTCTGAGATAAACCTGTCTGCGTCTGCAGGGGTTATCCAGGAGTGTAATCCCCTTTCCCTGACTTAGAAGCAAGGGTCCCCATTTGGTCAAAGCTGTATACCATTGCAAACTAGAGACCCCCATCTCTAACATTGGTGTTCAGCGGTGAGGATTCAGACTTGCATTTGTGACTCATATACAGTGATTGGTGTACACTACTAGTGAGTGCAGACCAAACACAACAACATACTCTTTTTTCTGTTTTCTGGTATCCTCCTGGAAGTTTTTTTGATACTAGGACTCTGGTTAGTTGTTGCAAATTGGAACTCGTCTTCTGACACATGTTTATCTACACAATGAAGGAGCTACATGTGTTTTGCCAGGAAAGAGGGCTGCCTGTGAAGAGAAGGTCCAGGGAGGATCTAGAGGCATCCCTATTTCAGTATGACTTACCCCGCTGGAAGGCAACACTACCAGTTGAGTCTAAGGAGGAGGAGTTCTCTAAAAGTGAGGAGGAAACAGAAAAAGATGCCTGGTTTCTGGCTTGTGAACAGAGGCTGAGAGAGAGTGATGAGGAGCTGAGAAAGCTTCATGAGGGCAAAAGGGCCTTAGCCCACGAAGTAGAAATTTGTAAAGCTCAGGAAATGAGCTTTGCTGAGTTGGAGGTGGAATCCAGCTCAGATGGTGGCAGCAAAATAGAATTTTCTAGTGCTGAGGGAATAGTACACACACCCAGAGATTTGGTGCCTGACTTGAAGGAGGGGGTTAACATACACCAGGAGGTTCAAGGACATGAGGTAGCTCCAGTGGTGCGCAGTGTCCCTAAGGAGAATAGGGTAACTGACGCAGGGGTTCATGGTCCTAGTGGTGGGAGGGACACTCTACGGACTCTAAATGAGAGGTGCAGGGAGAGGAATTCTCCCAAGGATGAAGTCCTGGTATGTGAGTGTGAAAACCGCCCAGAAAAGTGTGGGTTGATTGACAGAGACAGTCAGATATTGTCTTGCCAATCTCAAGAGAGTGCTGGGGAGTACGTGTGGGAGGCACTGGATGGCGAGGTGAATCATAGTTTGGTTAACCCTTGTAGGGGGCTGTGTGATCCAATTGTGGGAGAGCATATTCTAAGTCCCTGTTTTCCAGAGCTATGTCATCACTTGTTGGAGTATGAGTTCTCTGATCTAGGAAGCTTGCACTGGAGGCAGACCTTGTGGTGGATTCCAAAGGGTCTGGAGAGGCATGGGGAGTGACCCTAAGAGGAATGGTGCAGGTGTCTTCCAACCCAGAGTGGTGGAAGTGGTTCAGAGTAGCCCAGCCAGGTCCCCTTATAGTGAGGAGGTTGTAGGGTCTCACATCCTATCTCACAGGGGAAGGAGTGAGACTGGGGCGTATTCTGAGCCCCAACCTCAGTCTCCAGTACTGGATGGTTCCTTACGGGAACACCAGGTAGGAAGCCTTGTCTGTCCTGATGAACCATCCGTTGAGGGGGATCTACCCGTGTCAGGTGAAGTAGGAGTGGCTGTAATCAGCCCTCCATCAGTTCTGGTTCTGGCAGTGCCACTCCTAAGTGGAGGGTGCAGAAGTCCAGATTGAGGGGTGAGAGGGGGAAAGAGTCCCCAGTGGAAGAACCAGTGGGCCAGGGGCCAGCCAGAAGGGCTGAGTCACCAAGGAGTGACCATGGTGACACCACTTCTGTCCTGGGGGATCTTCACACACTGTCAGATGGACAGGGGTCGGGAGATCTGCGCCAGGCAGACTGTCACACAACACATGAGTTATGTGTCACCCTCGGGAGGGTACATGTACTCCCCAGGAAGTCCTGGTTTGCCAGGCAATTGCTCAGCCTCAGGGTTCCATCCCTGGGTTGGGAAGTCAGGTTCAGGTGTTGCCTGACCTGGAGGGAAGGACAACTGTAATCAGTGTCCCTACCAGTTTGTCTTCTGGGGGCACCGCTCCACGTGGGAAGGTGCAGGGCCCCAGTAAGGGGGGCAGGGAGAGGGCAGCCTCGCCCCTGACCTCTGTCCAGTCTAAGGTTACAGACCCTTGGCCGGGATCCCATTTGGAAGGGGTACCGCTCCAGGTGGGAGGATACAGAACCCCAAGGAGGAGGAGTGGGTGTGGGAGAGCCCACCCTAGTCCGGTCCAGCTGCTGGGTACAGGCCCGGGGCTGGTGGGTCAATGTCAGGATGTCATACCTGACAGGAGGGAGAATGGACAAAGAGTGCCAAGCACCTGGGGCTACTGCCCACCGCTCTCTGACGCCACCGAATTTTGAGAGCCCTTAGAGGCATAAGGCCTGGGTCTCATCACTGACCACTGTCAGTGGCCACCGTGGCTTGCTGTCTGTCAGTTGGGACACACCTGTGAGCAAGCTAAGGTTAGGTGCTGCACAGACTGTGTCCACAGATGAGAAGAAGGGTTCCCCATGGGTTAGCTTGGTGGGCCCTTAGAGTATGGACAGAGGGATCCAAATGAGTTCAGATTGGCGTAGAACTGGAATATGCCCCTGCTGTTGCAGGCATGGGTCCATGTTCTATCGCCCAAAGCAGGGAAGCCCATCAAGGAAGTGATTAGTGTACCCTGCGTTTTGGCTGGAAGAGGGTTGTGTTGGACTTGCCCCTTTTTGCAGGGTCATCCCGGAACCTTTTTGATTCCTCCTGTATTTTTCTGACCTGTTGTTGGCTGTTTTATGACTCTGGACACTTTACCACTGCTGATCAGTGCTAAAGTGCATATGCCCTCTATGTTATATTGATGTTATGGATTAGTGACTTCATGATTGTCTTAATTGATTTACTTGTCAGACCCTAGTATAGTGCACCATGTGTGCCCAGGGCCTGTAAATCAAATGGTGCTGGTGGGCTTGCAGCACTGATTGTGCCACCCACAGAAGCAGCTTGTAAAGTGTGTCTCAGGCCTGCCATTGCACAGCCTGTGTGCAGTCTAGTACTTCCATGTCGACTTGGTAAGTGGACCCACTTTCCAGTCCCTAAACCTTCCCTTTAATACATGTTAGTCACCACTAAGGTAGGCCCAAGGTACCCCCAGGGGCAGGGTGCATTGTATGTAAAAGGTAGGACATGCCCTGATATTTGTGGCATGTCCTGATAGTGAATTACAGCCAATTATGTTTTTCACTATTGCAAGGATACCTGTTCCCATAGGCCAGAATGGGCAGTTTGATCATAACATCTTATAATCCTAACTGACTCAGGGAACTAGCTAGAAATCGAGTTTAGTATGCCTGAACTCAGAATGATAAAACACATATTTTAGTGAAGTTGGTTTTAACATTCTGGGTTTGAAAATACCACATTTTGGAAGTCTGTATTTTCTTTCCTAACCATCCAGCCTGCCTCTGCTAGTGTGTGTATTGTATGTCTGGTTTTGTGAGTGACAGGGTCTGGGGGCTCCAGGCGGCAGGGTGAGTCAGCACTACGCTGAATAGGGTGATCTACCTAAGGAGTGGTGGGAGGAGTAGCACCTGGGTCTGAATAGGGCTGTGCCTGCCTTCCACAATGCTGGCTCCACCACCTGTGGTGGGTCTGATGACCCTGGCCCACACTGACAAAGGAAGAAGTTGTGCACTGGCAGAGTGCACCCAGAACTGGTTTAGGCTGGACATAGGCACCCTCTGTCTTCAGAGGACAGCGGATTTTGCAGTATAAATATTGGGGCCCAGACCCCAGGACTTTAGATCTTTTCTGGGAACACAAGACAAACCTTTGCCTAGGAGAAGATCCAAAGGAGGCTGCAGGAGTTTGGACTGCCCCTCTGCCAGTGTGCTGTGGTGGGTTGGGCTGCAGTGGTTTCTTCATTGCCAAGGAAAGGAGAAGGAACTTTCATCATCTTGCAGAGTATATCTCTAAGGGCTTGAATTTGAGCTTGCCCTCTGCCTGAAGTATCAGAGATACAAGACTTCACCCCTTCTGCTTGCCTGCATCTGGAACTTGCTGTTCTAGTTGCTACAGAAGGAAATTGCAACATCGACGGCAGCAAGCTACATCGTAACCGGCCATAAACCGTGAGCGCTGCTCCGACTTACGACGTAGGCCCAACTCCTGCTGTTGTGCCGTATCGATCCGAAACCGACATCATCGCGGAGCCGATCCTCGATGAAGGTGGCCAAGAACTCATTGACACCGTGATATCGTAAGGATCTGTGGTTTCGGTCCCAACGTAACATCACCTCCTCTCCGGTTAGGAACTGACACCTCCCCTGCCTGCGCAAGCATCCAGGATACTGACGCATCATCTCCCCCGAAGCAAGGAACCGACGCTGAAATGTGCCAACGACACCGCATCTCCCTGATGCCGTGAGCTGTTTTTGTTTTCGCTTTCCAAGGTACTGTTTTGTTGGGGTCATTTTTTACTCCGGGCCTGACGCTGCGCACCTCGTGGTTGGCGCCATACTTTGGGAACTATTTGACCTCGACGTCGTGATAACTCCCTTTGGTGTCTATCTGTTGCTAAACACTGATTAAGTGAATTTTTGTTGTTTGTGGTCTTGTGATAAGTCTGTATAAAGAATACCTATTTTTATACAACCCAATGTGGTGTCCATCTGTAGTGTTTTCACTGTATTACTGTATGGGTTCATAAATGCTTAACACACTGTCTGCTCGTGCCAAGCTACCAAGGGGGTGAGCAGGGGAGGGGTTATCCAGGAGTGTAATCCCCTTTCCCGGACTTCGACGCAAGGGTCCGGTCCCTATTTGGTCAAAGGTATATACCATTGCCAACTAGTGACTCCCAGGTCTAACATATTCCCACTACATATTCGAAGAATAAAAACCAAAGTAGGCAAGCTTTAGAAGCATTTGCGGCACAATTTAGGAGATACAGAATTATTAAAGCATTTTCGCAATGAGAGACGTTGATTAAAAAGGAAGATCTGGAGATATAACAAAGCCAAACAGGAAACATTGATGGGCTTAAAGCAAGGCTGTGTGTTAGCACCCCCTTTATTTGCAGATCTCTCGATGGAGTTGGATGAGCTGACAGCGCATGCTCCGAGCCTGGGTGGACAACAATTGTCAAATATTCTTCATGCAGATGACGTATTACTACTTAGCAATACACAAACAGGACTTAAACGCCTTCTTAACTGTCTTAGCGTGTACGCAGAGTAGAATGGCCTGACAGTAAATAGCAAAAAAAACGAATTGATCGCTTTTAACCAGCGCACAAAAAAGAACAACTGCGAATAGTACCTTGGCAACAATATTATAAATGAGACATTTACCTATGTACATTTAGGCATAAAAATAGATGCAAGAGGAACATTTGTACCTGTTGGACCCGGCCTCATGGCGTGGTCCTACCCCTCCCGAGTGGGGGGCCCCAGACGACATCGGCCCTCCACAGAGCCCTGGGCGGACCCTTCCGCCCGATCCTGCACGCACCAACACTACCGGTCCGGCCACCATCCCGGACCCCCACTACCGGCCTGACTCTGTCATGGGCCCATCACGTCCTGAGCACGAGGTCTCGCCTGACTCCATCTTGGGACCACCACGTCACGAACACGTGGCCTTGGCCCCGGCCCAGGCCCCCCAGCGAAGCCCCGACATCGAGGTGCCAAGACCTACCCAGGTGGTCGAGTGGCCACTCGACAGATCCCGGAGGAAGGGGAGTTTCGATGGGCCTCCAGCCGTCCCCGGACGCCTGGTATCGATCGCCCCCAGCATCCCTGGGTGCTGGCTCCACCCCCCCGCTGGGTGTCTCGACACCATCATCCCGGCCCCTCTGGCCCCCAGGCGCGAGGGTCCGGACATCAAAGGACTCCAGTCCTATATCTGGGCCAGCCCCGGAGTAGGACTGCAGTTGTATCCTGGACTGGAAAGCCCTACTGACGCTGTCACGGCCGACACCAGAAGAACTCATTGCCTGTAACCTGAAGAGACCCTGAGAGCCTGCTGGCGCTGCCGCGGCCCACCTTTGCCGAACCATCTTGAGAGCCTGCTGGCGCTGCCGCGGCCCACTTTTGCCGAACCATCTTGAGAGCCTGCTGGCGCTGCCGCGGCCCAACTTTGCCGAACCATCTTGAGAGCCTGCTGGCGCTGCCGCGTCCCACCTTTGCCGAACCATCTTGGGAGCCTGCTGGCGCTGCCGCGGCCCACCTTTGCCGAACCATCTTGAGAGCCTGCTGGCGCTGCCGCGGCCCACCTTTGCCGAACCATCTTGGGAGCCTGCTGGCGCTGCCGCGGCCCACCTTTGCCGAACCATCTTGGGAGCCTGCTGGCGCTGCCGCGGCCCACCTTTGCCGAACCATCTTGGGAGCCTGCTGGCGCTGCCGCGGCCCACCCTTTGCCGAACCATCTTGGGAGCCTGCTGGCGCTGCAGCGGCCCACCTTCGCCGAAATCATCTTGAGAGCCTGCTGGCGCTGCCGCGGCTCGACCTCTCGGAACCCCCCGGCTCGAGGATTGGGAGCTGTGCGCAGGGTATCCCTTCATACACCCCAACCGAGACTGTCCCGCTACCCTGACCCCCCTTTTACGAGACTTTACAGACCCCTAATTCTACTTGTACATATCGCTGAGAACCAGCAGCCTTTATTTCCGAACTCGACCTCTGGTGTGGTGTCCATTTGTAGTGTGTGGTTACTCTGCTGTACGATCCTAGGAGAGGGCCCTCACCCAGGAGGCCTCTCAGTAACGCTCGGCTACTTCTTGACGGAGAGGTGGACCTAGGGGTGGTCAGTCAGACATCTTCTGCCTCCCCCGGGGTCGCCTTTCTAACAGTACCCCAAAGAAAGACAATTAATGGGAAAGCCCAAACAATTAATTCTGCCTTTTCAGCACTGGCAAGATCCATCCGAGGCCACAATTTGAAAACTTTGGGAGCATTGCTTAAGTCTAAACTTAAACCTTCCATTGCATATGGATCTGAGATAATGCTAGGCAATGAGACTAACCTTCTTGACAAATTAGTGCTAAGATTGTATAAACAAACCTTTCGGCTGCCCAGATCTGCCTCGCCATCCAGGGGCGCATCACAGGCCCCCGCAGCCCACGTTATGCAGGGGGGGGCCTGTGCTCCAGGGGCCCCTTCGCAGCAGTCAGCCAGCAACCCCTTTGCACTCCACACATCCGATCCATCTCGGATGCTAGGAGTTACGTAACTTACGTTTGGCTCGGCGGCCGCCTCATGAATTAAATTTTGCCCGGCTGATCATGCTCATGCGCATGCCACTTTGCGCAATTAAAAGTGCGCATGTGAAGCTGCAGGCCTTCATGCATTGTAGAACTGTAGCACTGGCTCATTTCAACTCAAGCAATTTGCATAACACTCCTGAAAAGGAAAGTCTGGAATTGAATATGCTGCCCTGCAGACGTGAAGTCAAGTACACCAGCTTCTCAGCAAGAGGAACCCTGCTCCACAATTGTAAGTAAACATATGTGGCAACGCACTCTACGAAGGAATCCCAGCCAAACACCTACAACAACTACAACGCATCCAAAACGCCTCAGCCCTACTGATAGTTAACGTCCCCCACCGCAGCCACAACACCCCCCACCTGAGAGACCTACACTGGCTCCCCGTCGACAAGAGGATCACCTTCAAGCTCCTCACCCACGCACACAAAGCACTCCACAACGCCGGACCAGCCTACCTGAACAGCAGACTCAGCTTCTACGCCCCCACCCGCCAGCTCCGCTCCGCGAGCCTTGCCCTCGCCGCTGTCCCCCACATCCAACGAACGACCTCCGGTGGCAGATCCTTCTCCTACCTCGCCTCCAAGACCTTGAACACCCTCCTTACCCACATACGGCAGATCCAAGACCTACTCACCTTCAGAAGACTCCTCAAGACCTGGCTCTTCGAGCAGTAGCAGCACCCCCCCCCCTCCCCTCAGCGCCTTGAGACCCTCACGGGTAAGTAACGCGCTCTACAAGTACTATGATTGATTGATTGATTGAATTATCGCGTGATGCATGGACTGGGCCCTGGGGCAATATTGATGAGTGCGCTGGTAGCTTAGATGAAGGATCTCGCGTTTCTTACACTTCCATTCAGTGGTAGAAGTGGGCGGGATCGGCAGGGCACGGTGTTCCCCTACTTCTCCAATTTCATAGAGTCCGTTCTCCTACTTTATTATTCGAAGCATGCCTCCCAGAAGGCAGAAATCACCAAGGCCAATAGCTAAGCCTCTGCTTTTGGGGACTGGAACAATGGGCAGAGAAGGAAAAGGACTCTCTCTTTTCCTTCATGCCCTGAGAAGACGAGAACAGGGTCACATTCTCCTGCCCGCCACTCTCTTTGTCCCCCCTCTTCCCTCTCTTTCTTCTCGCTCCTCCTTGTTGGACTTAGCCCTTTTTGCAGGGTCAACCCTGAACTTTTTGCCTTCCTCCTATATATTTTCTAACCTGTTGTTGGCAGTTTTATGACTCTGGGCATTTACCACTGCTGATCAGAGATGAAGAGCTGAAGAGGTAACTAAAATCACATAGGCCACGCAGGTAATAACTGAGAGAATCATGGAGTTTGAACCATGCTTTAAAGCATGGGGGATTCGCCTAAAAAGACAGGAAAAAACAGGATATCCAGAACCATTATGCCAAGCACAAAAAGAGAGATTCGATTGCTCAAAAAATAAAGAAAATCCAGATAAATTGCTAAGTGTCCTGAAAGGGGTCAGAAGTATATCAGTCTCACAGACAGACACATATTCACTGAGCTCAAGGCTAGCCCAAGGACCATCAAGAGAGAATGATTGGAATTGGGTAGAAAGGACCATTAATACAAGGCCCGTGAAGAAATTACAAAATACACAACAAAACACTCTAAAAAAATCACCATTTAAGAATTTGTTCTCGGAACATAAACGGCTTAGGAAATAAAGCGGATGACACTCAGCTTCTACTTTACCTCCAGAAATTTGACATAATTGCCCTTCAAGAGACCTGGTCGGATCAGCCGTACCAAATACAGGGATTTGAAGCACATCACATACCAGCTACAAGAAATGCCAAATACGGCCATTTAAAAGGAGGCCAAACGATATACACCTCAATAAAGAGTATTAACGAAATAAAGAATAAAGACGCTACACAGTCAGATAACAACAGCATATAAACAATTGAGCTGGAACAAGGGGGTAAAGATCAAAACCAAAAGCTGACACTGCTAAACGTTTATGTTCACCCTGAGAGAAAAAAGCTGGGATGAATCTACTGACTGCAGAAGCAACAAAAATATTGTCAGAGGAGTCAACATCCAACCTCTTAGTAACAGGAGACTTTAATATGTACTTACGCGGGCCCCAGACAAGGGACTCACTTCTGGAAGACCATTTTTGTGCATCCCACAACAGGAGGCAGGCAAATGGGACAAACAAAACAGACTGGCAAGAGACAGCTTAAAAGACTTAGAACATCTCAACCTTGTAGCTCTAAACGGCCGCTTCACAAACGACAGCCCATCGGCAGCCACTTTTCATAATGCAACTGCAAGTTCCACAATAGACTTTACATTCTCATCACTACAACTGTTTGACGAAATTCTGGACTTCCGAATAGGAACAACCGCAGTCAGTGACCACTTACCGCAAGAGATCACCCTTAACACCTATGGGGTGGTGGTTACCTTGTCAGTAGCTAATGTGGGATCTTCATATTTGGTCATACAAAAAAGAATAAAATGCAAAACGCATAACTTGGAAGGCTTTGAAAAAGAAGCAAACAACTTGTGGGAAAAAGCATTGTGACCCGGACAGATAATTTAAGCCGATGGGAATTATGTACCCACAGCCTTGGAACCGCCCAAACAAGAAAAAAAATGGACCAGACAATATCGGAATATCAAAACCAAACAAGCTCCATAAAGAGTTCTCATAACATGGAAGAGAAAGACGAGTTAATAAAACAGAACATACATTTAAAGCTCCATAAGAGAAATATCAATCAACTACTGTGGCAACTACACTGAGATGGTCCGGACAAAGAAGTCCAAAAGGAACTGCAAAAACAAAAATCCATCAAAAATAAACTAATCTGGAACTTGAAAAGGGAGGCAGAGGAAGAGTTATGGGCTAAGCTGCTCCATGATGCAAAAGGAAACAACACCAGTGGAAGATTCTGGAAGACAGTGAACGACATCCAGAACTCAAGAACACCTAGCCTAAATTCCCATATTACAGAAAAAGCCTGGTCCGATTATCTACTGCTTCACTTCAACACAACACAAAAGAACACTGTTAAGATGGTATTAGAACTCGAAAGAAAAATCCTAGATTGTACACAACTAACAGAGACAACTACAATGAATTTTACAGAAAAACAAAGAATAAGCAGGATAGCAAAAGGAAAGATAGAGGGGGCACCAGGCCCCAACAGAATCCCCACCCCCATCTTGTATAAACGAAACCCGGAATACTGGGCAGCAGCCCTATCACAATTGTTCAAACAGATTTCGGAAACTGAAATGATTCCTGACTCATGGAAAGGCTCAATAATAGCTCCAATATACAAGAAAGGCAGCAAAAATGGTCCAAAAATTTACAGACTTGTTGCCTTAATCGACAACGAGGCCAAATACTATGCTGGTCTATTACTAGAGGAGCTCACGGAATGGGCAAATGAAAGTGCTGTGATCCCCATTACCCAGACAGGCTTTCGGAAAAAATCAGGAACAACGACAAATATTCTGGCTCTAACTCTCCTAATAGATGCCGTCAAACTCGTCAGCTTACCCCTTTACGTATGTTTTACTGACTTCACATCAGCATTCGACAACATCAACAGAAACTTACTATGGGAGAAGCTGGTGAACAGGAAAATACAGACAACTTTACTATCACAACTGATGCTATTACACATGGACACGTGGGTACAAATTAAGTTGGGCCCAGGAGACTTCCGGTCAAGGAAAATACTGACGACCAAGGGCCTCAAACAAGGGTGCGTGCTAGCTCCGACCCTTTTCAAAATTTTTATGTTGGATCTTTCTCCAATGCTAGACGAATGCAATCCTCACGCCCCAAATCTAGGAGGACTAATTGTTTCAAACTTGATGTACGCCGATGACATTGTGCTTATTAGCCGCACGCCGATAGGGTTACAACACCTAATCAACACATTATATAACTATGTGGCTACGAATGGCCTCAGCATAAACCTCTCAAAAACAAAAGCCATGAGAATAAATGTGAAAAAGTCCACACCCAAGTTTCTCTGGCAAATGGGAGGTCTAACATTGGAAACCGTGGCCGAATACAAATATCTGGGTGTAATTGTTGACAGAAAAGGTATGTTTCTACCACAGAAAGAAGCAATATCAAGGAGAGGAATCACAATAGCGGTTGCATTGAGAAATCTTAAAAAGAAAGTATCCAGCTGTAGTTTCACTCCACTTCTACAAATAATTCAAGCAAAATTAACACCGACCATCACCTACGGAAGCGAATGCCTCAGAGGAAGGGATGCACAGATACTGAACAATACAACAGCCACGGGAATGCGAATGTTATTCAATTTGCCTAAATATACCTCTCAAGCACAAATAAGACTTGAATTCGGCCTGAGGAACCAAAGAATAGAAAGGATGGGTGCCTATGCCAAAAGTTGGCACAAAATACGGGGAGCGGATGCCTCATGCTTGGATTACCATCTTTGGAGCGAGCTAGAAAGGAGAAACACGAATGCCGCCGCAACTTACTTAAAGCATTCAATAGATACCTTGGAGCTACAAGATGCTTGGAAGAACATTGACTCACATAATACATTTAAACAACTAGCAAATAAATCTGTAAGGATTATGTCGCTAATAGAGGACAAAGCAACGATAGCTAAAAGGGCACATGGCTGGACCGTCATCCAAAACTACACCAGAAGCTCCTGCCAAAGCTACTTAGGAGTCGGTTACACATGGCCCTCAAAGGAGAAATGTATACGACTAAGGCTGGGCATCCTTCCATCACAAAACCATCTTTCCCCCGTGGAAACGGCCACAAAAGATAACAAGCTGCCGATTATTTGGAGATACAAAAGAGGACATCCTTCACTTAATATGTATCTGTAAAGGTCTGGATAAGGAGCACAGACAACATCTAAAGCCAACCCTAAAGAAACTGGGAATAAGGACATGCCGGCAGGCAGTCAAAGCATGCTTCGACGGAAAAAACATCCAATTAGCAAGTCATCTGGTCAAATTTCTGGAAAAGGCGGAAAAGAAGCAGAATGCCAGAAGAGAGAGTCCGGAAGAAACTAACCTACATAACATTTAATTTCGACTGCCTTCCCTGTATGTTCCTACCACAAACTCAAAGAACCAAATTCCTCCTCATAAGTAAACCCGGATACCCCGGTCACTACGGAATGGTCACGAAAGCTTAAGAAATTGTAGAAGCTGCAGGTAACCAATGTCCATTTGATGGTACTGCTCAATCTGTTCCAAGAGCCCATTGTGGTACGGATGAGAACATAGACTATTTTTGTCCACACAATGACTTAGCATTTAGATAAGGGAAAGCCTAACGACACGCAATTTGTATTCTTTTAGCTTCATGAAAACGCTCGAATATTTTAAAGAACATTTTAACCGAAATGCTTGATAACAATGTTTTATTAGACAAAAGTTATATTTTAAGTTCATTTACATGTAAATTTGCTGATTGCAATAGTTTTAATTTACTGAGCAATAAGAATTACTTACACTGCTGATCAGTGCTAAAGTGCATATGCTCTCCATGTTAAATTGATCTGGTAATTAAGGATTCAATGAATGGCTGATTTGGTTTACTTGTCAGACCCTAGTACAGTGCACCAGGAGTGCCCAGGGCTTGTAAATCCAAATGCTGCTGGTGGGCTTGCAGCACTGGTTGTGCCACCCACAGAAGCAGCCTTGTAAAATGTGTCTCAGGTCTGCCATTGCAGAGCCTGTGTGCAGTCTAGTACTGCCATGCTGACTGGGCAAGTGCACCCACTTGCCAGTCAATAAACCTTCCCCTTTCTGCATGTCTTACACCTCTATGGTAGGCCCAAGGGGAAGGTGCATTGTAAGTATAAGGTAGGACATGCCCTGGTGTGTGTGGCATGTCCTAATGGTGAATGGCCAATTTCGTTTCTCACTATTGCAAGGCTAACTGTTCTCTGTAGGCCAGAATGGGCAGTATTGATTATTACATCTTATAAACTTACCTGATTCAGGGAACATGGTGGAAATTCGAGTTTCGTATGCCTGAACTCAGAATGATGAAATACATCTTTTAGTGAAGTTGGTTTTAACATTCTGTGTTTGAAAATACCACTTTTAGAAAGTAGGTATTTTCTTGCCTATCTATCTAAGCCTGCCTCTGCTGGGCTGTGTATTCCCTGTCTGGAGTTTGAGGGACAGGGGCTGGGGAATTTCCAGGAGACAGTGTGAGGCAGCCAGGGCTGAATAGAGAGATCTCCATGCAGATGGGTGGGAGGAGTTGCACCTGGGACCTGAATAGGACTGTGCCTTCCCTCCACAATGCTGACTCCACCGCCTGTAGTATGTCTGATGTCTCTGCCCTGCTCTCTGAAAGGAAAGAAGGAGTCATGTAAACAGAGAGCTCCAGGACTGACCAGAACTGTTTTGGACTAGGCAAAGGCCCCTCTGCCCACAGAGGACAAAGGATTTAGGGGTATAAGTAGTGGGACCCTGAACCCAAAAATTCAGATCACTTTTGGGAAGACAAGAAGAAACCTCTGCTGAGGAAGGAACCTGTGAAGACTGAAGGAGAGGCTATCCCCACCTGGTTGCTGTTTTGGGGAATTGGCCTGCAGTGGTTGCCTTACTGCCTAGAGAGAGGGTACCCTCATCGACGTGTGCTAAAGATATCCAAGGGCTTGGAAGAGAGCTTTCCCCCTAACCGAAGTCTGGGGACAAGTAAACTTCACCAGCCTTTGTGGATTGCTATTGGGAACGCGGTTTCAGTGGCTACAGAGGCAGGGGGCTGTGACTGACTTTCATGACTGGCCTGGTGTCCTGTAGGCACTGTATCGAACAATGTCTGCATCTTTCAACGTAAACTCTGAGCTCACCGACTCTGCTCTGATGCCGTCACCGAACCGTTGCATGCACCGTAACCTGTGGACACCGCGAAGTGCAACGCCTGGCTACACCGACTCCTACTGGTCTGACCGACACAGTCACTGTCGCTGACTTCAAGTCCTGTGGACGCATCGGAGTTGGGCGCCGCTCGCATGCTTCGCGACGCACCGCCCGACCCGTACTGATGTCCGGACTGATCAACGGCAGCTCCTGAACTCCGGCTCTGTCGCCACACCGCAAGCTGAAAGCACCGCAACGAAGCAGCGTCTCGCCCTGCAACATACGCCTCGGACCGACCAACTCCATCAACGGGCCGTTGCCTGCACAGCATTGAGGGACAACGCGCCCTGCAACGCTTTCTTTTCCGCAACGTGACGAATGCCAAAACCGACTCACATGCCCGTAAAGGCACTGTGACCGAGTCTGTCTACACTTGAGTGGGCCCGTATCGACGCTGTCCACTGGAATTGTTAGACTCTGTGTTATTTCATCAATGCTGTAGCTACTGACTCGCACAGAACTCTGATTTAAGCATTTTTTAACAAGAACTCTTGATTTGTAATAGTATTGTGGATTATTTTTGTCGGTTATGGTCTTGTGGTAAATTATAGAAAAGATACTTATTTTTATAAATATACAACCTGTGTGGTGTCCATTTGTAGTGTTGTCACTTGATTACTGTATGTGTTCACACATGCTTTACACACTGCCTCTGAGATAAGCCTGTCTGCTTGTGCCGAGCTACCAAGGGGCTGAGCAGGGGTTATTTTAGGAGTGTACCCCCTTACCCTGACTAGAGGAGAGGGTCCCTATTTGTCACAAGAACCTACCTGTGCCAAATAAAGACCCCCAATTCTAACACTCCTAATTTAGTGAAAACTGAGACTTCAAGAAACAGGTATTACCTTCTCTTTCCTTTTTCGTTTATTTGCTCCCCTGTGAAATCGCTCTAAAAAAGAAAAACTGTTTTGCTGGAAACTGTGTCATTTACTGAAATTTTTCAATTTCTACGTGCAGCCTCGAAGTGGAGAGAAATAAAACTTTCCCAATATGAAAAATAAGCAACTAACTAACGAAAGTGGTTGCAAGGTGGCCAAATAGATTTTTTCACACTTAAACACATTAGCGCCACTTTACAGTGTTTGCTAGAGAAGCGCTACTTTTTTGAGTAACATGGTTATTCCTGGGTGAGAAAGTGCACCTTTCCTTGAGGTACTGATATACCTGCTTGATGTGTGAATTGGAAAAAAATGTGTACAGCTGCTTTGTTTTCACAAATGTGGTCTTTTTAAACCATACTGCCTATGTTTTGTAAGGATATAAAAAATGGACACTGAAATGGGCCCTTTAATCATTGCCTTAACTTTTTAGGAAAAAGCACTCACTAAATAATGAGTGTAAAAGGAAAAAGGTAACTATGGTGTTCCTGCATACGTTTCACATGTTTACTTAATCTTGCATTCCCTATGAGTGTTTGCTTTTTCTAGGATGTTATTTTTTTAGGCAGCATATTGCTCTTGTCTAGTGAGTAATTTGAATAAAGTCATGTCCAGGTGTTTATAGCGGGTCAGCGCAGTGCAGGTTTATCTCAGTGGGGCAGTATGGTGTTCCGTGGGGGAGAGGATGTGGCGCTATGGTCAGAGCTACAGAATTTGGAACTGGGGAACAAGGTTCAGCCTTCACGACCAGTCCACAAGACCACTCCCCCTGAGGGAGCACCTTTCCATGCTAGACCTTAGAAGGCCACACAAGACCTTAGAAGTCCTGGCGTCTAAGCACCAGCAGGTGAACCCTAGCGGTGGCAAGTGTGGGTTAACCTTGAATGCCTGTCCACCACGATCCAAGAAGTTCACCTCCAGTCTTGGGGGCAGGGAAGAAACACACCCTAGAGCACAGCTTTCCAAACTTTTCATGTTGGTAACACACCTTTTAGACAATCTTCATTTCGCGACACGGTAATGCGAGCGAGTTATCACCCCCGAGAAAATTTTGAAAAAATAGTGGGCAAATGGTGCATTTTCAAGGAAATGTGAGAAAGTAGGAAGGTTGATAAAGCAAGTGTGAATCTGTTCTAACAAAGACAGTGACTGGCAAAACTGGGTGTAAGCAAGGTTAGGTTTGTGTCTGAAACAAGAATATAATCATGCACACATTGACACATGCCCCAGTGATTTAAAGCACAAAAAGGGCGGGTGCACGCACTACCAACCCTTTGGACCAGGCACAAAGTCCACCTGCTGCCTTGCTGAATATGAGTTATACAAAAATACATTCAGGAAGGGGAAATTGTGAGTGGTAAAACAATCATGCAACTTATCAGGCGGTCTCTGCGCATTAAACTCAGGTGGGTCCGCTTTCATCAGCGCACCACCATCACTTCCTATCTCCCTACATTGCTTCACTACCACCTTTGGTGGCACTCTACCTCTCTAGATAGCATAACATGCACCCTACTATGCTTCATTAGTATTGCATACCACTGCCAGGCAGTGCTGTACTTTCACCACAGCGCTGCACTTACACTGTCTTCACAATTATTTTTAAAGGGTGGTTTATAAAGCGTGGCATGTATTCTGAGGGGTTTGTTATCTTTCTAGAAAGGGCCCGGTGCTTTTAAAAGAAAGGTGGTGGTGTTAGGTTTTTTCATGCAAGCAACAACAGATTTCTTTGATGAGTTGTGTCCTTAATTTCTTTCTGTTTAGCTGACAGGGTGATTGAGATCTCAAAGTCAGGTACAAGTTGATCCAAAGAGCGGCCTTAAACGCATGGTGACCCTCCTTCGTGCCTCTTTCTTTTGAACCTAATATTGAGTAAAGCTTTGCTGGTTCCCACTTACTACCCATTTCCAATACAAGGACTTGTGTGGCTGTAGGCCCCGCCCAGTGCTGTGAAATAAAAAGAAGGCCAACCGGACGACAATTATTACTGCAAACGCAACACAGACTAAATACCTTTTCTTCTACACCTTCCAGCTAAACTGAGTTCAAGATTGAAAATCAACATGTTTCCTGTATTCTATAGTTGATTTCTGCCCCCCCAGGTTTCCTTCAGTACAGCAAAGAAGGAAGCTTCTGGGAGTCCTTGCATGAATGAGCATACGTTTGCTCAACAGAAGACTCATCAATCTTTTCTGCAACTATTCACAAGGACCAATGCACCTCGCAGGGTCTATTTACAAGGTAATTTATCCAGTGGTTAAAAGCCACACGTGCTAATTCAAAACCGCTCTCCAATATCAACATTGTAATTTGCAGAGGCGCAGGTGCATAAAACATGAACACCGCCTGTGCAAGGGAACCAACAAACTTAGAAAAGGGGATTTATAGGTAAGTTTGTATGTGATTTTTACAGGGTTTTTATAGATGATTTTTATAGTCTGTGAAATGGCGTATGTCCTGAGGTGCTTGACTGAATGAGGCATAGAACAGGAAGATAATGGAGTGACCTGCTTCCTAAGATTCCATTTGTGGCTCTGTACTTCCCTTCTAGGTGATGTTGGTAAGTTTTTTTTTTTCCTCACAGTGCTTCAATTAGAAGAACTGTAAATCACGTGGGCTCTTGGCCTGCTTCTTTGCTTAAGTGGTTACCGTTCCTGTTGCCGAGATGTGTATATAACCTACAAGGGGGCCAGATAAAATAGGGGGCGCAAAGGAGAGAAAAGGGCAAGAGATAGAAAGGGACTGGAAGTTTAACGGAAATGAGGAATGTAAGAAAATAAACACAACGGTGCTAACTAGAATTGCAAACCTTTGCACAGAAAGAATGAATTTACTCCTACAGATTGTGGGCCAGATGTAGGTCGCCCACTACCGGTCGGTAACGGCCGAAATTACCGAACTTCGGACGTTACCGACCGGTATTGGGCTTTTTAGATGTAGGTGGTATTTTTTTATGATTCGGTATTTTACCGGATCGGTAATTTAAGGATTCAGTAAAATACCGAATTCTTAATATACCGATTCGGTAAATTACCGAATCCAGGATGTAGGGAGCACTCAAGTTGGTGCATTCCTCAGTTAAAGATTCGTTATTTACCACCAACTAGAAGTTGGTGGTAAATAATGAAAACCTTTGAAAAAGCATTTATTTTGCTTTTCCAACAGTGCCATGTTGCAGACATACATGCCCTTAAGGCATGTATGTCTGCAACATGTGCACCCATACACAATTGAGGGGTGCAACAGGGTGTCAAAGTGACACCCTGCCACCCTTCAATGTTTTCCCCTTTTACCGAATCGGTATTTAACGATTCGGTAATAGACATTCATTCCTATGGGCCACCAGGCCCATAGGATTGAATGGCAATTACCGAATCGGTAAATACCGATTCAGTAATTACCGAAACTTACTGATTCAGTAATTTTTAACGAAAAATTACCTACATCCCATTTACCTGTTCTTAAATACCGAATCGGTATGATTCGGTATTTAAGAGTCGATAAACGGAGATTACCTACATCTGGCCCTTAATAACCACCTCCACGGCTCCTAATGTATCGATACTGAGTCTGTTTTTGCAGAATTCAAATCCATGACTCTGCAGCCGGCATGCAAACCATTGCGAACTCTTGGACAGGATGCTGACAATACTCCGTCTCTCCTCTCACAACACAAACATAAGAGCTTTGTTCTTCAAACCCAGGGCAGAAAACAACAAACTGTAATGAGCGCACAACAGAAAAAGAAGTTACAGGCTGTCAAACTTACCGAGCGCCTGGGATGGGGAGCAGAGGTGGTCACTGTGTCGCAAAGGGAAGAAGGCTGGGCACTCAGCTCACGCTCACCTGACACTTCTCCTTCCTCGGCGTACTGCGTCACTGAATGCAAACCTCCAAGAGCCCTAATCTACCCGCAGATGTCATTGTGCGACACACCCACACATAGGAGGCGACACAGTACTGTGTCGCAACACACAGTTTGGAAAGCTCTGCCCTAGAGTGACAGTGACTCTGTCACTGAGGTCACAGGACTCTGGAGCAGGATGGCTCTAGGGCAGTGCGACCGCACCAGGCACTGACTTCGGGTGGGGGTGTCGTGTTTGTAAGTGTAATATGGTTTTTAAAGCACTTGCTGCCTCCTTCCGGGCCTCCAACAAATTTCGGCAACAATAAAAATGTCATGCCAACTCCAGTGATTCATGCTCATAAAAAGGAAGTGCAGAGGGTTAATGTGCCTGCTGCTAAGTACATGTACCATGCAGATCACAAAGTGCACATAATGTAAAGAGGTCAGTGGGTTACTGCTTTGTCAGCGAGACCCTATTGTTACTTGCAGTTAATTAGTTAAAATCCAAACATGGAACGGTGAGCTATTAACTCTCATGTTAGAGCTGCATGCAAACTGCAAGGTATAAATCAGAGCGTTATGGTTTTTTCCCCAGTCTTTGATTATCCTAATGTTGCAAAAAAGGGTTCATTTGGGTAGAAATCAATTCTGATTATTAAAGAGAACCCCCAACCATGGTATTACATTTTCAATTCTGAGTTTATGTTTCTCCAGACTAATCACTATTAGAACATTGGAATGTTGGGAGCTCCATTGAAAACAAAGGAGTGCTCCGGGCTTATAATGGCTGGTATAAGCCTGGAGCTCCAACATTCCAATGTTTCTTTGTTCACAGCTCTGGCTGTGAACAAAGGCTTCAAGGAGCCTGAGGGGATTTCAATCCCGTCGTGCTCCCTTAAGGCTCTGTTTTATTTTTTAGAACATTCTTCCCTCTAGTGGCAGAATGTTCTAATAGCCCTTCGTAACTGGGCTATACCGGCTATTAAGGTCCCTCTCCCTTGTAACGCTAGAGAGGGCCTTTAATAGCCAGTATAGCCTGCTCCAGCGGGCTATAAGGCTATATTATAGCCTTATAGCCCGCAGTAGAGGGCTATACCGGCTATTAAAGGCCCTCTCCAGCGTTAAAGGCCCCGAGTCCCTCTCCCTTTAACAAGGGAGAGGGACTTTAATAGCTCCGGGTAAGAGAACGAAATCATTCTTAAGAAACATTTGTAGAAAAAAAAGTATCACTACAGAACATGTTTTAGTCCAGAAAAAGAGAGCCAATTTAAACGGAAAGGAAAGGCCAATCAAAAATGTTACTGCTAGAGCAGGAGATAACTCTGTGCATGGTACTGGAAGGAAAAATCAGTTTAGGGACATTCGTAGACGAATGTTCCGCAACAGGATAATTGGCAATTTGTTAAAAAATATTAAGAAAGGTCAACAGAAAGTGGTTTTTTATAAGAGAAAAAAAAAAGTTGAGAAAATTATTGATCAGGCATTCGAAATTAAGCGAAAGTTATTTATTTTGATAATCCATAGAATTAGGAAACTAAACAAGGCAATTTATGATTTCAAAACAAATAGTAGATGGAAGAGAACAGTTAATCGTAGTAATTTTTGTGAAGTTTTTTCAGGAGAATGGATGCATAGGTCAAGTTGTGAGGCATTTTTTAATGAGGAGATTTATTTCCAGGATAATGATTTGGTGCATGCAGTTGACACCAGTGGTCGAGCTTATGAGGTGAAAGATGGTTGTCCAGTTGAAAAAGAAAAACTTGTGACAACAGAGGCAGAAGAGGTGTTAGGTAATGAGGTTTTAGGAAGACGTCCTAAGGGACCAGTGTATACCTGGAAGTGTAGTAGTATTTGCAGTGTGCGACAGGATTCCATCAATTTGCTTTGTGATTTTGTACGGACATTTAATAAGAACATTTTAAAACAGAAAATTTAATTTATAGAAAATGAAGTTGTTGCAAGAATTAGATCCTTGCAGAGTGAGAGAAGTGACAGGTTTGCATGGTCATTCACTGGCTTGTCTTTCCAGGAGAGTATGCCAGAGTGTTTTTCATCATTTCAGGATGCTAGCAGTGCATCATAATAAAGTGAGGAAATTAGTTAGAATGTTGTATTATGCTAAGAGTCCAGCAATTATGCTTAAACAATTATGCACTGCTCTTTTGCATGGTTCTGAAGTAGATGTGAAAAATATTTGTGAAGAAATTGAGTTTTGTTACTTTGCAAGTAAAGAGGAGAATGTTGAAATTGACCCAGAAGAAGAAGGTAATGTGGAAGATAATGTACAGGTTTCCAGTACAGATAATTTTCAGAAGGAAATTGCCACGTTTCAGGTGAAATCAAGTGAGAGGCCTAATTTCACTTGTGTGTGTTTTCGACGCACTTATTATAAGAATCAGACTAAGTTAGTGGATTTATATGCGAAAAGTGAAAGGGAAAATAATAGTGAATGGAAGGATTTTGCAACATACTTGATGGTAGAAAATTGTTTTGATTTGGGATCGGATCAACGTGTGTGTACTTATTGTTGTAACAAATTAAATCAAAACCGGATGCCTGCTAGAGCGGTTCATAATAATCTGGAATTGGTTGAGATTCCTTCTGAATTGAAGGATTTAAATACTTATGAATCTATTTTGATTCAAAGTGTCCATCCCTTTCAGGCTATTGTACGAATGGAGCCAAAGACTGGGAAATTGCCTCCATCAGATTTACAGAGAGGATTAAAGGGAAGAGTTGTTTATTTGCCTCTAGATTTGAAGAAAAACATTAATACAATTGGAGTAGAGAAAGTGGAAGAGGAACCTCTGGTTATCTTAGTTAATGGGGTTCCGACAAAGAGTAAGAAAATATGGCAAGATTTAGTGGATGTTAGGAAAGTCAAAAAGGCAACATTGTATTTGAAGAAAAACAATAAGTACTATAAGAATGTATATGTTGCAGAAGAGGAAGTAAGTGAAGAAGAGGATAGCGATTTGTGTGCTGGTCAAATTGAGAAAGTAGAAGCCTCTAAAAATGAAGAAATATATGAACATTATAGTGTTCATCCTTTGTATTCCAAGGAAGTCATGGGGAATGCTATTGAGTTGTTTCAAATGAAACAAGCCAAAGGGAGTCCCGTTAGTGTTTGGGAGGAAAGTTTGGAAGCTTGGTGCTTCCCACAACTATTTCCAACAGGTGAAGGAGGAAGATATGATAAGCGACCTGATCAAATTCCTGCTTCTGAATACCGGACTTTACGATTGTATGCAGAAGATGCTAGGTTTCGTCAATGCATTCCCTATTTGTTTCATCTACTGTTTGAAAGCGATCTGTCTGGACTGTCATATGCAGTGAACCACATCTTGAAAAGTGGTGTACAGATGCAAAATATCTCGGCAAGGGACTTTATGGATAAAGTCAATGTGCAAGACAGTATTTTGGATTCTCACCTGATTAATCTTATGGCGTGTCAGTGTGGTACTAATGAGTACTGGTACCATCGTCATGGTGATTTAAAATGTATGCTGAGGAACTTAGGAACTCCCACACGGTTCCTCACTCTCAGCTGTGCCGAGTATGGCTGGGAAGACTTACTTGAATTTCTACGAGAGGCAAATGGAAACATTGAAAATATCGAATTCAAGACACCCGGAGAACTGTGCTCTTTGGATCCAGTGAATGTATGCAGGTACTTCAATCATAGATTTGAAGCTATGATGGCTTTCTTCATCAACAAGAAAAATCCACCTCTTGTAGAGGTGTTGGATTTCTTCTGGAGAAAGGAGTACCAATCAAGAGGTGCTCCTCATATACATATGCTGCTGTGGATCAAAGATGCACCCAAATTTGGAACAGATCCGGATGACTTAATGATGAGTTTTATAGAACAGTATTCTACATGTGCTGTTCCAAAGGCAAAGGAAGACAAAAGCCTAAGAGAACAAATTTTACGCTTCCAAAGCCATCGTTGTGGAAAGTACTGTCGTCGTAAATTCAGAAACAAGGACAAGTTCTACACAAAATGTTGTTTCGCCTTTCCACGACCGGTGATTTCTAAAGGAAGAGTGAACAGTTTGATGTCTTTGCTGCGACATAATGTGATGAAGAAATCACCCAAAAATACATACAATTTGAAAAGGAACGAAGAGTCCAAGTACATCAACGACTACAACCCAGTGATTTTGTCCATGTGGAATGCTAACATGGATATACAGTTTGTGGCTGATAACTGTATGGCTGTGGCTCGGTATGTGACATCTTACATCACCAAAAAAGAAAAGACAGAATTGAAGGATATGTGGGAGGACATTTCCCATGAAAAGAGCCTCAGTAAGAAGTTGTACAGTTTCAGTCTGAAGATGTTGTCGGATCGAGAAATCGGAGCTTACGAATGTTCTGACCGGTTGTCTTCAGCAAGTCTCTATGCCAAATCCAGGAGTATCATTTGGGCGAGTCTTGGTCTTGCTGCAACGCGTAATCGAGTTCTGAGACCTGTACGGGAAATTGAGTATTTGGTGGAAAAGGAACCAAACAGTACAGATATTTTGAAGACCAACATGTTGGATACATATTATCCAAATAGAAGCAGTCACCTCGAGAATGTTTGTCTGTATGAGGTTCTACAAAATTACATATTCAAGAGGAACATCAAAGAAGATATTGATAAAGGAGTGTATGCTGTAATTGGAAGTGAGGGATGTCTGGTCAAGCAAAGAAAATGCCAATTGGTAAATCATCGAAAATTGAGTGGCGAATCTCCTGAAAGAAAAGAGTTCTTCTATTTAGCTCTTTTGCAACTTTTCAAGCCTTGGCGTGCAGAAGAGGAACTGCTTGGAGATTTCCTCTGTTACGAAGACTCTTTCAATGCCGCCAAGGAGACCATAGAATGTCCTGTTTTTCCCAAATATCTACAAATGTTGAATGCGGAAATCGAGCAGGAAGCAACGATTGCAGCCGAGATTGCTAGAGACAGTTCTCATGACAGTCAGAGTTCTGTTTCATTGAGTCAGGATCCACTAGGAGGACCAGTTATCGAAAATGAAGCTGCCACTGCCATGATTGAAGTGGAAAGAGCCATGGCACATGCTCAGGAGGATGCGGTTAACTTAGAAGACTTGGAAAGACAACTCAACGTTGAGCAGAGGAAAATATATGACGAAGTTACCAACCAAATTGATCATGGATTAAGTCATGAGAAGAAAGAGTGCTCATGTACGTCGTTGAAGCCAGTCTGACTGTACGTGAGTGGAGAAGCGGGAACTGGAAAACGTTTCCTCATTAAAGCAATTTCATGTTATTTGCAGAAAAGGACTGAGTCATCGCTGTCTTGTGTTGTCACCGCTCCAACTGGACTGGCAGCACATAACATTAAAGGTATTACTTTGCATCGTCTACTGATGCTGCCAGTGGAGCATGATAACAAATTACAATACCACAAGTTATCTGGAGATGCTTGTTGTGAAGTTGCAAGAGTCTTGAGGAAAATGAAACTTCTTATCATTGACGAAGTAAGCATGGTTTCCAATCTCATGCTTGCCTTTGTGCATTTGAGAATGCAAGAAGTTCTCAAAACAGACTATGATGTGTTATTTGGTGGCAAACACATCATTGTTTTTGGTGATCTTCTGCAGCTGACACCAGTGAAAGGACAACCTGTGTTCAAAATGCTCACGCATGAAGATACCAGGAAGTGCCTAGGGAGTATTGGCAACGTCAATATATGGTTAAACTTCAATTATGCTGAACTGCGTGAAAATATGCGTCAAGCGAAGGATGAAGATTATAAGAATATTCTACAAGATGTTAGAATCGGAAAAGTGACCGAGCATGGGAAAGAAGCTTTACATGCACGATTACTGTCAAATTTGTATCCAGAAGAAGATGTTCTGCCAGAGAATATTTTTCGGAAAATTACTGAGAAGAAATCTGGAATATGTTTGATGCCAACTATTGCAGAATGTGCCATCTTCAACAACAAAATGTTGAATTTAGAAAACCAAGAGATTGTGAAACTGGAAGCTATTGACAGAATAGAACATACGGGAGCAACAATTATTTTGTCTGAGAATTTGAAATCTAAATTGGATTCATTAGAGAAGACTATATCTAAAACTGCAGGTTTTGAAAAGACTCTGAATGTGTGCTTAAATTGCCGTATAATTTTGAGAAGGAATTTACATGTTGAAAGAGGTCTGGTAAATGGATCAATGGGTAATGTTGTTGATTTTGAGAAATACAGAAATAGAGATGGAATTGAATTTAAAAAAATTAAATTTGATGGCATTGAGGAAGTACAGCTAATTGGTCGTTGCTCTGCTAGGTTTTTGCTTGTAAAAGACTTATATGTTCGCCGTAAGCAGTTTCCTGTTTGTTTGGCATATGCGGTGACAATCCATAAATTGCAAGGTTTAAGTGTAGACAGTGCATTGGTGAATATTGGCAGTTCTGTGTTCAAGGAGGGTATGGCATATGTGGCATTGTCACGAGTCAGAAGTTTTTCGGGATTGTACTTGATTGAGTGTGATGTCACAAACATTTGTGCGGATCTAGATTGTGTTAAGGAATACAATAGGTTAAGAAGAGAGTATGCGCCACATTTGCCTCAATATCCTTTGTTTGAGAAACGTGTGGTAGGCCAGAAACGAAGAAATGTGACCAATAATAGGGAGGTTGTAGCAAAAAGACGAAAAGTCGATGAACCTGAAATTATAAGCAGAAAAAAAATGGATTCTGTTGAAGATGTTGTTGGTTTTCAATTTGAAAACAGTTCTGGTGTCAACTGCTATGCTAATGTAGTGGTTAATGTTGTCTTTTCTCTAGAAACTTTAAAAGAAGAGATTGTGGTCAATTCGGATCAAAGATTTTGCAGTTTGTTGAATTCTGTGTTAGAGAAATGTAGCACTGATAGAACAAAAATAGAAAGTGTGTCTGAAATTCGAAATCTGTTAGACAAATCTTCAGGTCAAACGCAATTCTCTCAAAATATTCAGCAAGATTGTCAGGAGTTTTTAATGTATATGCTTGATGTATTGCAAGATGAAGGTGTAGATGTAGATCATCTGTTTGGCCTTTCTTATCAATGGCAGCATGACTGCGAGAACTGTAGGTTATCAAGTACTACTATTGTAGACTCAGAAAGATTTATATATTTAACTTTGCCAGACAGTAAATCAGTGTCCTTTAATAAGCTAGTAAAAGCAGCTGATCACAACATGGAGTGTAGCCAATGTAAGTCTGCAATGTTGTCAACATTATTTATACGAACATATGGCCAGAATGTCATTTTAATGTTCCAACGATGTAGGCCTGATGGAACAAAATTGACAACTTTAATTAAAAATGTTGTGGCTTCGCAGTTGTCAATATCAGGAAGGACTTTTGTAACTGCAGCAATTATATATCATGACGGTCCTTCAACAACATCAGGACATTACACAGCCTATTTGAAGTCTAGAAACGGCTGGCCATTCTGCAATGATTCTGTTTTAACTTTAAAAAAAAAATTGCCTTTTGACCTTAAAAATTCTTACCTGGTGTTTTTACAACCAAAATTTTAGGGAAAGAATCTCGGGATTTGCTCTGAGGAATTTCAAGAGGTTCTAATGGCTCCTACACTATTTGGCCTTGAGGATAAGTGTAGTACAGAGTAAAAAGTTATTTTTGAGTTTTAAGTAGTTCCTGAAAAAAAAGAAGGTTTTCTTACAGAAAGTGGTGGACACGGATTAGTTAAAGGACAACAGAGTATTCCCCAAAGCAAACGGTGTTCTTACCATAACACTTGACGTCATGGAAAAATAAGTGCACTTTGAATGAGTTCAGAAAAACTGTTTCTTTTAATAAGCTAATTCAAGCAGCCAATCAAAACATGGAGTAGAGGTAATGTAAATCTGCAATGGTGTACACATTTTTTGAACAAACTTTTGGTTATAATGTCATTTTAAAATTCCAACTATATAAACCTGATGAAAGTAAGTTTTCAACTTTAATTACAAATGTTGTGGCTACACAGTTGTTGATTTTAGGAAGAACATTTCTAACTGCAGCTATTATATGACATGATGGTCCTTTGACAACATCCACTGTGATCAAGAGAATTAAATAATTGTAGTAGTCATAGAGGTAGTGTAATGTGCCTCATAGTAAGCAGTATCAGTGTCATAGGAAATGTGGAACATGAGTGAGCAAGAAGGGTGAGATATTACTAGTACAGGATTGTGAAAGTGATCTTGAACGTTTTCTTTCTGAAAGTTGCGGAAAAAGAAAATGACGGGATTTGCTTAGAAGAATTCCAAGAGTTATAAATGGCTCTTGCACGATTTGGCCTTGAGGAGAAGTGCGGTAGAGAGCGAGAAGTGATTTATTGTATGTAACATATTTGTCAAAACGATGGAGTTTTTCTTTCAGAAAGTGGCGGGCTGAAAATAATAACAGCACAACAGAGTATAAGCTGTTCATAGGACATCCTTCGACGTCATGGAAAGTAAGTTACTTTTGAGGAGTTCTGATTTCTGATTGGTTATGCTATATGTTTTTTTTTAAACACAATCATTTTGATTGTGTTTTTTTTCCCCGCTGTTATATGATGAATACCTTAAAGTCACTGTTTTTAGTGAAATTTGATATATTCTGAGAACAGTAAAAATAAACCATTTAACATGTATAATTAATTCTGTACTTTTTGTATTTATGATATACATTTAGAACTGTGTAGGAGGCATGGAGAAACTGAGGCTTCTGTAAGTGTCAAGGGAGGTGAGTAATGTACATTGCTCTGTTGCATACAGTCCTCACCTTCTGCGTACTCTTGGATATGCTAGACTACATCTGTACAATGAGATACCTAAGATGAGGAAATACAGGTGATGTGATTGTTAAATGAGCAAAAATATTTGCACGTTTTTCAATTATATCACCTGTGTTTCCTAACATTACGAATCACATTGTGCAGATAAGGTTTAGGCCTGTCCAGGGAGACAGAGGAGGTTTGGCCTTTGTTCAAGAGTGCAGTGGACATGACTCACTTCGTTGGTAGGCCTGCACATGTATTATCTCCTCTGTACTCTTCAACAAGCCTAAATTTAATCTGTAACTCTGAGTAGACCTCACCTCAAACAAATCTCTGGATAGGACACACCTTATCGGCATCCTGAAACAATTATTTAAAATGTTAGGGGCAGTTTTATGATGGCCGTGCGCCTCTTTTGCGCCGCCGTTGCGTCACTTTTGTGACACAGCAGCAGTGCAAAAGATGCACCATGTTGCAAGATAGGCTTCACTTCATCTGCAACAAGATACCGTCAGTTTAAAATGTATATATTTAGGACTGTGTAGGGGGCATGGAGAAGCAGAGGGTTCTGTAAGTGTCAAAGTTGTTGCATACAGTGCTCACCTTCTGCGTAGTCTTTCATATGCTAGACTACATCTGCACAATGAGATACCTAAGCAAAGGAAACACAGGTGATGTGATTGTGGAATGAGCAAAAAAAAATGAACGTTTTTCAATTACATTACCTGTGTTTCCTAACATTATGAATCACATTGTGTAGATGCCTCACTCAGTCTGTATCTGACACTCTTTCCTTCACTTCCTCTGTCTCCTCTCTCCCTCACTCTCTTTTCCTTATTCACCCTTTCCTTATATAGTTTACCTTACTCACTTTCTTTTAGTAGCTTACACAACTTCAATTTAGTTTTCTCTTCTATCCTTCTTTTCTGTCACTGAAAGTATCTTCTTTTTTTTCTCTTAGTAATTTACTCTATTTCAATTTCTTTTTGTGTCTGACTGTCTATCACTGTTTCATTCTCTTTTTTTCTGCATGTTTATCTCTAACTTTATTTCTTTGTAAAATTGGATGATTGTCAATCTTTTCCCTTGTCTTTTTTAATTTTTAAATACATGTTTTAATATTTTTCAAATTTTTGTTCTTTCTTTCACAGATTGAAAGTATAAAAATAACAAGTGACTAAGTTAACGACAATTATAAGGTAAATGTTTTGTACTCTTTTCGTTACATTTCTATCACATTTAACTTCTATTAGTTCCACTGCTTCATTTCTTTAACCCTCAGTTTCCTGCCTTTGCTACTTCCCTCATTCCTTTCTCTATTACTTACTTACTCTACTCCTTCCACTCCTTTTCTCAGTCCCTCTGTTGTCATAGTTCCTCACTCCTGTTCTATTACTCTCACTGTCTCTGGCTGTTCACTCTTTCACTACTTGTTCATTATGCTTTCTCCCTGTAGTTCAAGCACACTAAGGGGCATATTATCAACACAGGCGATAAAATTATCGCTGCTTTTATCGACAGAAAACTGCCGCAAAAGCGGCTTTAGCGACAGTTTTCTGCCGCAAAAGCGGCTTTAGCGGCAGTTTTCTGCCGATAAAAGCAGCGAAAATTTTATCACCTGTGTTGATAATATGCCCCTATGTTATTTACATTTCTTTGCTGTTTCAATCATTCCTTTTCTGTCACTTTTTCTTTTCTGCTTTCGTTAGTCACTATCATACATCTTGTTTTATTCCTATTTACTTTTGCTCACTGTTTTCTTAACACTTTCCCTCAGGATTGTTCTTTTAGTCCGGTTCTATCCCCACCTCTTATTCCACATCCTTTACTATTTTTCTTCTTATTTTGAACATTCACTCACATTCTCTAAGAAACTCTTGTTTATTATTTTTCTACTCTCCTTTTTTTCTTTCACTTCCTTATCTATTTTGTTTTTCACAATTATACCCTCTTCCATCTTTTCTTCGGTAAATAGATCTATTAAACAGTATCTCTCTGTTACTCCCTCTAGCTGTCTTTCTTTTAACATTACTCTCTGTTTCCTTCCCTTATACTAACTCTTCTTTTTAAAAAAAAAAAAATTTTGGTTCGCTTCCGGTTCGCGTACCAGTGCGGTAACCGGGAAGCGCACCAATGAGAAAAATGAAGTCAAGAGTGCTAAAAATTTTAGTAATTTTTTAAAAATGGGAGGTAGTTCTGAAAAGAACTTTTTTTTAAATGTTTTTGTTGTTTTATATTTTTTTTAAATTTTCTGAACATTTTTTGTTTTTTTTGTATTTTTTGAACAATTTTATGTTTTTTTTGGTTTTTTGGGGGGGAAAGAACGAAAAACAGCCATTATAAAGGGCTCAACAAAAAACAAGAAACAAAAAACTGGGAATTAACAGTGGCTCGAGAGGAGCAACAAAAAAAAAACTACTGCTTTCTTCTCTTGCTGCAGTTGTGGTTGTCGATGGAATCATTAATAAGGTGAATGCTTAGTTCCCCGTAGCAGAGGGTCTTTCCGCAATAAATGCTGACCATTTTTATTACACCAATTTTTTTTTTGTATATTTGGTACTGTTTCGCGCCCTTCTGGTGCTGCAACTGAAGATTCACCTGAGGAGGTGCTGGCCTGATGGTCTCTTTTTTTCTGAGCCATATCCCGTACCTCAGCTTGTGCCAGATTGTTAGGGTGCCACCTCTGCATGTGGCGGATCATTGTGTAGTTCCCAAATGAATATTTTTTATTTGGGTTGCCCCTGGACAAGACCTCGTTGCAAATTAAGCATGTCACCTTCGGGGCATTCACTTTTTTTTGCCCAGCAGGGATGGAAAAATACTGCCATATATAATGAACTTTGACATGGCTTTGTCTTGGTTCTTCAGGCAAGTATGTTCTGGTTTGTTGGTCCTCATCATCTTCTTCCTCCTCTTCTTCAACTCCTGGAAGGATCTGGGGTGGTGGACCTTCCTTTCTGGGTGGTGGTGGTGGGGGGTGCACTAGCTGCAGCTACTACTGAAGCCATGTCTCACAAATAGCTCTTGCTTTCTCAAAGAAAAAAGTAAGAAGGAGGAAAAAAGGAGGGGGCTTTCATCATTTGTAGAAAAAAAAAGTTGAGAACCAATGAAAAGTGTTATTTTCAGGTCACATGTCCCGACGCGCTTACGCTACGCGCACAGGAGCGCTTACGTTGCGCGCTGCGGGTCGTGGCACAGAGCGCTTCCGGGTACGTTTACGGAGCGCGCCGAAGAAACGCATCACGCGATGCGTCACGATTACGCGGCGCATCACGCGGCTACGCGAAACGTCATCATGTTGTTTTCGTTCGCGGGAAAAGCGCTCACGGGACGCTGACCCGTACGTTCACCGGTACGTGCCCCGGGAGCGCCCCGGGGCGCGTACCGGGGCAAATAATAAAAAAAAAAATTTACACATTTTCAAATTTCTATTAAAAATTATTACTTTCATACATATAGATATTTGCTATTTAAAAACCTATGAAATTCACTGAAAAAACCATAGGTTATACACCATATATAGTTAGGAATTAGCATTTACAAAACCTTGAAAATTCACTGAAAAAACCATAGGTCATAGACCATATATAGTTAGGAATTAGCATTTACAAAACCTTATTTTACTCACACAAAACCATTGAAATTCGCATATATAGTTAGTTGTACTAACTATATATTGCGCACCCGCAATCCACTGCTGATCATGTCACATATTACATCATTCATGACATGGTCAGTGACATCACTGATGACATCACTGATGACATCTCAAATGACATCACTGATGACATCACTGATGGCATCTCAAATGACATCACTGATGACATCACTGATGACTACATCCAGTGACTGTATAATTCTGTAAAGTTAAAATATGTCTTACAAATTGAATAATGAGTGGATTTATAAGTGTCTGGATGAAGGATTTAGTAGGTGCATGACTGACTGTATGAGTGAGTGATTAAATGTGTCTTACTGAGTGCATGGGTTAGTGACTAAACTGTCTTAATTTGTGCATCATTGTGTCTGTTGTTCTGTAATCTGCTGCATGTGTTGATCATTAGCTATATGAGTAACTATATGGGTTATTGATTGGTTGCCCAAGTATTTGTATGGGAGACTGAGTGTGTGTGTGGGTGGCTGGGAGGTGTATGACTCTGTCCATAGATGTGCGAGCAGTTGATTCACTAGATGTATGGGTTCAAAAGGGCATGTGGAAACATCTGTATGGGCGGTTGAGTGTGTGCATGAGTGTATTGGTGAGTGAATGGATATCTCAGTGCTACATGTCAAAGTAAGTACATATGTAAAACACAGTACATGTGAGAGTTGACATATATAAATAAATGTGCATAACAGCCAGTGAATGTGTGAGTGGCTGTATGGATCATTGTGAACTTGTATCCAGGATTGTATAAGAGAGTAAATATGTGTTAGTATATGTTTGAATAAGTAAGGTGTGTATAACTGTATATTTGAGAAAATGGAGGTGTGATTGATTCTTTGCATGACTAACTAGGTGTATGTGTAACTTCATGGATGAGTGACAGTCTGTGAGTGTCTGTTTACACTGAGTGTATCTAAGGTTATATTAGAGTCTGAAGAGGTTCATCATATTATCACATGAATGATGTCATCAGTGATGTGCTCAGTAATGTCAAATGAGATGTCATCAGTGATGTCATCAGTGATGTCATTTGAGATGCCATCAGTGATGTCATCAGTGATGTCATTTGAGATGTCATCAGTGATGTCATCAGTGATGTCATTTGAGATGGCATCAGTGATGTCATCAGTGATGTCACTGACCATGTCATGAATGTTGTAATATGTGACATGATCAGCAGTGGATTGCGGGTGCGCGATATATAGTTAGTACAACTAACTGTATATGCGAATTTCAATGGTTTTGTGTGAGTAAAATAAGGTTTTGTAAATGCTAATTCCTAACTATATATGGTGTATAACCTATGGTTTTTTCAGTGAATTTTCAAGGTTTTGTAAATGCTAATTCCTAACTATATATGGTCTATAACCTATGGTTTTTTCAGTGAATTTCAATGGTTTTGTAAATGCTAATTCCTAACTATATATGGTCTATGACCTATGGTTTTTTCAGTGAATATATATATATATATATATATATATATATATATATATATATATATATATATATATATATATATATATATATATATATATATATATATTTGAATAATATATGAAATATTTACTTTCCCTACTGTTGCACTCTCTGGAGTGGGAATAGTAATTTTTACCCCTACGCTATCCAACGCTTTCCCTACTGTTGCACTCTCTGGAGTGGGAATAGTAATTTTTACCCCTACGCTATCCAACGCTTTCCCTACTGTTGCACTCTCTGGAGTGGGAATAGTAATTTTTACCTCTACGCTATCCAACGCCTTCCCTACAGTTGCACTCTCTGGAGTGGGAATAGTAATTTTTACACTTCCGCTATCCTATGGTAATAATATTGCATATTTTTTATTTATATTATGTTACTATATATATATATATATATATGTTTTAACAAATATGGCTGTATTTTTTTTAATAACTTTAATTAATTATTTAATAATTTTAGGGTAATTTAAGTATTTTTAAGTATATTTTAGTTATTAATTTTTAATATTTTTTTTATTTAACATTGTTTTTAAGAAATTCGATATTTTTACAAACTATGGTGTCGATTAGGATGGCGGACGGACGCCACCCCCGAGGTGGAGGAACCGTCCGCAGGGGCAGCGGCGTTCCCTCCATTGCAATTAGGATGTGACCGCCACCCTGGCGGTCACATCCCGTATATTTAACATTGCGGCGGGTGCTGCTCAAAGCAGCACCCGCCACAAAGTTAAAAATGCATGCTTTGCATTTGCATGCACAAAGCGGCAGGCACCGCACGGTGCCTGCCGCTTTGTGCATGCAAATGCAGGGGGTACCATAGGTACCCCCCATGTGCACCCCCCAACACCCTGGGGGCCCGCAAGGGGCCCCCAGAAGCAAAGGTCCACATGCTTTTCCACGGCGGAATATCCACCATGGAAAAGCATGTCTCCGCACCCATCATAATATGGCTGGTGGTGTCTTGCAGACACCGCCACCATATTGTGGTCCACACCCTGCGGATCAGCGGTGGATGGACCTGCCATCCGCCGCTGATCCCACCGCCATCATAATCTGGCGGTGGGTGTTTTCAGTGACCGCGGCGGTGAATTTGCATCCTCCGGGCCGGCAGTGGCTTCCACTGGCCCGGAGGATGTGGATTCACCGCCATCATAATATACCCCTATATTTTTTATTTCTTTTTATTTTTTTTTGTCGATATTGTATGTCAGGCTTTCGCATAATATGTATACAATATGAGTAGTCTTACATTTTTATTTTTATACAACAAAACTGTAGACTCATTAAGTTCAGGTATTTATAAGTGTCAAAGGCAATGTACTTCAGGCCCCCCATGCTGGCTGCGAGTCCCACTCATCCCCCCGTAACCCCATCCAGTCCTATATCCTGGCAGAACTTAGTTGCATGCGTATCCCAGTCCCCTTCTCAATCCCTCTCAACCATCCTCTGGTGTATCAGCCCTCCATCCCTTCTTCGTCCCCTGAGCTATCTACGTCGTCCTCAGATAAAGGTTTGCTCAGATCTCCTCTATAGCTGTTCCATGCTTGCCATATCTTATTCCACTTGCGAGGGTTAGCTCTCATTTTATATACTGCTCGCTCGACCACCATAAGTCTGTCCATCCCCCTACACCACTGCGATAGTGTCGGTGACTCTGTCACCCCCCACTTCTGCGCTATATCTCGCTTGGCCACCATGACCCCAATCGTAACCCACTGCTGCCCTCGACGTGTCAGATCACTTCCTTCCCAAACATTCAATAAGCACACCCGGGGATCTGGTGCAAGTGACGTCTCTAAGGTTTGTGAAATGGTGCGCATGATTTGTCTCCAATATGCAGCGATAATCGGGCAATCCCAGAGTGTGTGAAGCAGTGTCCCCTCCTCGCCACAACCTCTGAGGCAGTTCGGGTGGTCCGCTCTGTGCATTTTATGTAGGGTGGTTCTGGTGCAGTACACTCTGTGCAGTATTTTAAATTGTACCAATCTAAATGGCGCTGAAATGCCTGCTTCTCGTGGTGATGCCAATGCGGCATTCCAGTCAGTCTCGTCCATGTCACCCAATTCAGTCTCCCATTTCTCCTTCAATTTAAGCAGGGGGTCTGGAAGATTATTCAGTAGCTTCCGATATGTGAGTGATGTGGCACCTGTCTGCCTAAAGTCGGTGAGCAGGCGGTCTTCTAGCGGCGAAGATTCGGGGACTATCGACCCCGGCTCGATCACCGTCATCAAAGCATGCCTTATTTGTATGTATCTATAGGTTTCATTAGAGCTCATCTCATACTGCTGCTGCAGTTGTGAGAAAGGGATCATCCCGTTGCTGGTCCATAGGTCCCCCACTGTTGTGATTCCAATATTATCCCTTTGGGTAAATCCCTTACTGAGTCTCAGGCAACCAAGTCACTTAGTGTCCCATAGTGGTGTAAGTTTAGTAACAACCCCATTCCATTTGAGTCGTGCCTGCGCCTTATGCCAGAGCTGCACCGTGTGTCTGGTTGGGCCAATTAGCTTCGCCGTGAGACCCTGGTTGCACAGCGGGGCTAGGAGGCTGTGTGTACCTAATTGTGCTCTGTCCGCCAGATATGCCGGGCCGTTTTGCGGGGCATGGATCCACTGATTTATCACCTTAAGCTGCGATGCCCAGTAATATAGTTGTATGTTTGGCAGAGCTATTCCCCCGTCATACCATCCTCGATTAAGTTTTGGGCGCTCTCCCCATAGCAGGGTTGTCATTGCCGCAGTCACTTTTCGGAAATAGGAAGGCGGCACCATATCCGGGGTGTTTTCCAATATATATAGGAGACGAGGTAGCGCCATCATTTTAAACAATGCCGCTCTTCCCAACAGTGTTAGAGGGAGGGCTTTCCAGTGTCTTACATCTGCCTTCAAACGAACAAGTGGTGGTATCAGGTTTAGTGCATAGAATACCTCCGCGTCTCGAGTGATGTGGATGCCCAGATATTTAAACGTTGTATTTGCAATCGTTAACGGACAGTCATTAGGTAGGGTCGGGGCAGGACCCCATAAGACGTAGATGACCGATTTCGACCAGTTAATCGTATACCCAGAGGTTACACCATGTGTATCGCATAGCGCCAGCAATCTTGGGATACCGGCCTCCGGGTCAGACAAATAGATTAACATGTCGTCTGCATACAGTGAGACCTTATCTTCCCAATTATCTCCCCACTGTACTCCCTTCAATAATGGCGTCGCCCTAAGGACTGTGGCTAATGGTTCTATGACCAACGCGAATAGTAGGGGTGAGAGCGGGCATCCCTGTCATGTCCCTCTGGCCAGAGGGATGTCTCGAGAAATGTGGCCATTGGCAGCTACGTGTGCGACTTGTTCCGTGTATAGTAGTCTTATCCAGGAGATGAACCTGGGGCCAAAGCCCATATGGGCTAGGACCGCGAAGAGGTAGTGCCACTCCACCATATCGAACGCCATCCTGGCGTCCAAGGAAAGTATGGCCGCCGGGTCCGTTAGCGTGTGTGCCCTAGCGAGAGCCCCGTGCACGCGCCTGAGGTTCAAAGCCGTGCTCCTATGTGGCATGAAGCCTGACTGGTCTGGATGAATCAGGTGTGAGAGGTGGGGTAACAGTCGATTGGCCTACAATTTCGCCAAGATTTTTGCTTCGGCATTAAGAAGCGAAATCGGACGGTACGAGGTGCATTCTGTGGGTGATTTATCCGGTTTCGGAATGGCCACTATGGTCGCCATTCGTTGATCCAGAGGTAACGTGCCTCTCTCCCGACTCTCCACAAACATCTCTAGTAAGGGCTTGCACAGCACTTCTGTCATAGTCTGAAACCATTTGATCGGGATCCCATTGGGGCCCAGTGCCTTGCCCATATGTAGCGCGTTAATCGCCGTCCGTATCTCTTCCACCGACAGGTCAGTTTCCAGGTCGTCTACGGCCTCTTGCGGCAGGGTCTCAGTCTGCACATTAGTAAGCGCTGCTATCGCCGCTTCCGCTGTGACCTCCGCTTCCGGGGTGTAAACCCCTTGAAAGTGGTCAGCTAGGATTTCTATAATTTCAGTGGGGCGTGAATGTATCAGCCCCTCCGCGTCTCTCAGTTGCAGTATAGCCCTGCTGCCGTCCATCTTTTTATCCAGCCATGCCAAGAGCCTACTAGCCTTGTCCCCTATATCATATATTCTGTGTGTCGTCGCCTCTATATTCTCTACTGTCCGTCGTCGAAGGTGATCGTCATGTAATTGTTGACAGATATGAAGCGCCTCCTCTGTCGGGTTCGCCATATGTTCCGCATTAGCCCTTTCCAACTGTTGTTCTAAATCTATCAGTTCCTGTTGTTGCGCGCGTTTATGTCCTGCTATCGTTGCTATTGCCTGTCCCCGTAACACTGTTTTGTAGGCCTCCCATAAGGTTGTGGGGGATGACACCGAGTCTGCATTTTCCGTGAAGTAATACTTGGTCGTTGTTTTCAGGGCCTTACGGATGTGTGGAACTCTGAGATACCCTGGGTAAATTGGGTATACTCTTTTGCGTGTGCTTTCAGAACATGACAAGTGAGCGTCAGTGGGGAGTGGTCTGATATACCCCGGGGTCAAATCATCATGTCACTAATTATGAGGCGGCCCTCTCCCAGCATGAGGAAGTAGTCAATACGGGATAGGCTATTGTGGGTCGCCGAGTAGTAGGTGTAGTGTTGGCCTTCGGGGTGGAGATGTCGCCATATGTCCCGTAGACCCTGTGCTTCCATAAAGTCACTAAAGCGAGATGGGCCGGGTGCCTGGGTTCTGACCGGGAATCTATCCTGTGTATTGTGTGCTACAGCATTAAAATCCCCCCCCACTATTAGATCACCCTCTGGGAGTTCCAACAGAAATCTACCCAGGTCCGGAAGTGCGGTTGCGTGCAACGCCGGTGGGATATATACAGACACTACGTGAAGGGGCGCCCCTTCCCATTGACCACATGCCGCTGCAAAGCGGCCATGATCATCAGTTTTAAAGGACTGTAGTATGAACCGGGATGACTTCTTCATTAAAATACCTGTCCCCCGGGACCCTGAAGTGAAGTCTGAATGGACTATCATGCGGTAGCCACGTCTATCCAGTGCCTTAGTAGTGTCACCTATTAGATGTGTTTCTTGCAGGAGGGCCAGATCATGATTTATCCTTCTGATGCTTTGCAGGACCAACCCTCTCTTGATCTTGTCCCCCAGTCCCATCACATTCCAGGACATCAATTGAAGTGGGGCCACCGGGCCCGAGTGGGGACCCCCCCTAAATTATCAGTCTGTGCAGCCTGCGCCGTCGCTTAAAGGTGGGTCTATTCGTGCCTTGGACTGAGGCCATCGTGACCGGCGTGTGTTAACCAGCACATAGTGCCATGCAGTGTACCTCGCATATTCCTTAAGAGTCAAACAGTTCAAACAATCAACCTGTAACATACTCCCTTCCCCCCCTGCGCCCCCCCACCCTGCCCCCTGCTACACGGACCTCGAACTGCCCGCCACCCCAACTTAGCAGAGTGCCTAACCCATCCCACATTTAAACACAAAGTTGCTTGCTCGTTGCGGGAGAGGAACACTCCGGAGTCGGCGACCCCTCATACTCTCCTTGGAGGTCTTCAGCCCAGTGTCCATGGCAGCCTACCCGGCAGCTCAATCACTATTAAATGTTCTCTGGCCATCGGACTGCAATTCTTCCGCCTCCACGTCCTCGTGAACACTGTCTCTCGTTGGTGAGCGACTCGCTGCCTCGGGTCCCGTTGTCTGGACGTCTGTCCGTCCATCCGTACGTTGGTCTCTCGCGTTCCAGCCCGAACGGCGGGATTGAGAAGACGGTCTCCAGCCGTCCAGCCAGTCTCTGGCTACTTCTGGATTATCGAAAAACCAAGTTTTGTTTTCTGCCACCACTCTCAGTCTAGCTGGAAACAGCATGGAAACAGCATGGAGTATGGAATTTCTCTCTGTCTTAATTCTTTTTTAATTTCCATAAACGTCTTCCGCTTACGAGCCACCTCCGCTGTGTAGTCCGGGAAGAAGGCCAGAGTGGAGTTCTGTATCCTCACCGGAGGAGATACTCTTGCTGCCTGTAGATGGCATCCCTATCTCGGAAGTTAAAGAGTCTCGCTAAGATAGGTCTCGGGGAGGCTAAGATAGGTCCCCCTGTTTTGGCCGTCCTCCCGGCACTCTGTGCGCCCTCTCAACGGAGAAGAAGGTCGACAGTCCCTTAGGTTGGAGTTTCGATTTAATCAGGTCTTCCACAAAGAGGTCAGTTGCCCTGGCACCTTCAGATTCCGGAACTCCGAGGATTCTTATGTTGTTTCTTCGGGAACGCCCTTCCTGGTCGTCCAGCTTTTCTTTCAGCGCCCTGTTCTCTGCCGTGATTTTCTCCATCGCTGTTTGTAGCTCTGACACATCTTCCACCAGGGACTTCGTGACCAGTTCCAGCGACCCCACTTTTTCAGCCATTTTGTGGAGATCTGCTCGTATGAGAGTTATCTCTGTGGAGATGGAGCCCACCGTGGTCTGTACCTGTGTCAGCGCCCTCATCTCTTCGTCCAATGTTGCCTTTTTCACCCCTGCACCATCCGCTGTCCTCGTGGCGTTCGATCTTCCCTCCGCCGGGGGTGAGGCATTTTTGCCGCAGGCGTAGCGTTTGATACGGGTTTGTGTTGTGCCACTCCTGGAGCTCTTACCCGCCATAACTGCTGCTGTTCCTCTATTGGTCGTCAGCACCGGATGGTACTTACAAGGAGCTGTCCGGAGGCGGGGGCATTAGTGTGCGTTCTCTGTCCAGCTGTTATTGCAGCCTGTACCCCGCGTTCTTGTGTCCAGACAGCCGGAGGTCAGGCGGGGCGGGCTCCGCACTTGGGCTTCTGAGTTCCTCTTTGGGCAGCATGGTGTATGTATTCACGGTGGGCAGCCGGTCCTTCATCAATGTTCGTGTAGCATTAGACCCATTGAAGGCCGCGTGACTGAGGGTGCGTGAGTTCCTGTGGATGGCGCTGGCTCACAGCGTCCTCCTACAGATTGCGCCCTTCAGTAGATTTGGGATGTGTCTCTATCCGTGCGGGACAGTTGCGAATCTCGGCGTTATGGCAAGTATTGCCTCTTGACCTTGTTGATCTGTCAGATGTTTCACTTGTGCGCCTGGCCGGCCAAACTCGGGAAGGTCCCTCGCGAGCCAGCCATGCAATGACCAACAAGGAATCAGGTCCTATCTCCGTCAGGCTTATCTCCGTTTCCCAAGCTTCTCCATATATGATATATGCGCTGTAATTGCACTTTCAGTTTAGTCCTGTTGCCAGTCAGGAACAACACGGGGTGTGGGGGGGGGGAGGATCACAATTTATGGTATGTTTTCTGAAAATAACGTTAATCCGGGGATTCTTAACGCCCCCGATGCCTCCGGTATGGTGTATTGTTCCCCCGCGTTGGCGCCCGGCCACCCGGCCGTGCTGCCGCCGAGTGCGAATAATCGGCGGCGGTTCCCTTTGTTGCTCTGCCGCCGGTGGTCCGTTACCCGCTGGGGCTCCCCTCTGTCACGAGCAGCGTCACCCGGGATACGCTGACGGGACGCCTCGATCCTCACCCTTCGGTCGCCGGTCACATCCAGTCCCACGCAGCCGGCCCGATGGCACTTCCGGTCGGGTACTTCGATGAGTGGAGTCCCCTGCTTCTGGCCGGTGTCCGGGGCATCAGGATAGTCGAACGTAACTCCACCTTCCAATGTCCGATTCGCATCGGAGTTTTCGCCGCCAAAGCCGCCCGGTCCTGGGCCTTCGATTCCTCCCTCGGAGTCTTGCAATAGCCACGGATCAGGGTACGGATGGTAGGAGAGGCCACTTCTCTCACAGAGCTAGCCCTCTAAGCTGCCGCCATGTTCGGCTGCTAGCCACGCCCCCCACCCCTATATTTTTTTAAACGATATTTTTGTACTTACCTGTTTGTAGATAGAAAGTCGATATTTTTTTCTGTCGATATTTTGGCACCGATATTTTTGCTAGTCTATATTATGTCCGTCGATATTATGTCAGTGATCCATTAATGAAGGCCAGAATTAATGTATGTCACATAAATGGTCATGCCTAGTGCAATTGCGCAGACACACCCAACATTTCAATAGAGTACATATAGACTTATGTATCATACATAGAAACGAGAGTGTCACAAAGTTAAAATAATTTTCAGATAGCAGTTAGTCTGTAA
Organism: Lissotriton helveticus; assembly: GCF_964261635.1. Classification (NCBI taxonomy): domain Eukaryota; kingdom Metazoa; phylum Chordata; class Amphibia; order Caudata; family Salamandridae; genus Lissotriton; species Lissotriton helveticus. The sequence continues at coordinate 45,269,460 of NC_136065.1, forward strand.
AATAACAAAGAAAATGAACATCCGGGGGCAAGATGGCGGCCGCTGCGGAGGCCGTGTGAGTAGCTTGTGTGCTGCTCCTCTGTGGCTCCTTACCTGTGATCTTTCCCACCCGTCTATGATGACTGAACTTTCATGAAAACTGCCCGAAAAGTTTGCTGTTTGGCGGCGGCTATATTTATGATTCCTTGGACTTTCCCGTAGCCTGAGAGCTGCCCCTCTGTGCGACCCTGCCGCGCGGCGTGGTGAGGACCCGTAGCGGCGGTTCTCTCGGCTGCTTTCGCGGAGTGGGGCGGAGTAAGTGGCGCAACCGGAGTGGAGCAGCGGAGCAGCGGAGTTTCTGGCGGAGAACGCCGGGATCGAAAGGAAGAGGAGCAAAAGCCCGTGCGGCTGCAGCTCTGGGCTTGGTGGAGGCGACGGAAACAACGACAACGACTGGAGGGTCTGATCCTTTGGACGTGGCATCAAATATGGAGGCATCTGGTCCCCCGCAAATGGGCGACAGTGGTGAAAATGGATCTGCTAACAGGTCGTCTGAACAGGTACGGGGCTCCTTGGGATTAGGCAAAAACGCTGGCCTTGGAGTTCAGGGAGCAGGGAAGCCATTACTACAAGATGGTAGGAGGGGGCAGCAAGATACCCCACTAAAAGACTGAACAGTGCCTGCAATTTTTATTAAAAAAATTGGCATCTAAAACTAAGTAATCAGGAGACATGTAAATCAACCCTTAGTCTTGCTATCGAGTGGGACTATTGTCGACAGAGCTTTACCAGCTGATTTGGTAGCAAATACGGGGGCAAATGTACCTATAAACGATACTGTAACCGGAAAATTGCTGACCAATACTATGGCAACTGATGCTCCTATATCAGGTAGAGGGATGAGAGCTGATCTGATGACTATGGGAGAGTTACCAACTGAGGGTAAAGATATGTCATCGGGATTAAATACAGACAATAACGGATGCAATGTTCAGGAAAAGCTGAATGATGCGGAGTCCGCCGGGTCAGGTGGTAAATTCTATTCCATGTCGGACCTATCAATCGTATCGGAAAATGAAAATGGAAATGATAATTTGAGTGCAGTTGGTGATTGGGGGATGACATGGACATGGAAATACATGATGACGAGGACTCCTGTTTGGAGCAATCCTTGAGCCAAGAGACTGTAAAGAAAATGCAAGAATCTGGGGACTTTCTGGCACATGAGACAATGATCCCCGTGGACCAGCCTAGATGGGATGGCACACCGCCTGAACAGTCTGCTCAAACTGTATTCAATGTTAATAATCCAGAGGAGGATGGTGACGTGGTTACTTTGAATGCAATATACAAGATCATCATGGCTCATAGGGCGGAGACAAAGGCAGAAGGTCTGCGAACACAGGGGGCGGTGCGCAAATTACAAAATACAGTTTGACACATCGCAAAGTCTTGCTCAGAAACAACCACTAGGATCGTGGAGGTAGAAGAGCGTATCTCTGGTGTAGAGGATTCCTTGGGGAAACAGCAGTCGTTCATTGAAACTTTACAGAAGACCAAGGCGGACATTGATTGGAAATTAACCGATCTTGAAAACAGATAAAGACGTAATAATCTCCGTGTGCTGGGCATACCTGAGAATAAGGAGGGGCAGGATGTGAGACAGTTTATTGTTGACATTTTTAAGGAGGCCTTTCCTGATTTGAAAAATTGGAATTAGGATACTGAAGTTATCAGGGCTCATAGATTTCCATTCGCTATACGTAGGAGAGCTGGGGGGGAGGCGAATACACAGCCCAGAGCAATCTTAATATGCCTGGGCAACTATCTGCTCCGTGAGGCAATATATGATCTTGCTCGGCCAGATAGGCGTCGATCTGGTAGAGGCTGCAAGTTTTTTGTTCGCCCCGACTTTTGCCCGACTACTGTAGAGCAAAGGTGGAGATTGCGGCAGTTAATCTCAGTCTTTCTGGCCAAAGGGGGGCAGGCTTTCCTCTTAAACCCCGCCAAGCTAAAGGTGATCAACAAAGAAAAACCCAGTTCTTTACATCAGAGGTTGCTGCGCAAGACTTTTTGAAGACAATGGGCAGTCAATAAGCGTAGGGTATATGTTTTCTTTTTTCTCAGCTTAGTCAGCATCTTTTTTCTTTTGCTCTTTTTATTGCTTTCCTCTTTCGGTACATTATTAATATTAATCTGACTGTAATATTAGGATATTAGGGATGTGTATTATTCAGTTAGTACTGTGTCAGATAGTATCTGAGTGTTTGGCTCAGGAATTATTATTTGTGCAATTGTTGTAATGTAATGCTTATTTTGTGAACAACAAGCTAGCACATTGTTAACCGGAAGGGGTGCATCATAATGGATGAGTTTCACTGTGACGGCTGGATCATGGGCGGGGACTGTGGGGGGGGGGGCGGCACACAAACACTTCTCATCACTGAGGACATGGTCCTTACGTCCCGCCTTGGGTGGCTGGGGGAGGGTGGGGGCTGGGGAGGAGGTTTGGGGTGTGTGGTGGGTGGTCCAGGGATTGGGGAAAAAACAATCCATGAGTGCACTTTTTTGCAATGTGTGATCTATAGGTGTATATGGCACATGCCTTGTTGTGTTAGATGTGCAGGGGAGATAGATGATGGATAAAGGTATTAGAATAGGTTCTTTGAATGTTAGGGGATTAAATCACCTTAATAAAAGGCAGCGCGTTGCGAGTGAGCTGCAGATGCTTCAGTGTGATGTGATGTGTCTCCAGGAAACCCACATAGCATGGGCTAAGACAAAACTGCTATTGGAGTTGGGGTACATGGTACTTGCTTGCACTGAACAGGCCATTACATCAAGGGGCGTTTTTTTTATTTTGGCCAAAAACCACATTGCTAATACTGGAAGAACACTGACAGATAAACATGGGAGATGGGCCATAGTCGAATGCGTTTCTGGGACATTGAAATGTACGATATGTTCAATATATGGTTCCAATTTTGATGAGGAATTAGTTTTAGAACTACTTAATGTTGAATTGGCTTTATGGCCAACTCCAGTATTAGTCTGTGGAGACGTAAATATAAACCTTCCCTCTAATTCTCTGGGAAACGCCAGCTACAGGTACACTGGCAGAAAACCGAATGTTTTTAAGGCGCTTCAATCTTTGTTAGATGCGCATGGTTTGGCAGATGTGTGGGCTACTTTTAGGGGAGAGGAGCCGGGGTATACTTTTATTCCTGCCCACACAAAAAACTTGTAAGGTTGGACTATTTTTTTGCTCCACATTATCTATTGAAAGATGCCCGAATTCAAGGGTACCCAAGAGTTACCTCTGATCATGGCCCTGTCGTAGTGAATTTAGCATGCACTCGGACCGCACCTATGCCCCGGGGCTTTTCTTTTAATAGGAAATTATTATTGGAAGGAAAGTTTGTTTCTTATATGAATGACTGGATCGCAGCTTTTTTTCACAGTAACCGGGGTAGTACGGAAACTGGGTATGTTTGGGATGCTTTTAAAGCTGCTTTTAGGGGGGAAGCTTTAAGCTTTGGCTTATACAGGCAAAAACAACTGAGGATCAACTTACAAGAATTGTATCAGGCTTTGACATTGGCAGAAGAAAAGCTTATGCAGGGTATACATGGTGGCATCGATGTTGGTGACCTGTCAACAGAAGTAGCCAGCTGTAAGGCGAAAATAAACCTCCACTGGTGTCAAGAGGCAGCTAAGAAATATCTAACTAAGCAACAATTGAATTATGAGTATGGGGAGGCAAGTGGCAGGTGCCTGGCTCAAAAACTTAGATCAAAGGAAGTGGCCCAGAGAATTAATGCAATTCTTGATTTCAGTGGGAACCGTGTGGAAAATGAAGCTGGGATATTATAGGTGTTTAAAGACTTTTATGAAGTATTGTACGCAGGAGAAAAGTATGATTGCCAAATGGGTGAGCTCTTGATACAGCGCTTCTGTGACAAGGGCCTGGGGGAATCAGAGGCAGAGATCCTGGAGGCCCCTATAACTATGGGAGAGCTAGAGAGAGCTATAAATGAGCTGGCATCTGGAAAAGCGGCAGGGCCGGACAAACTTCCGCTTGAGATTTATGAAACCTTTTTTGGAGTCCTGCAGGAGGATATGTTGGTTACATTCAGACAAGCTCAGATTGGTGCCTCTCCTCCAACTTGGGATGAGGCCAGTGTCGTAGTGTTTAAAAAAAAAAGATAAGCCTGCTGTTCATCCGGCCTCATATCGTCCGATATCTCTTTTAAGCGCGGATGGTAAAATATATTCAAAAATTCAGGCAACTAGGCTGGCGGAAGTTATAACACCACTTGTATCGATTAGACAGCATGGATTTATTCCTAAACGGGGAACGACGAATCACGTCAATAGAGTAATAACGCTGTTTGATCATGCTAACTGTAGTGGGGAACCGCTTAGCCTCATTTTATTGGACGGCGAGAAGGCTTTCGACCGCGTTACATGGGGGTTTTTGTGGGCGGTGATGCGGCAAATTGGGTTCAGGCAACAGTTTATAACTGCTTTACAGACGCTATACCGTCACCCAGTAGCTTAGATTAGTATAATGGGGCTCGAATCTAAACCTGTGTCAATTACAGGTGGGAGGAGGCAGGGGTGCCCCTGCTCCCCATTATTGTTTTCTTTATACATAGACCCTTTTTTAAAAATGTTGGAAAATAGTTCTCGGATTGAATCCATAAAAGAACAGCAAGATCAATACCGTGTTTTCGCATGTGCCGATGATGTGGCCATAGTAACAACTAAGCCAGCAAAGACGATGTTTGAGATAGATCGATTGGCAGTACAGTATGGGGAAGTATCTGGCTATAAGTTGAACACATCAAAAACACAAATCTTATGTGTTAATACAGGGGCATATGCGGACCCAAGGGTCTTGCAGGAGATGATGTATCTGGGGATTAGGATACGGGCCTCTTTGAGCGCATTGGTGGAGTCTAACTGGGGGCGGTTAGTGGTGAGTGCTCGCAAACAATTGGATCAATGTGAATGTTTACACCTTTCTATGGTGGGAAGATGCAACGTTCTTAAGATACTGATCCTGCCGAAAATTCTATACTTTTTTAGATCTGTGCCTTTGGAGATATCACGATCAAATCTTGCTCTATTACAGTCTGTATGTGCCATATTTATACGGGCCCAGGGAAAAGCGCGAATAGCGATACGATATATGGTCTTGCCGAGGGATGAAGGGGGCTGGGCCATCCCGGACTTTACACTATATTACTACGCGTGTATGCTGCAACATATGAATATACTGCTGACTGGGGCAGGACCATCTGCTATGGCTGAGCTTCCCTCTATCTACAAAATGCTACTGGGTAGTGAAGCTAAAAACTCGTCTGTTTCTCAATGTGGACTGGAGCTACTACAAGCGCATGAGGTTTAAAGTTCTTATCTCAGCCTATAAAGTATGGATAACTGATAAAAGGAAATATGCGGTCGAAACGGTGTCTTGTTATACTCCATTAACAGCTACCACCTTCCCCCCAGCAGGGTTCTAGGATCGGGTGGTAGATAACTGGTGGGCTAAAGGGGTGTGTACTGTTAGAGATTTATATGCGGATGGTGGGCTGAAGTCCTTTGATCAGCTAAGGGATAAATTTTACTTATCTCAGGCTGATTTCTTTAAATATTTACAAATTTCCGATTATTTGGTGAAAGCGGGATGGATAATTCAAGTTAATCCTCTCATTGAGGCATTGAGGAAAGATGCACGGATAGGTACTCTCTATACATTAATGCTCAGCACAACAGTTGATGATTTGGAAGCCCATAGCCGCAAATGGGATAACAGATTAGGATGTCAGGGTATACAAGTTGAGACTTTTATAGACTTGGCAGGATGATTGTTTATTTCCACTATTCTCTATGCCCAACATTACAAAACTATTTTTAATCTATACTACACACCAGACAAAATATCTAAATGGGGGGGAGACAAGGAGGGAAAGTGCTTCCGCTGTGGGATTGAAGCTGCTGATGCGGTGCATGTCTTTTATTCATTTGGGCATTTAAGCACGCTGTTTGGGCATATGGAAAAGTTCTTAGCTGAAATCCGGGGGGAGTCTATACAATTGTCTGCTACTCAGATCTTGTTGGGGGTAGAGATGGGATCAGCATCGGATAAGTTACCAAGCAAATTTAAATATTTGATTTTTTTGGCCACAGCTGTGACTCGGCTTTGTATTGCATCAATGTGGTTACAAAAAGACGCCCCCATCATTCGAGGCATGGAGGGCAAGGTTTTTTGCAATGTTCAATATGGAATACAGTCTATATGCTCTAAAAAGGCAGACGGAAAAGGAAACTTGGACGTCAAATTTAGGGGGCAGTCGAGGCCTATATGGACCTATAAATCCATCAGCAGGGTGCAGCTTGTTGCTTTGTTTGTACATACCTTTTTTTTCTCTTCAGCCTTACATCTGTGAATTTAACGTTATAATGATATGGTGCATTGTCCTCTGTTATGATGATTTGATATTGTAATATATGTGCCTTTTTGTGTACTTATGGAGTATCAATAAAAACATTAAATACATAAATAGTCTGTAAAATAACATGTTATCTGTATTGCCCCCAATGAGATGCCGAGTTTGACAGCGAGGTGTGAGCACCTCAATGTGCCCTGTTCACATCCAACATTAACTCTCAGTCAGTTAGCATTCAATTCTGACAAAAGGACGTGACGTGAAGTGAGGCATTCTGCAACCAGGTGCAGACCAGAGAAGCAAATGATTGGTGCATGCAGCCGTGTCACGTACCTGCGGGCTGCTGCTCTGACTGCAGCACACCCTCCAGCCGCTGCATTGACATACTGTCCTGGGGCACACTTCGGGCGATCTGCCAGGGCCTGGTGAACCCGGTTCAGGTTCAAGAACAGCTGCTGGAATTAACTCCAGCCACTCAGGGCCGGCCCTGTGTTCTATGTACTTACAGCCAGATTCATCAAGGGAAATTGCGCTTGCAAAGGGCCAGATTCTGAGAATCTGGCCCTTTGCGAGCGCAATTTTTGCATTTGGGATTCATCATCCCAAATGCAAAAATCGCTTATACAGAATTCGCATTTTAGCGAGGAATAGCATTTAAAGAATCTCTATTTGAGATTCCTTAAATGCAATTCATGAAATTTTTAAAATTTGCGAATTCGCAAAATTCCAGGCCGCTATTTACCGCGAAGTCTGACTTCCTGGTAAATAGCGAAAACTTAGAAAAATGCACTTTAGTGCATTTTTCTAAGTGGTATGTTACACACACACATGTCCTTTGGACATGTGTGTGCGCAACATCAGGCTACTTTTCCATTTCAGGGGTGCTACAGGGTGTCCTTTGGACACCCCTGGCACCCTTGAAATCGCATTCTTATTTGCGATTAGCTAATTGCTAATCGCAAATAAGGATTGACTCCCCATTCATTCCTATGGGCTTTTAGGAATCGCAATATATTTTGCAATTTCTACATGAATCCCGATTTGAGAGTCCTTAATAGCGATTCCTTAAAAATCGCTATTAAGTACTCGCAAATCGGGACCATCATGAATCTGGGGGTTAGTCGGCACACACATACCTGTGCAAGAAGTCTGAGGCACTGTGTTTAATCCTTGAATATGTATTTCAATATTTTATCTAACAGGGTTTAGGTATGGTTCAGAGGGACCAAAAGGATGAATCTAATCACTGACGTCCTCATAGTGGTTTACTATGTGGACTCATTCCAAGTACCCAGTGCTTCTCACACTGTCGGCCCCAGAGCACTCAGAGTTTCCAGGTCCTTGTGAGAGAAACTAAATCCATTGCAGGGTTTTACATTTAATTCCAGGATATGTAGCCATGATATATGGGATAAACCTATGTTTGGCACTGCTCATCATTTGTGTAATCTGAGGTCCAGAAACTGAATTGTGGAACGTGAAGCTTAAAGATATTGCAGATATCACAATCTCCAGGAAAGTGTTTAAAGCCTGTAGTTTAGCAGTACATTCTGGGTGAAGGGGCTTTGAGCTGGTAGGGGACAGGAGGAACTATCTCGTTTGTTAAGTTCAAGTTTCATCTGGGAAATCCTCGACACTACGTCAGAAAGGCATTGGACCAGAGTGTCATTATTGCCAGTGCCATTGATACTAAGGTACAGCTGCATATCTTCATGCAGGGCAGTAGTCAGAAAATTAAAACTGTCCCTCTTTGCACCGAAGCAAGAGAGCACAAGCCTACCTAGAAGAGCTACCTTGTCTCTTCCGTCTAAGCACCTATCCATTCAACCCATTACCTTCCACCCATCCTTTGGTATCTACCATTTCACCTTTATGTTTTGTCATCAATTCATTCTTTTATCCATCATTTAATCTTTCATCATTCCATCCACCAAACATTCTGTTCATCATCTATGCATGCATGCATCCATCCACCAATCATTTGGCTTACCCATCCATTCAATAAAGCATTACCTCCAACAATTGATCCCTTCGCTCGATTTACTCTACCATTGTTTCACCCATTGTTTCATCCAGCCATCCTCCTATCCACTCATCTTCACCCACTCATCCACCCCCATCACCCACTTATCCATTCTTTCATCCAGGCATGCTCCTGTCCTCACCCACTCATCTATCCTTTCACCCATCTATTCTGTCATCTACCTATCCTTTCACCCACTTACCTATTCTTCTTCTCACTCACCCATCCACCCACCCTTTTACCCACTCACCCATTATCCTTTTACCCACTCATCCATCTATCCTTTAGCCGCCCATCCTTACACACACATCCATCAACCCACCTTTTCGCTCATTCAGCAATCCATGCATCCATTCATCATTATTTTCCTTTTCTATCAAACCATCTTTGTTCCTTATAGCGTCAATTCTGAGTGTTTTTTATCTGGCACACTGCAGACAGACAGAAGTGGCCCATAAAAACTCCAACACTGTAGCTACTAAAGCTAGGGTTTCATGACGCTCATCTTCTAGTGGTGAGAATCAATATCAGGGTTGGCCAAGATCTCAACTAAGGGCTAGACCTACTCTCCGAAAAGTAAATAGGGAGGGGGAGAGAGGTTAGCTTCAGAAACCCCAAATAAATAGCTGTGGGGTGTAGCATTTTGTTGCGTTTGACAGCCTTTTGACAGACAGTTGAGTAGCATGCTTATATGCCTCTTCTGGCATAAATGTACTCTGATGCCAAGGAGGTCTGCTTACTATTTATAACAATATAAATCTAAAAAAAAATTAAACAGTTTTAGTGGTCGATAGTTTTGAAGGCACCAGACAGGTCTTGCAGTATTAGCATGTAATCTTTGCCCTAAACAGGTCTCGCATTTACGCGAGTTTGAGATATTGGCATTGTAAATGACAATGCCTTTTATTTATGTTTTGGTTTTTGAAACATAAATAAAAAGCATTGTCAAGTACAAACAAAACCAGTCTCGTTGCAGTAATGTGCAATAATGTGGTGCATCGCTAAATACTTATGAGGTACTAATGGCAAGACCGATTGCATTGCAAATGCTTGTTGTAACTGTGGATCTGCTTACTAAGATGGGCTCATTTTCTACCACTGAAAAACTCCGCTTAGCTAGAGAAATGGTGAATGTTTTCATCGAACAAATAGTAAGGTTACATGGATTACCCTTCTTTATAATATCTGATCGAGTGACACAGTTCGTGTCCAGGTTCTGGCAAGGGATATGCACCGCTCTGAATATTAATCACAGGTTGTCCAAAGCAGATCATCCCCAAACTGATGGCCAAACAGAAAGGACAAACCAGACATTAGAACAGTATTTGCCCTGTCTCATGAGTACTTTCACAGTTGACTGGGTTCAGGCTCTCCCATTGGCAGAATTTTCATAAAACAACACCATTCATTCTCATTCATCCACTTGTATTTCTGTAATGGGTGTCACCCTAAATTCTTGCCCTTATCTGTACCATTACATCTAACAGAAATACCTGCAGTCAAATCACATCATGACACCCTTTTAGACATATGGGAAACGGCTACACAAAAATTGAGACATGCAAAAGACGCTATGAAACAACAGGCAGATAAACATTGGTGCCCTGCCCCTTTACATGATGAAGGAGACCAGGTCTGGTTAGCCGCAGGAAACCTGAGGTTAGCAGGTCCACGAAAATTGCAACCCCAATATATAGGACCCTATCCGGTGAAGAAAGTGATCTCTCCTGTTACCTTAAAACTAGAATTACCTGAAGACATGTGTATCCATCCTTTTTTTCACACTTCCTTGTTAAATAAATACAATTCCTTATCCGATCCTGAGAACCCCCCCTCGCCTGTCACTATTGAAGGTAACTGGAGAAGTGTGGCTCTCTGGTTAGAGGAGGCAGACCTGGAAGCAGAGGTCAGCCCGGGACCAGGGTTCAATTCCCGGCTCGGCGGGGTCTTGAGTCCTAAAATGTCCATGGACTCGACAATTCTCTCTCCGGTGCCTACTCGATTCAGGGGTTCACACTCTGCGACTCTGGGCAATAGCTTGCTTAATCTCCACAACGGCCCCTCGCGGCGGGATGCCTGGCTTTCACCTTGTGGATACCCTGCCGGGGTTATCTCACAGGGGAATACCAGGACGGGTTCCCTAAGCAAGCGCTTAGAAACCGCTTGGTGATTTGCGCTATATAAGTTCCTGTACATTTACATTTACATTTACATTTAGAATACCAAGTGAAACGCATTCTGGATTCACGAAGGCACAAAGGCAAACTACAATATCTCATAGATTGAGCAGGGTTTTCTCCAGAAAATAGATTGTGGGAACCTGCAGAACACATGCATGCACCTGTCTTGGTGCACCGTTTCCATGCCCTCCATCCTTCAAAACCCCACCCGGTAAATATGCCTTTGGGTGGGAGAACTGTCAGATCCCAGGTGCCCTGCGCGATAAACTGGAATAGACTATAGCATAGTAAGTGCATTTTGTGTTTGGGCGTCTACGATTGCCTTTTATGTTTCCTAATTAACCTCCTTTCTTCAAGTGCTTTACAGAGAAAATACCCCTATGTCTGCTGACAGGAGTCAGCCTTTGTCCCTTCTCCCTTGCAAAGCATTTAAAAAATGCTTCACACCCGGGAGCTGTTGCTTGGCTTACTTGTCCTGGACTTGACCACGCCCCCTTCTGCATCTCTGAGCTTCGTCTTCTGTATTCCCTTCCTGACTCTTTCATGGCTGGCAGTTATTGGTTTCAACTTTCTCTTTTGGATCTCCTTCGCTGGCCGCCTTGTCTTCCATGCCAAACCAAACAGCCTGCTCAGGACGTCAACACCGGCCAACTTCCAATTTTTGTTGTAAGTAACTTTCGGCGAGGTGTGGACATGCTCGCATTTGTAAAGCGGCTGGTGTTTGCAGACACCGGACATCCTACTTCTCTCACTCTAGGAGAGGCGCCTTCTTTTACCCAACTACGAATCGGATTTCGAGGCAACTACTCCTCCCTGAAGCCACTTCTTAGCGCTGGAGCGCTAAAGGTCAGTACGCTGACCTTCTTCTTTGGTTGCTTGTTTTCTTTTATTTTTGTTGGACTTTTAATTACATGTATGGCAAGACTAATTTCTTATACATTCCTAAAGACAACAGATTTAGGAAATTTCTAAATCTTTGCAGGAATGGTTGAAATTTTTCTTACTACAGAAATTGGCGTAGGAAATATTTTATGGTGAGTCAATCCTTGATTGCCCTGGCGAGAAATGCCCTAGTTTAAAGCGCGTTGAGAGAGATAGGTGTTGAATTATATATTTGGTATTAACAGAATATTTTGTTGTTCTATTTTCAATTGGAGACAGAGAAGAAATTCTGCATTATTCATGGTATCAATTCCTGTTCTGTTGAAGTGGTGTGGTCCCTCCAAAAAAACCTTTCCCCCGTCTCCCGGACGAGAGTAGTCGAAGAGCGAGTGGTTATTAGAACTCCTCTTGGTGCTGACGTCTGAGAGAGTGGGGGACTACTCTTCACTCGTGTGGATTCCGACAAGTCAGGTTAGTGGTTATTCTGCACGGGACAAAGAGGTGTTGCTACTCTCATACGGGAAGAGTTTGGCACTTTTTACACTTGCTTGCTCAATAACATCTCATGTCCTCAACCTCCCTATCACTCAGTGGAGGGGTACCAATGTCCAGCACCCCAATTCATACAATCGTTGTTGCACTGCTTCTACCATGGCATGTAAAACTTAAAAGTACATGTCCAACATTTTAAATACACTGCACCCTGCCCTATGGGCAGTGTAGGATCTACCTTAGGGGTGACCTATAAGTACTAAAAGGAAGGTTGGCAAGATGTTTATCTTGCCAGGTCAAATTGGCAGTTTAAAGCTGCAAAGCACAGGCTGTCATGGCTGGCATGAGACATGTTTAAAGGGCTGCTTAAGTGGGTGGCACAAGTGCCACAGGCCCACTAGTAGCATTTCATTTACAGGCCCTGGGCACATGTGGTACCCCTTGTTAGAAATTGGGTTAGTGGTTGACTGGTGTGTAGGTCCTGCACAAACCACAGCCACAATCCCAGTCAGGGTAAGGCCCAAGCAAACCCCCTATTAACCTGTTCTCACCCCCTGGTAGCTTGGTACAGAACAGTTACGCTTAACCTAGAGGCAATGAGTAACTATTTGTGCAACACTTCAAACAGTAAAACAGTGAAAATAACTCACAAAAAGAATGCCACACCTGGTTAAAAAAAATAGCGCTTAATTCAATAAATAAAACAAGACCAAAACGACAAAAATTCAATCAGTAGAACCGGAGTTATGATTTTTTAAAGAATAATTCAATATAGCTCCCAAAAGCATAAAGCACCAACCGCAGCAATCTGGTTACACAAGACTGGGTCAAAGTCAAAGGTTCAGGCTGACCACGATGAAGCGCAGGTCGAATACAGTTCCAAATTCGTCCTGATGACGTTTTACCTTTTAAAGTTTTGTGCCAAGACTCATGTTCATGTTGAAGAGGGTCACTGAGAGCAAGGAGAGCATTTCAGGCGGAAGTTGGCTTGGTGCAAACAGCAGGCTGGGTGTCGCTGACGGGCAGGCTGGAGCTTTGCATTGGTGATTGGCAACAGGCTGTCAATGCTGCTGGTTTAAAAGGCAGGCTTGCGGCTGCTTACGCTGATTTTCCACCTGAGCGGCACAGTTCCGGTGTAAACCGGCCTTTTCGCAGTCACAAAGAGATCAAAAGCTTGAATGTTTGAGCTCAATAGCCACACCAAGGTCCCAGGGCCCAAGAGGCACCTTTTGGGGGTCAGGAACTCCCTTAAGATGAGTCCAGGAGCTATTGGGGAGTCTGCTGTGACCCTGAGGCTCAGATAAGGAGGCCAGCAGACTAGCCTTTGAGCCACTCTGGGGTCCTGAGTTCAAGATGGATTTTGGGGTCCAGTTCTGCTTCCCCAGGGAAGAGGGCAGCAGGCAACCAGAAGTACAGAAGTTCTTCATAGAGCAGCAGTCCAGCAGAGGGGCAGTCCTTGTAGCAGCACAACAGACTATCACATGGGGTGTGATTGTGCAGCAAGAATGTTTATTATTTTTTTTTTTTTTAAATAACCATCAGCTTCCATATGGATTTCCAGCCCGCACCAGCTGCACGGTGGTAGAAGGCGCTGATGCTCAGTGTAGCGTTCTTACAGCAAACCCCTTTTATGAAAAAAATGAACAGTGTTCATCAGGAAGTGAGGAAATGAGGTTAATTAATGGCTAATTGTTTGCGCGGCTCAGAGAGCAGCATTGAGCGCTAATTTTACAATTTCCCCTGAACCTTACCGCGTTGTGGTTCCAAAGGCCTTACAGCTGATGGCTAATTAATGCAGCAGAGCGGGGAAGCATATCAAAGGGCCTTTTGTGTCTTCTTGGAAAGTGTGTTAGATCGGAAGCATGCTTTCTTTTGGTTGGCAGGCAAAATTGCCCTCTGATTTGGGGATTCACTATCAAACATGATTCAGCGTGGAAAGAATTCGACCTGTGGCTGATGGCTGTGTTGCCGGGCAGAGCTATGGCTTCTTGCATAATGGGTGTAATTGTTTTCGGCGCGGCGTGATTTCAGACATAACAGCTAAACTCTAAGTGTGCAGAGTCAACTTTAATTCATTACTGAGAGCTAAAACACACTATCTACACCGTATTATTTTGTATGGGTTTGAATCAATCAGGAGGAGGGAAGGGGCAGACATAACTCTTCGATAATTGCAGACCGTGTAAAGCAGGGAGTCCCATTGCATTATTTTTATGGAAGACACAGGGCACCTTCACTGAGCAGAACTGGTTACAGATTACATCTGGGTCAGCTCTGATCTTTCTATAACACACTGCAGGTGCAGAGCGAAATGCTCCTGCCTGTGCAGAGGGTTAACATGCCTGCAACGAAGAAGGTGTACTTTTACATCACCGAACTGTACTTTATGTAGACAGCTCAGCGGGTTAATGCTTTTGCCACAGAGATCCTCTAGTTACGTGTGGTGCAGCCGCACCTGCCGAGCTGAGGGAGGGTGCTGTGCTTAGACATAACTTATGGGTGTAAAAGCTCCTGCTGGAGAGTTACTTGTCTAGCAGCGGTTTTGACTCCCCAAAAAGTGTCGCAGAGGGTTACAATGCATTTTGCAGAGATCAGTTGCTTTGAACCAGCTTCAAGATCTTAGAGTTTCTCGTTGCTCAATTGGGTGTAATTTCTAATATTTATATGTTTCCCTCCTCCTCATTGCGTGATTTTGCCCATGAGAAAGTGTCACTCATAGTTGTTGAAATGTCACTCATGATTACATTGAAATTATGAAAATGTCACACATAGCAATCTGAAACCTTGGCAGCTATGGAGGAGTGTGTGCATGTGTACTGTATAACCCTTGGGCGAGTTGGCTGGTTTCCAGATGTGCGGGCTCAGAAGTGAAGCATTCAGAGCGGGCAGCTTCTGTGCCCCTAGTGACCCTCTAAGCCAATTTAGAAACCTGATGTGCAGCAGAGAAGACGTTGTAGCCAGATGGAAAGCGTACTGCTTTAAGTTCCACTTTGGTTCTGAAGAACAAGTAGAGCAATAGATTTGAAGTGTGTTCACCTGGATGCCGTGAGGAAGACTAGTGGTTACCTCACTTCTCACAACAGCTTGCAGGTTTTAACTGTTTCAAAAGCAATGCAGAGCTTTCTTTCTAGTAACTACATAGACCCCTGCAGGCTGATTCTCTTCAAAGGCATTCACACTTTCTGTACGATTCCTTCCAGTATATCATCTCACAGATCAGAAGCATTACTATTGGAGGAGAATCATCTTTTGCAAAAGGGTATAGAGGTAAAAAAAGTATGAGGAGCCAAATAGCAATTTGTAGCTCTCAAGTCACCACTATTTCTATACCCTGGGTTTGTTTTGAAGCTGCACTCTGGTAATTTGTAGGAACGTAATTAAGGTGTCCCCATTTGGGAAGGCAAGGGAAGCCCTTCCCCTGCCTCCCCCCGCCCCTCCCTCCACATCATCTAATCCTTTGGGGAGCATTCATTTGGCCGTTTCTGCCCCCAGGGGGGGCAGATCGGCAGATTGTTTTTTTTGGGCCACTAGGCCACCAGGGACTTTTTTGATGTTGGGGAGGTGCCCCTTGAAGAAGGGTCGCTCCCCTTTATGGGAGGATGATTGTGGCCAATTCTGCCCTCTTTGAGTGGCAGGTCAGCAGTATGTTTTTAGGTCCATCTGCTCCCAAGGGGGGCAGAAGCCACTAGACACCAGGGTTTTTTAAATGATGGTGTTGGGGAGTGTCCTCTTGGGCAAGGGTTGCTCCCCTTTTACGTGAGTGAATATTTTATTTATACTCTTAGACCCACCCACCCCTTAGCTTGGCTGGTAGATTGTGTGTGGACCGTACCATTTTTTGCATATGTGATTGTAATGTTTTTTCCCCCTCTTTTTTATTCTGGTGTAAAGCTTTTGATTCCTGTTTGTGGCTTCGGCAGTGGGTGTTCTGCAGTTTTCCGTATTTGCATTTTTTTGGTAATAAAAACATCTGTGTTGTATTTACTCCAAATGAGCATTATTGTCATGCATGAATGCATTTTTTATTAGTGGTGTCATAACGGCAGCATATTTAGTTAGCGGTTTGAGTATGAAATTCTTTGCAATGTGGTTTGCATTGACTTATGTGTTTTCTTTTCCTTTTCTTTTTAGTGGGATATTCTTGATCCTTACAGTGTCTGTGCAGAGTAGGTGGAGGTGAGTCTAGCTGCTTCTGAGAAGTGTGTGGTATAGTCTTGGAGTATATAGGTCTTTGAGATAAAGCTACAGTTTGTTCATTTCTTTTTTTACAAAGTGTTTGTTGTTGTTGACTTGTTTGTCAAGTTACCTTTATTAGTAATCATTATGGCTAGCCGTAGAAAGACTGCTCAGCAGTTGGTTGGTATGCTTCTTGAATCTTCCTCCGAGCAGGAATATGAGACTGACAGTGCGTTTGGGGGAGAGGAGGGAGGGGAAGATTCAGGCAGTGAGTTTTCTCTCCACATGGAATCATCGGATGATGAAGATACTCTCAGAGCGGATGTAGCTACCTCAGTACGGATGAAGTTCCTGTTTTAGAGGAGGATACTTCTGTGCCGATGGTGCAAGAGGCTTCTGGATTGCAGCCTGAGGCTGCAAGGCTTCCTACTGGACGGGCTGGACTCTGGGTTGATCCAAACATGGTGCAGCTGGTGCTGCCTGCCTTTAGTGGTGATGCAGGGTGTAGAGTGGATTGTGAAATTTCTTTGCCTATACAGTTTTTCCATTTGTTCATGGATGATGTCAATTCAAAGAACTTTATTCGGTTATTATACAAAAAAAAGTAACCACAAAAGTACAATTAATAAATCACAATCAAAATCTATACTTAAAAATCGCAAAAATACATGTAGCTAAAAACATATATATAAAAAGTTCATATTACCATTAATTTTTGAAATTTAAAAATGGTTTTCAAAAAGGC
Source organism: Lissotriton helveticus (assembly GCF_964261635.1). Taxonomy (NCBI): domain Eukaryota; kingdom Metazoa; phylum Chordata; class Amphibia; order Caudata; family Salamandridae; genus Lissotriton; species Lissotriton helveticus. The sequence continues at coordinate 45,286,392 of NC_136065.1, forward strand.
AGTAATGAAGCCAACAGTAAATACATTATCTAAGTTCTGAATCGCTAGGAATGCTGGGCGGCATTGTCTTAGTTCCATTCTCTTTAACACTGGAACAAAATATGTATGGACGACTGGGCCGATACATCGTCGCATGGGCAATTACAAAGTGATCTTGACCAATCATTCACCTCAGGAAAGCTTAAAGATCCATGCAAGATGTTAAGTCTGAGGCGCGTTAATAAGAACCTGTCAAAATCCCTAGTGGTTAGCAAGATGTAATGTTGAATATTGACAGTAACCAGGGTGAGATGATGTGCCACCACCATAGATCTGGTCATTTCAATAGTGTTTCTAAGTTCACTCAAATGTGTCATACATAGGTTTTTAAGAACCTTTCTAGGAACCTGACACATTGATAAGGGATCACTAAAATATTCCTTATGGCCTATTTGAAATACACAAAATCAGAAAATGAGGCTTAGGCGCACAGCATCAAGTTGAATGTATGGTAATTGAGAAAATTGGTGGTTGGTTAGAAGTTGATAAAGGTGCTCCTACGGGCGACGCAACTGGCCGAATGCGTCCACTGATACTTTAAGGTGAGTGTGCTACGTGGTACGTAGATACATCCCCGTAATTCCGATAACGAACGAGACTCCTCCATGCTAACTAGTTACGCGACCCCCAGCGCTTTAATACAAGATTTTGTGAAATCACTAAACAAAACTATATGATGAAACCTTCGTATTGACTTTTCATTAACTTTACTTTATTGAACTTTATTTGAGTCGGTTTATCTGAACCTCTTAAGTGTGCCCACCTTACGGGGATGTATCTACGTACCACGTAGCACACTCACCTTAAACTATTTGAAATACAAACATTTTGACATAGTGTAGCCATCTTATCTTATTAGCACTATCGATACTCAATGCGTCCTTTAAAATAAGACGATTGAATACAGACTCTTCAGTGGTCCAAACCCTATGCCACAAGAGGACAGGTTGTATTTTGATCACATCCTCAAGGTAGGGCAGATCAAGTATTGTGTGGCAGATTAGTGTAGAAGTACTGTCCGGTACTGCCAGAAGGTACCTGAGGAAAATATTTTCTGCCACCTGTAGCATGGTAACATTCGCGTACCCCCAAATGCCTGCACCATAAGTAGCAATCGCTTCACATGTAGCCGTATAAATACACAATAATTCCCCTGGCGAACGTCTAATCATTTTCCTGCTGAAATTAGTTAATGCCATCAATGACTTACAGAATAAGAGCCTTCTAGTTTTAATTGCATTGCACCAGGAACCAGTCTGATCAAACAGAATCCCTAAATAGGGAAAAGTGGTTGTACTATCTAGTGCCTTTGAATTGAATTTTTCTTTTTATTTGCCCCAGACCCGCATCTCATCGAAAAGGTTTTGGAACAGTTAATTGTAAGGTCCAGGTTTGTCATAAATTGAGAAAAGGACGTTACAACCCTTTGCAAACCAATGGGCACGCGGGCCATCAAAACCGCATCATCTGCATAAAAGAGTGCATGTATGGGACGTGCCGCTGCCAAAGGCAGATCCCTGCACTCCTTGAGCAGAGTGCTTTCTAAATCATTGATGTATAGAGTAAACAGGAATGGGGCAAGGACGCAGCCCTGCCGCACCTCCTTTGAAATTTGAAACACTCTGGTAATATCCCCTTCCTTCACGAATTGAACTTTCGCCCTTGCCCCTGAGTAAAGTTGCCTAAGAAAGGAAACTATATGGTCGTCCACCCCCAGCCTTTCTAAAATTGCCCACAGCTTTACATGAATGACGCAATCAAATGCTGATGTTAAATCAACAAAAGTTAAGAGCTTCCCTCCTTTGGCTTTTGTATATTTGTCTAAAAGAATGTGAAGATTTAGACCCTGATCAATATTGCCAAGGCCCTTTCGGAAGCCATATTGGAGATTGCTGATAATTGATTGCTCGCCTGCCCATGTTTGTAGTCTATCTAAGACCACGCGCCCGATTATCTTATCTGAAGAATCTAATAGTGATATTGGGCGGTAGCAGGCTGGACTTGCTCTATCGCCCTTTTTGAATATGGGAACAATAGTGGATTCATACCATGTCGTTAGCAACCCCAAGAGCAGCATGCTTTAGAAAGTTGCGTAAGCAAGGGTCCACATAGCACCACGTTTTTTTAAAATAAATCAACCGGGACACCACCCGGGCCCGGTGCCTTACTGCCCATACTAGCTATTACAGCCGAGATAACCTCTTTCAGAGACAAGTCCATGTTGAGTTTGTGAAAAGTGGGTAGAAGCTCTAAATCAGCTTCTAACCCTGCTCGTACCTTGTTAGCCGATAGTTGATCACTATAGAGCTTGGCGTAGTGTTATATCGCGATTCGTAGATGCCTAATGCAGGGCATTCCACGCTTCCTCTTTCATTTTGTCCTTCCTTCTTGTAAGTGACCTCTAATAGCTCCTTCTGGCTATTAAATCATGATCCTTAACTCTTGCTTTTAAGACATGTTTAAGTCTAGAGTAGGCCTTAGTACATGCAGAGTCAAACCACCCTTCACTTTTAGCACTGCACCTTTTGGCTTCTACCCAAAGGCATTTTTTAATTAGGGCTGAAATAGCTGTAAAGTTCTCTGTGATTACAAAATGCGGGGAATTTTCATGTAAACAGGCACAAAAACTATCATTACACTTTGTCAGTAAGTTAGAGAGGAAATCCTCTGGGATCACTTTGGTCAACTTCAAAGTGTATCCATTTTGTCTGCTCAGGGTAATATTATTTAAGAGCTGCCTAGATCTATTTTTCCTATTAAAGTATCAAAGCTTAACGGGAAGTGATCGCTTAACACCTTGCATGCTGATGACGGCCCCCATCCGTCATGCACTACGGGGCTCGTGTGGTGATGACGGCTGGGGGCCGTTATAAACCCGCCCACTCGCGATTCTGCCGCACAGGCGCAGAACCGCGGCAGCAAGCAAGGGGTTAAAGCGATATTGTGTGTAATAAAATTCCTAACATGTGCAGAGTGTCTACAAGATATCAGGATGTAATCATTAGTTGAAAAGACACCTCTACCATTAAAAGTTGGACTGAAAGGGACCTCCGGTAGGCACAGACTATAAAAAAAAATCAGATCACAGGAGAACATGATGTCATTCAGGAGATTCCATACAATGTATGTGAAAAGTGCGGATGGCTATTGTCTTTGCCAAGTGTGATCCTGCAAGTCCCCCTGTCTCCCTTGTGGCATAAGAAACAGTTAAAATTCCCTCCCAGATGACAAAGACATCTTTAGTAATCTGGTCAAGTAGGTCTTTTACGTTTCTTCATAGATTTTCCAACATTTCCTCCACAGTTTGCGGGGTGGGGGGGGGCATTATTATAGAAGTTCAAAATAATCACAAGTGATGCCTTTTCCACATTCATACTAACAATGTGATAATAGCTATTATTAATGACCATCTCAACTTTTCCAAATTTTAGATGATTGGAAATATAGGTACAAAGGCCGCCATTTGCTCTGCCATGTGTCAAGCTAGTGGCTGGGGTATGTAATGTTTTAAAGCCACACAAGTGAATAGGTTCCTCAACCCAGGTTTCTAGTAAACTAAGCATCTCAAATTTGTTTACATAATCCACCAATACTTTATTAGTCACTTTCGTTTTTAGTTCAGCCACATTCCAAAACATGATCTGACATTTAGTATCCTTTGTATTGCTGCCTACATAACCACCATAACCCACACCATGAGTGGAGATAATTACGTCTTGGGAGGTGGAATAATGCACAGAATCATCCCACTTCTCTTCACAGTTGGCGGCAGTGTTAGTTGGTATCTCTTGTGATAGATGTGCTGTGCTAATGCCGCTTAGGCTGTCTAGTAATTGGCTCTTCTTTTGTGCATCAACAAATGGACTGATAGTAACAGCATTAGTGAGATCCCCCAATCTCAGTCAGTCTACTTCATGCAGCAGCGCTAGGGATCTTGGGAGTTGTAGTACTCCCGTCCGGCGTCCGCCCAGTCTCCTCGGTGTTTTCCGGTCAGCTGCGGGCAAAGATCCTCGTAAAGTGCTGGTGCAGGGACAAAGGTTTTTCAAACTGGTAATGGGCTCATGGATGATGTATTTTTGGGTGAGATTGTTGAGCAGGCTAATTTGTATGCTGAACAGTTTTTGAGGGACAACAGTGCCAGACTTATGCACCACTCTAGAGCTACTCGGTGGACTCCCACAAATCTGGATGAGATGAAGAAGTTTTTGGGTTTGACTTCTTTGATGGGCTTGATAAGGAAGCCATCCCTGGCTTCAAATTGGTCTACCAGTCCCTTAATGGCAACGGCTATATTTCTTGCATTTATGAGTCGTGATCTGTATTTACTTTTACTTCAGATACTGCATTTTGTTGATGATGCTTTGGCGTTGCCACGAGATCACCCTGACTGTGACTGTCTTTTTAAGATTCGTCCTGTTCTTGATCACTTTGTGGATCTGTTGATGAGTCTTTGGTCCTGTTCAAGGGTTGTTTGGTTTTTAGGCAGCACATTCCTAGCAAGAGGGCACAGCATGAAATTAGAATGTATATGTTGTCTGAGAGTAGGACAAGATATGTTTTAATTTCCGGGTGCACACTGGTAGGGACTCCACTATTGACCCCCCTGGTTGTCCATCCACTGTTTGAGTTTCAGAGACAATTGTATGTGATCTTGCTAGAGGACTGTTTAACAGAGGCCACCATTTGTACCTTGATAACTTCTACACTGCTGTGCAATTGTTTAAGGAATTGTTCAAAGTGGACACTTTTGCTTGTGGCACAATCTGCTCTAACCATAAAGGTTACCCAAAAGAGCGTGTTTGCAAAAAGCTTCAGAGGGGACAGTGCAGGGCCTTGCATGGTGAGGAACTGCCAACTGTGAAATTTGTTAACAGGAGGGATGTGTACATGTTGACTACTATTCATGATGAGAATACTTCACCTGTGCCTGGAGTCAGCTTGGTGAAGTGTTCAAACCTGTGTGCATTTTAGACTACAATAAGCACATGGGTGGTGTCGATAAAGTAGATCAGAGGTTGGAACCGTATGCTGCTCTTCGTAAGGCTTACATTTGGTATAAGAAGTTGGCCATCCATCTCTTCAATTTAGCAACTTTCAATGCTTTTGTTGTGTACAAGGAGTGTTCTCCTGCATCAAATATGACTTTTGTTCAATTTCAGGAGTCTGTTATAGGCAGCCTTGTTGTTGTGGAACAAGGAAGTGTTCCTAGAGCAGGAGTGGTGGAGAATGTGGCTAGATTGACAGAGCGCCACTTTCCTGATTTAATTCCTCCCACGCCCAAAAAAAACCCAATCCCTGTAAGATATGTAGAATCTGTTTGCAAAGAGGTGTGTGGAAGGGGAGTCATATGCACTGTGCTGATCGTCCTTCAAAGCCTGGGCTGTGTGTGCCCACATGTTTCAGATTGTATCACACTCAAAAGAGTTTTTGGGAGCAAATGTGAGCCTAATAGTCTACTGCCTGGTTTGTATGGATTTATATAGTTGTTCAGTTTAATGTTTGGCAATAGAATGATGTCTTTAGTTACTGCTGTTGTTTTTGTAGTTATAGTTTTGTATTTAGTTGCAATTGGTTTGTTTTTTCTTTCTTGTTTGAAAAAGATGAATGACGGTGTGCGTTTACTGGTGCTTGGCTGGTGGTGTGCGTGAACTGGCACTTGGCTGCTGGTGAGTGGACTGGCTCTAGGCTGGCGATGAGTGGACTGGCTCTTGGCTGGTGGTGTGCGTGGATTGGCGCTTGGCTGGCAGTGTGCATGGATTGGGGCTTAGCTGGCGGTGTGCGTGGATTGGGGCTTGGCTAGCATGGGTGCTTGGATTGGCACTTTGCTGGTGGTGTGCGTGGACTAGTGCTTGGCTGGCGGTTTGTGTGGACTGGCGCTTGGCTGGCAATGTGCGTGGACTGGTGCTTGGCTGGCGGTGTACGTGGACTGGTGCTTGGCTGGCGGTGTGTGAGTAGTGACTAGCTGCTGGTCACTACACACACTGCTAGCCAAACGCCACTCCACGCAATCCATGAGCTAGTGTAGTTGCTGTGTCAGGAATGTGGCCATGTGAAAGTGATGGGCCCTTGAATGGCGCTGCCTGCTGGTGTGAGTGTTGTAAAGTACTGGGCCCACAGCTGGCGGTATGAATGGTTTTGTATGTGTCACACGTATGAAAGGTGTATGAATAGCCTGTAAAGAGGTTGGTGGCGTGCCTTTGCAGGGGATTTGGGTAAGGAAACGTTGGGGGATCCACACAAACCATAACTCCCTGGAATTCCCTGGATGTCTAGTTTTCAGAAATGTGTAGGTTTGGTAGGTTTCCCTGGATGGCCGCCGAGCACGGGGTCAAAAACCTAGGTAACCTCCCTTGCCACCACCTTTGCAAGCCCCTTGCGCCACTTTTGCGTCAATTTTAACATGGGAAAATTGACGCAAAAGTGGCGCATTGGGCTTGTAAATCTGCCCCCAGGTTGTTTGGTGACTGGCAATTTTGATGTCGCCGCAATCCGTTTTGGGCCCCTGCCTGTCGCGGGTACTTGGGCCTCCCACATGAGTGAGGCACCATTTTTATTGGGAGAGCTGGGGGAACGCCGGGTAATGGAAATTTGTGTCAGCCCAGTGATGCCACAACTTTCCCACATAAAAATGTGTGAAAAGGTGAATTCTTCAGCTAAAATTGAGGTTTGCAGGGGATTCTGGGTAAGGAAACGTTGGGGGATCCACACAAGCCATACCTCCTTGGAATCCCTTGGGTGTCTAGTTTTCAGAAATGTGTGGGTTTGGTAGGTTTCCCTAGATGGCAGCTGAGCACGGGGCCAAAAACCCAGGTGACACCCCCTTACAAAATCAAGTTGTTTGACGATAGGCAGTTTTGATGTCGCCTCAATATGTTTTGGGCCCCTGACTGTCGCGGGTACTTGGGCCTCCCCCACGAGTGAGGTACCATTTTTATTTAGAGACCTCGTGGAGCACTGGGTGGTAGGAAATTTGTGTCAGCCCAGTGATGCCACATTTTTCACACACAAAAATGTTTGAAAAAAGTGTTTTTTTCTGCTAAAATCAAGGTTTGCAGGGGATTCTGGGTAAGGAAACTTTGGGGAATCCATGCAAGCCATAACTCCCTGAAAACTCCTGGTGGTCTAGTTTTCATAAATGTGTGGATTTGGTAGGTTTCCCTAAATGGCCGTCGAGCACGGGGCCAAAAACCCAGGTGACCCCCTTTGCAAAACTGTTCTTTGATGCAATTTTGATGTCGCCTCAATAAGTTTTGGGCCCCTGCCTGTCCCGGGTACTTGGGCCTCCCACACGAGTAAGGCACCATTTGTTTTTGGATACCCGGGGGAACACTGGGTGGTAGGAAATTTGTGTCAGCACGGTGATGCCACAACATTCCCACACAATAATGTGTGAAAAAGTGATTTTTTTCAGCTAAAATCGAGGTTTGCAAGGGGGATCTGGGTATCGAAACGTTGGAGGACCCACACAAGCCATACCACCCTTGAATTCCCCAGGTGCCTTATTTTCAGAAATGTATGGTTTTAGTAGGTTTCCCTAGATGGCCGCCGAGCACGGGGCCCAAAACCCAGGTGACCCCCCTTGCAAAACCAGGTTGTTTGGTGATAGGCATTTTTGATGTCGCCTCAATACGTTTTGGGCCCGTGCCTGGTGTGGGTACTTGGGTCTCCCACACGAGTGAGGTATCATTTGTATCGGGAGATCCAGGGTAACGCTGGGTGGTAGGAAATTTGTATCAGCCCGGTGAAGCCACAACTTTCCCACACAAAAATGTGTGAAAAAAGTGATTTTTTTCAGCTGAAATTGAGGTTTGCAGGGAATTCTGGGTAAGGAAACATTGGGGGATCCATGCAAGCAATACCTCCCTGGAGTCCCCCAGGTGTCTAGTTTTCTGAAATATGTGGGTTTGGTAGGTTTCCCTAGGTGCCTGCAGAGCTAGGGTTAAAAAACGACAGCTAGTTTCACTATGAAATTTTGTTGTATCCACGTTGCGTTTTGCGCCGTTTCCTGTCGCGGGCACTATGCCTACCCACACAAGTGAGGTACTATTTTCCATCGGAAGACTTTGGGGAACGCAGGGTGGGTGAAGATTTTTGGATCCACATAGATTCCAGAACTTTCCACCACTGAAATGTGAGGAAAGTTAGTTTTTTTGGACAATTTATCTGGTTAACAGAACCTGGAGAGAGGCAGTCGAGTCGCCCTATCCCGTATTCCCCTGGGTCTCTAGTTTTAAAAAATATATAGGTTTTCTAGGTTTCCCTAAGTGCCGGCAGAGGGTTAAAAAACTATAGCTAGGCACTTTGCCAAAAAAGGGTCATTTTTCACTGTGAAATTATGTTGTGTCCACGTTGTGTTTTGCGCCGTTTCCTGTTGCGGGCACTAGGCCTACCCACACAAGTGAGGTACAATTTTTCTTGGAAGATTTTGGGGAACACGGGGTGGGCGGAAATTTGTGGATTCATGCAAATTCCCGAACATTTCACCACAGAAATGTGAGAAAAATTCGTTTTTTTTGGCAAGTGTTTAGGTTTGCAAGGGATTCTGGGTAACAGAACCTTGTGAGAGGCAGTCAAGTCACCCCATCCTGGAGTCCCCTCTGTGTCTAGTTTAAAAAAATGTATAGGTTTGCTAGGTTTCCATAGGTGCCGGTAGAGCTAGGGTTCCAAAACTCCAGCTAGCACTTTGCCAAAAAAGTTTAATTTTTTCACTGTGAAATTGTGTTGTGTTTACTTTGCGTTTTGCGCGATTTCCTGTCGCGGGCACTAGGCCTACCCCCACAAGTGAGGTACCATTTTTCTCGAAAGACTTAGAGGAACACGGGGTGGGTGGAAATTTGTGGATCCACGCAGATTCTAGAACTTTCCACCAGAGAAATGTGAGGAAAATGTGTTTCTTTAAAACATTTCTTTGGTTTGCAAAGGATTCTGGGTAACAAAACATGGAGTCCCCTGGGTGTCAAGTTTAAAAAAAAAAAGAGGTTTTCTAGGTTTCCCTAGGTGCCGGTAGTGCTAGGGTTAAAAAACTACAGCTAGGCCCTTTGCCAAAAAAGGGTCATTTTTCACTGTGAAATTGTGGTGTTTCCACGTTGTGTTTTGCACCGTTACATGCTGCGGGAACTAGGCCGACCCACACACGTGAGGTACCATTTTTCTCGGAAGAGTTTGGGGAATGTGGGGGTGGGTAGAAATTTGTGAATCCCCACAGATTCCAGAACTTTCCACCACTGAAATATGAGGAAAATATGTTTTTTTGTAAATTATTTAGGCTTGCAAAGAATTCTGGGTAACAGAACCTGGTGGGAGGCAGTCAAATCACCCCATCTTGGATTCTCCCTGGGTGTCTAGTTTTCAAAAATGTATAGGTTTTCTGGGTTTCCCTAGGTGCTGGCAGAGCTAGGGTTAAAAAACTACAGCTAGGCACTTTGCCAAAATAGGGTCATTTTTGCTGTGAAATTGTGGTGTGTCCATGTTGCGTTTTGCGCCGTTTCCTGTCACGGGAATTAGGCCTACCCATGCAAGTGAGGTACCACTGTTCTCGGAAGAATTTGAGAAACACGAGGAGGGTGGACATTTGTGGATCTACGCAGATTCCAGAACTTTCCACAACACAATGTCAGGAAAATATCGTTTTTGGGACATTTTTTTTGATTTGCAAGGGATTCTGGGTAACAGGACCTGGTGAAAGCTAGTCAAGTCACCTCATCCTGGATTCCCCTGGTTGTCTAATTTTCAAAAATTTATAGGTTTGCTACGTTTCCTTGGTGCCAGGCAGAGCTAGGGTTAAAAACTACAGCTAGGCATTTTGCAAAAAAAGGGTAATTTTTCATTGTGAAAATGTGGTGTGTTCACGTTTTGTTTTGAGCAGTTTCCTGTCGTGGGCACTATGCCTACCCACACAAGTGAGGTGCCATTTTTATCGAGAGACTTTGGGTAATTCAGATTTGTAAAGTAACTGTATTAACTATTGACTTTCAATGCATTTCTGCCTTCCAAATGAAAGACCATGTGTAAAAAAGAAGTTATTTTGAAAAAGGACTGATAATTCTCATGCTACTATGAGTGTTCCAAATTTCGGAAATGTGCAAATATCTACTGTTTCCAAACTCTATATTTAGTTCCCATTTCAGAAATACATAGGTGTCTTTCATACCATGTACATTTTCTCAGAGTAATTTCTATGTACCCGCTACGTAATAAAAAAAATTGCATGTCGCTGCTCAGTTTTCGGCTCTGGGTTCGCCAGGTGAACCTACAAGTCCTATATATCCCCACAACCAGTAATGTCCTGCGAATGTAATTATATATTGCTTTCAAATAGTTGTCATAATTAGAAGAAGTTACAGGTGAAAATGTTGACACGAAAAGCTGATTTTCAACTAATTTTCCATTTTTGCTATATTTAACTGTTAGTTTCTACAAAGAAACCTTGAAGGATCTACACAAATGACCCCTTGCTGAATTCAGAATTGTGCCTATTTTGTAAAACAGTATAGCTTTCCAGGATCCATTATTGCTTTCATACCCATTTCTACCATTAACTGGAAGGAGGTTGAAAGCACAGAAAATAGAAAAAATAGGCTATGTCCCAGAAAAATGCCAAAACTGTGTAAAAAAGTTTGATTTTCTGACAAAAGTCTGTAATTCCCTAAAAGCTAGGAAAATGGTGATTTCAGGCCCACAAATCCCTTGTTTTATACTATTTGCAGGGAAAAACCCAAAAGCTTTAGTTTGCAGCTCTTTTTTTCCCCTTTTTCCCCAAAAAAACAAAATGTTGCTGTATTTTGGCTAATTTCTGGGAGCCCTCCAGGGGAATCCACAAACCTGGATACAATTAGAATCCCCATGATGTTAGATGAAAAGGATGCACATTTGGTGTGGATACCTTATGTAGTTATAAAGTTACAGGGGCCTAAGCACAAACTAACCCAAATAAAAAAAAAAAGTCTTAGCACAGGTGGGGGGGAAGGCCTAGCAGTGAAGGGGTTAAGTGATGCCGCCCCTAGCTCCTCTCTCCCATCCTGCCAGTGATAGCCTATCCAGTCACACCTACTCTCCATTGTGTGTGGCTGTCTAGGAAGAGTACACAAAGTTCAACTGTTAGCTGCACCTAGTCATGAGACCCCGAGAGAAGCAGCAGACACAAAACGTCTCAGGCAAGAAAATGCCAACTATCTCAAAGTGCTACGCAAACATTCTGGCCATCAATTGTTCTTTTTGCATTTGTCACCCCGAGTGGGACGGGTATGCCCAGAAGTGGGTCCTGTGCTCTCCATGCCACTGGAGTCAAGCTATCCTGGCTGATGAGAGCTGAAACCGGTCCTAGGATGCTTGTTTCCAGTCCAAGTAGGACCTGGCCTGGCAGTTCGGGCTGGACTGTTCCCATTGGGCTCAGAGTCAAGACTGATTTGCATATGGCTGGGTCAAAACTGGAAAGGCATGGTGAGCAAAAAAAACTATTGATTTAGGCCCAGATCTCTGTACTGGGGTGTATGTATTACATTGTTCTTCATTTTGTCCATCAATTGTTCATTTTGCAACTATCTAAAAGTGGCATTTTCAGAATTATAATTTAAAATCCAACCTCACCTTAAAGTAGGATTTTAAACTAGGATTCTAGCACCACCAATCATGAATTAGGTATCTCTTCCCATGTGTAAAATTGCACTACTAAAATGTAATAAGGCATCTCCAATGGTATTCTATGAGCGAGCTAGATATTGCAGTAGTGAAAAACAAAATTAGGAGGTTTTTCACTACCAGGATATGTAAAACTTAAAAGTACATGTCCAACCTTTTAAATAGACTGCACACTGCCCTTGGGCCTGTCTAGGGCCTACCTTATAGGTGACTTATATGAATTAAAAAGTAAGGGCGGGGCCAGGCAAAGGCTTTATTTTGCCAGGTCGACATATCAGGTTAAAATTGCGAACACAGGCCCTGCAGTGGCAGGCCTGAGACATGTTTAAAGGGCTTCTGAAGTGGGTGGCACAATTAGTGCTGCGGGCTCACCAGCAGCATTTACTTTACAGTCCCTGAGCGGTATACACTCAAAATATCGAGTTTTTAATATCGATTTGCATTAATACCGATTAAAAAATATAGAATGGACACAATATCGAATGGACAGAATATAGACTACAAAAATATCGAATTTGAGGTAAGTAAGTTAATATCAATTTTTAAAGTGTTTTTTATGTTAGTATATGTTTGAAAAGTGTATATTTATTTTATTATTTATATTAATTAATTATTTTTATGGTATTTAATTTTTGCATAACATAATTCTGCAGCGGGTTGTGGGTTTATAGGGGAATAGGGTGGGAAGTAATTTACTTATAATTAATTAAATTGTTAATTTATTTATTGGTATTTATTTCGAATCAATTGTTAATTAATTATTAATTGTTAATTAATGAAAATATAATTGGTAATTAATTTTGTAGTGATACTTGATTCGATATGTTTCATATCATAAAAGTACAAACATTACTAAACATAAAACCAACGTACAAAAGTATTACATTCATTTCATCTTAAAAGGTTAAAAATCTATATACAATTAAAAGTTTGATTACAGGGGATTAAAGTGCATTTTCAAAATGTTCATATATCAGGATATAGTGGGAGGTTAGATTTTGCTGTTACCTAACAGCCTAGTCCGTATGAACCAGGCGCTAGCAAGATAAACCCGCAGACAATATACAAGGATGTTGTATCAGTTAAGAGGATACGCAATGCAATCCTGAAATCTCTAATACCCATCTCCCTACACACTGGTTTTAACCATCTTGTTCTAGGGTGTTTGTACGCTTTACAAGCAAACAGGAACTGAGCGAGAGATTCTTTCGTACATGGGCAGCCTGGACAGGTAACATCATGATCCCTCACTCCTTTCCACCCCTCTGTAAACTTTTTAAGGGGGAGTATACCATATCTCATCGTCATGAAGAGGGATCTATCTCTTGGAATTTGGATGTAGTCCAGAAATGGCTCCAACTTCCTTGTTGGCTTGTGTTCTAGTAACTGATTAGTCAGGGGCCCCCACTTTGTACTTTTCAGATCCTCAGCCTTAACCCATTCCCAATATATTTTTTTAACAATTTGTTTAGGGGGTGGGGATTGGGAAACCCATGATTCGGCCATTCCTAGGCTCACCACCAGCTGCCTTAATTTATTAAGCCACTTTATCTTTTTGGATGCGTTCAGGATAATCAGCTCATCCAACACCAAGGCATAGTTTGCCAATTCTGGAGTCCTTCTCAGGTGCATCCAGAATAGCAAAGGGCGGAGGCGTACTATATCCGAAATTGATCGTTTGCCCATGTAATTCATTTTAATTAATTGATTAATTGATAATTATGTTAACTTTAGTAATTTATTTTCTGTAGCGGGTTGTGAGTTTATAGGGGAATAGGATGGGAAGTAATTTAATAATAATTAATTAAATATGTTAATTTATTTATTGGTATTTATTTTGAATTAATTGTTAATTAATTATTCATTGGTAATTAATTAAAATATAATTGGTAATTAATTGTAATGAATTGATAAATATGTTAATTTTAGTAATTTATTTTCTGTAGTGGGTTGTGGGTTTATAGGGGAATAGGGTGGGAAGTTATTTAATTATACATTATTAAATATGTTAATTTATTTATTCGTATTTATTTTGAATTAATTGTTTAATTATTAATTGGGAATTAAATAAAATATAATGGGTAATTAATTTTAATTAATATATGAATTGATTATTATGTTATTTTTATTAATGTATTTTCTGTAGTAGGTTGTGGGTTTATAGGGGAATAGGGTAGGGAGTAATTTAATTGTAAGTAATTCAATTTTTAAATTCATTATTTTTTTATCTAATTTTTAATTATTTTTTAATTGTTAATTAATGTATTGTTAATTGGTAAATAATTTTTATTAGTAGGTAATTATTTTTATTAATTAATTTGTATTTGTATTTTTAATTGATTAATTATTATATTATATAAAAGTGTTAATTATTTTAATTAATTTGTAATTGGTATTAATATTTATTTTATTTTTATTTATATATGAAGTATTCACTTTCCCTACTGTTGCACTCACTGGAGTCGGAATAGTAATTTTTACCCCTACGCTATCCTACGCTTTCCCTACTGTTGCACTCTCTGGAGTGGGAATAGTAATTTTTACCTCTACGCTATCCAATGCTTTCCCTACTGTAGCACTCTCTGGAGTGGGAATAGTAATTTATACCTTCCCGGTATCCAATGCTTTCCCTACTGCTGCACTCACTGGAGTGGGAATAGTAAATGTTATGCCTACGCTACCCAACGCTTTCCCTACTGTTGCACTATCTGGATTAGGAATAGTAATTTTTACCCCTACGCTATCAAACGCTTTCCCTCCTGTTGCACTCTCTGGAGTTAGAATAGTAATTTTTACCCTCCCGCTATCCAACGCTTTCCCTACTGTTCCACTCACTTGAGTGGGAATAGTAATTTTTACCCCTACGCTATCCAACGCTTTCCCTACTGTTGCACTCACTGGAGTGGGAATAGTAATTTTTACCCCTACGCTATCCAACGCTTTCCTTACTGTTGCACTCTCTGGGGTGGGAATAGTAATTTTTACCCCTACGCTATCCAACGCTTTCTCTACTGTTGCACTCTCTGGAGTGGGAATAGTAATTTTTATTTCTATGCTATCCAACACTTCCCTATTGTTGCACTCTTTGGAGTGGGAATAGTAATTATTACCTTCCCGGTATCCAATGTTTCCCTACTGTTGCACTCACTGGAGTTGGAATAGTAATTTTTACCCCTATGCTATCCAACGCTTTCCCTACTGTTGCACTTTCTGGAGTGGGAATAGTAATTTTTACACTCTCGTTATCCAACGCTTTCCCTACTGTTGCAGTCACTGAAGTGGGAATAGTAATTTTTACCTCTACACTATCCAACGCTTTCCCTACTGTTGCACTCTCTGGAGTGGGAATAGTAATTTTACCCCTACGCTATCCTTTTTTTTTTTTTAACAGTTTTTATTTGAGTTTCACATGTATTACACACATCCCCAACCCCACCCTTCCCCCGGTGAACAGGTACCCATCATTTTCAATACGGAAAAAAATATATCTGAGCATACTCAGTTTAAAGAAAGAAGAACATGTACACATCATTTAAGGTATGGAGAGAATATTTGTTAGCATATTCAATTTCAGGAAAGAGGAAGCGAACCGGTAAAGATATAAGCTTGCTTACATCAAATAGCCTGCCTCTATACCCCCTACAGTCATTCCTTTTGAATCTAGGCTAGCAATGGCGCCCATATCTTCATACCCTGGATCCTCTTATCCCTCCCTTTATTTCTATAGATTGCAACCTCCAAGCTGCAGGTCGCCAGCAGCCTTGCTCTCCATTGTAGGAATGACGGTGGTATTGGGTCTATCCATGCTGATGCTACGCATAGCCTAAAGATGGCCATTGCTACAAAAATCAGTCCTTGACTTTGTATTGGTCGAGTGATGTTAGATGTACCCAGCATGACTTTTTCAGTTGTAATGGAAACCCTATACTGTGCAATATCCGAGAGAAAGTCAGACATTTCTGCTAATACATTTGCTAATATAGGGCATGAGGCGAACATATGAACTAAATCCGCCGTGGGGTGTGCGCAACGTGGACAGATTCTACCTTTCCCAGGCCCCCATTTTGATATTTTGTAAGGGGTATAGTAGAGTGAAAAAAATGTCTTATAGAACTGTGCCTGCAATTTCATCGACATTAAGTAGGTGCGTGACATTTCGTAGGCATCGAACGCTGTTTGGGGAACCACATTAAGCCTAATCTGCCATGCCGCCCCATGTTTATCCATATCATCTGGTAAACATGAGTTCAGCCCTGCATATATTTCACCAATTCTTGGTGTTTTTGCTAAAATTAATTTATCTATAATTAGGCAAGGTTGAAATCTGATACGACCCCCCGCTTTCCTTAATACAAAGTCTCTTACCTGAAGAAATTTAAAGAAATCCCTATTCGTCATGCTAAAATCTGATTTTAATTCATCAAATGATTTAAATCTGTTTACTGTAATGAAACACCCGAGTTGTCTAACCCCTGATTCAATCCATCTCTGCATACATGTGTCCCGGAATATTTCTGGGAGATCCATATTTTGTGACACTGGGGTGTAGAAGGAATACCGGCCTAAGCCTACTAGTTTTTTAACGTTACCCCATACTTTAACAACATAGAAATGGTCTTGAATTTCACCTTTTTGAAATAGTCACCATTTACATGTCGCCACAGACAGCCAGCGCTCCCATCCCCCAGGATCAGTTCTTGAGGAGAGGGTATGTTGCGGCCATCCGAGTTATTGATTAATAAATTTACACTATATTTTAGCACTGTAGCCCAATAATATAGTTTAAAATTGGGGAGAGACCATCCACCTCGTTCTCTAGGTAATGTGAACCATCTAAGTGCTCTGCGTGGTCTATTATATCCCCACACAAACCGTGAAAACATAGTGTCAATTTTTTTAAAAACTAGTGGGGAAAATTCTAAACATATTGAGCGGAAGAAATATAAAAACTTAGGAAAAAATAGCATCTTTACAACATTGGTTCTACCCCCAATAGTCAGATGTAAATTATGTAGCCGAAGCAGTTCTTTCTTGGTATGGCTCAATATTGTCATCAACGATCTTTTCAATTTTAGCGCTAATACTCACGCCTAAGTATGTTGCCTTGTCAGTTACCCTTGGATCCCTCATTGTGATTTTATTATTGAGCACTATCTGAGTTTTGTTAGAGTTCAGTTTATAACCTGACACTCTACCAAAGTCATGGGCTTCTCTTTCTATCCATTTTATAGCATTGTTAGGGTCTCCTGTAATAATGGCTATATCATCCGCATATGCCAGGCATTTTGTTTCTAAATCTCGTACTTGTATTGGGGGAATTAAGGCATTATTTTCTAGTCTATGTATAAATGTGTCAATGTAAATTGCAAACAATAGGGGTGAACAGGGACACCCCTGTCTTTTACCCCTAGTGATTGCGAAGCTTTCAGAGAGTACCCCATTGATCAAAACACAGGCACTGGGTTTTACATAAAGCTGTTTGATTGCTGTTATATATTTCTCTCCAATCCCACAATTTGACATGACTGCCCACAGAAATTTCCAGGAGACCCTATCGAACGCCTTCTCTGCATCTAGCAATATAAGCGCCATAGGGTCTCCTGTCACTCCCGTGTAATCAAAAAGAGAAATAACTCTTTGTATGTGATCGATTGTTGATCGTCCGGGAACGAACCCATGTTGTCGTTCCGAAAATATTTTATGTATAACGGGTGCCAGCCATGCTGCCAGTAGTTTTGAGTAGATTTTCGAGTCCCCATTGATCAAGGTAATGGGACGATAAGAACCCATTTCCTTGACATCCTTGTTTTTTTTAGGGAAAACAATTATTTTAGCCAGTGACCAGGACCTTGGAGGGGTCCCCCCTTGAAAAATATACTGAAACAATGCTGTCATGATGGTTCTAAGTTGGGGAGCAAATTTAATATAAAATTCGGTGGGGATCTCATCCATACCCGCTGCTTTCCCGTTAGCCAGGGATCTTAATGCTAGTAATATTTCCTCCCAGGAGATTGGACCATCCAAGAACTCTTGATCTTCTATTCCCAGGGGGTCGGGAGTGAGTGGAACCAGATATGTTTGGGGTTCTCCACATTCTATAGCTTCTTCGTGATATAGTTTCCTATAAAACCCTTGGAAGGCCAATCTTATTTCTGCGGGTTCAAATCTTAAGCCCAAGTCTGGATCTCTAATTTCTTTTATTAATGCAAATGATATCTCTTCTCGAGTTCTAATGGCTAATTGGTGTCCCACTTTTTCACTTAGCTCATATGTTTTTTCCCTGTGAGTGCGGGCTCTAGCAACGGCTCTTCCAATTAATATTTCAGAAATGTAGTTTTTAGCGACTGCTACCCTACATACCTCGTTGTCTGTCGGCCTTCCTTCCTGTACCGCTTTAATGAGTTCCACCTCTGCTCGTCTTAAGTCTTGTTCTAATAGTGCCATTTTTTGTTTTTCTGCTTTATTATATTTAAAGGAGAATTTCATTGTTTCACCTCTGACACAGGCCTTCAGTGCATCCCACACCATGTCGTTCGTGGTAGATCCCCTACGCTATCCAACGCTTTCCTTACTATTGCACTCACTGGAGTGGGAATACTAATTTTTACCCCTACGCGATCCAACGCTTTTCTTACTGTTGCACTCACTGGAGTGGGAATAGTAATTTTACCCCTACGCTATCCACGCTTACCCTACTGTTGCACTCTCTGGAGTGGGAATAGTAATTTTTACCCTCCCGCTATCCAACGCTTTCCCTACTGTTGCACTCACTGGAGTGGGAATAGTAATTTTTACTGCTATGCTATCCAATGTTTTTTCTACTGTTGCACTCACTGGAGTGGTAATAGTAAATTTAACCATCTCGCTATCCTATGGTAAATACATTGTATATTTTTTATTAATACTATGTTTATATATATATATATATATATATATATATATATATATATATATATATTCACTGAAAAAACCATAGGTTATAGACCATATATAGTTAGGAATTAGCATTTAAAAAACCTTATTTTACTCACACAAAACCATTGAAATTCCATATATAGTTAGTTGTACTAACTATATATCGCGCACCCGCAATCCACTGCTGATGATGTCACATATTACATCATTCATGACATGGTCAGTGACATCACTGATGACATCACTGATGACATCTCAAATGACATCACTGATGACATCACTGATGACGTCATCCAGTGACTGTATGTTTCTGTAAAGTTAAAATATGTCTTACATATTTAAGAATTAGTGGATTTATAAATGTCTGGATGAAGGATTTATTAGGTGCATGACTGACTGTATGAGTGAGTGGTTAAATGTGTCTCACTGAGTGCATGGGTTAGTGACTAAACTGTCTCAATTTGTGCATCATTATCTTTGTTGTTCTATAAACTGCTGCATGTGTTGATCATTAGCTATATGATTAACTATATGCGTTATTGATTGGTTTCCTACGTATTTGTATGGGAGACTGAGAGTGTGTATGGGTGGCTGGTAGGTGTATGACTCTGTGCATAGATGTGTGAGCAGTTGATTCACTAGATGTATGGGTTCAAAAGTGCATGTGGAAACAGCTGTATGGGCGGTTGACTGTGTGCATGAGTGTATGGGTGAGTGAATGGATATCTCAGTGCTGCATGTAAAAGTAAGTACATATGTAAAAAACAGTACATGTGAGAGTTGACTTATATAAATAACTGTGCATAAGAGCCAGTGAATGTGTGAGTGGCTGTATGGATCATTGTGAACTTGTATCAGGGATTGTATAAGAGAGTAAATATGTGTTAGTATATCTTTGAATAAGTAAGGTGTGTATAACTGTATAGTTGAGAAAATGGATGTGTGATTGATTCTTTCCATGACTGACTAGGTGTGTGTGTAACTCTATGGATGAGTGACAGTCTGTGAGTGTCTGTTTACACTTACTGTATCTAAGGTTATATTAGAGTCTGAAGAGCTTCATCGTATTATCACATGAATGATGTCATCAGTGATGTCATCAGTAATGTCAAATGAGATGTCATCAGTGATGTCATCAGCGATGTCATTTGAGATGTCATCAGTGATGTCATCAGTGATGTCATTTGAGATGTCATCAGTGATGTCATCAGTGATGTCATTTGAGATGTCATCAGTGATGTCATCAGTGATGTCACTGACCATGTCATGAATGATGTAATATGTGACATCATCAGCAGTGGATTGCGGGTGCGCGATATATAGTTAGTACAACTAACTATATATGGAATTTCAATGGTTTTGTGTGAGTAAAATAAGGTTTTTTAAATGCTAATTCCTAACTATATATGGTCTATAACCTATGGTTTTTTCAGTGAATTTTCAAGGTTTTGTAAATGCTAATTCCTAACTATATATGGTCTATAACCTATGGTTTTTTCAGTGAATTTCATTGGTTTTTTAAAAGCTAATATCTACAGAAGTAAAATGTATTCTTCTTTAAATCCAAAAATATATTTTATATGTTTATTAATAATTTTTTTAAAATATTTTTTTGGTTTCGCTCCCGGTCCGCTAACCGGGAAGCTTCCAGTTAGCTCAATTCGATTCCGCGATCCCGTCCGCGAACCGGTAACAAATCAACATAGTGACGGTATTGCGTTGCCGCGTAATGCGTCTTATGACGTACTGCGTTAGCGCACCCGGAAGTGCCCCGGGGCGCGGACCGAGGCGCGAAACGCAACTCCCCGGAAGCGATCCGCGGCGCGAAAGCGCGACGTATCGCGTTGCCACGAAATGCGTCTTGTGACGTACTGCGTTAGCGCACCCGGAAGTGTCCCTGGGCGCGGACCGAGGCGCGAAGCACAGCGAACCGGAAGCTAACCGGGGAGCGTTCCGCAGCGCGCAACATGAAAGTTAGAGTCATGTGACTTGTTAATAAAGCTTTTCATTGGTTCATTTCACTTTTAGTTTCATAATTATGGAAGGCTAGGTCAGGTGACCTAAAAATAACACTTTTCATTGGTTGAGAAGTATTGTTTTTTCCAAATGATGAAAACCCCTCCTTCTTTCCTCACTCTGACTTTCATCATTGTGAGAGGAAGACCTTTATTAATACTTGAGAAATGACTTCAGTACTTGCTTCAGCTGGTGCACCCCCACCACCACCTCCACCTCCTCATGGAAAGAGAGGACCACCTCCCCAGGTGATCACCAACACAGAGGAGGAAGAGGAAGAACTAGAGGAAGAGGAGAGAGAAGAACCACAGTTCTTGGAAGAGGTGCCCCGGGTTTCCCATAGGAAAGCCAGTTTCATCTGGCAGTTTTATTCAATCCCTCCAGGGCAAAAGAAAGTGAATGCGAGGTATGTCACCTGCCTCATCTGCAAAGAGAAATTATCAAGAGGGACTGATAAAAAGTATAGCTATGGGAACTATACCATGCATAGGCACATGACCAGGAAGCATCCACTTAATTACAGCCGGGCGGAAATACGGGATATGGAACAAAACCCAACAGCAACTCCTGTGGCCAGGTCAACATCGTCAATATCATTGACACCAGCAGAGGCACGGGAAACTGTGCCAAACATCCAAGAGAATTTTGGGCACATGAAACATACTTGTATGCACTGTGGTGCGTTGATATCATGTGGTAACATGAGTATTAATGCCATCAACCTGGCTTATGACAATCATAATTGCCCTAACCGCCCCCAGTAATTTTTTTTTGCTCCTGTTGAGCCCTTTTCAACGCCTGTTTTTTGTTGTTCCCCCCCCCCCAAAAAAACCCAAAAAAAATATAAAATCGTTCAAAAAATACAAAAAAAACAAAAAATGTTCAAAAAATACAAAAAAAATATAAAACAACAAAAATATAAAAAAAAAAGTTATTTTCAGACAGAACTACCTTCCCTTTCCAAAAAAATTGCTAGAATGTTTAGCACTCTGGCAAGCTCTATTTCTTTTGGTTCGCTTCCGGTTTAGCTTCCCGGTACGCGTACCGGGAGCTAACCAAAAAAAAAACTTTTTTAAAAAAAAGAGTAAGTATAAGGAAAGTAAACAGAGAGTGATGTTTCAAGAAAGACAGCTATAGGGAGTAAAGAAGAGATACTATTTAATAGATCTATTTACCAAAGAACAGACAGAAGATGGTATAATTGTGAAAAACAAAATAGATAACGAAGTGAAAGAAAAACAAGCATTGGCATAGCCAATAGGTATCGACTTTTGGACCTTCTAAGTCTTTAGTTATGCAGCATAATATCCTTGGTGCAGCAACATCAACTGTTGCATGGCTAAACACGTATAAGGTCCCAAAGGCGAGACCTATTGTCTATGCCAATGCTTGTTTCTTAAGTAGAATTGCAATACGTATGGCTCTTCCATGTAAAAAAATCTTATCTTGTGCTCTAAAGATTGCTAAAGTCTCGACAGAGAACAGGCTAGATTGTAAGTAGGGTAAATTGCGCTTGGTGATCTGTTTGAGGGAGCGTCTGCTTTGCCTGGTGTCTTTGGAGAGCAATTTTGATTGTTATACTGGACAATATAGCCCTAATGTAAATAACATAGGGGCATATTATCAACATAGGCAATAAAAGTTTTGCAGCTTTTATCGGCAGAAATGTGTCGCTAAAGCTGCTTTTGCGGCAGAAAACTGCCGCTAAAGCCGCTTTTGCACCAGTTTTCTGCCAATAAAAAGAGCAATAATTTTATTGGCTGCATTCATAATATGCCCCTTAGTGTGCTTCAACTACACAGAGAAAGCATTATGAACAAATAGTGATACAGTGATCAGTCAAAGACACTAAGAGTAATAGAGACGGAGTGAGTGAACAAGAGTGAGGAACTATGAGAAGAGAGGGACTGAGAAAAAAAGTGGAAGGAGTTGAGTAAGTAGGTAATAGAGAAAGGAATGAGGGAAGTAGCAAAGGCAGGAAACTGAGGATTAAAGAAATGAAGCAGTGGAACTAATAGTAGTTCAATGTGATAGAAATGTAACGAAAAGAGTACAAAATACTTACCTTATAATTGTCGTTAAATTCCTCACTTTTTATTTTTATACTTTCAATCTGTGAAAGAGAGAACAAACATTTGAAAAATATAAAAACATGTATTAAAAAATTACAAAAGACAAGGGCAAAGATTGAAGGACAAACAGTTTTTCAATAACTTTGACACTTACAGAAGCTACACAGTCCTAAAGATATACATTTTAAACTAACACTATCTTGATGCAGATGAAGTGAGGCCTATCTTAAAACATGGTGCATCTTTTGCATTGCTGTTGTCTCAGAAAAGTGTCGCAAGACACTAAAATTTAAAATAATTGCTTCAGGATGCCAATAAGATGTCTACTATCCAGAGTTTTGTTTCAGGTGAGGCCTACTCAGGGTTGCAGATGAAATTTCGAGTTGTTGAAGAGAATAGAGGACATAATACATGTGAAGGTCTACCAA
The DNA here is from genome assembly GCF_964261635.1 of Lissotriton helveticus. Classification (NCBI taxonomy): domain Eukaryota; kingdom Metazoa; phylum Chordata; class Amphibia; order Caudata; family Salamandridae; genus Lissotriton; species Lissotriton helveticus. The sequence goes on from NC_136065.1 coordinate 45,309,499, forward strand.
TGAAGTGAGTCATGTCCACTGCAATCTTCAACAAAGTCCAAACCTCCTATGTTTCCCTGGACAGACCTAAACTTGATCTGCACAATGTGATTCGTAATGATAGGAAACACACATGATGTAATTGAAATACATGCAATTTATTTTGCTCATTTCACAATCACGTCACTTGTGTTTCCTTTGCTTATTTATCTCATTGTGCAGATGTAGTCTAGCATATCAAAGAATACGCAGAAGTGCAGCACTGCATGCAACAACTTTGACACTTACAGAAGCCTCACCTTCTCCATGCCTCCTACACAGTTCTACATATACATCATAAATGCAAACAGTACAGAATTAATTATACATGTTAAATGGTTTATTTTTGCTGTTCTCAGAATGTATCAAAATTCACTAAAAACAGTGACTTGAAGGTATTCATCATGTAACAGCGGGGAAAAAAAAACACAATCAAAATGATTGTGTTTAAAAAACCCATACAACATCAGAAATCAGAATTCAGAACTCCTTAAAGTTAACTTACTTTCCATGACGTCCAAGGATGTCCTATGAACAGCTTACACTCTTTTGTGCTGTTATTACTTTCAGCCCGCCACTTTCTGAAAGAAAACCTCCATCGTTTTTAAAAACACGTTACATGCAATAAATGACTTCTTGCTCTGTACCACTATTTTCCACAAGGCCAAATCTAGTCAGAGATATTTATAACTCTTGGATTTCTTGTAAGCCAATCCCATCATTTGGCATTTCCGCAACTTTCACAATTAAAATGTTGAAGATCATTTTCACAATCCTGGAATAGTAATATCTTCCCCTTCTTGCTCAGTCATGTTCTACATTTCCTATGACACTGATACTGCTTAATATGAAGCAGACTTACACTACCTCTATGAGTAGTACAATTATTTAATTCTCTACATCACTTTTAATCACAAAGCAATGTAAAACAGTAGACAGCATTGCAGACTTACATTCCCTCTACTCCATGTTTTGATTGGCTGCTTCAATTAGCTTATGAAAAGAAACAGTTTTTCTGAACTCATTCAAAGTGCACTTATTTCTCCATGATGTCCAATCCTATGATTAGAAGTTATGTCTCTGAACTACACTTATCCTCAAGGCCAAATTGTGTAGGAGCCATTAGAACTTCTTGAAATTCCACAGAGCACATCCCGAGATTATTTCCCTAAAATTTTGGTTTTAAAAACACCAGGTAAGAGTTTTTAAGGTCATACGGCAATTTTTTTGTGAAAATTACAACAGAATCATTGCAGAATGACCAGCCATTTCTAGACTTTAAATAAGCTGTGTAATGTCCTGATGATATTGAAGGGCCGTCATGATATATAATTGCTGTAGTTACAAAAGTCCTTCCTGATATTGACAACTGCGAAGCTACAAATTTTTTTATTAAAGTTGTCAATTTTGTTCCATCAGGCCTACATCGTTGGAACATTAAAATGACGTACTGGCCATATGTTCGTATAAATAATGTGGACATCATTTCAGATTTACATTGGCTACACTCCATGTTGTGATTAGCAGCTTTTACTAGCTTATTAAAGGAGACTGATTTACTGTCTGGCAAAGTTAAATATATAAATCTTTCTGAGTCTACACTAGTAGTACTTGATACCATACAGTTCTCGCAGTCATGCTGCCATTGATAAGAAAGCCCAAACAGCTGATCTACATCTACACCTTCAGCATGTAATACATCAAGCATATACATTAAAAACTCCTGACAATCTTGCTGAATATTTTGAGAGAATTGTGTTTGGCCTGAACATCTATCTAACAGATTTCTAATTTCAGACACACTTTCTATGTTTCTTCTATCAGTGGTACATTTCTCTAACACAGAATTTAACAAACTGCAAAATCTTTGATCAGAATTGACCACAATCTCTTCTTTTACATTTTTTAGAGAAAACAAAACATTAATTACTACATTAGCATAGCAGTTGACACCAGAACTGTTTTTAAACTGAAAACCAACAACATCTTCAACAGAATCCTCTTTGTTTCTGCTTGTAATTTTAGGTTCATCGACTTTTCGTCTTTTTGCTACAACCTCCCCAGTATTGGTCACATTTCTTCGTTTCCGGCCTACCACACGTTTCTCAAACAAAGGATACTGAGGAAAATGTGGCGCATACTCTCTTCTTAACCTATTGTATTCCTTAACACAATCTAGATCCGCACAAATGTTTGTGACATCACACTCAATCAAGTACAATCCCGATAAAGTTCTAACTCGTGACAATGCCACGTATGCCATACCCTCCTTGAACACAGAACTGCCAATATTCACCAATGCACAGTCTACACTTAAACCTTGCGATTTATGGATTGTCACCGCATATGCCAAGCCAACAGGAAACTGCTTACGGCGAACATATAAGTCTTTCACAAGCAAAAATCTAGCAGAGCAACGACCAATTAGCTGTACTTCCTCAATGCCATCAAATTTAATTTTTAAAAATTCAATTCCATCTCTATTTCTGTATTTTACAAAATCAACAACATTACCCATTGACCCATTTACCAGACCTCTTTCAACATGTAAATTCCTTCTTAAAATTATACGGCAGTTCAAGCACACATTCAGAGTCTTTTCAAAACCTGCAGTTTTAGATATAGTCTTCTCTAATGAATCCAATTTTGTTTTCAGATTCTCAGACAAAATAATTGTTGATCCCATATGCTCTACTCTGTCAATAGCTTCCAGTTTCACAATCTCTTGCTTTTCTAAATTCAACATTTTGTTGTTGAATTTGGCACATTCTGCAAGAGTTGGCATCAAACATATTCCAGATTTCTTATCAGTAATTTTCTGAAAAATATTCTCAGGCACAACATCTTGTTCTGGATACAAATTTGACAGTAATCGTGCATGTAAAGCTTCTTTCCCATGCTCGGTCACTTTTCCAATTCTAACATCTTGTAGAATAGTCTTGTAAACTTCATCCTTCGCCTGACGCATATTTTCATGCAGTTCAGCATAATTGAAGTTTAACCATATATTGACGTTGCCAATGCTGCCTAGGCACTTCCTGGTATCTTCATGCGTGAGCATTTTGAACACAGGTTGCCCTTTCACTGGTGTCAGCTGCAGAAGATCTCCGAAAACAATGATGTGTTTGCCACCAAATAACACATCATACTCTGTTTTGAGAACTTCTTGCATCCTCAAATGCACAAAGGCAAGCATGACATTGGAAACCATGCTTACTTCGTCAATGATAAGAAGTTTCATTTTCCTCAAGATTCTTGAAACTTCAAAACAAGCATCTCCAGATAGCTTGTGATATTCTAATTTGTTGTCATGCTCCACTGGCAGCATCAGTAAACGATGTAAAGTAATCCCTTTAATATTATGTGCTGCCAGTCCAGTTGGAGCAGTGACAACACAAGACAGCGATGACTCTGTCCTTTCCTGCAAATAGCATGAAATTGCTTTAATGAGGAAACTTTTTCCAGTTCCCGCTTCTCCACTCACGTACAGTCGGACAGGCTTCAACGACGTACATGAGCACTCTTTCTTATCATGACTTAATCCATGATCAATTTGCATGGTAACTTCGTCATATATTTTCCTCTGCTCAACGTTGAGTTGCCTTTCCAACTCTTCTAAGTTAACCGCATCCTCTTGAGCATGTGCCATGGCTCTTTCCACTTCATTCATAGCAGTGGCAGCTTCATTTTCAATAAGAGGTCCTCCTAGTGGATCCTGACTCAATGAAGCAGAACTCTGACTGTCCTGAGAACTGTCTCTGGCAATCTCGGCTGCAATCGTTGCTTCCTGCTCAATTTCCGCATTCAACATTTCTACATATTTGGGAAAAGCAGGACATTCTATGGTCTCCTTGGCGGCATTGAAAGAGTCTTCGTAACAGAGGAAATCTCCAAGCAGTTCCTCTTCTGCACGCCAAGGCTTGAAAAGTTGCAAAAGTGCTAAATAGAAAAACTCCTTTTTTTCAGGAGATTCGCCACTCAATTTTCGATGGTTTATCAAGTGGCATTTTCTTTGCTTGACCAGACATCCCTCACTTCCTATTACAGCATACACTCCTTTCTCAGTATCTTCTTTGATGTTCCTCTTGAACATGTAATTTTGCAGAACCTCATACAGACAAACATTCTCTAGGTGACTGCTTCGATTTGGATAAAATGTATCCAACATGTTTGTCTTCAAAATGTCGGTACTGTTTGGCTCCTTTTCCGCCAAATACTCAATTTCCCGCACAGGTTTGAGAACTCGATTACGCGTTGCAGCAAGACCAAGACTCGCCCAAACGATACTCCTGGACTTGGCATAGAGACTTGCTGAAGACAACCGGTCAGAACATTCGTACGCTCCGATTTCTCGATGCGACAACATCTTCAGACTGAAACTGTACAACTTCTTGCTGAGGCTCTTTTCATGGGAAATGTCCTCCCACATATCCTTCAATTCTGTCTTCTCTTTTTTGGTGATGTAAGACGTCACATACCGAGCAACAGCCATACAGTTATCAGCCACAAACTGTATATCCATGTTAGCATTCCACATGGACAAAATCACCGGGTTGTAGTCGTTGATGTACTTGGACTCTTCGTTCCTCTTCAAATTGTATGTGTTTTTAGGTGATTTCTTCATCACATTGTGTCGCAGCGAAGACATCAAACTGTTTACTCTTCCTTTAGAAATCACCGGTCGTGGAAAGCCGAAACGACATTTGGTGTAGAACTTGTCTTTGTTTCGGAATTTACGACGGCAGTACTTTCCACATCGATGGCTTTGGAAACGCAGAACTTTTTCTCTTAGGCTTTTCTTCTCCTTTGCGTTTGGAACAGCACACGTAGAATACTGTTGGATGAAACTCATCACTGAGTCTTCTGGATCCGTTCCAAATGTAGGTGCATCCTTGATCCACAGCAACATATGTATATGAGGAGCACCTCTTGCTTGGTACTCCTTTCTCCAGAAGAAATCCAACACCTCTCCAAGAGGTGGATTCTTCTTATTCATGATGAAAGACATCATAGCTTCAAATCTATGATTGAAGTACCTACATACATTGACTGGATCCAAAGAGCACAGTTCTCCGGGTGTCTTGAATTCGATGTTTTCTACGTTAGCATTTGCCTCTCGTAGAAATTGAAGTAAGTCTTCCCAGCCATACTCGGCACAACTCAGAGTGAGGAACCATGTGGGAGTACCTAAGTTCCTCAGCATACATTTTAAATCACCATGACGACGGTACCAGTACTCATTAGTACCACGCTGACACGCCATGAGATTAATCAGGTGAGAATCCAAAATACTATCTTGGACATTCACTTTATCCATAAAATCACTTGCCGAGATGTTTTGCATGTGTATACCACTTTTCAAGATGTGGTTCACTGCATATGACAGTCCAGACAGATCGCTTTCAAACAGGAGATGAAACAAATAAGGAATGCATTGTCGAAACCTAGCATCTCCTGCATACAATCGCAAAGTCCGGTATTCAGAAGCAGGAATTTGATGAGGTCGCTCATCATATCTTCCTCCCTGACCTGTTGGAAAAAGCTGTGGGAAACACCGAGCTTCCAAACTTTCCTCCCAAACACTAATGGGACTCCCTTTGGCTTGTTTCATTTGAAACAACTCAATAGCATTCCCCATGACTTCCTTCGAATGCAAAGGATGAACACTATAATGTTCATATATTTCCTCACTAGTAGAGGGTTCTACTTTCTCAATTTGACCAGCACACAAATCGCTATCCTCTTCCTCACTTACTTCCTCTTCTGCAACATATACATTCTTATAGTATTTATTATTTATTTTCAAATACAATGTTGCCTTTTTAACTTTCCTAACATCTACTAAATCTTGCCATATTTTCTTATTCTTTGTCGGAACCCCATTAACTAAGATAACCAGAGGTTCCTCTTCCACTTTTTCTACTCCAATTGTGTTAATGTTTTTCTTGAAATCTAGAGGCAAATAAACAACTCTTCCCTTTAATCCTCTCTGTAAATCTGATGGAGGCAATTTCCCTGTCTTTGGCTCCATTCTTACAATAGCCTGAAAGGGATGGATACTTTGAATCAAAATAGATTCATAAGTATTTAAGTCCTTCAATTCAGAAGGAATCTCAACCAATTCCAGATTATTATGAACTGCTCTAGCAGGCATCTGGTTTTGTTTTAATTTGTTACAACAATAAGTACACACACGTTGATCCAATCCCAAATCAAAACAATTTTCTACCATCAAGTATGTTGCAAAATCCTTCCATTCACTATTATTTTCCCTTTCACTTTTTGCATATAAATCCACTAACTTAGTCTGATTCTTATAATAAGTGCGTCTACAACACACACAAGTGAAATTAGGCCTCTCACTTGATTTCATGTCAAACGTCGCAATTTCCCTCTGGAAATTATCTGTACTGGAAACATGTACACTATCTTCCAAATGACCCTCTACTTCTTGCTCAATTTCAACATTCTCCTCTTTACTTCCAAAGTAACAAAACTCAATTTCTTCACATATATTCTTCACATCTATTTCAGAACCATGCAAAAGAGCAGCGCATAATTGTTTCAGCATAATTGCTGGACTCTTAGCATAATACAACAGTCTAACTAACTTCCTCACTTTGTTATGATGCACTGCTAGCATCCTGAAATGATGAAAAACACTCTGGCATACTCTCCTGGATAGACAAGCCAGTGAATGACCATGCAAACCTGTCACTTCTCTTACTCTGCAAGGATCTAATTCTTGCAACAACGTCATTTTCTGCTTCAAACTTTTTTTGTTAAATGACCGTACAAAATCACAAAGCAAATTGATGGAATCCTGTCGCACACTGCAAATACTACTACACTTCCAGGTGTACACAGGACCCTTAGCACGTCTTCCTAAAACCTCATTACCTAACAACTCTTCTGCCTCTGTTGTCACAAGTTTTTCTTTTTCAACTGGACAACCATCTTTCACTTCATAAGCACGACCACTGATGTCAACTGCATGCACCAAATCATTATCCTGGAAATAACTCTCTTCATTAAAAAATGCCTCACAGCTTGAACTATGTATCCATTCTCCAGAAAAAACTTCACAAAAATTACTACGATTAACTATTCTCTTCCATCTACTATTTCTTTTGAAATCAAAAATTGCCTTGTTTAGCTTCCTAATTCTATTGATTATCAAAATAAATAACTTACGTTTAATTTCAAATGCCTGATCAATAACTTTCTCAACTTTTTTTTTTCTCTTATAAAAAACTAGTTTCTGTTGACCTTTCTTAATATTTTTTAACAAATTGCCAATTATCCTGTTACGGAACATTCGTTTACGAATCTCCCTAAACTGTTGTTTCCTTCTACTATCATGCACAGATTTATCTCTTGCTCTAGCAGTAACATTTTCATTTGTCCTTTTCTTTCCATTTGATTTACTTCTCATGTTATGGATTGAAACATTTTCTGTAGTAATATTTTTTTTATTACAAATATTTCTTATGAAATATTTAGAGCTCTTACCCGGTGCTTTCTTCGTGGCTTGAGAAATCTTTTTGTTAGAGGACTGCTGCGTTTTTTTTTTCTCCTGCTGTCTTTGACGTTTTCCAGCCTTTATCTGTCTTAGTACTGTAGGCATATTGAAATCTTGAAATGATCTGCAGTTGAATCTGAGGAAAAATATAATAAAAAATGTTAATAAACATTATTATCAAACAGTAAATCAGTAATAGTGATCAAAAACATAACACACTACTTGACATTTTAATTTGAAGATTTTTTAGTCATTGCCATTTTTACAATACAGAAATACCAGAAAAGAAATGACATTTATATTTATGTTACCTATGCTATTTTATATGTGAATCTGATCTAATTTTATGAGCATATTTTAATATTTTATTGAAGACACTACACATAACCTGTTTTTGAAGGTGTCTTTATTTTTAAATTAAACGGTTTACCTTTTTACTTTTTATTGATTATAAATTTTAAAAATAAATGTTTATAATTCCAAAGGCTCAAGCAGGTCAGCTTCCCATCCTATATCATATAATTCGGACAAATCTGCATCCTCATCACGCTCTTCTTCATCCTCAGGATTTAAATCATCCAATGGATCAACATCCACTGATGTTTCAATTACAAGTTCAATGATGAGGTCAAAATCAACTGATTGCAGATTGTCGCTCATGTTGAGGTTGTCTTTATCTTTAAAGAAAGATAACAACAATGAGATGTTGCAGAGTAAGAGACAAATCTCACAGATTATAATAGTAAAATTATTTAACAAGAGTAACATTTTGCAGCTATTATTTAGCCATGTCCAGCGATGCTGAGCAGGTGAAGCCTATGTCTAATTTTTCACTGAACAGGACTCATCTGTTCTTAACCTTGGATAAGCCTCAACGACTCTGTGTCCCCTGCACATACTCAAATGTTAAAGTGCAGATTTATATTAAATGGCACATCCCCAGGCATGCACCAGTTAATGTGCACCACTGCTTTACCACCCATGGTGTGCCGCATTTACAATCAGATAGGAGAAAGCTGCTTCAAAACCCTGCGCCTGCTTGAAGCTGGCATAGGTCTTGACGCAGCATTGTAGAGATGGGGCACCCCTGAGCCTTGCTGGAGCTGCATCGCACTTACGATACAACTCCAGCAATGCGCCACCTTTACGGCACAGATGCGTCACGCATCTGTGCCGTTTTTGCCCCATGCTGCGCCGCATTGTAAATGCAGCACAACATGGGTGGCGGAACAGTGGCGCAGGATGACTGTCACATCCCTGGTGATGCGCCACTCATCATAAATCTATCCCTAAGCTTCTTATCTTGTTACAGATGAACTGCCATATGTATCATCAAAATATTTTACATTTTCTAAATAGCGAATTTTAAGGAATAAATAGCGATTCTTTACCATTCCTAATTTGCGATGAGCAAATTGCTAATTGCAAGTTACCCATTCATTTCCATGGCCTAGGAGGCTAATATGAATGAAGGTTTAATTTGCGATTAGCAATTTGCTCATCACAAAGTAGGAATTTTTCCAAGGGTGCAGGGGTGTCTCAAGAACACCTGCTGCACCCCTGAAAAACAAATTTAGGGGCATATGGCACACATACATGCCTTAAGGGCATGTGTTGGCGTCATATGGCACCTTTTCTTTTTTTGAAAAAAAGCTTTTTGAAAAGAATTCACAAATTACCACTAATTTACCACAATAGTTTCCAAATCCTTAATGTCATTTTTTACATAGTTTTTGTTTGATACATTGCATTTAAGTAGTCACAAAATTTACAAATGCTTCAGTGCAATCGCAAAATAAGGAATAGCAAATTTTGCTACTCCTTATTTTGCATCAAAGTTGTTTGATACATACCATTTGTCTAATTAACATTCGCAAAGGCCGAAATTCATAGAATTTTGATCTTTGCAAATGCTAATTAGCTTGATACATATGGCCCCAAGTGAGGCTTGTCTTGCGACATGGTGCATCTTTTGCATTACTGCTGATTGGGTTTTATGTGGTACGTTTTTTTTTTACACTATGACATATCTGCCTAAATGCATCAATTTTTAATGTTGTCACCTCATAGCAAATATTATGCACCACCGCTGCATCATAAAAGCGACGCACAGTGGCAGAAAAAAGGCATACACCTATCATAAATCTATCCCTAGCATTTTAAATGATTAATCCAGGATGACAATAAAGTGTGTCCTATCCAGAGGTTTGTTTAAGGTGAGGCCTACTCAGGATTGCAGATTAAAGTTACGCTTGATGAAGAATACAGAGGAGATAATACATATAAAGGACTACCAATGAAGTAAGTAATGTGCACTTTATTGCGCCAGTCATCATAAATGTATCCCTAAGCTTCTTATCTTGTTACAGATGAACCACCATATGTATCATCAAACTATTTTGCATTTCCTAAATAGCAAATTTTAAGGAATAAATAGCAATTCTTTACTATTCCTAATTTGCAATGAGCAAATTGCTAATTGCAAATTACCCATTCATTTCCATAGGCTAGGAGGCTCATAGGAATTAATGTTGCAATTTGTGATTAGCAATTAGCTCATCACAAAATAGGATTTTTTTCAAGCGTGCAGGGGTATCTCAAGAACACCCTGCTGCACCCCTGAAAAAGAAATTTGGGAGCACATGGCACACCTACATGCCCTAATGGCATGTATGGGCGTCATATGGGACCTTTTTTTTTTTTTGAAAAAAATGCTTTTTGAAAAGAATTCGCAAATTACCACAAACTAGAAGTTGGTGGTAGTTTCCAAATCCTTAATATCATTTTTTACATATTTTTTTTTTGATACATTGCATTTAAGGAATCACAAATTTTGAATTATTGACATTTTAAGTAATTTCCACATGTGCAGTGTTTTCAAAATATAATTTGAAAATCGTTTTTGGGGAAAAGTAATGGTTTGCAAATTTATGACAAGGACATAATGGTGTATGCTTCTCTATAAGGCATTTCAGTATCTCTAATGTCATTTTTCCCATATTACATTATAAGACCTTTCCCCATGAAGCACATTCCTTGTAAATATGCTCCCACCTGTGCATTGCAAATTTAGATTTTGACTGTTTCAGACACATAGCCATGTTGAAAGTGACCCAAAAAAATTGCAAACGTTTTAAAATAACACATTCATGTGTCTTAAGGACATTTTAAGTCATTTCCCCATGGACAATGTTTTCTAAGTGGCACAAAAGAGGTATACACCTATCATAAATCTGTCCCTAGCATTTTAAATGATTAATTCAGGATGACAATAAGATGTGGCCTATCCAGAGGTTTGTTTAAGGTGAGGCCTACTCAGGATTGCAGATTAAAGTTACGCTTGATGAAGAATACAGAGGAGATAATTTATTGTAAAGGCCTACCAATGAAGTAAGTGATTTCTACTTCATTGCACCAGTCATCATAAATGTATCCGTAAGCTTCTTATCTTGTTAGACATCAACCGCCATATGTATCATATAACTATTTTGCATTTCCAAAAAAGCGAATTTTAAGGAATAAATAGCGATTCTTTACCATTCCAAATTTGCTTTGAGAAAATAGCTAATTGCAAATTACCCATTCATTTCCATGGGCTAGGAGGCTCATATAAATGAAGGTGCAATTTGCGATTAACAATTTGCTCATCACAAATTAGGAATTTATTCCAAAGGTGCAGGGGTGTCTCAAGAACACCCTGCTGCAACCCTGAAAAAGAAATTTGGGGGCATATGGCGCACATAAATTTTAACAACATTCCTTTACCTCAACAACGATTTTCAAATCATAACTTCAAAACACTACACATGGGAAAATTACTTAAATTGTCCTTAAGACACATAAAAGCGTTTTTTGATTGGCTTTCCTGCATGGTAGGGTCACTTTTAACATGGCTATGTAACACAAACATTCAAAATCAAAATTTTCCATGCACAGGTGGGAGCATATTTACAAGCAATTTGCGCCACAAAGAAAGGTCTTACATTAAAATGGGAAAAATAACATCAGGGACAGTCAATTGCCTTATAAAGAACCATACACCATTATATCCTTGTCATGAATTTAAAAACAATTCCTTTTCCTCAAAAACGATTTTCAAATCATAATTTCTAAACACTGCACATGGGGAAATGACTTAAAATGTCATTAAAACACATGAAATCATTTTTTGATTGGCTTTCCAGCATGGTTGCGTCACTTTTAACATGGCTATGTAACACAAACATTCAAAATCAAAATTTTCCATGCACATGTGAGAGCATATTTACAAGCAATTTGCGCCACATAAATCATAATTTTCTCCTTAAAGCACACTATTCTCTATCTAAAGTAAAGAAATATTTTCTCACCTTAGCAAATACTTTCAGTTTGAAAACAGTCTAAGAAACACACCAATTTGTCTTCAGCAGAGCAAAAGGTATGCACTCCAGAGTCTGCAGCTATCAAAAGCACAGAAATGCTGTAATTCTTCACACATATTTCTCATGTCACCCAATCAAAACTCTTCCCTCACTTTTTTTCAAATGAAAACCCTTCCCCCTCTGCCCTTTCTGCCTATTTTCCATAGCAACCACCTCTTGGAGAAACTCTGGTGTTTGCAAGTTCACACAACAATGTTGCAATTGAACTCTGAACTCTCAGTGCACCTGCATATCCAGTGCTTTCTTTCATTTAATGATTTTTTATTGACCACTCAAAATACATCTTTCAAACAACACATCTGTACACCCTAACTTTCTGTTTTCATCAATCAAAATCCACCAATCACTGTTACTACTTCATGAACACAGAAACTCCACAGTTTTTTTCATTTCAAACTCTCATTTTTTCAACTGCCATTTCATTGCCACACTTCATCTGACTGCAGGAGAACCTTCTCTCACCATGTTTTCTGTCTGGATTGTTGGTCATAGTTATATTCACTGGGCTCAAAGGTACGTTGAAAGCAGGAATTTACCTAACCTCAATTTACAAGATGTGGAAATTAAGTGGTTTGGCCACAGAGGATTAAAATGTCACCAATTGATACCATTGGTGAAAACCTTTATGCATTTGCCAAAACCTGACCTGTTAATTGTGCACTGTGGAGGTAATGACTTGGGCACTTTGACTGGTGTAGGTCTGGAAATGCTTTTAAAGGACACCTTTGAGCAATTAATGGCACTTTTTCCTCAGACTGCCTTGGTATATTCAAATATATGCCAAAGACAGAAATGGAGGTGGTCAAACCAATTTTGTCCACAAATTGAGAAGTCGAGGAAGCATGTAAACAAATCTGTTTCAGCTTACATGAGAGACCATGGAATGGGCTCCCTGTACAACAATAACTTGCGTTACTACATGCAAGATATCTACAGAGGAGATGGAGTTCACTTCTCAGATGAGGGCAACAGAGTTTTCACTCTGAATTTAAGAATGTGCATTGGTACCTACTTATAAGTACCTAAATGTACCATAAACCCAAAAGCTCTTCTCAGAGCTACCCTACATCTAATCACTCACAATTATTATTTTACTCTAACTTTTTTCACTAATTTTCAACAAAGTACGCTCCCGGGGGCGCTACCCGGTACGCGTACCGGGAGCTAACCTCGCGAAATTTTTTAAAAAAATGTTTTTTTTTCGCACATATAAACCTCCTCAGCCACCCTCAGAAAACCTAGGGGGTCAAGATAAGTCTACCGTGCCCCCTTCTACCCATTCTGAACATTATTTGCCCTCCATCTTGTATCTTAATTCGACCGAAACACAAAATGGTGGACTCCCGGAACGCTTAAGGTACGCGAACCGGGGCGCTCAACGGTTCGCGTACCGGGTCGCTCCCTGGGAAGCGCACCATCAAAAAAGGTGGGAAAGTAGTTCACAGAAAAGCCACTTGAGACAATTTCACCAAATATAGATTAGCTCATACTACATACCAATCCCTACCATTTACACAAATTTGATTGGAATTCCATTTAGCCATTTAGCCTGTAGACCTCTCTAAATACCGTGAGGTAAATTACTTCACAAAACACATCTGAAATGTTGGAATTGACAACCAATTAAAATGTTACTTTCATTTTCTACTTTTTTTACCTGACATTTGATTGGTTATGTACCCGAATATATATAAAGGAAGAGAAGGAAACACAGCCATTTTGACTACTACTTCCTGGTGTACATTTCAATAGGATTTTCATTAATAACTTCAACTTCTTTTTAAAGGTAAGTTGTTATTTTTAAAACTGAAGTATATTGTGCACTTTAAGTTAATATGGCAAACTTTTTCTGTTAGTTATATACTATCCCTCTGTAGTACTTATAAATTTAGATACACTTTTTTATATTCCTACTTCCACTCTGATACTATACACTGCCCAAAGATAAATTCTCTGTTAAAAACTGCCTATCTAAAATTAATCCCAACAGTGCCCTACCTCTACTAATATATATTTTTTTTATGCAAATTTCAGGGAAAATGGGAAGTGAACAAAACATTTCATTTGAAATTGTCCTTCCAGAGTCCAACACAGAAATCATTGATCCAAATGAGATTGAATTTATGGATGAAACTTGGGACCAAGAATTACTGCAATGTGTACAAGCAGTAGATAACCTCCTTGCAAATGAGGACATTTTACAACCTCAGAGACTACAATCTATATTCCATGATTATTATGAAATTTCTGACAATGAAATGTTAGAAAGTTTAATAAATTATGAAACACAATAAAAAAAGCTTAAAAAATAAAAAAAAATAAAAAATAATCAACAAAACCAACAATCAATTAACATACAGCATTTGAAAAGTCTATCATTTATTTTTCATTGTGGTACGCTGCCCAGAACGCTTCCTGGTTCGCGTACCGGGCGCTACCCACGCAAAAAAACCAAAAAAAAATTATTTTTTTTGCCCCGCGGGGCCCTTTTAAAGCCTCCACATTAAACCTAGGGGGTCAGGGAGAATCTACTATGCCCCCTTATGGTTATTTGCCCCTTTGTTTTGGCCTCCTCTTGTCTCTCGATCCTACCGAGAGACAAGATGGCGGCCGCTACGGACTTTTTGGAATGTTGACAGACGCCAGAGAACCAATCAGCTTCGCTTCACAAAGCTCCGTTGCGCGAAAAGTACGCGTCCTGCGCCGCTGCCCGGTCCGCTGTTACAGATATATATCTTTTTTTAAACGTTAATTTCTCAAAATCCACTGGAGCACATATATTGAGACCTACAAAAGGCACATCGGGCTACCAGTCCCTACAATTTTGCCAAGTTTCGTGCAAATCTATTCAGCCGTTCGGGCTAAAAGTGAGGCTAACCGCCCTATGGAAAAATCAATGTTAAAAACACGTTTTGGGACCCCCCTTTTTTCTCGGCCCCCCCTTGACGAACCCCCCCAAAATTTTCAGGGGCTGCTCAGAAACAAAATGTGCCATTTTCCTGAAAAATTCAGCCAATTCCGTCCACAAACGCCAAAGTTATTAGACATAGAATTTTCAAAAAACCCATAGAGAAAAAATCCTAACTATATATACCTACTGGCGACCGCCAGTAGGTAATATATTCACTGAAAAAACCATAGGTTTGACACCAGTTATAGTTAGCTGGAAATTTTATTGACATAAAACCAATGATATTCCACGTTATAGTTAGTTGGACTCACTATAACTTGCGCGTGTAATGCACTGCTGATGACATCACATATTACATCACTCATGACATCACTGATGACACCATCCAGTGAATGTGTGTCTTTCTGAAAAATAAATATGTATTATATAAGTATATATTATTGAATATCTTAGTGAATACATATATTAGTGAGTAAAGCTTAAATATTTAAATATATGTATAAGTGTTTCACTTTGTGTATAAGTGGCTGCATGGGTTGATGAGTAGGTACATGTGTATGTATATAGGTTATTAGATGTTTTTCTTAGTATCAGTATAAGTGTTTGCATGGTTTGGTGGGGGTATTACTTACTACATAGATGCAAGAATGACTGAGTCTCTGTTTGTATGTGTTTTGAAGACAGCATATGTGCAGGACTGTATGGGTGGATTAGTGTGCATATGTCTGTGTTAGTGAGTGAATGTCTGTCTTTTTAGTGTTTTTATCAGTAACTACATTTGATTTAATGTAGTATATGTGAATATTGATGTATATAAGTGACTATATGTGAGAGTGAAGGATTATAAGAGTTCCTCTTTAAATTAGTATGTGTTTCTATAAGTGATTTTTTAAGAGAGTAAGTATGTGTAAGTTTCCTTAGAAGTAAAGTAATAGTGTGTGTGTATAGCTGTTTATTTTCAATAGTTTATTTGCATGTGTGAGTATGTGTGTGAATATTTTTTGGATGACTTTCGGTGTGTAACAGGATGTGTAGGTGTATCACTACATATGATTACTGAATATATGTATGAGTGAATATATAGAACTGTTGGTGAATTAGTGCATGTGTATATAGATGGTGGAATTATTGAATTGGTTGTTGTAACTGGTATGGGTATCTCCATTTTTTTGAACATTTTAGTTTCTATTTTTGAATATGCGTTTCAAGGGTTAGATTACAGTGAAAGGAGGTCTGTCACTGTGTCACAAGGATGGTGTCATCAGTGATGTCATGAGTGATGTAATATGTGACGTCATCAGCAGTGCATTACACGCGCAAGTTATAGTGAGTCCAACTAGCTATAACGTGGAATTTCATTGGTTTTATATCAATAAAATTTCCAGCTAACTATAACTGGTGTCAAACCTATGGTTTTTTCAGTGAATTTCATAGGTTTTGTAAATGCTAGTTCCTAACTATAACGTGTGTAAAACCGATGGTTTTTTCAGTGAATTTCATTGGTTTTTAAAATGCTAATTCCTAACTATCTCGTGTATACAACCTATACTTTTGTCAATAAAGTTCTGGCAATATTTTTTTCGAAAACAAGCCGTTTTCTTCACTGTTCAAGTTGCATAGAGACTCCTTGTAAAGCGATACAGAATTAGAAAGTCTGTACCTTGCCTTTTTTTCAACGCATTAAAATTTGTCAGTAAATAAAAATAGCCTTTCTAAACTTTCGTGCGCGACCTGGTGTGCGCACTCTCGGCAACAGTTCTCAACAAAATGGATAGCGCATTTCCAAGCTTTCATGCGCGACCGACTGCGCGCACCCACCTATATATTTCGTGAAAACTTTGCAATCTGAACTTATTGAATTTCTTCATAGACCCATCAAAGAACTTATAATACGTCAAAGAGACTAAACCTAGGCTTCTTTTTTAATATTATGAAAATTTTCATTAAATGGAGCCGAATGTCTTTTTAAACTTTTGTGCGTGACCGAATGTACACACCTTGGTATTTAAAAAAAAATATAAAAGGTTTTATACATTAACAATTGTATGCTTGAATCAAGCTCAAAAGATATATTAAATCCGAATATGTTTGAATTTACTTCTTTTCCCGTTTTGAAACTTCGCTTGTTGAAAATGGCAATGTATATGCACATAAGCGGCGTTCATTTGTGTTCACTGTACCCCTTGTTGTAAGCAGAACGGATATCGCGAAACACTGACTGTGTTATCCCGCCAGCATAGACCCATGCACACACGTACACGACAGCCATTTTAGGCACCATGGCCTCTCTGCCCGTTTGTTAAACCCCCGGCACCCCTCCCCGCGCGCACTGCTCATGCATCGGCCATAAAACCCTCTCCCTCTGCGTGACCCTACTCTAGAAGTAACCCTCCTGCTCGACCCACACCCCCCCATTTCCTCCCAAGAACACCCTTCCCCTCAGCTGACGAGCCCCCCCCAGCTGCACTTGGCCTTTCGACCCGGTCCCAAGTCCTAAGACCAAGCCTCGTGGATGTACACCCCCCCTTTTTTTCTGCCCAGCATAACGAAACCGTGATACACCAACCGAAGTGCCCGATCTTATCGCCTGCCCAACCTTTGATCTGATCATCCCCTCCTGCCCTCGTGTCCTGTAGGAATGTCCGGCTGAGAGATCACAATCTCTTGTTACATTCAGGAGGGGAGGATGACATCTGAGCGACTGGTATGGGAATAGGCCTGAAGCTGGGATTCCAAGCATGCTTTTTCCTACTTCAAAGCGTCTTTATTGCAATAAGGAATGTTTGTGCATCATAAACATGTGTATAAAAGACGAAGCCTCAGAGAAACTTGTTAGAGCACCTCCTGAAGACACTATGCGAGTGTCCGAAATGACAGGCTCTCCTCATGAGAAATAAAACTCTGTTCTTGTTTTCCTGCTTCCAGCGCCCGTCTCTTTATTTGGTAATTGTTCAAGATGGGAACTAAGAGGCGTCCTGCGCCAGCAGCCTGGGCATCAGGTGCGTTATGGGGTGACTTTTCCACAATTGGCGTCCCAACGCGGGGTCCATCAGCGACATAAGGTCCGGTAAGAGAGGTCCAGACGATGGGGTGAACATCTAAACGATTGGAGTATACCTGCCTTGAGAGGGCCCTCGTCCGGCTGCCGATTGAATGAGCTTCACCGATTCCGAACGGATCTCTCTCAAGTGACCTACTGTCCTGACTGGAATCCCACAAAAATGTTGCGGTAAAAACATGGAGAAAGAGAACGATTGGGCGCTGGAAAAGGGAAGGCGAAGAATTGCCCACACGGTCCGGTCCGGGTAAGGTTAAGTAGGACGTCTTTACGTCCGATTGGTAGGATGGTTTTATCCATCTGATTGATAGATTGATTGTACTTGAAGTATTGTTTCTCTTTGAGACATTTTCTATTTGCAAACAGCGATGAATAGGAACGTTCCTCTCTCTTTGCAAATAGTGAAGGATAGGTAATGCAGACGTTTGTTCCCCATTGTAATCCGTCATGCCTATCTTTCTCCCCACTGATTGTTTGTTATCGATTTTTATCGATTATTGCTCTTTGAGATATTCCCTGTCTACAAACAGAGAAGAATATAAATATTCTGCCCCCCTTTGCAGATAGTGAAGGATACGTAATGCAGATTTTTGTCCCCTATTGTAATCCGTCATGCCCATTTTTTCTCCCCACAGATTGATTAATTACTTTGACATTTTATTGTTCAAGGAATAGTTCGTTCGAGGCATTCCCTGTTTGCAAATAACGCAGAAAATAAATATTCTGTCTAATCTTTGCAAGTAGTGAAGGGTAGGTAATGTGGACCTTTGTCCCCCGTTGTAATCTCTCGTGCCTATCTACTCCCCACTGATTGGTAAACTAGTTCCACCCGGACCATTTATTAGAGGTAGGTCATCTGGCTCGACCTGAGGGCACCCCTAATAAAAAGGACATATGCAACAATAACGAAGTAATCACCGTATCCTGTTAACAGAAACTTTAGCATGAAATACGCTAGAAAGAAAAAAAAAAAAAAAAAGAGAAAGAAATAAGAAAGCAAAATCAGTAGGCCACTGATGAGTTTTTCATTTCGCTACAAATAGGAAAACGCTAGAAATAGCTCACGATAAAACACATGATTTTGCTAGAAATAAGAAACGTTAGAAATAAGCCCGTAATAAGAAACATGAAAATGGTGAGAGAAGTCAAGCTTGACATCGCGACGCCACGAGGCAACTAGGCTTCGCCACCCCTCACTGCTCCAAACATATCTGTCCCACCGCCTGCCACGCCCCAATAACGGTAACATGAGAAAGATACACACAGCAGATACCTACCCCCATTCTGGAAACTCCCGAAGTGCAACAGGTCCGCGGCTACGCCCATCCGGAAGACGAGATCTTCGGCACGTGTAGGGCGGGTCATGCTGCCAGCCGTCGGCCGGGGAGGTCGTCGCATAAGGTGGGCCAGAAGAGGAGCCGAGGCCGACGGGATCCGGGCGTCCCCTCCTCTTCTTTCTTCAATAATGGCTGCGACAACACGGGGGGCGGATGTCTTGCTCATGCCATCGACCCCCCCCCGTATCTCCTGGTCCAGCCCCGGCTTGGTATGAGCTCCCCGTTCGGCCCTGAAGCGGCGCCTTGCAGGCCACCGGGGGGGGGATGTCTTGCCTATGCTGGAACTCGTAAAGGGGTGGCCCGGTTGCTTGTTAGTTAAGAAATGAGTCCCACAATCAGAAGTATTCTCCTCGACTTTGAAGATTCTATAAGAGCCACGGGGGCCCCCGACCCCCGCAGGCACCCCCGATGGGGAATGACTGCCATGATTGCCCGCGGAACGATGAAAATGTAGCCGCGAGACGTCGGCGCTCCCATGCTGGCGCCAGCCTCAGTTTGAATGACTAAAATCCTGCAGACTACAGTTCGGATCAGTTCCGGTGAAAACCCAGTATGACCCGGTAGAAAAAAATTGTTGCCTCCCTCCCCCTTTGACTGATGGTTCATACCGCCGATCCTTTCTGTTGCCCTTTAACGGAACTTTTGGACTGCCGAAAGAGGCTCTGGGCCAACCACGAGTTGGTGGAGATTTTGACTTTGCCTAGATCTGCCTGGCTACACCCAAAATGGCGCTGGTACAAATGAAACTTTCAACTCCTTGTTGTACCCCGATTGCTCAGCCTTGGTGTCATGAGATATGTATGCAGTTTTTTTTTTTAAACACAATGAATTGATATGGGATGGGTACTGATTATGTGTTCGGACAATGAATTGACATGAGATGGGTACTGATTGAACATTCGGACAATGAATTGTTGTTAAGTTTTGGCGCATCATGATTATTGAAAGTTCGAATTTCAACACTTATGATACTCGCTCACACTGAAGTTTCGATATGATTTTATTGCACTTGTCGCACTTTTTATTATGAAATCAACGACCACCGACTCCATTAGGTTTTCCACTAATAAGTATCCCCACATGTACAGTTCCAGCCTGCTCCGTGGCCGGCCCACGGGGTTGTAGGCCCGTATTTGTGCACCGACATTCTTATTAAAGATTTTTGAAAGCAAACGTAGTTGTCACGTGTAGATTGGTAAGTTTCGAATAAAAGACCACTATTTCCGATATAACTAAAATACAGGTGAAATGGCTCAGCTCGATTAGTTAAGGGTTAAAAGGTATAGTACGCAGAAATATTGCAAATATAAATGGTCTAGGTTTTTGTTGTATGTGTTTTTCATTTTTTGTACAGCCTAAAGCACATATGTTAATATTTTACTCCTTTTCACGTTTTGAAACTTCGCTGAATTAGACCGCTACTTCCAAATGGCGTACGTGACCAGATACTGAAGGAATGCGTCTTGAAAGTGGCTGACTGTAATGTATGATATTTCACTCAGTGACTTTCAGGCCCAGGTTGTATGTTCAGAGGAACACTTACCGTTTATTAGAGGTAGATCGTCCGACTCCACCGGAGGACACCCCTAATAAAAAAGACATATATATAAAATGCGGACTAGCCGCTGTATCGTACTAGCAAAGTTTAACTTAAAAATCGTTAGAGAAAACAAAAAGAATCAAGCAAAATCAGTAGGCCACTGATAGGATCTCTTTTTGACCTCGCTAAAATAGAAACATTAGGAACAACCCCTCATGAGAAATATGAAACTAGTGAGAGAAACCGAGCTCGACGCCATGATGGCTGCAACATATTTCGGCGACGCCGCCCACCCTGCCCAAAATAACGACAAACCCTATGCACATATTATAAATAAATAGAACACACCAGCAAAGTAACAGAGTAAAACGTTTTATTAAATAACTATTTACATGCCAGCCTGCTGCAATATGAAAACAACACTTCCAAAATGATCGACTACCTTTAAGAAGAAAAAAAGAATCTTTCATCTGGCAATTTTTCACTTATCCTGAAGATCAAAAGAAAGTAAATGCATCAAAAGTAACCTGCACGATATGTGACTCGTTTCTCTCAAGAAGAAATCCAACAAAAAAATATTCCTTTTCCATACATACCATGGTGCGCCATGTCAAACAAATGCACCCTGTGCAATTTGCAGAGGCATCGACAAAAGCCCTGGCCACGCTATTACCATTAGAGGTGGCCAGCACATTTTCTGATCGACGACCTGTATCTCCATCGAGTGCACAGAAGGACTTGAGATATTTAACTATATATGGTCTATAACTTTTGGTTTTTTCAGTGAATTTGCTCCGCCAGCCACCCCGCCCAAAATAACCACAAACCCTATGCAAATATTAAAAATATATACAACACACCAACAAAGTAACAGGGTAAAACGTTTCATTAAATAACTATTTACATGTCAGCCTGCTGCAACATCGATCCAAATGCATGACACTGTTCCTGTCAAGGTAGCATAGCTGGCGGCCTAGGGGTGGAGGACCGTTGTGCAAATACCGCGGGGAGGACTCTGGATATGCTTGATCCCAGAGATTCTTAGATGTAACTGCCTTCCACAAATGGCATAAGTCCTGGATGTTCGGTGCCATACTTGAAGGTTTGACCTAAAGACACGTCCTGCGGTGCCCTAGTCCAACCATCACATATACCTCCGCCAGGAGACGGCGTGGGGTGCACTGGAAGGGAGAGGCGGCGCGAACGAGCCTCCCCAGGTGGAGGTTTCTCAGCTGCACCCCAGCGCTTCACTCGACAAGCTGAGTTGCGCCCGCTCCTGCAGCACATTGCCTCGCTCGGCCAGCTCAATTACGCCTGCTCTTGCTATTACAGCGTATCACCCGCCATCCGGCTGAATTGCACCCACTCTTGCGGTACAGCGACAGGCGGCTGCCACAGAGATCAGGAAATGGCGGTCGGCTCCACAGACTTGGGCCTGGCCTGCAAGGATGGCTCTGGACAACCCTGGAACTCGGACGCTTCACTGCTACGGCATGGGCCCCATTCCCAAAAGCGTCCCATCAGCCTTGAAGATTCTACAAGAGTCACCGGGGCGCCCGACTCCCGCAGAGTTCCGGTGGGGAGCTTCTGCCATGATTGCTCGCAGAATGGCCACGACGTAGCCACGGGGTGCTCTCATGCTAACGCCAGCTTCAGTCTGAAACTTCCAGAAACACTGTAGACTACCAATTCAATCAGTTCCGGTGGAGCCCCAACGACGTATCGCGTTGTTGCATAATGCGTCATATGACACGCCGCGTTAGAGCGCCCGGAAGTCCTCCGGTGCGCGAGGCGCGAAGCGCAGCTCCCCGGAAGCAATCCGGGGCGCGGAGCGCGTAACGTAAGCATAACAGGTCATGTGACTTGTTAATAAAGCTTTTCATTGCTTTAGAAATATTTTTATGAGCATATTTGATTATTTCATTAAAGACACTACACATAACCTGTTTTTCAAGTTATGTTTAATTTTAAATGAAACGGTTTACATTTTCACTTTTTATTTCCAGTAAATTTTAAAAATAAATGTTTATAGTTCCATATGCTGAAGCACGTCAGCTTCCCACCCTATGTCATACAATTCTGACAAATCGGCATCCTCATCATGTTCTTCATCATCCTCAGGATTTAAATCATCTAAGGGATCCACTTCCACTGATGTTTCAATGACAAGTTCAACGATAAGATCGAGATCAACGGATTGCTTATTATCACTCATGGTTAATGTTGTCGTTATCTTTAAAGAAAGAGAACAACAATGAGATGTTGCAGAGTAAGAGACAAATCTCAGAGACTATAATACCACACGACAGCAAAATAAATATATTATATAATATATAATTTTATATATAATATTATATAATATAATAAAAAACAAAATAACAGGTTAAAACGTTTTTATTCTTGAACAAAAATATATTAAAACAACTATGGAGAACCATTACACGAATAGTTTTTTTTTTTTGCAATGTCTGCACTCGTATTAGATAAGAAACTTGCCTTGAAAACAGTGCATTTCTGAATAAACATTTCAAATATACACGTTCTCTCTTTTAATCCATAATCTCAACTAAAATGATTGTATATTGAAACAGTATTTATGTGTTCCACGTAACTTCAGCTGTACTAACTTAATATTTTCTTTTGTCGACCTGATTTACTCATACTAGAACCCACAGGCCTATAACAGCCCGTGAACCCTTTCTTTTACAGTACATGACAAAACAAACAATTACAGACTTACCTTTACCAATGCTTTGTACGATGTACAACAGTGACAGTCACAAAATAGATATTCGTTTGACGGAAGTCTCAATTATGCTGCTATCACTGCAACCAAAATTCAATGGCACAGATATCCAGTCAATACAGACTCATATATGTCTCTTCAGCCAATCATATTTCCTCCAGCAAAATTTTGTATTCAAATATACATTTCAGTTCGTTGTCCCTCACAATATTTTCAATGTCACATAAAAGTCACCCATCACCCACTGCCATCTCTGGCTGTTTCCATGGTAACACCTCATTCTGCACCTGGCTGAAGGCACAGGTAAAAAGTTCATATCTCAACGTTCTACAGCAAACTAACAACACTGTTTTCCCTCCAGAAATACCTGCCTATCCACAGCTCTGTTACATGTCATTTTTTTCACACCCAATACTACTTTTTCTTTTACATAACATTAACATGCAACGTAGTCTTCAATCTTCACGTATTAGAATCAACCAATCATCTTTTGTTTTTCAACCACACCAAGCCTCATCCATTTTTTTATCCTGACTTTCAGCTTCTAACTGCCATTCCACTTCCAGAACCCATCGGAGTACGAGTGCATCTGCCTTGAAAATGAAGGTTTGGCTTTTAGGACACAGCTATATTCACTGGAGTGGAAAATATGCAGCAAGCAGACGAATTTCCAACCTTGATTTAGCAAATGTGCAGATAACGTGGATTGGGCAAAGAGGATTAAGATGTCACCAATTAATACCATTGGTGAAAACTTTTATGCATCTCCCAGAACCAGACCTTATAATTGTGCACTGTGGTGGGAACGATCTAGGCACATTGACTGGGGTAGATCTGGAAATGCTTCTAAAAGACACCTTTCGACAATTGATGACACTTTTTCCTCGAACTGCCTTGGTATATTCCAATATATGCCAAAGACAGAAATGGAATTGGTCCAATCAACATTGTGCACAAATTGAGAAAGCAAGGAAACATGTAAATAAATCTGTTTCTGCTTTCCTCAGAGATTATAGCATGGGTTCTATTTACCACAACAACTTGCGTTACCACATGCAAGACATCTATAGGACAGATGGTGTTCATTTCACGGATGAGGGAAACAGAATCTTCCTCTGCAACATCAGACTCTGCATCGGTACATACTTATAAATGCAGAAACAACTCAATTAACACAAGGGCTCTTTTCAGAGCCACCTTATATCAAAGCACTCAAACTTCTGATTTATCTCCATTTTCACACTCTTGTAAATAGGTGTGCGCGCCCGAGTGCGCGCACCCCGCAACTTTTTCAAAGAAAAAAAATATATATATTTTCGCCTTTAAAGACCTTACTGCACACCCTGAGAAAACCTACGCAGCAAAACAATCTCTACCTTCTCCCCTTTCCATGTTCCAACGCTTTGAAATGACAATATATTTACTCGCAGTGACAAAATGGCGGTCAACACTTCCTGATTTCCTTCAAATCGAACGATAACAGACGTCACGCAGCAAAAAAAAATTCCGCTCGCGCGCAGCCGCTTGAGTGCGCGAACCCGTCCGCGCTTATAGATATATAATTGACTTTGACTTTAATTTTCTCAGCAACTACTGAACGGATTTACACCATTCCACAAAAAGCGTAATCTGCGAGCCGGACTCTACAGTTTTGCAAAATTTCTTATAAATCCATTCAGCCGTTCGACCTGTAGCCGTGTCTAAACGTCCTATGGAAAATAACATGGAGAAAACATGTTTTGGGACCCCCCTTTTATCTCAGCCCCCGCTTGACGAATCCCCCCCAAACTTTCAGAGAAGGAGCGGAGCGGACCGAGCCATCTTCTTTGAGAAATTCGCAAAGATTCATCCACCAGGGCCAAAGTTAATCCAAATAGAATGTTGACGATTTCCTATGGAAACTAGGTCCTAACTATAACTACCTACTGGCGACCGCCAGTAGGTAACATATATATATATATATATATATATATATATATTCACTGAAAAAACCATAGGTTATAGACCATATATAGTTAGGAATTTGCATTTACAAAACCTTGAAAATTCACTGAAAAAACCATAGGTTAGAGACCATATATAGTTAGCTGGACATTTTATTGACATAAAACCAATGGAATTCCATATATATTTAGTTGCACTAACTATATATCGCGCACCCGCAATCCACTGCTGATGATGTCACATATTACATCATTCATGACATGGTCAGTGACATCACTGATGACATCACTGATGACATCTCAAATGACATCACTGATTACATCACTGATGACATCTCAAATGACATCACTGATGACATCATCTAGTGTCTGTGTGTTTTTGTAAAGTTTAAATATGTTTTACATATTGAAGAATGAGTGGATGTATGGAAGACTGAGTGTGTGTGTGGCTGGCTGGGAGGTGTGTGACTCTGTGCATATCAATGTGTACTTGTATCAGTGATTGTATAAGAGAGTAAGTATGTGTTAGTATATGTGTGAAAAGTATGGTGTTCTGTGTTTAACTGTATAGATGAGAAAATCGAAGTGTGATTGATTCTTCACAGGACTGACTCGGTGTATGAGTGCATATGATAGTGTTGTAATAATGAGTGACTGTATGTATGAGTGATTGAATGGGTGAATGAGTGAATGTGTGTGTAGACGTAGGAATCAGTGAGTGCGTATGTAGTAACTGGTATTGGTGTGTCATGATGTCATCAGTGATGTCATTTGAGATGTCATCAGTGATGTCATTTGAGATGTCATCAGTGATGTCATCAGTGATGTCACTGAAGTATGGTGTTCTGTGTTTAACTGTATAGATGAGGAAATGGAAGTGTGATTGATTCTTTACAGGACTGACTAGGTGTGTGAGTAACTCCATGGATGAGTGGCAGTGTGTGAGTGTCTGCATAGGTGTATGAGTGCATATGATAGTGTTGTAATAAGGAGTGACTGTATGTATGAGTGATTGTATGGGTGAATGAGTGAATGTGTGTGTAGACGTAGGAATCAGTGAGTGCGTATGTAGTAACTGGTATTGGTGTGTCATGATGTCATCAGTGATGTCATTTGAGAAGTCATTTGAGATGTCATCAGTGATGTCATCAGTGATGTCACTGACCATGTCATGAATGATGTAATATGTGACATCATCAGCAGTGGATTGCGGGTGCGCGATATATAGTTAGTGCAACTAACTATATATGGAATTTCATTGGTTTTATGTCAATAAAATGTCCAGCTAACTATATATGGTCTCTAACCTATGGTTTTTTCAGTGAATTTTCAAGGTTTTGTAAATGCAAATTCCTAACTATATATGGTCTATAACCTATGGTTTTTTCAGTGAATTTCATTGGTTTTTTAAAAGCTAATATCTATAGCTGTAAAATATATTCTTTATTACGTGACGTATCACGTAGCCACGTGAGACGCCTCATGACGCGTCGCATAACCGTGACGTATCGGCTCTGCAGCGCAAACAAAACCCGTAACGTAAGCGTGCCGGAGCACGCTTACAGATATATATATTTTTTTTAACCTTAATTAGACAAAATCCACACGTGCACATATCTTGAGGCCTTGCAAAGGCACATCAAACAAACAGTCCCTACAATTTTGCCAAGTTTGCTGGAATTCTATTCCCTTATTTTTTTTTTTACTGTTTCTCTTGGTTTTCCCCTTGTTACGCTTACCGGGACGCTACCCGGTACGCGAACCGGACGCTCCAAAAACACAAGATGGCGGACTCCCGTTACGCTGCCGGTTAGCTGCCCGGTTCGCGTACCGGGAAGCGCCTCTACCGCGAAAAATCGCGGGGGACTTTAATATCCCCCTCATCAATCCTAGGGGGTCAGGAGGGGTTTACCTTGCCCCCTTTCCTTCATTTCCCCTTCTTTTTTCACCACATCTTGTCTCTCGAACCTACCGAGAGACAAGATGGCGGCCGCTCTGGACTGTTTACAATGTTGACAGCTACGCTGCCGGTTAGCTGCCCGGTTAGCTGCCCAGTGAGCTGCCCGGTTCGCTGCCCGGTTCGCGTACCGGGACGCGCCTCTACGGCGTAAAATCGCAAAAAAAAAAAAATTTTATTTTTTGCCCCGCGGGGCACTTTAATATCCCCCTCATCAATCCTACGGGGTCAGGAGTGGTCTACCTTGCCCCCTTTCCTTCATTTCCCCCTTCGTTTTTCACCACATCTTGTCTCTCGATCGTACCGAGAGACAAGATGGCGGCCGCTCCGGACTGTTTAGAATGTTGACAGACACCGGAGAGCCAATCAGCTTCGCTTCGCGAAGTTCCGTTACGCGTCAGGTACGCGAACCGGGGCGCTAACCGGAGCGCTGTCACAGATATATATATTTTTTTAAACGTTAATTTCTCAAAATCCACTGGAGCACATATATTGAGACATAGCAAAGGCACGTCGGGCAAACCATATCTACAATTTTGCCAAGTTTCATGTAAATCTATTCAGCCGTTCGAGCTAAAAGTGAGTCCAACCGCCCTATGGAAAAATGAATGGGAAAAACGCGTTTTGGGACCCCCCTTTTTTCTAGGCCCCCCTTGACGAAACCCCCCCAAATTTTCAGCGGCTGCTCAGAAACAAAATGTGCCATTTTCCTGAAACTTTCAGCCAATTCCGTCCACAAACGCCAAAGTTATTAGACATAGAATTTTCAGAAATCCCATAGAGAAAAAATCCTAACTATATATACCCACTGGCTATCGCCAGTAGGTAATATACATATATAAACATATATAATCTGCATATCTATATAAATATAAATGCATGCATACATATACATATATGCATACATATGCATGTTATTTACATGAAAGTTTTAAAAACACTAATAAAAGCAAAGCTAAAAAGCCACCTCATTACAAACAGAATGGCTTTAACTTAAACGAGGGCGAGATCTATTGCATTTTCAATGCTTGTTTACTTTGGTTCTATCAAGAAGGCATTCAGATGTGTCACACATTTGCCACAAATTCTGAATGTTAGCACTCTAGTTGCTCATTAGATCACTGTAGTAAAGCTAGTGCTCACCAGGGAAGTCTGCTGCTAATCATGGTTTGCAGCCATTTTCCCGCATTTTTTATCCCGCAGACTTTCAGTCCGCATACCATTATCCCGCAAGGTCATTGACCTCGCATACCATTATCCCGCATTTTTTCAAAACGCATGTGCATTTATCGCGCATGCCTTTACAAAGAATTACGTTTTAAAGGCATGTATGGTAAATGCATTTGCGTTGTGAAAACCACGATGACGAGAGAGGTAAGTGGGTTTGTGTTAATTTTTTCGTGGGTTAGTGATTGTGTAGTGTAGTGTAGTGTTGTGTAGTGTTGTGTTAGTGTAGTGTAGAGTTGTGGTGGTTGTTTAGTGTAGGGTCATGCTGGGGGTAGTGTTTTAGGGTTTAGGGTTGTGTTGTAGTGTTTGCGTAGTGTAGGGTCATGCTGGGGGTAGTGTTTTAGGGTTTAGGGTAGTGTTGTAGTGTTTGCGTAGTGTAGGGTCATGCTGGGGGTAGTGTTTTAGGGTTTAGGGTTGTGTTGTAGTGTTTGCGTAGTGTAGGGTCATGCTGGGGCTAGTGTTTTAGGGTTTAGGGTAGTGTTGTAGTGTTTGCGTAGTGTAGGGTCATGCTGGGCATAGTGTTTTAGGGTTTAGGATAGTGTTGTAGTGTTTGCGTAGTGTAGGGTCATGCTGGGGGTAGTGTTTTAGGGTTTTGGGTAGTGTTGTAGTGTTTGCGTAGTGTAGGGTCATGCTGGGGTGTAGTGTTTTAGGGTTTGAGGTAGTGTTGTAGTGTTTGCGTAGTGTAGGGTCATGCTGGGGGTAGTGTTTTAGGGTTTTGGGTAGTGTTGTAGTGTTTGCGTAGTGTAGGGTCATGCTGGGGGTAGTGTTTTAGGGTTTTGGGTAGTGTTGTAGTGTTTGCGTAGTGTAGGGTCATGCTGGGGTGTAGTGTTTTAGGGTTTTGGGTAGTGTTGTAGTGTTTGCGTAGTGTAGGGTCATGCTGGGGGTAGTGTTTTAGGGTTTTGGGTAGTGTTGTAGTGTTTGCGTAGTGTAGGGTCATGCTGGGGGTAGTGTTTTAGGGTTTTGGGTAGTGTTGTAGTGTTTGCGTAGTGTAGGGTAATGCTGGGGGGTAGTGTTTTAGGGTTTTGGGTAGTGTTGTAGTGTTTGCGTAGTGTAGGGTCATGCTGGGGGTAGTGTTTTAGGGTTTTGGGTAGTGTTGTAGTGTTTGCGTAGTGTAGGGTCATGCTGGGGGTAGTGTTTTAGGGTTTAGGGTAGTGTTGTAGTGTTTGCGTAGTGTAGGGTCATGCTGGGGGTAGTGTTTTAGGGTTTAGGGTAGTGTTGTAGTGTTTGCGTAGTGTAGGGTCATGCTGGGGGTAGTGTTTTAGGGTTTAGGGTAGTGTTGTAGTGTTTGCGTAGTGTAGGGTCATGCTGGGGTGTAGTGTTTTAGGGTTTTGAGTAGTGTTGTAGTGTTTGCGTAGTGTAGGGTCATGCTGGGGGTAGTGTTTTAGGGTTTAGGGTAGTGTTGTAGTGTTTGCGTAGTGTAGGGTCATGCTGGGGTGTAGTGTTTTAGGGTTTTGGGTAGTGTTGTAGTGTTTGCGTAGTGTAGGGTCATGCTGGGGGTAGTGTTTTAGGGTTTAGGGTAGTGTTGTAGTGTTTGCGTAGTGTAGGGTCATGCTGGGGGTAGTGTTTTAGGGTTTAGGGTTGTGTTGTAGTGTTTGCGTAGTGTAGAGTCATGCTGGGGGTAGTGTTTTAGGGTTTAGGGTTGTGTTGTAGTGTTTGCGTAGTGTAGGGTCATGCTGGGGTAGTGTTTTAGGGTTTAGGGTAGTGTTGTAGTGTTTGCGTAGTGTAGGGTCATGCTGGGGTGTAGTGTTTTAGGGTTTTGGGTAGTGTTGTAGTGTTTGCGTAGTGTAGGGTCATGCTGGGGGTAGTGTTTTAGGGTTTAGGGTAGTGTTGTAGTGTTTGCGTAGTGTAGGGTCATGCTGGGGGTAGTGTTTTAGGGTTTAGGGTAGTGTTGTACTGTTTGTGCAGTGTAGGGTCATGCTGGGGGTAGTGTTTTAGGGTTTAGGGTAGTTTAGTTGTTTAGTGTATGCTAAAGGCATATTCGTTCTAAAAGTTTTCGTTATTTTAATTTGCGGCCTAATAGTACATGCAGGATTTTTTTTGCGGACTGATGGTATGTGGGATTTTGTCATATATTCGCTAATCATACTTTCTATGGCAAAATGAACCCCCTCATTTTGTTCCTTTTTAAATTAAATGTTTTAAGAGTTACCACTTTATTCCAATCAAGATGGCTTCAGGTGTGCCATACCTTTGTAATAAGTAGGACTGTTAGCACTCTAGTTGTTCTTTAGAACACTCTGGGACATTCTGTCATTGGGCTATAGTTGGGCTACATGTGGCTGATATTTGGGCTAAATTTGTTTTTTTTGTCTCTGGTGGCCATCTTTGGGCTACATTGGGCTACATTGGGCTACATTGGGCTACATTGGGCTACATTTGGGCTCCAACATATATATAGCCCAATGTAGCCCAATATATATTTTTCAAAGTTAATTTTCGTAAAAACCACTGGAGCCTATATCTTGAGACATAGCAAAGGCACATCGGGCTACCAGTCCCTACAATTTTGCCAAGTTTGGTGTAAATCCATTCAGCCGTTCAGGCTAAAAGTGAGGCCAACCGCCCTATGGAAAATTGCATGGGAAAAACACGTTTTGGGACCCCCCTTTTTTCTTGGCCCCCCCTTGACGAAACCCCCCCAAATTTTCAGGGGCTGCTCAGAAACAAAATGTTCCATTTACCTGAAAATTTCAGCCAATTCTGTCCTCAAACGCAAAAGTTATTCGACATAGAATTTTCAAAAATCCCATAGGAAAAAAATCCTAACTATATATACCTACTGGGTATCGCCAGTAGGTAATATATATATATATATATTACCTACTGGCGGTCGCCAGTAGGTATATATAGTTAGGATTTTTTCTCTATGGGATTTTTGAAAATTCTATGTGTAATAACTTTGGCGTTTGTGGACGGAATTGGCTGAAATTTTCAGGAAAATGGCACATTTTGTTTCTGAGCAGTCCTTGAAAATTTGGGGGGGTTCGTCAAGGGGGGGCCGAGAAAAAAGGGGGGTCCCAAAACGTGTTTTTAACATTGAGTTTTCCATAGGGCGGTTGGCCTCACTTTTAGCCCGAACGGCTGAATGGATTTGCACGAAACTTGGCAAAATTGTAGGGACTGGTAGCCCGATGTGCCTTTTGTAGGTCTCAATATATGTGCTACAGTGGATTTTGAGAAATTAACGTTTAAAAAAAGATATATATCTGTAACAGCGGACCGGGCAGCGCTCCAGGACGCGTACTTTTCGCGCAACGGAGCTTTGTGAAGCGAAGCTGAATGGTCCTCCGGCGTCTGTAAACATTCCAAACAGTCCGTAGCGGCCGCCATCTTGTCTCTCGGTAGGATCGAGAGACAAGCGGAGGCCAAACCGAAGGGGCAAATGACCATAAGGGGGCATAGTAGATCCTCCCTGACCGTTTAGGTTTGATGTGGAGGTTTTAAAAGGGCCCCGCGGGGCAAAAAAAAAAATAAATAATAATAATCGAACAGCTGAATGGATTTGCACGAAACTTGGCAAAATTGTAGGGACTGGTAGCCCGATGTGCCTTTGCTAGATCTCAATATATGTGCTCCAGTGGATTTTGAGAAATTAACGTTCAAAAAAAGATATATATCTGTAACAGCGCACCGCTTCGCGTACTTTTCGCGTTACGGAGCTTTGCGAAGCGAAGCTGATTGGCTCTCCGGTGTCTGTAAACATTCCAAACAGTCCGTAGCGGCCGCCATCTTGTCTCTCGGTAGGATCGAGAGACAAGAGGAGGCCAAAGCGAAGGGGCAAATGACCATAAGGGGGCATAGTAGATCCTCGCTGACCCCCTAGGTTTGATGTGGAGGTTTTAAAAGGGCCCCGCGGGGCAAAAAAAAATAATAATAATAATAATCGAACGGCTGAATGGATTTGCACGAAACTTGGTAAAATATTAGGGACTGGTAGCCCGATGTGCCTTTGCTAGGTCTCAATATATGTGCTTCAGTGCATTTTGAGAAATTAACGTTCAAAAACAAGATATATATCTGTAACAGCGCTCCGCTTCGCGGAGATAAAATTATATGTGTATTACCTAGCTGTTGCTAACACCAGTTAGCGACGGCTAGTAGGAGATAGCGACCATCTTGGGCCCCACTTTGCATGTGAGTGATATTTATCACTAATGACATGCAAAGTGGGCATGCCAAGATGTTAGCGACTGGAAACAGTCGCTAACATCGCTATCTCCTATTATCAACTTTTGGAAATATTCGAGATAAGCGCGAATATCTCCAAAAGCTAGCACCTGCCCTGAGCAGTTCTTAGCCATGTTATCCAATGGGAGGTGGATAACATGGCTAAGAGCATTAGCTCGGTAATGCATGAATATCGCGGAGTTTTCAGCGATATTAATGCATTGCGGTCGTTTTTTATCGTATTTGCGATAAACCTTGATAATAGCAAGGTTTATCTGCGATAATTTCTGACGGTAAAAAAATCGTTGCTAAGCATCGTTAGGGATAAATATCGCTTAACTTTGGTAATATGCCCCAACGTCTGTTAACGTTCGATTCGAAGGAAATCAGGAAGTGTTGAAAAACATTGTCTGCGCCATCTTGTCTTTTTTCAAATGCCACACTTTTGTCGTGCACGGCAGCCATTTTAGATGCCTTGACCAGACCCACTCTGTGCACGCTGTCGATCCTTAGCATGGCTCCCCACCCTCGCAAGCATCTCCCCCAGGCAGTGGTCACCCCCGCTCTCTGTCTTATGCATGGGTAATAAACCTCCCCCCATCTGCGCTGCTCTTCCCTGAGAATCACACCCTGTGCCCGCCCGACACCTCCCTTTCGCCCTATTCACTACCGCACCCTCTGACACTCCTTTTCCTCTGTGTCCGATAGTCCAGGCTGGTCCTAGGGTATCAGCTAGCCCTGCAGATGTAGTTTATGGCCACAGCTGTAAAGAATCACCCCTCTTCAAAGGAGTTATAGTAGATCAAGGCCCACACTCGATGAGATCCGTCACAGCAGAAGCGTTGCTATTATCTGAAAACCATCCTGTATTGTGATTGGGGAGGGGACCGAGCCTGAAGCGGAAGATTCCAGGGATGACTCTTTGTACATCAAAGTTTTTACAATTATGTGTCACATTAAAAATATATAGCACTCCGACAAAGTAGTAAGATTATAAAACTTTAATAATTTATAAATATATACAAGAAAACAAAAATAGTAATAACATATAAACATTTTTAGGGAAAAACAACGAAGTAGCGGTCGGCTGTGCGAATAGTCCCAACGCAGCACAACGTCCAGATTTCCGGCGTGGGGCGTCGCGGGGGGTGGGTCATCAGTAGCAAACTGTTGTGCGAATAGTTCCAAGGCAGCAGAACGCGCTGAAATCTAGATGACACGAAAGTGATGTCTAGTAAGTTGCCACCCAGCAAATAACGGCGTGGGGCGTCGCGGGGGGTGGGTCATCAGTAGCAAACTGTTGTGCGAATAGTTCCAAGGCAGCAGAACGATGGCACCAAGGTGATGTCCAGTAAGTTGCCGCACTGGTTTTGGTATCCTACAATGCTGCTCCAAATAACGGCGTGGGGCGCCCCGGGGGAGGCGGCGTGAACGGGCCTCTCCAGGTGGAGTGTCATCTGTTGTAGTGGGGCGCCCCTTTACCGTTTCAGTTGCCATTCCGTCCGTTTTTGGTCCACTTTGTCAAAAGCCGCAATTCAGCTGAGTTGCGCCCACTCTTGCGGTGCAGCGATAGGCGGCTGTCACAGGACTCTCAAAATGGCGGCAGGCTGTTTCCTTTTTGGGCCTGGTCCACTGAAATGGCCCTGGGACACCTTGGAAATCGGACGCTTGTCTGCTAGGTCTTGGACCCCATTCTCGAAAGCGTCCCCTCCGCCTTGAGAATTCATCAAAAGTTTTGGGGGCCCCGACTCCTGCAGGCTTCTGGTGGGGAGCGGCTGCCATGATTGCTCGCGGAATGACCACGACTGAGCTACGAGATGGTGGTGCTCTCATGCTGACGCCAGCTTCAGTCTGAAACATCCAGAAACAAGGTGGGGCTTTCATCGTTTGGGAAAAAAAAAAAGTTTTCATCCAATGAAAAGTGTTGTATTTAGGTCATATGATCAAGCCTTCCATCATTAGGAAACCAAAAGTAAAATGAACCAATGAAAAGTTTTATAAACAAGTCACATGACCTGTTATGCGGCATAGGGTATAAAATGCGGAGAAAATACGTTGGCACGTGAGGCGGCGTCAGTAGCGGACCGATGTGCGAATAGGCCGAAGGCAATACAACGCGCCAAGATCCGGATGGCACCGAGGTGGTGTCATAGTTGAGAGTTCTGAGCAGCGGTTGTAACACTGTCTGAAGCTTATTTGCAGCTGCTGCAGCTTCACTACGCGCCAAGATCCGGATGGCACCGAGGTGGTGTCTAGTAAGGTGCACTGGTGTGGCCATCCTACAAGGCTGAAAGTCGGCGTGGGGCGCCCCGTTGGCCTGTGAGTTTGCGTCAGTAGCGGACCGATGTGCGAATAGGCCGAAGGCAGCACAACGCGCCAAGATCCGGATGGCACCGAGGTGGTGTCTAGTAAGTTGCCGCACTGGTGTGGCCATCCTACAATGCTGAAAGTCGGCGTGGGGCGCCCCGTTGGCCTGTGAGATGGCGTCAGTAGCGGACCGATGTGTGAATGGGGCCGAAGGCAGCGCAACAATATTTTCGGAATAGAAGACACCACTAGGCGCTGAGATGCCAAGATCCGGATGGCACCGAGGTGGTGTGTAGCAAGTTGCCGCACTAGTGTGGCCATCCTACAATGCTGAAAGTCGGCGTGGGGCGCCCCGTTGGCCTGTGAGTTTGCGTCAGTAGCGGACCGATGTGCGAATAGGCCGAAGGCAGCACAACGCGCCAAGATCCGGATGGCACCGAGGTGGTGTCTAGTAAGTTGTCGCACTTCTGTGGCCATCCTACAATGTTGAAAGTCGGCGTGGGGCGCCCCGTTGGCCTGTGAGATGGCGTCAGTAGCGGACCGATGTGCGAATGGGGCCAAAGGCAGCGCAACAATATTTTCTGATTTGAAGACACCACAAGGCGCTGAGATGCCAAGATCCGGATGGCACCGAGGTGGTGTCTAGCAAGTTGTGGCACTGGTGTGGCCATCCTACAATGGTAAAAGTCGGCGTGGGGCGCCCTGTTGGCCTGTGAGATGGTGTCAGTAGCGGACTGATGTGCGAATGGGGCCAAAGGCAGCGCAACAATATTTTCTACAATATTTTCGGAGTAGAAGACACCACAAGGCGCTGAGATGGCAAGATCCGGATGGCACCGAGGTGATGTCTAAGTTGCGGACCGATGTGCGAATGGGGCCAAAGGCAGCGCAACAATATTTTCTGAAGAGAATACACCACAAGGCGCTGAGATGCCAAGATCCGGATGGCACCGAGGTGATGTCTAAGTTGCGGACCGATTTGCGAATGGGGCCAAAGGCAGCGTAACAATATTTTCTGTATGGAAGATACCAGTAGGCGTTGAGATGCCAAGATTCGGATGGCACCGAGGTGATGTCTAGCAAGTTGCTGTACTAGTGTGGTCATCCTACAATGCTGAAACTCGGCGTGGGTCGCCCCATTAGCCTGTGAGATGGCGTCAGTAGCGGACCGATGTGCGAATAGGCCGAAGGCAGCACAACGCGCCAAGATCCGGATGTCACCGTGGTGGTTTCATAGTTGAGAGGCACTTCATCTGCAGTGGGGCGCCGAGATCCGGATGGCACCGAGGTGATGTCTAGCAAGTTACTGTACTGGTGTGGCTATCCTACAATGCTGATAGTCGGCGTGGGGCGCCCCGTTGGCCTGTGAGATGGCGTCAGTAGCGGACCGATGTGCGAATGGGGCCAAAGGCAGCGCAACAATATATTCTGAATTGAAGACACCACAAGGCGCTGAGATGCCAAGTTCCAGATGGCACCGAGGTGGTGTCTAGCAAGTTGTGGCACTGGTGTGGCCATCCTACAATGGTAAAAGTCGGCGTGGGGCGCCCTGTTGGCCTGTGAGATGGTGTCAGTAGCGGACTGATGTGCGAATGGGGCCAAAGGCAGCGCAACAATATTTTCTGACTGACACCACAAGGCGCTGAGATGCCAAGATCCGGATGGCACCGAGGTGATGTCTAAGTTGCGGACCGATGTGCGAATGGGGCCAAAGGCAGCGCAACAATATTTTCTGAAGAGAAGACACCAAAAGGCGCTGACATTCCAAGATCCGGATGGCACCGAGGTGGTGTCTAGCAAGCTATGCAGTTGAGTTGTGTGCGCACTTGCGGCGAATAGGTCGAAGGCAGCATAACAATGTTTTCTGAATAGAAGACACCACAAGGCGTTGAGATTCGGTTACCACCGGGGTGATGTCTAGCAAGTTGCCGCACTGGTGTGGCCATCCTACAATACTGCTCCGAATAACGGCGTGGGGTGCCCGAAGGGGGGGGGGGGAGCCGGCGTGAATGGGCCTTCCTAGGTGGAGGCTCGTCTGCTGTAGTGGGGCGCCCCTTTACCGTTTCAGTTGCCATTCAGCTGAGTTTCGGCTGCTGTTGATGCTACAGCGACAGGCGGCTGCAAGAGGACTCTCAAAATGGCGGCCTGTTCTTTGGATTTGGGCCTGGTCCACTAAAATGGCCCTGGGACACCTTAGAACTCGGACGCTCGATTTTTTTTTCCTTTCCTGTACATGCAAAAAAAGGTAAATGCCCGGTACGTTACACGCTTCATCTGCCACGATGAACTCTCCAGAGGAACCGAAAAAAAATATAGTTGTGGTAACTATACCATGCATCGTCATATGGAGAGGTGGCACCAATTAATTATAGTGCTGCATAAAAGAGAGATTTGTAGGAGAACCCCTGACCTGCTAGTACATTCATCAAAGAAGTGGCACTGAGAGCTTCAGAGGCAAGGGAAACGGTCCCAAATATTTAGAAGAACTTTGGAAAGATTAAAATGACATGTTTAGATTGTGGTAAATTAATTTCATGTGGACAGATGAGTGTTACTCTAATAAATACAGCATATGAACATCATCATAGTCGATGGTTGGTAGAGACATTTTGACTATATCCTGGACCTGCCCGTCCTCGCCCAAAATGGCGCCGGAATAAATGGGACTCGTAACTCCTTGTTGTGTACTGGTTGCAGAACCTTGAAATCACGAGATACGTATGCAGTTTTGAAGCACATGGCGGGCGGGGACGAGAATTGATTGAATATTAAGTTCTGATGTGTTATTGATTACTGTACTGTTGAAAGTTCGAATTAACGTCACCCATGGTACTTGCCCGCAAATGTATATCTAGATAATTTTATTGTAACTGGCCCTGTCGTATTTTAATTATAAAATGTACGTCCACCGATTCCGTAACTGTTAGACACCTTAGTTCTTGCAACCTAATGGCCCGCCCGTTACGTTCCTCTACAGTGTAAATGTCTATTCATCATATACGATTACAGTTTGCTCCGTGGCAGGCCCACGTGGTTATAGGCTCGTATTTGTATAATGAAATTTTCACAATAAAGGTTTTTAAAAGAAAACATGGTAGTAGTATATACATTGGTAAAGTTTTTAATAATAGTCACTGTTTTAGAATCATTAAAAGGCAAGTGAAATAAAGCAGACCAATTACATGAAGGGTAAAAGGTATATTACGAAGGAACGCAGTAAAGATAAATGGTCAAGGGCTGTTGTGTTTTCTATTCCTGCAACATAAAGTGATCGATAAGAATCTCATATTCAGGCGTATCGGCGACTAAGACAGCAGGTCGACCCTCTTTTGCTCAACGGCTCCGTCATGGGACGAAGAAACGCTCTTTTTCTCGAAAAAAGAATATATTTTACTTGCAGGACAGTTGTAAAATTTCCGGGAAAGTACATTAGCCTGGAACATTATAACATATATTTAAGAAAAAATAATGTTCGGAAGTAATGAAAAGCGTAATTTTTAGGTGATATGACCAAGCCTTTCATCATTACAATAAGAAAAGTAAAATGAACCAATGAAAAGTTTTTATTAACAAGTCACATGACTTGTTATGCTTACGTTACGCGCTGCGCGCCCCGGATGACTTCCGGATGCGCTAACGCGGCGCGTCATAGGACGCATTACGCGACAACGCAGGTCCAGAATATAGTCAAAATGTCTCCACCAACCAGCGGTCGGAACACAACCCCTTTCAGCAGGCTAAATAGTTCTGTTAAATGACAACAGAAGGGACAGGCAACAAGAACCATCAGTCAAAGAGGGGAGGGCTAGTTCTTCTCTACCGGGTTACATTGGGGCGCTACCGGAACTGATCGAATTGGTAGTCTACAGTGTTTCTGGATGTTTCAGACGGAAGCTGGGGTTAGCATGAGAGCAGCACCATTTCGTAGCTCCGTTGTGGCCATTCCGCAACCAATCATGGCAGCCGCTCTTTATCGTTATTTTGGGCGGGGTGGGTGGCGGAGCCGAGCTGTTTTGCAGCCATCATTGTGTGGAGTTCAGTTCATCTCACTAGTTTTGTATTTGTCATGAGGGGTTGTTCCTAATGTTTCTATTTTAGCGAGGTCAAAAAGAGATCCCATTAGTGGCCTACTGATTTTGCTCGATTCCTTTTCTTTTTTTTTACACGATTTTTCGTTATCTGCAAAGACTAAACAGAGTATTGCGACTCTGTGTTTGTTTGTAAATAGAGAATGAACCAAAGAGAACTAATTCTAAAACAGTAAATACTTGGATAACAATCAATCAAATGGAGAGAGAACCAGGCACGACGGATTACAACGGGGGCAAAGGCCTGCGTTAACTACCTTTCACTATCTGCAAAGAGAGAGTACTCCTAATAGAAATGAGGGGGGGGGGCACCATTCAAAGCAGATCAGTGTGCATAAACACGAAAATGTTTTCACTTACCACGTACTTGACATTCGACAGCTTATGATATTTGCCATTAAAAAACCATTGAAATTCACTGAAAAAACCATAGGTTATAGACCATATATAGTTAGGAATTAGCATTTACAAAACCTTGAAAATTCACTGAAAAAACCATAGGTTATAGACCATATATAGTTAGGAATTAGCATTTAAAAAACCTTATTTTACTCACACAAAACCATTGAAATTCCATATATAGGGGTCGATTAGGATCGCGGTTTTTCCGCATCCTCGGGGCCGGCGGAAGGCACCGCGGGCCCAGAGGATGCGGAAAAACCGCAGCGGACTGACCAAAGACCCACCGCCACATTAGGATGGCTGGTGGGTCCTGGTTTCCGTCCGCAGCTTTTCCGCCGCGGCTGGCTTACAACCGCGGCGGAAAAGCTCTAATATGGTGATGGTGTCTGTCAGACACCGTCCACCATATTAGGATGGCCTGTAAAGTATGCCTTTCCGCGGCGGGTTTTCCGCCGTGGAAAAACATACGGAACTTCACTGCGGGGGCCCGTTGCGGGCCCCCTAGGTGAAGGGGGGGTGGGGGGTGCACATGGGGGGTACCTATGGTACCCCCCTGCATTTGCATGCAGAAAGCGGCAGGCACCGCGCGGTGCCTGCCTCTTACTGCATGCAAATGCAATGCGTGCATTTTTAACATTGCGGCGGGTGCAGCTTGAAGCTCCACCCGCCGCAATGTTAAAAATAGAGGATGTGACCGCAACCCTTGCGGTCACATCCTAATTGCACAGGAGGGAACTCCGCATGCCATGCGGAGGTTCCCTCCTGCTCTGGGGTCGCGGACGGACGCAAGTCCGTCCGCGATCCTAATGACCCCCTTAGTTAGTTGCACTAACTATATATCGCGCACCCGCAATCCACTGCTGATCATGTCACATATTACATCATTCATGACATGGTCAGTGACATCACTGATGACATCACTGATGACATCTCAAATGACATCACTGATGACATCACTGATGACATCTCAAATGACATCACTGATGACATCACTGATGACATCTCAAATGACATCACTGATGACATCACTGATGACATCTCATTTGACATTACTGATCACATCACTGATGACATCATTCATGTGATAATACGATGAACCTCTTCAGACTCTAATATAACCTTAGATACACTCAGTGTAAACAGACACTCACAGACTGTCACTCATCCATGGAGTTACTCACACACCTAGTCAGTCATGCAAAGAATCAATCACACCTCCATTTCCTCAACTATACAGTTATACACACCTTACTTATTCAAACATATACTAACACATATTTACTCTATTATACAATCCCTGATACAAGTTCACAGTGATCCATACAGCCACTCACACATTCACTGGCTCTTATGCACAGTTATTTATATATGTCAACTCTCACATGTACTGTGTTTTACATATGTACTTACTTTGACATGCAGCACTGAGATATCCATTCACTCACCAATACACTCATGCACACAGTCAACCGCCCATACAGCTGTTTCCACATGCACTTTTGAACCCATACATCTAGTGAATCAACTGCTCACACATCTATGCACAGAGTCATACACCTCCCAGCCACCCACACACACACTCAGTCTCCCATACAAATACTTGGGCAACCAATCAATAACCCATATAGTTACTCATATAGCTACTGATCAACACATGCAGCAGTTTACAGAACAACAGACATAATGATGCACAAATTAAGACAGTTTAGTCACTAACCCATGCACTCAGTGAGACACATTTAATCACTCACTCATACAGTCAGGCATGCACCTACTAAATCCTTCATCCAGACACTTATACATCCACTCATTCTTCAATATGTAAGACATATTTTAACTTTACAGAAACATAGTCACTGGATGTTGTCATCAGTGATGTCATCAGTGATGTCATTTGAGATGTCATCAGTGATGTCATCAGTGATGTCACTGACCATGTCATGAATGATGTAATATGTGACATGATCAGCAGTGGATTGCGGGTGCGCGATATATAGTTAGTGCAACTAACTATATATGGAATTTCAATGGTTTTGTGTGAGTAAAATAAGGTTTTTTAAATGCTAATTCCTAACTATATATGGTCTATAACCTATGGTTTTTTCAGTGAATATATATATATATATATATATATATATATATATATATATATATATATATATATATATTACCTACTGGCGGTCGCCAGTAGGTATATATAGTTAGGATTTTTTTCCTATGGGATTTTTGAAAATCCTATGTCGAATAACTTTGGCGTTTGAGGATGGAATTGGCTGAAATGTTCAGGAAAATGGAAAATTTTGTTTCTGAGCAGCCCCTGAAAATTTGGGGGGGTTTCGTCAAGGGGGGGCCGAGAAAAAAGGGGGGTCCCAAAACGCGTTTTTCCCATGCAATTTTCCATAGGGCGGTTGGACTCACTTTTAGCTCGAACGGCTGAATGGATTTCCCCGAAACCTGGCAAAATTGTAGATATTGTTTGCCCGATGTGCCTTTGCTAGGTCTCAATATATGTGCTCCAGTGGATTTTGATAAATTAACATTCAAAAAAATATATATATCTGTAACAGCGCTCCGGTTAGCGCCCCGGTTCGCGTACCTGACGCGTATCGGAACTTCGTGAAGCGTAGCTGATTGGCTCTCCAGTGTTTGTCAACATTCTAAACAGTCCGGAGCGGCCGCCATCTTGTCTCTCGGTAGGATCGAGAGACAAGAGGTGAAGAAAAACGAAGGGGGTAATTAATGAAAGGGGGCAAGGTAGACCCCTCTTGACCCCCTAGGATTGATGAGGGGGCTATTAAAGGGTCCCGCGGGGCAAAAAATTAAAAAATAAAAACATTTCGTTTTTTCGCGGTAGAGGCGCTACCCGGTACGCGAACCGGGTAGCTAACCGGTAGCGCGTAACGGGAGTCCGCCATCTTGTGTTTCGGTCGAATTTAATCACAAGATGGAGGAAAAACAATGTGGGAAATGGGTATAAGGGGGCACGGGAGACGTATCCTGACCCCCTAGGTTTTCTGAGGGTGGCTGAGGAGGCCCATATGTGCGGGAAAAAACCCACATTTTTTTTCAAAATTTCGCGCGGTTAGCGTCCGGTGCGCGAACCGGGTAGCGCTCCGGAAAGCATAAATCGTGAAAATTAGTAAAGAAAAAATTACATTTAAAATTTGTTTAGAGTGATCATAGTTAGGGTAGCTCTGAGAAGAGCTTTTCGGTCTGTGGTAGATTTAGGTACTTATAAGTAGGTACCAATACATAGACTTATATTCAGGATGAAAACTCTGTTCCCCTCATCTGAGAAGTGAACTCCATCTTCTCTGTAGATATCTTGCATGTAGTAACGCAAGTTATTGTTGTAGATGGAGCCCATTCCATGGTCTCTCATATAAGCTGAAACAGACTTATTTACATGCTTCCTCGATTTCTCAATTTGTGGACAAAATTGGTTGGACCA
Source organism: Lissotriton helveticus (assembly GCF_964261635.1). Lineage (NCBI taxonomy): Eukaryota > Metazoa > Chordata > Amphibia > Caudata > Salamandridae > Lissotriton > Lissotriton helveticus. The sequence goes on from NC_136065.1 coordinate 45,352,594, forward strand.
CCTCCATTTCTGTCTTTGGCATATATTTGAATATACCAAGGCAGTTTGAGGAAAAAGTGCCATCAATTGCTCAAAGGTGTCCTTTAAAAGCATTTCCAGACCTACTCCAGTCAAAGTGCCCAAGTCATTTCCTCCACAGTGCACAATTAACAGGTCAGGTTTTGGCAAATGCAAAAAGGTTTTCACCAATGGTATCAATTGGTGATATTTTAATCCTCTGTGGCCAATCCAGTTGATTTCCACATTTTGTAAATTGAGGTTGTGTAAATTTCTGTTATCAGCATACCTTTGAGCCCAGTGAATGTAACTATGTCCAACAATCCAGACAGAAAACATGGTGAGAGGAGGTTCTGCTGCAGTCAGATGAAGTGTGGGAATGAAATGGCAGTTGAAACAGTAGGAGTTTGTAATGAAAAAAACTGTGGAATTTCTGTGCTAATGATTCAGTAGCAGTGATTGGTGGATTTTGATTGCTGAAAACAGAAAGTTAGGGTACATGGATGAGTTCTTTGAAAGATGTAATTTGAATGGTCAAGAAAAAATCATTTTATGAAAGATTGCACTGGATACGCAGGTGTACTGAGAGTTCAGAGTTCAATTGAAACATTGTTGTGTGAACTTGTAAACATGAGAGGTCTTTCAGGAGGTGGTTGCTATGGCAAAAAGGCAGAAAGGGCAGAGGGGGGAAGGGTGTTGATTTGAAAAAAGTGAGGGAAGAGTTTTGATTTGGTGACATGAGAGATATGTGTGATGAATTACAGCATTTCTGTGCCTTTGTTGGTTGCAGCATCTGGAGTGCATACCCTTTGCTCTGCTAAAGAATAATTGGTGTGTGTCTGAGACTGTTTTGAAACTCAAAAAGTATTTGCTAAGGTGAGAAAAGATTCATTTAATTTAGATAGAGAATAGTATGCTTTAGGGAGAAAATTATGAAGAAAGTTGTGTATTTAAAATGTTGCTTTGTGTCAAGTGTTTTACAAATAGATTTTGTTTCTTTGAGTTTCATAGCCATGTTAAAAGTGACGCAAAAGTGGTGCAAGGGCCTTAAAAATACGCTTTCATGTGTGTTAGGGCATTTTAAGTCACTTCCCCATGAATCTGGGTGAAACATTTGCTTACTTGATGTGTTTAAAAACGTTTCTTGAAGTCAATTAGGTGTCTTGATATGTGCTTTTAGAGTTTCATAGCCAGCATGGGGCATATTTAGAAGGACCTTGAGCCACTTTCACGTTATTTTCCCCATGTTAAAGGTGACGCTAAAGTGATGAAAGGGCCTTGTAAATACACTCTCATGTTTGAGCCACTTTCATGTTATTTTCCCTATGTTAAAAGTGACGCAAAAGTGGTGCAAGGGCCTTGTAAATACACCCCCATGTGTGCTTGGCAAATTTAAGTACTGACAGGGTGTGTTTGTACATAGGAGCTGTGTTGTGTTTTCAAATTCTGACCAGAAAATCTTTTTTTTTTTAAATGCTTTTTACATTTATGAGAAGGTCAAAATGGTGTCTGCTTCTTTAAATAAATATTTCACTTTCCACCATGAATATGGGAGAATAATTTCCTTGTTTGCCGGTTTAAAAACACGTTTCTTGAAGTCATTAAGGTTTCACAATATGTTCTGCAAGAGTTTCATAGTCAACATGGGGGCAAATTTACAAAGCTTATGAGCCACATTCACGTCATTTTCCCCACGTTAAAAGTGACTTTAAAGGTGGTGCAAGGTCCTTGTAAATACGCCCTCATGAGTGCTTTGCAAATTTAAGTCATTTCCCCGTGGTGCAAGGTCCTTGTAAATACACCCCCATGTGTGCTTGGCAAATTTAAGTACTGACAGGGTGTGTTTGTACATAGGAGCTGTGGTGTGTTTTCAAATTATGACATGAAAATGGTTCATAAAGAAAAGGAATGCTTTTTACATTTATGACAATGACAAAAAGGTGTCTGCTTCTTTAAATAAATATATCACTTCTCACCATCAAGCTGGGAGAATCATTTCCTTGTTTTTCGGTTAAAAAATCGTTACTTTAAGACATTTAGGTTTCACAATATGTACTGCTACAGTTTCATAGTCACTATGATGATAATGAAATACAATTAGAACTGTGTAGGAGGCATGGAGAAACTGAGGCTTCTGTAAGTGTCAAGGGAGGTGAGTAATGTACATTGCTCTGTTGCATACAGTCCTCATCTTCTGCGTACTCTTGGATATGCTAGACTACATCTGCACAATGAGATACCTAAGCTGAGGAAATACAGGTGATGTGATTGTGAAATGAGCAAAAATATTATTTGCACGTTTTTCAATTATATCACCTGTGTTTCCTAACATTACGAATCACATTGTGTAGTAGTATTTGCAGTGTGCGACAGGGTTCCATCAATTTGCTTTGTGATTTTGTACGGACATTTAAGAAAAGTTTAAAACAGAAAATGAAGTTGTTGCAGGAATTAGATCCATGCAGAGTGAGAGAAGTGACAGGTTTACATGGTCATTCACTGGCTTGTCTTTCCAGGAGAGTATGCCAGAGTGTTTTTCATCATTTCAGGATGCTAGCAGTCCATCATAATAAAGTGAGGAAATTAGTGAGAATGTTGTATTTTGCTAAGAGTCCAGCAATTAAGCTTAAACAATTAAGCAGTGCTCTTTTGCATGGTTCTGAAGTAGATGTGAAGAATATTTGTGAAGAAATTGAGTTTTGTTACTTTGCAAGTAAAGAGGAGAATGTTGAAATTGACCCAGAAGAAGAAGGTAATGTGGAAGAGAGTGTACAGATTTCCAGTACAGATCATTTTCAGAAGGAAATTGCCACGTTTCAGGTGAAATCAAGTGAGAGGACTAATTTCACTTGTGCGTGTTGTCGACGCACTTATTGTAAGAATCAGACTAAGTTAGTGGATTTATATGCAAAAAGTGAAAGGGTAAATAATAGTGAATGGAAGGATTTCACAAGATATTTGATGGTAGAAAATTGTTTTGATTTGGGATCGGATCAACGTGTGTCTACTTATTGTTGTAACAAATTAAATCAAAACCGGATGCCTGCTAGAGCGGTTCATAATAATCTGGAATTGGTTGACATTCCTTCTGAATTGAAGGATTTAAATACTTATGAATCTATTTTGATTCAAAGTGTCCATCCCTTTCAGGCTATTGTACGAATGGAGCCAAAGACAGGGAAATTGCCTCCATCAGATTTACAGAGAGGAATAAAGGGAAGAGTTGTTTATTTGCCTCTAGATTTGAAGAAAAACATTAATACATTTGGAGTAGAGAAAGTGGAAGAGGAACCTCTGGTTATCTTAGTTAATGGGGTTTCGACAAAGAGTAAGAAAATCTGGCAAGATTTAGTGGATGTTAGGAAAGTCAAAAAGGCAACATTGTATTTGATGAAAAACAATGAGTACTACAAGAATATATGTGTTGCAGAAGAGGAAGTAAGTGAAGGAGAGGACAGCAATTTGTGTGCTGACAAAAGTAGAAGCCTCTAAAAATGAAGAAATATATTAACATTATAGTGTTCATCCTTTGCATTCCAAGGAAGTCATGGGGAATGCTATTGAGTTGTTTCAAATGAAACAAGCCAAAGGGAGTCCCATTAGTGTTTGGGAGGAAAGTTTGGAAGCTCAGTGTTTCCCACAGCTATTTCCAACAGGTCAAGGAGGAAGATATGATGAGCGACCTGATCAAATTCCTGCTTCTGAATACCGGACTTTACGATTGTATGCAGAAGATCCTAGGTTTCGTCAATGCATTCCCTATTTGTTTCATCTACTGTTTGAAAGTGATCTGTCTGGACTGTCATATGCAGTGAACCACATCTTGAAAAGTGGTGTACAGATCCAAAATATCTCGGCAAGGGACTTTATGGATAAAGTCAATGTGCAAGACAGTATTTTGGATTCTCACCTGATTAATCTCATGGCATGTCAGCGTGGTACTAATGAGTACTGGTACCGTCGTCATGGTGATTTAAAATGTATGCTGAGGAACTTAGGAACTCCCACATGGTTCCTCACTCTCAGCTGTGCCGAGTATGGCTGAGAAGACTTACTTGAATTTCTACGAGAGGCAAATGGAAACATTGAAAATATCGAATTCAAGACACCCGGAGAACTGTGCTCTTTGGATCCAGTGAATGTATGCAGGTACTTCAATCATAGATTTGAAGCTATGATGTCTTTCATCATGAACAAGAAAAATCTACCTCTTGGAGAGGTGTTGGATTTCTTCTGGAGAAAGGAGTATCAAGCAAGAGGTGCTCCTCATATACATATGCTGCTATGGATCAAAGATGCACCCAAATTTGGAACAGATCCGGATGACTTAGTGATGAGTTTCATAGAACAGTATTCTACATGTGCTGTTCCAAAGACAAAGGAAGACAAAAGCCTAAGAGAACAAGTTTTACGCTTTCAAAGCCATCGTTGTGGAAAGTACTGTCGTCATAAATTCAGAAACAAGGACAAGTTCTACACAAAATGTCGTTTCGGCTTTCCATGACCGGTGATTTCTAAAGGAAGAGTGAACAGTTTGATGTCTTCGCTGCGACATAATGTGACGAGGAAATCACCCAAAAATCCATACAATTTGAAAAGAAACGAAGAGTCCAAGTACATTAACGACTACAACCCAGTGATTTTGTCCATGTGGAATGCTAACATGGATATACAGTTTGTGGCTGATAACTGTATGGCTGTGGCTCGGTATGTGACATCTTACATCACAAAAAAGAAAAGACAGAATTGAAGGATATGTGGGAGGACATTTCCCATGAAAAGAGCCTCAGTAAGAAGTTGTACAGTTTCAGTCTGAAGATGTTGTCGCATCGAGAAATCGGAGCTTACGAATGTTCTGACCGGTTATCTTCAGCAAGTCTCTATGCCAAATCTAGGAGTATCATTTGGGCGAGTCTTGGTCTTGCTGCAACGCGTAATCGAGTTCTGAAACCTGTACGGGAAATTGAGTATTTGGCGGAAAAGGAGCCAAACAGTACAGATATTTTGAAGACCAACATGTTGGATACATATTATCCAAATAGAAGCAGTCACCTCGAGAATGTTTGTCTGTATGAGGTTCTACAAAATTACATATTCAAGAGGAACATCAAAGAAGATATTGATAAAGGAGTGTATGCTATAATTGGAAGTGAGGGATGTCTGGTCAAGCAAAGAAAATGCCAATTGGTAAATCATCGAAAATTGAGTGGCGAATCTCCTGAAAGAAAAGAGTTCTTCTATTTAGCTCTTTTGCAACTTTTCAAGCCTTGGCGTGCCGAAGAGGAACTGCTTGGAGATTTCCTCTGTTATGAAGACTCTTTCAATGCAGCCAAGGAGACCATAGAATGTCCTGTTTTTCCAAAATATCTAGAAATGTTAAATGCGGAAATCGAGCAGGAAGCAACAATTGCAGCGGAGATTGCTAGAGACAGTTCTCAGGACAGTCAGAGTTCTGTAGGATCCACTAGGAGGACCAGTTATCGAAAATGAAGCTGCCACTGCCATGATTGAAGTGGAAAGAGCCATGGCACATGGTCAGGAGGATGCGGTTAGCTTAGAAGATTTGGAAAGACAACTCAACGTTGAGCAGAGGAAAATATATGACGAAGTTACCAACCAAATTGATCATGGATTAAGTCATGAGAAGAAAGAGTGCTCATGTACGTCGTTGAAGCCTGTCCGACTGTACGTGAGTGGAGAAGCAGGAACTGGAAAAAGTTTCCTCATTAAAGCAATTTCATGTTATTTGCAGAAAAGGACTGAGTCATCGCTGTCTTGTGTTGTCACTGCTCCAACTGGACTGGCAGCACATAACATTAAAGGTATTACTTTGCATCGTCTACTGATGCTGCCAGTGGAGCATGATAACAAATTACAATACCACAAGTTATCTGGAGATGCTTGTTGTGAAGTTTCAAGAGTCTTGAGGAAAATGAAACTTCTTATCATTGACGAAGTAAGCATGGTTTCCAATGTCATGCCTGCCTTTGTGCATTTGAGAATGCAAGAAGTTCTTAAAACAGAGTATGATGTGTTATTTGGTGGCAAACACATCATTGTTTTCGGTGATCTTCTGCAGCTGACACCAGTGAAAGGACAACCAGTGTTTAAACTACTTACATATGAAGATACCAGGAAGTGCCTAGGGAGCATTGGCAACGTTAATATATGGTTAAACTTCAATTATGCTGAACTGCGTGAAAATATGCGTCAAGCGAAGGATGAAGATTATAAGAATATTCTACAAGATGTTAGAATCGGAAAAGTGACCGAGCATGGGAAAGAAGCTTTACATGCACGATTACTGTCAAATTTGTATCCAGAAAAAGACGTTCTGCCAGAGAATATTTTTGGGAAAATTACTGAGAAGAAATCTGGAATATGTTTGATGCCAACTCTTGCAGAATGTGCCATCTTCAACAACAAAATGTTGAATTTAGAAAACCAAGAGATTGTGAAACTGGAAGCTATTGACAGAATAGAGCATATGGTAGCAACAATTATTTTGTCTGAGAATTTGAAATCTAAATTGGATTCATTAGAGAAGACTATATCTAAAACTGCTGCTTTTGAAAAGACTCTGAATGTGTGCTTAAATTGCCGTATCATTTTGAGAAGGAATTTACATGTTGAAAGAGGTCTGGTAAATGGATCAATGGGTAATGTTGTTGATTTTAAGAAATACAGAAATAGAGATGGAATTGAATTTTTAAAAATTGAATTTGATGGCATTGAGGAAGTACAGCTAATTGGTTGTTGCTCTGCTAGGTTTTTGCTTGTAAAAGACTTATATGTTCGCCGTAAGCAGTTTCCTGTTTGCTTGGCATATGCGGTGACAATCCATAAATCGCAAGGTTTAAGTGTAGACAGTGCATTGGTGAATATTAGCAGTTCTGTGTTCAAGGAGGGTATGGCATATGTGGCATTGTCACGAGTCAGAACTTTATCGGGATTGTACTTGATTGAGTGTGATGTCACAAACATTTGTGCGGATCTAGATTGTGTTAAGGAATACAATAGGTTAAGAAGAGAGTATGCGCCACATTTTCCTCAATATCCTTTGTTTGAGAAACGTGTGGTAGGCCGAAAACGAAGAAATGTGACCAATAGTAGGGAGGTTGTAGCAAAAAGACGAAAAGTCGATGAACCCGAAATTATAAGCAGAAAGAAAATGGATTTTGTTGAAGATGTTGTTGTTTTTCAATTTGAAAATAGTTCTGGTGTCAACTGCTATGCTAATGTAGTGGTTAATGTTGTCTTTTCTCTAGAAACTTTAAAAGAACAGATTGTGATCAATTCGGATCAAAGTTTTTGCTGTTTATTGAACTCTGTGTTAGAGAAATGTAGCACTGATAGAACAAAAATAGAAAGTGTGTCTGAAATTCGAAATCTGTTAGACAAATGTTCAGGTCAAACGCAATTCTCTCAAAATATTCAGCAAGATTGTCAGGAGTTTTTAATGTATATACTTGATGTATTGCAAGATGAAGGTGTAGATGTAGATCATCTGTTTGGCCTTTCTTATCAATGGTAGCATGACTGCGAGAACTGTAGGGTATCAAGTACTACTAGTGTAGACTCAGAAAGATTTATATATTTAACTTTGCCAGACAGTAAATCAGTGTCCTTTAATAAGCTAGTAAAAGCAGCCGATCTAAACATGGAGTGTAGCCAATGTAAGTCTGCAATGCTGTCCACATTATTTATACGAACATATGGCCAGTATGTCATTTTAATGTTCCAACGATGTAGGCCTGATGGAACAAAATTGACAACTTTAATTAAAAATGTTGTGGCTTCGCAGTTGTCAATATCAGGAAGGACTTTTGTAACTGCAGCAATTATATATCATGACGGTCTTTCAACAACATCAGGACATTACACAGCTTATTTGAAGTCTGGAAACGGCTGGTCATTCTGCAATGATTCTGTTTTAACTTTCAAAAAAAGATTGCCTTTTGACCTTAAAAATTCTTACCTGGTGTTTTTACAACCAAAATTTTAGGGAAGGAATCTCTGGATTTGCTCTGAGGAATTTCAAGAGGTTCTAATGGCTCCTACACTATTTGGCCTTGAGGATAAGTGTAGTACAGAGTGAAAAGTTATTTTTGAGTTTTAAGTATTTCCTGAAAAAAAAGAAGGTTTTCTTACAGAAAGTGGTGGGCACGGATTAGTTAAAGGACAACAGAGTATTTCCCAAAGCAAACGGTGTTCTTACCATAACACTTAACGTCATGGAAAAATAACTGCACTTTGAATGAGTTCAGAAAAACTGTTTCTTTTAATAAGCTAATTCAAGCAGCCAATCAAAACATGGAGTAGAGGTAATGTAAGTCTGCAATGCTGTCCACATTATTTGTACAAACTTTTGGTTATAATGTAATTTTAAAATTCCAAATATATAAACCTGATGAAAGTAAGTTTTCAACAATAATTACAAATGTTGTGGCTACACAGTCGTTGATGTTAGGAAGAACATTTGTAACTGCAGTTATTATATGACATGATGGTCCTTTGACAACATCCGCTTATTACACAGCTTATTTAAAATGTAAAAAAAGCTGGTGTTTCGGAAATGATTCCCATTTGACTATGAAACAATGTTGCCTTTTGACTTAAAAATATTCTTACTTTGTGTTTTCAGAAGAGAGAATTTAGGGTAGGTAACTGGCCTATAATGATTCTAGGAGTTGATATAATTTTATGTACTGTTTTAAATTGCTTTGTGATTAACATTGATCAAGAGAATTAAATAATTGTAGTAGTCATAGAGGTAGTGTAAGTGTGCCTCATAGTAAGCAGTATCAGTGTCATAGGAAATGTGGAACATGAGTGAGCAAGAAGGGTGAGATATTACTAGTACAGGATTGCGAAAGTGATCTTGAACGTTTTCTTTCTGAAAGTTGTGGAAAAAGAAAATGACGGGATTTGCTTAGAAGAATTCCAAGAGTTATAAATGGCTCTTACACTATTTGGCCTTGAGGAGAAGTGCCGTAGAGAGCGAGAAGTCATTTATTGTATGTAACATATTTGTCAAAACGATGGAGCTTTTCTTTCAGAAAGTGGCGGGCAGAAAATAATAACAGCACAACAGAGTATAAGCTGTTCATAGGACATCCTTCGACGTCATGGAAAGTAAGTTACTTTTGAGGAGTTCTGATTTCTGATTGGTTATGTTATATGGGTTTTTTAAACACAATCATTTTGATTGTGTTTTTTTTCCCCGCTGTTATATGATGAATACCTTCAACTCACTGTTTTTAGTGAAATTTGATATATTCTGAGAACAGCTGAGAACAGCGAAAATAAACCATTTAACATGTATAATTAATTCTGTACTTTGTATAGTGAATTTTTATTCGTACTCGTCTTGTCTCATGCTCACTCGTCTTTTACTACCTTCTATCAATCCTCTTTACATACTCACATTGCCTTTTGTTTTATTCTCTTTCACCCTTGTTCTCTAACTCCACTTATCTTTCAACCTTTGTTTCCCTATTCCAACTCTGCTTTTTTCTTCTCTCCCTTGCACCATTTTCCAGCTTTTAGACCCTCTGCTTCGCTTGTCTTCTCCATCTTTCCTCCCTTTGTTTTCTAAATTAAATATTTTTGGGTTCTCCTTTTTTGGTGCAATCAGTTAGTATAACTCACCCTCACTCATTTATCTTTCTTTGTTGCCTCACTCAGTCTGTATCTGACACTCTTTCCTTCACTTCCTCTGTCTCCTCTCTCCCTCACTCTCTTTTCCTTATTCACCCTTTCCTTATATAGTTTACCTTACTCACTTTCTTTTAGTAGCTTACACAAATTCAATTTAGTTTTCTCTTCTATCCTTCTTTTCTGTCACTGAAAGTATCTTCCTTTTTTTTCTTAGTAATTTACTCTATTACAATTTCTTTTTGTCTCTGACTGCCTATCACCGTTTCTTTCTCTTTTTTTCTGCATGTTTATCTCTAACTTTATTTCTTTGTAAAATTGGATGATTTTCAATATTTTCCCTTGTCTTTTCTAATTTTTAAATACATGTTTTAATATTTTTCAAATTTTTGTTCTTTCTTTCACAGATTGAAAGTATAAAAATAACAAGTGACTAAGTTAACGACAATTATAAGGTAAGTGTTTTGTACTCTTTTCGTTACATTTCTATCACATTTAACTTCTATTAGTTCCACTGCTTCATTTCTTTAACCCTCAGTTTCCTGCCTTTGCTACTTCCCTCTTTCATTTTTCTATTACTTACTTACTCTACTCCTTCCACTCCTTTTCTCAGTCCCTCTGTTCTCATAGTTCCCCACTCCTGTTCACTCACTCCGTCTCTATTACTCTCACTGTCTCTGACTCATCACTCTTTCACTACTTGTTCATTATGCTTTCTCCCTGTAGTTCAAGCACACTATGTTATTTACATTTCCTTGCTGTTTCAATTATTCCTTTTCTGTCACTTCTTCTTTTCTGCTTTCTGTTTTTTCTCTCTGTTATTCCACATGTTTTAACCTTAGTCACTGTCATACATCTTGTTTTATTCCTATTTACTTTCGCTCACAGTTTTCTTAACACTTTCCCTCAGGGTTGTTCTTTTAGTCCGGTTCTATCCCTACCTCTCATTCCACATCCTTTACTGTTTTTCTTCTTAATTTGAACATTCACTCACATTCTCGAAGAAACTCTTGTTTATTATTCTTCTACTCTCCTTTTTTTCTTTCACTTCCTTATCTATTTTGTTTTTCTCAATTATACCCTCTTACATCTTTTCTTTGGTAAATAGATCTATTAAACAGTATCTCTGTGTTACTCCCTCTAGCTGTCTTTCTTTTAACATTACTCTCTGTTTCCTTCCCTTATACTCACTGTTCCTTTTAAAAAAAAAAAAAAAAAATTCTGTTTCGCTTCCGGTTCGCGTACCGGCGCGCGAACCGGGAAGCGAATCAAAAGAAATAGAGGTTGCCAGAGTGCTAAACATTCTAGCAATTTTTTATAAATGGGAGGTAGTTCTGAAAAGAACTTTTTTTTATTGTTTTTGTTGTTTTTTATTTTTTTTATTATTTTTCTGAACATTTTTTTACTTTTTTTGTATTTTTTAAACGGTTTTATATATTTTTTTTTTGGGGGGGGAAACGAAAATCATTCATTATAAAGGGCTCAACAGGAGCAACAAAAAAAATGTTTTACTTTCTGGGGCGTTTTGGACATTTGTGATTTTCAATAGCTCTGTTGATAAGATTTATGCTACTCTCCCTATAGCAAATTAATTTGCCGCAAAAAATGCAGTCTTGCTGCACGACCCCGAAGTTCATCTGAATGTTTGGGACCGTCTCCCTCGCCTCTGGTCCCGTCACTGCCTCTTCGGTTGATGTACTGGCCACAGGAGGGGGGTTTTCCTGCAGGTCACGTACCTGCGCAGCACTATAATTTATAGGGTGCCACCTCTCCATGTGCCGATGCATGGTGTAATTCCCGAAGCTGTATTTTTTATCAGTCCCTCTGGACAGAGCTTTGTCACAGAACAGACATGTGACGTAGCGGGCATTTACTTTTTTTTGGCCCCGGGGAAATGTATAGAATTGCCAGATATAACTATCCTTCACATGGGACCTCCTTGGCTCTTCAGGCAAAAACTGTCTCCTCTCTTGCTCCTCTTCCTCTTCTTCCTCTTCTTCCTCCTCTTCATTAAGGATGACCTGAGGAGGTGGTCCTTCCTTCCTAGGAGGTGGTGGTGGTGGTGGGGGTGCACCAGCTGCAGCTACTAATGAAGCCATTTCTTATTAATCAAAATAGGTCTTCCTCTCACAAAGTTGAAAGTCAGAGTGAGGAAAGAAGGTGGGGGCTTTCATAATTTGGGAAAAAAACATGTTCTAAACCAATGAAAAGTGTTATTTTTAGGTCACATGACCTAGCCTTACATCATTAGGAAACCAAAAGTGAAATGAACCAATAGAAAGTTTTATTAACAAGTCACATGACCTGTTACGCTTACGTTCCGCGCTCCGCGCCGCGCCCCGGATCGCTTCCGGGGAGCTGCGCTTCGCGCCTCGGTTCGCGCTCCGAAGCACTTCCGGGTGCGCTAACGCGGCGCGTCATAAGACGCATTACGCGACAACGCGATACGTCGCGCTTATGCGACGCGTCACGATGTTGTTTTCTAACGCGGCAGTTGTGCAAACGGAACGTTTACCGGTTCGCGGACCGGGTCGCGGCACCAAATTGAGCTAACCGGAAGCTACCCGGTGCGCGGACCGGTAGCGAAACAAAAAAAATGTTTTTAAACAAAATATATACATAAAAAAATTGTATTAAAAACATATAAAATATATTTTTCGATTTAAAGAAGAATACATTTTAAAGCTTTTGATATTTGCTATTAAAAAACCATTGAAATTCACTGAAAAAACCATAGGTTATAGACCATATATAGTTAGGAATTAGCATTTACAAAACCTTGAAAATTCACTGAAAAAACCATAGGTTATACACCATATATAGTTAGGAATTAGCATTTACAAAACCTTATTTTACTCACACAAAACCATTGAAATTCGCATATATAGTTAGTTGCACTAACTATATATCGCGCACCCACAATCCACTGCTGATCATGTCACATATTACATCATTCATGACATGGTCAGTGACATCACTGATGACATCACTGATGACATCTCAAATGACATCACTGATGACATCACTGATGACATCTCAAATGACATCACTGATGACATCACTGATGACTACATCCAGTGACTGTGAAACGGCTTTACAACACAGACTGAACCACACTTGTAATTTCCCTGTACACACAACCACAATTACCTTAACCACACTTGCCTTACCCCCGCATATGCCTTAACCACGCATATGCGTGATTAAGGCATATTCGCGTTCTAAATGCTGGAATTGGCAGGGCCACGAACAGGAAGGATCGGGAGGCGATGTGGTGAGGTATGTGGGGCTGGTTCAGGTTTTAAGGGGTGGGGAGTATTTTTAAGGGTTGGGGAGTGATTTCTATGACTCTGTATAGGTGTTAGGGCTCATGGGAGGGTCAGGGTAGTTTTAGGGCTCAGGGGGTTGTTTTTTATGGGGTCTCAGTGTAGTTTGTAGGGTTCAGGGGAGGTTGTGTTCATTTTTAGGTCGGGGGTAGTTTTTAGGTCTGGGGAGGTCGTGGTAGGTTTTAGGTCTTGGGAAGGGTTGGGGCTGTTTTTAGGGCTGGGGGGAACGGGTAGTTTTTGGGGCTTAGGATGGGGTTGAGGTACTTTTTAGGGCTCAGGAGTGTCAGATTAGCTATTAGGTCTCGAGGTGGATTAGTGTTTAGGGCTCAGGTGAATCGGGGTAGTTTTTTAGGCTTGGAGGAGGACTCCGGTGTGAACTTTACCACACATATACCTTTACCAGTCATGTCTTTACCACAAAATTGCATGGTAAAGGCATGCATCGTTCAGATGCATTTGTTGTTAGGGCAGCGCTGAGAGGCACGTGTGGTTCAGCCATGCGTGCCTCTATCCTACAATCGATTCTGATATAAATACTAATCGACATACATATACAGAGCTTACAGATAAATCTAGACTCAGTCCCAAGCTGACCCCTGGTAATAAAATAGACATCTTTCATGATCTGGTCTAATTTCTGGCACTCAAAAACTTTAACTACAAAGCAATATGCAAGAACTTACAGGACAATAAACCAATTGTCATAAAAGCAGCCGAGAAAGGCGGAAATGTCAAATTATGTGAAGCTATCAACAAATCCAGTGGAGCAAATGGAATCCCAATTGGAGAAGAAACTGAAAGTGTGACAGGATAAATTGTTGAACAGTGATGAGGAGAACAAATTATTGAAACATGATGACCCTATGATACCCACCATATGTTTCCCACCAAAAATACATGAGAGTCTGATAAATCCTCCTGTAAGACCAATTGTGTCTGCGTGTGACTCTTCATTTGAACATGTCTCTAAGTATGTTGATCACTGTCCGGCACCAATGGTCTAGAGCCTCAGTTCACACGTAAGAGACGCAGGAGACTTACTGTGCATTTTATCCAACACAACATGGTCACAAGGATATCTGTTGGTCACAATGGATGTGGTGTCTCTTTATACAACAAGTGTCTATTTCTTGAAACTGCCGCATGTTAAGGAACTAGAACATACAAAAATGCTCCTGGAATTGAAGAAATGCGTCTTATTAATAAATATTAATTTTCAATTATGATATATGTAAACAAAGATACGGGACCGCCATGGGCATTTCCTTTTCTCCAAGCTAGACAAACCTCTCCATAGGTTGGGGGGAGAAGAAGGGAGCTTGGGTTGAAACTAATGATTAATTATAGAGAAAATAATGCTCTGGACCAGATATATTGACGATCGTTTCAATATTTGGAGTGGATCAGAAATATCATACAAAAGCTGCTTTGGAAGCCTAAATTATAATTAATTTGGTCTTAAATTCACATGTACAATGAGCAAAGAACAAGTGAACTTCTTGAATACAACAATCCCTATAAGAAATGAGTGAATAGAAGCTACCTTATATAGGAAAGAGACAATTACAAATAGCTTTCTACTCCACTCGAGTTTCATCCAAAACCACTGGTGAGAAGCATTCCATATGCCGAGTATTTAGGGATGAAACAAAACTTCTCCAATGAACAGAACATGAACGGCGGGGAAATGCTTCGGAGTTTTGACAGGTCTACGGAAAACTCTGGATGTGCTTTCCATCTCAGCCAGGAAAACCCTTGTCCATGCGTTTGTGACATCTCACCTGGACTATGGAAATGCTCTATACCTAGGAGCAACTGATAAATGCCTTCATAGGCTTCAATGCATTCAGAACGCAGCTGCTCGCCTTGCTCTGATGCTTCCAAGGAGAACCTCTACCAGAAAAGCTCTCTCTATCCTACACTGGCTGCCACTTAAGGAGAGAATACTCTTCAAAACCTTTTGTATTAGCCACCGCATCCTGCAGGGGAAAGGGCCTAGCTAATTACACAATCTACTTAATCCCTACACACCTACTCATCATCTCAGATCGACCGGAACCTACTTGGTTAAGGCCCCAAGAGTAAAAAAAAACAGAATGGGAGCCCGCTCCTTCAGTTACTTGGCCCCTAAACACTGGAATGCACTTCCTCTCCTCCTACATGCTGAATCATCGGAGTTACTCTTCTGAAAGAAATTGAAAACCTGACTCTTCCAGACATAAAGCCCTCTGTCCTGCCCCTGTCCCTTACACCTGATGAGTCTGCGGGTATCAGTGGATGTAACCATGCACTTTACAAGCTTGTCTTATTATTATTATGAACAAAAGAACTGTAAGCACCGCTTTCTTAGAAGAATAATTATCTAAATATTATATACATATTGGCAACAATATATTGAAAGAGGGTTGGAGAGATCTAAAGAAAAACATGGTTGCAAAATCTGGGTACCACTAACGCCAAAACGGAGGAACGAAAGGATGAGCAAATAAGATTAAAAGTGACTTACAGCAAAGAATCTAATGCTATTAGACAACTATTCCAAAAATATTGGAATCTGTTAGCCTTATGCCATCTTCCCCCAAAATGTTTGCCTCCTTTTATTCCTCCTATTTATGTTGATCTCATTTTTGCTGGCCTCAGGACATCTTCCCATTACTGACCAGTACTAAAGTGATTGTGCTCTCTCCTTAAAATATGGTGGAATTGGCTTATTCCCAATTGGAATACTTAATTTACTTGTAAGTTCCTAGTAGAGTGGTGTTGGACCTGCCCTTCATGCAGGGTCATCTCCATACATATTTTTTACTTATAAGTCCCTAGTAAGGTGGCGCTACATGTGCTCAGGGGGGATCACTGAAACAATATCGATGGCAAAAATATAGACCTACAACAGCGCTGATTTGCATATCGCCATTGTCTAACCCAGGGTGGTGTGGAGTGGAAAAACGATGGATTTGGGCCCAGATCTTTGGACTGGGGTGAATGTGTGACATTGATCCACATTCTTTCCATCATTGTTGTGTTTGCAGTTACCGCTCTAAGTGTACTGGGGATGCTCAGACGTGAGTCCCAGTTACTCCGCACCACTGGAATCAAGCTAGCTGGGCTGAAGAGAGGTGTTACGTCGAAACCGGGCCGGTCCTCGGATGCTTGTTTCCGTTCTGGGAAGGACATGGCTTTTGTAGTTCGGACTGGACTGTTCCCATGGGGCACAGGGTCAGCGCTGATTTGCATATCGCCATTGTCTAACCCAGGGTGGTGTGGAGTGGAAAAACGATGGATTTGGGCCCAGATCTTTGGACTGGAGTGAATGTGTGACATTGATCCACATTCTGTCCATCATTGTTGTGTTTGCAGTAAAGCCGTTTCCCATCACAATCGAGTAGAATCTGACTTTCTGTGAGTTTTAGGTTCTGCTCTGTTGTGAGCTCATATAGATTAGCCAAATCTGGAATTTGTTTTATTGTCAGTCCTGATGAATTATCTTCTACAAACAGTTTATGTCCTACTTTCATCTCTTTTTTAGCTGCATTCATTTTAGGCAATTTACATTTTCAAACAAGTTAATAGTTTTTTTTTTCCAGAGTTTTATATAGCGCCAAGTTAACCCGAAACAGGTATCAGAGCGCTTTACATAGCACCAGTTAGGTTACATCAGGACACACGTTAATTTTTGTTAGGCACGGGGAGATAAAGTGATTTGCCCAGAATCACAGCATGTGCAGCGTCTTTGCAGATACTCAAACCCAGTTCCCCAGATTCGAGGTCGACGCCTTAGCCGTTAGGCCAACTCCTCTCCCCATTTATTAATTTAAGTCTCTACCAAATCAAAATGAGTCTCCTGGCAGAAATTGAGGCTTTTATTGAGTACTCGCTTTTTGTCTTCTGTTAGGACTTGTTTAGATAGGTTCTCTTCCAGATTGCCTTCACTTGTTTTCCCACTTCCTTCTTCAAGTTCCTCACTAGGTAGCAATGTTGTTTCTATTGCTTCTTCTTGTCTTCCCCTTTGTCAACCACAGCCTCACCCTCTCCCTCCAGACTGGTGATCTTTAAATATTAGTTTCATTTCATCTGGAAAAGTGGTCTCAACCCCTGGTGTTGTATTGCACTTGCTTTACCTTCATTTAATTCAACATTTGATGGACTCACTTCTCCCAGTACCATGAGATTACCTATGCTTTTCTCTAAGACATGTTTCCATTTCAAACTATCGAACTGTTGATCAAAGGGGTTTATGGTCCATAGTTCATTGTTTTTGTCATCCCTTATGCATTTCATATGTTTGCGATCTTTTATTTCTTCCTCATATCTATTAATTCTTATGTCCAGGTCTTTCAAGAGAGATGGCTTTATTTTCTTTAATGTCAACCAAAACTTTTTAATGATCTTTTTAGGCATATTTAACCAGTATCCTTTACATAAATTTGGAGCATTGCATACAATTTTTGCCCCATTTTTGGAGCATCTCTAGGATTGTATCTGGATGTTTTAGTTTAGTAAACATTATTAATCAATGGGGGGTTCAATCCACTTGTATTTATTTCTCCAGTGCGATAATTTCCCATCAATTGTTCACTTCCTTTCATAGTGGACTTTCTAGTCTGAAGAACTGCTGTTTTACATCACTCGGCCTCTGATCCCTACTCTCTGTGGGTTTCTGATTTATCCCCGGTTCAAGCAGAGATTCCTTTACAAAAATAGGGCAAACTGAGACGAAAGTTTAACTTTACGACTTTCGGTATTCACCTCAGACCTCAGTGTCTGCATGGAAGCTTCTCCTCTGGTTTACCCAGTGAAGATTTGGTCTTTATATACCCAAAATGTTCCCACAGGGGTTCTACCTAGATGTGTCATCGTACTGTGGGCATGTCGGCCAAGGATGACGATAGTGATGACCCTTATACAGAGTTATTATGCAGAAGATGGTATTCCTGCTGTGATACTGAGAATCCTCATTCATAATAAATTAGGTTAGTTTTCGGAGAAAACCACACAATATTTATGCAGCACCTAACTAGATAAAAGATCAGCACCAAACCCGTTATGTAGAACAATGATAGGACAAATGTAGGTAAAAGTTTGTGCAACTACCTAGGCCTATATTGGGGTACATTGGGGTTCATAACAACTCGGTCTCTGATCCCTACTGTCTGTGGGTTTCTGACTTATCCCCGGTTAAGGCTGAGAATCGTTTACAAAGATAGGGCCCGGTTCACAAAGGTAAACTGAGACAAAAGTCTAACTTTCGGTATTCATAAAAGGCATTTATGAGTGGTAAAGTAAGACTTTTGTCTCAGTTTACCTTTGAGAATCAAGCTTGGTAGTTTTCGTCTCAGGTACATTGCAGTTCATTCTAAAGAAAATTATATTAATTAGCAGTTTTTATATTTTTGCACTAAAGGGAATCAATGCATAATAGTTATTACATTTTACAATAATATTTTTGATAGCACGAAATTCAAGGTAGTTTTGTCCCTAGAGGAGGAATTAGATAAATTTTTAAAAGGCATTACGGGGGACTACCTGCTTATCTGGGCGGGTGATTTTAAACAGAGAACTTTGTGGTGATGGGGATAAACGGGGCCATCCTTGCTCCCACTTCCCTCATAATGCATATGGTGATACCATTAATGGTATAATGTATAAATATACTCTAGAACTTTTGGAGCTACCCGAAATAAAGGGTGAAATTGCTGTTCAAACTTATGAAGGAGCACGATCCTCATCAAATATTGATGATTTCCTGATTTTTGGAAATTGGGGTAGTAACATACTTCAAAGTACCGATAAGCCTGTTTAGTGACCATCACTGTTGGACCCGGCCTCATGGCGTGGTCCTACCCCTCCCGCATGGCAGGCCCCGAACGACGTCGGCCCTCCACCCAGCCTCGGGCAGCCCTTTTGCCCGACACTGCACGCCCCGACATTGCTGGTCCGGTCACCATCCCGGGCCCCCACTACCGGCCTGACTCCATCTTGGGCCCACCACGACCTAAGCACGAGGCCGCGCCCGACTCCATCTTGGGCCCACCACGTCACGAACACGTGGCCTCGGCCCCGGCCCAGACCCCAGCGAAGCCCCGACATCGAGGCACCAAGATCTACCCAGGTGGTCGAGTGGCCACTCGGCAGATCCCTGAGGAAGGGGAGTTTCGATGGCCCTCCAGCCGTCTCCGGACGCCTGGTATCGATCGCCCTCCGACCTCCCTGGGCGCTAGCTCCACCCCCCTGCTGGGTGTCTGGACACCGTCATCCCGGCCCCTCTGGCCCCCAGGCGCGAGGGTCCGGACATCAAAGGACCCCAGTCTTATATCTGGGCCAGCCCCGGAGTAGGACGCCAGTTGTATCCTGGACTGGAAAGCCCTGCTGACGCTGTCACGGCCGACACCAGAAGAACTCATTTTCCCGTAACCTGAAGATACCCTGAGAGCCTGCTGGCGCTGCCGCGGCCCACCTTTTGCTGAACCACCTTGAGAGCCTGCTGGCGCTGCCGCGGCTGAACCATCTTGAGAGCCTGCTGGCGCTGCCGCGGCCCACCTTTTCTGAACCATCTTGAAAGCCTGCTGGCGCTGCCGCGGCCCATCTTCGCCGGAACCACCTCGAGGCCTGCTGGCGCTGCCGCGGCCTCCCCTCCAATACCGACCACCTGTCGAGTCCTGCTGGCGCTGCCGCGGCTCGAACTCTCGGAACCCCCGGCTCGAGGATTGAGAGCTGTGCGCAGGGTATCTCTTCCTGCCCCCATATTGAGACTGTCCCGCTACCCTGTCCCTTTTACGAGACTCTACAGATCCCTCGATCTGCCTGTATATACCGCTGAGACCCAGCAACCTCTATTCCTGATAAAGCTTAAGAACTTTACCTCTTGTGTGGTGTCCGTTTGTAGTGTTGTGGTTACTCTGATGTACGATCCTAGGTTAGGACCCTCACCCAGGAGGCCTCTCGATAACGCTCGGCTACCTCTCAATGGAGAGGTGGACCTAGGGGTGGTCAGTCAGACATCTTCTGCCTCCCCCGGGACCGCCTTTCTAACAATCACCCATTATCGCTGGTGTTGAAGCTGGTGTTGAAGCTTACCCCGCTGGTGTTGAAGCTTACCCCGATGCATCTAGAGGAGACGCATATAGCACCTAATATCAAAACTCAGGGAGAAAATGGCACTTCTATAAAACGGTCAGGAGTTAACCTCCTAGAATTCACGGATAACTTGGCCCAAAAAAGCCAAGAAGATATTTCCACCTCCTTGAGGGGATCCTCTTCGGATTTACATGTTATAACGGCTTTCTGTAATATTGCGGGCACAATCTCTGGAGAGTTCAAATCAAAGAATAAGAAACATGCTTCTTCTCATCCACGATGGTTTGATGAAAAGTGTACCAGAATAAATCAGGAACTAAAAGAGCATTAACACTACTCCCAGGGATAGGGTGAGCACTCTATGTAACATCTATAAGCAAAGCTTGAAAACAAGGAAAGCAGAAATTAGGGAACTAGTTTGGGATAAGGTGGTCCAGGCGGCAAAGACACAAGATTCTGTACTATTCTGGAAGACGTTAGACCACCCTTTTTTAAAGATGAGTCAGCCACTAAGATTAAGAGCATACTATTACCGTAAGAATGGTTATTACACTTTGAATATATATTTGATCCAAACAAAGAGGCTTCTTTAATTTCCGATAACAGTTATACCATAACCGTTGCTCCCTCCAACCTGGTCACTGTCACACTAAAAGAAAGTGAAGCTGCCCCAGAAATAAGTGCTAATGGTAAGGCACCTGGTTTGATGGCGTTCCCATTGATATCTTTAAAAATAATTTAGATTTTTGATGCCCCAATACTATGAAGGGTCTGTACCGCCACAGCTGGAGGTGCACTGCCCATCATCTGGGTGGAAAGTACTATAATCCCAATCTTTAGGAAGGGAGATAGAGGAGACGGAAAATGCTATTGCCCTGTATCCCTACTTGATTCAACATCTAAGTTGATGGGAAGAATCCTTCTAGAAATATTAGAAACCTGGGTAAGTGGAAATAACATTCTTACTGAGTCCCAATATGGCTTTAGAAGGCATATATAGGGACTGTAGAGAATAATGTCAACCTCAAACTGCTGCCTGGGAAATACACAATTGCCAAGGAGGGTAAACTACATCTTTGCGTCATAGATCTTACGAGTGCATTTGATATAGTAAACCATGCTAAATTATGGCAGCCCTCAATAGGGTTGGGTGCTCCAAAAGAAATAATACAAATCTATGCTTTCTATCCTCCAGAGTCCGCCGTGGCCTTAATGGCGAATGTGCCCGGTTTTAGAAACACTCGAGGTATACATCAAGGGTGCGTCCTTGCACCACTTTTATTCTCCCTCTATATTAATAATGTTGATATATTTCTTCAAAACTTGCATGCTGATTCCCCCAGAACTGGTAACCGTATAGCTCCAGTCCTCTTGTACGCGGATAGTGCAGTCCTGCTATTAAGGACAGCCAACGGGCTACAATGTCTAATCGAAAACATTGCACAATTCATGAATGGAAAAGATCAAATTCTTAATCTTACTAACATCCACCACCATATGTATGCCTCCTATATTCAAGTCAGGGAAGTTGAGGTGCTCATCTGAACGTTTGCAAACTGAAATTTATGCAAATAGTTGAGGCTATTTTCAGATTCTCTAAAATAAATTGGGAATAAACCGATAAGGGGAATCCTGACACTATATAGGAGCAAATGCCTTACAGGAACTGGCTATGGAGCGGCAATGTGGGTGATGGCTAACTACACTCCATTGCAATCTCAGGAAACACATTTTTAAACAGGCTTCTAGCAGTTTCCAACTCCTCCTCTTCATATATAACCCGTAAGGAACTGTCCGTCTCCTACATTAGTGAATACATCATAGTGAATGTATCAGCATAGCAGCTCCTATGCTCTGGCATGGAATCTGGAATAAGGAGGAGACTAAATTTACAAAGGAGATTATAAATGATTGTTTAGCCCTAGATCACTATAAAAAAATCCCCTGGCTACAATATTCCCTCTAATTTTTTTCCTCTGTGTGCAGCAGTGGAGGGTCTCTGTAAGCTGCAACCATGGCTACGTGCACCAGCGACCAGACCACGCGCGTGTGCAGCGCCAAATGTCACTCTAAACGTTTACTTCAAAAAGTGAAAAGATGGTGCATTTTCACATATACAGCGCCACGTTAAGGGTCCTGCCATTAAAGCAAGCCATCATTCACAGATCTGAAAAGCCTCTGAGGTCTCACTTCTGTATATCCCTCCACAGTGATCTGCACAGCATGAGCTCACATTTCTTTCAATTTTATTGGTCATGAATTCACAGGGAGGGGACAGTGGTTTGTTGTTGTTTTGGTCAGTGTTGGTTCTCGAAGGAAGGAAGTGGAGTTTGAGTGTGACCTGTTAAGTGCAGCCTCCTCGCGAGCTGCGATTAACATGGATACTCAAACAAAAGCACTCAAATCTGCGCAGCCTCGCTTTACTAACAAAACAATATAGCAAGTCTAAAAACACGGTTTTTGCTTTTTAGGGTAATCTGCCTTGTTTGCAGACTTGTATTGTTTTGATAGTAAAGCGTGGCTGCGTGCAGATGGAGTGCTTTTTGTCTAAGTATCCATGTTAATCGCAGCTCTTGAAGAGGCTGCAATTAACATGGCTAGATCAGCATTGGCATCCCCTCTGTCCCATTCATTGCCTCTCTAAATCTCTCCTTTCCTTCAGTACCAGGATCCAGAGCGGAGAGAGATCTTAAACTTGAATTCCCAGCAATGTTAGCCTTGCTCGCCGTTTGCATCATCCATGTGGACAATGACACTTTAAGTGTGCCTGCACATTGGGGTCCTGCAACTCCTTTCCGCCTCCGTTTACACAACCACCATGGGATTTCTAGTCGCTGAAACCTGCTGTATGAAAAGGCGCCTGTTCTCTTCAAACGCTCAACCTTCGGCACCTATTAAGGTTTACAGACACTACATACATTTATTAGTTATTATTTGAGAGTTTTATATAGCGCTACCTAGATCCAAAACGTATCAGAGCGCTTTACATAGATAAATGTTCCCATCAAAGATAACAAGTCTATACAGCGCATCCGAGTGAGAGCGCGTCACAACAGTAATGCCCACAACATGGATACCAAAAATAGTAGACATTTATTATAGTGCTAGCTAGACCCGAAGGCATCAGAGCGCTGATGGTATGGCCTTAGACACATCACCTGATATCCTAGCGCTGTGCCTGGTCTCCAGCACCATAATCGGAGTTAGCTCCTAACCCTCACATGGCACATACATGTGAAGGTAACATCTGCATTCTCACACCAAAGATTGCTTGCCTCCAATATAAGCAGCTGCTGTGCCAGCCTTCTTCTTAGACACTTAGAATACAGCCATGATCCTCCTTGACTTTATTTCCGTCCAGTCAGCTGTGAGTCTGTCATTGTGTTTCCATACATGCAGCCACTACATGCATTTTTCACACCTATGATTTACCTGTGCATTCTGTCAATCACGGTGAAAGTACAGCACTGCGTCCCACCCTTCAGTTACTGCGGATCTGTCATACATGTTTTGTGAATGAATATGTCCCAGTTTAATTCGACCTTGCTGCTGTAAACAAATACAACCACTGCTCGACTCCTTTACATCAACCATTACTATTGGTGGAGTCCCCTGAGATGGCCCTTCTAAGCCATGGAAGTCGTACCCCTGACTTCCGCATACAGGTTATTCCTGAATTACGTAAAAGCTTTGATCCCAGGGTAACTTCACTACCTCCTTTTACCACTCAACATCTTGCTCAGTAAGTATTAGCATCCAGGCCACGTACATTAAAATAATGTTTAGTCCATTTGCACATTTAATCACTAATTCCAAGGTGACACATTTTAATAATTATGATTTTGTACGATACCATATCAAACGTCTTTGGAAAAGTCCAATCTTACAGAATGAGCCTATTTTGTGATCAACATTTTCAATGACCTCTTGAAGAATAAAACCCATCAGTGTGCTTGTTTAATGGGACGTACTACCAGTTCAGCATCCAGGCTGGGTTTGCAAATAATTATTAGCGATTTTAGATGTTACAGGTCCATACCAAAGGACTGACTCCCTCACATTTAGTAAAAAGAAAGAGAAATAATATTAAAGTGTCAAGCTCTGACTTCACCCATTCAACTGAACAGTTATTAGGTTTCAAACCAAGTTTATTTCTTAGTTTGAAGTTACACTTGATATGTGCTCTCTTCAGTCATAGGGCACAGTAGACAGCTGGTGAAAGCACCCTGGAATCTGCGTTCACAGTGTGAACAGGTCACAAGAACATGAGTCCACTGAAAAGCATAATATATGCCAATGTCTTGTCTTATCCCGATTCCATTATAACCTAACTTACAATCGGGCTGTCGGCAGTGAAAGGCAGATGCACTGTCACAGCAAAGTACAGAAGAACACCATGCATCTGGAAGGCCTTGAATATTTTAGTCTTTCAGAAAACCTCCATACTTACAGAGAAATAGTGACTGCGGCATATCAAGTACAAGAAAGATTAAATCAAGAACAATGGTTGCCGGAGAAAGGTGAAATCGGAAAAATAAGTCACAAAACGGTATTTCAAAAACACAGATTGACACATTCAGCGTGGCTTCATGAATCATTAGGAGTCATAATTTAAAGAGGTGACTCAAGAGGCATATATAAAGCAGTGTGTAATCAGTGCACAGAATAGGGAATCCGCTACATGAATTATGAGTCTTTTGCAATCATGCACAGAGCCCACCTTTGTTAAGATAGCACCATGGATACTTAAATAAAAGCACACAATTTCCCCCGCAGCCTCACTTCTAACAAAACAATATAGCAAGTTTAAACGCACGGCGTGTGTTTTTCAGGATAATCTGCCTTGTTTGCAGACTTGCTGTATTATTTTGATAGTAAAGCGAGGCTGTGGGCAGATTGAGTGCTTTTATTTAAGTATCCATGTTAATTGCAGCCCCTTCACGAGCTCGCTTTACTATCAAAACAATACAGCAAGTTTCATAAATATGGGGCAGCGCCAAAAGTAAGACCAGGAAAAACTTGGTCTTTACATGGTGAAACGAGGAGAAATGCTTTATTTCTCCTCATTTCTGCTGTTTCTATGTGTGTTGCATTCTGCAGCACACATAGAAAGAGCAGAACGCCATGAATGATTGTGTATGTGCAGGAAGTGACACCTTCCTGCACATTTACTATCTTTCCCTGCAACACAGCACCCTTGCACAATGGTGCAAGAATGCCTGTGTTCGCAACAAATTACTATCGTACGCGATTACATTTACGCCTGTACTTGTTAAAAAAAAAATGTAAAAAAAGAGTGCCTGTGTTGGCGCTAGGCAGCTACATTTAGCGCCAGTGCTAAGGGAAAGGCAGGGGTGTGCCGTATTCTTGTGAATATGGCGCATCCCTGCATTTGGAAACTGTCGGAGGGCGGTGTTAGCCCTTCTTGGCTCAATGCCACGCTCTGACAGTTTCCCTGTAAATATATCCCTCTTTGTTATTGTTCTTTTTTAGACATTTCCCATTTCACTGGAATCAATACAATTACAGATCGACAAATCAATGTACGTTAAAGCGTCCTGTTTTGTGACATCATAGTGTTAGACCTGGCACCTTGGCGTGAGTTTCCCTTCCACTTTTTGCTGTTGTGCCTCAAATGTTTTGCTGGTGTCTGCTACTCAGGGCACTGCGCCACGGCCAACCCGTGCCGCAGTGCAAGTGCTCCCTACTGTAAAGTGTACATATGATTGATGTCCATGATTGGTTCATTGGATTTACTGTTAGTCCCTAGTAAAGTGCACCGGGAGTGCCAGGGCTTGTGAATGCCAACACTGCTAGTGGGCCTGCAGCGCTGGTTGCGCCACCCACAGAAGCAGCCTTAAAATGTGTCTAGGGTCTGCCATTGCAGAACCTGCGTGCAGTCTGGTACTGTCACCCTGGCTGGGCAAGTGCACACACTTGCCAGCCCCTAAACCTTCCCTTAACCTTCATATTAGTCACCCCTATGGTAGGCCAGAGGGCAGGGTGCATTGTAAGTGTAAGGTAGAACATGCCCTGATGTGTGTGGCATGTTCTAATAGTGAATTACTGCCAAAGTCGTTTTTCACTATTGTAAGGCTACCTGTTCCCTTCTAGGCCAGATGGGCTGCTGGAATTATTACACTCTATAATCCCAGCAGGCTCAGGGAACATGGTAGAAATTCATGTTTAGTATGCCTGAACTCAGAATAATAAAATACTTCTTTTAGTAAAGTTTATTTTAATATCCTGTGTTTTAGAAAGTTAGCATTTGCTTGCCTAACCATTTCAGCCCGCCTCTGCTTGGATGTGGATCTGACTGTCTGGTGTGTGTGAGTGACAGGGCTGGGAGTTGACAGGTAGTGATTAGCAGGAGGACCCCTTAATGGGTGGTGGGAGTTTCCCCTGAATGATGCATCAGGCTGTGCCCCTGCCACCACAATGCTGGCTCCGCCCTCCTGGGGAGCGACTGATGACTCAGCCTGCACCTGGCCCAGGAAGGACCGAAGCTTGTCAACAAAGTACTCAGGCCACTCCTGCCCTCTCAATGCCGGCTCCGCCCCCCTGGGGAGCGGCTGATGTGCCTGCCCTCACACTGAATGCAGAAGTCATAAGTACCCACAACAAGTACTCAGAGACTGGAGCAGTTATGCAGAGGCCCCCCTGGCTTGCTAGAACAAAAGAAACTGGGTATAAAAGTAGGAGCCCTGCTCCTTGTAAATTAGATCCTGTTTGTGCTACAGAAGAAACTCTGCCCGAAGAGAAGGACCTGGAAGGACAAGGAGGAGTGCTGTCTCTGGCCTGTGTCGGGTGCCTTGCTGCCAAAGGAGAGGAAAGAAAAGACTACCAAAGACTTTTGCTTATTGAAACTTTGTGCCAAACTCTGCTGAAAGATCTCCAAGGGCTTGCCTGTGAACTTGCCCCCTGACCAGCGCTCCAGGAACAGTGAGCGCTACCCCCTGACAGAGGAACCGCTGTGGACCGCTGCTTTCCCCCTGCACGCCTATCCAGGAAAAGCGGAGCGCGCTGTGACCATCGCGCTCTTCAGCAACGCTCTGGGTGTGCCCCCGTTCTGAACACCGTGACTGCTGCCTGTCCGGTCCAGAAGCATCGCAAAGATTAGCCCCGCTGATCTGAGCACCGTGACTGACCCCGAGCCGCAGCTCGCAACGTAAAGAAAGGTTGTGCCCGGTGCCTGCTTGCACCCCTCCGTGACTTGTGCCCCTGAACGCGCCGCCGCTGTCCGAGAAACAGCTGCTGCGTGGGGTACAAGAACGCCGCCTGGATTGTTGGTGGTGTGCTCTGTGGATTGCCGCCCCCCTGCAGGTGCCCCTCTGTGGAAACGCCGAGGCTCTCCGTCCCTGTGGCCCGGCCCGCGCCGCAACGCCAACCGCCGAGCTCGAGCCGAGCCGCCGCTCGCTCCAACCCCGGGAGGAAGACACCGCGACGCGGATCACCGCGCTGACCTGCGCTCGGATTGCCTCGATCCTGCTCAAGAAAGACAAAGGTACTGTTGTTGCCCCCGCGGTGCGAGCATCTGGCCTGCCCGCTTGCACCGCCCTCTGATCAGCCAAGTCCTCGGAGCCGCGTGAAGAGCGCTCCCAGGGCCCCCGCCCTCTCCCCCGCCAGTCGCGCACAACCGTGCGTCTCGCTCAGAGAGGCGGACTCGAACCAACCTGCCGCCGCTCCCGCTAGACGCGTGAGCCCGGGCCGGTCGGGCCCAGTCAGCCATCGGAGGTGCACCAAGGCCCCCAGCAGGCAACTCCACCTTTGTTTTTACTGAACTTGAACAGGAAAGCCTCACCCAAGATCGTGTGTGAGGAATAAGAAAGACAAGCTGAGAAAGAACTGTGACATTGATAAAGAGTAACTGGAACCTGCTTTCAAAATAACCAAGACTGTATTTACAAGCCTGCTTGAGATTTATATAAAGAGATATATTTTCACAAATACAGTTTGGTGTCATTGTGTGGTGGGTTGGTTGTGATGGTATAATATTGCAAATGTTTAACCCTACATGCCCCAGAGATTAGCCTAAGACTGCTTAAGCCACACTACCTAGAGGGTAAGCAGAGGTTGTCTTGAAGGTAACCCTCAGCCCTGACGAGGAAGAGAGAGGCCCTGCTTGTCGCCAGTGTTACACTGCGCCAACCAGAGACTCCCCCTTCCTACACATAGCAAATGCATTCATGATGTACATTATATGTTTGGCATCATATTATGCTACCAAAGCAAAGACTATCGCTATAACAGCAAAGATTTGGAACAAGCTCCCAGTCAACATCAGACGCTCCCCCACTCTGAACACTTTCAGGAAGAAACTCAGGACCAGGCTCTTCGATTGACCCGGAGCTGCAACCCCCATCCCCCGGCGCCTTGAGACCCTCACGGGTGAGTAGCGCGCTTTATAAACCCCCGGGTTGATTTATTGGCATTATGATATTTCAGTAAACTTTCATCTGTACTGTTGGCATCTCTCATGACATGTGCATGAACCCACTGAGCCCTACTGAACTACCATGGTGTTAGTAGGTGCTCACCAGCTGGTTAACAGAACCCCGGGGTCTAGCTGTTACACTTTAGACAATCCTAGTGCTCACCTATGCATATATACAACAAATGTTTGCCTACAGGATGATATGTTTGGATACTGTTTTTAAAAGTATACATACACAAATATGAGGCCACTACATCCTGAATTAATGTTGTGCATCATTAGGCAATTAGCATAAATTTATCACATTTGGTATTAATATGAATCTGCAAACTAAGCATTAAGCACTAATATTTCTGTACTCTCTATATAACAAATCTGAATCCTGGCAAGGCAAACACAGTTCTTCATCCTTCTTAGGTCAATGTAATGAGTACCATTATATTTGGTAATAATAAGACATATTTTTTACGCTGCTTGTAACAGCTAAAGCAGAGTTCTTCAACCTAATTCAAAAGTGCCCGTTCCCGCGATCGCACAAACCCGAGCCCCTTCCCCACGAATCAAGGTGCCAGCAAATTCCAATGCACCCCCCGAAGCACAACCTCACCATCGTGATACTCATCAGCTGTTGAAACGGGGAAAGAAAGACTGTGGAAAAACCGGAACATGCACATAGCGGAATCAAAAAACACTAATAGCAGTTATTTAAAAAAAAATAACCCAGCGACATCACAGGACTTGCCCGCAACACCTGAAACCAATACCAGCTCGCTATCAGCAGTGCTGCCCTCAATGCCTCAAAAAGAATCTTTAAAATTGAATAGTTCACTAATAGCAGAGTTGTCCCAAGCGTCACGGTTCCTCCGGCATTCATCCACTCAAGTTACCCTTGGTCTTAAGCAATTGCAACCCATAAAGGAGCCTCCAATTGGCAATGTGCCAGCCACGACTGTGAACCCTCAAAAACCATCCCTCGCCATCAGTGCCCCTTTGCTACACCATGTGGGGATCAATAGATCAGACCTGCAGCATGCAGCCAAAGAACCCGATGGTCCACATCCGCCAACCCCATCTATTCAACAATCTTTGGAGGCCATGGGTGTCGTGCCCTGGACAAGGGCACTAGGACCCTGTGGCACAGGACAGAGGTCAGGGGACACCGGACACCAGTTCCGGTCAGGGGAGGGGACAGGGCATTCCTGGACAGGACCTCGAGGCAAGAGGTCACGATATATGCTCGCTGTATAATATGAATAAATGAGTACCTGAAAAGCCCCCATAGCTTCTTGTGTTTATCTGGGGACGTGGACCACGACATCTGGCGACGAAGGTTCGACGATCTCGAGTCTGACGCTGTGCCCATCGGAACACCATCGCGATTTAACCAGGAGCCCACCCTGCATCACGTCGTGCAGGAAAGAAGAAGAAATTGCCCCCAGGAGAAGCGCAACGATGCGGGAGCCCACCCCGACCGCTGCGGAAAGAAGACTGCAGAACTGCGGTAAGCGCCGTGTACAGAGCGCGATTTGAAACGAAACTGGTGTGAGAGTCTCGGCGGCCATTTTAAAATCAGGCGCTAGAACCAATAGGAGCGGAGAACAGCGCGGCGGCCATTTTCAAGTCAGTCAGCGCCCGTATTGGATAAGAAGTCTTGCGAGAACAATGGTGGCCATTTTGAGGTCAGGCGAAATCGACCAATAGGAGCGAGAACAGTGCGGCGGCCATTTTGAGGTCAGGCGAAGTCGAAAAAAGCCGATTAAGAGCGAATTAAAGAGGACATAGGTGCAAATAAGGGGCAATAAAGGCAACAAAAGGACAAGTGAGCGAGTTGAAAGTAGAAATTTAAAGGAAAAAGGACAAATAAAAAGAACAAATAAGGAGAAATAAGAATTAAGGAGAAATAAGAATAACAAAACAAAGAAAGAGACAAAGAAGACAACAGAGGAAGACAAAGGGTCTTCAAGAAAAAGAAAAAGTTCAACAAGGATAAATAAAGAAAAGAAGCAAAAACAAGACAAGACAAAGAACAAAGAAGAATGCCAGACACAAAATAAAGTGCACAATACAGAAGTCCGCTACCATTCAACATTTCTGAGCCACAAACAGGAATTAGATGGGAAAAATGGATCAGACGTTTCAAGAGATACGTGGAGGCCACAGACGTGACAGATGCCAAACGTTTAAGTCTATTCCTGAATTTAGTAGGTGATAAAGTTGAACACCTATTAGTGGCACTGCCAAAAGAAGAAACCACCAACTATGAAAAACTAATAAAATGCCTAACAGACAAATCTGATCCTCAAAGGAATGTGGATTTTGAACGATACACCTTCATGATCGCATTTCAACAACTATATGAAACACTAGACGACTTCAAAACAAGACTGAGAAAGCTTGTGACACACTCTGAGTTCAACAAGTTCTATAATGAACAAGCAATCAGGCTGCACATCCTTGAGGGTTGCCGTGACACTGAGTTCCGCACAAGGATCATAAAGGAGCCAACATCACTAGAAAACATCCTGTCGTTGGCAAGAGCAGAGGCGAGAGCGACAGCACACGCAAAGGAAATGGAGCAAGGAAAGGAACGACGAGTGGAGCAAGCACACCGCATAACAAATAACAACCGCTCGGGTGGCTGGAGAAAGGACAGAAATTAACAAATGGCGAAGAAGCAACCGGAAGTAACGTATTACAGGTGCAGGCTCGAATTTCCGCATAGAGGCCATGCCCGGCATTTTGCCAGACATGCAGGAAGTGTAATGGGAGAAATCACTATGCCAGTGTGTGCCAAGGGATGCATTTCAGGAATGACCGAGGAAGAACAGGAAGACCACGAACGTCAACAACCAGACATGTCAGGCATATTGAGACAGGAACAAGGAGTTCATCAGTAGACTCAGGTGAAGAAGAGGAAGAAGAAAAGACGGAATGACTCTATCTCATGTCGGATGTCACTACTGAGTCCGGTGATGAAGGTGAAGACGGAGAAAGAATATGCCTTGTGGACAAGAGCAAGATAAAGAAGACAGAATCGGTGACCATAAGTGTGGGGCCACACAAAACAAAGTTTGTCCTGGACAGTGGTGCAACATGTAACATCATGTGTGTCTCTGAATACGAAAAAATTAACATGAAGCCCGCACTGAGGCCATCCGAGTTGAAGTCTTCAACTGGGGATCCAGGAAACCAGTAACGAAAATGGGGAAATTCAGAGAAGAACTGACATACAAGGACCAAAAGATAAAAGAAGAAATACATGTGCTGAAAGGCGACATCCCAGCGCCATGTCTACTGAGCAACGTCAAGGCTCAGATAATGGGTCTCCTAGCAATGACCTACAATATGTCAGAGAAGAGAAGCATCCTGAAAGAGTACCCCAAGCTGCTGCAAGGGTTAGGAAAACTGAAAGGGCAGCAAATAACGCTACATATTGATGAAACAGTAAGGCCAGTAGCACAACATCATAGAAGAGTACCGATACACCTGCAGCCACAGGTAGAAGAGGAGCTTGAAGCGCTCCTCAAGCAGGACATAATAGAGCCAGCAGAAGGACCGACGCCCTGGGTGTCACCAATCGTGGCCGTCCCAAAGAAGGACACGTCAAAAATAAGATTTGTGTCGACATGAGGATACCGAACAAAGCAATTGAACATGAGAGGCATCCTGGACCACACCTTGATGCACAAGTCCTGCTCCTTTCTCTGTACTAAAGTCAGCCAGAAGCCGTTCACCAGTAGCTATCCCTGATCAAAAAATCAACCAGCAAGTCACCCAAAGACCAGACTAGTCATGGCTGCCAGCAGCTCTATCCCGGAGCCGGAAAGAGTGAAACACCATTGATCACGGATTAACAATATGCTCCTGGAATATTAACAGATTCGTAACGAAATAATAATCTTTAGATACTCTCGGCTTTATAAAACAAGCGTTTGCAATGCAATAGGTCTCGCATTTTCGAAGATTTAAGCTATTGGCATTGTAAATGACAATGCCTTTTATGTATCTGTTTTCAAAACCAAGACATAGATAAAAGGCATTATCATTTACAATGCCAGTAGCTCAAAGTCTCAGAAATGCGAGACCTATTTCATTGCAAATACTTGTTTAAGTTGGCATAAGATGACTGTTTGTCCTTTTGTGGAACAGCTTTTTCCTTTCATTAAGTCTCTGTTTTACGTAACTTTGACTGACTTCCACTTAGCCCATCTGCTAGTACTTTTTCTTTACTTTATTTTCACCTTGATGCCAGTGCCCACACCCATGTCAGCTCAAGATCCTTCTCTCTGCCTGACTCAGGATACAAGCACAGCATTGCTGCCTCTGCGGCCTTTACTACCCGCAGTACGACAGGCTTCACCCCTGTATGCCAATGGAGTCGCGCGGGCTGCAGGCCCATAGGCTAGCTTCAATTTGGCACCCATTTTTTTTTCTGTTTCTTTGATTGAATCAGTCACAAGTACCCCCAATTTTTTATGGGTCCCAGAACCTTTAAAGGTTAATTACATTTCCCCTTGGCCAAGGCTCCAGCAGCCCACAGGTACTTTGATTGGATGGCGCCTGCCAGGGGTTGGTACTTTGATTGGATGGTGCCTGCCAGGGGTTGGTACTTTGATTGGATGGCGCCTGCCATGGGTTTCCAAGTTTGAACCCTGCAGCTTTGGATCTTTGCTCAGCCATAGGGAGCTTTGCTGCAGCATCATGGAACAAGTAAGTGTCATCTTTGCATTTGAGGCTGCTCCTCTCCATGCCATGCATTATTGTTTTTTCAACAACTTTTTTGCAGGCTCCTGAACTCAACATTTAACTTTCACTTTTTAAATGGGTTTGTATGTGTAAATGGGTTTGTATGTGTACCCTTAAATGTATGTGGCTTATCACGTGTGTAAACACGGGCACTTGTCACCCATGCCTAAAATTGTTCCACATTTCGTTATACTTTTCTATCATTTTGTTAGAGACTCACTGCAGACCTTTATGTACAGACCATATGACAAGTTTAATTGATTACCAACTTTTACATTATTATATCTTTAATTGCCCATTCATTTTCAGCGACATAGGACCTATATAGAGCTCCACCACATCCCTCCTGATGATGACCCCGTGACTCAACTAGGGGTTGAAACGCCATTAAAGTTTACTGGCTCAAACATTTCCCAATTCACTTTTCCTTTGGATTACAGCTTGACCGCGGTAGCATAGAATGCTCTCTTCATTTTGTCTCATCTGCAAATCCTTTCTACCAGCATTTTTCTCACTTGATCACTTTGTTCAGACTATATATATATTTTTTTATCACTAGCACCGAGTGGCCATCCTCACTTTTGAGCTCTTTTGCATTGTTTTCCTTCATTACAGCCTATGTTTCATGTAGACCTTTGACTGAAAAATATAATTATTTACTTATACATGGTCTCTTCTCATATTACATTTTTTGTTTTAATTTGGTCTCAAGATACTCTCTTTAACTATTTTGCATTTTCAAACATTGCTACTTAATGATACCTGGTTGGGCCTTGTTGTTTTAAAGATAGGTCGAAAATGAAGTCAAATCTGGTGAAAGCATGAGGTGTATTTGGGATACCCTTTATGCAAACAGATGGTGTAGAGGGACATTCTAATTAAGTAGTGAGATGCTTCTATGAAATATGAATTTCAAATATATTTGCAGAAACTAACCTTGCTATTTGAGACCTTTATCATGGCAAGACAACAGATCAACAGTCTTTTTTTTTAACCTGCCTATGTTCATTTATATCGATTCGGGGACTGCAGCAAACACTGCTCATTGCAGAGTCGTACCTTAGTAATTAAACTCCTCTGGCACCATCACGTCTGTTATATGGCCTCAGATAAGGAATGTCTGCAAAGGGCTTGTGGTTCACCCCAAGGATTATTACTGTCTCCATATTTATTCAGCGTCTGTGAACGTTGGAACACGCACATCTGCCCAGAGGTGTGTTATGAAGGGGAAATAAATGCCACGATGCCAGATGTCATATTTATTAAGTTTAATGGAGCCCACAGCCGAGCGTGACTCCTCCTGGGCTGACAGACCTGTCACTCTTCTCGCCACCATTCTGCAATAGAGTTACAATGACGTCATACAACACAGCAAGGTGCGCGTCACTATGCAGGTCCCAATCCAGGACAGTGCTGCGGTCTCCGTCGGTATTTTTGGATGGGCGAGCAGTGCCAGCAATGAAGATGGTGTCAGGTGCCCCAAAGCGGCGCTTCATTTGCCATGATTGCTGAGTAGCACCAACCAGCGGCCACCAGCCACCTCTAGACTGCAGGAAGATGTGGTGGAGTGGCTAACCAGCTCTCCGCTGTGGCAGTGGCCGGACATCAGTCCGTGCCTGGCACCGTGATCAGGGCTCATGGACTTCAGCAGCAGGTGGGTGCCAGGGCGACTGGCAGGCAGAGAGGGCACTATAAACACTCCCTGCTGAGGAGGTCGGGGTGATGTTTGCTCCTAGCCTGCACCCTGGCAGGGGTGGGTGCCAGGGCGACTGGCAGGCAGAGAGGGCACTATAAACACTCCCTGCTGAGGAGGGTGGGGTGACGTGTGCTCCTAGCCTGCACCCTGGCAGGGGTGGGTGCCAGGGCGACTGGCAGGCAGAGAGGGCACCATAAACACTCCCTGCTGAGGAGGGTGGGGTGACGTGTGCTCCTAGCCTGCACCCTGGCAGGGGTGGGTGCCAGGGCGACTGGCAGGCAGATGGATCCCTATAAACACTCTCTGCTGAGGAGGGTGGGGTGACGTGTGCTCCTAGCCTGCACCCTGGCAGGGGTGGGTGAGGGTAAAAGCCAGCACGGGTGGTCTGCAGACAGGGTCACCTGCCCTCAGTACTACCTCTGTACTCTCCCTTCACCTGCAGGGTCAGTGAGCAGACGAATGGAGACCAGGGCCAGGAAACATCAGTGTTGCTTCGGTGCAGCCTCTCTCCGACCTTGGATTCGATGTTTTAGTGTCTGCCCTGATAGAGCCTGATATCATGCTGACCGTTCCCGAAGCTTCCATGGCTCTGCTTTCTGAGGGCGGCCCCAACACCCTCCATCTGAGGCACTCTGTGCACAGTTGGTACAGTCATGGCTGCTGCGAAGAGATGTATACCTGGGGCCAAAGAATGTTTATTTACATTATTAGTTGTAATACTTTTATCCTACCTCACTGTTTCCCTTTAAGGTGTGATCTTGGGTGTGTGCTCTCGCCCCTGTGTGTGCTCTTGCCCCTGTGTGCGGTTGTGCTTCAGGGCTGTGAGCAGCTTTTGTTGTTTTGCTGAACCTGTGGAGTAAATGGGGGGAGGAGAGGCGTAAACTGTCCCAAATCTTGATATGTCTACCCTCAGGTCCGATCTTGCTGAAGCTTTCTCTGCTCTCTTGGACCCCTATGAGTGAGAACAAAGATGCAGCTTCAATGCGCTGAGCTGCTCGAGCCTGTTCTAACAGCTGGAAGCAGCAACCCTTGGACTGAAGGGAGAGGGGCTGAGGACCAGCCGGGACCAGAGGTCTTCACTGCGCTGACCTACTGGACCAATAGCGGACCCTCCCAGACGGAGGCTGCAAGGAGTCCCTGCCTCGAGAGGACCCCCGCTGGCCAATCCAGAGGCCGCTTAGCAGCAGGAGTCTGTGATGAGGACAGTTCTAGGACTCCAATCCAGAGGCCGCTTAGCAGCAGGAGCCCGTGAGGAGGACAGTTCTAGGTCTCCAATCCAGAGGCCGCGTTGCAGCAGGAGCCTGTAAGGAGGACAGTTCTAGGCCTACAATCCAGAGGCCGCTTAGCAGCAGGAGCCTGTAAGGAGGACAGTTCTAGGCCTCCAATCCAGAGGCCGCTTAGCAGCAGGAGTCAGTGAGGAGGACAGTTCTAGGCCTCCAATCCAGAGGCCGCTTAGCAGCAGGAGCTTGTGAGGAGGACAGTTCTAGGACTCTAATCCAGAGGCCGCTTAGCAGCAGGAGCCTGTAACGAGGACAGTTCTAGGCTCCAATCCAGAGGCCGCGTTGCAGCAGGAGCCTGTAAGGAGGACAGTTCTAGGCCTACAATCCAGAGGCCGCTTAGCAGCAGGAGCCTGTAAGGAGGACAGTTCTAGGCCTCCAATCCAGAGGCCGCTTAGCAGCAGGAGTCAGTGAGGAGGACAGTTCTAGGCCTCCAATCCAGAGGCCGCTTAGCAGCAGGAGCTTGTGAGGAGGACAGTTCTAGGACTCTAATCCAGAGGCCGCTTAGCAGCAGGAGCCTGTAACGAGGACAGTTCTAGGACTCCAATCCAGACGCCGCTTTGCAGCAGGAGCCTGCGAGGAGGACAGTTCTAGGACTCCAATCCAGAGGCCGCTTAGCAGCAGGACCCCATGAGGAGGACAGTTCTAGGACTCCAATCCAGAGGCCGCTTAGCAGCAGGAGCCTGCGATGAGGACAGTTCCAGGACTCCAATCCAGAGGCCACTTAGCAGCAGGAGCCTGCGATGAGGACAGTTCCAGGACCCTAATCCAGAGGCGGCTTAGCAGCGGGAGCCGATGAGGAGGACAGTTCTAGGACACCATTCCAGAGGCCGCTTAGCAGCAGGAGCCTGTGAGGAGGACAGTTCTAGGACTCCAATCCAGAGGCCGCTTAGCAGCAGGAGCCTGTGAGGAGGACAGTTCTAGGACTCCAATCCAGAGGCCGCTTAGCAGCGGGAGCCGATGAGGAGGACAGTTCTAGGACTCCATTCCAGAGGCCGCTTAGCAGCAGGAGCCTGTGAGGAGGACAGTTCTAGGACTCCAATCCAGAGGCCGCTTAGCAGCGGGAGCCGATGAGGAGGACAGTTCTAGGACTCCAATCCAGAGGCCGCTTAGCAGCAGGAGCCTGTGAGCAGGACAGTTCTAGGACTCCAATCCAGAGGCCGCTTAGCAGCGGGAGCCGATGAGGAGGACAGTTCTAGGACTCCATTCCAGAGGCCGCTTAGCAGCAGGAGCCTGTGAGGAGGACAGTTCTAGGACTCCAATCCAGAGGCCGCTTAGCAGCAGGAGCCTGTGAGGAGGACAGTTCTAGGACTCCAATCCAGAGGCCGCTTAGCAGCAGGAGCCTGTGAGGAGGACAGTTCTAGGACTTCAATCCAGTGGCCGCTTAGCAGTAGGAGCCTGTGAGGAGGACAGTTCTAGGCCTCCAATCCAGAGGCCGCTTAGCAGCAGGAGCCTGCGAGGAGGACAGCTCTAGGACTCCAATCCACAGGCCGGTCAGCAACAGGAGCCTGTGAGGAGGACAGTTCCAGGACTCCAATCCAGAGGCCGCTTAGCAGAAGGAGCCTGCGAGGAGGACAGTTCTAGGACTACAATGCAGAGGCCGCTTAGCAGCAGGAGCCTGTGAGGAGGAGAGCTCTAGGACTCCAGTCCAGAGGCCGCTTAGCAGCAGGAGCCTCCGAGAAGGACAGTTCTAGGACTCCAATTCAGAGGCCGCTTAGCAGCAGGAGCCTGCGATGAGGACAGTTCCAGGACTCCAATCCAGAGGCCGCTTAGCAGCAGGAGCCTGCGATGAGGACAGTTCCAGGACCCTAATCCAGAGGCGGCTTAGCAGCGGGAGCCGATGAGGAGGACAGTTCTAGGACTCCAATCCACAGGCCGGTCAGCAACAGGAGCCTATGAGGAGGACAGTTCCAGGACTCCAATCCAGAGGCCGCTTAGCAGCAGGAGCCTGTGAGGAGGACAGTTCTAGGCCTCCAATCCAGAGGCCGCTTAGCAGCAGGAGCCTGCGAGGAGGACAGCTCTAGGACTCCAATCCACAGGCCGGTCAGCAACAGGAGCCTGTGAGGAGGACAGTTCCAGGACTCCAATCCAGAGGCCGCTTAGCAGCAGGAGCCTGTGAGGAGGACAGTTCTAGGACTCCAATCCAGAGGCCGCTTAGCAGCAGGAGCCTGTGAGGAGGACAGTTCTAGGACTCCAATCCAGAGGCCGCTTAGCAGCAGGAGCCTGCGATGAGGACAGTTCCAGGACCCTAATCCAGAGGCGGCTTAGCAGCGGGAGCCGATGAGGAGGACAGTTCTAGGACTCCATTCCAGAGGCCGCTTAGCAGCAGGAGCCTGTGAGGAGGACAGTTCTAGGACTCCAATCCAGAGGCTGCTTAGCAGCAGGAGCCTGTGAGGAGGACAGTTCTAGGACTTCAATCCAGTGGCCGCTTAGCAGTAGGAGCCTGCGAGGAAGACAGTTCTAGGCCTCCAAACCAGAGGCCGCTTAGCAGTAGGAGCCTGTGAGGAGGACAGTTCTAGGCCTCCAATCCAGAGGCCGGTTAGCAACAGGAGCCTGTGAGGAGGACAGTTCTAGGACTCCAATTCAGAGGCCGCTCAGCAGCAGGAGCCTGTGAGGAGGACAGTTCTAGGACTTCAATCCAGAGGCCGCTTAGCAGTAGGAGCCTGTGAGGAGGACAGTTCTAGGCCTCCAATCCAGAGGCCGCTTAGCAGCAGGAGCCTGCGAGGAGGACAGCTCTAGGACTCCAATCCACAGGCCGGTCAGCAACAGGAGCCTGTGAGGAGGACAGTTCCAGGACTCCAATCCAGAGGCCGCTTAGCAGCAGGAGCCTGTGAGGGGGACAGTTCCAGGACTCCAATCCAGAGGCCGCTTAGCAGAAGGAGCCTGCGAGGAGGACAGTTCTAGGACTACAATGCAGAGGCCGCTTAGCAGCAGGAGCCTGTGAGGAGGAGAGCTCTAGGACTCCAGTCCAGAGGCCGCTTAGCAGCAGGAGCCTCCGAGAAGGACAGTTCTAGGACTCCAATGCAGAGGCCGCTTAGCAGCAGGAGCCTGTGAGGAGGACAGTTCTAGGACTTCAATCCAGAGGCCGCTTAGCAGTAGGAGCCTGCGAGGAGGACAGCTCTAGGACTCCAATCCAGAGGCCGCTCAGCAGCAGGAGCCTGTGAGGAGGACAGTTCTAGGACTCCAATTCAGAGGCCGCTTAGCAGCAGGAGCCTGTGAGGAGGACAGTTATAGGACTTCAATCCAGAGGCCGCTTAGCAGTAGGAGCCTGTGAGGAGGACAGTTCTAGGCCTCCAATCCAGAGGCCGCTTAGCAGCAGGAGCCTGTGAGGAGGACAGTTCCAGGACTCCAATCCAGAGGCCGCTTAACAGCAGGAGCCTGTGAGGAGGACAGTTCTAGGACTCCAATCCAGAGGCCGCTTAGCAGTAGGAGCCTGCGAGGAGGACAGCTCAAGGACTCCAATCCAGAGGCCGCTTAGCAGTAGGAGCCTGTGAGAGGGACAGTTCCAGGACTCCAATCCAGAGGCCGCTTAGCAGAAGGAGCCTGCGAGGAGGACAGTTCTA
The DNA here is from genome assembly GCF_964261635.1 of Lissotriton helveticus. Classification (NCBI taxonomy): domain Eukaryota; kingdom Metazoa; phylum Chordata; class Amphibia; order Caudata; family Salamandridae; genus Lissotriton; species Lissotriton helveticus. The sequence continues at coordinate 45,392,364 of NC_136065.1, forward strand.
GGACTCCAATCCAGAGGCCGCTTAGCAACAGGAGCCTGTGAGGAGGACAGTTCCAGGACTCCAATACAGAGGCCACTTAGCAGTAGGAGCCTGCGAGGAGGACAGCTCAAGGACTCCAATCCAGAGGCCGCTTAGCAGAAGGAGCCTGCGAGGAGGACAGTTCTAGGACTCCAATCCAGAGGCCGCTTAGCAACAGGAGCCTGTGAGGAGGACAGTTCCAGGACTCCAATCCAGAGGCCGCTTAGCAGCTAGAGCCTGCGAGGAGGACAGTTCTAGGCCTCCAATCCAGAGGCCGCTTAGCAGTAGCAGCCTGCGAGGAGGACAGTTCTACGACTCCAATCCAGATGCCGGTTAGCAGCAGGAGCCTGTGAGAGGACAGTTCCAGGACTCCAATCCAGAGGCCGGTCAGTAACAGGAGCCTGTGAGGAGGACAGCTCTAGGCCTCCAATCCAGAGGCCGCTTAGCAGTAGGAGCCTGTGAGGGGGACAGTTCCAGGACTTCAATCCAGAGGCCGCTTAGCAGCAGGAGCCTTGCGAGGAGGCCAGTTCTAGGACTCCAATCCAGAGGCCGGTTAGCTGCAGGAGCCTGTGAGGAGGACAGTTCCAGGACTCCAATCCAGAGGCCGCTTAGCAGCTGGACCCTGCGAGGAGGCCAGTTCTAGGACTCCAATCCAGAGGCCGGTTAGCTGCAGGAGCCTGTGAGGAGGACAGTTCTAGGACTTCAATCCAGAGGCCGCTTAGCAGCAGGAGCCTGTGAGGAGGACAGTTCTAGTACTCCAATCCAGAGGCCGCTTAGCAGCAGGAGCCTGTGAGGAGGACAGTTCTAGGACTCCAATCCAAAGGCTGCTTAGCAGCGGGAGCCTGTGAGGAGGACAGTTCTAGGACTCCAATCCAGAGACCGCGTAGCAGCAGCAGCCTGTGAGGAGGACAGTTCTAGGACTCCAATCCAGAGGCCGGTTAGCAGCAGGAGCCTGTGAGGAGGACAGTTCTAGGACTCCAATCCAGAGGCCGCTTAGCAGCAGGAGCCTGCGAGGAGGACAGTTCTAGGACTCCAATCCAGAGGCCGTTTAGCAGCAGGAGCCTGCGAGGAGGACAGTTCTAGGACTCCAATCCAGAGGCCGCTTAGCAGCAGGAGCCTGTGAGGACAGTTCTAGGCCTCTAGTCCAGAGGCCGCTTAGCAGCAGGAGCCTTCGAGGAGGACAGTTCTAGGACTGCAATCCAGAGTCCGGTCAGCAACAGGAGCCTGTGAGGAGGACAGTTCTAGGACTCCAATCCAGAGGCCACTTAGCAGCAGGAGCCTGCGAGGAGGACAGTTCTAGGACTCCAATCCAGAGTCCGGTCAGCAACAGGAGCCTGTGAGGAGGATAGTTCTAGGACTACAATGCAGAGGCCGCTTAGCAGCAGGAGCCTGTGAGGAGGACAGTTCTAGGACTCCAATCCAGAGGACGCTTAGCAGCAGGAGCCTGTGAGGGGGACAGTTCCAGGACTCCAATCCAGAGGCCGCTTAGCAGCAGGAGCCTGCGAGGAGGACATTTCTAGGACTCCAATCCAGAGGCCGCTTAGCAGTAGGAGCCTGTGAGGGGGACAGTTCTAGGACTCCAATCCAGAGGCCGGTCAGCAATAGGAGCCTGTGAGGAGGACAGTTCCAGGACTCTAATCCAGAGGCCGCTTAGCAGCTGGAGCCTGCGAGGAGGACAGTTCTAGGCCTCCAGTCCAGAGGCCGCTTAGCAGCGGGAGCCTGCGAGGAGGACAGTTCTAGGCCTCCAATCCAGAGGCCGCTTAGCAGTAGGAGCCTGTAAGGAGGACAGTTCCAGGACTCCAATCCAGAGGCTGGTTAGCAGCAGGAGCCTGTGAGGAGGACAGTTGTAGGCCTCCAATCCAGAGGCCGCTTAGCAGCAGGAGTCTGTGAGGAGGACAGTTCTAGGACTCCAATCCAGAGGCCGCTTAGCAGCAGGAGCCTGTGAGGAGGGGAGTTCCAGGACTCCAATCCAGAGGCCGCTTAGCAGCAGGAGCCTGCAAGGAGGACAGTTCTAGGACTCCAATCCAGAGGCCGCTTAGCAGTAGGAGCCTGTGAGGAGGACAGTTCTAGGACTCCAATACAGAGGCCGCTTAGCAGCGGGAGCCTGCGAGGACAGTTCCAGGACTCCAATCCAGAGGCCGCTTAGCAGCAGGAGCCTGTGAGGAGGACAGTTCTAGGACTCCAATCCAGAGGCCGCTTAGCAGCAGGAGCCTGTGAGGAGGACAGTTCTAGGATTCCAATCCAGAGGCTGCTTAGCAGCAGGAGCCTGTGAGGAGGACAGTTCTGGGACTCCAATCCAGAGGCCGCTTAGCAGCAGGAGCCTGTGTGGAGGACAGTTCTAGGACTCCAATCCAGATGCCGGTTAGCAGCAGGAGCCTGTGAGGAGGACAGTTCTAGGACACCAATCCAGAGGCCGCTTAGCAGTAGGAGCCTGTGAGGAGGACAGTTCTAGGACTCCAATCCAGAGGCCGCTTAGCAGTAGGAGCCTGTGAGGACGACAGTTCTAGGACTCTAATCCAGAGGCCAATTAGCAGCAGGAGCCTGTGAGGAGGACAGTTCTAGGACTCTCGGGCAGTGATGCTCAGGCAGCATTTAGTATCATTCCAGTCGGCATTCGCAGCAGCATTGTTTTGTTTAGTGATCAGGAGATGCTTTCTTGCACATTTAGTAAATGCAGGATCTGTTGTGGGGGGCTGGGTGTTAGGCAATAAGTGTAATGTTTGCAGTTGGTGCTGAGGTGAGGAGAATGGGAATGAATGAAGAGCGAGAGGCTGAAGTGAGAGGCATGACAAATTGACCTGGTGACATTTCCAGTTGTGAAATGTCCAACAAATGGTGTACTACTGCTAGAATTGGTCCATTGATATTAATGTCTGCAGTAAATCCCCATTTCTAAGAGAATCCACAGACCCACACACAGGAGTTATCAATGAGTGTATTTCAGTAATTCTGCCCGCAAGACTACTGTATCTCTATTTCCTAAACACTCAAAATTGGGCCCTTAAGTGGGCTAGAGGAAGAAATAAAAAGTGACTATTGAAATTGCAAATAGGAACCCCATATTGTTTTGTTTCGGTCCTGCAGGGAGCGAGCCAAGTCTTCCTCATCACTTCTTCATTTTTAGCTTAACTGATCACATAGCCCCTTCGGGTCTCATCTTCAAATACAAGTTATCATGTAAGGAGTTTGATGATTTTTTAGATTAGAAGGGCTCACTCTTTCTCTCTATCCACAACAATAAAGCCCCCCCTGTCAGAGGCCATCGCCCTGGGAGATGTGCCCACCCCTCCTCCTTTTCCTGTGCCATTAGGAGCCCAGCCACCCCTGGACGGCAGGTCTGGGGTCAGGATGTGCTCAAGTGCCTCTCCACAGAGCCTCTCAAGTGCCTCTCCACAGAGCCTCTCAAGTACCTCTCCACAGAGCCTCTCAAGTGCCTCTCCTCAGAGCCTCTTAAGTGCCTCTCCTCAGAGCCTCTCAAGTACCTCTCCACAGAGCCTCTCAAGTGCCTCTCCACAGAGCCTCTTAAGTGCCTCTTCACAGAGCCTCTCAAGTGCCTCTCCATAGAGCCTCTCAAGTGCCTCTCCACAGAGCCTCTCGAGTGCCTCTCCACAGAGCCTCTCAAGTGCCTCTCCACAGAGCCTCTCAAGTGCCTTTCCACAGAGCCTCTCAAGTACCTCTCCACAGAGCCTCTCAAGTGCCTCTCCACTGAGCCTCTCCACAGAGCCTCTCAAGTTCCTCTCCACAGCTGAATGCTGGTCCTCCACTCCTTCTGGGACTTTGAAGGGAGCTCACATCACTGCTGTCAGCCAGTCATTGTTCTGGCAGAGAATTATTCTAAACTAAAGTTTCAGTTGAATGAACAACCTGCCCCAAGTTACCTTACAAAACGAAACACCCCTTTTCTTCCAACCCACAATCCCAGAATCCTGGGTGGTAACCACTGAATCAATCCCTGCTCCAAACTTGTATAAAGGGAAGGACCTTTCATCGTGCAGCGTCCTCAGCCACTAGAGCTGCTCCGGTCTCTCTGGCCGGCTCTAAAAAGATGCTAAACCCATGTGTTCTTCGGAAACTGAAGACCTGTGCCCAGGAGACCTCTTGAAGCAGTATGTGCTTAATGAAGCTAGTCAGGCAGTCTTCCATCTTGACCAATATCCACTCGCTTTGATACCTCAGCAGGGCTCTTTCACAGGTGCCTTACCTTCCTCCGGCATGGCTGCAGCGCATTGCTCTTTACCACTGCCTGGCAGGTGCCACTGACTCCCAAGCTCAAGGTTTCTCAAAAGACTCGTTGTACAAGGCGTGCACCTCCATTTGAGCTGAAGGCAGACACAGGCTGACCCTCCATCTGCAGCTTTGTGAACCCCTGACTCCAGCTCAATCCTTCCATGGCTAGGGGAGCAGATGTGGGTTCCTGCACTCTGAGATGAGACTGAGGAATGGAGCTGGTGCTTGGAGCTGGAAGATGATGCAGCCTCAGACTAGCTCGCGCCGCAGTCTGGCCTTCTAGCAATCCTCAAGTCAAACCTGTAGTTTAATTTTTCCTTAGGATGTATTGATTAAAACCGGTCGGGAGGTGAGTAGAATGGAAAATAAAAGAAACAAAGATAGATGTAGGAGTGAAAACAAAGTCTCACTTTCAAGAACACTTGTTTGAAGGGCATTGGGTCTTGTCATTGTTGGGGACAATGGGTTGTTTCCAAAGGGTCATTTGTTGACAACCGCAACAGCCCCTCCTGCTGGGGTTCCTGTGAATTCTTCACTCTACTGATGAATCAAAACATTGTCGAATATCCTTGGAGACGGCCTAGAGAATCACAGCACCTCTGACTGGTCGGTGTGGCTTGGGCCCTGGGCTCTGGCTTCACACCCACACCTCTCCTCACACCGGCCTGATCACAAAGCCTGTGGATCTCACTTTAAGGCCTGATGTCACTGTGGACATGAACACGACTGACTGTGATACAAACCTGCATTATAATGGGGCTATACATGAGAGCTGGGAGACAGCCAGTCCTGGCCTCTCTGGGGTGGATATAGTGCTCACCTTGAGTGGGTTAAACTGGTGCCCAGCAGGAAGAGGTTTAAGAATGAGTGTAAGAGAGCCCAGGCTGTTTAGAGTATTTATTAGACTCTCTGCAGAAATTGGTGTGAGGTGGGCGAGTTTTGCAGATTTTGGCTTTGGAAAGGTTACTTTCACTGTGACTCTTCATTGTTAAACCCAGCTCTGGGGCTGCAGGGGGTGGGATGGGTGAATGCAGTTAGTGGAAAGAAAATGAGTTCAGTGCTTGGGGCAAATAAGATTTGAGTCCACAAAGGGGCCAAGAAAGGGACTCTTTTCCCCCTAGAAGCAGTTTAGAGTTGGTAACGAGGATGGACACCAATGGACTCTGCTGGGAGGTAAGTGAGCCCCAAGCTGGATCCTACCAAGGTTCTGATTCTTATCAAGAGGTTTAAAGATGTACAGGGAAGTGCACTGTCTAAATACCTCGACGGTCACCCATGTGGTGGGGATATATCATTTACCAAATACAGCTGCTGAGAGCACAGATCCAGATGCAGGTTAGGGAATGATTGATTGATTTAATAATTCTTTATTTTTCCCTGTAGAACTTAATACCACACTGTGGCCCCTTCTAAGCTCCGTAAATGACCTGTCGCTTTTACCCAGTGTATGGTACTCCGCTTACTCGCCTCAAATGATGGTGCCTGAATCTGGCCTGGAGGGAATCCACCGTGTGATGTTCACAACAGAGCATGTGTCAGCGATGAGCGTTCAACTCACTGAGCTGCTCTGCTCGCACAGTAAAAGGGACTCTGGGTTGTGATCAGGGAGAGAATGTGGATGAATTGAGAGGAAATTAATTCAGAGTCAACATGCCGTAGGTTTATCAATGGTGGGATGAAGGTAGGTTTATCAATGGTGGGATGAAGGTAGGTTTATCAATGGTGGGATGAAGATAGGTTTATCAATGGTGGGATGAAGGTAGGTTTATCAATGGTGGGATGAAGATAGGTTTATCAATGGTGGGATGAAGGTAGGTTTATCAATGGCGGGATGAAGGTAGGTTTATCAATGGTGGGATGAAGGTAGGTTTATCAATGGTGGGATGAAGATTGGTTTATCAACGGTGGGATGAAGGTAGGTTTATCAATGGTGGGATGAAGGTAGGTTTATCAACGGTAGGATGAAGGTAGGTTTATCAACGGTGGGATGAAGGTTGGTTTATCAACGGTGGATGAAGGTAGGTTTATCAACGGTGGGATGAAGGTAGGTTTATCAACGGTGGGATGAAGGTAGGTTTATCAACGGTGGGATGAAGGTAGGTTTATCAACGGTGGGATGAAGGTAGGGTTATCAATGGTGGGATGAAGGTAGATTTATCAACGGTGGGATGAAGGTAGGTTTACCAACGATGGGATGAAGGTAGGTTTATCAACGGTAGGATGAAGGTAGGTTTATCAATGGTGGGATGAAGGTAGGTTTATCAACGGTAGGATGAAGGTAGGTTTATCAACGGTGGGATGAAGGTAGGTTTATCAACGGTGGGATGAAGGTAGGTTTATCAACGGTGGGATGAAGGTAGGGTTATCAATGGTGGGATGAAGGTAGGTTTATCAACGGTGGGATGAAGGTAGGTTTATCAATGGTGGGATGAAGGTAGGTTTATCAACGGTGGGATGAAGGTAGGTTTATCAACGGTAGGATGAAGGTAGATTTATCAACGGTGGGATGAAGGTAGGTTTATCAACGGTGGGATGAAGGTAGGTTTATCAACGGTGGGATGAAGGTAGGTTTACCAACGACGGGATGAAGGTAGGCTTATCAATGGTGGGATGAAGGTAGGTTTATCAATGGTGGAATGAACGTAGGGTTATCAATGGTGGGATGAAGGTAGGTTTATCAACGGTGGGATGAAGGTAGGTTTATCAACGGTGGGATGAAGGTAGGTTTATCAACGGTGGGATGAAGGTAGGTTTATCAATGGTGGGATGAAGGTAGGTGTATCAATGGTGGGATGAAGGTAGGTTTATCAACGGTGGGATGAAGGTAGGTTTATCAATGGTGGGATGAAGGTAGGTTTATCAGGCCAATTCAAACAGATTTTGAAGAGAAGGGAATGAGTAAGGGCTAACCTTATACATTTTTACCTTAATCATTTTGAATCTTTTTAGGCTCACACAATTACAATTGGTTTCTCTTTCCGTATTTCAATTTCATTCTGCAATGTAAGTATACAGGACACTTCCGTCCACCATAATGGAACTGCTCGTGTTTGCTTTGAAAGAAGGCACACTTTTCAACATTATAAAATGCAAAGAGGCTGATTAGGAGGTAACCTCCGAGAGATTCATCAGAGTATTTGGATCTTTGCCACAGCAAAAACATACTTATTTTTGTTTTTCACTCATGCATCCAGCACAAGTAGGTAATGCGAGACTCTTTTATTCCATCTATACAGTTGTCCAGGACTGTCTTCTCAAAAGAGAAGGATGCTTGTGGCTCTAATAATGGTCTGTATTGACATAGGCAGAATGGAGGTTGCAGATGAAGAATCTACCAGTAAGCTCAGTGGCGGCTGGTGACATTTGAAAGTGGTAGGGCATAAAAGATTTATATGAGTGCCGGGAGGCGAGCGAGTGTAGCGTGCGAGTCCAGCCATCATATGGTGGGGTTCGGGGAGATTCAGGGGAAAAAAAGCAGGCAAATGGTGTATTTAAGTAAATTTGAGGTAGCAAGCGAGTTGATAAAGCAATTGTAAAAGTGTAGTTATGAAATAAATAAAGAGATTTCATATGATTATGATGTAGATAGCTTGAAAAAGCACGCACCTTTAATTCCAGCCACCTGCACATCATTTATTTCCACTTAAACAAGCCTGTTTTGCTTTCAAGATGCCAGCGCGTTCCCTTGTGTGCAAGGAATGGGTGCTTCTTTCTTCCTCATAGAATACAGATGTCATCAGTCTAGTAGAGAGTGGTGGGTGAGAGGAGAGAGAATGTAGATCCAGGAAAGGGGAGCTGGGTGGACAGAGACCTAGAAAGGTAGAGGGATGTGGGTGAGAGGAGAGAGTGTGTAGGGAAAGGAATGGGGAGCTGGGTGGACAGAGAGAAAGGTAGAGGTAGTGTTGGGTGAGAGGAGAGGGTAGAGAAAGGAAAGGGGAAGCTGGGGCAGAGAGATCGAAAGGTAGAGGGAGTGGTGAGTGAGAGAAGAGGGGAAGGGGAGGTGGTCGAGAAGAGGAGGGAGGTGGTAGAATAACCAAAGGCAGGGGAAGGAGTTGGTGACAAGCATAGAAGGGAAAGAGGACGAAAGGAGAAAACTTGGTGGGAAAGAGGAATGGAGAGAAGTGGCGTGTGAGTGTCAGAGAGAGGACAGAAAGGAAAGGCGGGGTGGTGAGAGTGAGGCAGTGAGGAGAGAGACAGGAGGAGTTGTGGGTGTGAGGAGAGAGAGGGGGAGAGAAAGGAAAAGGGTTGTGGTGGGTGGGAGAACGAGGAAAGGCAGATGTGGTGGGTGAGAGGCAGAGAGGTGAGGAAGGAAATGCGGAGTAGTGGGTGAGAGACAGGAATGAAAGGTAGAGGTTTTGTGACAAAACGTAGAGAGGGAGTGGGGGGTGTAAAGACGTGCGAAGAGGAGGGAAAGGAATATAGTGGTGGGTGAGTCTTGTGAGGACATCTCGTCCCATGAGGAGCGGTAAGACCCAAAGCTGCCCCCACCCCCTTCTCAGCTGCTCGTCACCTTCACAACAGCCTTGTTGAGTCTTGTCTTTGAGTCTCGCTCGTTTTTGTGCTTGGAGGATAAACCCTGGGGGTGTGGATGGGTGGGGTAGGGGGTACTGTGTGGAGAACGTGAAGACATTGAACATCTGCATCAGTGGTGTCACTTGTGACTGCCGACTGATCTATTTCCATGACGAAATGTGTGCACTCTAAAACCCCACACACAAAAACACACTGCTCCTTCGTTTGTGATCGGGAGCAGATTGTGTGCAAACCTCTCTCTTGTGAACCGCCCCCGCAGTCTCTTGAGAACAGACCCAGTGAACAAGGGAACCACGTACAGAGGCAGACCCCTAGGATTCCAATGTGACGAGCCGAGCCACTTTGACACTTTGATCTGCACTGAACTCGTGCCCAGGCTCCTTCGTGCAGTGCTTCAAGGCGCTAAGAATAGGGCTTGTCCTGGGCTTGCTGCTCATTATTACAAGGCAAACAGCGGCCCAAGGGGATTCATAAATTAGAAAAAAAACCTCAATCCACATCAAATGACGCACTTGCTTGGGGGTACTGTAAGCCAGCTCAGTGGGTTAACAGCGGGCTCATCCACTGTATTGTCGTGTTTTGCAGGCTGTTTCAGGATCGCTTATTTTTAGCATTATTTTTTTATTCCTCTCCTATAATAACTCACATTTAGCTTAGTTGCTGCAGGTTTATAAAACGTTTCATTACAAAGACGCATATTTATTACAGTTTCACCCTCGAGATGAGAACATCTGTTGCTTTTCTTCACAGGTCCACCCCACACAAAAGACCACGATACTCACAAGGGATGCATGTATCCGAAATTCCAATTTGGTTCGCCGGGAAGACTAAAAAAACAGGCGAAGCAGCGCCACATCTCGTGCCCTCTCCCACGCGGGCTCGTATTTCCAGCCCAACAGGTGCCTGAAGTTTGAGCACCTTCCCTGTGTCAAGGAACACAAAGGCAGCTGAGCCATGTGGAGGCCTCGGTGATGAGCAGAGGCTGGGGGAGAAACCAGGCCTGAAGACGGCTGAATGCTGGGGGAGAAGCCAGGCCTGAAGACTGCTGAATGCTGGGGGAGAAACCAGGCCTGAAGACGGCTGAATGCTGGGGGAGAAGCCAGGCCTAAAGACTGCTGAATGCTGGGGGAGAAGCCAGGCCTGAAGACGGCTGAATGCAGGGGGAGAAGCCAGGCCAGAAGACTGCTGAATGCTGGGGGAGAAACCAGGCCCGACGGCTGAATGCTGGGGGAGAAGCCAGGCCAGAAGACTGCTGAATGCTGGGGGAGAAACCAGGCCCGACGGCTGAATGCTGGGGGAGAAGCCAGGCCTGAAGACGGCTGAATGCTGGGGGAGAAACCAGGCCTGAAGACGGCTGAATGCTGGGGGAGAAACCAGCCTGAAGACGGCTGAATGCTGCGGGAGAAGCCAGGCCTGAAGACGGCTGAATGCTGGGGGAGAAGCCAGGCCTGAAGACGGCTGAATGCTGGGGGAGAAACCAGCCTGAAGACGGCTGAATGCTGGGGGAGAAGCCAGGCCTGAAGACGGCTGAATGCAGGGGGAGAAGCCAGGCCTGAAGACGGCTGAATGCTGGGGAGAAGCCAGGAATGAAGACGGCTGAATGCTGGGGGAAAAGCCAGGCCTGAAGACGGCTAAATGCTGGGGGAGTAGCCAGGCCTGAAGACGGCTGAATGCTGGGGAGAATCCAGGCCTGAATACGGCAGAATGCTGGGGAAGAAGCCAGGCCTGAAGACAGCTGAATGCAGGGGGAGAAGCCAGGCCTGAAGACGGCTGAATGCTGGGGGAGAAGCCAGGCCTGAAGACGGCTGAATGCTGGGGGAGAAACCAGTCCTGAAGACTGCTGAATGCTGGGGGAGAAGCCAGGCCTGAAGACGGCTGAATGCTGGGGGAGAAGCCAGGCCTGAAGACGGCTGATTGCTGGGGGAGAAACCAGTCCTGAAGACTGCTGAATGCAGGGGGAGAAGCCAGGCCTGAATACGGCTGAATGCTGGGGGAGAAACCAGGCCTGAAGACGGCTGAATGCTGGGGGAGAAGCCAGGCCTGAAGACGGCTGAATGCTGGGGGAGAAGCCAGGCCTGAAGACGGCTGAATGCTGGGGGAGAAACCAGGCCTGAAGACGGCTGAATGCTGGGGGAGAAGCCAGGCCTGAAGACAGCTGAATGCTGGGGGAGAAACCAGGCCTGAAGACGGCTGAATGCTGGGGGAGAAGCCAGGCCTGAATACGGCTGAATTCTGGGGGAGAAGCCAGGCCTGAAGACGGCTGAATGCTGGGGGAGAAACCAGGCCTAAAGACGGCTGAATGCTGGGGGAGAAGCCAGGCCTGAAGACGGCTGAATGCTGGGGGAGAAACCAGGCCTGAAGACGGCTGAATGCTGGGGGAGAAGCCAGGCCTGAAGACAGTTGAATGCTGGGGGAGAAACCAGGCCTGAAGACAGTTGAATGCTGGGGGAGAAACCAGGCCTGAAGACGGCTGAATGCTGGGGGAGAAACCAGGCCTGAAGACGGCTGAATGCTGGGGGAGTAGCCAGGCCTGAAGAAGGCTGAATGCTGGGGAGAAGCCAGGCCTGAATATGGCAGAATGCTGGGGAAGAAGCCAGGCCTGAAGACAGCTGAATGCAGGGGGAGAAGCCAGGCCTGAAGACGGCTGAATGCTGGGGGAGAAGCCAGGCCTGAAGACGGCTGAATGCTGGGGGAGAAACCAGTCCTGAAGACTGCTGAATGCTGGGGGAGAAGCCAGGCCTGAAGACTGCTGAATGCAGGGGGAGAAGCCAGGCCTGAATACGGCTGAATGCTGGGGGAGAAACCAGGCCTGAAGACGGCTGAATGCTGGGGGAGAAGCCAGGCCTGAAGACGGCTGAATGCTGGGAGAGAAGCCAGGCCTGAAGACGGCTGAATGCTGGGGGAGAAACCAGGCCTGAAGGCGGCTGAATGCTGGGGGAGAAGCCAGGCCTGAAGACAGCTGAATGCTGGGGGAGAAACCAGGCCTGAAGACGGCTGAATGCTGGGGGAGAAGCCAGGCCTGAAGACGGCTGAATGCTGGGGGAGAAACCAGGCCTGAAGACGGCTGAATGCTGGGGGAGAAGCCAGGCCTGAAGACAGTTGAATGCTGGGGGAGAAACCAGGCCTGAAGACAGTTGAATGCTGGGGGAGAAACCAGGCCTGAAGACGGCTGAATGCTGGGGGAGAAACCAGGCCTGAAGACGGCTGAATGCTGGGGGAGTAGCCAGGCCTGAAGAAGGCTGAATGCTGGGGAGAAGCCAGGCCTGAATATGGCAGAATGCTGGGGAAGAAGCCAGGCCTGAAGACAGCTGAATGCAGGGGGAGAAGCCAGGCCTGAAGACGGCTGAATGCTGGGGGAGAAGCCAGGCCTGAAGACGGCTGAATGCTGGGGGAGAAACCAGTCCTGAAGACTGCTGAATGCTGGGGGAGAAGCCAGGCCTGAAGACTGCTGAATGCAGGGGGAGAAGCCAGGCCTGAATACGGCTGAATGCTGGGGGAGAAACCAGGCCTGAAGACGGCTGAATGCTGGGGGAGAAGCCAGGCCTGAAGACGGCTGAATGCTGGGGGAGAAGCCAGGCCTGAAGACGGCTGAATGCTGGGGGAGAAACCAGGCCTGAAGACGGCTGAATGCTGGGGGAGAAGCCAGGCCTGAAGACAGCTGAATGCTGGGGGAGAAACCAGGCCTGAAGACGGCTGAATGCTGGGGGAGAAGCCAGGCCTGAAGACGGCTGAATTCTGGGGGAGAAGCCAGGCCTGAAGACGGCTGAATGCTGGGGGAGAAGCCAGGCCTGAAGACAGTTGAATGCTGGGGGAGAAACCAGGCCTGAAGACGGCTGAATGCTGGGGGAGAAGCCAGGCCTGAAGACTGCTGAATGCTGGGGGAGAAACCAGGCCTGAAGACGGCTGAATGCTGGGGGAGAAACCAGCCTGAAGACGGCTGAATGCTGGGGGAGAAGCCAGGCCTGAAGACGGCTGAATGCTGGGGAAGAAACCAGCCTGAAGACGGCTGAATGCTGGGGGAGAAGCCAGGCCTGAAGACGGCTGAATGCAGGGGGAGAAGCCAGGCCTGAAGACGGCTGAATGCTGGGGAGAAGCCAGGCATGAAGACGGTTGAATGCTGGGGGAAAAGCCAGGCCTGAAGACGGCTAAATGCTGGGGGAGTAGCCAGGCCTGAAGACGGCTGAATGCTGGGGAGAAGCCAGGCCTGAATACGGCAGAATGCTGGGGAAGAAGCCAGGCCTGAAGACAGCTGAATGCAGGGGGAGAAGCCAGGCCTGAAGACGGCTGAATGCTGGGGGAGAAGCCAGGCCTGAAGACGGCTGAATGCTGGGGGAGAAACCAGTCCTGAAGACAGCTGAATGCTGGGGGAGAAGCCAGGCCTGAAGACTGCTGAATGCAGGGGGAGAAGCCAGGCCTGAATACGGCTGAATGCTGGGGGAGAAACCAGGCCTGAAGACGGCTGAATGCTGGGGGAGAAGCCAGGCCTGAAGACGGCTGAATGCTGGGGGAGAAGCCAGGCCTGAAGACAGCTGAATGCTGGGGGAGAAACCAGGCCTGAAGACGGCTGAATGCTGGGGGAGAAGCCAGGCCTGAAGACGGCTGAATTCTGGGGGAGAAGCCAGGCCTGAAGACGGCTGAATGCTGGGGGAGAAACCAGGCCTAAAGACGGCTGAATGCTGGGGGAGAAGCCAGGCCTGAAGACGGCTGAATGCTGGGGGAGAAACCAGGCCTGAAGACGGCTGAATGCTGGGGGAGAAGCCAGGCCTGAAGACGGCTAAAAGCTAGGGGGAGAAGCCAGGCCTAAAGACGGCTGAATGCTGGGGGAGAAGCCAGGCATGAAGACGGCTGAATGCTGGGGGAGAAGCCAGGCCTGAAGACGGCTGAATGCTGGGGGAGAAGCCAGGCCTGAAGACGGCTGAATGCTGGGGGAGAAACCAGGCCTAAAGACGGCTGAATGCTGGGGGAGAAGCCAGGCCTACAGACTGCTGAATGCTGGGGGAGAAACCAGCCTGAAGACGGCTGAATGCTGGGGGAGAAGCCAGGCCTGAAGACGGCTGAATGCTGGGGGAGAAGCCAGGCCTAAAGACGGCTGAATGCTGGGGGAGAAGCCAGGCCTGAAGACGGCTGAATGCTGGGGGAGAAACCAGGCCTAAAGACGGCTGAATGCTGGGGGAGAAGCCAGGCCTAAAGACGGCTGAATGCTGGGGGAGTAGCCAGGCCTAAAGAGGGCTGAATGCTGGGTGGAAGCCAGGCCTGAAGACGGCTGAATGCTGGGGGAGAAGCCAGGCCTAAAGACTGGTGAATGCTGGGGGAGAAGCCAGGCCTGAAGACGGCTGAATGCTGGGGGAGAAGGCAGGCCTAAAGACGGCTAAATGCTGGGGGAGAAGCCAGGCCTAAAGACGGCTGAATGCTGGGGGAGAAACCAGGCCTAAAGACGGATGAATGCTGGGGGAGAAGCCAGGCCTGAAGACGGCTGAATGCTGGGGGAGAAGCCAGGCATGGAGATGGCTGAATGCTGGGGGAGAAGCCAGGCCTAAAGACGGCTGAATGCTGGGGGAGAAACCAGCCTGAAGACGGCTGAATGCTGGGGGAGAAGCCAGGCCTGAAGACGGCTGAATGCTGGGGGAGAAGCCAAGCCTGAAGATGGCTGAATGCTGGGGGAGAAACCAGGCCTAAAGACGGCTGAATGCTGGGGGAGAAGCCAGGCCTACAGACTGCTGAATGCTGGGGGAGAAACCAGCCTGAAGACGGCTGAATGCAGGGGGAGAAGCCAGGCCTGAAGACGGCTGAATGCTGGGGGAGAAGCCAGGCATGAAGACGGCTGAATGCTGGGGGAGAAGCCAGGCCTGAAGACGGCTAAATGCTGGGGGAGTAGCCAGGCCTGAAGACGGCTGAATGCTAGGGGTGAAGCCAGGCCTGAATACGGCTGAATGCTGGGGAAGAAGCCAGGCCTGAAGACGGCTGAATGCTGGGGGAGAAACCAGTCCTGAAGACTGCTGAATGCTGGGGGAGAAGCCAGGCCTGAAGACGGCTGAATGCTGGGGGAGAAACCAGGCCTAAAGACGGATGAATGCTGGGGGAGAAACCAGGCCTGAAGACGGCTGAATGCTGGGTGAGAAGCCAGGCCTGAAGACGGCTGAATGCAGGGGGAGAAACCAGGCCTGAAGACGGCTGAATGCTGGGGGAGAAACCAGGCCTGAAGACGGCTGAATGCTGGGGGAGAAACCAGCCTGAAGACGGCTGAATGCTGGGGAGAAGCCAGGCCTGAAGACGGCTGAATGCTGGGGGAGAAGCCAGGCCTGAAGACGGCTGAATGCTGGGGGAGAAATCAGGCATGAAGACGGCTGAATGCTGGGGGAGAAGCCAGGCCTGAAGACGGCTGAATGCTGGGGGAGAAGCCAGGCCTAAAGACGGCTGAATGCTGGGGGAGAAGCCAGGCCTTAAGACGGCTGAATACTGGGGGAGAAGCCAGGCCTGAAGACGGCTGAATGCTGGGGAAGAAGCCAAGCCTGAAGACGGCTGAATGCTGGGGGAGAAGCCAGGCATGAAGACGGCTGAATGCTGGGGGAGAAGCCAGGCCTGAAGACGGCTGAATGCTGGGGGAGAAGCCAGGCCTTAAGACGGCTGAATGCTGGGGGAGAAGCCAGGCCTGAAGACGGCTGAATGCTGGGGGAGAAGCCAGGCCTGAAGACGGCTGAATGCTGGGGAAGAAGCCAGGCCTTAAGACGACTGAATGCTGGGGGAGAAGCCAGGCCTGAAGACGGCTGAATGCTGGGGGAGAATGCAGGCTGAAGACGGCTGAATGCTGGGGGAGAAGCCAGGCCTGAAGACGGCTGAATGCAGCGGGAGAAGCCAGGCCTGAAGACGGCTGAATGCTGGGGGAGAAGCCAGGCATGAAGACGGCTGAATGCTGGGGGAAAAGCCAGGCCTGAAGACAGCTAAATGCTGGGGGAGTAGCCAGGCCTGAAGACGGCTGAATGCTGGGGGAGAAGCCAGGCCTGAATACGGCTGCATGCTGGGGAAGAAGCCAGGCCTGAAGACGGCTGAATGCTGGGGGATAAACCAGTCCTGAAGACTGCTGAATGCTGGGGGAGAAGCCAGGCCTGAAGACTGCTGAATGCAGGGGGAGAAGCCAGGCCTGAATACGGCTGAATGCTGGGGGAGAAACCAGGCCTGAAGACGGCTGAATGCTGGGTGAGAAGCCAGGCCTGAAGACGGCTGAATGCAGGGGGAGAAACCAGGCCTGAAGACGGCTGAATGCTGGGGGAGAAACCAGGCCTGAAGACGGCTGATTGCTGGGGGAGAAACCAGCCTGAAGACGGCTGAATGCTGGGGGAGAAGCCAGGCCTGAAGACGGCTGAATGCTGGGGGTGAAGCCAGGCCTGAAGACGGCTGAATGCTGGGGGAGAAATCAGGCATGAAGACGGCTGAATGCTGGGGGAGAAGCCAGGCCTGAAGACGGCTGAATGCTGGGGGAGAAGCCAGGCCTAAAGACGGCTGAATGCTGGGGGAGAAGCCAGGCCTTAAGACGGCTGAATACTGGGGGAGAAGCCAGGCCTGAAGACGGCTGAATGCTGGGGGAGAAGCCAAGCCTGAAGACGGCTGAATGCTGGGGGAGAAGCCAGGCATGAAGACGGCTGAATGCTGGGGGAGAAGCCAGGCCTGAAGACGGCTGAATGCTGGGGGAGAAGCCAGGTCTTAAGACGGCTGAATGCTGGGGGAGAAGCCAGGCCTGAAGACGGCTGAATGCTGGGGGAGAAGCCAGGCCTGAAGACGGCTGAATGCTGGGGGAGAAGCCAGGCCTGAAGACGGCTGAATGCTGGGGGAGAAGCCAGGCATGAAGACGGCTGAATGCTGGGGGAGAATGCAGGCTGAAGACGGCTGAATGCTGGGAGAGAAACCAGGCCTGAAGACGGCTGAATGCTGGGGGAGAAACCAGCCTGAAGACGGCTGAATGCTGGGGGAGAAGCAAGGCCTGTAGACGGCTGAATGCTGGGGGAGAAGCCAGGCCTGAAGACGGCTGAATGCTGGGGGAGAACCCAGGCCTAAAGACTGGTGAATGCTGGGGGAGAAGCCAGGTCTGAAGACAGCTGAATGCTGGGAGAGAAGCCAGGCCTGAAGATGGCTGAATGCTGGGGGGGAAACCAGCCTGAAGACGGCTGAATGCTGGGGGAGAAGCCAGGCCTGTAGACGGCAGAATGCTGGGGGAGAAGCCAGGTCTAAAGACGGCTGAATGCTGGGGGAGAAGCCAGGCCTGAAGACTGCTGAATGCTGGGGGAGAAGCCAGGCCTGAAGACTGGTGAATGCTGGGGGAGAAGCCAGGCCTGAAGACTGGTGAATGCTGGGGGAGAGCCAGGCCTAAAGACGGCTGAATGCTGGGGGAGAAGCCAGGCATGAAGACGGCTGAATGCTGGGGGAGAAGCAGGCCTGAAGACGGCTGAATGCTGGGAGAGAAACCAGGCCTGAAGACAGCTGAATGCTGGGGGAGAAGCCAGGCCTGAAGACGGCTGAATGCTGGGGGAGAAGCCAGGCCTGAAGACTGGTGAATGCTGGGGGAGAAACCAGCCTGAAGACGGCTGAATGCTGGGGAGAAGCAAGGCCTGTAGACGGCTGAATGCTGGGGGAGAAGCCAGGCCTGAAGACGGCTGAATGCTGGGGGAGAACCCAGGCCTAAAGACTGGTGAATGCTGGGGGAGAAGCCAGGTCTGAAGACAGCTGAATGCTGGGAGAGAAGCCAGGCCTGAAGATGGCTGAATGCTGGGGGGGAAACCAGCCTGAAGACGGCTGAATGCCGGGGGAGAAGCCAGGCCTGAAGACTGCTGAATGCTGGGGGAGAAGCCAGGCCTGAAGACTGGTGAATGCTGGGGGAGAAGCCAGGCCTGAAGACGGCTGAATGCTGGGGGAGAAGCCAGGCCTGAAGATGGCTGAATGCTAGGGGAGAAGCCGGGCCTAAAGACGGCTGAATGCTGGGGGAGAAACCAGGCCTAAAGACGGATGAATGCTGGGGGAGAAGCCAGGCCTGAAGATGGCTGAATGCTGGGGGAGAAGCCAGGCCTAAAGACGGCTGAATGCTGGGGGAGAAACCAGCCTGAAGACGGCTGAATGCTGGGGGAGAAGCCAGGCCTGAAGACGGCTGAATGCTGGGGGAGAAACCAGCCTGAAGACTGCTGAATGCTGGGGGAGAAACCAGCCTGAAGACGGCTGAATGCTGGGGGAGAAGCCAGACCTGAAGACGGCTGAATGCTGGGGGAGAAGCCAGGCCTAAAGACGGCTGAATGCTAGGGGAGAAGCCAGGCCTAAAGACGGCTGAATGCTGGGGGAGAAGCCAGGCCTGAAGACGGCTGAATGCTGGGTGGAAGCCAGGCCTGAAGACGGCTGAATGCTGGGGGAGAAGCCAGGCCTAAACACTGCTGAATGCTGGGGGAGAAGCCAGGACTGAAGACGGCTGAATGCTGGGTGGAAGCCAGGCCTGAAGACGGCTGAATGCTGGGGGAGAAGCCAGGCCTAAACACTGCTGAATGCTGGGGGAGAAGCCAGGACTGAAGACGGCTGAATGCTGGGGGAGAAGCCAGGCCTGAAGACGGCTGAATGCTGGGGGAGAAGCCAGGCCTGAAGACGGCTGAATACGGGGGGAGAAAACAGCCTGAAGACGGCTGAATGGTGGGGGAGAAACCAGGCCTGAAGACTGCTGAATGCTGGGGGAGAAGCCAGGCCTGAAGACTGCTGAATGCTGGGAGAGAAGCCAGGCCTGAAGACTGGTGAATGCTGGGGGAGAAGCCAGGCCTGAAGACTGGTGAATGCTGGGGGAGAAGCCAGGCCTACAGACTGCTGAAGGCTGGGGGAGAAACCAGCCTGAAGACGGCTGAATGCTGGGGGAGAAGCCAGACCTGAAGACGGCTGAATGCTGGGGGAGAAGCCAGGCCTAAAGATGGCTGAATGCTGGGGGAGAAGCCAGGCCTAAAGACGGCTGAATGCTGGGGGAGAAGCCAGGCATGAAGACGGCTGAATGCTGGGTGGAAGCCAGGCCTGAAGACGGCTGAATGCTGGGGGAGAAGCCAGGCCTGAAGACTGGTGAATGCTGGGTGGAAGCCAGGCCTAAAGACGGCTGGATGCTGGGGGAGAAGCCAGGCCTAAAGACGGCTGAATGCTGGGGGAGAAGCCAGGCCTAAAGACGGCTGAATGCTGGGGGAGTAGCCAGGCCTAAAGAGGGCTGAATGCTGGGTGGAAGCCAGGCCTGAAGACGGCTGAATGCTGGGGGAGAAGCCAGGCCTGAAGACGGCTGAATGCTGGGGGAGAAGCCAGGCCTGAAGACGGCTGAATGCTGGGGGAGAAGCCAGGCCTGAAGACGGCTGAATGCTGGGTGGAAGCCAGGCCTGAAGACGGCTGAATGCTGGGGGAGAAGCCAGGCCTGAAGACGGCTGAATGCTGGGGGAGAAGCCAGGCCTGAAGACGGCTGAATGCTGGGGGAGAAGCCAGGCCTGAAGACGGCTGAATGCTGGGGGAGAAGCCAGGCCTGAAGACGGCTGAATGGTGGGGGAGAAACCAGGCCTAAAGATGGCTGAATGCTTGGTGAGAAGCCAGGCCTGAAGACTGCTGAATGCTGGGGGAGAAGCCAGGCCTGAAGACGGCTGCATGCTGGGGAAGAAGCCAGGCCTGAAGACGGCTGAATGCTGGGGGATAAACCAGTCCTGAAGACTGCTGAATGCTGGGGGAGAAGCCAGGCCTGAAGACTGCTGAATGCAGGGGGAGAAGCCAGGCCTGAATACGGCTGAATGCTGGGGGAGAAACCAGGCCTGAAGACGGCTGAATGCTGGGTGAGAAGCCAGGCCTGAAGACGGCTGAATGCAGGGGGAGAAACCAGGCCTGAAGACGGCTGAATGCTGGGGGAGAAACCAGGCCTGAAGACGGCTGATTGCTGGGGGAGAAACCAGCCTGAAGACGGCTGAATGCTGGGGGAGAAGCCAGGCCTGAAGACGGCTGAATGCTGGGGGTGAAGCCAGGCCTGAAGACGGCTGAATGCTGGGGGAGAAATCAGGCATGAAGACGGCTGAATGCTGGGGGAGAAGCCAGGCCTGAAGACGGCTGAATGCTGGGGGAGAAGCCAGGCCTAAAGACGGCTGAATGCTGGGGGAGAAGCCAGGCCTTAAGACGGCTGAATACTGGGGGAGAAGCCAGGCCTGAAGACGGCTGAATGCTGGGGGAGAAGCCAAGCCTGAAGACGGCTGAATGCTGGGGGAGAAGCCAGGCATGAAGACGGCTGAATGCTGGGGGAGAAGCCAGGCCTGAAGACGGCTGAATGCTGGGGGAGAAGCCAGGCCTTAAGACGGCTGAATGCTGGGGGAGAAGCCAGGCCTGAAGACGGCTGAATGCTGGGGGAGAAGCCAGGCCTGAAGACGGCTGAATGCTGGGGGAGAAGCCAGGCCTGAAGACGGCTGAATGCTGGGGGAGAAGCCAGGCATGAAGACGGCTGAATGCTGGGGGAGAATGCAGGCTGAAGACGGCTGAATGCTGGGAGAGAAACCAGGCCTGAAGACGGCTGAATGCTGGGGGAGAAACCAGCCTGAAGACGGCTGAATGCTGGGGGAGAAGCAAGGCCTGTAGACGGCTGAATGCTGGGGGAGAAGCCAGGCCTGAAGACGGCTGAATGCTGGGGGAGAACCCAGGCCTAAAGACTGGTGAATGCTGGGGGAGAAGCCAGGTCTGAAGACAGCTGAATGCTGGGAGAGAAGCCAGGCCTGAAGATGGCTGAATGCTGGGGGGGAAACCAGCCTGAAGACGGCTGAATGCTGGGGGAGAAGCCAGGCCTGTAGACGGCAGAATGCTGGGGGAGAAGCCAGGTCTAAAGACGGCTGAATGCTGGGGGAGAAGCCAGGCCTGAAGACTGCTGAATGCTGGGGGAGAAGCCAGGCCTGAAGACTGGTGAATGCTGGGGGAGAAGCCAGGCCTGAAGACTGGTGAATGCTGGGGGAGAGCCAGGCCTAAAGACGGCTGAATGCTGGGGGAGAAGCCAGGCATGAAGACGGCTGAATGCTGGGGGAGAAGCAGGCCTGAAGACGGCTGAATGCTGGGAGAGAAACCAGGCCTGAAGACAGCTGAATGCTGGGGGAGAAGCCAGGCCTGAAGACGGCTGAATGCTGGGGGAGAAGCCAGGCCTGAAGACTGGTGAATGCTGGGGGAGAAACCAGCCTGAAGACGGCTGAATGCTGGGGAGAAGCAAGGCCTGTAGACGGCTGAATGCTGGGGGAGAAGCCAGGCCTGAAGACGGCTGAATGCTGGGGGAGAACCCAGGCCTAAAGACTGGTGAATGCTGGGGGAGAAGCCAGGTCTGAAGACAGCTGAATGCTGGGAGAGAAGCCAGGCCTGAAGATGGCTGAATGCTGGGGGGGAAACCAGCCTGAAGACGGCTGAATGCCGGGGGAGAAGCCAGGCCTGAAGACTGCTGAATGCTGGGGGAGAAGCCAGGCCTGAAGACTGGTGAATGCTGGGGGAGAAGCCAGGCCTGAAGACGGCTGAATGCTGGGGGAGAAGCCAGGCCTGAAGATGGCTGAATGCTAGGGGAGAAGCCGGGCCTAAAGACGGCTGAATGCTGGGGGAGAAACCAGGCCTAAAGACGGATGAATGCTGGGGGAGAAGCCAGGCCTGAAGATGGCTGAATGCTGGGGGAGAAGCCAGGCCTAAAGACGGCTGAATGCTGGGGGAGAAACCAGCCTGAAGACGGCTGAATGCTGGGGGAGAAGCCAGGCCTGAAGACGGCTGAATGCTGGGGGAGAAACCAGCCTGAAGACTGCTGAATGCTGGGGGAGAAACCAGCCTGAAGACGGCTGAATGCTGGGGGAGAAGCCAGACCTGAAGACGGCTGAATGCTGGGGGAGAAGCCAGGCCTAAAGACGGCTGAATGCTAGGGGAGAAGCCAGGCCTAAAGACGGCTGAATGCTGGGGGAGAAGCCAGGCCTGAAGACGGCTGAATGCTGGGTGGAAGCCAGGCCTGAAGACGGCTGAATGCTGGGGGAGAAGCCAGGCCTAAACACTGCTGAATGCTGGGGGAGAAGCCAGGACTGAAGACGGCTGAATGCTGGGTGGAAGCCAGGCCTGAAGACGGCTGAATGCTGGGGGAGAAGCCAGGCCTAAACACTGCTGAATGCTGGGGGAGAAGCCAGGACTGAAGACGGCTGAATGCTGGGGGAGAAGCCAGGCCTGAAGACGGCTGAATGCTGGGGGAGAAGCCAGGCCTGAAGACGGCTGAATACGGGGGGAGAAAACAGCCTGAAGACGGCTGAATGGTGGGGGAGAAACCAGGCCTGAAGACTGCTGAATGCTGGGGGAGAAGCCAGGCCTGAAGACTGCTGAATGCTGGGAGAGAAGCCAGGCCTGAAGACTGGTGAATGCTGGGGGAGAAGCCAGGCCTGAAGACTGGTGAATGCTGGGGGAGAAGCCAGGCCTACAGACTGCTGAAGGCTGGGGGAGAAACCAGCCTGAAGACGGCTGAATGCTGGGGGAGAAGCCAGACCTGAAGACGGCTGAATGCTGGGGGAGAAGCCAGGCCTAAAGATGGCTGAATGCTGGGGGAGAAGCCAGGCCTAAAGACGGCTGAATGCTGGGGGAGAAGCCAGGCATGAAGACGGCTGAATGCTGGGTGGAAGCCAGGCCTGAAGACGGCTGAATGCTGGGGGAGAAGCCAGGCCTGAAGACTGGTGAATGCTGGGTGGAAGCCAGGCCTAAAGACGGCTGGATGCTGGGGGAGAAGCCAGGCCTAAAGACGGCTGAATGCTGGGGGAGAAGCCAGGCCTAAAGACGGCTGAATGCTGGGGGAGTAGCCAGGCCTAAAGAGGGCTGAATGCTGGGTGGAAGCCAGGCCTGAAGACGGCTGAATGCTGGGGGAGAAGCCAGGCCTGAAGACGGCTGAATGCTGGGGGAGAAGCCAGGCCTGAAGACGGCTGAATGCTGGGGGAGAAGCCAGGCCTGAAGACGGCTGAATGCTGGGTGGAAGCCAGGCCTGAAGACGGCTGAATGCTGGGGGAGAAGCCAGGCCTGAAGACGGCTGAATGCTGGGGGAGAAGCCAGGCCTGAAGACGGCTGAATGCTGGGGGAGAAGCCAGGCCTGAAGACGGCTGAATGCTGGGGGAGAAGCCAGGCCTGAAGACGGCTGAATGGTGGGGGAGAAACCAGGCCTAAAGATGGCTGAATGCTTGGTGAGAAGCCAGGCCTGAAGACTGCTGAATGCTGGGGGAGAAGCCAGGCCTGAAGACGGCTGAATACGGGGGGAGAAAACAGCCTGAAGACGGCTGAATGCTGGGGGAGAAGCCAGGACTGAAGACGGCTGAATGCTGGGGGAGAAGCCAGGCCTAAAGACTGGTGAATGCTGGGGGAGAAGCCAGGCCTGAAGACGGCTGAATGCTGGGGGAGAAGCCAGGCCTAAAGATGGCTGAATGCTGGGGGAAAAGCCAGGCCTAAAGACGGCTGAATGCTGGGGGAGAAACCAGGCCTAAAGACGGATGAATGCTGGGGGAGAAGCCAGGCCTGAAGATGGCTGAATGCTGGGGGAGAAGCCAGGCCTGGAGATGGCTGAATGCTGAGGGAGAAGCCAGGCCTAAAGACGGCTGAATGCTGGGGGAGAAACCAGCCTGAAGACGGCTGAATGCTGGGGGAGAAGCCAGGCCTGAAGACGGCTGAATGCTGGGGGAGAAGACAGGCCTGAAGACGGCTGAATGCTGGGGGAGAAGCCAGGCCTTAAGACGGCTGAATGCTGGGGGAGAAGCCAGGCCTAAAGACTGCTGAATGCTGGGGGAGAAGCCAGGCCTGAAGACGGCTAAAAGCTAGGGGGAGAAGCCAGGCCTGAAGACGGCTGAATGCTGGGGGAGAAGCCAGGCATGAAGACGGCTGAATGCTGGGGGAGAAGCCAGGCCTGAAGACGGCTGAATGCTGGGGGAGAAACCAGGCCTAAAGACGGCTGAATGCTGGGGGAGAAGCCAGGCCTACAGACTGCTGAATGCTGGGGGAGAAACCAGCCTGAAGACGGCTGAATGCTGGGGGTGAAGCCAGGCCTGAAGACGGCTGAATGCTGGGGGAGAAGCCAGGCCTAAAGACGGCTGAATGCTGGGGGAGAAGCCAGGCCTGAAGACGGCTGAATGCTGGGGGAGAAACCAGGCCTAAAGACGGCTGAATGCTGGGGGAGAAGCCAGGCCTAAAGACGGCTGAATGCTGGGGGAGTAGCCAGGCCTAAAGAGGGCTGAATGCTGGGTGGAAGCCAGGCCTGAAGACGGCTGAATGCTGGGGGAGAAGCCAGGCCTAAAGACGGCTGAATGCTGGGGGAGAAGCCAGGCATGAAGACGGCTGAATGCTGGGGGAGAAGCCAGGCCTGAAGACGGCTGAATGCTGGGGGAGAAGCCAGGCCTGAAGACGGCTGAATGCTGGGGGAGAAACCAGGCCTAAAGACGGCTGAATGCTGGGGGAGAAGCCAGGCCTACAGACTGCTGAATGCTGGGGGAGAAACCAGCCTGAAGACGGCTGAATGCTGGGGGAGAATCCAGGCCTGAAGACGGCTGAATGCTGGGGGAGAAGCCAGGCCTAAAGACGGCTGAATGCTGGGGGAGAAGCCAGGCCTGAAGACGGCTGAATGCTGGGGGAGAAACCAGGCCTAAAGACGGCTGAATGCTGGGGGAGAAGCCAGGCCTAAAGACGGCTGAATGCTGGGGGAGTAGCCAGGCCTAAAGAGGGCTGAATGCTGGGTGGAAGCCAGGCCTAAAGACTGGTGAATGCTGGGGGAGAAGCCAGGCCTGAAGACGGCTGAATGCTGGGGGAGAAGGCAGGCCTAAAGACGGCTAAATGCTGGGGGAGAAGCCAGGCCTAAAGACGGCTGAATGCTGGGGGAGAAACCAGGCCTAAAGACGGATGAATGCTGGGGGAGAAGCCAGGCCTGAAGATGGCTGAATGCTGGGGGAGAAGCCAGGCCTGGAGATGGCTGAATGCTGGGGGAGAAGCCAGGCCTAAAGACGGCTGAATGCTGGGGGAGAAACCAGCCTGAAGACGGCTGAATGCTGGGGGAGAAGCCAGGCCTGAAGACGGCTGAATGCTGGGGGAGAAGCCAAGCCTGAAGACGGCTGAATGCTGGGGGAGAAACCAGGCCTAAAGACGGCTGAATGCTGGGGGAGAAGCCAGGCCTGAAGACGGCTGAATGCTGGGGGAGAAGCCAGGCCTAAAGACTGCTGAATGCTGGGGGAGAAGACGGGCCTGAAGACGGCTGAATGCTGGGGGAGAAGCCAGGCCTACAGACTGCTGAATGCTGGGGGAGAAACCAGCCTGAAGACGGCTGAATGCTGGGGGAGAAGCCAGGCCTGAAGACGGCTGAATGCTGGGGGAGAAACCAGGCCTAAAGACGGCTGAATGCTGGGGGAGAAGCCAGGCCTGAAGACGGCTGAATGCTGGGGGAGAAGGCAGGCCTAAAGACGGCTAAATGCTGGGGGAGAAGCCAGGCCTAAAGACGGCTGAATGCTGGGGGAGAAACCAGGCCTAAAGACGGATGAATGCTGGGGGAGAAGCCAGGCCTGAAGATGGCTGAATGCTGGGGGAGAAGCCAGGCCTGGAGATGGCTGAATGCTGGGGGAGAAGCCAGGCCTAATGACGGCTGAATGCTGGGGGAGAAACCAGCCTGAAGACGGCTGAATGCTGGGGGAGAAGCCAGGCCTGAAGTCGGCTGAATGCTGGGGGAGAAGCCAAGCCTGAAGACGGCTGAATGCTGGGGGAGAAACCAGGCCTAAAGATGGCTGAATGCTGGGGGAGAAGCCAGGCCTACAGACTGCTGAATGCTGGGGGAGAAACCAGCCTGAAGACGGCTGAATGCTGGGGGAGAAGCCAGGCCTGAAGACGGCTGAATGCTGGGGGAGAAGCCAGGCCTAAAGACGGCTGAATGCTGGGGGAGAAGCCAGGCCTGAAGACGGCTGAATGCTGAGGGAGAAACCAGGCCTAAAGACGGCTGAATGCTGGGGGAGAAGCCAGGCCTAAAGACTGCTGAATGCTGGGGGAGAAGCCAGGCCTGAATACTGCTGAATGCTGGCGGAGAAGCCAGGCCTGAAGACTGCTGAATGCTGGGGGAGAAGCCAGGCCTGAAGACGGCTGAATGCTGGGGGAGAAGCCAGGCCTGAAGACGGCTGAATGCTGGGGGAGAAGCCAGGCCTTAAGACGGCTGAATGCTGGGGGAGAAGCCAGGCCTGAAGACGGCTAAATGCTGGGGGAGAAGCCAGGCCTAAAGACGGCTGAATGCTGGGGGAGAAGCCAGGCATGAAGACGGCTGAATGCTGGGGGAGAAGCCAGGCCTGAAGACGGCTGAATGCTGGGGGAGAAGCC
The DNA here is from genome assembly GCF_964261635.1 of Lissotriton helveticus. Taxonomy (NCBI): domain Eukaryota; kingdom Metazoa; phylum Chordata; class Amphibia; order Caudata; family Salamandridae; genus Lissotriton; species Lissotriton helveticus. Next base: position 45,418,482 of record NC_136065.1, read on the forward strand.
AGGCCTGAAGATGGCTGAATGCTGGGGGAGAAGCCAGGCCTAAAGACTGCTGAATGCTGGGGGAGAAGCCAGGCCTGAAGACGGCTGAATGCTGGGGGAGAAGCCAGGCCTAAAGACGGCTGAATGCTGGGGGAGAAGCCAGGCATGAAGACGGCTGAATGCTGGGGGAGAAGCCAGGCCTGAAGACGGCTGAATGGTGGGGGAGAATCCAGGCCTGAAGATGGCTGAATGCTGGGGGAGAAGCCAGGCCTGAATACTGCTGAATGCTGGGAGAGAAGCCAGGCCTGAAGACGGCTGAATGTCGTGTGTTGATCCAGTAAAGCTCCCAGCCCAGCTATCCTATTCCCTGCGCTCTGTATTTACCTCCCTTCACTGGCTGAGATGCTATGATGTCGGTCTACTAGTGCAGTTGCCGGTCACAATACTCACGGGTGGGGGAAGCGCCATCATAAAAAGCGGGCTTGGAGGGGTGTTAAAAAGGGGTTGGAGGGGTGTCAAAATAAAAACAAAACTTCTTCCCTGCGCGAGTCAGCAACGCACCGCGCCACTGCTGCAATTGCTCCTGGGCCGAGGTCCCTCCCGGTCCTAAACAGGAACAGGCAGGTGCAGCTCCCTCCAGTCCTGTAAGCCAATCACAACGCTGCAATGGCACGGAGTCCCGGGCGGCGCCCAGCCGGGCACTAGTGGGGACACCATTTTCTCTATGTAGGCTACATGCAGACAACATAGAGAAAACGAAGAATACGCATGACTGCTTTGGTCGGCAGTCACCGTACTCAGAGTGGTGCAAGCCACTCCTCCCGTACCCGCCCCCTGGCCTGCCCCCATCTAGGCATAACTCTCTCCCGCCCCAACCAGGCTGCTACCCCTGCCGTCTGCTTTCTCGCAGCGCGAGAAGCAGAAAATTAAATGGTATTTAAAATACAATTTTTCTGCTTCTCGCACAGCGAGAAAGCAGTAGGGCGGTGCCCCAGATGTGAATAATAAGGCAATCTAGTCGGAGAACCCGGAGAGATGTCCTAACATCATCCAAAGGAGGACAATTTCACTGGAGCAACAACATTCGATTGTGCCAGGTTTAGAGTCAGGGCCACTATCGAAATAAGCGTTGCCTAATATCCACCTCAGCAGGGAAGGACATTTGCTGTAGTGATGACGTCATTGGATGCAGAAACAAACTTTCAGTTGAGGTTTTGAGAACAAAACAAGCACTCGGAAGGCTCATTTGAGGCTCTAACTCCAGCCCAACAATTCGGACCTGTCAGAAGTATTGTGCAGAACCACACACACGTCATGTGGCATAGATAGGTAGATATGTTAGAGAGTGTGTGTGAGTGTGTGTGTGTGTGCGTGTCAGTGTGCATGTGTGTGTGTCAGTGACAGCATGGCCCTGAACAATGCTAAGTGGAATAAAATACTTGGGGCGTGGTTGATGTAATTAAGGCTGTCACTTAAAAATACCTAACCTAAAAACCTGTGCTTATCATAGTGTGCTCCCCAACTGTTATTTAGCTGTTTCTGTAATTGCATCCAGATATATAACAAGTAACATTACACCTAAACAAGCCAGGATGATTGGCTTTGTCAGTGATTGTTAGTTGCATAGGATAAATAACCACCAGCTATGGATTTGTTGTGCAGAATATTGAAAACGATTCAGTTCTGAAATGAGGAGACTGGAAGAACTATAAGAGATCTCTTCGAAGTTACATCAAAGGCAGTGAAGGGTGGTACTGCTGCAGAGTTAAAAATGTCACCCTGAGGGCAAAAATGGAGAGCCCAATAGGGACCCGTCTCAGCACCAGCTTTATTGAATTGTCGGTGCTGAGCACCGGCAGGACCCAGAATACGTAAAGCCCTGGCCCTGAAACCAAAAAGCAGAGTCTGCGTCATATGACCCCTACTGCAGCACCCTTGTGATAGCCCTGCTGCAATATTTGGTAAAGTGACACAGTCCCCAAAATAGACCAGTCGGCCTATGTACTATTACAGCCCCAGACCTAGAATATTTTGGGATAAATTGAAAGGTCCCCAAATAGGAGGAAACAGGACTAAACTGTTACACTTTAGCCTCTCGCCATATCGGATTTATTGCTACCCAGAGGACAAAAATTAATCTATGAATGCTAGTAGCTGCTCTGAGGGTGCCGCTCAAGATAAAAAAAACAAGCTTGAAAAACGTTTGCGACGCTGTATCGGCATCAGCTGGGCAGCACAGTGGGTGAGCGAGGCAGCGCAGATTACCTGAGTCTGATGCGCAGTGCTGGGGTCGTCTTAAGAGCCCCTTTCTAGCAGTTTCCCCATGCAGCATCTGGGTGTGTCTAATTACGAGCCTTCGTGTTCCATTAGTCGACACTGAAAAAGGACTTTTCAATAATAACAAAAACAAATGCGTCTCACTCTCGGCGGGTGGGGAGTGTGGCTGAGAGCAGGGACACGCAACAATTCCCTTGTGGGAGTGTGCATCATAATTACTAACAGATGGCGATGCACGCTCTCGCAAGGGAATAGCCAAACGTGCACGCTTTGCAATTGAAAGCAATACAAAGCGTGCACGTTTTTTGGCAAAAAAGATGATCGTGTACAAGAGGTCCCCCTCCTATGCAACGCATGCGCGCTGCATAGGCGAGACCTAAAAACACGATATAATACTTAGATGGTATCCAGCATTACTATTGAAGGTTACCTAGAATTTATGTCCCCTGCCTCAAGACAGTGTAAGTACTGTAGGCCGCGCGGCGGACTCTCGATGTATGCCTCTATTAAACTGTCCCAAAGCATCAAACTGTTAAAATTTGATGTAGATTGGGTTGCCGGTATTGATGTTGGAAGTCCAACATCAGATAGCCAGTTACTCCTGCTCAATGTCTATATTTCTCCACATACCTCTGAGAAAAAACTTAAAATGGATCAACTGACTGACATTGTCTGTAATATACTAAGTGACCACTGTAGTATTCCCCGCATAATCTCAGGAGACTTCAATACAAATCTCTATTGTAATTCTCCTAAGGACACTGGGACTGCCTCTCTAGCAGTTCCCCACACCTCGCCTCACAATCCATACCAGCAGGACACAGACCCTCGAAACTCGGTGAATATACAGCCCTCCAGCTTAGCAGAGTGGGGTAGACCGTACTGAACGGGCGCGTTCCTACAGACACCCTCGCTTGGACAACAACTGACAGTCAAACCCATTCATATTTGCACTTCACATTAGGCAAAAGCTAAATACTCCCCCTGTTGAGAGCTACTACATCGCTTCACAAGGGGAGAGTGACCACCGACCCCAAATAATAACTCTCTTGTCCAACATCCCACGCCATCAGGAACTTGCTCAGACGTTCTCAGGTTGCCATACAGAGAACTTAAGGAGAATCAAATGGTTGGTCAGTGCTGCCTTCCGCACTATGGAAAAATGTAGAGCTGTTCTACACGCATTGAGTGATAATGATCTTCCTGTGATTTGCGGCTGGGCAGCCTTGGCAAATCAATTACTCAATTTCCATTTAAGAGTTGCACCTGGCAACACACAACGCAATTTCGCATTTCTCCAGCGAGAAAATAGTTAAAAGCTCAAAGAAATCTGGCCCTTCGCCTGGCTAGGAAAAGCCCAGGAAGCAAAATCCTATTTTTCAACTATAAGCAAGCACAAAAAGCTTTCAAGTCATCCATATACAGTGATAAACAAGCAGTGTCCGACCAGTTCTGGCTGAAACTAGTACACACAAGCAAGAACTCCAATGCAAAGTTATATTGGTCTCTTGTGAACAGGGTTGTACAAGGAGGAAGCGGACATAGTAGCGCAAACATAAGCGCAGAAGAATGGACTCAGTTCTTATCAGCTCATTTTAGCGACCATATAAATAGGGACGACTATTCCAACATCTCTTCAATAGCCGAACCACAACCCATTGAAGCCAAACGCCCAGGCCTATTCGGAACCACCATCTCAGTTAATCATGTCATTGCAGAAATAACAAGTGAGGGACAGGAGAAGTGTGACGACCCAATGATTGAGACTCCAACGGCATTAGAAGCGCTAAAAAACAACATTGCGCGCTCAATTAGGAAAGCTAGGGCAGAAGGACCCCCAGGGCCTAACAGTCTTCCGCAGGCCCTGTTCAAATCGGACGTAGGGTTGTGGTCAGAATATCTGGCCCCGTTGTTTCTCTACTGCAGGCTACATTATACCATCCCGGAGTCCTGGAAAGGCTCTATCATCCATCCAATCTATAAAAGTGGGGAGAGAAACGATCCTAAAAACTATAGAATGATAGCTCTCCTGGACACCAAATCTAAATGTTACACCAACATTTTATTGGAAGAACTCTTGGCCTGGGCAGAAACACCAATGCTTCTCTCTTTCAACCAGACCGGTTTTGTAGCTAACTCCGGAACAACAAGCAATTTACTCACCCTATCTGTCTTAATAGAGAGAGCGGCAGCCAAAGGTAACCAACTCCACTGCTGCTTTGTGGATTTTAAAGCGGCTTTTGGCCAAGTGCCCCGGGGAGGATTATGGCAAAAACTACAGCTCTGGGGCGTACCTTCGGCTCGTTTAAATGCCATAATTCAACTCCACTCAGACACTTGGATCAAAATAAAGTTGTGAGAAGGCTCCCATGTTTCCAAGAAGATCGAGACCAAAAGCTGCATCAAACAAGGCTGCATGTTGGCCCCACTTCTTTTTAATTTGTTCATTTTGGTTTTATCTCCCATACTCGATAGTGTTAACAGCCACCCCCCCCCCAAATAGACAGAAACCACATTAGTAATTTGTTGTAAGCCGATGACCTTGTGTTATTAAGTCACACAAAGGTAGGCCTACAGAGGTTACTCGTTCAGCTGCTCCCCTATACAACAAAAAACTGGCTTGAGCGGAACTTGTCAAAAACAAAAACTATTTCTTTTGGGAAGCAAAAGCGACAGAACAGACGGTGGCTCTTTAATAACAATAAGATCGAATCAATATCCCACCACAAATACTTGGGAATTTATCTTGACAGCAGGGACTCTTTTGTAAAGCAGAAAGAGGCACAGAGGGCCAAAGCTCTGTCACTCGAGGCTGCCTCCGCAAAACGTTCAACAAGACTACTCGTCCCTAGTCTAACCCCAGTGCTAAAGGTGATGAAGGCAAAGATTACCAACTCCTTGTCATATTGGCATGAGATCATGAAGGGCATAATAAGTACTTTATTAAATAAATTAACGATCAAAATCTTCAAACGAGCTTTTCCCCTGCCAAGATCCGCATCACCAGCCCATGTCAGACTAGAATTGGACTTATTGGACTATCACAGTGTCGAGGCAGGTGTGTTCATAAAGCTCTGCAACAAAATGCGTAAAACTCGGAAGGGCTGTCTGGAGGCCAGACTTTGGAACAAAATGTTGACCAGCCAATTTAGTCATAAACATCGGCATCATCTGGACTATTCCCTGCAACTACCCGGTGTCAAAGAATATTGGGGAACAAATACATCCCAGCCGGCACTAAAGGCAGTCATCAAGTCAAGCGTCCGGCTGTGGTCTTTCTACTCCGACAGAGCAACACTGTCCAGAAGGAAACCCGCCTGGGTGGTAATCTCAGATTTTAAACCAGTAGTCGAATCATCTGCACTTTTCTGGAAGCTAAAGTTTATGGCCCTGAGGATGGGAGAACGGCCGTTGCTTTTAAAGACTTTGCACAAATGGCACTGCTCCAATGCTAGTGTCAAATGCAGGGAGTACGGCTATCACTCCGAAGAAATGGAGCATATAGCCTGCACTTGTCCCGCTCTGCTGATCAACAGACGGTCCTCACTGCGGGACGAGTGGAATAAACTCAGAGTTCGTACTGTCGACAAGCCATTATTACTGCCCTAAAGTCAGACAATACGAAGCTGAACATTTGGTTCAATAAATTTGTTGACAGAGTGGCCAAATTGTTGGGAAAAATCAGGGCCGCAAATCTCCCTCAACATGGCTGTGCCGCTATGTCGCCTTAGGCCTTAGGCTTAACCCACGAATTTCTGATTGCCCAGAACAGTCTATTTGATCATTGTTTTTTGCCTAATATTAATTGTTTACTTTTCCTTATATGGCTCTTTGTAGACGTGTGTTTAGCTGTCCTCTAGATTCCCCCCCAAAAAAGCGATGCTTCGAATTATCTGATACCTCAGTCTCTGATAGTCATAGGTAATTATCATTAAGATATTTTAAACCTAGATTGTCTTACTATTAATTTGAATCTTTTTAGGCTCTGTTTTTGTACCTAACCCCCGTATGCCTTTAAAAAAAAAAATATATAAACATATTGTAATGGTTTTAAGTAATCACACAATAAAGTATTATTATTACTATTACAAAAGTTATGATAAATGTCTCCGTACTGTACTTATAAGTGGACAAGGGGAGATTAAAGAGACAGGCCCAGCTCAGCCCTTTTTTCAATTTTTCCACTAAGGGGCTTTAGCAGTGGCAGTGGCATTTAGACTCTTGCTGGCAGAGCCAGGGTCCACAACTAGCCACAGCGCCAGCCTGTGAGGCCTCGGGCAAGAGGTTTGGGGAACAGACAACCGCGCTGGATAAGGTTTATCCCTATCTGAAAAGGCACCATCAGGATTCAAGCAAGCCGGGCCGACGACGCCTGAAATGGCAGAAACCGGTCCCCGGAAGCTTGTTTCCTTCCCAGTATAAGAATTGGCTTGGTAGTTTGGTTTGCCCTGTTCCCATCATGCACTGGGACAGGAACAGACTAATTTGCATATAGCCAAGTTCTGAGCTGGGATGGTGCAGTGAGCTAAAAAACGGTGATGGATCAAGCCCTGATCTTTGGACTGGGTAAGAGTGGTCTGCTTAATTCAGGCACTCTGTTCATCACCACCCCCTTTTCTGAATCATTTTGTCCACCATAAGCGTGGAAGGGTATACTCAGATGTGAGTCCCTTGCTCATTGCACCATCAGGATTCAAGCAAGCCGGGCCGACGACGCCTGAAATGGCAGAAACCGGTCCCCGGAAGCTTGTTTCCTTCCCAGTATAAGAATTGGCTTGGTAGTTTGGTTTGCCCTGTTCCCATCATGCACTGGGACAGGAACAGACTAATTTGCATATAGCCAAGTTCTGAGCTGGGATGGTGCAGTGAGCTAAAAAACGGTGATGGATCAAGCCCTGATCTTTGGACTGGGTAAGAGTGGTCTGCTTAATTCAGGCACTCTGTTCATCACCACCCCCTTTTCTGAATCATTTTGTCCACCATAAGCGTGGAAGGGTATACTCAGATGTGAGTCCCTTGCTCATTGCACCATCAGGATTCTAGCAAGCCGGGCCGACGACGCCTGAATTGGCAGAAACCGGTCCCCGGAAGCTTGTTTCCTTCCCAGTATAAGAATTGGCTTGGTAGTTTGGTTTGCCCTGTTCCCATCATGCACTGGGACAGGAACAGACTAATTTGCATATAGCCAAGTTCTGAGCTGGGATGGTGCAGTGAGCTAAAAAACGGTGATGGAGCAAGCCCTGATCTTTGGACTGGGTAAGAGTGGTCTGCTTAATTCAGGCACTCTGTTCATCACCACCCCCTTTTCTGAATCAGGGTCCACAACTAGCCACAGCGCCAGCCTGTGAGGCCTCGGGCAAGAGGTTTGGGGAACAGACAACCGCGCTGGATAAGGTTTATCCCTATCTGAAAAGGCAGACTGAGCTAAAAACAATTAAATAGAATGCAATCCGAGCCTGTGGCAAAGATTCATTCAAACATTCCATTCACCCCTTGTTTGTATTTCAAATTATTGTGGGGTGCATTATACCATTGCACACCACCACGATGGACATTGTTTTTAAAGCGTGCTTAGTCTTATGTTGTAGTATTAAAGTTTTTGTAAATGCAACTCCTGCACTGCTGTGGGAGAAAGTGAAGCAGTAAATTAATCCATCTTGAGGGCACGATGTGGGCCAAAAAAGAGGGTTTAAATCAGTCTGTGATTTGTTAATAACAGAAGCATTAGTGAATGAATTTAGGTGCTCTGCTTTTAACCAGAGAGAATTTATAGTGGCGGGATCAATTATCAAATTCATAAGGTTGAAGGGCTCTGGGATATCACGAGGAACAAAGAACTCAGCCAAGCTGGGGACTTTAAGTAGCAGAGCTGCGAGGACTCAGAACAGGCAGTCTAGATGAATGAGAGCTTTGCACGACTAGCTTGTGAATTCAGCTTCATTTGGGCATCTACATTTTTGTGGCCCCACTTTTTGATGTATCTTTAAGGGTCCTCCTGAGCTCTAAAGACGAACCCACCCTGCCACCATCGAGACCTAAAATGTAATCTGACACCCGAGCCCTAAAAAGTACCTTAACCCCCTTAGGCCCCAAAAACTACACCAAGGGTCCAGGGCCTGAGAGGCACCTTTGGGGTCAGGAACTTGCTTAAGATGGGTCCAGGGGCTATTGGGGAGTCTGCTATGTCCCTGAGGCTCAGATAAGGAGGCCAGCAGACTAGCTCTTTGAGTTTCAGGTCCAGTTATTCTTCCCCAGGGAAGGGGGGAGCAGGCCACCAGAACCACAGAAGTTCCTCTTGGAGCAGCGGTCCAGCAGAGTGGCAGTCCTTGTAGCAGCACCGTAGTATTTCTTCCTGGCAAGTACCCACACCTCCAGAAGTGTACTGAAGTGGTATTGTGTGAGTTCCTTCTTTTATACACAGTTGTGCCTTGGAAGTGCGGAGAAGCTTCTGGAGGCACACCTTTGAAATGCACAGATGCCCTGCCTTTCCTGCCCTGGCTCCAGACTAACTACAGGAGGTTTGCCCTTTGTGAGGAGGTGGGACACAGCCTATTCAGTGTAATTGAGGTTGACCCTAGCTCCTCCCTCCTATCCTGCCAGTGATAGCCTATCCAGTCACACCGAATATATCATTGTGAGTGACTTTCTAGGAGCGTGCGCTGTTTCTTCTGAGACCTGCTGTAATTACTCAGTAGGCTTGCAGTCATTTTATCTTCTTGCTGCATTTTGACTCCTACATTCTGCATTTCGATTTGTTAAAGACATGCATTTGTCATGCTTTTTACATTGACCCTCCCCGAGAGCAGTGAGTAATTGCAATCTTACTCCTGCAGTCAAGAGGATATGGCATAACGGCAAGATGTATGTATTTTGGTGCTGAGGATCAAGGTTCGAGTTTGGGGACCTAACTTCAGGACTCTTAAATGCCCGTGAATACTGAAAGTCTTAAATTTAGGATTTTTCTCAGTTTAAGAGTAGTAAAGTTAGGACTCCTAACTTTAGGGTACCTAAACTGAGAAAAATCCCAACTTTAAGACTTTTGGAATTCACAGAAGGTATTTAAGAGTCCTAAAGTTAGGACTCCTAACTTCTGTGAATACCGAAATGAGGAAGTGCCTTCTGTGAATACCAAAATGGTAGTACGTTTAGGATTTTGTCTTAAGTCAGTTCTGTGAATCGGCCCCAAAGTTTTAGAATTGATGTTACATCCTGAAATTGTGGTCCATTTTTAAACTTTCTTATGTTTACTAAAAAATAAGGGGCAGATTTACAAGCAACTGACACATCTGTAGAGGTGCGTCAGTGTCCCTGCGACAGCCTGCGATACCCTTGCGCCACCATGGACGTGCCGTATTTATGATACGGTGCGCCATGGCGCAAGGATGCGTCAGAATTTCTGATGCATCTGTTGGCCCATAAGTCATGCATTGCTGGAGTTGTGTCGCAAGCACGACGCAACTCCGGCAATGAACGTTGAGGCCTATACTTATTGTACTGCGTCACTCCTTTTGCCTGCGTCAAGCAGGCTTCAGGAGTGACAAAAAAAGTTCACGTTCACAAAAGTGAAGCAGGGCGGGGCAAAAGTGTGGCAAGGGGCTTGTAAATCTGCCCCTAATTGTTTCTGTGTAATGTAAGAAGTGTTCCTGTATGGCGCTGCAATCTCTTTGCGCTATATACAAATATTATGGTATAACAGCTACAGCTACCAACTTTGGATCTGGGAATAAGGTTAACATTTGGAGTGACACTCATATGGTGTAATTCTGGTGAAATAACTTACAGCCGCGGTGCGTCCATAGGGGCGTAGGGGCGTAGCCCCACTAAGCCTGGACGCACCGCATAGCATACACAAATAAATGAATATTGAATTTAAGTTTGAGCAGCGCTTCAATCCGGGTTGCGACGGGACCCACCCGATTGAATAGGGAGACGAGTCAGTGCGCAGGGGGTGGGGCTGGCTGGTCTGCTGAGTGACAGTCTGCAGAGTGCAGACGTCAGCAGGCCAGCAGCAGTACGGTGTGCGCATATGAAACTTAGGGCTGCACCTAGCCCGAGCATGCGCGCTGGCCAGAGATGCTCGCTGGGAATGAAGGGGGAGGGGTGCTGCTGTAGCCAGGCCCCGTGGTATGGAAGGCACCAGGGCGAGGAGTCAGTGTGCCCCCCTAGCCAATCCTGGCGCTGCATGCAATGCCAGGATTGGCTGGTGGCACACTGGCTCAGGCTCAGCACTGCATGGCCAATCACTGTGTGACTTCATTGTGAAGCCATGTAGTGATTGTCCATTCTGGACGGCGCGCGGGCCGTGACGTTGTCCTGGTGTTGAACTCGCACAGCACTTCTAGAGTGACTCTCCACACGTGCACACAGGCAGCAGCAGAGGGCCCCGGTCACCACACAAGGATACCGCCGGCGCCAAGGGCCTCCGGAGGTGGAGCGTGCTTGTGAGGAGCCTCTCAAGGTAAGCGGACATTAACAGGACCACTGGCACTTGGAAACTATTGATGATTGGTGATAATACTTTGTATCGATATGTGTTTTTTTGCTGCTTGGAAAGCACAGCTGTTGCCGCAGGGACTCAGGAGATCCAGGCCAGAACCACTCTCTGCACCGGCTCCACCCCGAGATAGCCACTGACTAAGGACGAAATCACTGTTGAGCAGTCAGTAAAGTGTTTAGGAAGGGAGGCGCGGAGGATACTACTCACTTTAAAGGTAGGGCAGGGATTGAACTTTAACACCCGCCTGCCTGGCCCGGCCCGATCGTGATAATGTGGTCAGTGGACCGGACTACGGGGTCTGTGGTAGCAGCTACTAAGCCAAAGCAGGCCAGCTCAGGCAGAGTGCAGTGCATACATCGAATGCTGAAGATACTTGGAGCAGGCAGGGCCTTCTTTAAAAATGGAACCCCGGCTGGCGGCGGCCCTATTGTGATATATGAATGAATGCGTATGCGTACCGTGGGCGGCCGTGGCTATAAGATGTACGCACCGCCAGCGGCCGCTACTTGGCCAAGCCAGCCGAGCTGAACCCATGCAGGAATCAGGAGCATGCATCATCATCAAAAACTGTGTGAAATAAATGATGAATTAAATACATGTGTGTGTACCATGGGCCAGGGCAGGGTCAGGAACAGTGTGTCATCGAATGGAGCCGGACTGCCGCACCTACTAACTACCCCGGTGCCCGACACACCACCACTGACTGGGGCTAGGCCGCATGTCGCATGTGACACGGCATAATGATGTCTGACTCAGTACTTACGGTTTGTTACACTCGTCGGGAAAAAAAAAAAAAAAAAAAACCACTTCACAGCTTTTGGATAATCACCAGTACCTCACAACACATGAAAAAACTCCTTGCATTATTCTTGACGCCTCAATGTACTTAATTTAATGTATTGTGCTATATATTGCATTTGTAAGCAACATCACAAAATAAAATGTTGAACAGAGTGTTGAAACTTTTCAAACACTCATCCCAGTCACTTATCTGGGTTTAATCCATTATTCTTTTGCTCGCCACATCACTGCAGTTTGGAACCAGCCATATGCAAATCAGTCTTGACCTTGTTCTCCATGGGAACAGCCCAGTCCGAACTACCAAGTTAGGTCCTTCCTGGTCTGGAAACAAACATCCTGGGACCCTTTCTAAGCACAATATTGAATGTGCTTCAATACTTTTGTGATGTACTTTTAAGGTCTGGCTATCACCATACCTTGTACAATTAACAGGAAAAAGCTTTAAGAAACACAACCGTCATTGAGACTTTGCTGTGTGTGGGTCTCACTCCTGGAATGCAGGGGTGGCTGCAGGTCGATATTGATTTTCCTTGCATTGACTGGAATTGTGACTACATTGTGTCTGTGCCAGAACTAAAAGTCGTGGATACGACAGGCCAGAGCTGAGGCACATTGTCCGTGCCATATGTGGCCCAAGTGAAAGCAGAGACCAGGACTTAGCTGCCTGCCATGGGTGAGTGATTTCCAGCTGTAGAGTGGAATAGGCTGTGTTTAAGGTTCGTGTTGCACTGTGTGAACCGACCCAAGTGCTTGCACCCACTGCGGTAAGTGGGTAGAGGTGTGTGCACTCACTGCTGTTTAATAACACTTCTGTTGCAACCAGATGAGGGCTGGGGTGCTATGGAACAGCTATTTGGACGTAAAGATTTCCATTGGAGGTTGAACATCATAACCCCGAGATGCATCAGTACACCTTCTGTGTCTTCATCTCAGTACTGGAAAGTCAGAGGTGCTCTAAGTTATGGCTGAGGGGCCTTGCAAGGGCTGTTTGCGGGTCCCAGTAGCAGCCTCAGTACTGGAAGAGAATAGGGGGAATGAGATATTGATATAACTGAAATAAAGTGGGGGAAGTCATAAGGTAATGCAGGTCAGGGTTGGGAGCTTTAGCAGAGATGTAAGATCCAGTGAATAAAGGCGTCAGTGCAAGTCACACCCGAGGCGCCTTGGAGAGTTGTGTGTGTGTAGGTACCTATTCTGCAACAGCAAATACTGAATGTCAAGAGTAGGATGTGTTGGTAAAGCAGTGTCTAGGTCTTCATAGGAAGAAATCAAGGAATGCTCTTAGGATGACAAGCATCAAAATTGTTTGGATCCAAGAAATTGAATAATTGGAATATTCAAGTGAAAATGTAAGTGCGTCTGCCAAGTTGTGTGTGGGTCCAAATACATGTATGGGATTTCGGTCAGGGTTAAGGTGCGTTTTCAGTTTTTTTATTCCATGAAGCCATTGAACAGAGCTGGAGCTACACGAGTGTTGACCTATGCTCTGGCACATCAACATGTACCCTACAGTGATTGTGGTGAGAGGAACTCCTTCTCATCACCATACAGTTAGCGTGTGGAGGCTGATGGGGAGATTGGAGGTGAGGGTAAACAGTGCCTGAAGTCCACCCACAAAAATAGGAGGTTGTAGGGTAAACAAGCATAGGTAAACCTATAGAGCTGGATTTAATGGGCTAATGGCGACATGGTACGTGCATTAGGGCATGCCCCAGGAGTGGACAGAGAAGGCAATAGTTGTACAGTAGTCCTTCATGCAGTTTAATGCGAGCTCGTGAGTGGAGGTGGAAGGATTTACCCAAATAGCCTATAGTTTTAGGGTAATAGATTAAACTGTTTCTATTCCAAATTGTTCCGGAAAATATTAAGCTATTGGTTATTACTGCTCCAAAAAGACATCACTGTAAATACTGTAATATTTTCCCCTGGAAAATTCCGGTAGGTTTGAAATATGGGAATGTAACAAAGAGTGCTGACTTCATTGTCCCAGTAATTGCCGGATGCAGTAAACTCTTTACAACTTCCAAGGGCTGAAAAACTTTGGGCCACTCATAAACGGGGCCTAAGTCTTGGATCAAGCTATGTGGGCCAACCCTTGTGCACTAATGACTTCAGGATGGAGGGGTATGTGCTTATGCAGTACTGACTACAGGATGCATGAACCTGTCTTTGTGGAGCACATGCTTCAGGGTGCTTGGGACTGCCTTATTCCGTCATTTGCTTAGTGCACTTTTGTGCATGGCTCCGAACAATTGTGCTCCTTCTCGAATAAGCACAGCGTGTCCTGTCTCTATAAATACTAATAAAACAATGGTATGCAGTTAGATGTACATTTAAAGTAGGTGCGAGGATTTAACTGCGGGGACAAGTCAGTTTTGCTCTTGGGTCCAGAGTATTGTACGCGTTTGTACATTCACAAGGAAACTGTTGTGTAAATCCAGCCAAGCCCTAGAAAGCCCAGAGAGCATTGAAGTGAGATCCAGCAGAGTCACATTCGCTGTAGGATATCTGCAGTCTTTATAGAACGACATTCCTCCTGCTTGTGGAGTTAAATATGAAAGAGACTGATACGGTATTATTTATTTATAGGTTTTTTACCGCGCCTGAATCACTAGCCAGGTAGTCCTTAAGGAAACAGGGCGTTTTAAGAAGTTTTCTAAAACGCAGATAGTCCGGGCACTGTCTCAGGTCGATTGGAAGCTGGTTCCAATAGAACGGAGCGAGGTGGGAGGTATCTTCCTGAAATACCTTTTCTTGCCTATTGCGATGTTATTACTCTCCCACTGGCCACTGGACAGAAAAACCTCTATTTTCAGTTCAGGGTCAGCACACTCCCATTAAAATCATTCACCCACAAAGGACCCCCAACTGAGGGTGTTTTATGTCCTGTGGGCGAAGATGTCCACATAAACAATACCACATATTTTGTTTGCTTGGGATATACTAGCCTTCACCAAAAATGGATCAAACCTCCTTGCAAACTCCTGGGGATGTGAAGTAGTTATAATGCCCTCAGAATCATGAGGACAGATTCCCGCTCAATGTATGCATGTTCTGTAGCCAAGTTCCTGGGTTGCTTGTGGATACAAAGATCGAGGTTACTTACCTCATGGAATTGCTGGATCCACTGCTTGGCCGGACCGAAATATCCACAGAGGCTAAGGCTTTATTTGTACAAAATGCAATTTATGGGGCCTTTTTCATACTCCTTATTGAATTCGCACAATGTCCCCTATATTAAGTTTTGGTTGATGCAGCTCTGTGTTTTCCTTTTATACATTTTAATATTTTTATCTCATGTTCATTATATATTTTACTCTTATTAGGATTTTAATTCATACAATCCTATTAAGTGGCTTCTATTGTTGACATTTTAATGATAACACTCGAACCGTCTAACTGCAAATAGTGTCTGTATGCTGAAAAGCTAGGGCGCTCATACTGTAGGTTCGAATATGTTTTATCAGTTGATGTATTGTTTATCAACTTTAGGAATTTGTTTAACTCAATGCTTTTATGATCTTAATGCCGAAATAAAGCTATTTGGGATGGAGAACAATTAGTACAGATATTTTATTGCTAAATACTGATGTAAATTAATTCAATATACCTATTTTAAATGTAAAAAAAAAAGTTAGAGTATTAATCTTTGAACGGAAAAGTCCCTTGCATGGTGATGGATGCACAACATTGCCCAGAGTGACCCAACTGCAATAATATCTGGATCGCTGGTGCATATTTGTTTATTTACGAGTAAACACGGATCCATGATGGCCATAACATAGGCCTGTCTCGCAGATTGAGGTCTTGTTTGAGCTTTTCATCACCAAGAAGTAAGGCATCAATAATTTAAGATCTAGCCCTGAAGAGACAGCTCATAACTGAAAAACACGGTTGGCTGTAGTGACCTCTAGCAGTTAACAAACATACAGGACTAAGGTAAGAAGAGTGTTGCCAGTTGTTGACTGCTAGTGAGATATGCCAATTCTGCGAGCAAAGGAGGGCCCAGATACTAATTGAAGTACAATACTATTTACCATTCCACAAACTCAAAGAATTGCTTTGCAATAGGCGAATAATATAGGACTGTGGCAGGGGAGTTCACTTTTGTGTGCAGGAGCAGGATTGCAAGATGGTGGCAAGAGCAGAGTGAGTTCAGTTGAGGATGTAGACAATAGCCCCAAATGGGTACTATATCTGAGGGATGAGTTGGGGCATAATGAGGAAGGAACTGCCCAAGTCAGACTTCTGCGTTAATGCCAGGAACATTACTTTAATGGTGGACTGAGACTCAATATTCACCTTATTTCTGGAATACATTTTTGGGGAAATGTGGCCTATGGTAGTTGGGAATGGAAGGACATTGACCAAAAGGTGTGTCAAATTAGTACGTGGATTTTGGTGGCCTTATATGAGCAGAAAGTGTGTTACATGGTTGGTCTATTTCTGGCCATGGACGGACCTCCTATTTTGTGATGAGTCTACCAATATGACCTACGCATCATCATCCATGCTGTGTGCTTGGTCAGGTGGTAGTGGTGGAAGACACAAATCTCTGTGAGATTTTATACAATGCCAAGTTGGCTACTCTTACAGGGTATGTACATAAGATGTTCCTGAGGAAATCTGCTGAGCCTGCCAGGCTCAATATTTAATACTTTTCTAAATATGGATGAAGAAAGATGCACTGTTGCTCTTGAAGTATTGGTTGCTCAGAGCTTGGAATTGTAGTTTAGAGTGTGATGGCGAACTGTATGTTAAATAAAAAAAAGTTATTTATGAATTGAGAGTGCTTGCAAAACCCCATCTAATGGGACAGCTGGGATACCCATGAAATGATATAATACATTCTGGTTTCTTTGCAATATCATCAGGGATTTAAATGGCAGTATTCGGTTACAATAAAGTGCAACTTCAGTTTATTTGCAAGATAATATTAGTAATATCTCACGACTCAAAACAAGATATTGAAACAGAAATTATTTGTATTGTAAATGTAGATTGGCGTATTGAAAAGTCATTTTGGAATCCACTGCGCTCATTGTGTGTATGGGCCAGACTGACCATTGCTCCTGCTTTTAACATTTACTTCAGTTATCTATGGCTTGAACCGACTAGTTAACCTGATAGAAAAGTTGAAAAAAGTCTGGCTGATAGACGACAACCCACCCAATCTTATAAAAAGCAAGCCCTCCAGACTATAAGATCATTTTTTGGAACCATGACACACACAGGATGGCTGTTTTCATGGAAAGAATATGTCAGGATTCACCTTAATCTTCATTGCTGACAGTGAATCTCTTACAGATGACTCTCTTAATCCCCTGTGGTCCTGTCCAGCACCACACACTGTTTTAATTTATGGGCACACTATATGACTCTATTAAGCAACCAGTGGCAGCTACCTATGTTATGCCATCTATTAATGTAATAACTGCACTTTCACAATTGCTTTATTAACCTTCCTGCTTTCTCAAATTTGCTTGAAAATGCATGATTTTCTTCTTTTTTTTCGAAATTTTCTTGGGGGTTGGGGGGTAATCCCCTCAAACCCCCCTTTTGGGTTTCGGGCTAGCTCGCTGCGCTCGCTCGCTACGTGTTGTATGCAAATCACTTTGCGCCCCACCGCTTCCAAATGTCACCCACCGCCCCTGGTAATGGAGGCTAGTGCTTTCACTGTAAGTAGAACTATGACGTCACAACGAAGGGCAATGTGACTTCACACTTTGCCAACTTAAGAAAGGTCATTGTGACATATATACACCGGGGACTCTGGCATCAAAGTAACGAACACTGTCACATCACTGTAATGAGCACTGTTCATCATAGCAGCGCGCACTAGGACATGATAGCAACGTGCTCTGTGAAATCATAACAAGGGGCACTGTGACATCAGAGAGATGGTCATTCTAACATCATAGATAGCCTTAGTTCATCATCACAGGTGCTGTGACCTCAAAGCAACCATCACTGTGATTTCACGGATGGGCCCTTTGACATCACACCAAAGGGACACTGTGATATCACATCAAGAAGAACTGTGTCGGAGCAAAGAATACTATGACATCACATGAGTAGGTGTGACGTCGTCGCATTTGCCATTATGTCCTCGCATCAAAGAGCACTATGACATCACATTAAAAGGCAGCTGAGCTGCGTAACATTACAGCAGCAAACATTGTAACATCACAGAAGGAGTAATACAGCATCACATCATGGGACGCTGAGCCATCGCAGAAGGAGTAATGCAGCATCACATCATCGGACGCTGTGCCATCACAGAAGGAGTAATGCAGCATCACATCATGGGATGCTGTGCCATCGCAGAAGGAGTAATGCAGCATCACATCATGGGACGCTGTGCCATCGCAGAAGGAGTAATGCAGCATCACATCATGGGACGCTGTGCCATCGCAGAAGGAGTAATGCATCATCACATCATTGGACGCTGAGCCATCGCAGAAGGGACATTGCAGCATCACAGCAAAAGGCACTGTGACATCACTGAAAGTGCTGCGTGACATCACAGTACTGAGAACTGTGACGTCCCAGAGAGGGATACTGTGTCATCAAAGGAAGGGGTAACCAAGAAGTATGACATTACAGCAACGGGCACTCTGATATCACATTAAGGGGTACTAAGCCATCAAAGCAACAAGCACTGTGACATCACAGCAAGGGCCACTCATAACCCACAAATGGGCGCTGTCACATAACATCAAGTAGCACTTTCATATCACGATGAGACACAATATGACATCATTACATTGGACACTGTTATCACATGAACGTAGATTGTGATATCATATCAAGGGGCAGCTCAGAAGTGTGCCATCACAGCAACAAGCACTGTGGCATAGGACGACGAACTGGCATGGGTGCAAATTCAGGACTGTGAGTGTAAAAAATCAGGACAAAGAGTCAAAATTCAGGACAAAGATTCAGGACAGGAGGTCAAAATTCAGGACAAAACTTAAGGACAAAAGGTTTGTTTTACAGACACATCAGAGGACAACCACTTAAGTACAAGTCAAAAGAAGCTTATATTAGTTTGAGACGATTGTCCACTTCAAGATTTATTTAGTAAACTCGCAGCTTTGAGCAACCGTGCAGGTCTTTTTGTGGTTTTTCATATGATAATAATCTATTTATATGGTTACTGCACTTGGTTGTCCAGTCTGACTTTTTGTTTACAATTCATGGTCGTGAGCAAGCATGTTTGGTGAGAGGAATGGTCAGGAAGATCTGCTTGGATAGACTTTGTGAGATGTAAAGCGGCACGCATAGGATGCAGCTGATTGGGACCTGCAGTGCTGGACAAGAGTGCAGTCCTCCAAGTGGCCAGCGTTAGGTCAGATCGCTTCAGGTATTTAATGTCTGTTCAGCTGGTGATGAGTGGTATAGGGGCTGGTATAGTGCTGAGTGGTGGATAAGATCCATAGTGTACATGTCTTAGGGTAAGAGCATTAAGCAGGAAAAGGGAGTTATTACCCAGCCTGCATGAGCTATAGTTGGCTGCAGACGGCAGAGTGTTATTGTATTATTGTGGCCCGGAACGGTTAGATAGTTGACATTACTATAAAATCCTCTGGCTAGTGGCTAGCCATGTATCAGCCCTCCTTATTTTACCTGTATATGGAAATAGTATCACTGCTTGGGCTGTTTCATTTCTGTGAGCTTTAAACTCACTTTCTATTTGATGCACTGAAGTGAGCAACAGACTAGAAACTGTATACACTGTTAAGGCATCACTGTAGGGCAGAAGGAGGCCCTGTCCTTCAGACAAAGAACATTTATTTTCTATTGAATGGAAGCAAAATGCCAACATGCAGTTTAATGATACAACTATATAGCGCACAAATACTAATGTGTGGAAATCTGGTTTTGGCAAATATGTATCATTTGACCATCACCAGGTAAAGTGTCTTGATTGTTTTAATCTTATTAAACACTCTGTTTCCAGCACACTTCTGAATTACAAACAAGTGGTCCATTCGTGGTTTCCTAACTGCTGATATGTTTTGAAACATTTGCACAGTTTATGGACAGATATTTAAAAGTTGATGTGTGTCAAACATCTCACAGCCTTTGAAAATCTGAGAAAACATGGTGCATTCTACAACACATTCATCATTCTATATTCAATCGTATTTGCTTCTATAGCATAGTAATGGATGGATTTACTGTGCAGCAGGATACGACAATCTTTGATGGGGCTCTCCAATGACTCCCTCACTATCACCGCCCCCGACAGTACCTCTCATCTCTCCATAGCCCCCCTCTCACATGGATTTCATTTCTTTAATAGCCCTTCTCATACCAGTACAAGATGTCCGAGCACTTTACATCACACACACATACAGAGACAATGAATCAGACGTGTTCAAATCAGTGCATATGAATGAATGAATACGTAGTTAATTAGTCAATTAAAACCATAAACGTTCAAAAACCCTCACCTCACAATGTAAAATATTTACCTAAAGTGGTTAAAAACATTTCACTCATCAGCAGCAAACCATTTCATATCTTAATTAATAGACAATCTGATTATTTGCATCCCTCAGAATCATAATCACAAATCAGAGTGTGCACCAATATGCTCATTTTAGGATGGTTCAGAGATTAAGTAGTCCTCCATACCTGCCTACAATCTAAAAGAATTTATCATTCTTAGAACAACTTTTTCATATCTTACTTAAGGAGCAAGCATATAAAATGCCTATACATACAGGGAGACGCAGTTAAAATGTCAATGTACAAGTTAGATAACAGAGCAGGTTGTCGATTTACAAATAGTGTCAATGTGCAAAATATAATACCATAAAAAACAGCATGCAAATTGGGGGGGGGGGGGCGTGCCAAGCGTGGCTAAGCATAAAGCAAATGTTTATGTGGTTTGACGGGATAAGGACAGGCTATGACATACCTCTAGCAGCCCGTCCCATACATATCAATAGCCCCGCTGAAACAGTTATTCGGTCACTTTACACCACCTCACCACCCCCACCTCCCATAGCCAAACTTAAG
Source organism: Lissotriton helveticus (assembly GCF_964261635.1). Classification (NCBI taxonomy): domain Eukaryota; kingdom Metazoa; phylum Chordata; class Amphibia; order Caudata; family Salamandridae; genus Lissotriton; species Lissotriton helveticus. Next base: position 45,439,066 of record NC_136065.1, read on the forward strand.
CTCCTATTACAGTTTTAAAAATAGTCAGAAATTGCACTAAACTCTTGTTAAGCGTTGTGTTTCGTGGGTCCAATGACCCTGGCATTGCATTCCTACAAGTCCTGACTCCTAGGCCGGTAAACACAGGTCTTAATACGCCTTTTCGCTGGTTTACCAGAACAGGACAGATACATATGACATGTTGTAAAGATCCTGCAGCCTGATGGCATAGGCCGCAGCTCTTGTTCTCGCCTGCCCACCTTTCCTCCATTGTGAAATCTTAAGGCCAGGAATGTCTGTTTTACCTTCCAATGGTAGGATGCTTCCAAAAGTGAAGATTCTCCTGGGGTTGAATAGGATTTCAATACCAGCCGTCCACGGAGGCGCTTTGACAGCTTGTGTTTGTCTGCCATCCAGCTTTGGAGTTTAATCGACTAGTTTACCATTTTCTCTTGAACACTTGTCCAGAAATGTTGGCGTTCAATAGATCTCCCAGTTCTAAGAGCACAATGCTATTCTCCAAATACTTCTTGTAGACTCCGTTCCCCCGTTGGAGATTGATTTCAATCCAAACTTGTTCAGCCAGCGTCTTATCAGCAGCTGCACGCAGTTTGTGGGAAAGCTTTACAAATGCCGCAGGTCTGGCAAGTGACTGTTTTGTGATTGAAAGCTCCAGCCGAACTTGGGCCGGCGAGGCAGATCTGGGCAGCAGAAAGGTGTGTTTGTACAATCTTATCACTAATTTGTCAAGAAGGGTAGTCTCATTGCCTAGTATTATCTCAGATCCATATGCAATAGAAGGTTTTAGTTTAGCCTTAAGTACTGCTCCCAAATTGTGTCCTTAGATGGATCTTGCCAGTGTTGAAAAGGCATAATTACTTGTTTGGGCTTTCCCCATAATTGTCTTTCTTTGAGGAACAAATGTTCCTCTTTCATCTATTTTATCCCTAAATATACATAGGTAGATGTCTCATTTATAATATTGTTGCCGAGGTATCATTCGCAGTTTTTCTTTTTTGTGCGCCGGTTAAAAGTGATCACATTTGTTTTTTTTGCTATTCACTGTCAGGCCATTCTACTCTGCGTAAATGCCAAGACTGTTAAGAAGGCTTTGAAGTCCTGTTTGTGTATTGCTAAGTAGTAATACGTCATCTGCATGAAGAATATTTGACAATTGCTGTCCACCCAGGCTCGGGGCATGCGCTGTCAGCTCATCCAACTCCGTCGAGAGATCTGCAACCAAAAGGGGTGCTAACACACAGCCTCGGTTTAAGCCCATCAATGTTTGAACTTTCTCTGATACATGGGCACCATTTCCAATCTTGATTTTAACCCACGTATCAGAGTATAGTAATCTAATTGCTCGCAGGACGTTAGATGGAATTCCCCATCGATGGAGTTTAACCCATAGACAGCTACGTGGAACACAGTCAAAAGCTGCCTTGAAATCAACAAAGCACATATAAAGCGATCTACCAGTTGCCTTTGCTCTATTCAATATCAGGCCCAACGCCATGATGTTGGTAATAGTACTGTGACCCCTTAAAAAGCAAGTTTGATTTGGTGGAAGTCTTCCGTTTTTATGTGCCCATGATTCCAGATCGTGTAACAGTAGAGTAGAGAAGAATTTAAGGTCAACATCCAAAAGTGCACATAGACGGTAGTTGGTGGGAGAAGATGCTTTTCCACCTTTATAAATGGGATGGATTATTGAGCCCTTTCAGCTTTCGGAGGTAACCTTGTTTGCCAGAATGTTGTTATACAGTGACGACAAAAAGGCTGCCCACCTAGATGAAGAATGCTTAAAACGAGCCTGTGGTAGTCCATTTGGGCCAGGGGCATAATCTGCGCTTGACTTTTTGATAACTTTTTCTACCTTCCCCGGAGTATATAAACAGGGTGCCATGGTATCTTTTTAAGACTGATGTGAGCTCATTATATCCAAGGAACTTTCTTTAAAATGTGATTTTAAATGCTGAACCCACTCAAACTCGCAAATATTTGCAATATTTGCTGGTCCAGTGCCTTTCTCGATATTGTTAATGAGTTTCCAAAATCGTTATGAATCATTTGTTTTTGTAGCTTGCATCAACTGAGCCCATAATGTTTCCTGTTTGGCTTTTTTATATCTCCAGATCTTCCTTTTTAATCAATGTCTCTCATTGCGGAAATGCTTTAATAATTCTGTATCTCCTAAATTGTGGCGCAACTGCCGCTAAAGCTTGCCTACTTTGGTTTTTATTCTTTGAATATGTAGTGGGAATATGTTAGACCTGTGGGTCACTAGTTGGCAATGGTATACACCTTTGACCAAATAGGGACCCTTGTGTCGAAGTCAGGGAAAGGGGATTACACTCCTGGATAACCACTGCTCACCCCCTTGGTAGCTTGGCACAAGCAGACAGGCTTATCTCAGAGGCAGTGTGTTAAGCATTTGTGAACCCATGCAGTAATACAGTGAAAATACTACAGAAGGACACCACATTGGGTTGTATAGAAAGAAGTATTCTTTTTATAGACTTATCACAAGACGTCAAACAACAAAAATCAACAATACTGTAATTGCAAGTAATACTTTACGATGGTAGAACTAATTTAAGAATAGGTAATTCACTTAATCAGTCTTTAGCAACAGATAACCCCAACGGGAGTTATCACGGCGTCGAGGTCAAAGAGTTTCCAAAGTGCGGCTCCTACCGCGAGGTGCGCAGCGTCAGGCCCGGAGTCAAAACCGACCCCAACAAAACAGTACCTTGGAAAGCGAACACAAAGACTGCTCACAGCGTCAGGGAGATGCGTTGTTGTTGGCACGTTGCAGCGTCAGTTCCTTGCTTCGGGGGAGATGATGCATCAGTGTCCTGAATGCTTCGCAGGCAGGGGAGGCGTTGGTTCCTAACCGTAGAGGAAGTGACGTTATGTTGGCACATTCCTGACGATATCACGGTGTCAATGAGTTCTTGGCCACCTTCGTCGAGTATCGGCTCTGCGATTGTTGGACCTGGCCCTTTTGGCAGGTTCACGCCGAAACTTTTTGCTTTTTCCTAGCCTGTTTCTGTGACCTGGCGTTGGTGATTTTAGGCCTCTGTGCACTTTTTCACTGTGGTACAGTGTAAAGTGCGTGAGCTCTCTGTGTATGTGTGGTGAGTGACCTGCCCTCCCATAGGAATGAATGGGGAATATGTATGCTCATGGTAGTTCCTGATGTGTGGGGAGTGCAGGGTCGAGTTTGGTATGTGCGAACTTGTGAGATTGAATGCTGTGCAATGGTATATGCGGCATGATTGTGTCTTGTGTAGAAGTGCCACTTTTAGAAGTTGGCATATTTGTGTAATTTGTGTCTGGCGTGCGATTGGATGAGGCTGGCTGGTGAGCCTGGCTGGTGAGCCTGGCTCTAAGAGTCTGGGAGGGTCTGCCCCGGTGGTGAATGGAGTGTTTAGCATGCTGATGTGAGGGGAGGAGTGAGCCTGGGCCTGCTTGTGGATTGACCGTCTGGTTTGAGGGTCCTGAATGAGGCTGGGTTTTTCCCACACAATGCTGGCTCCACCCCCTGGGGTGCGTCTGATGTCCCTAGCCTGGCCAGTGAAAGGAATTCCCTATAACCAGTTCTAGCTGGTTCTCACACTACCTGCACCCTTTAGAGAAAGAATTTTGGGTATAAAAAAAGGTGCTGTGACACTCTAAAAATGTTCTTGTTTCTGACTTGAATCCTGCCAGGGGCGTGCTGCTGCTTGGGCTCAGGGGAAGGCTTGCCTCCCTGAGCCCTGCCCAGCCCCTGGATACCTGATGGACCCCTGAAGGACTTTTTGCTGGGTACCCTTTGCTCCCCTTTGCTGCTGGACCTTGCTTGTAGCACTGGGGGAGTGCTTTATTCGAGACAGAGACCTTCTTTTGCTTCTCTAGCACCTGGGTGCGCTTTATTTTGGCCCCCAGCGCTTAATAGCACTCTACTCTGCTTCTAGCGCCTGGAAGCGCTTTGGTTGCTGTCTCTAGCGCTGGGGAGCGCTTTATTGCTGTTGGGACCTTGTTGGCCCTCTAGCGCTTGGTAGCGCTTTTATTTCCCGTTTATTTAATGTAATTTACAACGGGAGCCCACCCCGTGCTTTGGCGAAGGAATTGCCGCCGTGGCCTCGACAGCGCGACCAGAGCCAGTGGGCTCGTCAGGAGGGCCACGCTGCCATTGGCTGGCCCCAGGAAGAGTTGCCGCGCAGCCATTGGCTGCCCACCGGAAGAAGAGGTCCGGCCCGCCGCCTGGTTGTGGGCGGGCCGGGAGGACGTGTTTTCCGCTTCCCCTTGCCTGGGGAAAGCCATTGCCTTTGTTGCCGGTCTTCCGTGCCCGGAGGGAGACCGGAGAAGAAGATGGTGGCGGCCGCTGTGGGGCTCCCGTGACCGAGAGGGCGGCCCGAGATAAAAAGGAGCGAGGAAGTAGGAGCCGCGAGAGCCGACCCTGCGCTCCTGCGTGACCAGAGAAGTGCCGCCGTCCGCCTGGCTCCCCGAGTGCCGGGAGAGCCCAGAGAGAGGAGCAGGAGCTCTTGGGCTGAGCCCCGCCGCCCAGGACCGCCACCGGAGGAGCCAAGAAGCAGCCGGTGAGTGCGGGAGGGCTGGGGGCTCAGAGTGACGGTCAGAGCGGCAGGTTACAATGTCGCTCGCAGGCGTCGATGTTGCAATTTCCTTTTGTACCGATTAGAACAGCAAGTTCCAGATGCAGGCAAGCAGAAAGGGTGAAGTCTTTTATCCCTCATATTTCAGACAGGAGGCAAGCTCAAATTCAAGCTCTTAGAGAAATATTCTGCAAGATGATGAAAGTTCCTTAAAAGTTCCTTCTCCTTTCCTTGGCAATGAAGAAACCACTACAGGCCAACCAAACACAGCACGCTGGCGGAGGGGCAGTCCAAACTCCTGCAGCCTCCTTTGGATCTTCGACTTGGCAAAGGTTTTTCTTGTGTTCCCAGAAGTGATCTAAAGTCCTGGGGTCTGGGCCCCAATATTTATACTGCAAAATCTGTTGTCCTCTGAAGGCAGTGTCAAGTCAAAATCAGTTCTGGGTGCACTCTGCCAGTGCACAACTTCTTCATTTGTCAGTGTGGGCCAGGGTCATCAGACGCACCACAGGAGGTGGATCCAGCATTATGTTAGGCAGGCACAGCCCTATTCATGCCCAGGTGCTACTCCTCCCACCACTCCTCAGGTAGATCGGTCTATTCAGCCTAGTGCTGACCCACCCTTTCTCCTGCAGCCTCCCCAGCCCCTGTCACTCAGAAACCAGACATGCAATACACACGCTAGAAGAGGCAGGCTGGATGGTTAGGCAAGAAAATACCTACTTTCAAAAAGTGGTATTTTCAAACACAGAATGTCAAAACCAACTTCATTAAAAGATGTATTTTATCATACTGAGTTCAGGCATACTAACCTCGATTTCTACCTAGTTCCCTGAGTCAGTTAGGATATTAAGATGTTATAATCAAACTGCCTATTCTGGCCTCTTTGGACAGGTACCGTTGCAATAGTGAAAAACAAAATTGTCTGTAATTCACTATCAGGACATGCCACAAACATCAGGGCATGTCCTACCTATTACATACAATGCACCCTAACCCTGGGGGTACCTTGGACCTGCCTTAAGGGTGACTAACATGTACAAAAGGGAAGGTTTAGGGACTGGCAAGTGGGTGCACTTACCAAGTCGACATGGAAGTAATAGACTGCACACATGCTCTGCAATGGCAGGGCTGAGACACACTTTACAAGCTGCTTCTGTGGGTGCCACAATCAGTTCTGCAAGCCCACCAGCAGCATGTGATTTACAGGCCCTGGGCACACATGGTGCACTATACTAGGGTCTGACAAGTAAATCAAATAAGCCAATCACGGAGTCACTAATCCATACATCAATTTAACATAGAGGGCATATGCACTTTAGCACTGATCAGCAGTGGTAAAGTGCCCAGAGTAATAAAACATCCAACAACAGGTCAGAAGAAATATAGGAGGAAGGCAAAAAGTTCAGGGATGACCCTGCAAAAAGGGGCAAGTCCAACACAACCCCCTTCCAGTCAAAATGCAGGGTAGACCAATCACTACCTTGATGGGCTTCCCTGCTGTGGGCGATAGAACATGGACCCATGCCCGCAACAGCAGGGGCATATTCCAGTTCTACGCCAATCTGAACCCATTTGGATCCCTCTGTCCATACTCTCAGGGCCCAATAGCTAACCCGTGGGGAACCCTTCTCCTAATCTGTGGACACCATCGGTGCAGCACCTAACCTTAGCTTGCTCACAGGTGTGTCCCAACCGACAGACAGCAAGCCACGGTGGCCACTGACAGTGGTCAGTGATGAGACCCAGGCCTTATGCCTCTCAGGGCTCTTAAAACTTGGTGGCGTCAGAGAGCGGGGGCAGTAGCCCCAGGTGCTTGGCACCCTTTGTCCACTCTCCCTCCTGTCAGGTATGACATCCTGACACTAACCCACTAGCCCCTGGCCTGTACCCGGCGGCTGGACCGGAGACTGGAGTGGGCTTCCCCATACCAGCTTCTCCTCCTCAGGGCTCGGTATCCTCCTACCTGGAGAATGTCAGGGCACCTGTGGCAGGTGTCCTGCACAATTCGCCCACCAGTTCAGGGGTTCTATCCTGCAAATGGGATCCCAGCCTAGGGTCTGTACCCTTAGACTGGACAGAGGTCAGGGGTGAGGCTGCCCTCTCCCTGTCCCCATTACTGGGGTCCTGCACCTTCCCACGTGTAGCGGAGCCCCCAGAAGACAAACCGGTATGGACACTGATTACAGTTGTCCTTCCCTCCAGGTCAGGCAGCACCTGAACCTGGCTTTCCAACCCAGGGACGAAAATCTGAGGCTGAGCAAATACCTGGTGAACCAGGACTTCCGAGGGAGTACATAGACCCTCCCCGAGGATGAGACATAACTCATGTGTCGTGTGACAGTCTGCCTGGCGCTGATCTCCCGACCCCTGTCCATATGACAGTGCGTGAAGATCCCCAGGACAGAAGTGGTGTCACCATGGTCACTCCTTGGTGACTCATCCCTTCTGGCTGGCCCCTGACCCACTGGTTCTTCCACTGGAGACTCTTTCCCCCTCAATCTGGAATTCTGCACCCTCCACTTAGGAGTGGCACTGCCAGACACTAGAGCTGATGGAGGGCTGACTACAGCCACTCCCAGTTCACCTGACACAGAGAGATCCCCATCAACGGAGGGTCCATCAGGACAGACTAGGCTCCCTACCTGGTGTTCCCGTAAGGGACCATCCAGTACTGGAGACTCAGGTTGGGGCTCGGAATATGACCCAGTCTTACTCCTTCTCCTGTGAGACAGGATGTGAGGCCCTACAACCTCCTCCCTATAAGGGGACCTAGCTGGGCTACTCTGAGCCACTTCCACCACTCTGGGTTGGAAGACACCTGCACCATTCCTCTTAGGGTCACTCCCCCATGCCTCTCCAGACCCTCTGGAATCCACCAAAAGGTCTGCCTCCAATGTGAGCTCCCTGGGGTCAGAGAACTCACACTCCCACAGGTGTTGGCATAGCTCTGGATTTGTAGTAAAGTTTGTGAATCTTACATATTCCTTAATTGCAAATTGCAAATTGTGATTCACAATTAAAGAATACCTCCCCATTCATTCCTATGGGCCTAGAGGCTCATAGGAATGAATAGGAAGACATTCTCAATTTGTGATTCCCAATTATTGAATCGCAAATTTAGAATGCTATTTCAAGTGTGCCAGTGTGCCAAAAGGACGCCCTGCTGCACCCCTGAAATGAGCATGGGTGCTCATGTGGCACACATGCATGCCCTAAGGGCACGTGTGTGCGCCACATGACACTTTGAATAATCCGATCGCAAACGCTAAAAATCTGTGAATTTCAGTGTTTGCGATCACAATTCGCCTTGATACTAAGATGCCTGCTGCAAAGAACATGTCCTTGTGTGTTCAGACGTTTTCAGGCGACAATAAAAATGGAAAGTTGACTTTGACGATTAGTGTTCCTGCTGGAGAGAGATGGGAGTTTTTCATAGTGGCTGTTTCCACTCATGCAAAAGATGAAGATGCCTGTGGCAAAGAACATGTCCTTGTGCATCTGTAGGTTTTTAGGCAACAATAAAAATGTAAAGGTAACTTTGGCGGTTAATGTCCCTGAAGTAGATAGATCGGCGTTTTATCCAGGGGCTGTTTCCACTCAAGCTGAAGTTTCGCAGAGGATTAAGGTGCCTGCTGCAAAGAATATGTCCTTGTGTATTCAGAGGATTTTAGGCAACAATAGAAATGTAAAGGTAACTTTGGCGATTAAAGTTCCTGAGGGAAAGTGATGGAAGTTTTATCTAGTGTCTGTTTCCACTTATGCTGAAGTAGCACAGAGGATTAAGATGCCTGCTGCAAAGAACACGTTGTTGTGTCTTCAGAGGTTTCTAGGCAACATTAAAAATGCAAAGGTAACTTTTGCGATTAACCCCTTCCACGCTCATGACGAGCTGTGCTCGTCATGAGGTAGCCTCCTGCTACGCTGATGACGAGCCCAGCTCGTCATGGAACATGTGTTTTTGCCTTTTCCAGCACACAACGGGAAAATGCATAGCATCGATGCGGTTAAGGTTCCTGCAGGACGGAAATGGAAGATTTATCTAGTGGCTGTTTCCACAGATGCTAAAGGACCACAGATGATTCAGATGCCTACTGAAAAGAACATGTCCTTGGGCATCGAGAGGTTTTCAGGCGACAATAAAAATGTAAAGGTAACCTTGGTAATTAATGTTTCTGCGAGAGACAGATAGGAAGTTTTATCTTGTGCCTGTTTCGACTCGTGTTAAAGTAGCGCAAAGGATGAAAATGCCTGCTGCAAAGAACATGTTCTTGTGTGTCCTGAGATTTTGAGGCAACAATACAAATGTAAAGTTAACTTTGGAAATTAATGTTCCTGCAGGAGACGGATCAGAGTTTTATCCAGTGGTCGTTTCCACTCAAGCTAAAGTTTTGCAAGGATTAAGATGCCTGCTGCAAAGAAACATGCCCTTGTCTGTCCAGAGGTTTTCATGCGACGATTAAAATGTAAAGGTAACCTTTTTTTTTAAACATAGTTTATTAAGATTTTGTGCATGTTTCAAACAGCATGTGATTAGATTGGTGTACAGTCATAATATCGAGTCAATTATTTCGACTGGACAGAATATCGAGTAAAAAATATAGAATGGACATAATATCGACTAGACATAATATAGACAACAAAAATATCGACTAGAGAAAATTAATATCGAATAGAATGGACATAATATCGAATCAAAAATATAGAATGGACATAATATCGACTAGACATAATATAGACAACAAAAATATCGAATTTAAGGTAAGTTAATAATAATTTTTATTTTTTGTGTAATATAAGTCTGTAGCGGGTTGTGGGTTTATAGGGGAATAGGGTGGGAAGTAATTTAATTCTGATTAATTAATTATGTTAATTTATTTATTGATATCTATTTAGAATTAATTGTTAATTAATTATTAATTGGTAATTAATTAAAATATAATTGGTAATTAATTATAATTGATTAATTGATAAATATTTTAATTTTAGTAATTTATTTTCTGTAGCGGGTTGTGGGTTTATAGGGGAATAGGGTGGGAAGTAATTTAATTCTAATTAATTAAATATGTTAATTTATTTATTGATATATATTTAGAATTAATTGTTAATTAATTATTAATTGGTAATTAATTAAAATATAATTGGTAATTAATTATAATTGATTAATTGATAAATATTTTAATTTTAGTAATTTATTTTCTGTAGCGGGTTGTGGGTTTATAGGGGAATAGGGTGGGAAGTAATTTAATTATAATTAATTAAATATGTTAATTTATTTATTGATAATAATTTAGAATTAATTGTTAATTAATTATTAATTGGTAATTAATTAAAATATAATTGGTAATTAATTATAATTGATTAATTGATAAATATTTTAATTATAGTAATTTATTTTCTGTAGCGGGTTGTGGGTTTATAGGGGAATAGGGTGGGAAGTAATTTAATTATAATTAATTAAATATGTTAATTTATTTATTGATAATAATTTAGAATTAATTGTTAATTAATTATTAATTGGTAATTAATTAAAATATAATTGGTAATTAATTATAATTGATTAATTGATAAATATTTTAATTTTAGTAATTTATTTCCTGTAGCGGGTTGTGGGTTTATAGGGGAATAGGGTGGGAAGTAATTTAATTATAATTAATTAAATATGTTAATTTATTTATTGATATTTTTTAAAAATTAATTGTTAATTAATTATTAATTGGTAATTAATTAAAATATAATTGGTAATTAATTATAATTGATTAATTGATAAATATTTTAATTTTAGGGTTCAGGGTCAGTTTTCAGTTTTTGGGTAAAGGGGTATTTTTAGGGTTCAGGGTCAGTTTTCAGTTTTTGGGTAAAGGGGTATTTTTAGGGTTCAGGGTCAGTTTTCAGTTTTTGGGGTAAAGGGGTATTTTTAGGGTTCAGGGTCAGTTTTCAGTTTGTAGGTAAAGGGGTATTTTTAGGGTTCAGGGTCAGTTTTCAGTTTTTGGGTAAAGGGGTATTTTTAGGGTTCAGGGTCAGTTTTCAGTTTTTGGGTAAAGGGGTATTTTTAGGGTTCAGGGTCAGTTTTCAGTTTTTGGGTAAAGGGGTATTTTTAGGGTTCAGGGTCAGTTTTCAGTTTTTGGGGTAAAGGGGTATTTTTAGGGTTCAGGGACAGTTTTCAGTTTTTGGGGTAAAGGGGTATTTTTAGGGTTCAGGGTCAGTTTTCAGTTTTTGGGTAAAGGGGTATTTTTAGGGTTCAGGGTCAGTTTTCAGTTTTTGGGTAAAGGGGTATTTTTAGGGTTCAGGGTCAGTTTTCAGTTTTTGGGGTAAAGGGGTATTTTTAGGGTTCAGGGTCAGTTTTCAGTTTGTAGGTAAAGGGGTATTTTTAGGGTTCAGGGTCAGTTTTCAGTTTTTGGGTAAAGGGGTATTTTTAGGGTTCAGGTATTTTTAGGGTTCAGGGTCAGTTTTCAGTTTTTGGGTAAAGGGGTATTTTTAGGGTTCAGGGTCAGTTTTCAGTTTTTGGGGTAAAGGGGTATTTTTAGGGTTCAGGGTCAGTTTTCAGTTTTTGGGTAAAGGGGTATTTTTAGTGTTCAGGGTCAGTTTTCAGTTTTTGGGGTAAAGGGGTATTTTTAGGGTTCAGGGTCAGTTTTCGGGTAAAGGGGTATTTTTAGGGTTCAGGGTCAGTTTTCAGTTTATGGGTAAAGGGGTATTTTTAGGGTTCAGGGTCAGTTTTGGGTTTTTGGGGTACAGGGGTACTTTGTAAAAATAAAGTAAAATTACATTTAAATTACATTTATTTAATAAAATTAAATTATATTAAATTATATTATAATATTTTTTATTAATTTATATTCAAAAAATTATTATATACTTACCAATACTTATGTTGTAATGGTATGCGTTGTAAAGGTATATGCGTTGTAAAATCTTGCGTTGTAAATGTATGCGTTGTAAAAGTTTTTGCGTTGTAAAAGTTTTGTTGTAATGGTAGGCGTTGTAAAAGTATGTGTTGTAACGTCATACATCCCTGGAGTGGGAATAGTAATTTTAACCTCTACGCTATCCAGCGCTTTCCCTACTGTTGCACCCACTGGAGTGGGAGTAGTAAATTTTACCTCTACGCTATCCAACACTTTTGCTAATGTTGAACTCACTATAGTTGTAACAATACATTTTAAACATTTTCTAAAATGTTATATATGTTTATTTAATAATATGTTTATATATATATATATATATATATATATATATATATATATATATATATATATGTGTGTGTGTAATTTTTGGTGATATAATTTTTTTAATTATATAAATTATTTATTAAAATTACATTTTTTTAATAATTATTTCTAAGTTTATATTAAATATATTTATTACTATATTAGTTTTAACTTAATTTTAAGACATTTAAAAAAATCGATATTTTGACAGTCTATATTTTTGTAAGTCGATATTTTGGAGTCGATATTTTGGTATTTACCTGTTTGAAGATAGGGAGTCGATATTTTGTCAATCGATATTTTTGACTCGATATTTGTGTATCTCGATATTTGTGTCGTCGATATTATGTCAGTGATCCGATTAGATTGTACATTAGACATTTCTATTGTATAACTTTATATCCTGTCAATGAGTTACCTTGAACAGCAGTTTAAGCAAGCATCACAATATTAGAACATCTCACTTGGTATTCTTGCTACATACATATATCTCTATTACACTCATATTGCCACTACATATATATATGACTCTCAACAAATTCTTGTATTACAGCATACAATCCTGTCCCTGTCTTAGTCTAATAAACCAAAGTAACATATAATGTAATCCCCCCCCTCCTCCCCCAGCTCGGCCTCGCTTATATGCCTCTTAAGAGCAGGTGGCACCATTAAATGTCCAGTGCACTGTGAGGTGCAACCTTAGCATAATACTTGTGTTTCAGTATCAACATCCTTCCGCCCTGACTGCACACACTAATTATAGGTATATTTACAATTAAACATTTGTCCTATGTGAATGCATTAATTTCTGTCGTTTTAAACTCCTCCATTAGTACATTCCATTCAAGTGAAATAGGTTTCTTACGTAATCCCCCACGTTCCTCACTTTGTATATCTTTACCTTCAGCTCTCCCCATCTAAGGGCTTTGTTATACCAATCTGAAACCGTTGGCGCTTTCCTCGTTTTCCAGCGCATTGTTATTGTTCTTTTAGCCAGTAACAGCATCAGAGTAGGAAAGCGAGTTGTAGGGCTCCCACTTTTACTTTTAAGACCCACACCTAGCAAGCAGGAGTCTAGTGTATTTATTCGTTTCCCCGGTGCTATTGTAGCTACTATGGTATGTATTGTAGACCAGTAATGCGATATTTTGGGGCAATGCCATATCATGTGGACCATATCAGCATTTGGTTCCTGACCGCGAGGGCATAGATCAGCCACATCCGCAAACATCACACTGAATCTACGGGGGATAAATATGCACGGTGTAGTATCATTAATTGAATACATTTAAAATTCGGGTTACGCAACACCTTTCTACGATATTCCGTAATGGTTGACCATTCCTTGTCTGTGAATACCCTGCCTACATCCGCATTCCATCTTTCCCTAAGAGTCTGTAGTGATGTTGCTGTGTGCGATTTAATCCCACGAACTAACCATTTTGTTAAATGACTCCCTTTCCCCATCAAGTATAGCATGTGCACCAGCTTGTGTGTCGTAGGTGCTTGGCCATCCGGCGCCCAGGTACTACGAATAAATCTCGGTATATGTTCATGTATCAAGAAAAGTATGCTTGGCACTCCCTGTTCTCTCACAAAGGTAGCGCGGTCTGACAGCGTACTGTCTACAAACAGCATTCCTACCGTATTCACCCCTGCTTCCGACCAGACTGAAACTCATTGTTTAGACACTATCTCTAGTGGCAAGGGTATGCCGATCAGTGGTAGGTTTGGAGCATACGGTATTTGTTGTTTAGTATAACGCAGTGCCTTTCTCCAGTATTGCGAAGCCACTTTTAGTAACGGAGGTGTGTTTGGTGGCACCCTTGCATTTGGCAGAAGAAGTGTTTGTAACTTACCCCCATTCCATTCTCCTTGGGACATACCGAGTTTTTGTAAATTCCGGCCCACCAGCCACTAGGCCATCCAGTGTAATTGGCTGGCGTAGCAGTATATTTTAAAGTCCGGCACTCCCATTCCTCCGCTTCTATTGTATAACTGTAGCTTGGATAATCCTATTCTGCGCCTTCTGGTGCCCCAAATTAACTCCACCAGTAAGGTGTCAAGTGTTTTAAATATGTGTGTAGGAATATTATAGGCAGGTTCGTAAAATAATAAAGTAATCTAGGGAGCATCACCATTTTGGTGATTGTTATCCTCCCTGCCTCTGACAAAGGTAAAGATATCCAAAACCTAATTTGTGATCGAAGTGTATTAATCACTCTAGTTATGTTGCCATCTATCATATTTGCCATCTCTCTGTAGACATGTATTCCTAAATATTTAAATGTTGTTTGTGCTGTTTGAAAGTTCCATGGACCAAAATACAGCGAGTCATATAACCTTTGACCCAGAAAGGAATATGCGTAGGATTTGGTATCATTGATAGAGAGCCCAGACAGCAATTGAAACTTCTGAAATATATCCGGGAGAGGCGTGTGGTCTTTGCTAAGGTCCTCGAGATACAATATAATGTCATTGGCGTAAGCCCAAACAATGTGGGTCTCGTTCCCCATACGTGTGCCGTGTTGTGGTGCAAGTAGACGAAGTTTGGCCCATAGAGGTTCTAAGGCCAGGACAAATATTAAAGGAGATAATGGGCAACCTTGCCGCGTACCTCGTGCCACTACATATTGTGGTGATATATAAGGCCCCGTGCGGGCTCGCGCAGTTGGGTTAGTATATAATAAAGCCAACCATTTTATGTATTGCTCAGTAGAGCACGGAACATATAGCCCCAATGCAAAGAGTTGAACGCCTGCTGTAAGTCTAGTGATATACAACCTTGTGTATTCATGTGGGAAGATGCTTTTGTCATTAGTTGGTGGAGTCTACGTATATTTAGGGCTGTACTTCTGCCGGGCACAAATCCACGTTGGTCTGCATGTATTAATTGTGGTATAAATTGTTGTATCCTAGTAGCCAGTAGCTTACTGAGAATCTTGTAGTCTATGTTTAACAGTGATAAAGGTCTGTACCCTGACATGTCTGTGCTATTTCTGCCAGGTTTCAACAGGGAAAACACTAAAGCCTGAAGTGTTGTGCCTGGTAACCTGCCAGTTTCTAACAATGCCTGATATCGTTTTTGAAGGTGCAGGGCTAAAATTGTCATATATGTAACATAAAATTCTATGGGCAGCCCATCCGACCCCGGAGTTTTAGGCCTAGGAAGCGCTTTAATTGCTGCTTTAATTCCCGCTTCCGTAATAGGCTAATCTAGTTCTTCCATATGCCCTGCCAACAATTGCGGAAGCTGGAGGTCCTCAAAGAATGTGTCAAAGTCCCTTTCGGAAAGGAGAGGCGGTGTCGTATAGAGTGTCTCGTAGTATAATTTAAATGCTTCATGAATGCCCAGTTGTGTATTGACAATAACCCCCTCTGAGTTAGTTACCGCTATAATAGGAGACGCCGTCAGTGTGTTGCTGATAATTCTCGCTAGTAACACTCCCGCCCTATCTGCTTCCGCGTGCTGCTTTTGTGTATACAGCTGGTAGTCAATACTCTAAGGTCTTCTAATAATTCAGCATGTTGTATGTGTGCTTCTCGTAATTCCTCCTTACTCGTGTCATTTGTCAATGCCTCCCTTTCCAGAGTACCTAACCTGTTTTCTAGTGCTGTGAGTTTATCTAACAATGCTGAGCACTCCCCTACTCTTGTGCTGATTGCAACTCCCCTAATGACTGTCTTAAAAGCATCCCATTCCATCAGTCTTGTGCTGGCGGTGTTGGCATTTTCTGTAAAATAGTTAGTAATCGCCTTGTTTAGAGTACCTGAATGACAGAATCTTCCAATAACGACGGTTGCAATCTCCATGTAGGTATTGGTGTGGGTATCCGCCCCCACGTGAGAGTACCTTCCAGTGGATTGTGATCTGAAAGGGTCTTCCCGAGGTACATTGTGTCTGTCACATTGGGCATCAGCCTTATAGAGCAAAATATCCTGTCAAGGCGTGTATGTCGGCCCTGGGGGTGGGAGTAGGAGGAGTATTCCCTACTGTCTGGATGCTTCATTCTCCAGGAATCACCAATATTCCATCCCATTGCCCAACTTCTTAGAGCATCCGCCTGTTTACTACTATTAGTACCGTGCAGGGGTGGGTGCGACCTGTCCAAACCGACATCTAACAGCATTAAAGTCCCACGTAAAGATAACGTTGGCAAATAATGTATCTGCGGGAAAGAGATGGGAGTTTTATCCAGTGGCTATTTCCACTCATGTTAAAGTAGCGCAGAGGATTAAGGTGCCTGCTGCAAAGAACATGTCCTTGTGTGTCTGTAAGTTTCTAGGCAACAATAAAAATGTAAAAGAAACTTTGGCGGTTAATGTTCCTGCAGGCGACAGATCAGAGTTTTATCCAGGGGCTGTTTCCACTCAAGCTAAAGTTTTGCAGAGGGTTAAGATACCTGCTGTAAAGAATATTTCCTTGTGCATTGAGAGGTTTTCAGGCGACAATAAAAATGTAAAGGTAACTTTGACGGTTAATGTTCCTGAAGGAGATAGATCGGAGTTTTATCCAATGGCTGTTTCCACTCAAGCTAAAGTTTTGCAGAGGATTAAGATACCTGCTGCAAAGAACATGTCCTTGTGTGTTCCGATGTTTTCAGGTGACAATAAAAATGTAAAGTTAACCTTGGCAAATAATGTGTCTGCTGGAGCGAGATCAGACTTTTATCTAGTGGCTGTTTCCACTCATGCTGAAGTAGCGCAGAGGATTAAGATGTCTGCTGCAAAGAACATGTCCTTGAGTGTTCAGAGTTTTTCAGGCAACAATAAAAATGTAAAGGTAACTTTGTCGGTTAATGTTCCTGAAGGAGATAGATCGGAGTTTTATTCAATGGCTGTTTCCACTCACACTAAAGTTTCGCAGAGTATTCAGATACCTGCTGCAAAGAACATTTGTACAGAGGTTTTCAGGCAACAATAAAAATGTAAAGGTAACTTTGGCGATTAATATTCCTGCTGGAGAAAGATGGGAGTTTTATCTAGTGGCTGTTTCCAGTGATGTTATAGTATTGCAGCGGATTAAGGTGCCTGCTGCACAGAACATGTCCTTGTGCGTCTGTAAGTTTTTAGGCAACAATAAAAATGTAAAGGTAACTTTGGTGGTTAATGTTCCTGCAGGTGATAAAGCAGCGTTTTATCCAGTGGCTGTTTCCACTCGAGCTAAAGTTTCGGAGAGGATTAAGATGACTGCTGCACAGAGCATTTCATTGTGTGTTCAGCGGTTTTCAGGCGACAATAAAAATGTATAGGGAACTTAGGCGATTAATGTAACTGCTGGCGAGAGATGGGAGTTTAATTTAGTGACTGTTTTCAGTGAGGCTAAAGTAGCGCAGAGGATTAAGATACCTGCTGCAAAGAACATGTCCTTGTGTGTCTAAGTTTTTAGGCAACAATACAAATGTAAAGGTAACTTTGGCGGTTAACGTTCCTGTTGGAGAGAGATGGGAGTTTTATCTAGAGCCTGTTTAAACTCATGTTAAAGTAGCGCAGAGGATTAAGGTGCCTGCTGCAAAGAACATGCCCTTGTGTGTTTAGAGGTTTTCAGGTGACAATAAAAATGTAAAGGTAACTTTGACATTTAATGTTTTTTCAGGAAAGAGAAAAAGATTAAGATGCCTGATAGACACCAGGTTTGCAGTACGGAGCACAGCAGCCACACTGCTCTATAACATACCTTAGAAACATTGCCAAAGCCAATAGCTCTGGTTAAAGACTTATAAGGTCCCAAAGGCAGGACCTATTGGCTATGCCAATGCTTGTTTAATTCTGCAGTTTGGTGCATGATTCACTTGGCAAACATTGTGTACCCTTGTTTATAAAATCTACAAGGAAAAGAGATACATAGTTTCAAGTGAGGTTTCTGGTTGTCATGGAAACAGGTAGGAGGGTCATTGTGAGGAAGGTTCTTGGAATGTTGGAGTTTAAACCGTGGATGACAGTTGAGGGGGGAGAGGGGGGTCTCACACCAGCCTCAGCTCCGCTCCTCCCCTGTAGGGGGGTGGGAGGGAAGGATGAAGGGCTGAAGCTCCCTGCAGCTCTCACACCAGCCTCAGCTCCGCTCCGAGGAGCCAGAAGAGCGGGAAGAGCCTCTGTGTGAAGGGGGCCTGCGGGAAGGAGTAGAGAAGCTCCCAGGAGTCAGCATTGTACAGGGACAGCCGCCCCCCCTCGTAGTCCAGATACACCCCCAGCTTCAGGGGCTTCTCACGAGGGGTCAGAGGGGTCTCAGGGGAGGTGTGAGCCTTGTACTGACCCCCCGACCCCTGCACAGCCCAGACTCCCCCCTCAGGTGACCATGGGATCTCTCCGTTCCTGTCCACAGACTCTGCTGCGACCCCCACCTCCCACCCTCCCCCCTCCTGCAGCAGCTGCACCTCCCAGTAATGTCTGCCGGAGGTGAACCCCACGCTCCCCAGCACACAGGGGTCGAGGGTGAATCTCTTGGGGGTGTCCGGCAGGGTCTGCCATGTGCCCGTCCATCTCACTCGTCTCCCCCCCTCAGACAGGAGGAGCTCAGGATGAGCCGTGTCAGGATCCAGAGTCACCATCACTGCAGAGAAGAGATTCACAATTAGAGATTTAATGACACAAAGAAAGGCTGGAATTACTGCTTCTGTTTTACATATGATTAATTTACACCACATCTGGAAGGAGCACGCGGCGCTAGAGACCGCACAGCACTAGACTACGACACATGAGACATGCTACAGCACACTACCACACAAGGCATACTACACTACATCACACTACCACACATGAAGCATGCTACACTACATCACACTACTACACATGAAGCATGCTACACTACCACATGAGGCATACTACACTACATCACACTACCACACATGAAGCATACTACACTACATCACACTACCACACATGAAGCATGCTACACTACATCACACTACCACACATGAAGCATGCTACACCACACTACCACACAAGCCATAATGCACTACATCACACTACCACACATGAAGCATGCTACACCACACTACCACACAAGCCATAATACACTACATCACACTACCACACATGAAGCATGCTACACCACACTACCACACACGAAGCATGCTACACTACACCAACCACACTACTACACATGAAGCCTGCTACACCACACTACCACACAAGCCATAATACACTACATCACACTACCACACATGAAGCATGCTACACCACACTACCACACAAGCCATAATACACTACATCACACTACCACGCATAAAGCATGCTACACTACATCACACTACTACACATTAAGCATGCTACACTACATCACACTACTACACATAAAGCATGCTACACTACATCACACCACTACACATGAAGATTGCTACACTATATCACACTACTACACATGAAGCATGCTACACTATATCACACCACTACACATGAAGCATGCTACACTGCATCACACTACTACACATGAAGCATGCTACACTACATCACACTACTACACATGAAGCATGCTACACTACATCACACCACTACACATGAAGCTTGCTACACTATATCACACCACTACACATGAAGCTTGCTACACTATATCACACCACTACACATGAAGCTTGCTACACTATATCACACCACTACACATGAAGCATGCTACACTACATCACACCACTACACATGAAGCTTGCTACACTATATCACACCACTACACATGAAGCTTGCTACATTATATCACACCACTACACATGAAGCTTGCTACACTATATCACACCACTACACATGAAACATGCTACACTACATCACACCACCACACATGAAGCATGCTACACTGCATCACACTACTACACATGAAGCTTGCTACACTATATCACACCACTACACATGAAGCTTGCTACACTATATCACACCACTACACATGAAGCATGCTACACTACATCACACTACTACACATGAAGCTTGCTACACTATACCACACCACTACACATGAAGCATGCTACACTACATCACACTACTACACATGAATCTTGCTACACTATATCACACCACTACACATGAAGCTTGCTACACTATATCACACCACTACACATGAAGCATGCTACACTACATCACACTACTACACATGAAGCTTGCTACACTATATCACACCACTACACATGAAGCATGCTACACTACATCACACTACTACACATGAAGCA
Organism: Lissotriton helveticus; assembly: GCF_964261635.1. Lineage (NCBI taxonomy): Eukaryota > Metazoa > Chordata > Amphibia > Caudata > Salamandridae > Lissotriton > Lissotriton helveticus. Next base: position 45,459,001 of record NC_136065.1, read on the forward strand.
TGCTACACTATATCACACTACTACACATGAAGCATGCTACACTGCATCACACTACTACATAGGAAGCATGCTACACTACATCACACTACTACGCATGAAGCATGCTACATCACCCTACCACATGAGGCATACTACACTACACTACCACACATGAAGCATGATACACCACACCACCACACAAGGCATATTACACTACATCAAACTACGACATATGAAGCATGCTACACCACACTACAACACGAGGTATACTACACTACATCACACTACCACACATGAAGCATGCTACACCACACTACCACACAAGGTATACTACACTACATCACACTACCACACATGACGCGTGAGTCTGTGAGAGAGTGTCTGTGAGAGAGTGTCTGCGAGAGAGTCTGTGAGAGTGTCTATGAATGTCTATGAGAGTGTCTATGAGTGTCTATGAGAGTGTCTGTAACAGTGTCTGTGAGTGTCTCTGAGAGTGTCTGTGAGAGAGTGTTTGTGAGAGTCTGTGAGAGAGAGTCTGAGAGTGTGTGAGAGAGTGGATGTGAGAGAGTCTATGAGTCTGTGAGCAAGTGTCTGTGAGAGTCTGTGAGAGAGTGTATGTGAGAGTGTCTGTGAGAGAGTGTCTGTGCGAGTCTTTGAGAGAGTGTCTGTGAGTCTGTGAGTGTCTGTGAGTGTTTCTGTGAGAGAGTGTCTTTGAGAGTCTGTGAGAGAGTGTCTGTGAGAGTCTGTGAGAGTGTCTGTGAGAGTCTGTGACAGAGTGTCTGTGAGAATCTATGAGACTGTCTGTGAGAGACTGTCTGTGAGGGACTGTCTGTGAGAGAGTGTCTGTGAGAGAGTGTCTGTGAGCGAGTGTCTTTGAGAGAGTGTCTGTGAGAGTCAGCGAGAGAGTGTCTGTGAGAGAGTGTCTGAGAGAGTGTCTGAGAGTGTCTGAGAGAGTGTCTGAGAGTGAGTCTGAGAGTGAGTCTGAGAGAGTGTCTATGAGAGTGTCTATGAGAGTGTCTATGAGAGTGTCTGTGAGAGAGTGTCTGTGAGAGAGTGTCTGTGAGAGAGTGTATGTGAGTGTATGCGAGAGTGTCTTTGAGAGAGAGTCTATGAGAGTCTGTGAGAGTGTCTGTGAGAGTCTGTGAGAGAGTGTGAGAGAGTGTCTGTAAGAGTGTCTGTGGGGGAGTGTCTGTGAGAGAGTGTCTTTTAGAGTCTGCAAGAGAGTGTCTGTGAGTGTCTGTGAGAGTGTGTGTGAGAGAGAGCCTGTGAGAGAGAGTATGTGAGAGAGAGTATGTGAGAGAGTGTGAGAGTGGCTATAAGAGAGTGGTTGTGAGAGAGTGTCTGTGAGAGAGTGTGAGTCTGTGAGAGAATGTCTTTGAGAGTTTGTGAGAAAGTGTCTGTGAGAGTCTGTGAGACAATCTGTGAGAGTGTGTCTGTGAGAGAGAGTCTGTGCGAGAGTCTGTGACAGTCTGTGCGAGAGTGTCTGTGAGAGTGTCTGTGAGAGTCTGTGAGTGAGTGTCTGTGAGCGAGTGTCTGTGAGAGAGTGTCTGTGAGGGTGTCTGTGAGAGAGTGTCTGTGAGAGACTGTGAGAGAGTGCCTGTGAGACTGTCTGTGAGAGTCTGTGAGAGAGTGTCTGTGAGAGTCTGTGAGAGCGTCTGTGAGAGAGTGTCTGTGAGAGAGTGTGTGAGAGAGTGTGTGAGAGAGTGTCTTTGAGAGAGTGTCTTTGAGAGAGTGTCTGTGAGAGAGTGTCTGTGAGAGAGTGTCTGTGAGAAAGTGTCTGTGAGAAAGTGTCTGTGAGAAAGTGTCTGTGAGAGTGTCTGTGAGAGAGTCTGAGAGAGAGTCTGTGCGAGAGTCTGAGAGAGAGTCTGAGAGAGAGTCTGAGAGAGAGTCTGAGAGAGAGTCTTTGAGAGTGTGTGTGAGTGTGTCTGTGAGAGAGTGTCTGTGAGTGAGTGTCTGTGAGAAAGTGTCTGTGAGAAAGTGTCTGTGAGAGTGTCTGTGAGAGAGTCTGAGAGAGAGTCTGTGCGAGAGTCTGAGAGAGAGTCTGTGCGAGAGTCTGTGCGAGAGTCTGAGAGAGAGTCTGAGAGAGAGTCTGAGAGAGAGTCTGAGAGAGAGTCTTTGAGAGTGTGTGTGAGTGTGTCTGTGAGAGAGTGTCTGTGAGAAAGTGTCTGTGAGAAAGTGTCTGTGAGAAAGTGTCTGTGAGAGTGTCTGTGAGAGAGTCTGAGAGAGAGTCTGTGCGAGAGTCTGAGAGAGAGTCTGAGAGAGAGTCTGAGAGAGAGTCTGAGAGAGAGTCTTTGAGAGTGTGTGTGAGTGTGTCTGTGAGAGAGTGTCTGTGAGTGAGTGTCTGTGAGAGTGTCTGAGAGAAAGTCTGAGAGAGAGTCTTTGAGAGTGTCTGTGAGAGTGTCTGTGAGAGAGTGTCTGTGAGAGAGTGTGTGAGAGTGTCTGTGAGTGAGTGTCTGTGAGAGAGTGTCTGTGAGTGAGTGTCTGTGAGAGTGTCTGAGAGAGAGTCTGAGAGAGAGTCTTTGAGAGTGTCTGTGAGAGAGTCTGTGAGAGAGTGTCTCACTCGCCGTCTCACAGTAGACTACTGTGAGATGGCGAGTTTAGAGAATTGACTGCTGATACCTAGTTTGCATTTCTTTGCTCTTGTGGTAAAGTCGCCATTGTTGTTGTGAAGGCGGAAAGGTGCCCTTTGATTAATCTGGAAGGGCCCTCTACGATAGAGGAAGTTTCCTGTTATGAATATTAGTGGATCCCTAGCACGTGGAAGAGATCTTGTCCATTTCCTATCCCTTCCATTAATGTGCGTAACCCTGTCCTGAAGGGGCCAATGAAGATAAGGCTGAAACGTGGCCACGTCGACACTCAGTTGGAGGAATCTGAAAAGGTTATACATGTGTTGAATTGCTGTGTGCTACATTAGAGCGAGGCCTATTTAGTAAACAGCCATATAGTGTCGCACTGGTCAGATTTCCTCAGAGTGGCTCTCTTAGAAATTATAGGGGGACACTCGTATGCTTAATTTGTGTAAGGGTTATTGTTATGTGTTATATTGTGTATCAGTTTTTTTGTTTGTATAAATAATTGTATTATGTGTCCTTTTTCTACTGCGGACAGGCGCTCGTGCCTTTATGTATGTAAGATTGAGATACATTTATGATGAACAATGGACATTTTTGAGAGAGTAATTAAATGTACTCGACTCGTTTAAAGTATCCTGTATCATTCCCTTTGATACCAATTTTGTTTGTATAGGAACAAGCACCAGGAGTCACTTCCAATGATAGTCAAAACTAAAGAAAGGCCCTCTCGAGAACAAGAGGGACTTTCTTTTGTTTTGACTATATCTGACCCTGTCCCTTTCGGATATAAGGGCATGTCTCACATTTTTGTGGAGTCACTTCCATGAAGCAGGCACAGGAGCCTGTGATGTCCTTGATTCTTTCAAGAACAGGAGGCTAACAGGAGGCTGGTCAGTTAGACCTCAGAAAAGCTCTGGGACAGTCAGGAGAGAGCAAGCAGGCAGCAGAGAGCACAGCAAGGCAGCAGTTTTCCAGAGCTACAATCCAGCAAACAGTCCTCAGCACAGTAGTCCTCATCTTGTCCAGTAGTTTGAGTTGATGATGATGATGATTAAAGCCTTATATAGCGCAACTTAGCCCGTAGGCGTCAAGGCGCTGATGATGGAAAAGTCTGTGTGGAGGGGAGGAAGCGTGCCGACTAGAAATAGAATTCACTGAAGAGCCAGGTCTTCAGGGCATTTCGGAAAAGGAGATAGGATGATTGAGCCTTGAGCTCCACTGGAAGGGAGTTCCAAATCCTTGGAACGAGGGAGGAGAAGGCCCTCCCTCCCCACCTTGCTTTAGTACTTCTGGGAATGACAAGGAGGTTTTTATTCGCTGAGCGAAGGGCCCTGCCGGGGATGTGACGGGACACCAGAGAACAGATATCTTCTGCCCCAAGTCCATGCAGAGCACGGTGAGTAAGGCACAAGGCCTTAAATTCAATCCTTGCTTGCATGGGGAGCCAGTGCAAATTTTTCCTTCCTGATGGAGAAGCCTGATGACCACCTCGAATTGTCAACAATGAACCTTGCGGCCCTGTTTTGTATAATCTGGAGGCGCTGGACAAGTTGCTTGTTAATTCCAAGATAGAGTACATTACAGTAATGTAATCTTGAGGTTATAAGGGCCACCGTAACCTGTTTACGGGCTTCGATCGGCAGATAGTGAGCGATTTTCTTTAAAATTCGCAAAACCCCACAGCAGGTTGAGGCAGTCCTGCTAACCTGTTTATCAAAGCGAAGCGAAGAGTAAAAAATTACACACAGATTCCGAGCGGACTGAGAAGGCGTGGGGCAAGCACCTAGAGCAGAAGGCCACCAGTCAGCAGACCAGGTCTCCTGCTTGCCTCCAAAAATGAGCACCTCCGTTTTTTCCGTGTTTAGCTTAAGGTAATTTCTCACCATCCAGTTCGCAACTGCTTCCATGCAGGCTCTAAAATTAAGGGCAGTGATGTCAGTGGTTTGCGAAATGGAGACCATGATCTGGGTGTCGTCCGCGTAAGATACGACTTCCAGACCGAAGGATCTGACCAACCTGGCCAAAAGTGTTACAGAAATATTAAAAAGGGGGGGGCAGAAGTTACAACCCAGGGTTCCTTCTGGTGGCGGACTGAAGGGAGCTAAGGATGAGGCTGCACTGCATTTAAGCTATGTTTACTATATGGGGGGGGCAAGAAAGTGTCCCCATCTCGTAGTTTCAGCTACTATATAGAGATGCCATATACATACATATATACATATTAGTAACTGCAGCAATAAAACCAAGCAGTGCTTAGCTTGCTCCTGAATATAGTGGTTTGGTTTTCTAACAATAGTCAGGTGTCTGTGATAATTCCCTCAGAAACAAAGATTTCTGAGTTTGTTTTCTCCTTCATGGGAACATCTTGAATACTGCAGTAATTGTGGATCCTGGAATCAACCTTCTTCACAGTATCAGTATTTCCAAGAACAAAATTACAGCAGTAGAATTTCTTAAGATCCAAGGAGGGAAGCAAGAATCAAATGGGAACCAGGTCAGAAGATCTATCAACTGTGGAGATTTTCAATATTGAATAAAACACTATCGGCCACATGCATCATTGTAGGATTTTGCAATTCCTAAATTGCGAAAATTAAGGAATCGCAATTTAGGAATTGCAAAATCCTATGCATCAAGAAATCCTGAAAGTTTTTAGGATTTCTTAATTTTCGGAAATTGCGATTCCTTAATTGCGAATCGCAATTAAGGAATGGCATTACATTGATTCCTATGGGCCTAGAGGCCCATAGGAATCAATGCCTTTTTGCACTTTTTTATTTTGCGAATCCCATTTTTTTGTATGCATTGCAAGGGTGCAGAGGGGGGTCCAAAGGACCCCCCCCCCTGCACCCCTGAAATGTATTTTAAAGTGCATGTTTCACACACACACATGTCCTAAGGACATGTGTGTCTGTAACATGAAAGTTTAAAAAATGCATTTTTGTGCATTTTCATAACTTTTCGCAAATTACCACGAGGTTCAACCGCGTGGTAATTTGCACCTCCTATTTCAAAATTCGCAATTTTAAAAACAATCATGCATTGCATTTAAGGAATCGCACAAATGCGATTCCTTAAATGCAATCGCATTTTTAGGAAATGCAAAAAATTGCAGGGTCAGAATAATTGTTTCATGCATACCGAAAACTTATTGAGGAAGCGCAAACGACCGAATTTACCGATTCGCACTGTTTGCACTTCCTAAATAGGTTGATGCATGTGGCCGTATATTTCAAAGGCATGCAATCCCAAAACATTTTTAAAACTTCTGGAAAAGTTCAAAGGTAGAGATACAGATCTGAAAATTTGAGAACTAGTGCATATTGTCATTACAAAATAACCTTCTAAGTTATTTTGCTGCAGCTGTTTTGAGTTGAAATGATTAATGTTTTTTCTTTGTCTGTGTGTATAGTTAGATGATTTGCTGTTTTGACATTTATATGCACTTTATAAAGCATATAGCTATAACAAACGATATCATTTTCATAAACTGTATCAAACATGCATAATTAACCCATTTGTATTTACCTTTATAACGCTTCATCTCTGGGCCCTGAAACTTCACATTATCACACCTGAAACAGCACATAAATCAGGTTGATTTTACAGAACAAACACAGTTTACAGAATAACATAAGGAACACCACATACAGCCTGTTATTAGAACTATAATCCTGTAATCCCAGGCTCTCCTGTGGACCAGTGGACAGCACCTGCTACTGATGACATACAACATTCAAAGCTCCAATGACACATGGCAGCCCAGTTACAACCTGCTGAGCAGTGGCTGGGTGAGGATAACTGGTGACAACCCCACTAAAATCACAGAACACACCAGGGCCACGCTGCCTGCAATGATGAAGGGACATAGCCAATAAAGCCTGTCAATTGGAAAAAAGACTATTGGGCAACGCTCGATTCAAACTGGTCCAACTCAGTTATTGCCACATGAACTGCCTAACGCCCCTTACATGGCCCTGTTTAAGGGCACACACAGGGAGTTCTCTACAATGCCCAGTATGAGGGGGCAATGTCCTTCAATACAAACATACTAGTCTGAGTTAGAGGGAAGGCTGCCTCAGCACACTGGACGGCTTACGGCAGATGAAAGAAAAGCAAAGATGAAAAGACAGGTCACTCCACTGGGGAATATACTAGCAGAACTCTATAATGTCTTCAATTGCATGTCTTGTAATTAATCTCTAGATTCCTGCACCTTGGAATCTCTGTGGTCCTGCTTCTTGGAGTCTTTCAAGCCATGCATCTTGGAATCTCTGTGGTCCTGCATCTTGGAATCTCTGTGGTCCTGCATCTTGGAATCTCTGTGGTCCGTCGCCTGGGACTCTCTGGAGCCCTGAACCATTGAATCCTGTGATTTCTGCTCCTTTTGAGTGTCTACGGACATGCACCATGGAGTCTCTGGAGGCCGTCACCTTGTAATATCTCTAATGCTACAATATAGATTCTCTGAAACCCAACTTGAACCAACACGTTCTAACAACATGGAATCTCGGAACACTCCACCTCAGAATCTTTCAGGCTCTTCTACTTCAAATCTTCCCAGTCCTGCGCTTTGGAATATTAGAGGTTCGGGCACCTTTGTATACCTGTAGATGGCCATCTCAAACCTGCGAGGTCCTACACCCGTACCTTGAACTCTCTTAAGTCCTGCACTGGGGGATTTCTGAGGCCATGCATCTTGGAGTCGTGAAGTCCAGCCTGCTCTTTGAAACCCATGAAGTCATGCACTTCAGAGTATCTGACATTCTGCCTCCTCAAACACCTGCATGTCTCCGTATCCCTGCACCTATGAATCTTCACAGCCCTGCACATTGGAAGCTCTGAAGTCCTTTGTCTTTGGAATCTATGAAGGCTCACACTTTGGAATCTCTAAGGCATGGAATAGCTGAGGTCCAGTCCTTTCCGCTTCCTCAGTTCTTTGACTTTTGAATCTCAGAGGGCCTGAGCCTTTGCATCTCTCGAGTTCTGTAACTTAGAATTTCTGGTGTTCTAGAGAACAGAAACTCTGATGTCCTGTATCTTGTAGTCTGTGGTGTCTTGCCTTTTGGAATCTACAGTGCCCTGCACACTAGAATCTCTGGTGCCCCGCCTCTTGGAATCTCTGGTGCCCCGCCTCTTGGAATCTCTGGTGTCCTCCACCCTGGAATCTCTGGTGCCCCGCCTCTTGGAACCTCTGGTGCCCAGCCTCTTGGAATCTCTGGGGTCCCCCACCCTGGAATCTCTGGTGCTCGCCTCTTGGAATCTCTGGGGTCAGCCTCTTGGAATCTCTGGGGTCAGCCTCTTGGAATCCCTGGTGCCCGCCTCTTTGAATCTCTGGTGCCCGCCTCTTGGAATCTCTGGTGCCCTGCCTCTTGGAATCTCTGGGGTCCTCCACCCTGGAATCTCTAGTGCCCTGCCTCTTGGAATCTCTGGGGTCCTGCCTCTTGGAATCTCTGGGGTCCTGCCTCTTGGAATCTCTGGGGTCAGCCTCTTGGAATCTCTGGTGCCCGGCCTCTTGGAATCTCTGGGGTCCTGCCTCTTGGAATCTCTGGTGCCCGGCCTCTTGGAATCTCTGGGGTCCTGCCTCTTGGAATCTCTGGTGCCCGCCTCTTGGAATCTCTGGGGTCCTCCACCCTGGAATCTCTGGTACCCTGACTCTTGGAATCTCTGGTGCCCCGCCTCTTGGAATCTCTGGTGCCCCGCCTCTTGGAATCTCTGGGGTCCTCCACCCTGGAATCTCTGGTATCCTGACTCTTGGAATCTCTGGTGCCCTGCCTCTTGGAATCTCTGGGGTCCTGCCTCTTGGAATCTCTGGGGTCCTGCCTCTTGGAATCTCTGGGGTCAGCCTCTTGGAATCTCTGGTGCCCTGCCTCTTGGAATCTCTGGTGCTCTGCCTCATCTAATCTCTGGTGCCCTGCCTCTTCTAATCTCTGGTGCCCTGCCTCTTGGAATCTCTGGTGCCCTGCCTCTTCTAATCTCTGGTGCCCTGCCTCTTGGAATCTCTGGTGCCCTGCCTCTTCTAATCTCTGGTACCCTGCCTCTTGGAATCTCTGGTGCCCTGCCTCTTCGAATCTCTGGTGCCCTGCCTCTTGGAATCTCTGGTGCCCTGCCTCTTGGAATCTCTGGTGCCCTGCCTCTTGGAATCTCTGGTGCCCTGCCTCTTCTAATCTCTGGTGCCCTGCCTCTTGGAATCTCTGATGCCCTGCCTCTTGGAATCTCTGGTGCCCGCCTCTTGGAATCTCTGGTGCCCTGCCTCTTTAATTCTCTGGTGCCCTGCCTCTTGGAATCTCTGGTGCCTTGCCTCTTGGAATCTCTGCATTTCTCGGTCCTGATTTTCCTGCTGTGTAATGCTGGGTAGGTGACCCCTCTGCTGTGACCCGCAACAGATTTACTATCAAACAATATGCAGATATCCCCTCAAGTATAGAACCACACAAGAGGGAAAATATCTAATTCGCTCCGTCTCTGTATCTCTCTCTAAATCTTACTCTTGATATGGGCCTACATCTACCATTGTCTCGCTTGCTGTGTCTTCCTCACTCTCCTTCTCCTGGGTCAATCTCCTTCTCGTTCTCTGTCACTCTGTCTCCTTCTTTCCTTCTCTTCCTCCCTCTCATCTCTTGCCATGTGTCTTTATCTCTGTCCCTCTCTCACCCTCCCTGTTTCCATTTCCCTTTACTTCTGCCTCCTCCTTCCCATCTCTCTCTTTCTCCCTCACTCTGTATCCACAGTTTCTCCTTCTTCTCTCATTGGCCATATCCTTTAGGTATCCCTCTGCACTTCTCTCACTCTCTCTTTCTATACATGTTTGTTTCTCCCCCACTCTATCCCCTCTCTTATTCTTCCACTATGTTCCCCCTTCCTTTTGTTCTCAATTTCTCTCTTTGTCACTTTATGTCTATTTCTGTCTCACCCCATCCTCGTTTTCTGTATTCCTCTCCATCACGGTCGCTCTGTCCCCTTCTGGCTAAATCCCTCTCTTTCTGTATGTATTCTGGTGCTTCTATGACCCTCTCTCACTCTCCTTCTCATTTGTCTGTCTGTCTCTCTCTTGCTCTTCTTTCGTCATATCAGACTTGTTTATGATGACTTCGGTAGTTCATATTTTGTCACCTTGTTTTTATGAACATTTGACTAGGAATAGACCACCAACCTTAATACTTTATATTTGTTTATTAATCCGAGTAAAGAGAGTTCTCGAATCAATGCCCAGAACAACGTCACTTCCTTTATGTCGTCTGTCGCCATCTTGGATTATTGTGTTAAGTGATCCAGAGGCCGCATCTCCCTTCAGGCTTTGAGGAGATGGCATTGTTAGCGACACACCAGAAGACATCCTTTAGAAGTGCCATGTCTCATTAACCTCTATTAATATTAATTCAGCTAGACTAGTCAATTAACCAGCAGGTAATGTGCTTATGTCATCTCTTTGAAGAGGGTCTGGATACTTATTTATAGGATTGCACAGAGGCGTCTGAAGACACAGCAGGGTGCTGAGGTATGAAGGGAACTCGCTGAGGACTTTGAGAAGCATTTGGTGCCTAGAATGAGGGGTCATTTACCTCGGTAGAGATTTGAGGATTGAAATGAGGCTTCTAAACACCCAAGAGATGTACTGAAGGAAGACCCAGGGGACTTGGAGAAGCATTTGCTTCCTAGAATGAGCCCTTAGTAACCAGGGCAGAGGTTTGAGGATTGAAACAAGACTTCTGGCTAGCGCTAGATAAAACTTCATAATAATAATAATAATAATAACTTCTAGAGACCCAAGAGGATGGACACGAGGAAAGTAACGGAAGACTGGAGAGAGAATAACAGGTCAAGGAGCAGATCTAAGGATTACAATGAGGTTTATGAGAACTGGATGAGATTTCTTCCGATTACAAGGAACCAACTGGACAGTACTTGTCTTTAACCAAATTATAATGATATTTGGAAGCACAAAACAGATGTTTTGGGGATTGTCATCATGATCAGGGAATTCTGACCCAGTTGTTGGAACATCTTGAATTGTGTCAAATAAAAGGACAATCTCAGTCAAGAATGAATTTGAGATTTGCAACCGCAAGAGTAGAAAGAATATTACCATCAAGGCACAGGGTTGTAAAACAAGAACAGCAGCAGGTCACTGGTAGAGCTGGACAACGGGCCTGTGGAGCCCGAGGCACAGACTGGGGATGGAGCTCAGGAGGCACAGCTCAGAGAAGAGGTAGAGCTAGAAACTTTCTGGGGCTATTCAGGCAGAGTCAGCTAGAAACAACTTTCAAAAACAATTTGCTGAGCAGCTTTTGAGTGTTCTGAGGTTCTTGCTTGCTGGACTAGTTTGTGCCTGGCTGTGCTATCATGTGTTTCATTTTTTACTTTGGTTCCTTTGTTTTAGTTTATTTGGCTTTTGTACCTGTTGTTCACATTTTATCTTTTCTATACAGCAAAGGGTTTGATGGTTGTGTCCTTGTCATCCTTGGGCTCATGATCGTCTAACTGTGTGGCTAAGCAACTAAGGCCTAAAAGTGGTTAATTCATACCTTGAAGTGGGAAGGGAGCTGATCTGGAGTTAAACATATGGTCGGGTATGTTTCAAAGTACTCGGTCTGCAGTGTGATTACTTTCCGATCTAGGAGTCTGTGTCCTAACCATTCATCAGAATTCAGTGATTGTAACACTCACCCTCTGAGAAACATTAAGTCACTAACGGATCCCTCCACCCTATCCCCTCTTTAGCCTTTTGAGAATATACTTGGAAGGTAAATGCTACTTACCAGTATGCATCTGTTCTTGGCATGTAGGGCTGCAGAGTCACACACTAGTGCATAGATCGCCATCTGGTGGTGGGCCTGGATTATTACACTTTGTTGTTGTCCTGGAAGAGTCTTTGTATGGTAGATGACTTCCTCTCTGGAGCATAGTGCGCATGGGAATCAACTCCATCTTTAGATTGTTTTTCGCCAATAGGGAAAATGATGTTGTGTGAGAACAGAAAGAGATGTCCATGAATGGTGTATCTAATTAAGATGATACTGGAACAGATAGAGGTAGCCGGGAAGGCGGGTGGGCGTGTGCGACTCTGCAGCCCTACAGGCCAAGAACAGATGCATACTGGTAAGTAGCATTTACCGTTCGAGGCATATGGGCGGCAGATCACACACTAGTGCATTAATTGTATAGCAGTTTCTTCCTTAGCGGCGAGTACCAGTATTTGTTGCAGTGGTTTGGAATAATGTTTAAGTACAGTCCGGCGCACAGCAGCTTGTTTTGATTGCACATCTACACAGTAGTGCTTTGTGAATGTATGCGGTGTAGACCATGTGGCTGCTTTACAGAGATCATCTAAACGAATATTTCCTAAAAATGCCATAGATGCCTTAGTTTACGTGTGGAATGAGCCCTAGGGGGAATGGATAGAATGTGTTTTGCTTTTTGGTAGCAAATTTGTATGCACTTAACAATCCACCTTGCAATCCCAGTTTTTGAGATGGGATTACTTTTATATGGAGGAGAAAAGGACACAAAAAGCTGTTTTGATTTACGAAATCGCTTTGTCCTGTCAATATAGTAGAGGAGAACTCTTTTGACATCTAATGTATGGAGAGCTCTTTCAGCAACTGTTTGAGGTTGGGAGAAGAATACTGGCAACTCAATAGACTGATTGAGATGGAACGGGGAAATGACTTTTGGAAAGAATTTGGGATTTGTCTTTAGAACCACCTTGTTGTGATGGAGTTGCAAGAATGGTTCTTGAATTGTTAATGCCTGGATCTAACTTACTCTTCTGAGTGAAGTAATAGCAATTAAAAAAGCAACTTTCTATGAAAGAAATTGAACCCTTACATAAATGTGAATTACAAACGGAGGACCTAGTGAGAACAATGTTTAGATTCCATACAGGGGAGGGTGTTACCCTGGGAGGAATTATTCTCTTGAGGCCTTCCATGAAGGCTGTGATCGCCAGAACTCTAAATAACGACAGATGCTGTCTGGTCTGAAGGTAAGCTGCTATAGCAGCAAGAAGTAACCTGATTGAGGAATATGCTAAATTGCATCTTTGTAGATGTAGCAAGTAGCATATGATATTTTGTATGGAAACTTCCAGTGGGTTAATGCTATTATTGTTGCAATATAACAAATCTTTTCCACTTGGCTGCATAGCATGCTCTAGTGGTGGGACGTCTAGCTTCTTTGATAACATTCATGCAATCTGGTGGGAGATTGAGATAACCAAACTCTAAGACCTCAGGAGCCAAATCGCTAGGTTGAGCTGCATGGGGTCCGAATGCATGATCTGTCCATGGTTCTGTGTTAGCAGGTGTGGAGAGAGTTTTAGTTTCTGATGTGGTACCACCGAGAGTTCTAGTAGCATGGAGTACCGCGGTTGCCCTGCCCAAGTCGGTGCAATGAGAATCAATGTGAGGGAGTGTTGCTGTCGCTTGCGCACCACTAACAGAATGAGTGGGAGAGGTGGAAAAGCGTACGCAAATCTGTCTGACCAACTCATCCATATTGCATTGCCTTTGGACCGTGGGTGTGGATACCTGGCGGCGAAGCTTGGGCATTTGAGGTTGAGGTGTGTGGTGAACAGATCTATTTCTGACTGCCCTACTGTTGAAAGAAAGGTTGAAGAACTTGCGGATGAAGTTCCCACTTGTGAATCTGTTGTCTCTGACAACTTAACAGATCCACCACCTGATTGTGAACTCCTGGTAGACGTTGTGCTAAAAGGAAGATTTTTTGAGGAATGGCCCACCTCCATATGCTCTGCGCTAACTGGGAGAGCTGTAAGGAGTGTGTCCCTCACTGTTTTTGTATGTAGTACGTGGCTGTCATGTTGTCAGTGCGGACTAAGACAGCCTTGCCTAATAGGTAATGTTGGAAAGATTTTAGAGCTCGAAAAATGGCTAGCAACACCAGATGGTTTATGTGGAGTAGAGTTTGTGTGCTGTGCTAAATGAGCACCCCAGCCGGTGAGGGATGCATCTGTGGTTAGCACCAGCTGTGGGACTGGCTCTATGAACGGCCGTCCAACCACTGCAGAGAGCAATGCGTTCGGCCGTCCACCACCACCAGATCTGTTAATTGGCCTTGAGCTTGGTTCCATTGGCTTGCTAAGCACTCTTGCAGGTTGCGTATTTGGAGTCTTGCGTACGGTACTACGTAGACGCAAGACGCCATCATTCCAATTAGTTGCATAAACACTCGAGTTGGTAGTGAATGTTGAAGTTGGAATTATTTTTTATTAGACCGTGCATACTTTGTATTCTTGCTGGTTTTGGGAATGCAAGTGCTTTGGAGGTATCTATTGTGGCACCCAGATACTGTTGAGACAGGGATGGTTGGAGATGTGACTTTGTCTGGTTTATAGTGAACCCGGGTTTGTGTAACAGGTGAATGGTCTGGTGGGTGTGCTGCACGTACTGGTGATATGACTTGGCTTTTATTAGCCAGTCGTCGAGGTATGGGAAGACATTGATGTTTTCCCTTCTCAAGTGTGCTGCTACTACGGCAAGACACTTTGTGAAAACCCGAGGTGCTGTAGTTACTCTGAAAGGGAGGACCTTGAATTGGTAATTCTGACCATCCAGTACAAACCTCAGGTATTTTCTGTGAGCTTGATGGATGGGAATGTGGAAGTAGGCGTCCTTGAGATCTGGGGTAGCAAGGAAGTCACCCTGTTTTAACAGAGGAAGGACCTGCTCTAATGTCACCATATGAAAGTTTAGGGGCCTGAGGTCTAATATAGGTCTGAGGGAGCCGTCCTTTTTGGGAATAAGGAAATATAGGGAGTAAACTCCTGTGTTATGATGGTGTACTGGAACTGGTTCTATTAAATTTTTGAGCAGTAGAGAGGCCACTTCTTGTTTTAGAAGTGTGAGATGCTCCTGTGACATGAGACGTTGTCTGGGTGGTATTGTTGGAGGAGTAGACGTGAGCTCCAGGCAATAACCTGACTGAACTATTTGTCTCACCCACCTGTCTGTTGTGATGGAATTCCAGACAGATAGGAACTGTTGTAATCTCCCCCTGACAAGAGTGGAATGGTCTGGGGGGAGAGGAGGGAAGTCCCTGTTTGGAAGTGGAGGCAGTACGGGTGTTGTTGCCTCTGCCTCTACCTGTAGTGTTGTTGCCTCTGTATCCCCCTCTGTAATAACCTCTATTGGGTGAGGATTGGGTGGGTGCTTTGTAAGACGAAGAGGCGGTATCCGTTGTGAAATGTTTGGAGGCGCCCCTGTAAGAGGAGCGACGAAAGGACGCTCTGGGAGTCTGAGTTTGTATAGCTCCCATGGACTTTGCAGTGTCAGTATCCTTCTTCATTTTTTCTAATGTAGTATCAACTGTGGGACCAAAGAGATGTTGCTGGTCAAAGGGTTGAATAAGAATACTGGTTTGTACCTCTGGTTTAAAACCAGAAATACGCATCTATGCATGCCTTTGTAATAGTATGCCAGTATTTATTGCTCTTGAGGCTGCATCAGCAGCATCTAAAGCCCAACGGATGGAGGTATTAGTGATTACCTTACCCACTTGTAGTAAGTCAGAAGCCCTGGTCATATATTTTTCTGGTAAAAGCTGCATAAGCGTCTTCTGCTCATCATAGTGAGCCCTATCATACCTTGCCAAAAGAGCTTGAGTGTTGGCAATTCTCCAGACGTTGGCTGCCTGAGATGTCATGCGTTTGCCTGAAGCATCTAAAAGTTTAGACTCTATCAGGGGGGGAGCATCCCCTGATGTCTGTGCATTAGCTCTTTTCCTGGCATTTGAGACCACTAACGAGTCTAATGGCATCTGACCCTTGATATAGGCTGGGTCAGTTAGAGCGGCATTATACTTCTAACCTGGGATTAATTACCCTGGCTCTGTCGGGGTCCTTAAATACCCCAGGTGCATGCTTTACAACCCCTTTTAGCATTGGTAAAATGGTTGTGGTATTATATGATGGTAGTAATGTGTCCATAAGGAAGTCGTCTTCTACTGGATCTGTGTGTAGATCGACCCCATGAAAAGTTGCTGCTCAATGAATGAGTTGTGTGAACCTTATAGTGTCATCTGGTGGAGATGACCTTGAAGGGTATGCGTCATCTTGTGGTAGATCAGGAGCATCTGGTGCATTATGATCTTCCAAAGGATCAAATGATGGCCCAGGAATTTTATCTGGGTCATATATGGGTTGGTCATCTTCTATTCCCCCCTGTGTAGTCATCCTCATCATCATCTGCTGGTGCAGGGCTGTGTGGGATGAATGGAGAGTGTGCAGGAGACATGTCAAATTCTGGTACCTGTGGAAGAGATGAAGGAACCCTGATGGGAGAAGTTTGGGCATGCTTTTTAAGAGGGACTGGAGGTGTGGGGGGAAGGGTCTTGTTTCCTTTTAGCAGGCCCAGTGATAACATATCCAGTCTTTGGATGGATAAGAAGAGTCTTTTGTTTTGGGTCTGGATGGAAAAGCTCTTCTGTAGAAACGTCCTTTTTCGGCACCGGCTTGGTGCCGAGTTGTTTAGAAGGTTTAGCAGTGTCTATTCCAGTCTTTGGAGCAGATTTCCGTTTCGGTTCCGAAGACTTGTGGTCAGAGGCATTCTTCGGCTCCTGTTTTTTGTTCGGATCGGGTGTTTTCGGGTCCGGAGGTATTGATTCTGAACTATGTTTCGGGTCGACTCCTTTAGGTGATGAATTGTGTTTCAGTGCCAAAGTGGGCATGGGTTGGATTGATTTTGGTACCGGAGTTATCTTCGGTTTGATAGTTTTCGGAGCCGAAATAGGCTTAGGTACAGAGGCTTGCTTCGGTGTGAGAGTTAGTCTTTGTTTAAGGACCGTTTGTTTTTCGGGACTGAGAGTCTGGCTCATGTCCGAGCCGCCTACAGGCTTTTTGGTAGTTTCCGTTGCCGGGCCCGAAGGAGGGACGTGGAAAGTTTTCGATCGGTGTGTACCTGGACTCGGAGGTGGAGGTGGAACCAAAGCCTGTCCCCGTATGGGGGTGTGAGCAGGGTCAATGTTTATACGCACAACCTGTTGACCAGCTGGAATGGGATCGTCATCGTCTGCTTGTTCCTCGGCTCCTGAAGCTGAATCCTCTACTTCGGAAGCAACGACGTCTTCCTGCTGTTGATCTTCGGACTCTATATCGATTGGAGTTTTGTCGATGATGAGGTCCGGTGTCGATGAAGAGGATTGCGTCATGACTCTTCGAGCACGACGGTCCCTGATAGATTTGTTGGACCAAAACGAAGCACAGGCCTGGCAATCTCGATTCTCGTGCTCTGCGGACAAGCACAGATTGCACACCTCATGGAGATCAGTGTGGGGAAATTTGTGTCCACACTGAAGGCACTTCCTGAAGGGTGTTCTTTCCATGAGCCGAAGGCCCAATGGCGCAGTTGGGCCCAACGGCCCTGATGATCGCCGGAATCAAAAGGTGCTGGAGTTTGGCGTGAGTATACAGGAAAGCGCAAGCAAAACCGATACCGACGGTAGAAATTAAGTAATGGGTGTCGAAAGAAGATCGGTAACGGGACCGAGCGACAAGCACATCCAAGCCCATGGCGGAAAAAAACATTCTGAAGAAGGAGTCAATGCCCATGCTCACTATGCTCCAGAGGAGGAGTCATCTACCATACAAAGACTCTTCCGGGACAACAACAAAGTGTAATCATCGGGGCCCACCACCAGATGGCGATCTATGCACTAGTGTGTGATCTTCAGCCCATATGCCTCTAACACTGTTTTTCATAAGCCTTTTTTAGCTGTATTTGACGGAAGTTTGGGATTGGCATCGAAGACCCGCTGTGCACCTCCCCTAAACCTGAAAGAAAACTTCAGGGGGCTTTCCAGGAATGCAATGAAGTTTGCTGTGGCTCATGGCACTTTTTCTAGGTCTTGTGGTAGGTTAACAACATTTAAAGAAGTTTTATGAAGACAGTTCATTTGTGAAGGACTAATTCAATTATTTCATCACTCAAACGAGTTTCCAGAGGATGGTAGTGAGTATTCTCAGGACTCGAGGATGTTTTCAGGGGACTCAGCAAAGATTTCTGAGATCTCAATTACGTTTTATGAGGATCTTAATGGTTTGAAAGAACTTGTGGATAAATGATGGATTCCGAGACCAAGGAGAATAGTGGGGTACAGTTTGGACCTTTCAAAGCACTGGACCGTAGGTGGATTTTTAATTTCTTTTACACAATTGCTGTCCTTTGACATATTTCTTTTGCAGGATGGGTTTTTGTGTGAGCTCAGCAGTGACCTTTATGTTATGTTATGTTATAGAAAATGTATAAAGCGCACTATCGCCCCAAGGGGCATCTTTGCACTATACAAAAAGGAGACCAAAGGAGGCTCCAAGCTAATATAAACCTATCCAGGGATCATATTAGAGAAAAGCATAGGGAGTCAAGTGCTGCAAAGAACCAAGATTTCAGCAGTTTCCTAAAGATGGGTTCAGGGTTTGTTTGTCTGAGATAATCAGGAAGAAGATTCCAGGCTTTAGCTCCAAGGACAGTAACCGTTTACCACCTTTGGTTTTACATATGAAAGGGGGCAGAATGAGAAGGTTAGCCAAAGAAGATCTAAGCAGTCGAGACGTGACATATGTAGTAAACCTTGCCGCTAGATAGTTAGGGGCAGATTTTATTTTCGGTCTGACGGTGACAAGCAAAATTTTGAATAGCACTCAGTGTAGTGATTTGAGGGCTGCTGTCGCAGAGGATTGGTGAGGTAAATTCAGCACCAGGCGAGCTGCAGCATGTTGTACCATCTTTAATATTTTTTGCATTGTCCTATTAGTCCCTGCATACAGGGTAGTACAGTAGTCCAATCATGAGGTGATGAAGAGGCAATGGTTACTCATTCCGTACGAGGAAGTAAGTTGATTTTTTTAGAGTTTTAATCAGCTGTAAACAATTCCCAGCTACTACTAGTATTTGTGGATGAAAGGAAAGAAGGGTATGAAAGTTTACTTGTAAATTCTTTACCACCTTCACCGTATCTGGTGGAGGGGGGATATCTTTTGGCCACCAAAGACTGGGGGTGAAATGGTTGGCCTTGCCTAATAACAAGATCTCAGCTTTCTCAGTGTTACATTTAAGATAAGGAACTTGCAGCCAATGGATGACTTATGTGAGACATAGTTGAAATTGCTCTTCTGCGAAGGTAGAATTTTTATCCAGCACTAAGATACACTGAGTATCATCTGCATATTAAGTGGTTTCAATTTTAAAGGATGATATTAATTCAATGAGGCGAGCCATATATTTGTTGAATAAAACCGGGATGAGGGCGGATCCCTGAGGAACGCCAGACTTGAGTGACGTTTCAGTTGACTGGTAATGACCAAGCTTAACCACCTGCCTGTGGTTAGCAATGAAGGACTTTAGCCAAGCCAAGGCTAGATGGGAAATGCCACACATCTTCAAGCGGTGGTCTAGAATATCAAGGGAGATCGAGTCAAATGCAGCTGATAGATCTAATGGGATCATACTGCATTTTTACCCACATCTACGGCAAATATAGGGTCCAGTGCATTCAAGAAGAGCGGATTCGGTGGAATGGTTAGGTCGAAAACCAGACGGGCGAGGGTGCAAAAGGTTGGCCGCTTCTACAAAAGTGGTCAATTGACTCATTTCTCCGTGATCTTATTAAGATAGGGCGACAAAGAGATGGGCCGTAGATTGGAGACAGTAGTACGATATTTTAATTGTTTTTTTTTAAGGGGCTTTACAGCAGCAACCTTTCAATCAGTGGGAACAGCTGCAGTTAACAGGGAAGAATTGATTATTTCATTGATAACCAGGTTGACAACATCAATAATAGTGTGAAGAACTTACAACAGGCAAGCACAGAAAGATGATCCCGACTTCCAGGAAAGAATGGCTTGCCATGACTGTTCTAGGCTAATGGTCTGGAAGGTTTGCAGATTAGAGATGACCTTATAAGATACGGAAGACGTGTCTATGGGAGGAACATATCCCATATAAAATCTGTTTGTAACTTTTGGATTTTTGGTTAAAAAAAGTTAACAATATTGTCAAATAATGTTTGAGAAGTGGGTTATTTTGATTCAACACTTTAGGATGGGTGAATGATTTCATGAGTTTAAAGATACATTTTTTATCTGATTTAGCTGATGTAATTAGATTTGTGTAATACGCTTTTTTTCTCCACTTAAAATTGTTTGTGATAAGCTTACAGAACTGTTTTGAACTGAGCTTAGTCTTCTGAATTGTATCCTTTCTGCCATCTACTCTCATTTGTCTACATTGAAGGTGTAATTCAGTTAGTTTTTGAGTATAGCAGGGGGCTGATACTTTAGTGGTCGATTTCCTTTTCAAAGAATTATGGGGGGTGAATATATTACTAACAGTGATCATCCAATGGTTAAAGCTCTGGTTATCCTGAGAGGTGATGACTGATAAGGTGGGTCTAAGCCCTAATGCACGGTTAACTAGATCTGGATGCTTCAGCATATTGTCCCACTTGCGTAATGTCTTGGGGGAACTGGTAGTAGGTGGCCTTGGGGGATAAACATGGGGCCACGTGATTCTAAACTGAATAAGTGTATGTGCTGACCAAGGCAAAGGAATCGGGGAGTTGACAGTTAATGAACATAGATTGGAGAAAATTCCATCCATCCCCTGTAGCAGTAAAACGTGCTCCTTTCACACTGAGAGGAGGATAATAAATCAGCCTTACCTGCTCAGGGTACTTCTGACATCCTGCAAAACAGAAAAAGAAATACAATGAATGCAGTTTCCACTGAATATATTAACATTTTGTTTTCATTTAGCATTGAAATGTGTTTGGAAATCTAAGCTCCACTGAACTCTTCTATCTCTAGTTTGAAGACTCTGGGAGCTGCCCCCCACATCCTCGTACAAAGTCTGATATTCTGTCGGCACAGGCGGTGACATCCTGAGTGGATATCCCATGACACAGCACAATCTGAAATATTCTGAATGGGGTCACATGACACAACAGAAACTGATATTCTGAGTAATATAAAAAGGATCTCTACCCCGGAAAACCCCAGGAGTTCACTTTTTCACCACTGGTCCATGACCTCTCCTGTGTTGTAAGCCTTCCTAAAGACGTCTCACCCCCTGCAATTGCTGCTAAAATGGAATTAGGAGCTTCAACCTGTAGAGCCTGAATTTTAATATATGGCGAGCTATGCTTGAACAGTGAGGGTAAGGGGCTCTGGGTAGGTTACAGAAGACATGTATAAAGACTATGTGTGCACTATGAGTGTTGCATGTGTGGATTAGGGTGAGCGTGGAACTTGTCTGTTGTGCGATAACCTAAAAGGACAGCATTTTGTATCTGCTGTGTGTCAAGAGTGCCAAACAAGGAGGTAAGTTATGGGTACATTAAAGTCCTTTGAAGCTGACCAGACTCCTCTGAAAGGAAGGAGGGAGACAGGTGCCACTTAAAAGTGCCAGGACAGTCCAGGACCACTTCCCGCTACACTCTTGTCCAGCATGGTTGCTGAGGACAGCGCAGTGATTTGGAAGGCCTCTCCCTCTTTTGTGTCTTTTTCTCAGATTCCATCAAGCCACACTAACCTCTGCTCCCACTTACTGCCACGTTTGAGCAAACAAAACGTTGGCCTGGACCATTCTGGGCAAATAAGGAAAATGCTACTTACCAGTATGCATCTGTTCTTGGCATGTAGAGCTACAGATTACTACACTTTGCATTAGATCACCACCTGGTGTTGGGCTCGGATGATTGCATGTTGTTGCCGTCTTGGAAGAAGTCTTTTGTAGTCATGAGATAGGTGACTCCTCCCTTGGACGAAAGTGCGCATGGGCATCGGCTCCATCCTTAGATTGTTTTTCGCCATGATGGGAAATGATGGAGTTAGTAGAAGTAAAGAAAAGGATGTCCATGAGTGTGCATCCAAGTAAGATAAAACTGGAACAGATCCAGGTCTTGGGGAGGCGGGAGGGCGTGTAGTAATCTGCACTCTACATGCCAAGAACAGATGCATACTGGTAAGTAGCATTTTCTGTTCTAGGCATATGCGCTGCAGATACTACACTTTGCAGTGTCTCACCTAGTGGTGGTCACCTGTACTGTTGCAGTAGTTTGAATGAGAGTTTTAAGGACAGGTTGGCCTACTGCAGCTTGCTGCTTGGCTTGCACATCAACACAGTAGTGTTTAGTGAAGGTGTGTGTTGTAGACCATGTTGCTGCCTTGCATATGTCTTCTAGGGGGATGTTCCCTAAGAAAGCCATAGAAGCTCCTAGTTTGCGTGTGAAGTGTGCTCTAGGAGGAACTGTTAATGTACGTTTTGGTTTTTGATAGCATATTTGCATACATTTTACAATCCACCTTGCAATACCGCCCTTAGAGATAGGGTTGCCTTTATGAGGTGGAGAGAAAGATACAAACAATTGTTTTGTTTTTTGAAAAGATTTAGTCCTATCTCTATAGTAGAGCAGAGCTCTTTTAACATCTAGTGTGTGTAGAGCTCTTTCTGCTACAGAGTCAGGGTTTTGGAAAAACACAGGTAACTCTACAGATTGGTTTAAATGAAAAGGAGTAATGACTTTTGGAAGGAATTTAGGATTAGTTCTTGGAACCACTTTGTTACGATGTAGTTGTAAAAATGGTTCTTGTATTGTGAAAGCTTGTATCTCACTCACTCTTCTACGAGAGATAATAGCAATAAGGAAAGCTGTTTTCCATGTGAGGAATTGCAGTTCACATTTGTGTAAAGGTTCAAAAGGGGGTCCCATGAGTCTTGTAAGAACAACATTTAGGTTCCACACTGGAGAAGGTGGTAACCTGGGGGGAATGATTATTTGTAATCCTTCCACAAATGCTTTAATAGCTGGTACTCTAAAAAAAAGACAGATGTTGTCTGTTTTGTAAATATGCTGCAATTGCTGCAAGGTGCAGGCGTATGGATGAATATGCCAAGTTACATCTTTGTAAATGTAAAAGGTAGCAAATTATATTCTGGATAGAAGCATCCAAGGGATCAATTTGGTTATTGTTGCAATAAATGGCACATCTCTTCCATTTAGCAGCATAACAAGCTCTGGTAATAGGACTCCTGGCCTCCTTAATGATGTTCATACAGTCTGGCGGTAGGGTAAGATAACCAAACTCTAAGACTTCAGGAGCCAGATCGCCAGATTCAGTTGATTTGGGTCTAAATGTCTGATGTCTACATGGTTCTGCGTCAGCATGGATGGTGTCATGCGTAACGTTGGGTGTGGAACTAGAGAGAGTTCTAGCAGTGTGGTGAACCACTGTTGGCGTGCCCAAGTGGGAGCTACCAGGATTAATTAGAGAGACTGTTGTCTGAGCTTGCGTACTACTAATGGTATTAGTGGTAGTGGCAGAAAAGCGTGCGCAAATCTGCCTAACCAGTACATCCATATTGCATTGCCCTTGGACAGCGGGTGTGGAAACCTGGCGGCGAAGTTTGGGCATTTTGCGTTATCGTGTGTGGTGAACAGATCTATGTCTGGATGACCTCACTTGTGGAAAAATGATTGAAGAACTTGCGGATGTAGTTCCCATTCGTGAATCTGTTGTCTTTGCTGACTCAACAGATCTTCTATCTGATGGTGAACTCCTGGAAGGTGCTCTGCTAGCAGATATATATTTTGTGGAATAGCCCATCTCCAAAAGTTCTGGGCAAGCTGGGACACTTGTAGAGAGTGTTTCCCCCCTGTTTTTGTGTATAGTACATGGCTTTCATATTGTCCGTCCGGATTAAGACAGCTTTGTTTTGTACTTGTACTTGAAAGGTTTTGAGTGCTAAAAATATTGCTAGCAGCTCTACATGGTTGATATGGAACAATCTTTGTTGAATGGTCCATTGTCCTTGAGTTGTGTGATGTAGGAGATGGGCTCCCCATCCTGTGCGATGCGTCTGCTGTGAGTACTATTTGTGGAACAGGTTCAAGGAATGGCCGCCTCTTTGTCAAGTTTTTGGTGCTCCACCACTGCAGAGAGCGATGCGTGCAGCTGTCTACCAACACCAGGTCTGTTAGTTGTCTTTGAGCCTGGTTCCACTGTCGTGCTTGACATTCCTGTAGCGGACGCATCTGCAGTCTTGCATATGGTACTATGAAGATGCAAGAAGCCATCATGCCTATTAGTCTTATGAACACTCTGGCTTGCAGAGATTGTTGGTATTGAAAGGCTGTGACTAAGGCTTGAATGCTCTGTATCCTTGCTGGACTGGGATACGCTAGAGCTGTAGACGTGTTTATTGTAGCCCCTAGATACTGATGTATATGGGAGGGTTGCAGGTGTGACTTGGTGTAGTTGATTGTGAACCCTAAGTCGTGCAATGTTTGAATTGTCTCATGTGTGTGTTGAACACACAGATTGAATGACTTGGCTTTTATGAGCCAGTCATCTAGATAAGGGAAGACATGTATTTGTTGTCTCCTGAGATGTGCTGCTGCTACTGGGGGGCGTGGCCTGGAGCCGTCAATGGTGGACGTGTAGTTTGTTAGCTCCGTCCTATGCCCTAGACACGAGCTAATTATCCTGCACTTCCCTGCCTGCAACCCGCCTAATTTCGACACAGGCTGTCTCCGGAGGCTGAATGAGGGAAGCGGTGTAACGCAGCCCTTCTGAGCCGTCTCCGTTGCTGAGCTCCGGCGGTGAGATCTGGTACGGCCTTCAAGCCACAGCGAAGCCCCGTCCTGGAGTGATCGGCCTGGCCGGCCCACCCGCAGCCTCACTCGCGGTCCACTCGGGACCCAGACTCGGATTCCTGCTGCTCTCCCTGCCGACCCCGGAGTGCACTGCGGTGCTCATCTTCGCTGCGGCCCCGCTGCCCTTCCACGCACAGCCACTACTGCACGGACAGGCTGCTTTGCTGGACGGACCCCTCTGGAACTCGGGGGCGCCACCGGACCGTCCTCCCGTCCGCCCACCCAGGGGGTCGGCGGGCCTCCAGCGTCCCACCGCTGCGACGAGGCCGGCGGAGCGAGTGGCGCACTCACCCTACCACTAACACCGTGACCCAGCTGCCTACGTCGCATTGTGCTTGAGGATCGGCCAGGCATCAGGAACAATCAGGCGCCATTTTATCTGCACGTAGGGGCCTGGTGAAGGCCCTTGAACCCTGACGACCCCCATTTGTCTGCCCCAGCGACGTCGGAACGAAGATCGTGAGCGTCCACGTGACGCAAGGTGACACATATTGCGAATCCACGGTCCACAGGTGCCGTGACCTGGGGGGGTGGAGCGCCACGAGCTTGGACCTTGTATTCCGGCGCTGCAGCCCTGACCTTTGCCGCGCCTCCGTAAGGCAAAACAGACGCACTTTCCAGTGGCCTGGACCCCATCGCCTCCTCTCCCACGACACCTCCACGGCGCTGGGGTAGCGCCTACATGCGAGGCCTTCGGCGCTGCGCCGACTCATCCCACGCAGACACCTTGGCAAGATAAGCTACGTCGCCCCCACCAGCCCTGGGCCACGCGCCACGCCTGTCTCTACTTGGTGAGGGGCTGATCCTCGTATATCCTCTGCCGGACTCTTCGTGGATCCGCGGCGACCTGCTGCATCCACTGCAGTGCCACCCTGCTAACGAGGGCTATGGGCAGGAATAGGGGCAAACCCCAGGACCAGGGCGCCCAGACGGACGTGCAGTCCACGGGCTCAGAGGACATCATCCCTCCGACCGGTACAGGGTCGCAAGACGCCAAACTGGATCTGATCTTGAATGAAATACGCGCGACGCGCGAGGCGCTAGAATCGCGCATAGACGGTATGGCGACCGGCCTATCCCTATTAAAGGCCGACCATAACAAGCTGGCAGACCGAGTGGCGGAGCAAAAAATAGCGCTGGACGACCTAATCCCGCAGCAGACGGAACACTCCACGAAATTGGAGAACGTGGAGAAGCAATTAAAGCAGCTATGGGGTAGAGTGGACGATGCAGAAGGACGTGCCCGCCGCAACAACGTCCGCATCCTAGGCATTCCGGAAAGGAGCGAGGGGAGAGACCCCACGCAATTCGTGGAAGATTGGCTGAAGAAACTGGTGGGCCAAAGAGATCTCACCGCCCTCTACAGTGTGGAGAGGGCCCACAGGATGCCGTCGCGGCCCCCACAACCAGGGGCACCCCCTCGCCCCCTGATCGCTCGTCTCCTCCACTTCAGAGACCGCGACACCGTCCTACGAGCGGCCAGAGAGGACGCACCGATACGCTTCGAGGACAGGAACATTTCGATCTACCCCGATTTCACGCCCACGGTTCAACGAGCCAGGTCCGACTTTCTTGGGGTGAAGCGCAAGTTGCGGGACAGACACATGAAATATGCGCTTTTGTTCCCTGCTCGGCTCAAGATCCTGCATAACAACAAGTCGCATTTCTTCGACTCGCCTGAGGAGGCGGCGGAATGGATGGAGGTCACCTTGACACCGCCGGCATCGCAGGACCCGTTCACCGACCACCACAGCGACACCCGAGGGGGCTCGCCAGGGCGGCAGGACGTCGCTCACAGCCCCGGACATCACTCGCCCCACGGCGCATCGGCAACGACGCATCCTTCCGAACGCCGGACAGCAGGGCATCCGTCTTCCTCCCTACATCAACGTCTAACTGAAGAGGCACTGGCCGCCCACGACGCGGGAGCAACCGGAGACAGACTCACCGTCACCACCAACACCCACACTGAGGTGTCTGGCTCAGTCGACAGCTTGCAGCTCTTCCCGAAGATCACGGCCCAGATGGCGGAGGAGTTCTGACCTGCGACGCGATTGATCCTCTCAAGGTGGTAATGTATGACTATCCCCCTCCTTTACACAATGTGGGTTGTAGGTGCAGGGGCCCGTTGCACAATGGGCTGTTGTGCCCACGTAGACAGTTCAGTGCCCATCGACGGAGGCCTACCACCCCCGGTATGCACACGAACTTGACTGAGTTGTGCCCACGTTGGGCACCTTGGTTTGGCCCCTGGGTACGTTGGCTCAGGGACCTTTTTGTTCAGGGAACACTTGGCTGCGAGACACTCTCACCTATTAACATTGCAGGACATATGGGGTCGTCCAGTTGGTTCATATTACAGCACCACACAGGTGGAAATGGGACCTCTTAACACTTACCAATTGTGCACCTGGAACGTGCGTGGCATGGGTTCAGTGCATAAACGGCACAGAATTCTGGCACAACTCAACCGAAGGGGGACTCAGATAGCGTGCTTGCAAGAGACACATTTGAATGCTGCTGAGGCGGTGAAGTTGCGCAAGAAATGGAGAGGACAACTCTTCGCCACCTCATATTCTGCATTCTCGAGGGGGGCGGCGATTTGGTTACGTGGCTCTCTTCCTTTCCAGCTGCTGGAACAACGGGTTGATCATGAGGGTCGATATGTTTTTGTGCGGGGACTGTTGGACGGGGAGGCGGTTGTCATTGGTTGTGTATACTCACCTAACACAAATCAGTCGGACTTCCTGGTTACTGTCAACGGGGTGCTTGCGGACTGGGCTGCTCATAGCTGGATTATCGGGGGTGATTTCAACGCTGTGCTTGATGTCCTGTTAGATAGGTCACACCCTCCCTTGCAGACTACCGAGAGCAGGAAGCAGGCTGATGCGCTTGCGAGTTGGGCTGAGGGTTGGGACATGGCGGATGTGTGGCGCAGCATGCACCCTATAGAAAGGGAATACACCTTCTACTCCCCTCCCCACCAGCTCCACACCAGAATTGATCATGTCTTCTGCTCCCGTCCCCTCACAGCACTGATTGTCCGGGCCCAACACATGGGGAAGACACTCTCAGATCACAACCCCGTGGAAATCACTTGGCAGTGGGGTAGGCGCCTGGCCCCCATCCCAACCTGGCGACTGTCTCCTGACCTCCTAGAGGACTCGGTCTTCCGATCTGCTCTGTCTGACACTATAGACACCTACTTCTCCACGAATGCACGCACGGCCAGCTCAAGGCAGATAGAGTGGGACGCTTTCAAAGTCTGTCTCAGGGGGACTGCTATGACTGTTAAGGTGGGGAGGAAACGGGAGGTGATAGACCAGTTGAGGGAGGTAGAAGACTCACTAGCGTCCCTGGAGAACGAGGCAGCGGGCACCAACGTTCCATTTACACCACTTCAAGAGGCGCATATTAGACACGCGGAACTACTAGAGGAACTGCGGCTAATAGACTATAGGGAGTACACAAACAGACAGCATACGCAGGCCGACCGTGCCGGTACTCTACTAGCACGCCTCCTACGGGACTCCCCGATCAGCCACCCCATCCTGAGAGTTTTGGACCAATATGGCCGCCCGGCTACCACTCAAGTAGGGATTAACACGGCGTTCAAGGATTATTACACCGCGCTATATAGCCCCCCGCAACCCTTATCGGAACCCGCACTTGCGGCCTTCATGGAGGGTCTAACTCTCCCACAACTTACTATCGGCCAGAACAAAGACTTGAAACGTATTATATCTGTGGCAGAAATCAGACAAGCAATCAGGGCCCTTCCAAAGGGTAAAGCCCCTGGTACGGACGGCCTGCCAGCGAAATTCTACGCCACCTATGTTGACCTCCTGGCCCCACGGTTGCACACGGTTTATCTAGAAGCCTTACGCACGTCCTCGCTGCCGCAATCATCCATGCAGGCACTGATCACTTCCCTATTGAAACCGTCCAAGGATGGTCTACACATGGCCGATTACAGACCCCTGTCCCTTCTCAATACTGACTCTAAGATATTGAGCAAGGTGCTAGCGACGAGACTCGTGCGGTACGTGCCTCAACTGGTCCACCCGGATCAATGTGGGTTTGTAACGGGCCGTAATACGGCCATGAACCTTAGGCGCCTGGCCCAACTCATGCTCGGAGACAACTTCGACGCTGATTCCGAAGGATGCATTTCTCTAGACCTGAAACAAGCCTTTGACTCCTTGAGGTGGGACTATATGTTTACCACCCTATTGAGATTCGGGATACCGCCCGAATTCCTAGCATGGGTCAGACTGCTGTACACCATCCCCACGGCCCGGGTGCGCACCTCCAGTCAAATCTCAGGCCCCTTGGCCATAGCCAGGGGCACTAGACAGGGCTGCCCGCTCTCCCCTCTCCTATTCGTCCTTGCCCTCGAACCTTTGCTCTGCAGGCTCAGGTTAATGGCCCCCCGATATGGCATACGACGGCAAGGTGTGGACCATATTGTATCTGCATATGCGGATGATATCATTTTATATCTCCGCGACCTGAGGGGTGACCTGAGCCCGGTTTCCCGGGTTTTCGAGGATTTCAGGGAGATCTCTGGCCTCGCCATCAGCGAATCTAAGTCCTACGGGTTTACATTTGCAGCCGTAGATGGGTCGACCCCTTTACCTTTCTCCCCCCATATGTTCCAGATGGCGGAAACCACGTTCCGATACCTTGGAATACAGATCTATCGAGAGGCGGGCATGATGATAGATGGCAATTTGGGGAAGGCCATTAGATCACTGAAGTCACAGGTTCAATTCTGGCTGACGTTGCCGCTCTCGATACCCGGTAGAGTGGCAGTTTCCAAGATGGTGATGCTCCCCCGTCTTATCTACTACTTCACCAACCTGCCTTTCCAGATCCCGGCGATAACGTTTAAGACCCTTGACTCCCTACTTATCGAGCTTGTGTGGGGAGGCGGCCGCAGACGCATAGGTCTGGCCAAACTGCAACTCCCCTCCAGCTCCGGAGGCATGGGCTTACCGGACTTCAGAGCTTATAATTACGCGTGCCAGCTACAATGGCTAGCCTACTGGGTAGCAGGCCGCAATCTACATGAGATTAATATGTCGGTGGATGACCATGCTAAAGGGAGGGTGCACATCTTGCTCCTACCTGGCTCGGTTCTACCTAGAAACGCTCTGCCCCTTCTTAAGCTGGCGATCACGTATTGGCGGAAGGCGCTGAAATACACGTCCCCCGGGACTCCCTACGCCCCCACGGTCCCTCTACTGGGCATCCCACTAGGCTCGGGCACACTCACGTCGACCCTCCTGGAGCCCTGGCACGATGCAGGTGCAGTACACGTAGGTGACCTGTTTGCAGAAGGCCACCTGTTATCCTTCGAGGACTTCAGAACCACTCAGGGCGTCCCCAACAGCTCCTTCCTCCTGTACGCCGGACTCCGACACTATATCGAACGCACGTGGTCGCCTGACGGACGGGAGCCTATTACGAACCCCCTCGTCTCAATGCTCTACCTCATGGGAACGGGCGGCCACCTGACCAGATGGCTCACAGCTAGCATTAAATCAGGTAGGGCGCCTCCGCTGGCACCACTGCGGGCGAAGTGGGAAATAGACATTGGGAGGCCATTGCGAGACAAGGAATGGGAGCGCATACTTCAATTCCCTAGGAAGGTAGCTAGGAACCCCAAATACAAGTTCATCCAATTGATGGTACTACATAGAGCTTACCTGACTCCACACCGCCTGCATGTGATGTTCCCTGCAGCCAGGAGTAACTGCCCTCGATGCGACGCAGACGACGCGTCGTTGGTACACATGCTATGGCAGTGCCCTAAATTGGGGTATTTCTGGACCACTGTTCATGCCTCGCTTGTGACGACTGGTACCCTCCCCCAACCACCTACGCTGGAGAGTACACTCCTAGGACTGGGACCGCCGACGCGCACCAGAACAGTGACGACGCGCTTCTCGGACCTGGCCCTGTTGCTAGCGAAGCGTGCCATCACGATGAGATGGAAATCGTCTACACCACCTAACCCTGACTTATGGCGGGCAGAAGTAGTGCGCTGGGGTAAGGCAGAGGGCGTGGCATTACAGAGAGAGGAGAGTAGAGGCCTCCGGAAAATCCCGATATCGCTGGAGTGGTTTTATACTTTGGGGGTCTTTGAGGCTGGCACAGACGAAGGGGAAGAAGACACTAGTGATTAACCGCTTAGAATAGTACTACACCATGAGCCACATCCCCACCCATGGGCACTACCCACGGTGCACAACAATGGGGTTCGGGCGCCCCCCGAACCTGCGATTACATTCTCCCACCCTACCTGTGTGTTATATCAGAACATACGCTGCGCGTCAGAACGTTACTGGAGACCCACATGTCAATTTCTCAAAGAAGTACCTGCCCAGAGAGTGAGGGGAGGGATATTGTTGGGGTGGAGGGAGGGTACGGGGTTATACGGGGTTTGTTAGACTCTTCTAGTTTGTCGACAGCATAAAGAAGAAAATCGAATGTACTATGCTCCTATCTATGCTCTGAGCAAACGCATGCATGTGACACCGTGATTAACATTGCGCTTGTATGTATTAAACTGTATGCTGCCACTGCTCTTGAAACTATGCTAATAAACAGATTTGAAAAAAAAAATGTGCTGCTGCTACTGCTAGCACTTTGTGAATACTTTTGGTGCTGTTCTAATTCCGAATGGAAGGACTTTGAACTGATAATGTTGTCCTTCCAGTACAAACCTTAGATACTTCCTGTGAGCAGGATGTATAGGAATGTGAAAGTAGGCGTCCTTTACATCTAGTGTTGTAAGGAAGTGGTCTTAGTGTACCGTCCTTCTTGGGTATTAGAAAATACAGCAAGTAAACCTCTGTTCCTTGGTGTTGTAAAGGAAATATTTCTATTGTGTCCTTTTGAAGAAGTAACAGGACTTCTTGTTTAAGCAGAGTAAGGTGCTCTGCAGACATTGGACGCTGCCAGGATGGTATGTGTGGAGCGGTTGCTGTAAGTTCCAGGCAGTAGCCATACTGGATAATTTGTCTTACCCACTTGTCTGTTGTTTTGGAATTCCAGACAGGTAGGAACTGTGTTAATCTGCCCCCCCACCCCACAGGAGTTGAATGCTGTTGGGGTAGCAGAGGAAAGTCACTGTTTTGTGGTGGAAGAGGTTCAATTATTGCTGTTATCCCGACCTCTTCCTTTGTTGTTGTGTGTTAGATTTGAAGGATTTTGTGTTGTCTGCTCCAGTCTGTTTGGAGCTTCCTCCGTAGAAGGAGCGACAAAAGGAACTTTTAGCTTGTGTGGACTGTAAAGCTGCCATAGATTTGGCAGTGTCTGTATCCTTCTTCATCTTTTCAAGTGCTGTGTCTACCTCTGGTTCAAACAATTAACTTTGATTAAATGGTTGATTTAACCCCTTCACTGCGACGGCTATTCCGCCGCAGTGCTAAGGGGGAGGGCGGCCGAGCGGCGGGCGCATGCTGGTGACGGAACCGCTCCGTCACCAGCGTCGGTTGCGCTGTGCTCATGACGGAGCGGTTCCGTCATGGCCCGCCCGCTCAATAGAACGCTCAGGGCAGGCGCGGAATCCGCACCGCGCAGGCGGGCTGAGCGGGCCGTGATGGAACCGCTCCGTCATCAGCACAGCGCGACCGCGGCTGATGACGGAGTGGCTCCGTCACCAGCAGGGGATGCAGTGTCTGCTACATCAAGTGCACACTTGATTGAGGCATTGGAAATTAGCTTGCCTTCTTGTATAAGGTCGTTTGCCTGCATCTTATATTGGTTAGGTAAATGTCCTAGTAGTTTCTCTAACTGATCATACTGAGCCCTATCATATCTTGAAAGGAGGGCTTGTGTGTTAGCTATACGCCATATGTTGGTAGCTTGCGCAGCTATTCTTTTGCCTGAAGCATCTGTTACCTTAGATTCTTTGTCAGGTGGGGGTGCCTCACCTGACGTTTGTGAATTTGCCCTTTTCCTAGCATTTGATACAACTAGTGAATATAATGCTAGTTGTCCTTTAATGTAGGCTGGTGCAGCGCTATATTTTTTCTCAATTCTAGGGTTTAGGATCCTAGTATGTACAGGGACTTTAAATATCTCCGGAGCATGTTTGATGACCCCTTTAATCATGGGAAGAATTTGAACAGACCTTTGCGATTGATGAAATGTGTCCAACAGAAAATCTTCCTCTGCCTCATCAGAATGCATAGTGACCCCATGGACAATGGCAGCTCTGTTCAGCAGGTGTCCAAAACTAATGCTATCTCCTGGGGGGGAAGGTTTTGATGGGTATGACTGTGGGTAAGGAATATCTGGTACATCCTGTGGGTTTGGGTACTCCCAGTCTGTATCATCCATAGGGTATGGGAAAGGCTCATCTGGGTCTATACCTCTCCCTAAACTATACTCATCATCATTTTGAGGTGAGTGTGAAGACAGAAGAGGAGAATGTGGAGGAGAAATCTGTGGTGAATTGTTAAGAGGAGCAGGGGATGAAGGAGAAGGGAGTATAGGAGAAGAAGGGTGCATAAGAGATGTGGCAGAGTCCTTCTTCTTGGCAAGTACTACTGGTGTGGGTGTTGTATCGGCCTTCCTCTTCTTGTGTGGTATAGTGGATACAGCACCTGTTTTTGGGTCAATGTAGATCTTCTTTTGCAGAGTATCAGGTTAGAAAAGTTCTTCTCCTTGTGGAACCTTTGTCGGTGCCGATTTTTTCGGTTCCGGACGAGGTTGCTGCTTGTCTTTAGCCTTAGGAGGTGTTACAGTGTCCTTTGGCGTTGTTTTCGGCACCGAAGGTGTTGTTTTCGGTGTCATACGTTATTGTACACGGGGTGACCCAATGGTAGTCCAAGGACCTGGGTATCAAGTATTACAGATAACAATGGTCCTAGACATTGATTCTAAATGCGATTTATCAAAATTTCTTCATTACAGTATACTTCTGATAGTTTTCAATTATTACCCATGCGATTCAATCCTGCAATGGAAAATTCTTTGGGAGAGAAAAGGAGAAAACAAATAGCCCAATATAGCACTGTGTCCAAACAAACCACAACAAAAAATTTCAACCAACATTTTTCATTGTGTCTCAACAGAGGAGACTCAACTATTTATTCTCATTAAAAAACTCTTTAGTAGTTCAATATACAATTTATACACAATTCAAAAAGCAAAAGGGGTTGCTGTGAAATAGTGAAAAAGGATAGAGTGAATAGTACGTGATAGTGTGATTAGAAACGACCAAGATGGTCAGAGAAAATGAAGTATTCCTAAGGTTCTAAGGCTAATACGTCCCTAGAGTTGTCAACATAGAGCCTGCCCTGAGGGTTATATTCGCAAAAAATGTTACTCTTTCTTGCTATATCACAATGAGTATCTTGTCCGTATTGTCTATTAAAGGGGGGGGGGAATTGCAGATGCAGACTCAAGAAAGTGGGGGCTGTTGTCGTCGACGTTTCGACCCAAGGAAAACACAAAGGGCAAATGATGTCCTCATACACGGGTCTTCATCAGGACGGGAAGAATGGTGGGGTGAGGGAACTTGGTTGTGGGGGAAGCAACCCCAGCGGTATGGATGGAAACCTATAAAAACAAATTAAATGGGCTAAGTATCTACAATCGACATATTACAGTCGATAAACTTATAATCTCCACAGGCACTCACCCTTATATCGGTGTGCCACGAACAGCAACGTTTCGCTATATAAAGCCGACCCAACGTGCTTTATTTTTAAGTGCTAAAATAGGAAAGAAAACATAGCCATCAGTGCTATGCCGGTCGAGTTGCATGAATGCCACACTCAAAACAAAACGTATAAAAAAAAAACGTATAAAAACCGAGAGTCTCACTCACCCACGTTCTGTGTGGCGGCGGGACACCCTCCGGTTTGGTTTAGCCAAAAGAATCCAAATTGTGCGTCTGTGGA
Source organism: Lissotriton helveticus (assembly GCF_964261635.1). Lineage (NCBI taxonomy): Eukaryota > Metazoa > Chordata > Amphibia > Caudata > Salamandridae > Lissotriton > Lissotriton helveticus. The sequence goes on from NC_136065.1 coordinate 45,493,142, forward strand.
AAGAAGTACACCATCAGTCGGACTCCACATCCACAGACCACCCTTTTTACTTTGCTAATCGTCGGGCAGAAAGTTCTTTCACCTACCTCCACTATCGTATTGCTGTCTCACAACGAGGGGCCCCGTCTACATGCTGACTGCCGAGTCAGATCCCATTTCCGCCATTGAGTATATGACGGCAACGTGTAGGACGTGAAACGACGGCAGCGTGCCTGACGCTACTAGTGATGCCGTAGCCACGGCGGTTGCCTAGTAACCTAAGACGCTCAAGGCGTAGAAAGACTACCACCCGATCGCGGAGTGCCGATTATAGGAAACGAGATCCCGAATGAAACAGTGATATTAAAAGACAGTGTATAATATATTACACAATATGCGCAACACATAATAAAGCATCTATAGACAATTATACAAACAATTATATACATATATCACATCATCCAAAAAATCATTTAGATACAGACATTCTCATTTCAGAGAGATGAATTCAGTCAAGGAAAGGAAAAGACATCATCAATTCAACCATTATAAAGTGTGGCCATCTGTCTGGTTGTTTCCTCATATTCATTTAGGCCCTTGTTTACAGTATCATAGATGTGCATCCATTTACATTCTCGGACACTCAGGGTGTTGGCAAAATTGCCACCCCTCACATTTATGAGTACTTTTTCCAGGACCCACCACCTGAGGCTTTCAGGTGGATGATCAAATCTTGAAAAATGGTCCACCAGGGGTGCTCCCTGCACTTTACAGCGTATCCTACTGACATGCTGTAGGATACAAACTTTTACTTTCTGTATGGTCTGGCCCACATACATAAATCCACACGGATATATAATTGCGTATATGACCCCTACAGAATTACAGTTGGTGTGCTGCCGCATCGTATGTGTATAATTGTTGTACGTACATTGTTTCAGTTCCAGGGTCATAGAGCAGGCTTTGCATGTACCACACTTGTGGTGTCCAAGTACAGGTGGAATATTCCAAAGAGTGGTTTGTGTTTCTTTGGGTTTACTTGGTAACAATGATTGGACTACAAAGTCTCTCACACTTCTCCCTTTTCTAAAAGCATGCATTGGGGGGATCTGGAATTCCTATTTCATCAGCCACAAGATGCCAGTGACCATTAATGACTCTCTTGATGTCACCATTTCTGGTATTAAAAGTGGTGACACATGTCATTCTCTCATTGTTGGTCTTTCCTTTAGGTCTCGGCTCCAGGAGAAAGTCCCTGTGGCAAAACCAAGCCCTTTTTCGTGCCTTTTTTAGAAGTCTACGTGGATAACCCCTATCCACCAGGCGTTCCATTAGTAATGCAGATTCATTGAAAAAGTCAACCTTACAACTACAATTCCGACGTACCCTCAGGAACTGACCGTAGGGTAGGTTGTCCCTAAGGTTCCGCGGATGGTGACTGGAATAGCGAAGCAAAGTATTTCTCTCGCTTGGTTTTCTATATAGAGTGGTATGTAGGTGTCCCCCTTCCTCTATTATACTAATATCCAGGAAGTTAATCTTACTCTCACTGTAATCAAGGGAAAACTTAATATCATCGGATCTGTTGTTAAGCCATTCATGGAAAGCCACGAGATGTGCCTCGCTGCCCTCCCAAATCATTAGAACATCGTCGATATATCGGCGCCATATCCTGATGTTATCATGGTAAGGGTTAGCCTCGTTGAGGACAAACTTATGTTCAAACGAGTCCATAAAGATTATAGCTACATCAGGGGCAAAGCTTGCCCCCATCGCTACCCCCTTAGTTTGCACATAATAGTCCCCATCAAAGTAGAAAAAATTCTTCTTCATAGCAATTTCCAATAGATCTATAATGAAAGATGTTGGAACCTGACATGGTCTAGGTCGTTCCTCCAGTACCCCTCTGATGACTTCTAAGGCAGCTACCTGGGGGATATTTGTATACAGGGAGGTTACGTCCATTGTGACCAAAAGATTTTTAGTGTGGTCAAATGGGTAACCGTCAACCAGTTGTATCGCCTGCATTGTATCTCTCACATAGGCAGCCGTATCCTCTGCAATAGGTTTTATAAATATATCTATGTACTTGCAAAGGGGCTCTAGAGCCGATCCGCACCCTGACACGATCGGTCTCCCGGGAGGGTTGATAAGCCTCTTGTGTACCTTTGGGAGTGTGTAGATAGTTGGTAACCTGGGGTGGGTGTTATTCAAATAGTCATATTCATGTTTGGATATATAGCCTTCATCGAGTGCCTTGTCGGTCACGGACCTGATGTCAGCACATATTTCTTTAGTAGGGTTTGTCTGAAGCTTCCTATAGTTTCCTTCCACCCCTAACTGTGAGACAATCTCAGATTTATAATCATCCCTACTTTGGATGACTATTGCCCCCCCCTTATCTGCTGGTTTTATCACAATTTCGGTGTTAAGTTTAAGGGATTGGAGGGCCTGTCGTTCCTGTCTATTGGTATTGTATTTCGTATAGTTTTTCTCGGATAGCAGTTGGTTGACATCCCTCATCACAACTTGTTCAAATGCCAGAATTTTGTGTGGCATCAGATGAGCAGGTGGTGTGAATGTGGAAGGAGGTCGTAGGCCTGTGTTACTAAATACCGGATTATAAGGTATTTTGTTGAAGTGCTGTTTCAATCTAACCCTACGGAAGAACTGATGTAACTCTGTTTTAAGATTGAATGTATTAGGGAGATTAGTGGGTACAAATGAAAGCCCCTTTTCCAGTATTTTAATTTCTTCGGGCTTTAAGACATAAGTGGATAAATTGATGACAGGGTTGTCTTGCTTTTGCACCTCTTGGGAAGTTACCACCTGTAATGCTGGTGTCGGGTTCTGATGTCCCCATGTGCCTCCGGAGGGAAGTGGACCTGTTTCTTCACTGTTCCGCCCCTGCCCCGATTCCAGTTGGACTGTCCCCGACCCCTGGGTCTCCCCCAGGGGGCGCCCCTGCCCTCCTCTAAAAAAGTGTTGGGAAATTCGGGATATGTTTTACTACTTGTACTCGGTCTCTCTTGTTCGTTCTCCGAGTTGCTAGTGGCAGAGGAGTCTGAGAACGTGAGGCAATAGTCATCCAAAGTAGGGATGATTATAAATCTGAGATTGTCTCACAGTTAGGGATGGAAGGAAACTATAGGAAGCTTCAGACAAACCCTACTAAAGAAATATGTGCTGACATCAGGTCCGTGACCGACAAGGCACTCGATCAAGGCTATATATCCAAACATGAATATGACTATTTGAATAACACCCACCCCAGGTTACCAACTATCTACACACTCCCAAAGGTACACAAGAGGCTTATCAAACCTCCCAGGAGACCGATCGTGTCAGGGTGCGGATCGGCTCTGGAGCCCCTTTGCAAGTACATAGATGTATTTATAAAACCTATTGCAGAGGATACGGCTGCCTATGTGAGAGATACAATGCAGGTGATACAACTGGTTGACGGTTACCCATTTGACCACACTAAAAATATTTTGGTCACAATGGACGTAACCTCCCTGTATACAAATATCCCCCAGGTAGCTGCCTTAGAAGTCATCAGAGGGGTACTGGAGGAACGACCTAGACCATGTCAGGTTCCAACATCTTTCATTATAGATCTATTGGAAATTGCTATGAAGAAGAATTTTTTCTACTTTGATGGGGACTATTATGTGCAAACTAAGGGGGTAGCGATGGGGGCAAGCTTTGCCCCTGATGTAGCTATAATCTTTATGGACTCGTTTGAACATAAGTTTGTCCTCAACGAGGCTAACCCTTACCATGATAACATCAGGATATGGCATCAATATATCGACGATGTTCTAATGATTTGGGAGGGCAGCGAGGCACATCTCGTGGCTTTCCATGAATGGCTTAACAACAGATCTGATGATATTAAGTTTTCCCTTGATTACAGTGAGAGTAAGATTAACTTCCTGGATATTAGTATAATAGAGGAAGGGGGACACCTACATACCACTCTATATAGAAAACCAAGCGAGAGAAATACTTTGCTTCGCTATTCCAGTCACCATCCGCGGAACCTCAGGGACAACCTACCCTACGGTCAGTTCCTGAGGGTACGTCGGAATTGTAGTCGTAAGGTTGACTTTTTCAATGAATCTGCATTACTAATGGAACGCCTAGTGAATAGGGGTTATCCACGTAGACTTCTAAAAAAGGCAGGAAAAAGGGCTTGGTTTTGCCACAGGGACTTTCTCCTGGAGCCGAGACCTAAAGGAAAGACCAACAATGAGAGAATGACATGTGTCACCACTTTTAATACCAGAAGTGGTGACATCAAGAGAGTCATTAATGGTCACTGGCATCTTGTGGCTGATGAAATAGGAATTCCAGATCCCCCAATGCATGCTTTTAGAAAAGGGAGTAGTGTGAGAGACTTTGTAGTCCAATCATTGCTACCAAGTAAACCCAAAGAAACACAAACCACTCTTTGGAATATTCCACCTGTACTTGGACACCACAAGTGTGGTACATGCAAAGCCTGCTCTATGACCCTGGAACTGAAACAATGTACGTACAACAATTATACACATACGATGCGTCAGCACACCAACTGTAATTCTGTAGGGGTCATATACGCAATTATATGTCCGTGTGGATTCATGTATGTGGGCCTGACCGTACAGAAAGTAAAAGTCTGTATCCTACAGCATGTCAGTAGGATACGCTGTAAAGTGCAGGGAGCACCCCTGGTGGACCATTTTCAAGATTTGATCATCCACCTGAAAGCCTCAGGTGGTGGGTCCTGGAAAAAGTACTCATAAATGTGAGGGGTGACAATTTTGCCAACACCCTGAGCGTCCGAGAATGTAAATGGATGCACATCTATGATACTGTAAACAAGGGCCTAAATGAATATGAGGAAACAACCAGACAGATGGCCACACTTTATAATGGTTGAATTGATGATGTCTTTTCCTTTCCTTGACTGAATTCATCTCTCTGAAATGAGAATGTCTGTATCTAAATTATTTTTTGGATGATTTGATATATGTATATAATTGTTTGTATAATTGTCTATAGATGCTTTATTATGTGTTGCGCATATTGTGTAATGTATTATACACTGTCTTTTAATATCACTGTTTCATTCGGGATCTCTTTTCCTATAATCGGCACTCCGCGATCGGGTGGTAGTCTTTCTACGCCTTGAGCGTCTTAGGTTACTAGGCAACCGCCGTGGCTATGGCATCACTAGTAGCGTCAGGCACGCTGCCGTCGTTTCACGTCCTACACGTTGTCGTCATATACTGAATGGCAGAAATGGGATCTGACTCGGCAGTCAGCGTGTAGACGGGGCCCCTCGTTGTGAGACAGCAATACGATAGTGGAGGTAGGTGAAAGAACTTTCTGCCCGACGATTAGCAAAGTAAAAAGGGTGGTCTGTGGATGTGGAGTCCGACTGATGGTGTACTTCTTTCCACAGACGCACAATTTGGATTCTTTTGACTAAACCAAACCGGAGGGTGTCCCGCCGCCACACAGAACGTGGGTGAGTGAGACTCTCGGTTTTTATACGTTTTGTTTTGAGTGTGGCATTCATGCAACTCGACCGGCATAGCACTGATGGCTATGTTTTCTTTCCTATTTTAGCACTTAAAAATAAAGCACGTTGGGTCGGCTTTATATAGCGAAACGTTGCTGTTCGTGGCACACCGATATAAGGGTGAGTGCCTGTGGAGATTATAGGTTTATCGACTGTAATATGTCGATTGTAGATACTTAGCCCATTTCATTTGTTTTTATAGGTGTCCATCCATACCACTGGGGTTGCTTCCCCAACCAAGTTCCCTCCCCCCACCATTCTTCCCGTCCTGATGAAGACCCGTGTATGAGGACATCATTTGCCCTTTGTGTTTTCCTTGGGTCGAAACGTCGACGACAACAGCCCCCACTTTCTTGAGTCTGCATCTGCAATTCCCCCCCCTTTTAAAAGACAATACGGACAAGATACTCATTGTGATATAGCAAGAAAGAGTAACATTTTTTGCGCATATAACCCTCAGGGCAGGCTCTATGTTGACAACTCTAGGGACGTATTAGCCTTAGAACCATACGAATACTTCATTTTCTCTGACCATCTTAGTCTTTTCTAATCACACTATCACGTACTATTCACTCTATCCTTTTTCACTATTTCACAGCAACCCCTTTTGCTTTTTGAATTGTGTATAAATTGTATATTGAACTACTAAAGAGTTTTTTAATGAGAATAAATAGTTGAGTCTCCTCTGTTGAGACACAATGAAAATTTTTTGTTGAAATTTTTTGTTGTGGTTTGTTTGGACACAGTGCTATATTGGGCTATTTGTTTTCTCCTTTTCTCTCCCAAAGAATTTTCCATTGCAGGATTGAATCGCATGGGTAAATAATTGAAAACTATCAGAAGTATACTGTAATGAAGACATTTTGATAAATCGCATTCAGAATCAATGTCTAGGACCATTGTTATCTGTAATACTTGATACCCAGGTCCTTGGACTACCATTGGGTCACCCCGTGTACAATAACGGATTTCTTGAGCAGGGATTCCTGCGAGGGTGTTTTTGTTTTTGTTGTCTCTGTATGTGTTTACGTTAATTGTATTATTTGTGGTATATGTTTGCATAGAAGTTGTATATTGATTTTGTACACCATACAGGATATGTCAGAAAAGGACACATTAGCCTATAGTGAGCAATATATCGATCAACTTCTACAGGCTCAGGGGGGTGGCAGCTTCCTGGGCCGCATTACAACTCCGATTGACCTCACTTTGAACGACAAGGTCAACAGACTTGAGAGACTAGAGAAGAAGTTGATCCGCACTAGGCTACATGGCCATGTGCTTACCCAGTATCTCCAGGTAAATGTAATTCCAATCGGCCTGCAGGTACGCAATGAACCGGCGATTTTTGTAGACAACCCTAAATTTAAAGGCAATTTTAGTTTCATTAGTAATAACTGCTCTAGGCACAGGATGGTGCTTGGGGTCGAGACTGCCTTAGAGGAAGTAGAACGCCTCATGAAAGAAATAGCAGAGCTTAGGAAAGAAATTGTGGATGATAAAGCGTTGAGCAACGCGAGGGAGGCTCTGGAACGTCTGGAGAAAACACTCAGAGATTTTGATACCTTTACTCAGTCTACTAAATTAGACAAATTAGCGAAAGATCTGAAGTTCTATGATAAAAAGGCTGTTTACCCATATTTAGCAGAGGGGTACTATAAGCAGGAGTCCCGGGGCCGTTTCTCCACTAGGGGCCGAGGTGGATATAGAGCGTACACCACGTTCTCAGACTCCTCTGCCACTAGCAACTCGGAGAACGAACAAGAGAGACCGAGTACAAGTAGTAACACATATCCCGAATTTCCCAACACTTTTTTAGAGGAGGATCAATGGGGAGGCTACCAGGGCAGGGGCCGCCCCTGGGGGAGACCCAGGGGTCGGGGACAGTCCAACTGGAATCGGGGCAGGGGCGGAACAGTGAAGAAACAGGTCCACTTCCGTCAGGAGGCACATGGGGACATCAGAACCCGACGCCAGCATTACAGGTGGTAACTTCCCAAGAGGTGCAAAAGCAAGACAACCCTGTCATCAATTTATCCACTTATGTCTTAAAGACCGAAGAAATTAAAATACTGGAAAAGGGGCTTTCATTTGTACCCACTAATCTCCCTAATACATTCAATCTTAAAACAGAGTTACATCAGTTCTTCCGTAAGGTTAGATTGAAACAGCACTTCAACAAAATACCTTATAATCCGGTATTTAGTAACACAGGCCTACGACCTCCTTCCACATTCACACCACCTGCTCATCTGATGCCACACAAAATTCTGGCATTTGAACAAGTTGTGATGAGGGATGTCAACCAACTGCTATCCGAGAAAAACTATACGAAATACAATACCAATGGACAGGAACGACAGGCCCTCCAATCCCTTAAACTTAACACCGAAATTGTGATAAAACCAGCAGATAAGGGGGGGGGCAATAGTCATCCAAAGTAGGGATGATTATAAATCTGAGATTGTCTCACAGTTAGGGGTGGAAGGAAACTATAGGAAGCTTCAGACAAACCCTACTAAAGAAATATGTGCTGACATCAGGTCCGTGACCGACAAGGCACTCGATGACATGAATATGACTATTTGAATAACACCCACCCCAGGTTACCAACTATCTACACACTCCCAAAGGTACACAAGAGGCTTATCAACCCTCCCGGGAGACCGATCGTGTCAGGGTGCGGATCGGCTCTGGAGCCCCTTTGCAAGTACATAGATGTATTTATAAAACCTATTGCAGAGGATACGGCTGCCTATGTGAGAGATACAATGCAGGCGATACAACTGGTTGACGGTTACCCATTTGACCACACTAAAAATATTTTGGTCACAATGGACGTAACCTCCCTGTATACAAATATCCCCCAGGTAGCTGCCTTAGAAGTCATCAGAGGGGTACTGGAGGAACGACCTAGACCATGTCAGGTTCCAACATCTTTCATTATAGATCTATTGGAAATTGCTATGAAGAAGAATTTTTTCTACTTTGATGGGAACTATTATGTGCAAACTAAGGGGGTAGCGATGGGGGCAAGCTTTGCCCCTGATGTAGCTATAATCTTTATGGACTCGTTTGAACATAAGTTTGTCCTCAACGAGGCTAACCCTTACCATGATAACATCAGGATATGGCGTCGATATATCGACGATGTTCTAATGATTTGGGAGGGCAGCGAGGCACATCTCGTGGCTTTCCATGAATGGCTTAACAACAGATCCGATGATATTAAGTTTTCCCTTGATTACAGTGAGAGTAAGATTAACTTCCTGGATATTAGTATAATAGAGGAAGGGGGACACCCACATACCACTCTATATAGAAAACCAAGCAAGAGAAATACTTTGCTTCGCTATTCCAGTCACCATCCGCGGAACCTCAGGGACAACCTACCCTACGGTCAGTTCCTGAGGGTACGTCGGAATTGTAGTCGTAAGGTTGACTTTTTCAATGAATCTGCATTACTAATGGAACGCCTAGTGGATAGGGGTTATCCACGTAGACTTCTAAAAAAGGCACGAAAAAGGGCTTGGTTTTGCCACAGGGACTTTCTCCTGGAGCCGAGACCTAAAGGAAAGACCAACGATGAGAGAATGACATGTGTCACCACTTTTAATACCAGAAGTGGTGACATCAAGAGAGTCATTAATGGTCACTGGCATCTTGTGGCTGATGAAATAGGAATTCCAGATCCCCAATGCATGCTTTTAGAAAAGGGAGAAGTGTGAGAGACTTTGTAGTCCAATCATTGTTACCAAGTAAACCCAAAGAAACACAAACCACTCTTTGGAATATTCCACCTGTACTTGGACACCACAAGTGTGGTACATGCAAAGTCTGCTCTATGACTCTGGAACTGAAACAATGTACGTACAACAATTATACACATACGATGCGGCAGCACACCAACTGTAATTCTGTAGGGGTCATATACGCAATTATATGTCCGTGTGGATTCATGTATGTGGGCCAGACCATACAGAAAGTAAAAGTTCGTATCCTACAGCATGTCAGTAGGATACGCTGTAAAGTGCAGGGAGCACCCCTGGTGGACCATTTTTCAAGATTTGATCATCCACCTGAAAGCCTCAGGTGGTGGGTCCTGGAAAAAGTACTCATAAATGTGAGGGGTGGCAATTTTGCCAACACCCTGAGTGTCCGAGAATGTAAATGGATGCACATCTATGATACTGTAAACAAGGGCCTAAATGAATATGAGGAAACAACCAGACAGATGGCCACACTTTATAATGGTTGAATTGATGATGTCTTTTCCTTTCCCTGACTGAATTCATCTCTCTGAAATGAGAATGTCTGTATCTAAATGATTTTTTGGATGATGTGATATATGTATATAATTGTTTGTATAATTGTCTATAGATGCTTTATTATGTGTTGCGCATATTGTGTAATGTATTATACACTGTCTTTTAATATCACTGTTTCATTCGGGATCTCTTTTCCTATAATCGGCACTCCGCGATCGGGTGGTAGTCTTTCTACGCCTTGAGCGTCTTAGGTTACTAGGCAACCGCAGTGGCTACGGCATCACTAGTAGCGTCAGGCACGCTGCCGTCGTTTCACGTCCTACACGTTGCCGTCATATACTCAATGGCGGAAATGGGATCTGACTCGGCAGTCAGCGTGTAGACGGGGCCCCTCGTTGTGAGACAGCAATACGATAGTGGAGGTAGGTGAAAGAACTTTTTTTTTTTTTTTTTTTTTTTGTGCAAGACCTTTATTAACACAAGTAGTTTACACAGCATGAGCCTACAACCCGGGGGCCGGCTCGCCACGTTTGTATGAACATTGATCAAAGCATAATCGTGTGTAACATAAACATTTCTTCCCTGTGAGGTTGAGCCACCCCATGTGCCTCTCGGCGGCTATCAGCTGACAACAAGACGTGAGTCTTACATTTTCTTCTTTTATAGGTAAGAAAAAACAGAAAACAACATACCCCAACTAAGACCGTACAGTGCTATCCCTTACATGCTAAACTTCAACTGTGACGTTGATTCCAGTTCCCACCCATAGACCGTTGCCACTGGGCTCGACCTCGTGCGCCAAGCATCTCAATTCCTAACTTATTCAAACGAGGTGTACATCCTCCTCATCATCCTGTATTGAGGCGAGGTATGCCTCTAAATAACACCAAATATTCTTTGGCCTGGATTTTGCAGGCAACTGCTCCTCATAAGTTTGTAGTCTGTCACGACAGGTGGACATGTCATGCAACCATATTTTTCTTGTCGGCACCTTCCGACTGTGCCAGCATTGTGCCACCTGACGTTTCGCTAATAATAAGGCTATCGCACAAAACCTGCGTTTTAATGCTCTAAATTGTGGCACTATTCCCAACAAGCAGACCTTGGGCGTGCACTGCACCTCTTCCTCCAGTATGACCGATAATGTGGCAGTGACCTCTACCCAGTACCTCGCTATTTTGGTGCAGTCCCAGGCCAAATGTGTAAACCCCGCTCCCTCCCTGCTGCATCTTTTACACCTGTCCTCTTCTTGTAACCCGAATCTAAGCAGTTTTGTCGGCGTGTAGTACACCTGGTGGAGAAATTTAAAGTGAATAATTCTTAAGTTACCGTTAGGTGTCAACATTTGTGTCAGGGCGCAAGCGCTGGTCCACTCTACATCTGTCAATGGTGTGTCGATGATTGTGTCCCACCGCCCTTTGGCCTTCAGTGCGTGTCCTGCTAATTCCGTTTGTGCAGCTGAGTACAGCCTAGATACTAAGTGGGATAAGTCGTTAGTTGTGATCAATAATTGCAGTGGTGCAAGGCATTCTGGTTCTGATGGAAACAACGGGTAATGTTCCCTCAATGCTCTGGTCAGCCTATAATATGTAAAGCGAAACATGGGGGTTTGGTTCTGTATATAATTCAGTTGGTCCAGGCGTACGAATGTGCCCCCTCGAAATACATCCCCCAGTTTGTCAATTCCAGCCTTACTCAGCAAGTTCATTCCGACTTTCTCCCCTGTAACCGACAGTGCCTGATGATGGTGTAATGGCATGGCCGGCGCGTACAGTGGGGTTTTATGCGCCAGCTGCCCAAGCCTGTGCCACGCTTTGATCGTAGTATCCACCGTGTTTATATCCCTGCCATGTAGTGGGGGACGTGCATGCGAGATTATTGCCGAGAGGGGAACAGGATGTGCATCACTCTCCTCTATAGCCGCATGTGGGATGTATGGGACCGTATGGTACCAGTATGCCGCATATTGCGCCTGTGCGCAGAGATAGTATAGAAGGAAATCGGGCACACTGAAGCCTCCTTGTGCAAATGGGAGTGTCAGAGTCTGCAGGTCAACACGGGCCTGCTTGCCCGCCCATATCAGGGTCCTCACCAGGGAGTTAATGCGACGGAATATTGCTTGTGGCGGCGTGATCGGTATGTTATTAAACAAGTATAACAATTTAGGCAACACGTTCATTTTAACAATTGCTATCCTATCGGCCAGCGATAGTGGCAAATGTATCCAGCGTTGGATGCTGTCCTCCAGCTTTGAGAGTACCACCCCGTAGTTCGCTCGCAGGACCTCCTCTGGGTCTCTGTGATACATGACCCCCAGGTATCTAATCGGGTCTCGTTGCCACTCCAACGGAAAATCCACAGCAAAGGGGGAGGTGGTGTCCGTAAGGGGTATAATAGAGGATTTAGCCCAATTGATCGCTAGCCCCGAGTGTCCGCCAAATCTGATGTATTCCCTTAACAATGGGTTTAGGTGCGTCTCTGGGTCACGAACATAGAGCAACATATCGTCCGCATATAGCGATATGTGTAGCGGTCTGGCTATAAATTGCAAAGCAGATTCTTTGTAGTTCTGACGTATTAGGCAGGCCAGCGGCTCCAGCGCTAGTGCAAACAAGAGAGGCGAGAGCGGACAGCCCTGCCTCGTACCCCGTTCAATTGCAAATTTGTCAGACACATAGCCATTAATTTTAACCCTGGCACACGGTTGTGTATAGAGCAAGGAGACCCAGTTTACAAACCGTTTAGGAAACCCCATTCTGTTCAGGACTGTAAGCATGTAGCGCCATTCAATGGAATCAAACGCTTTTGCGGCGTCGAGCATGACAGCCACCGCTTTAACCGAGGGTTGAAGATAGTGTGAGAGCGCAAACAGGGATCTGGTGTTATGTGTGGTTGATCTGGTTGGCACAAAGCCAGATTGGTCCGGCAGGACTAGACTAGTCATTAGGGGGGACAGTCGCCCCGCTATAAGTTTCGCAAGGATTTTTGAGTCCACATTGATCAGAGATAGTGGTCTGTATGAGTCACACTCCTCCGGATCTTTGGATGGTTTAAGGAGAGCGATGATCATGGCCTCTCGCAGTGTGGGGGGGAGCAACGATTTTTCAAAGGAGGTGCCGTACATGGCCACCAAATGTGGCGCAAGGACGTCCGCATACTGTTTATAAAATTCCGAGGTGTACCCGTCAGGGCCTGGCGCCTTACCATTCGGAAGAGACCCGATCACCTCGGTCACCTCGTCCACCGTGATGGGCCTAGCTAGGTATTCCCTGTGCGCATCCGACAGCCAGCCAATCGCCACATTGTGTAGGTAGTCATACGTTTCTGCCGCAGGAGCTGTGGGTTGTGACTGATAGAGCGACCCAAAGGAGTCGACAAAGCATTTCAATATGTCTGTAGCGTGCGTTTGCAGTATGCCCTCCCTAGTCCTCACTTTAAGTATTGCTGTTGGACCACGGCCTTCACAGATTTTCCGGGCTAGTGCAGCCCCTGGCCTTCCCCCCTCTCCAAAGGATCTAGCTAAGTGTTTGCGATCCCGGTACTTTATTTCGGACTCCAGGAAGTCCGCGTGTTCAGTGTGCACTTCGCGCAACTTAGATAGAAGGGAAACATCCTGAGTTGCCTCATACAACGATTCCAAGTCTCTCATCTGTTGCTCGCAACGGTGAATTTGGCCCCTAATATCCTTCAGTACCCCTATTGTTGTGCTAATACAGACCCCTCTGATCGTGGCTTTAAATGCCTCCCAGAGGAGACACGGGTCGTCAGTAGTCTGTGCATTAATGTCAAAGTAATCCCTAATCGCTTTTTTAATGGTGTCTGCATACACCGTGTCAGTGAGGGCTTGTGAATTGAAGCGCCATTGAAAGGGAGGGGGTGTGTATTGTGGAATTTCTAGTTGTAACAGGACCGGATTATGGTCCGATAGCGTGCGGGGTAGTACCTGCAGGTGACTAACCCATAGTGCCAGGTCCTTAGAGCCTAGCCAGTAATCCAACCTGGACCAGCTGTTATGCGATGCTGTTATGTGCGTGGCCCCGGATGCGTCAGTGTGTTTCAGCCTCCAGAGATCCTCCAGAGCTAGGTCTTTCATCATGTGACTCACCAGTAGGCGTGATTGTTTGTGTTGTTCCTGGGAATTAGATGAGCGGTCCAAGCCGTCTTGTAGGGTCATATTCCAGTCACCCCCGCATAATATGTGTGTACTAGTATGTTGTTGCAAGTGGTCCCAGACTTCCCGAAAGAAGTCCGGAGCGTCAGTGTTCGGGCCATACACATTAAACAACGTTACTCGCTGTCCCCTTAGTGTACCCGATACTAACACAAACCTGCCAGAGGGATCTTGTGTAACGTGGTGAGACTCGAAACCAACCCCCCGCTTAATCAATATGATCACCCCTCTAGAGTAGGAGGAGTATGAGGCCCTGTAGGCCGCCTCCGCCCACCTCGTCCCCAATTGTGCGTGAGTGCATGGCGCTAGGTGTGATTCCTGTAGGAACGCTATGTCTACATTCCACCTCTCCAGGCTAGCAAAAATCTGCCTGATTTTACGAGGTTGTGAGAACCCTCTAATGTTCCAGGTAATAATGTTCAAGCTTCTCCTACCCGTACCTCTAGAACCCATCAATATCGATTAATACGTTACTTGACAGTTTTACCCATTTCAACACTTGAAGGTTTGTTAGCCGATCATTAGCATAAAGCCTAAGCACTACAATGGCAGTCCGTACCCACGGGGGAACAAAAAGGATAGATACCTTGAACTCTGTCGGTCTTTGCATACATTTAAACAACCCCCCACCCCACAACCCACCCACTCCAGCAACCCCAATCTGCCGAAGCCTCACCCCTACAGTGCACCATTCCCCAGAACTATTAACCATAAATACAGTGCCCAGATTAGAACTCTTAGTGGGTTTTACCCTCATGGAGGTCCGCTAGGAGCACAACTCTCCACCCGACAGACGGGTACAGGCGATGCTATAGTAATAGTTTAGTTACGCAGTTTGAGTGATCATTTACCGCCGCTCCCAGCACTCCCCAATAACACACCAACAGCGTCACAACAATATCCCCATGCGAGGGGCAGAACCAGTTGACATCAATTCCAGCATACTGCAGTAATCAGTACAGTTCACATCTCGCCCCGTGTCTTAAATACCCCATATAGTATATGTGCGGTCGGCAATAGTAGCATTTTCTTAGGCGTGCAGAAGTGGGTGCATAGTTACCGGCCTACATTACACAAGGTCCATCAGCCACATGGTCGCCTCACCTTAGTGTGCACGATGAGAAGATACAACAATGGGTACTGAGGGCGGGATCCAGGCCGCCGGCTTTGAGTCAGTAAACTGGTGCCCCGCCAATCCTCCTCCAGCAGTCAGTGCAGTGTGAAGGGGGGCACGGTAAAGTGGGGCAGCCAAAAGCCATAGACAAAATTATTACTATACAGATGAACCGCAGTCCCGGCTGCCCCAACAGTCGACCAATACCCAGTTAGACAGTCAGTACAGCACCATCTCTAGAACACTGCACGCAAGAGTCCGGCGCCATTTTTGTCCCACCAGAGCACATATCAGCGGCCGAGTTATGACACACATAGGTGAACAGCACAATACAACTCACCGCTGGTTGATCTGGAATCTATCCACTGGTGTCAATCCGAGTCTTGATGTTGGTCCTTTTGCAAGTCGTCCCTCATCTCGCGCTGCACCTTTTTTACAAAGTCTTGGGCTGTCTTTGGTGTCGCCAGCACAATCGCTTTCTCCTTCCATACCACCCTGAGTCTTGCTGGATACAACATTGAGTACACAATGTTCAGGTCACGCAGTTTGGCCTTCACGGCGGTGTACTCCTTTCGGGCCTGTTGGACCGCTACCGTGTGGTCTGGATAGAACTCCAAGGAGTTACCTTGATGTTGAATTTTCCCCTTTTCCCTCGCAAGTCGAAGGATCGTGTCTCTGTCACGATAATTGAGGATCCGCGCCACTACTGGCCTCGGTGTGGCACCAGGCGGTGGTCTCGGGGCCAGCGATCTATGTGCCCGCTCCACGATGAAAAGTGGCGAGAAGGCCTCCGCACCAAATAGATCCTTGCACAGATTCTCAATGTAGGTCTCCATCCTCCCTGTGTTGGTAGTCTCCGGCAGGCCTGCGATGCGTACGTTATTGCGCCTCGAGCGCGCTTCCAAATCCTCCTCCTTCGCTTTGATCACCTCCAGGAGACGTTCCATACCTGCGCACTTTGAGGTGGAGGCCCGCGCTTCATCCTCGACCGCGGATATTCTTGTTTCGGCCTCATCTAAACGTTCACCATGCTTCTCCTGTCGAGCGCCATGTTGTCCATTCTGCAAGTCAGATTATCCAGCTTGCCATTTATATCCTGCAAATTGGACTGGATCGCCAACAGAATCTTCTCTATGTTGTTGTTCGGCGCAGGCCCGGCATTATCGCTATCGTCCCCCACATCTCCCGTGTGTTTCGTCGCCTTTTTGTTCTCAAACGATAGTTTCTGCTGTTGCTTTTCTGGCTTTCCCATGTTGGCGGTTGGGGATGTTATCTTCTTGCTTGTGGGCCCAGATGCCCTCGTGACTCTAGCTGCGGTCGCCGTGGTGCACCTCACAGGGTGCACAGCAGTCGCATACGATATTGTTCCACAGATTAGCAAGGGGCCACCCCAGCTAGCCACCCAATTGTGTGGCTATGGGGGAGATCGCCAGCGGTTGTCCCACGTCGCAGCGCGGCGCAATATGGTTAGTTACCGGTCATGCGCTAGTTGAGTCTTCGGGGCAGTCGATTTCAAGCTGGCGCGCCGGTTAACACCCGGACCTCATCACTCCTGTGGTTGCTGGCATGTGCTGTGGGATCCCCCTGACTCCACGCCGACCGGCCCTCACAACATAGCCTGCGCAGTATTCACGCCGATCGCGCCCGTACAGTAGCGCTACAGGCAGCAGAGAGCGCAGTATCCCGCCGGTAAACCAGCCAGGAAGAGGTGGGTTTGTGTCTGCCGGAGAAAAGGCGACAGTCCGTTCTGTCCGGTGCCGGCCGCCGCCATATTGTCAGGCATCGTGTACTGGGACGCAGCAGAAGCACCTTGTCACCCGCTTGGGCAAGGGGCGAGATATCGATACCGGAAGGCTCAGGGAGTAGGTCCTTACCCCTGCGGTGGTATCGCTGGCGTGGGAGGGTGATTATTCGCTGTCGGCTCCATGCTCGTCCGTCGGCTGTCCACCAGTGTCGGCCATCTTGTCAGGCAGCCAAACGCGCCAAAGTTTCACACGGAATGAAAGTTCTTAATGGTCGTTCTTTGGAGCGTGTGCTGTACCGCAATCGGCGCAGCACATCTTCCCCCACCTGCTGATGTGCCTGGAGAGCGGGTAGCGGGAGCGATAACGGCAAACGATCACACAGTGGATGATCGCCCGGCGGAGCTGCAGCTCAGGCAGCCATTCCGCTGTGCGCCCCCTAGCGCCTCCAGGTAGGTGAAAGAACTTTCTGCCCGACGATTAGCAAAGTAAAAAGGGTGGTCTGTGGATGTGGAGTCCGACTGATGGTGTACTTCTTTCCACAGACGCACAATTTGGATTCCTTTGACTAAACCAAACCGGAGGGTGTCCCGCCGCCACACAGAACGTGGGTGAGTGAGACTCTCGGTTTTTATACGTTTTGTTTTGAGTGTGGCATTCATGCAACTCGACCGGCATAGCACTGATGGCTATGTTTTCTTTCCTATTTTAGCACTTAAAAATAAAGCACGTTGGGTCGGCTTTATATAGCGAAACGTTGCTGTTCGTGGCACACCGATATAAGGGTGAGTGCCTGTGGAGATTATAAGTTTATCGACAGTAATATGTCGATTGTAGATACTTAGCCCATTTAATTTGTTTTTATAGGTGTCCATCCATACCGCTGGGGTTGCTTCCCCCACAACCAAGTTCCCTCCCCTCACCATTCTTCCCGTCCTGATGAAGACCCGTGTATGAGGACATCATTTGCCCTTTGTGTTTTCCTTGGGTCGAAACGTCGACGACAACAGACCCCACTTTCTTGAGTCTGCATCTGCAATTCCCCCCCCCCTTTTAAAAGACAATACGGACAAGATACTCATTGTGATATAGCAAGAAAGAGTAACATTTTTTGCGAATATAACCCTCAGGGCAGGCTCTATGTTGACAACTCTAGGGACGTATTAGCCTTAGAACCTTACGAATACTTCATTTTCTCTGACCATCTTGGTCTTTTCTAATCACACTATCACGTACTATTCACTCTATCCTTTTTCACTATTTCACAGCAACCCCTTTTGCTTTTTGAATTGTGTATAAATTGTATATTGAACTACTAAAGAGTTTTTTAATGAGAATAAATAGTTGAGTCTCCTCTGTTGAGACACAAAAAATATTTTTGTTGAAATTTTTTGTTGTGGTTTGTTTGGACACAGTGCTATATTGGGCTATTTGTTTTCTCCTTTTCTCTCTCAAAGAATTTTCCATTGCAGGATTGAATCGCATGGGTAATAATTGAAAACTATCAGAAGTATACTGTAATGAAGAAATTTTGATAAATCGCATTTAGAATCAATGTCTAGGACCATTGTTATCTGTAATACTTGTTTTCGGTGTCATAGGCTGTTTCGAGGGCTTGTGCGCATCTGAATCAGGCCTTGTCGGTTTCGGTACCGAATACGATGGCTTCGGAGTGGAAGCTGGTCTCGTCGGCTTCGAGGCGTCGGATGCTGGCTTCATACCTTTGTCTTTAAAAGTCGACCGTTTCGGAGCCGAGACTTCTTTCGGTTTTGGTGCCGAGGGACCTTGTGGGATCAGCACGTGCGGCTTACTTGGTACGGAACTACCAAAAGGCTTGGGCCAGATGTAGGTAATCTCAATTTACCTATTCTTAAATACAGAATCATACCGATTCGGTATTTAAGAATAGGTAAATGGCATGTAGGTAATTTGTCGTTAAAAATGACCGAATCGGTAAGTTTCGGTAATTAATGGCAATTACTGAATCGGTAAATACCGATTCGGTAAAATGGGGGACACATTCAAGGGTGTCACTTTAACACCCTGTTGCACCCCTGAATCATGCTTGTGTGCAGATGTGGCACACATACATGCCCTAAGGGCATGTATGTCTGCCACATGGCACAGTTGAAAATGCACAGATTTGCATTTTCAAAGGTATTCCTTATTTACCACCAACTTATAGTTGGTGGTAAATAACGAATCCTAAAATGTGAAAGGCACTCACTTGAGTGCTCCCTACATTGCAAATTCGGTAAATTACCAATTCGGTATTTTAAGGAATCAGTAATTTACCGATTCCTTAAAATACCGAATCGGTAAATTACCAAATTTGCAATTTGGCCACCTACATCCCAAATGCCCAATACCGGTTGGTAACGGCCGAAATTCGGTAATTTCGGCCGTTACCGACCGGTATTGGACCACCTACATCTGGCCCTTAATTACTTTCTTCGGAGACAGGCTCGATGGCGGGGCTTTTGAAGTGGTTTTTCGGTCGCGACTGGGTCCCTGAGGCGGAGTGTTGACCTTTGCCTTCAATCTGGGTGCTGTGTGTGGTGCAGGGGCAGTAGTACTCACGTGCTGACCCGATGGTATGGAGTCATCTGAGTCGTCTGCCTCTGATACGATTTGGAGATCATCGGAATCTTCTTCGAGAACGAACGGAACCTCCTCGTCGAATTTATCCACCGGTTCCGGAGCTGATCTCTGCATGACGTGTCGACGGTCCCTCCGATCTCGGATGGTTTTCTTGGATCGAAAGGACACACAGGCTGTACAGCTGGATTTGTCGTGTTCTGGCGATTAGCACAGGTTGCAGACCTCGTGGTTGTCACTGCGTGGAAACTTTGCTCCACACACGGGGCATTTTTTGAATGGCCTCTTTTCCATGAGGTGTAGGCCTCACGGCGTGGATAGGCTCAACGGCCCGCGTCGACGACCGGAGTCGAGCTGATGGAGTCGAGCTCATGGAGTCGGAACGATGTTAGTCGATATCGAAGGTAGTTAGGTAAAGTTTTAATACGTTTTTGCGCTTCGAAGTACTTGAAAAGTAGATTTCGAACCGGAGCGGA
The DNA here is from genome assembly GCF_964261635.1 of Lissotriton helveticus. NCBI lineage: Eukaryota > Metazoa > Chordata > Amphibia > Caudata > Salamandridae > Lissotriton > Lissotriton helveticus. The sequence goes on from NC_136065.1 coordinate 45,513,062, forward strand.
AAAAGTTCGTCCGAACCCAGTGGCGGAAAAAAACAATCTAAGGAAGGAGCCGATGCCCATGCGCACTATCATCCAAGGGAAGAGTCACCTATCTCGTGACTACAAAAGACTTCTTCCAAGACGACAACAACATGCAATCATCCGAGCCCAACACCAGGTGGCGATCTAATGCAAAGTGTAGTATCTGCAGCTCATATGCCTTGAACACACATTATCAGGACCTGCCTGAAACCAGCTCCTGGGATGGACATCTGGAGTTTGCATCTATGTATATTGGTTGGAAACCCAGATCAGTGCCAGGATTCTCTCTGACCATTGTCAGGATCATAAAGAAATGCAGGTGCGAAATATTGTAGCTTCAGAGCCAGGACGCCTGATTGCTGACTTCCTAGGTAGGAGCCCTACAAAGTGAGCTGTATACTGCCTAGAGAAAGCAGGACATAGGGGGTTAGTAGACAGCATTCCAACAGAAACCTGCTTCGTGAGGTCATCCATTAGCAGAACTGTCTGGTGACTAAGTAGCTTTGCAAGGCACTTGGGGCCTAACCCAGGTGTAGCTGCTGAATCTATCTTGAGGGTAGAGTCTGATTCACTATTCAGACTGGTATGAAAGGTGTGCCCTGCATGAGGAGGTTCGAGCAGATGGGGTACGAGAGGAGTGCCCTGCATGAGCAGGTACAGGCAGATGGGGTAAGAGAGGAATGCTCTGCAAGTGGAGGTACAGCAGATGGGGTACGAAAAGAGTGCCCTGCATGAGAAGGTACAAACAGGGAGGTACACTAGAAAAGCCCCCTGCAGGAGGATGTATAAGCAGAAGGGTAACTTAAGGGTGCCCTGAAGGAGGAGGTACGTGCAGGTAGGGGTATGAGAAGTGCCTTGCAGGAAGACTGTCTAGGAAAGGAGATTGCAGCTATCCGGTAAGAACGAAGAGCTATGGCCACCTCTAAGGCAGGGGCTTCTCTGTGCAGCTGCGTGCTCCAAACCACATTAAAATGGGTGCAGACTTTTGGAGGCTCTGATTGAGTGTCTTGCTAATTTCCTGTCAGAGACCACAGCACCTGCACCAGTCACCCAGGGCAGGACCAGACGTATGCTCGAAACCTGGCCATGTAAGGGAGAAGTTCCCTCGCATGTGTATCCCAGAAAGGAAAAGGCAGATGCCCAGGAGGAGCAGGCACCTGTTTAAAGACCATCTTTGTGGGTCTAACGTTTGTTAAGGCTCAGATGGAAGGTGCCCATGTGTGGCGGGTCAAACAGGGTTTCTACTAGGAAACAGTGTAAACAAAGAGAGAGTTACTCAGGGAACATGACTCACATAAGGCCTCTTGCATCTGGTTACAGCTGTGTTGCTTCATGAGATGATGGAACAGGAATATCCTCAGTGTATGGAGTATGGTCATGTTCCCTTGTCTTGGGGATCCGGATGTATGTGAAACTGATATCTTGACAGTTTGTGTGGCCCTGTAACACACTAATATAGCGTGTGCACAAACGCCTCGGCCTTACCATGGGAATGTGGGGTTATTTATAGGAAGAGGTGAGGGCACCGTTCCGAGATTTGTGAACCCTTAGGCTTCAAAAGAAGTGTTTCTATGTCTGAGTAGAGTACAGCACAGACAGAAAGAGGAAAATGCCTCAGGTGATTGTTTTTGTGCAGGAAGGTAGGTACCCCTTCCTAAACAATAACAATCCTGCTTATAATGCAGACACCCATCTGCATCCGTCCATGCCCAACCATCACAAGCATCCCTGCTTCCCTTACATCAGAACTGAGGTACCCACAGGAATCGCTTACTCGTCTGCAGTCTTACATAAAATTGTCAATTTGCACAGAACCTATGCTCCTTTAGACACCTCTTGCAACGGGCCTTTCCCAACCCAATTAGAAGGCCCCATAGCCTGTCTACACTAGATTTCACTGTCTTCACAAGGGTTTAAAAGACCCGAGCAAGTCATCACGCCAGGTTAACAACAATAAACATAAGGCAGTAGACACCCCGTAGACTCAAATAGAACCCCCCCTCCCCCCCACCCCCGCCTGTTGACTCCTTATCCTCCAAGTGCACTGACAGCCTCCTTCTCAATGTCAGGACCAAAGCATGCGGTCGATCTCTAGGACTTGCCTTCCTCAATGTCATCCATAATGTTACATATGCCCCTTAGTTTCCTTTGCATGGAGCCATTTCTCAGGAAGCTTCTCGGCTGTGAACTAATCATCCTATTTGAACAGAGCATCAAAGGGACAGTGTAAGCCCATCATAAGTGGGGTTGCACCTCTATTCCTATCCTAAGCCATATCTGGTTACAGTTCATGGTGTCCAGAAAATTCAGTTATAAATCAAAGTTACTTCCTGCCAGGCAGCAATTTGCAGACATTCATGTAGTGCACTGAGCGTTAGAAATTGGGTCTCTAGTTGACCGAGGTTTGAGCCCTAACCAAGCAGGGACCAGAATCCTAGTCAGGGTAAGTCAGACACAAACCATGAATTATCCGGTCTGGTAGATTGGCACTGAGCTGGCAGGCCTAGCTTAGGAGGAAAAGGGTAAAGTGTTTGTGCAACAGAACACAAAGTAACACAATGAAAGCACCACTAAACGAATCCACACCAGGTTAGAACAATAGATATTGTTTTTTATAAATAAAACAATACCAAAACAACACAATTTCAATAGGTAGATGTCGAGTTATGAATGTTTAAAGACTAAAAGTGTCCGTAGTGCTTAGAAGCAATAAGCACCAATGGGAGTCTTCTGGTCACACTGGACCTGGGAAAAGTGAAGAATTCAGGCCGACCACAATGGCGCGCGGGCTGGAACAAGAGCCATGGAGGCCCAGTGAACACACTACCTTGATGCGTTGATTCCCTTTATGCAGTGGTGATGATGCTGTGGTTCTGACGACGATATGTTGAGCGGTAGGTATTGGTTCCATAGACGATGCCCTAGGATTCTCCTCTCAGTCAATGTAATGTGCTCCCACTGCAACGCCAGCGATGCGACAGTTCTGTGAAGCAATGTGCCTATTCTGCTCCTTCAATAGGGTTAATGTGCCAGTTCTGCTACAGTCAGACTGGAGATGCAGTGAGCACAGGTGCAAGCACCTGGGCCCACTGCCAATGGACCAGGCACAGACGCAGGAGTAGAAACATTGATATCCCTGAGTCTCAAGCAACAGGAGGCAAGCCAACTAGCCCTTGGAGATATTTCTGGGTTCAAGGCGGAGCCCAGCTCTCCCTCAGCAGGGTCAGAGAGCAGCAGGCAGAAGGGCAGCACAGCAGAAAAGCAGTTCTTCCAGAGCAGCAGTCCGGCAGAATGACAGACCTTTTAGCAGCACCGCAGTTCTTCTGACAGGGGTTCTTTACAGGTCTAGAAGAGCCTGATTTAGTGTGGTCAGAGAACCAGTACTTATGCCCAGTTGTGCCTTTAACCCCTTCGGTGCTTATGACGAGCTCAGCTCTTCATGGCATATACCTCTCAGGTGCTCATGACGAGCTGAGCTCGTCATGACCACACCCGTTTTTATTATGGCCCAGCACAGGAGAGGACTATCATCAGCAGCGATGGTGTTTAAGTGGGGGTGACTTCAAAGACAGGACACTACCCATTCAGGTGTACGAGTCAGCTCCTCCCTCACAACCTGCCCAGGCTGAGCCATCAGAATGCAGATGACACACCTAACCTTCCAGTGTTTGTGACTGTCCAGAGGGAATGTACAAAGCCAAGCTGTCACCCACCCAAGGCGTGTATTTGAGACAGACTGTGGGCACACAGAGCTTCAAGAGCTTCAAGTGGGATTTCTAAAATAGTAATGTCAGCTTTACCAGTGAACAGGATGTATTATTACCATACCAAATATATACAAAATGACACATTTCAACTTAATTCAACTTAAAAGTGTAATAAAGAATTCCCAATGTTAACCTATGAGAGGAGTAGGCCTCACAGTCATGAGGTGTTTTTCTCTACTAGGACATGCAAAACTCAAAAGTAAATGCCCTACCATTTACGTACACAACACCCTGCCCTATGGGCCACCTAGGACCTACCTTAGGGTGAAGTTTGTGCAATCAAAGGGGAGTCTAAGGCTTGGCAAAGTGTTTTAAATGCCAAGTAAACTGCAAACACAGGCTCTGCAGTGGCAGGCCTGAGACATTTTTAAAGGGCTACTTATGTGGGAAGCACAATCTGTGCTGCAGCCCCACCAGTAGTATGTAATTTAAAGGCCCGGGACACAGGTAGTGCACTGTACTAGGGACCTACAGGAAAATTAAATATCTTAATTGTGGATATACCAAATGTAACCAGGTTTAGGGGACAAGTACATGAACTTTAGCACTGGTCAGCAGAGTCCTAAGGCCAACAAAAAGAATCATCAAAAAGAGACGGCAAGCAGGCAAAACGGCCGGGGGAAGGCCACCCTAAGGCTTTCAGATCTAAAACTCTAATATAACTGAGGGTCACCCATAATAAAATACTGTCACTGTTCTTCAAACTAAGGTCATTCATAGGCTACAGGATCTTCCTGTATCATTAATGTTGTGGGCCCACATTGTACAAACTGCATCTTTATTCAAATGTATGCAACTTTGGTTTTCATGCAGCAATCTCTACCTTAATCTGGTGCCACAAAGCCCCGATGATCTTATCATTGCCTATTCTACTCCCCGGGACCAAATAACTCAACTGGACTAGACACTTTGGACAATGGATGACCGCAGCGCAGTTATATGATGTCTGGCGGATGGGTTACCCGGTGGAGATGGAATACTCGTATTATGTTATTGGTAGAAAGGGTGTGCAGTTCCTCAAGGTAAGAAACGTGAGGTAGATTAGCGTTCCAGGGAGAGGAATGTGCTCCAATAGGAGCACAAGCCCTCACACACCTGGATGTGTATTATTCTTCATCATTGGGCTAGCTCCTCGTCAGGCCGGAGCTACAATGCCCGACGGGCACCCACTAGGGGGCTTTTTGCCAGAGGTCTATTTCTCAGCCATCTGATGAAGTGGGGATATGTGGGCTCGAGTGCTGTTTGTAGAGTCACTGTTGCATGACTGATTAGTATTACACAAATTGAATTCAGTTGGGATGTAGTGTAGGTTTGTTCCTTAGGTCCTGAAGAATGGCCACATATTCACTTACGACATTTACCAGGCGAGAAACATGTTGACCGTGTTTTAGATCAATTTATTCACCATGCTAACTAGGACCATTATATCCTTAATTACCGCTGCACTTTTAATTAGGTGAGTGAGCTCAATTGTTAAATAGTCTGACCCTGAGCATCAGCATCCCTATTTTAACCAACTCCTTATTACCACTCTACAATCAACCATCCGGGTGTGTGAGGGCCCGTGATCCTACTGGAGCACAATCCTCTCCCTGGAACTATAATCTTTCTTAAGATTATTGTTACACGGAGCTTGTGTGCTGGACCTGAATAGCTCCTGCTTCCCCGTTTTGTAGAATTCTCTTAACATGCTCTGTGGCACCAGTTACATACCAGATTGGTCTACATTCTCTGTAATGAAGTGTTCTGGCCGAGGATGCTCAATTCTGAGTACTTGGGCCGGACCTCATCAGATCATGGCCCCCTCAAGGTTACCCTCTGATGGAGGGGGGGGGGAGAGTTAGGGCACTGATACCAACGCAGTGACTGCGGACAGAGGACCTGCTTGACAATGTCTACAGAGGCACCATTCGCACACACTGGCTTCTTGAGGAGGACAAAGGATCCGTTGGGTCTAAAGGAATAGAATGGGATGCAATGAAGGTGGTCATGCGGGGACATTGTATTGAGACCTCTTGAGAGGCGAGGCACTCCTTCCTCCGCAGAGGGTTCGTGTTGAATGCTCACCGGCGGGAGATGATAACAGTGGTTGAGGCACGGATGCCTCTGACTGAGCTTCATGGTCAGTATAGCGAAGAGGTATGCCATCTAAATAATATCAATTATAAGGCCTCTCTGGCTCGCATAATGCAGACGGTAACAAGCTGGAGCATATTCTAGGATTCCTGCTGCGATCGGCAGTCCCTAGAACTCTTATGGGGCAAATTCATACTCCTGCTGGCAACGCAGTGAACACACTTGCGGACACAAATGGGCTCTCTCAGACCGCATTCTGGACTATATTCGTGGGGTTACTCTCCCACGCTTGATGCCTCTGCAGTTCCAAGAGTTGAAAAACCTCTACAAATAGAGGAGAAACAGGTGGCGATATGTCATATGGCCCGTAACAAGGTTCTGGGAATGGACGGGTTTCCTGTGGAATACCATGCTACATTCAGAGCAACTCTTGCCCCCATGTTACCTGCAGTTTACCAGGAGGCACATCAACGGGGAATTCTGCGTGATTCCTTACAAAAGGGCCATCATAGTATTGTTGCCCACGCTTGGCAGGGATCCCTTGGAGGAGGACCCTTATCGCCCATTGTCAATGCGTAACATTGATTATAAAAGTTAAAGCAAGGTGCTTGCCATTCAGTTGCTTACACTGCTTCAGTCACTGGTCTATCCTGACCATGTGGGTTTATCTCCCAAAGAACAAACTACTGTAACACAAGTCGGCTGTGTCACATTATGGGAAAGGTGGAGGGAAGCGCGGGACTTCCAAAGGTGGTCTCCTTGGATTTTGAGAATGCATTCGAAACTTACGGGTGTTGTATATGCTGTTGGTGTTGTAGGTCCTGGGGATGGGACCTGAGTTCATCGGTTGGGTCCGATTGCTCTACATGATTGCTCTACATGCCGCTAGCCAGAGAGAGAACCGGACACCAGATATTGCGTCAGTTTGAGAACAGCAAAGGCACCCACCAGAGCTGCTCCCTATTGTTGGAATGGGTGAAAACGATGTCAATGAATACCATGATATATGCCGGCCCAACAACGGCAATACCAATAAATGCAATATCAGTGTATGCCATAACTTGTGATGGCATGATCATGCCAATACCCATCAATTCAATATCAATATATGTCATAACCTGTACCCGCACAATAGCACCAACACCGGCAATGATGATATCAATGTATGTAAGAATCCATGCACAAATGAGGATACCTTTGACAGTAAGAACAATGTCATTGTACGTTACGACCAAAGCTAACATAACTGTGTCAACACCAGTAAGAACAATGTCAATGTATGCTATGACAACTGTATGCACAATGTTAAGGATGTCAATAAAAATTATACCAGTGACTGCCATTTTATTTCCAGGAGTTGTAATGAACTCAGCTCATTTATCTCGGATTCACCCAAGGTGACCTCCCCAACAACCCTGAGTCAGTGATAAGTGGTAAGACAACTCCTACGAACCACCCCTGTGCCTATCGAATATCAGGTCACATGTGGGGTCTCGCTTAACTTAAAGACATATGTGCACAAAGAGAAAACCCCAATCGATCCCACAGATAGAGGGCTGCACCACAAACAGGTCTGAGGAAATTGGCCCCAATAAAACACGTTTGGCCAAAGGTTTGTGCTCTTCAAAATGACCACAAAGTTAGATACTAAATGTAGAAAACCAATCAGGACACAACATACACACCACAGGTAGTGATCACACGCTCCTCGTGCTGGACATCGGGACACATACACACTGGACCACACTAGCTCTCTAAAAGTGGTATCTCTTTAGATATTTCAGCAGCCACTGTTGGAGGGAGGTGTGGGGGCACTTGACATCAAGGTATAATTTGTGGCCGCACTGATAGAGAGGCCCGTGCATTAACTGATAGGTGACATATTAGAGAAGAGCAGAGCAATTCAGGAGGAGCTGGGTGATGTTGGAGTGTTGTACTGGCTAGTGACACCTGGGGGCTTGTCCAGGAAACTGGGCAGAGTGGGGCGTGTTGCTATACTCTGCTGGTATTGGTATATCCAGCCTGACACAGGCAGATGCCTTAAGCCCTGCAGTTACTGCTGTGAAGCGCTCCAGGGATGAGAGTCCTGCTGGTAGTGCATGACTCAACACCGTGGCAAGAAGTGGGAGTGTCCCACAGAGGTGACTAATATAACGAAGGCACTGGGGGCTGATCTCTTTCTCGTTATAATGCACTTATTTTGTAAGTCGGGAACACCTGGGCAGTGGAACAAGAGGAACCACCATCAAACTATAAGATACAGTGTATCCTAACACATGGATTGGGCAGAAGGGCAGTCAGGATGCTCTACACATCTCTGCAGGCTGCTGATGCTGACCATGCAGTACACAGTAAGCCCCGATGGGAGGAGTGTTTTGGGGGCATTGACAGTTAAACAGTGGGGGATGGCAGTGGAACACATGAAGAGCGTTTTTATGTAATGCCCTCCTGAAGTTTACGCAGTTTAATTACTTACATCAAACCTACTTTACACTGCAACGACTCCACAAGATGTTCCCAGGGGTGGCCCGCTGTGCCCACGCTCTGGACCTCAGAAGCGACTTTACACATGGTGTGGGATTTTCCGACACTAGCACAGGTATTGGTGCAGGGGGAAACATCCTTTACAACGCGGATTTTAATCCGCAAGGCTTTAACAACGCGTCCATTACAACGCAAGTTGTAACCACGACTTGCGCTGGAGGGCACTAGAGGATTAAGAATAGTATATTTACTATTCCAACACCTTCCCTAGTGTCCACGGGGACTGGTGTTAGAATAGTAAATTATACTATTCTCAATCCGCGCCCCCAACGCAAGTCGTGGTAACGACTTGCGTTGTAAGGGACGCGTTGTTAAAGCACGCGTTGTGACGGTACGCGTCGTACCATCACACATCCTGGTGCAGGTGATGGAACATATTTTGGCAGTAACTGATGTGCACTTATCTCCCGATCCTCTGCCGTGCTCGCAAGAGTTTTCAAAATGGACGAAACGAGTGGTACATAAATGGTCTGTAGCTGAGGCTGACACCATGTCTTATGATCTGCAGCTCCGAGGGGGTGGTGGTGCTGCCAGGCTCTGGGATACTTAAGTGTTTAAACTACTTGATAAATTAGACACCGCTGCGTAATGGTTGGTTTTGTGTGATGGCTCGGCGTCGATGCTGACCTTGACTGAGAACTTTGTTGTGGGACCTAAGAACCAGGTCTGTCTCCATGCCCCCTGTTTGGTGTTTTCTTGGGCCGGCTGTTCTGCGTGCACTGCGCTTCCCATCCCCCCTCACACAGATGCTCCTGCGATACACCCTGGGCCTCATTTATGAAGCCCTTGCACATTTGGAATGTCACTTTTTGTGACATTCCGTGGCGCAGAAGCCTGCTCCATACTTACTAGGCAGCACTAAGCCATGGATGAAACACACCAAACACTAAATGAAACTGGTGGACTGGGCCACTGCTCTATTTAAGTGTCTGATTGCAATGTTCTGGAAGGCAGCGCAGCCTCCCTCAGTGGAAAGTTGCCTCCGAGTGGCACATAAATGGGCAGTAGCGGAGGCTGATGGCATGTCTCTTGACCTGCAGCTCCAACGGGGATGGTGGACCTGCAAGGCTCTGGGATACTTAAGTGCTTAAACTCCTTGACAAATAAGACACACCTGCATAATGGTTGGTTTTGTGAGATGGCTCTGCGTCGATGCTGGCCTCGACTCTGCACTTCGTTGGGGGACCTAGGAGACCTGGTCTGTCTCCACGCCCCATTGGGTGCTTTCTAGGGTCGGATGTTCTGTGTGCACTGCGCTTCGCATCCTCCCTCGCACAGATGCTCCTGTGATACACCCTTTTCTTACAGTGATCATGTTATTGTTCTTCTGTTCCTGCCCTCAAGGACCTAATCTGTTTTTGGCAGTTTTTGTTATTATAATCATAATTTTCTATTTTTGGCATCACCCTGATGGAGCGTTAACGACTTTGTTAAATCCATTTGCTATATTGTTTGAACAACACGTTTCCATGTACACTAATTCCACTTCTATATTGCTCGCTGATATATCGAATACTACTGTTTCCAGTGTGAACTCAAATGCTGATATATTTATTGATATATATGATCTGCTGTTTGTGATATAACAAAATGGCAATAAATAAAAACATAAAAAATCATTACCTTTTCAAAATGCTTAATTAAATAGCTCACTTTTCACCCTAACATGAGGTTCGTGCAAATAAAAATATGTAGTGTCCTTCAATAGGAAAAAAGTAAGCGCTGTAGAACAGAAAGAAGTGTGTTCACTCTTCTGAGAAACTTTGTTTCTTTCAAATTCCCACAGATTTTGCTTCTCACTATGTTGCACATTTTTATTCAGCTTTTTTTACATTTTGCTCCTCTGTCTCCATATGTTAATTACTGTCACTGGGATTGGTTGGTGTGCTGTGTCGCCCATAATAGAAAAAATGCATTAATATAAAACAACTCATCTTCATATTGAGATGGATTATTGACATGTATATATGCATGTATGACATGTACATCTAAGTTGCGAGTGGAACCTGCTTTTGTTGGAGGTCTGCCAGCGGAATCGGTGGTTGCAATGTCCACCTAAAATGGCGGTGACCTGCCCCTGGTTATGGGGATCCTGGCGAACACAGATGCTAGGAACGGATCATTGTATGCATCCTGCTCCGCCCACTGACCGTATCACACCGCAGGCTGTCCTCCCTCGCATGCCGATCATCTTACTCCATGCTCAGCAGAGGGTGCCCGATCCGGTATTTGTATCGCACAGGGTGAATGACGGCCATTATGGGATGCCGCGCTTGCCGTATTCATGTCCAGGTCTGATGGGGCTTGTCCGATGCCGCTATCCCTCCTCGGTTATTGCCATGTGCCGCTTTCCTTCCTGGCTGCGGGGATGATCGCACACACTGTCCTGTCTTCACTTTGCCACGATACCGGAATCTACTGCTAGTGAGAGTAGCTGGAGGGCTGATCGTGTTTCTCGCCCTGCTACTTTCCATAGTGTGATCCGTCACTCTGCATCGGTCCTGTTATGGATCTCTCCCAGGGTTGTCTGCTCTCCCGGCTGTCTCCTACGGAGGTGAGATCTTGATTATTGGGGTGCTTTCTAAAAGTCCCCTGAATTAAGCACAAGAGATTGATGCCTGACTTTAAAATGGCGCCGGCTTGTGACTCATTTCCATTAGTAGTAAACATGGAAACAAGTCTAGACTCAATTATCAAGCTTCTTGGATTTAACACTGTGCCTGCTCATGACCTCAACTCATCTGTACATGGTCTTTCATTACTATTCTAGACAATGAAACAGATTTAAGTATCTATACTACGTCTTGGATATATTAAAGGCACTTTTTAAAAAAAAATTATTAAATCTCTATTCACTGGACTTCATATCTAATCTTTGGAATTGATTGCTGAAGGATTGAAAGAGAAGGAAAGAGAAAATAAAGTGGAAGAGAGGATAAGAAGGGAAAGGAAGAAGGAAAGAAAGGAAGAGATAAGAGGGGGAAGGGAAAAGAAGAAAGAAAAAATAGAAAAAGGAAAAGGGGAAAAGGAAAGGAAAAGGAGGAAATAAAAAGGGAAAAAAAGAAGAAAAAAAATGCCCTTAGACTTGGAACCCGCAGGCCACAATGCCTACAAAATTCTTTACCCAGCTAAACTCACAAAAAATGCATCGAAGAAATTCAAACACCGGCTTATGATAACAAATATGGAGACTCTCGTCTTAGATACCTACTTCTGCTCTAACAAGGGCATTATTGCTAATGACCTTATCTTCCACACTAATAAACGTGCCAAATGGAGAACTACCTTCCACGCTATGCTACATATCTCCTCAATGAAGAAATCTCCGTATGCCATCAAACTGATGGTTACTGCCTCAGACATTTACCCTTTAAATGCCACCATTACTATTTACAATAATGGCAATATCCTAATACAATCCTCTGACGCGAATCTAGATATCTTTGATAGGCTCTTCCCCACTCGCAAGAAAGCAGTAAACAATAGGGATAACACACTTTCTACATCCTTGCATCGCCTGGACTTAGATGTCTCCTTATCGCCCCCCTTCCAGCATACCTTATCAGACCCTCCCAACCTGACCAATGCCACCCCTATCTTGACGCCTATCCCGCCAGACTCCACTATTGTATTTATACATGGGTCTCCTGACTCTTGCGTGCTAGGTTTGCCTTCAGCCCCTACCATCAGTGCGACTGAAACCACCAGTAATCACTGCCAACTAGTCCAGCCGGCTGATACCACTCTTGGTTTCCTCAATACTGAAGATACAAGCTTAAGCCTCGCTACTGATCACATCCTGACTAATACTCCAAAGTTATCCTGGCCCTCCTCGTTGGATAACACCATACTGGAGATCCCCAACTCCCTCCCACCTCCTTCACACATTGGGGACCATCTAGACTCCACGCACATTCCATCCGCTGTGGTGCTTGAGGGTATTCTTTCAACCACTACACTTATCTAGCATATACAATCCCACATATTGGATTTCCCAGACTCCACTCTCCCACTACCTGTCACATTATGTGAGGGAACCCCTACAATGGCTACATTCAATCCGCCCATCAATTCGCAGAATTCATTGACCCCTCCACATCCCCAAGGGGGAGACCCTGACGGGCTGCCTAGCGACATTTTCACTCCCACATTGGATATGCATAATGACACTACGAGTAGTTCGCCTCACCAAACAGTCCATACACCAACTCCCATTACATACTCTCCCATCTCTGTCCTGATTGATCAAATCAATGAGTTAGCCACAGGCCTATCTCATCTTAAGGACGATATTCTTAATATTTCAACCATCACAAAAGATCTTCTCATCTTACATAGAGCCACCAATGACACAGTGAATCTTATCAATCTCCAAATGAGAAACTTCTGCCCTACGGATGCCCCCATTGACAATATTACTCAGCACAACCCAAACTATGTCCAACCTAGTAGCCTCATACCCACAGTCACACTCCCTATAACCACCACTCCAGGCAGCTTATCTTCCCTCTCGGGGACAAAGAGTTCATGCAATGAGCTCTCAGAAAGTGACATTGATGATCTTCTTACATCCTATGCCTTGGACTCTTTTAATAGCAAGTCCCACTGCAACGTCATTCAAACCATTGTAACCAACCCTCTCAGAGAACCTACACCCAAAAATAACCTCACTAATATCAATTTAGAACAGATTTCCTCAATCCCCTTGATTAACAAGCTGAAGTGTGGGCTTTTAAACTGTAGATCTGCCAGCAAACATGCTACTGATATCTTCAATCTCATATCAAATGAAGATTTAGACATTATGGTCCTCACAGAAACTTGGCTAAACAGCTCCTCATCTCCCATCCTCGATTTACTGGTTCCTCCCTCACATGATCTAATCCGATTTGATAGGATCGAGAAACTTGGTGGAGGTGTAGCCTGCATTTATCGTAACTCACTATCAGTAAAACAAGCGGATTCCATTGAGCGATCCTCGTGTGACTACCTATGCATTAGTATCTCAGATACTAAGCGTGTCACTAGTAAGTTACACATTTGTTACCACCCCCCAGGTGACAATTTGACTTGTATAGATGAGATTATGGAGATTATGGCATCCAATCCCAAATCTCTAATTCCTCATATCTACCTAGGGGATTTCAACCTCCACTGGAGCAATGCAAATGATCAGATTGTTTGCTGCTTCAAAGAATTTTTGGTTGAACAGGAGTTATTCCAATTCTGTGACAGTCCAAAACATAACAAGGGTGAGACATTGGACCTCATCACTGCAAAATCAAACTTCATCCTACTGGAATCCATCACCTCTTGTGACTGGTCTGATGATTATTCCATCCTCTTCTCCATCAATATCGAAGCTATTCAAAAAAGGAGTCAACCCCCCAAATAAAGGCAATTGAAACGGAATCTACAAAACATCAATCACATCTCCTTGGTAAACCAATGCAACTCCGCTTTGACCCTCATGACTGATATAACTGATCTACATGACCTTACAACCTTCTACAATGACACGATGCTCGAAACTCTGGACTCCATAGCGCCGTTACAGGAAAAAAATGTCTCCTCTAAGATTTCCAAGCCCTGGTTCAATGAAGATCTGAACTTGGATCGTAGACAGCTAAGAGCCATTGAACGTCTTTGGAAATCGGCTCCTAACACTAACAACCTGGAGCTCCTTAGAAGGTTGCGGAATTCTTACAGTAGAAAGATTCTTAAGGCAAAAGCAGACTTTTTCCGAACTCAGCTGAACCAAGCTAGCAACCGTCCAAAAAAACTCTTTGAAATCGTCAAGCAACAATCATGCAATACAACTAACCATAGTGAGCTAAATGATCTGGCCACGCCTACTTGTGACGTGCTTGCCAATTTCTTTCATGAAAAGACTAGGGCTATTGAGCTAGACGTCCAATCAAAGTTGGCCCCCTCTCAACCCATGGCACAAGATCCCAAAATGGGCGCTTTATTTGAAGCTCATTTTAATAACCCAAGGGAAGTCACAAAAAATAATGCCTCCTGGCACACCTTCTCTCCAATTTCTCAACAATCTATCGACAACACTCTCCAAGCAATCAACCCCTCCAATCATTTCTCGGACCCCTTGCCTCCTGCCCTGTTCAAGATCTTAAAAACTTCTATACTACCTTTATGGTCAAAAATTGTAAACGCCTCCCTGAGTCAAGGTGTCATCCCGGACTGTCTTAAAATAGGTCAGGTCACTCCTATATTAAAGAAAGCTGACGCCTCCCCATCTGATCCTAACAACTACCGTCCTATAACCAACATCCCCACCTTGGCTAAATTTTTGGAGATATGTGTTCAAATTCAATTATGCAATCACATTGAGAACTTCAACCTCTTAGATTGTCACCAATCTAAATTCCGAAGAGGGCACAGCACAGAATCCGCACTCACTCACATTCTGGATGATATACTAACTATGCTTGACCGTAACGAATCATGCCTTTTGATTCTTCATGACCTGTCCTCCGCCTTCGATACGGTCAAACACGACAACCTCTTGTCTCTACTGAAAAGAAGGATGGGCCTCTCAGGCACTGTGCTACAATGGTTCTCTTCCTTCCTGAACAATAGATCCCAAATATTCAAGATTAAAAACTCACTCTCGCAACCTTCCATGGTCACTCTTGGTGTGCCTCAGGGATCGTCCCTCTCACCCATTCTTTTCAATCTCCTAATGGAGCCTCTGGCAAATGCATTGAAATCAGCAAACATTCTATATCACCTGTACGCGGATGACACCCAGCTATACCTGAAAATCACCTCACCTGATGACATCATTGCTCTTAACACTACGCTTATGAACACGCAAAGCTGGCTCACTAACAACCACCTGATGCTGAACACCAAAAAAACTGAATTCATTCTCATCTCACCTCCAAATCACGCTCCTAAGATAGACCTCTGGCTAAAACATCTAACCTCCTTTGACTGTGTCCCCCTCATCATAGACTCAGCAAAATCCCTAGGTGTCTACATTGACAAACATTTGAATATGCAGTCGCACATTTCTATTGCCACCAAGGGAGCTAATCACAAGATGAGTATATTAAGGAAACTCAAACACTTCCTCCCTCAGGCTGATCTAAAAATTGCAGTACAAGCTCTAGTCCTACCAAGACTAGATTACGGAAGCTCCACCCTCGCTGGTCTCCCTAAATACAGACTTGCTCCGCTGAGAGCAGCCCTGAATGCTGCGGCTAGACTGGTTTCAGGAACTAAAAGAAACAGCCACATTTCACCAACATTGAAAGCACTGGATTGGTTGCCTTATGAGGCAAGAATACACCTTAAAGTGGCTTGCATGACGCATAAAGCAATTCACAACAGTACACCTAGTTATCTGGCGCTAAAGTTGGAAAAATCTGGAGGCTGTAGACAATTACGAAGCGCGAGCACTTTCCTTCTGAAACCCCAATCCTTCCGGAAGAAGAGAACAGGCTGTAGAGCTTTCTCAGGGATTGCACCAAAGATTTGGAACTCTCTACCACCACTTGTGCGTGGAATCACCTCCTTCATTATTTTCAGAAAGGAAGTAAAAAGACTACTAATGATCAAATTCATGTCCTAAGTTTAAGTTTAAATACAGGATGTATTTGAGTTTAAGATTTTCATCACAACCCTTGTTGCCTTATATCTGCATGCAGCTCAATACTAGCTGGATGTTGATATGCTTGATCATCCATGTGTGTGTTTGTGTGTATGTACATGTGTATACATATATTTATGTATATACATGTATGCATGTGTCTATTCTGGTCCTCTAGGTTTGCTATGTATTCCTTTTTTTTCTTTCCCTGATCTCTATTTCTTTACAAACTGGGACATTTGTTTTTGTTGACTGTAGTCTACTTCATCCTTTAATATTCTTCTACTGTAAAGCGCTCTGATACCCTCGTGGGTCACGTTCGCGCTATATAAAACTCTATAAATAAATAAATATGTGACGGTAAGAACTGTTTGTATATGTGTTGCACTTGGCCCTTTTTGCGGGGTCATCACTAAACTTTTTTCTCCTAGCATTTTCTCTGACATGGTGTTGGTGGTTTTAGGCCTCCGGGCACTTTAGCACTGCTGTCCTGTGTAAAGTGCGTGCACTTTCTGTGTTACATTTGTTAAGATTGGTCTACACCTGCTTGGCATATGTAACTTACCTGTCAGTCCCTTGTTCAAGTGATATCTCATATACCCAGAGCTGGTAAATTAAATGCTACTGGTGTGCTTGCAGCGCTGATTGCGCCATCCACCAAAGTAGCCTTGTAAACCTATCTAAGGTCTCTGCCATTGCAGGGCCTGTGTGCGCAGTGTCACTGCCGCTGTGGCGTGGCACCTACAGTGTGTGCCATGTCTGTGACACCCCTTTTCCTGCATATCAGCCACCCCAAAGGTAGGCCCTAACTAGCCCTATGGGCGGGGTGCATTGTAGGTAAAATATAGGACATGCACTTTAAGTGTGTGACATGTCCTGGTAGTGACAGACAGCCATTTTGGTTTCTCACTACTGTGGGGCTGCCCTCCCATAGGGATGCATTGGGGATTCCCTGTTAAGTGTTTCAGTGGTAATT
Organism: Lissotriton helveticus; assembly: GCF_964261635.1. Taxonomy (NCBI): domain Eukaryota; kingdom Metazoa; phylum Chordata; class Amphibia; order Caudata; family Salamandridae; genus Lissotriton; species Lissotriton helveticus. The sequence continues at coordinate 45,530,061 of NC_136065.1, forward strand.
CCAGATATTAGAGGAGCAGCATGGTCAGGTTTAGTATATTTGGAATTGTAATAATAAATGCTGCGTAATGGTGTGCACAGATTTATTATGACTATTTTAGAAATGCCACTTTCAGAAGTTGGCATTTCTGTGTGCTATGTGTCTAGGTGCCTGACGTGAATTGCATGTCTGGTTTTTGACTGACAGGGGCTGGGAGGTGTGTGTGGCTCCAGGAGGGGCAGGGTGAGTCAGCAGTAGGCTGAATGGGACATCTGCATTGGGAGTAGTTGGAGGAGTAATCCCCTGACCATGAATAGGTCTGTGCCTAGCCTGTACAATGCTGGCTCCGCCCCAGTGATGTGTCTGATTACTGAGCCCCCACCTGACAAAGGGAAAGAGGAGCCTGGTAAACAAAGTGCTCCAATTCCCCCTGAACCAGTTTTTGCTGGTTCCCCCAAACCCTGCATTGCAGACAAAGTAGAGAGGTAGTGTAAGTATAGGGGTTGTGACCCCATGATTGGGTGCTTGTGCTTGTTCCTGAACCTGCTGGGGCGTGTTGCTGCTGGGGACCAGGAGGAACCGCCATGAGGGCCCACCCAGCTCTCATGCCGAATTATCTTTATTTACGGCGGGTGCCCACCCCACATTGATGAGTTTATATTCGCCTCGCGGGTGCCCAGTCTGCATTGAGGAGTTTATATTTGCCTCGCAGGTGCCCACCCCGCTTATTTACTTTGCGGGTGCCCACCCCGCATATGGAAATCTCCAGGGGGCCGCCATGATTGAGCGTGGCAAACCGGAAGCCAGGCAGGCTGCCTGGCGGTGGGCAGAGCCTGCCGCATGCCACAGGAAGTGAGCAGGGCTCCCGTGAGCTAAGGGAAGCCCCGCGTATGCGGCAGAGGATCCCCGGTGCCTGTCCCCAGTCCGGGGAGGCCGGAGAAGATCCAAGTGTGGGACCAGAGAGTCAGGAGAGAGAGTCCCAGAGGAGAGGGGGCTCTCCTGAGCATGCCGCCCGAGACGAGAGGAGCCCAGAGAGTTCCGGTGAGTGGGGGCTCCATGTGTACATTGTTGGTGCCTGAGCGGTCCCGCCATTGTGGGGCGCTCCAATGCTGGGGGCAATTTTGTTTAGTAAGAGTCCCCGAGGGCTCCGGTGAGATGGTGCCGATCGAGGCACATGGTCGGGGCTTTTTGGCCACAGTTGTCCGCTTGACAGTGGGAAGCTGCAACGATTGGGCAGCTCTAAGACTTCAGGAGCCAGATTGCCAGATTCAGTTGACTTGGATCTGGATGTCTGATGTTTCCATGGTTCTGTGTTAGCATGGATGGTGTCAGACACAGTCTTTGGTGGGGAAATAGAGAGAGTTCTAACAGTGTTGTGAACCACGGTTGGCGTGCCAAAGTGGGAGCTACCAGGATCATTTTGAGAGACTGTTGTCTTAGCTTGCGAACTACTAATGGTATCAGTGGGAGTGGCGGAAAAGCGTACGCAAATCTGCCTGACCAGTTCATCCATATCGCATTGCCCTTGGACAACGGGTGTGGAAACCTGGCGGCGAAGGTTGGGCATTTTGTGTTTTCGTGTGTGGCGAACAGATCTATGTCTGGATGACCCCACTTCTGAAAAGATGGTGTGAGAACTTGCAGATGTAGTTCCCATTCGTGAATCTCTTGTGTCTGTCGACTTAACAGATCTGCTATCTGATTGTGAACTCCTGGAAGGTGTTCCGCCAATAGATATATTTTTTGTGGAATGGTCCATCTTCAAATGTTCTGTGCAAGCTGGGACAGTTGTAGAGAGTGTGTCCCCCCCCCCGTTTTTGTATATAGTACATGGCTGTCATGTTGTCTGTCCGGATCAAGACAGCTCTGTTTTGTACATGTACTTGGAAGGACTTGAGCGCTAAAAATATCGCTAGCAGCTCTAGGTGACTGATGTGGAGCTCTTTTTGTTCAGTGGTCCATCTTCCTTGAGTTGTATGGTGTAGGAGGTGGGCTCCCCATCCTGTCAGGGATGCGTCTGCTGTCAGTATTATTTGTGGAACAGGCTCGAGGAGCTGCCGCCCTCTGGACAAGTTTTTGGTGTTCCACCACTGCAGAGAGCGATGTGTGCGGCTGTCCACCAACACCAGGTCTGTAAGTTGTCCTAGAGCCTGGTTCCACTGACGTGCTAGACATTCTTGCAATGGGTGCATTTTCAATCTTGCATATGGTACAATAAAATGCATATTGCCATCATGCCTATTAATTGCATGAACACTCTGGCTGGGAGAGAGTGTTGGTTAAGAAACTTTGTGACTAACGCCTGAATGCTGTGTATCCTGGCTGGACTGGGATATGCTAGAGCTGTAGACGTGTTTATTGTAGCCCCTAGGTATTGATGTACATGAGAGGGCTGGAGATACAACTTGGTGTAGTTTACTGTGAACCCTAAGTCGTGTAATGTCTAAATTGTTTGGGATGTGTGTTGGACACACTGATTTAATGATTTGGCAATTATGAGCCAATCGTCTAGGTATGGGAAGACATGGATGTGTTGCCTCCTGAGATGTGCTGCTACTACTGCTAGGTACTTTGTAAACACTCTTGGTGCGGTTGTGACCCCGAATGGAAGGACTTTGAACTGATAGTGTTGTCCTTGTAGCACAAACCTTGGATACTTCCTGTGAGAAGGATGTATGGGAATGTGGAAGTAGGCGTCCTGTAGATCTAGTGTAGTCAGGAAGTCGCCTTGTTGCAACAGTGGGAGCACTTGTTGTAATGTGATCATATGAAAATGATCTGAGTGTATATACAGATTGAGGGGCCGGAAGTCGAGAATCGGTCTTAGTGTCCCGTCCTTCTTGGGTATTAGGAAATACAGCGAGTGAACCCCTGTTCCCTCTTGTTGTAACGGAACTATTTCTATTGCGTCCTTTTGAAGCAATGATAGAACTTCTTGCTCGAGCAGCGTAGGACGTTCTGTAGACATTGTACGCTGTTTGGGTGGTATATGTTGAGGGGTAGCTGTAAGTTCTAGGCAGTAGCCATACTGGATAATCTGTCTTACCCACTTATCTGTTGTGATGGAATTCCAGACAGGTAGGAACTGTGTTAGTCTTCTCCCTACAGGAGTGGAATGATGTTGGGGAAGTTGAAGAAAGTCACTGTTTTGTGGTGGGAGAGGTTTGACTATTGTTATTTCCTCGACCTTATTGTTGTTGCCTCTATAGCCTCCTCTAAAATATCCTCTATCGGAAGATGTTTGTGTACTATTTTTAAAGGAAACTGAATTGTCTGCTCCAGCTTGTTTGGAGCCTCCTCTATAAAAGGAGCGGCGAAAGGAGCCTCTAGCAGGGGTGGATTGCAGAGCTCCAATAGACTTGGCTGTATCAGTGTCCTTTTTCATTTTTTCAAGTGCTGTGTCTACCTCTTGTCCAAACAATTGTTGTTGGTTGAATGGCTGATTTAAGATAGTGGTTTGCACCTCTTGCTTAAATCCTGAAATGCCTAGCCAAGCATGACGTCTAAGGAGGACACTAGTGTTTATTGCCCTAGATGCAGTGTCTGCTACATCAAGTGCACATTTTATTAAGGCATTTGAGATTAGTTTACCTTCTTGTATAAGTCATCTGCCTGTGCTTTATATTGGTCAGGTAGATGTTGTAAAAGCTTCTCTAACTGATCACAGTGAGCTCTGTCGTATCTTGCGAGGAGGGCTTGTGTGTTAGCTATGCACTATGTATTGCTAGCTTGGGCAGCTATTTGTTTGCCTGAAGCGTCTATTATTTTTGATTCCTTATCAGGGGTGGTGCTTCCCTGATGTTTGGGAGTTTGCCCTTTCCCTAGCATTTGAAACGACAAGGGAATCTAAGGGTAGTTGTCCCTTAATGTAGGCAGGATCTGCCGGGGCTGGTCTTTACTTTTTCTCTATTCTTGGGTTTATGATCCTAGCTCGCACAGGATCTTTAACACCATCTCTGCTTGGGATCTCCTTCTGCTGTGCTGGACTATAATAGAAATGGGTGTGGTCATGACGAGCTCAGCTCGTCATGAGCACACGAGCACCGTGCCTCATGACAAGCTGAGCTCGTCATGAGCACGGAAGGGGTTAAACACTTCTGGGCATGTTTATTGACCCCTTCAATCATAGGCAGTATTTGAACAGATGTTTGTGAGTGTTCACAAGTGTCTAATAAGAAATCTTCTTCTGCCTCATCTGAGTGCATTGTGACATTATGATAGATGGCAGCTCTATTAAGTAAGTATCCAAAACCAAGTCTTCTGGAGGGCAAGGTTTGGATGGATATGTATGTGGGTCAGGAATATCTGGTACATCCTGTGGGATTTAGAACTCCGAGTCTGGTGTATAGGAAAAAGGCTCATCTGAGTCTCCCCCTCCCCCTATGCTATACTCATCATCATTCTGAGGAGATGTATATGGTTTAGAATGAGGAGGAGAATTTTGAGGTGAAATGTCTGAAGGAGAATGAGGTGGAGGAGAAGGTACAGGAGAAGAAGGATGCATAGGAGATGTGGCAGAGTCCTTCTTCTTGACAGGCACTTTAGGTGTAGGTGCTGAATCTGCGTTTCTCTTTCTTTGTGGTGTAGTGGAAACATGTCCTGTTTTAGGGTCAATCTAGATCCTTTTTTGCAAAGGATCAGGTTGAAAAAGATCCTCTTCTTGAGGAACTCCTTTCAGCGCCGATTTTTTCAGTTCCAGACATGGTTGGTGCTTGTCTTTAGCCTTAGAAGCTGTTGTAGGGTCCTTTGGCGTAGATTTCGGCACCGAAGATATTGTCTTTGGAGTTGAAGCCTGTTTCGTGGGCTTTTGGGCATCAGACGCAGGCCTTGCTGGTTTTGGCACGAAGATATAGGCTTTGGAGTCGAAGCTGTTTTCGTCGGCTTCGAAGCGTCGGAAGTAGTCTTCATTGTTTTCGGAGCCGTCTTATCTTTAGGAGCCGATGGTTTTGTATTGTCTTTCGGAACCGGGGCTTCCTTCGGTTTCGGTGCCGAGGGAGCTGGTAGTATCGGCACGTGCGGTTTGCTCATTACGGAGCTACCGGAAGGCTTGAGCATTTTCTTCGGAGCCGGGCTTGATGGCGGGGCTTTCGAAGTATTTTTTCGGTCGTAAAAGGCGGAGGCGGAGTGTTGGCCTTTGCCTTCGATTTATGTGTTGGGTCTGTGTAAGGGGCAGTAGTACTCACGCGCTGACCCGAAGGTATGGAATCGTCTGCCTCGAATACGATTTGGAGATCGCCTGAATCTTCCTCTGGGACACATGCTTCTTCGTCGAAGATATCCACTGGTTCCGGAGCCGATCTCTGCATATCGTATCGACGGGCCCTCCGATCCTGAATGGTCTTTTTAGAACGAAAGGATGCGCAGGCTGTACAGCTGGACTCGTCGTGATCTGGCAATAGGAACAGGTTACAGACCTCTTGATGGTCACTGTGTGGAAACTTTGCTCCACACTCGGGGCATCTTTTGAATGGCGTCCTTTCCATGAGTTGTAGGCCTGACGGCGTGGATAGGCCCAACAGGCGGCGGGGACGACCGTAATCGAACTGGTGAAGTCGAATCGATGCCTTTTGATATCGAAAGTTGCTTGGCAAAGTTTGTAATTGTTTACGCGCCGAAAAACTACTATTAAGTAGATTTCGAATTGGAGCGGAAAAGTTACATCCGAACCCAGTGGCGGAAAAAAACAATCTAAAGATGGAGTCGATGCCCATGCGCACTATAGTCCAAGGGAGGAGTCTCCTATCTCGACAGCAACATGCAATCATCCGAGCCCAACACCAGGTGGCGATCTAATGTTCAGTGTGAGATCTGCAGCTCATATGCCTCGAACATATGGTTAATGGACCCTGATTCATGCCTTTAATGTGGTTTATGTATGAGGTTATTTGCATAATGTGGTTTATGCTTGTGAGGTTATGCTCTACTGTGATTTATGCCCCTAATTTGATTCATGATTAGGAGGTTATGGTCCAATATGTTTAGGCTTATGAGGTTGGCGCATAATTATTTTACGCCTGATGTGATATGGTGCATAGTATGGTTTGTATTTCAGGATATAATGCTGAGTACAGTGTTTGCCAGTAATTACTGGTTGTGTTCTATGTTTATTATTGGTTCTACAATTACTATTTTCACGTTGTGATGGTTCTGACAGTGGCCCAATTGGCCCTGTCATGTGTATATAATCCCCTGTAAATATTGCCTAGTGCCAGTTGGCACAGTGTATATTGTGTGATTACTATTCTAATGTGTTTATGACAATACAAAGGCTATTTTTATATATAACCTTGTGTGGAGTTCCTTTGCGGTGTGCCTAGTATGTTGCTGCTGTGTGTGTGTTGCACAAATGCTTTACACATTGCAGCAAAGCTCGGGCCATGCAACCAAGGGGGTGAGCAGGGGTTATCTTTAGCGTGTAACTCCCTTGCCCTGACTAGAGAGGTGGTTTCTGCCTGGCTTAGACGCAAACCCGCGCCAACCAGAATCCCATTTCTAACATTATTGTATTGAGCTCTCAGCATAAAAGGCGACAGTATAAAAATGTCTGTCTGTATGTTGTGTGCCTGTCGGAGAGCATGGCGTCACTGTGCATTGACCCTGGCAGGAGATCATGTGTGTTCTGTCAACACATGTAACACTGTATACAAAATATGTCTAATTCACTTCCTTCTTTTGTTGTATTTACCAAACAGTATCTCACCTTCAGGAGTTCCCACGCCGGTGCCTCACACTTCTTTTCTATCTCCATTATCAGGGCATTGAGAGAAGTGATTTGATTGGAAAGTTTGGTGATATTTGCATTTTCTACCATGGTGATTTTCTTCTCCATCTCTTCTAGTTTTGCATGCAGTGCTTGCTTATTTTCTTTCAGGAGCTGCTGCAGTTCTTCAAACTCAGATTCAATTTTCTGCTTCTCAGTTCTTAACTTGTCCTGTCAGGCGCAAAGAAAAGATGGTTAGATATTAAAAAGCTTTCTACTGAAGGTGCAGCTACAGGAACGGGTACGCACAGCACGTCCACCAACTCCACGAGAGCCACAACCCCACTGAGAAGGTAAATGAGGCCTAACTTACAATAAACTGAAAGAGCAAAGGTTTCGGAGAAATCTGCAGTGTGAGCACTATAGTTTCTGCCCCTGTGAACTCTTTGAGACATAAGTCATTGAACTGATCTACGCAGAAGCCAGTAAGGAGATTGATGTTAAAGGGAAGCTGTGCATGAATAATGCCTTGGTCCATATTGCATACTGGGGTCTATAAACATTAGACCTCCTAGGGAGGGAAGAAGGCACCAGAGGGGGTGCTGGAACTTTCTTGGGACTGTACATAGCATTCCTGTATTTATAAATTTACTGAACTATTGTTCAGTAAATTTGTAACTAGAAATAAGCACTGGGCTAGACATAACATTACTGTGTTGGTTGATTGACTGGTGAGTCCTGAGTGCTTGCCCCACCCGGTTACCTCCCTAAGAAGGCTTTGACTGCTCAACCTCGCTACCCTGAGAGTCAAGTTCAGAAAGGGATGTCCTTGGCCCAGCTTGCCGGGGCATAGTCGCAACCCTGAGGCTGGTGAGCAGAGCTATGATCCGATGACCAGAGTTTAGCAGCAATGAAAGGTTCACTCAGCTGTCAATACTATTGGGCGTATAACGCCAAGTAAAATAACAACCACTACAGAATGAAGGGTGTACACCAGGAAAACACTTCCCAAAAACTCTGAGAGGGACTATTAGATACCACCAAAATATTTATATTGAAACTCTCTTTAACTTGACCGCTGTAGTCCCCATGATGAACACTTAAATGTCACGACCAAGATAAGGCCTAATTGTTAGAAGGGGCGATCCCAGGGGGGCACAGAAGATGTCTTCCGACCACCCCGTGACCCACCTCTCGTAGGAATGCTGCCGAGCACTGGAGGGAGACCCTTCAGGAGAAGAGTCTAGTATCTAGGATCGTACGAGCTGAGATCTCACCACTCGACAAGGGACACCACACTGTAGGTTACTGGAGAACAGGTTCTTTATCCAACAGAAGTATTTGGATCTTTATGATCAATACGTGGTAAAATATTTACATTCGGATCAATAGTTCACAAAGTCTCGGTTGCAAGGGTGTGGGTAGCGGGACAGTCTTGTTACTTAGGGTCAATGCGCAGCACATCCGGCGCACGGCTCTCAATCCTCGAGTCGGGAGATACAGTAAAGTCAAGGCTCCAGCCGGACCAGAATACTCTCCGAGCCGAGACCAAGTCAGCAGGGCTCGAGCAGGAATGAACGGAGGGTCCTTCGGTCTTTGGGGAGCCGCGATCCAATCAGCAGGGCTCCAGCCGAGTTGTTCAGGTGTTTCTTTAGGGTTCAAGGGAGCCGCGACCACGTCAGCAGGGCTCAGACGGTTACAGGCAGATGTTAGTCTCTGCCAAGCTTGAGCCGCGACCAAGTCAGCAGGGCTCGCCGAGATTCCAAAGCCCGGGTAGCGTTCTTCTTCGATGATCGTCGAGCCGCAACCAGGTCAGCAGGGCTCTCTTCGTCCAGGATTCAACAACCGATAGTTCCAGAGCACCCCTTGTTATAGTCCTGTTTCCCTTTGAAGTCCGGAGCCCTCGCAGGCAGGGGTCTGGAGCCTGGGGGCTGCTTGTCGGGGTTTCCTGCCACACGGCCCTATTATCCTTTGAAGTTGGGTCCGGGGGATTCCAGACACCCAGCAGGGTGTGGGGCCAGCCCTCAGGGAGGCCGGAGGGGGTGATCGAAACCAGTCTTCCGAGGGGAGGCCAGAGGTGTGATCGAAACTGCTCCTCCCTATCTTGCTCACGGGACGTCCTCTACCCCCCAGCCGGGCATGGCGCGTCTAGGGCCTAGGTTTCGCTGGGGCCGGGGTCAGCCATTTTAGGGACGAGGGAATGGTGACAGGAGGCCTTCGGGTGAGATGGGGTGTGGGGGCGTCCTTTCTGTGGGGTCATGGGGGGAGTGGATCGGACAGGGATTGTTACGACCAGGGGTTTGGGCGGTGCACGGGTCATTGTCGGGGCGATATAGGTCAGGGAGGGCCACGCCACGAGGACAGGTCTAACACACGTCCCCCCCAGCTGAAAGTCAGGGAGAACTACCCATCCCCTTGGGGGTTCTCTTCGCTGAGGCTGAACAACCTGGATAGGTCGTCAGCGTTGGCGTGGTCAGTACCGGGGCGGTGTTCTACGTTGAAGTCCATCTCCTGGAGGGAAATTGACCACCGCAGCAGTTTGGGGTTCTCTCCTCTCATCTGCATCAGCCATCGTAAGGGTCAATGATCGGTTTGGACCCGGAAGTGAGTTCCGAACAGGTATGGCCGCAGCTTCTTCAGGGCCTAAACCACTGCGAATGCTTCCCGCTCAATGGTGCTCCACCGTTGTTCTCTGGGCAGTAACCTCCGGCTAATGAAGGCTACGGGCTGATCTAGGCCTTTCTCATTGAGCTGAGATAGGACTGCTCCAATGCCATGCTCGGAAGCGTCGGTTTGGACCACAAATTCTCGAGAGTAGTCGGGGGCTTGAAGCACGGGGGCGGTGCACATAGCGGTCTTTAAGGCTTCAAACGCCTCTTGGCAGGAGGGGGTCCAATGCACTTTCTTTGGCTGTTTTTTAGAGATCAGCCCTGTGAGGGGACCTACTAAGCTGCCATACCTTTGATGAATCTCCGGTAGTAACCGGTGAGCCCTAGGAAGGCCCTGACTTCGGTCTGAGTCGTGGGGGGTTCCCAGACCAGAATGGCATCGATCTTGGGCTGGAGGGGGGCTACCTGTCTGCTCCCGACCTGGTACCCCAGGTAGACCACTGAGCCTTGTCCAATTTGGCACTTGCTGGCTTTGACGGTCAGGCCCGCCAGGCGCAGGGCCATCAATACCTTCCGGAGGTGCCGGAGGTGTTCGGTCCAGTGAGAGCTGAACACCGCAATATCGTCCAGGTACGCGGCGCTGAATTCTTCCAGCCCGGCCAGGACCCGGTTAACCAGTCTCTGGAAGGATTGCCGGGGCATTTTTCATCAAAGGGCATCACCCGGAAGCGATAGTGTCCATCCGGGGTGGAAAAGGCGGACCGCTCCTTGGCTCCTTCTTTGAGCGCAATTTGCCAGTATCCGCAGGTCAGGTCGAAGGTGCTGAGGTAGTGAGCAGACCTGAGGCAGTCAATGAGCTCATCTGCGCAGGGAATAGGGTGAGCATAGCTCGAGTGACTGCATTGAGCCCCCGGTAGTCTACAGAGAACCTCAGTTCGGGGGCAGTACCGGGGGCGGCTGCCTTGGGAACCAGTACCACAGGCTTGCCCCAAGGGCTGTCAGAAGGCTCGACTACCCCCAGGGCTAGCATCTAAGAGACCTCGGCCTGGATGCAGATCCGGACTCTGTGAGGGACGCGATAGGCTCTGTGCCGTACCGGCGGGCTGTCCCCCGTGTCCACATCGTGGACGCACCAGTCGGTGACCCTGGGGACAAGGGAGAAGAGGTCTGAGAATTGCCCAATAGCTGGCGGCAGTCCTCGCGTTGCTGTGGAGTGAGGGAGGAGGAGAGGCTCACTCCCTCTACGGAGCCATCTTTCTCCTTAGCACACAGGAGGTCAAGGAGAGGCTCCGTGTCCTCTTCCGTCCCATCGTCGGTGGCTAGGAGCAAACTCAACTCCGTCCGCACAAAGTGAGGCTTGAGGCGGTTCACGTGGAGAACCCGGTGGGGGTTCCGGGGGGACTGTACATCAACTAAATAGGTGACTTGGCTCTTCCGCTCCACTACTTTGAAGGGCCCGGTCCATTTGTCTTGGAGGGCGCAAGGTTTCACCGGGGCCATCACTCATACCTGCTGGCCTGGTTGAAACTCGACCAGAGTGGCATTCTGGTCATACCAGCGTTTCATTTCCTCCTGACTCGCCTCTAGGTTGGCCTCTGCGAGCTCTCTGAACTTCTGAGTCTGGTTCCGGAGGGCCAGGATGTATCGAAACACATCTGGGGGCGGGTCTCGGGGCGCTGCCTCCCAGCCCTCCTTGACCAGGCTGAGGGGTCCCCGGACGGGGTGTCCGTAGAGCAGTTCGAAAGGGCTGAACCCCAAGGACTTCTGGGGGACTTCCCTGTAGGCGAACAGGAGGCAGGGTAGGAGGATGTCCCACTTGCGCCGTAGGGGCTCCTCGAGGCCCATGATCATTCCCTTGAGAGTCCGGTTAAACCGCTCAACCAGGCCATTCCCTTGGGGGTGGTACGGGGTGGTGAATTTGTACGTCACTCCACATTGTTGCCACAAAGACATCATGTACTTCGAAATGAAGTTGGTTCCACGGTTGCTCACGACCTCTCGGGGAAAACGCACTCGGGAGAATATCCCCATCAAGGCCCGCCTCACCACGGGGGCCATCACCGTTCGGAGGGGAATGGCCTTGGGGTACATGGTGGCATGGTCCACCAGGACTAGGATGAATCGGTGACCCTAGGTGGTCCTGGGATCCAGAGGTCCCACAATGTCGATCCCCACTCGCTCAAAGGGGATACAGACGACGGGGAAGGGTTGGAGGGGGGCCTTGAGCTTCCGTCCGCTCTTCCCGCTGGTATGGCACGTTGGGCAAGACTTACAGTGGGCCTCCATGTTGGCTCGCGTTTTTGGCCAATAGAAATGGGTGACCAATCGGTGATAGGTTACCCATTTCCATTTCTATGACCCAAGTGCCCTGCCTAGGGTACGTCATGGGCCAGGCCCAGGAGGAAGTCTCGGAATCGTAGGGGTACCACCAGCACCCGGGCTGACCCTAGTTCGGCAGACTTATGCTCACTGTACAGGAGGTCGTTCTCCCAGTAGACCCAATGGGTTCCGGACTGGTCGCCCGCAGCTTGGGCGGCGGCCTGTTGCCGGGGTCCGATGAGGGAAGGGCAGGTAGCTTGTTCCTGGCAGAACTCCTCCCGGGAGGGGCCCCCCTCGTGGCGCCACTGAGCCAACTCGGGCAGGTCGCCTAACTCGGCGACAGGTTCGAGGTCGGGGTTTAGGGGGCCGTCGTCTGTGACGGGCTCTCCTCCCGTGGGGAGATCACGGGGCTCGGGTAGCCCGCCCCTGTCCCCATCGATTGGGGTCTGGCCTAGGATTTCTGGCTCGACTCCCCCGAGGGGGGGCAGTCGGGCAGTCATGGACCGAGTGGTGGCGCACACCCATTTGGGTAGGCCCAGCATTCCTAGGTGGGCCTTCCTCTCTACCTGCGCCCACAGGGAGCTCTCCAGATTGTTGCCCAGTAAACAGTCCACGGGCATGGAGGGTCGGATGGCCACTCGCAACGTCCCGGCAACTCCCCCCCATTCGAAAGGAATTTGGGCCAGTTTGTAGAGGCTCTCCGAATTGTCGGAGGAAATAACTGGGCAAAAGATGTGGGGTAAGATCTGTTCCTCGGTGACCAGGTGACAGCGGACAGCTGTGACACTTGCCCCGGTGTCGCGAAGGGCCCCTACTCTGTGTCCATTGACCGTCACCCACTGCCGTTTTTTTTGGTGATGGCTGGCAGGTGGGCTCCAGGGGTCATTTCTCGGTCTCCTAGGGGGACCAGGGACATGGCTGCAGGCTCCCACTCTTCCGTATCCTCAACCTACTCTCCTAGGACCACGGTGGCCATCTGTCGGGCTGGGGGCCCGCAGTCACTGACCTTTGGTACATGCGACACTGGGGGTCACTGGCATAGTGGCCTGGCTGCTGGCATTTGTAACATGTTATGTTGACTCGGGCCCTTGCTTACCTGGGGGGCCTGTGCTGGACGGAGGAGGAGATGGAAAGTTCTGGGGTTGGTTTCTTGGGGGGCTACGCTGGGGACCTGACTGGAATTCCCGCTGTCTCCCTTGGCCTCCCCCCCTCTCTGGCGGAGAGGTCCTTGACTGATCCGGGCATAGTCTCCCATGGGGGCCCGGGGGACCTGGTTGTTCACCCAACGATCTGCTTCGCCGGCTAGTTTTCAAGGGTCTGTTAGTTTGCTGTCTAGGAGATGCTGGCGTAATTCTACAAAACAATTTGTGGACAGGTGTTCCCAAGCTATTAAGTCGAACAATTCTTCGAATGTGGTGACCTTGCTGCCCTTGATCCATCCTTGGAAGGCCCTGCTGTAAAAGTTCACGTACTCTACCTACGTGGTGCCGGGAATTTTTTTGCAGTCTCGGAATCGTTGCCTGTACATCTCGGGGGTGACCCCATACCTGGCTAATAGGGCCTCTTTCATGTGGCTGTAGGAGTTCAGTACTGTGGATGGCAGGTCTAGCAGGGTGTCTCTCCCCTCGCTCAGGAACTGACCCCACAACCCGGCCCCCCAATCCTTCTGTGGGACTAGGTGGGAGGTCATAGCTACTTCATAGGCTTTAAACCATTGCTGGATGTCATCGTTTTTGTAGTACTCTTTCACCACATCCTTGGGGATGTGTACTTTAGTTTCTACCGGGGGAGGGGTCTCGTTCCCCAGGGGCCTGGTTTCCTCACTCCTCACCTTGAGTTCGATCTCTATTAGGCTGCGTTCATGCTCCAGTTGAAGTTTCTTTGCTTCGTGTTCTCGTTGAAGCTTCTTCTCCTCCAACTCTCCTTGCAAGCGTAATTGTTCCACGGCCAACTTCTTTTCAGCTAATTTGAGTTCTCCTTCCATTTTGAGCTTAGCTAGCTCTAGCTCGTGGCTTCGGTTTCTTTCTCGGTCCGTCAGTTCTTCTGGGGACAGGCCCCCCTCTGACGCGTTACTTCGTACTGGGGTGCCGCTGCTCTCCCCCTGGAAGATTCTTGGTTCGTTTTGCTGCTCCTCCTCTCTGCCATTTCCTTCTGTTTGGAGGAGGGGGCTCCGGACTCCACCCAGGCCTTCAAGGCTTTTTGGAAATCTTCTTTGGTGCTCAACCCAGTGGTAACGATTTTAAAATCTTTACAGAACTGTTTTAGGTCTCTGTAAGTGTATTCCTCCAACCGGTCCGCTCGGAACGTAGGACTTGCATTGGTTCCAGTGGGACTCATGGTGGTTCTTTCTTCCGTCTTTTTCGGTCTTTGTTAGGTAGTGTCAGCCACTCACTGTACGATCTCTAGATGTCGGCTCGGATCCCGTCGCTTGCCACCAATGTTAGAAGGGGCGATCCCAGGGGGGCACAGAAGACGTCTTCTGACCACCCCGTGACCCACCTCTCCTAGGAACGCTGCCGAGCACTGGCGGGAGACCCTTCAGGAGAAGAGTCTAGTATCTAGGATCATACGCGCTGAGATCTCACCACTCGACAAAGGGACACCACACGGTAGTTTACTGGAGAACAGGTTCTTTATCCAACAGAAGTATGTGGATCTTTATGATCAACACGTGGTCAAATATTTACATTTGGATCAAGAGTTCACAAAGTTTTAGTTGCAAGGGTGTGGGTAGCGGGACAGTCTTGTTACTTAGGGCCAATGCGCAGCACATCCGGCGCACGGCTCTCCATCCTCGAGCCGGGAGATACGGTAAAGTCAAGGGTCCAGCCGGACCAGAATACTCTCCGAGCCGCGACCAAGTCAGCAGGGCTCGAGCAGGAATGAACAGAGGGTCCTTCGGTCTTCAGGGAGCCGAGTTGTTCAGGTGTTTCTTTAGGGTTCAAGGGAGCCGCGACCACGTCAGCAGGGCTCAGACGGTTACAGGCAGATGTTCGTCTCTGCCAAGCTTGAGCTGCGACCAAGTCAGCAGGGCTCTCCAAGATTCCAAAGTTTGGGTAGCGTTCTTCTTCGATGATCGTCGAGCCGCGACCAGGTCAGCAGGGCTCTCTTCATCCAGGATTCAACAACCGATAATTCCAGAGCACCCATTGTTATATTCCTGTTTCCCTTTGAAGTCCGGAGCCCTCGCAGGCAGGGGTCTGGAGCCTGGGGGCTGCTTGTCGGGGTTTCCTGCCACCCGGCCCTGTTATCCTTTGAAGTTGGGTCTGGGGGATTCCAGACACCCAGCAGGGCGTGGGGCCAGCCCTCAGGGAGGCCGGAGGGGCGATCGAAACCAGTCTTCCGAGGGGAGGCCAGAGGTGTGATCGAAACTGCTCCTCCCTATCTTGCTCAGCTAATGTCTGAAGTCAGCAGCTTAAAGAGTACTGTGCCCATGTCATTTTGAGGATTAGAAATGCATTGGTCCTGAAGAAGGGTATGCACATGTCCCGAAACGTGTCCAGATTATAGGGTATTTGGTTTCTAATACCTTAACTATTCATGGATTTAAAATCACAATAAATATTTGTTTTCTTTAATCAGAAGATAATACCCTGGAGAGTGAGTAATTTATGAGTGGGAAAACTATCAAGATGTCAGTTTCTCTTTGTAAACAGGTTTGTCAGATGTCATGGGGCTGCACATACCATCTAGATGGCTAGGTCATAGGTAACCATGTCCACACCTAAGCAAGAAATTCAACAAAATGACAGAATCAGTCAGATGGATGAATAAATAACTCAAGATCCATGCTGTTGGGATGGAAGAGTCCTCTGTGTGGTGAGAGACATACATCCCGCCCTCAGTGCCCAAATGTTGTCTGGATCCCCAAGGCTGATTTTTTGTCACAGGCAAAAACTATCATACGTTTGCAGCATGGCACAGGCATGTCTCATGGAGTGTGGTCTTGTTGGACTGGGGAGAGTGGCGAAAGTGCTGCCCTCATAGTGGTGGAAGGCTACCGCACTTCACCAGGAGTTTAGTCGCACAAGCGCGGTGGTGACACCATACCATGTAGTGATCAGTAGTAGTGAACAGTTACTTTTTACCCTATGTCACTGCAGTGTGGCCTAGAGGCTCACTCACTGTTGTAAAAGTTCTGCTGTTGTGTGCTTAACTCACCCCTGGCCTACACCAGGTAGATGTGGAAGTGCATGCGTGATGGAAACATGAGCCGAGTGCGTGTGTGCTCACAAGGAATAAATTACACAAAGGGTGAAGTGTGGTGCAGTGCACGAATGGCAAATGTGTGTGCTGGCAGTGTGTGTTTTTAAAGTAACACACTCTGATACAGCACAGAGACACTGCCGTACTGAACAGTGTGCGCCGGCTCAGTGAGTGTGCTACATATGGGTATGCTGTCGGTAGCATAATACATGAAGATAACAGTACTGAGCAATGTGTGTGCTGTAGATGTACACCGAGTGCAGAAAAGTCTGCACTGGTGCATTACCTGGAGGACCTTGGGGTCCATTTTGGGGAGCCCAAGCAGCCTGTTGCAAACACGAGGAGTAGAGGAATCCCCCCAGACAGAGTTGTGTATTGCTGTATTCCCATAAGCCGGGTAGGACATGAACTGGAGGGCTCTTTAATTCAGTGACAGCTCACAAGGGAGGAGCCTAAACACCTCATAGGAAGTGAGAGGTGAGGCTGACAAGGAAATCATAAAGAGTGGGGCTGAGGGCTCCAGATTAACCCTTTGATGCACATAACACTGAGGTTGACATCCAGGTGTAAACTCTGTCACTTCTCCGAATCTTGTTGTGGGTCAATCAGCTTTGAACTCCTGCCTGCTGGGACAGGCTCCTTCAGGAGGAAGAAGAAAGGGGAGAGATGTCCATTTCGAAGAAGCAGAACACCAACATAAATCTTCACAGACCCAGACACTAAATTACAATTTATATCTGGAAAAGGACTATAAGTAGGGGGGTCTGAGACATATGTGCTGCGTGAGCAGGGGTAGCACTGCAAGACTTTGGGGGCCCAATACTGCTAGTCTCTCTGCTGGGTAAGGGATATCCCCCAGGGAAAAGATAACCTGCCCTGGAGCCTGGAGCAGCACTCCCTGCCTGCTCGTCAAGACCGGTCTGCCCGCTCCCTGCTCCGATCGAGCCATAGCCAGTGTGCTGGACTGAGTAGGTGAACGCAAATGCCAGGAGGGGCCGCCGTAGAGTCAAATAAGGAGTGCAGCGTGAGAAACCCACTCCCGCACCAATCGAGCCATCGCCCATGGGGCAGATTGCCTTGGCGGCCCGTATGCTGGAAAGGGCTGCAGTGGACGGCAACATCAGGTCAGCGTGACCGGACATGCAAGTACCGGGGATATACCAGGAGGGGCCCCTAGAGACGTGGAAGGCCAGGGGCTGGACTGAGACACTGCATTGACTAAGGTGGGACCAAACCGCATTCTGTGGACTGCATTGATGGAGGACCGAAGAGAACCAGGAAACAACTGGAACCTCTTTGGAAGCAGGAGATCACGCCTGTAAGAAGGGGCGATCTCAGAGGGTCAGGTTGTGCTCACCCGACCACATCAGGACCCACCTCTCCCACAGAACTTGCCGAGTCTTGATTGTGAGGTCCTCACCGGGGAGGACTTCGGGTCTAGGATCGTACACACTGAGCTCACACCACACTACGAACAGACACCACACCGGTGGGTTTTAGTAACAGGATCTTTATATAAGCAAATAACGAAGGAAGCACTCTTATATACACAGGGGTCAAGGGACCACAAAGTCTTGGGGGATTCGGGAAGGGGGAAGCGGGACAGTCTTTTAGTCTCTGGATCAGTACGAGCCGTACCCTACGCACGCATGTTTCCTCTAGCGCGGTGGTCCTTCATTAGAGAAGCTCCCCTGGCCCTTGGGTCCCACGTAGGCCCTTGGACAGCACTATCTGTGCCGCCTGAGGCCCTGATGAGAATCTCCGCTGAATTAAAGGAGATTCGAAACGCGTAGGCCTAATATCTCCGTGGTCTGCCTCCCAGTATAGGAGTTGATTTGTTAACCCCTTACAATTTTCTAGTACATTAACCATGTGTTTCAAGCTAAAATTAATGTTTTGAAAACGTAAATCTATAGGTTTTGTACTTCCTTTCAAAATTTGCTTTTCACTTGTTATCTAATTTCAGCAGACCGCTTTCTCTTGTTCCTTTACTTAGAGTGCTAGAGCCACGTTTGAATGTGTGGTGAATGTGA
The DNA here is from genome assembly GCF_964261635.1 of Lissotriton helveticus. Classification (NCBI taxonomy): domain Eukaryota; kingdom Metazoa; phylum Chordata; class Amphibia; order Caudata; family Salamandridae; genus Lissotriton; species Lissotriton helveticus. Next base: position 45,547,907 of record NC_136065.1, read on the forward strand.
CATGATTGGATGTTTGAATGTGTGATTTTTTCACTTGAATGTAATATATTGTGTCCGTCCATTTTGGATTTCTTTCCTTTTTTCTTCTCTGATGTATAGGAAAATTTGCATTAAAATTGGTGATTTTTTGTATAAAATAAAATTGCAACTAAAACAGCAATACCCTCTCTGGAATTAATCTTCTGTTTGTGGTTGACTAATATTTGCATAGAATAAATGTTTTCAGCACTGGCATTTTCTTTTGTTGCTTAGGACCCTACGCACAGCTCTCAATCCTCGAGCCGGGGGATAGGGGCTGATGGTCGTACTGGCTGCCTCACCTCCGTCGAGTCGGCTCGGTTGTGATGGTGGTCTCGATGGTCCAGCCGGACCAGAGTACTCCTCGAGCCGCGACGAGGTCAGCAGGGCTCGGATGGTCTTAGAAGTCGAGCCGCGACAGCGTCAGCAGGGCTCCGATGGTTCCGTTCAGCTTGAGCCGCGACAGCGTCAGCAGGGCTCGGATGGTCTTTGAGGTCGAGCCGCGACAGCGTCAGCAGGGCTCCGATGGTGCAAGTTCAGCTTGAGCCGCGACAGCGTCAGCAGGGCTCCGATGGTTGCAGGTTCCGCTTGAGCCGCGACAGCGTCAGCAGGGCTCAGAGGTTCAGGATGAGTCTTCTTAGGGTCAGCCGCGATCAGATCAGCAGGGCTTCAGGTCCAAGATACAACTGCCCGCTAGTTGTCGGGCGGGCCCAGTTATAGTCCTTCTGCTCTTTGATCTCCGGACCCTCGCAGGCGGAGGTCTCAGGCCCTGGGGGCTGGTCGTTGGCGAGGTCCGGCGGTCGGCTCTTTGATCCCTTTGAAAGATGGGTCCGGGAATTCCCAGACGCCCAGCGGGTCTGGAGCCAGCCCTCGGGGAGGCCAGAGGGGTGATCGAAACTGGGCCACAGGGGAGGCCCAAAGGTGTGACAGATACCAGTCTCTCAGGGGAGGCCGGAGGTGCCATCGAAACTCCCTGGCTTATCTCACTCGGGGAGCCCTTTACCCCCCGGCTGGGACTGGCGCGCCTTTGGAGTCTGGGTTTCGCTGGGGCCGGGGTCACGCTAGGCCCAGGGAGACAGGGATGTCGGGGAGGGAAGATGGCGACCGGGCCTTGTGGGGCACGCCAGGTCTAGGCGCTCGGAGCCGGGAGCGGGACGGGGACATGCGGCCTGGTTGTGGGTTTACGGGGGTTCCGGCTCATCGGGGTTGAGACGACCAGGCTGCTTTGTGCAGGCTCTTCTTACGGGGACGCTGCGCAGGGGCTCAGGGTGCCGGCCTACGCTCGCAGGGTTCTGAGGGACAGAGACAGGCCACGCTACGAGGCCGGATCCAACACGCGTCCCCCCCAGCTGATGGCGGGGAGAACTACCCATCCTATTGGGGGTTCTCTTCGCTGAGGCGGAAGAATCGGGACAGGCCGTCTGCGTTGGCGTGGTCAACACCGGGCCGGTGCTCAACAGTGAAGTCCATCCCCCGGAGGGAGATGGACCAGCGCAGCAATTTGGGATTCTCCCCTCTCATCTGCATTAGCCACCGGAGGGGTCGGTGGTCGGTCTGGACCCGGAAGTGAGTACCGAACAGGTAGGGCCTCTGCTTCTTCAGGGCCCAAACCACAGCGAAGGCCTCCCGCTCGATGGTGCTCCACCTTTGTTCGCGAGGGAGTAGCCTCCGGCTAATGAATGCCACTGGTTGGTCTAGGCCGTTCTCGTTCACCTGGGACAGGACCGCTCCGATGCCATGCTCGGACGCGTCCGTCTGGACTACAAACTCTCGTGAGTAGTCGGGGGCCTGTAGGATGGGGGCGGTGCACATGGCGTCTTTCAGCGTTTCAAACGCCTCTTGGCAGGCGGAGGTCCAGCTGACTTTCTTCGGCTGGTTTTTGGAGGTTAGCTCCGTGAGGGGGGCTACGATGCTGCCGTAACTCTTGATGAACCGGCGGTAGTACCCCGTGAGCCCTAGAAATGCCCGCACTTCTGTCTGGGTCGTGGGGGCCTCCCAGGCCACGATGGCATCGATCTTGGGCTGGAGGGGGGCTATGAGGCCGCTGCTGACCTGATGCCCGAGGTAGATTACGGACCCTTGTCCGATCTGGCACTTGCTTGCCTTAATGGTGAGACCAGCCCTTCTCAGGGCGGTCAGCACCGCCCAGAGGTGCTGGAGGTGCTCGGGCCAGTGGGAACTGTACACTGCGATATCGTCCAGATACGCAGCGCTGAACTCTTCCAACCCAGCCAGTACCTGGTTAGCCAGCCTCTGGAAGGTGGCGGGGGCGTTCTTCATCCCGAAGGGCATCACCCGGAAATGGTAGTGACCATCCGGATCTTTCCTTAGCTCCCTCGGTGAGGGCGATCTGCCAGTATCCACTGGTCAGGTCGAACGTGCTTAGGAAGCGAGCAGCCCCGAGGCGATCGATAAGCTCGTCGGCTCGGGGATGGGGTGAGCATCGGTTCTGGTGACTGCGTTGAGCCCGCGGTAGTCAACGCAGAACCTCAGCTCGGGGACAGCACCAGGGGCGGCTGCCTTCGGAACCAGGACCACGGGGCTAGCCCATGGGCTGTCAGAGGCTTCGACCACCCCGAGAGCCAACATCTTCGATACCTCGGCCTTGATACAGGCCCGGACTCGGTCAGGGACGCGGTAGGCTCTGTGCCGTACCGGAGGGCTGTCCCCGGTGTCCACGTCGTGGACGCACCAGCTGGTGACGCCGGGGGTGAGGGAGAAGAGGTCCGAGAACTGTCCCAACAACTGGCGACAGTCCTCGCGCTGCTCTGGAGAGAGGGAGGAGGAGAGACTCACTCCCTCTACGGAGCCATCTTTTTCTTTCGTGGACAGGAGATCGGGGAGAGGCTCCGTTTCTTCTTCTTCCCCATCGTCCGTGGCGAGGAGCAAACTCAACTCGGACCGGGCGAAGTGGGGCTTGAGGCGGTTCACGTGAAGGACCCGCAAGGGGTTCCAGGGGGACTCTACGTCGATGAGGTAGGTCACCTGACTTTTGCGTACGACCACCTTGAAGGGCCCTGTCCACTTGTCTTGCAGGGCACAGGGCTCTACGGGGGCCATCACCCAGACCCGCTGTCCGGGCTGGAACTCGACCAGAGTGGCATTTTGGTCATACCACTGTTTCATTTCTTCTTGACTGACTTCGAGGTTGGCCTCGGCCAGCTCTCGGAACTTCCTCGTCTGGTTCCGGAGGGCCAAAATGTATCGAAACACATCGGGAGGGGGCTCTGGGGCCGCCGTCTCCCACCCTTCCTTGACCAGGGTGAGGGGTCCCCGGACGGGGTGCCCATAGAGCAGCTCGAAGGGGCTGAACCCCAGGGACTTCTGGGGGACTTCGCGGTACGCGAAGAGGAGACAGGGAAGGAGGACGTCCCACTTACGCCTCAGGGGCTCTTCGAGACCCATGATCATCCCTTTGAGGGTCCGGTTGAAACGTTCCACCAGACCGTTCCCCTGGGGGTGATATGGGGTGGTGAACTTGTAGGTCACCCCACATTGCTGCCAGAGGGACTTCATGTATTTCGAGATGAAGTTGGTCCCTCGGTCGCTGACGAACTCTCGGGGGAATCCCACCCGGGAGAAGATGGCCATGAGGGCCCGCCCCACTACAGGGGCGGTCACCGTCCGGAGGGGAATGGCTTCGGGGTAGCGGGTGGCATGGCCCACCAGCACTAGGATAAAGCGGTGCCCCAAGGAGGTCTGGGGGTCGAGGGGGCCCACGATGTCGATTCCCACCCTCTCAAAGGGGGTACTGACCACGGGGAAGGGCTGGAGGGGGGCCTTGCGCCTTCCGCCGCTCTTCCCGCTGGACTGACACGTGGGGCAGGACTTACAGTGAGCCTCCACATCGGAGCGCATGCCCGGCCAGTAGAAGTGGGTGACCAGGCGCTGGTACGTTTTGTCTTGTCCCAAGTGTCCCGCCAGGGGCACGTCATGGGCCAGGTTCAGGAGGAAGCCGCGGAAGCGTAGGGGGACCACCAGCACTCGGCCGGACCCTAGCTCGGCGGACTTTTGCTCGCTGTATAAGAGGCCGTTTTCCCAATATACCAAGTGGGAGCCAGACTGGTCACCGGCGGCCTGGGCGGTGGCCTGCTGCCGCGGCCCCACCAAGGATGGACAGGATGTCTGCTCTAGGCAGAATTCTTCACGGGACGGTCCCCCTTCCTGGCGCCACTGGGCCAGCTCAGGAAGGTCGTCCAGGCTCGGGGTCGAATCTACGCTAGGGCCGAGGGGACCTGCGTCGGGGGGGAAGCTCTCCCCGGGGAACAGTTCAGGGGCTTCGGAGGGTTCAGGGACCTCGGGGTCCTCAGGGGTCATTGGTGCCGCCTCTAAGGTCGCCCCTGCGGGTGTGACCCTTCGGGCGGTCATCGACCGGGTACTCACACAGGCCCATTCGGGCAGGCCCACCATCTCCAGGTGGGTTCTTTTCTCAACCCGCTGCCATGGGGAGCTCTCTAGATCCTTGCCGAGCAGGCAGTCCACGGGCATGTCGGAGCGGACTGCCACTCGTAACTCCCCAGAGACGCCCCCCCACTCGAACGGGACTTGAGCTATCCGGCAGGTGCGGACGGAGTTATCGGCTGCGATCACCCTGCAGGAGATGTGGAGAACAATCTGGGCTTCGGTTACTAGATGCCGTTTGACGGCGGTGATACTGGCCCCCGTGTCTCGGAGCGCCCCTATGTGATGGCCATTGACAGTCACCTGCTGTCGGTACTTCTCGGTATTGTCGGGTAGGGGGGCTCCTGGGACCATCTCTCTATCACCCAGGGATACTAACATCATGGCTGGAGAAGTGTGGCTCAATGGTTAGAGCGGCAGACCCTGATGCAGAGGTCTGGCCCGGGACCAGGGTTCGATTCCCGCCTCGGCGGGTCTTGGGCTCAATTTCCCCGGACCTGATAATTCTCGCCTCGGTGCCTAGTCTAATCATGGGTCCCACTCTGTGACTCTGGGCAATAGCTTGCTTAATCTCCACAACGGCCCCAGCAGCGCTGTGGATGCCTGGCTTCACCTTGGGGGTGCCCAGGAGTGGACATTTCACAGGAAAGCCAGGATGGGTTCCGCAGCGGTATGAATACAGCGCTACGAGGCCTCCGGGTAGAAGTGCGCTATATAAAATACAAACATTTACATTTACATTTACATTTACATTTATGGCTGCGGGGTCAGCTCCCTCGAACTCCTCTTCTCCCTCCTCTTCTTCTAGGGCTACTGAGGTGATGTGGCACGCTGGGGGCCCTGCAGCGGCAGGCTTCTTGAACAAAGGGCAGCGGGGGTCATTGGCATAGTGCCCTGGTTGCTGGCAATGGTAGCAGGCTTGGCTGACTCGGGCCCTGGCTTAGCTGGGGGAAACCCTGCGCGCGCTGTGGGAGGCGAGGTGCCGGGCTGGTTTCTGGGGGGACTACGTGGGGACCCTACCTGGGAACCCCTCTGTCTATTCTGATTCCCCCTCCCCTCTGGCGGGACGACCCCTGTTCATTTCGGCCAGAATCTCCCCCGGTCCCCCGGGGGACTCTGGTGCTCACCCAGCGATCGGCCTCGACGGCCAGTTTCCGGGGGTCAGCCAACTTGCTGTCCAGGAGGTGCTGTCGGAGTTCCACAAAGCAATTCAGGGACAAATGTTCATAGGCAATGAGGTCGATGAGCCCCTCGAAGGTGGATACTTTGCTGCCCTTGATCCACCCTTCCAGGGCCCGGCTGTAGAAGTTGACATATGTTGACACCGGTGGGGCTCATCCCCTTCCGCCTGGGACGACTCTTGGTGGCCAACGACCCTAGGAAAAGCCCCCATACCGACGGACCACGCACGGAACCTGGGCATCATCCTGGACTCCTCACTCTCGATGACCAGACAAGTCAACGCCGTCTCGTCTTCATGCTTCAACATCCTACGCATGCTCAAAAAAACATTTCACTGGATCCCCACCGAAACAAGAAAAACGGTCACCCACGCACTGGTTACAAGCCGTCTGGACTACGGAAACACCCTTTACGTCGGCTCCACCGCGAAACTACAGAAAAAACTCCAACGCATCCAAAATGCTTCAGCCAGACTCATACTAGACATCCCCCGCACAGAACACATCTCCGCTCACCTGAAAGACCTTCACTGGCTCCCCGTCAACAAGAGAATAACATTCCGTCTCCTCACCCACGCACACAAAGCCCTATACAAACTTGGACCTGATTGGCTCAACACGCGCCTTTCCTTTTACACCCCCACCCGCCAGCTGCGTTCGTCCAACCTAGCCCTCGCCGCTGTTCCGCGCATCCACAAAGCCACCATGGGAGGAAGATCCTTCTCCTACTTAGCGGCCAAGACCTGGAATTCCCTTCCCATCCACCTCCGCCTTACTCAAAACCACCTAGCCTTCAGAAAACAACTTAAAACATGGATTTTCGATAAGTAAACCTCCCCCCCCTGCTCAAGCGCCTTGAGACCCTATGGGTATGTAGTGCGCTATATTCTGACTTGACTTGACTTGACTTGACATATTCGACCCAGGTGGTGCCGGGGATCTTCTTGCAGTCCTGGAAGCGTTGGCGGTACATTTCTGGAGTGAGCCCGTACCTTGTGAGGAGGGCTTCTTTCATGTGGCTGTAGGAGGTCTGTTCGACAGACGGTAGGTCGAGTAGGGTGTCTCTCCCCTCACTCAGGAATCGACCCCACAGCCCGGCTCCCCAATCTTTCTGCGGAACTCGGTGGGAGATCATAGCTACCTCGTAGGCCTTGAACCATTGCTGGATGTCATCGTTTTTATAATATTCTTTGACCACGTCCTTGGGGATGTGGACCTTTGGTTCCACCGGGGGGATGGCCTCTCGGGCCGCCGCTGTTTTGTTGCCTTCGTTCCGGGCCTTTAGTTCTATCTCCAATATGCTGCGCTCGTGCTCCAGCTGGAGCCTCTTCCCTTCGTGTTCTCTCTGGAGTTTCTTCTCCTCCAGTTCTCCTTGCAGCCGCAGCTGCTCGATAGTTAGCTTCTTCTCGGCCAGCTTGAGTTCTACCTCCATCTTCAAACGGGCTAGTTCTAGCTCGTGGCTTCGGTTGCGTTCTCGGTCGGTCATCTCTTCTCGAGATAGACCTCTCTCCGTGCTGGGAGTCCGCGTCGGGGACTCTGTCCTTTCTTGCTCTGTGGCGTGGGTTTCGATCAGAGGGGCTCCCCCTCCATTGGCTTCTGTCGGTGCTGGAGGTTGTGCTCCGGCCTCCACCCAGGCTGTTAGAGCTTGTTGGAAGTCCTCTTTGGTGTTTAATCCCGTTGACGGGATACGGAGATCTTTGCAGAATTGCTTGAGCTCACGGTGCGAATAGTCTCCCAGAAGCTCCATCTGGAATGTGGTTTTGTCGGTTGTGACGCTCATGGCTGCTTCTTCGTTCGGGTAGTGTGTCAGTACTGTACGATCCCTAGACGTAGGTTCTTATCGCGACACTGCCACCAATGTAAGAAGGGGCGATCTCAGAGGGTCAGGTTGTGCTCACCCGACCACACCAGGACCCACCTCTCCCACAGAACTTGCCGAGTCTTGATTGTGAGGTCCTCACCGGGGAGGACTTCGGGTCTAGGATCGTACACACTGAGCTCACACCACACTACGAACAGACACCACACCGGTGGGTTTTAGTAACAGGATCTTTATATAAGCAAATAACGAAGGAAGCACTCTTATATACACAGGGGTCAAGGGACCACAAAGTCTTGGGGGATTCGGGAAGGGGGAAGCGGGACAGTCTTTTAGTCTCGGGATCAGTACGAGCCGTACCCTACGCACAGCTCTCAATCCTCGAGCCGGGGGATACGGGCTGATGGTCGTACTGGCTGCCTCACCTCCGTCGAGTCGGCTCGGTCGTGATGGTGGTCTCGATGGTCCAGCCGGACCAGAGTACTCCTCGAGCCGCGACGAGGTCAGCAGGGCTCGGATGGTCTTAGAAGTCGAGCCGCGACAGCGTCAGCAGGGCTCCGATGGTTCCGTTCAGCTTGAGCCGTGACAGCATCAGCAGGGCTCGGATGGTCTTTGAGGTCGAGCACGACAGCGTCAGCAGGGCTCCGATGGTGCAAGTTCAGCTTGAGCCGCGACAGCGTCAGCAGGGCTCCGATGGTTGCAGGTTCCGCTTGAGCCGCGACAGCGTCAGCAGGGCTCAGAGGTTCAGGATGAGTCTTCTTAGGGTCAGCCGCGATCAGATCAGCAGGGCTTCAGGTCCAAGATACAACTGCCCGCTAGTTGTCGGGCGGGCCCAGTTATAGTCCTTCTGCTCTTTGATCTCCGGACCCTCGCAGGCGGAGGTCTCAGGCCCTGGGGGCTGGTCGTTGGCGAGGTCCGGCGGTTGGTTCTTTGATCCCTTTGAAAGATGGGTCCGGGAATTCCCAGACGCCCAGCGGGTCTGGAGCCAGCCCTCGGGGAGGCCAGAGGGGTGATCGAAACTGGGCCACAGGGGAGGCCCAAAGGTGTGACAGATACCAGTCTCTCAGGGGAGGCCGGAGGTGCCATCGAAACTCCCTGGCTTATCTCACTCGGGGAGCCCTTTACCCCCCGGCTGGGACTGGCGCGCCTTTGGAGTCTGGGTTTCGCTGGGGCCGGGGTCACGCTAGGCCCAGGGAGACAGGGATGTCGGGGAGGGAAGATGGCGTCCGGGCCTTGTGGGGCACGCCAGGTCTAGGCGCTCGGAGCCGGGAGCGGGACGGGGACATGCGGCCTGGTCGTGGGTTTACGGGGGTTCGGGCTCATCGGGGGTGAGACGACCAGGCTGCTGGGTGCAGGCTCTTCTTACGGGGACGCTGCGCAGGGGCTCAGGGTGCCGGCCTACGCTCGCAGGGTTCTGAGGGACAGATACGGGCCACGCCACGAGGCCGGGTCCAACAACGCCCATCCCTGTCGAGAAAGAAGTGACTTAGTGCATGACTGCTGGAGCAGGAGAAACCCTCACCGTCTAAATCCGCAAGCAACATGGCTCGAGAGAGAGCTGTGTCCTGCCAGGTGCTGCCACGTGTGATTGTTCGCAGCCCGACGTAGCTGCTCCAGACGAGGACCACGCTGCATCGCCAATGGGTTCCCTGATGCCAAAATGGTTAAGCAAAGAACTGGGCCCTTTGAACCCCAGGGGACATACCGCTATTGGTGCTGCAAACCCTTAGGCTCTAGTGAGTGAACTTATTAACAGAGGCCTAGGTAAGAACTCTTGAGTACGGCTTACTAGTTTACATCCCCTGGATGCAGCCATCAGTGAATGGGGAATAACACTGAACCCATTGCACTACAAGAAGGAGGACAGAGAGTTGCTTGACAACTACCAGAGCCCCGACCTCAAGGGGTCTGTGATATTGCTTTTGAACAATGTTTACCTTTGTTTGGGTAGAGTTAGAATTGAAATACTTCTTTTGATATAAAAACAAGTATTTGACTGGACATCGACTTATTGTTGCACAGCTCGCACGTTGAGCTATAGGTAGTGTTCACTGATCTGTATATGAGCTTCCCTCAAAGGAGCCTTGCCTGCTTGAGCTACACTACCCACATGAGAGTCAGGTGCAGAAGGAGGGGCTTGACCCAGTTGAACAGCATCCATAAAAGGGCGGGCCCTGGGATATCAGGAGTAAAAGGCCTCAGACACCTCGGATGGGCCCAGTAGCTCCTGCATCCCCCATGGCCCTCTGAACGGTGTTCTGACACATGCGCACACAAACCTACCGAGGCACACACTCATATATATGCACAAGTGCATGATCACACTTGCACACAGATGCATAGATGCATGTACATACTCACAGATATCTCCGCTCCATGCATACATAACCTCACAGTGGCACACATTCACACAGATGCAAACATTAATGTATGCACTCACAGATACATAGATGCATGCACATACTCACAGATGGATATCTCTGCTCCATGCATACATAACCTCACAGTGGCACACATTCACACAGATGCACACATTAATGTATGCACTCACAGATACATAGATGCATGCACATTCTCACAGATGGACATCTCCGGTCCATGCATACATAAGACCTTGCAATATGCAAACCTATCGACAGGCATTCACATATGCAAGTACAAACTCACAGAAAATAAATCCAGATCAAAGCATACACAACCCCCAAACCCACACACACACAAATGTGCACATGAATTTGCATGGCTCAACATCCATAAATGCACATACACACACACACAAAACTTACCTATGTCCACAAAAACAGAGAGGCACAGACAAGAATGCACTCCCAAAGATAACTCCAGAGCCATCCATATATGAACACATACTAAGACACGCACACATAAGCTTGAACACGCTCACTCAAACTAGTACATACTCACAGCCAGATAATGCCACAATTGTCCATACACACACTAATGCTCACCATGTAAGTAATACCTTAAGGTCAGCAGAGTAATTAGGGGCAGATTTACAAGCCCTTGCGCTACATTTGCGTCACTCTTAACATGGGAAAAGTGACGCAAAAGTGACGCAAAAGTGGCGCAAGGGGCTTGTAACTCTGCCCCTTAGTGTTTTTGTTTATTTTAGAAATTATAAGGTACGAGGTGGCTAGGTTCAATTTAAGCACTCACCTACTATTATCTTGAAACTTAATACATATACATTTTTGTCTGAACTTCAGTTGGCCAACAAATAGCCTTTAGGAATGGAGAAAAGTTAAATTGCAAAAAGGTCTTCGAGGACACTACACTTTGTTTATTTTAGGACAAACCCTTGGCAAATTTGAGCCCCAATATCCATGGCAGTGACTCCGGTCAGTGAATTTACCTGGTGGGGATGATAACCCATTCTTTTGGGCGACTCATCGGTTTTAACAGGTCCATGCATAGACAAGGGCTCAGACATGAACAGACACAGGATTCACTGTTGGCACTCACCCTCAGGGTTTTATATTCTTTCTCTTCCTTGACTTTAGACTCCAGAAAATATTCCTTCTTGCTCTTCAGAGGACGCAGCCACTCCTGAAGTTTTACCTGCGGAGATGAGAGTGCAAGAAATATGTAAAGATGGATAGGATGTGGTCTCACTTACAGAAAGGAATCACTAAAAGGACAAGCCCTGGGCCCGATTCACGAAGGTAAACTTCGACCAAAACCTGAAGTCTAAGTTTAGACCTCAATTCTAACTTTACTACCTGTAAAGTTAGACTTTAGGTCTGAACTTGAACTTTTGGTCTACGTTTACCTTTGTGAATCAGGCCCCCAGACTTTAAGTACCACTCAAGCCTCGCCCGCCACTTGCCTGTGGACTCCAGTTCCAACTTGTTCCAGCCTGATCCAGTTAACGACTTTTGACCAAGTGGCACCGCCATTGCCCAGGTGTTCACGCCTGTTTCTTCTGGACTGGGCCTTCTCACCCGGGTTTTTCACACTCACTGTTCTTCCCACTGGCAGAAGTTCCGCCTACTCGAAGCCAGACTTAATGCAGGCTGCAGACGATCACATAGTGGATATGCACAGCCGGCACGGCAAAGGCAAGCCCGTCTGCACCCATCTGAGCCTGGACCGCTCCCAGAGCTAGAAACCCTGACCCCACGAGCCTCAAGGCTCGTCGCTCAGCCCAACACTCTACAACATCCACTTGACACCCCTCGGGGACAGCACAGAGCTCATGGCATCAACCTAGTATCCTACGCTGATGACATGATGCTCATTCTCTCCCATACCGACTCTACCAGTATCGCCAAAGCAAAATTTGCAAACTGCAGACGCAACATTGCTGCTTGGATGAAAAACAACTACCTCCAGCTCAACTCAGACAAAACATTGGTCCTTATCATCGGGAACAACCACTTCCCCTGGGATTCCTCTTGGTGGCCTTTGGAACTTGGCCCCCACCCACCCTTATGAACCATGGCAAGACCTCTGGGTCATACTGGACACCAACCTCTCCATGACCATACAGCTCGATGCCACTGCCTCATCATATTACTTCATTCTGTGAATGGTAAGCAAGATTTTCAAGTGGATACCACTTAACAACCGACGAACAGTCACCAAGCTACTTATTACAAGCAGACTTGACTACGGAAACACACTCTACTTCGGAATCCCAGCCCATGTACTATGCCAAACTCCAAATCACCCAGAAATCATCCGCCAGACTCATTCTGATCATCTCTCTGCACCTGAAAAACCTCCACTGGCTCCCAGTCCAGGAAAGATGTAAGTTCAAGCTACTCACCCAAGCAAATAAAGCGCACAACAGCATCAGTCAAGCATAACTCAACCACCGTCTCAACTTCTACCAACCCGCCAGACACCTTCAATCTGCGTCCCTGGCAAGAGCACATCTCCCTCTCAACAAGAAGGCCAGAAGCGGAGGACGCTCCTTCTCGTACCTCGTAGCCAAGACATGGAACAGCCTCCTGCAACACCTCAGAACCTCCCTCTCCCTCATTTATTTATTTTTTATTTAAGAGGTTTTATATAGCGCTAGCCAGACCCGAAGGTATCGGAGCGCTTTACAGTATATAGGGGAGAAAAAACACATAAAAGAGGCAAAAGAAAGCATAAGTGTTCGAGAGTTTCAGTGTGCTGTGGGTCCGAGGAGGACATTGAGGTAGAATGGTTCCGAGGTAGTCTTGATGCGTGGATAAAGTCCTGAGCTCAGTCTTCCTCCGGGAGTAGAGGAGAGTAGGGGGTTAGGCGGCAGGGATGAGGTGGGGATTGTTGGAGCAATTGCCTGGTGGCAAGAGGGTGCCGGCTTGTGCATTTCGGAATTCAGTTTGGGAAGGCACGGTTGAGGTATACGTTTTTTAAGAGTCTTTCAAATTCTAGGAAGGAGGGAGTAGTCCTGATATAAACCGGGATGGAGTTCCAGATTTTGGGTGAGATTCCTGTGAATGAACGGGCCGCAGTTTTTTGCTTGCGTGTTTTCAGAGGGATTAGTAAGAGGGTGTTGGGACTTCTAAGGTTTCTTGACTAGCCGGCTTTATTGAGCTTGGAGGCCAGGTATTCCGGTTTCCCTGTTTGCAAGGCTTTGTGAGTGAGGCAGGCAGTTCTAAAGGTGGCATGCATTTCCACTGGGAGCCATTTTAGTTCTCTGAGTGCGGGAGATAGGTGGTCGTATTTTTTTACTCCAGTGACCATTCTGGCAGCAGCATTGAGAGTTGTTTTGAGTGGGGCTAAGGGGAGAGAGCTGTACCGGGGAGTTAGTGAATTAGTGTGGCTCACTGGTTAGAGGCGGCAGACCCGAGAGCAGAGGACGGCCCGGGACCAGGGTTCGATTCCCGGCGCGGCAGGTTTCTGGACCAGGGTCAGCGGACTCGATAATTCTCTCGCCTCGGTGCCCACTCTGATCAGCGATCACACTCGGCAACTCTGGGCATTAGCTTGCCTCATCTTCACTAACGGCCCCACCAGACCGCCGGGGATGCCTGGTCTCACCCTGGAGATACCCATTAAGGGACCATCTCGCAGGGAAGCCAGGAAGGGTTTCGCAGCGGTCGAAGCGCCTTGGGACCCTACGGGTAAGTAGTGCGCTATATAAATGCCTATACACATACATACATACACATAGAACTGCGTTCCCATAGTCCAGTCTAGATAACACCAGTGACTGGGTGGCTTCTTTGAGGTCCATGGGCGGGATGAAAGGTTTACTTTTGTTGAGGAGCTTCAGATTAAGGAAGGCACTCTTGCCGGAGGTCTTAATGTGGTTGGTCATGGTTAGTTTCTGGTCAAGGGTGATTCCTAGTGATTTTATTGAGTTAGCCAGGGTGAGATTGCAGTTGAGGGGATCGATAGCTTTCAGCCACTCTACGATTTGCGGGTTTTCATCTTTGTTGGAGATGAGGAGGATTTCGTTTTTTCTTGATTGAGTTTAAGGTGATTTGTTGCCAGCCATTGTTCAACCTCTTTGATAGTGTTGTTGAGTCTTAGAATTTCGTTAATGGAGGAGGTTTCCAGGTAGATCTGAGTGTCGTCTGCATATAGGTGGAAGCGTATGTTGGCTTTTTTTAGAATGGTTGTGAGGGGTTCCATGTTTATGTTCAACAGCTGAGGGGAGAGTACTGAACCTTGGGGGGCACCTCTGTTGACGGGGAGTGGGTCGGACGTAAAGGATTTGATTTTCATCCTTTGGGAGCAACAGTGAAAGAAGGAGGAGAACCGTTGAAGGACCACCTCGTCTGCAACTACCCGGTCTTTGAGAGCCTTGATGAGAAGATTGTGATCCACCATGTTAAAGACTGCCGAGAGGTCTAGGAGAATGAGGTGGCAACATTGGTCAGTGTCAAGGGATTTGAGGATGTCATCGACGATGTTAAGGATCGCAGTTTAAGTGCTACAGCATTTTCTGAAGCCTGATTGGTGTTGGTCTAGCATGTTGATATTGTCCATGTGCTGATTCAGTTGACGGAGAACGCAGTTGACTCATTGACTTCAGAAGGAACCTCACGACATGGAACAACCTCCTGCAACACCTCAGAACCTCCCCCTCACTCATGGACTTCAGAAGGAACCTCAAGACGTGGAACAACCTCCTGCAACACCTCAGAACCTCCCCCTCACTCATGGACTTCAGAAGGAACCTCAAGACAAGGAACGACCCCCTGCAACACCTCAGAACCTCCCTGTTAGAAGGGGCGATCTCAGGGGGCCAGGTTATGCTCACCCGGTCACCCCAAGGCCCACCTCTTCCACAGAACTTGCCGAGTCTTGACCGGGGAGGACTTCGAGTCTAGGATCGTACACACTGAGCTCACACCACACTATGAACAGACACCACATCGTTGGATTCTTGTCACAGGTTCTTTATATAGCAATAAATGAAGAAAGCACTCTTATGTACACAGTGATCGAGGGACCACAAAGTCTTTGAGGATTCGGGAAGGGGGAAGCGGGACAGTCTTTTAGTCTCTAGGTCAGTACGCGGCGTACCCTACGCACAGCTCTCAATCCTCGAGCCGGGGGGTACGGGATGATGGTCGTACTGGCTGCCTCACCTCTGTCGAGTCGGCTCGGTCGTGATGTTGATCTCGATGGTCCAGCCGGACCAGAGTACTCCTCGAGCCGCGACAGCGTCAGCAGGGCTCGGTCTGGCAAAGTCGTAAGGAGCCGCGACAGCGTCAGCAGGGCTCGGATGGTCGTAGAGGTCGAGCCGCGACAGGGTCAGCAGGGCTCCGATGGATACAAGTCAGCTTGAGCCGCGACAGCGTCAGCAGGGCTCCGAGGGTCTTAGAGGTCGAGCCGCGACAGAGTCAGCAGGGCTCCGGTGGTCTAGAGAGGACGAGCTGCGACAGCGTCAGCAGGGCTCCGATGGTTACAAGTCAGCTTGAGCCGCGACAGCGTCAGCAGGGCTCTGGTGGTTCAGTTCCTTAGGGCGAAGGATAAGCCGCGACAGCGTCAGCAGGGCTCAGGAATTCGGGATGAGTCTTCTTAGGGTCAGCCGCGATCAGATCAGCAGGCTTCAGGTCCAAGATACAACTGCCCGCTAGTTGTCGGGCGGGCCCAGTTATAGTCCTTCTGCTCTTTGATCTCCGGACGCTCGCAGGCAGAGGTGGGGGTTGGTCGTTGGCGAGGTCCGGCGGTTGGCTCTTTGATCCCTTTGAAAGATGGGTCCGGGAATTCCCAGACGCCCAGTGGGTCTGGAGCCAGCACTCGGGGAGGCCAGAGGTGCGATCGAAACTGGCCCACAGGGGAGGGCCAAAGGTGTGACAGAAACCAGCCCCTCGGGGGAGGCCGGAGGTGCCATCGAAACTCCCTGGCTTATCTCACTCTGGAGCCCTTTACCCCCCATCGGGGACTGGCGCGTCTTTGGAGTCTGGGTTTCGCTGGGGCCGGGGTCACGCTAGGCCCAGGGAGACAGGGATGCCGGGAAGGGAAGATGGCGTCCGGGCCTTGTGGGGCATGCAAGGTTAGGCGCTCGGAGCCGGGAGTGGAGCGGGGAAAGCAGGCCTGGTCGAGGTTCTAGGGGGATCTAGGCTTAACTGGGGTAGGACGACCAGGCTCGGGGTGCAGGCTACACTAACGGGGAGGCTGCGCAGGGGACTCGGGGTACAGGCCTACACTCACAGGGTGTGGAGGGACAGAGGTGAACCACGCCACGAGGCCGGGTCCAACACTCCCCCTTACTCATGGACTTCAGAAGTAACCTCAAGACGTGGAACGACCTCCTGCAACACCTCAGAACCTCCCCCTTACTCATGGACTTCAGAAGGAACCTCAAGACGTGGAACGACCTCCTGCAACACCTCAGAACCTCCCCCTCACTCATGGACTTCAGAAGGAACCTCAAGACGTGGAACGACCTCCTGCAACACCTCAGAACCTCCCCCTCCCTCATGGACTTCAGAAGGAACCTCAAGACGTGGAACGACCTCCTGCAACACCTCAGAACCTACCCCTTACTCATGGACTTCAGAAGGAACCTCAAGACGTGGAACGACCTCCTGCAACACCTCAGAACCTCCCCCTCACTCATGGACTTCAGAAGGAACCTCAAGACGTGGAACGACCTCCTGCAACACCTCAGAACCTCCCCCTCACTCATGGACTTCAGAAGGAACCTCAAGACGTGTAACGACCTCCTGCAACACCTCAGAATGTCCCCCTCACTCATGGACTTCAGAAGGAACCTCAAGACGTGGAACGACCTCCTGCAACACCTCAGAACCTCCCCCTCACTCATGGACTTCAGAAGGAACCTCAAGATGTGGAACGACCTACTGCAACACCTCAGAACCTCCCCCTCCCTCATGGACTTCAGAAGGAACCTCAAGACGTGGAACGACCTCCTGCAACACCTCAGAACCTCCCCCTTACTCATGGACTTCAGAAGGAACCTCAAAACGTGGAACGACCTCCTGAAACACCTCAGAACCTCCCCCTTACTCATGGACTTCAGAAGGAACCTCAAGACGTGGAACGACCTCCTGCAACACCTCAGAACCTCCCTCTCACTCATGGACTTCAGAAGGAACCTCAAGACGTGGAACGACCTCCTGCAACACCTCAGAACCTCCCCCTCACTCATGGACTTCAGAAGGAACCTCAAGACGTGGAACGACCTCCTGCAACACCTCAGAACCTCCCCCTCACTCATGGACTTCAGAAGGAACCTCAAGACGTGGAACAACCTCCTGCAACACCTCAAAACCTCCCTCAATCAAAGTCTTCAGAAGGAACCTCAAGACGTGGAACGACCTCCTGCAACACTTCAGAACCTCCCCTTCACTCATGGACTTCAGATGGAACCTCAAGACGTGGAACGACCTCCTGCAACACCTCAGAACCTCCCCCTCACTCATGGACTTCAGAAGGAACCTCAAGACATGGAACGACTTCCTGCAACAGCCCCAGAACCTCCCTCACTCATGGGCTTCAGAAGGAACCTCAAGGCGTGGCTCTTCCAGACGATACTGGCATGATCTCCTCCTCCACCCTAAAGTCTGTCCTACTCAGTGCCTGGATTCCCTCACGGGTGATGAGCAGTGCTCTACAAATCCACATAACAAAACGATATTGTATGTATAGGCACATATTATACAGATTGTAAGTACCAGTCATACATATCAGGAATGTAAGTACCGGCCACACATATCCAGATTGTAGGTACCAGTCCCAAGTATCATAGACAAGGAGACAGACACTGGTGTCACTTCTTTAGGCCTGTTTGGTCCTAGGGCCAGAATCCCTGGTAAATTAGCTTAATCATTGGCACTTATTGCTAACTGATAAAGACATTGTTCAGCACTTTACGCCAAAATCGCTTAGCAACATTTATACATGGAACCACTTTAAACAGGTCAACTAGACAATAGAGAGGCCTCACAAAACAAGGGGACAGAGCACCGTATTAACAGAAAAATCAATTATCCCCTTGAAGAAGGAAATAGAAAAAACCCCTATTGATCTTCAGACTCTCATTTCACAGTCGTCGCTTTTACTACAAAGATCTACTGCCATAAATCCATACCAAGTCAATGTCAAGTTTGCACCAGAGTTTTAATTTTGCAGACATTTCTACACCGAAGTTCACAAAATACTCCTATACATCATTATGCAGTAAAAAATCCACATTTCATCATAGTGTTCTAACAAGAATGAAATTACAAATAGGAAGGGTCCCAGAGCATTGAGTTCTCACTATGCAACTCTTGACCCCTTCACCACGAGGCTCAACAATTTAATAACAATTAAAAATCAACAAAATCACATAATCTATTAAGAAAAAGATGCTAGAGAGACAACAGAAGACACTACACATGAAGTTCTTCTAGTGGTGCTGGTCCGCTCCTATTCAAGGGATACACAGAATTTGGTATTTTCACAAAGGTATTTATCTACCATATCAAAATGTCAAGTAGATTGTGCATTAAAAAATTGTACGTCGACGCGTTCTGGTAGATTTTCTTGATATTCTTCAGCACAAAACATAAAATGCAATCTCCAACACAAAATCAAAAAAAACAATAATAAAAAAAATCCTGTGTAGAGAAATAATCAAATAACAATGAATCCACTGTTATTTCCCAAACATGACATCTCAGTGCAAAGGACATAGACATGATACTTTACATGATACTTTACATCACACTCATAAATAATTTCTTCTTTAATATCCATTCTTAAAGGGGCATTCCTACTGTTTGAGTACCACCATATACAATTGTCCTGCACCCCTTTGTACACATTATGCCGTGGATGTATAACCTTCAACACCCATGTGCATTCGTACAGCACCCCGTTCTACTTTGTTCGCACAGTGAAGTTAATTCTCCCTAACACCCATTCTCATTAGGATACCGGGGGTTCCAAGTTATCATTTTGGTTCCCCGGTTTTCAGTTTCATACAATTATAAGGATCAGTTATTTCTCAGTCAAATTTTTGTCAAAACAACCAGTGGTTCCAAACCCACACATATCTTAAAATCATACTGCAAACCCTTTACACTCACCAGTTAATAGAGTAAACTTCCTCTGCCCGGCCTTCTCTTTCTAGTCCAGATGCCAAGAGCTGTTTTCTTTCCCTGGTTTCCCCTGCTTATTATTTGTTGGAACCCTTGACTGTTTTGTTAACCCTTTGATTTCTTGAGGGCCTTTTTATTCATATACATGCCTCCCTCGCATGTTTATGTACTAGACTATTCTAGTTTTCTTACCTGTTAGATATCTTAAGACACTTGTCTTTATTTAGAAAGCTGGGGCTGTACTGTGCACTCTGTAGGTGGCATTTATAACCATGTCCCAATTCTTACGTTAGGGGTTCTTGCTCCTCGTCGATGTCTTATGGATCTTAAGCTCCCCAAAACTAAAATCTGATTATGAAAATTCAAAAGTTCATGTTAAAGTTTTATTACCGGTAGACAGTACTGCTCTAGAAAGCTTCTTAACTTGAAATGGTGCCCGATACATTTTTCGTGGGTCACCCAAGTCGCTGTATTTTGGTGGGGGCTATCATCTATAAATTAAAGAATTAACATAGTTCCAGTCTGTACCTTTAATATAGATGCATAGCTGGAGAACCGTATGGTCTTCTGGCGTTAGTAGGCGCTTGACGAATATGCAAACGGCCCAAAACTATATTGACCCAATAACTCATGCGCTCATGCGGTCTGATACCCTGGGTGTATTTGTTACTTAAGAGAGGAAGCGGGTGCCACACTGTTAGATTAAATTCCAGCGATCCCATGTACTCTTTACGAGAGATCATTGGAGAATGTTATAGCACTTCAGCATGATCCAAGAATTCACCAAACCCCCCAGCGTGGCCACAGACATCACCCCTTCCTGGGACCTCTGCAACAAGCTCAGCTACCACATCCAACTGAAAATCAAGTCTCTGGACAACAACTTCAGCGAACGAACTCCGGACTCCAAAATCTACCCCCCCCTCCAACAACGCCAGCCAATCCACCATCTCCGCCGACCCCACTCAGCACTGAATCGGCCATGAAAGGCATCCACTCAGGAGCACCCACAGACCCCTGCCCTCAGCACATCTTCCATAGAGCCTCCGCCACCATCGCACCAGAACTACTGGAAATGCACCCAAAATTTGGAACTCCATCTCAGTACATATCAGGACTAACCCCTCCTTTCCAAAATTCAAAAGCTAGCTCAAAGAGCTTTTCCTCAACGATCTCTTCCGAATAGATAGCTGAGGTTCTACAGCTAATTCTGCACACGATAGTATACAAAGACTCTGAAGAGGACTGAAACCTCTTTTTAACTCTTGTTTTTCTCCGGTGCTCCCCTTCACCTTTCTGGATTTGTCACGAACCATGGAGTCTATCGGCGACTTGGTTTGTTTCAGCTGTACTCGCCACGTATATTTACGTTCTCTCTGCTATTCTTTGTGTCCGATCTTTACTCGTTACGAATCACTATGCTCTACTATGGTCACTTCTTATGTTTGTTTGCACCTTTGATACATGTTGTAAAGCGCTCTGATACCCTCGGGTCTGGCCAGCGCTATAAATAACTCCTAAATAAAATAAATAAATAAAATAAAATTACGAGGCACCATTAACACCATCTATGAAACCTGCATCTTCCTCTATGACTGGAAACACACAGAAGTCAAGCCCCTGCTTCAGAAGCCCTTGGCAGACCTTCAGACCTCAAGAACTACCGACCCATCTCCCTACTTCCCTTCCCGACCAAAGTCACAGAGAAGACCGTCAACGCCCAACTACCATCCTTGACCCCTCCCAATCCCTACTTTGCACCAATTGTCTAAAAAAAAATCCCTTGGGAATGACACATTCTCTCTGCGTGCTGGAGCTCTGCGTGCCTTTGAATCATGAAGTGTACGACCCATCGAACACGATGGATGCACGCTATACACATGACAAGGTAATAGGCACAAGTCATAATACCTTTTATTTTTCACTGCTGCTGTGAAGAGGATTAGTGGTGGCACCCTCCGAGAAGTGACAATTTCTCCAACTTTCAGTTTTTTCGCTTGTTCTAGCCCCAATTAAATATAATTATTCCTTGTATAGTGTCTGCTATAATACCCCAAAGCATTCTCTCTTTCTTCCTTATTTTCTTTGATTTTCTGCAGCAATGGTGCTGCTCGGAGCGAGCTTTCGTCTCTTGATCTACAGATTAGTGCTTTGTTCTGCGCCGTTCCTTCGGAGCGCTGCCGCTGTTTCTGAGGACACCTTGAATACCAATGTGGCAAAATGAGGCCGGCTTAGATCGAACTCACATACTGGATCCGTGACAGGCCAGACTACTCATGGACTGGACACTGGCTTCATGAATCCATTTCTAGTGATGTTTGTCGGCATTCATTCCAATACCATTAACAACTCTGATGAACTCTTCTGCTGGTGCAGTGCAGGGTGTTTTCAGGAAAGAAGCTGACAACAACAAAGCAGACGTGAGCACAGAGTGGCCTGCGAAAACAAGCATTGAAAATGCAATAGGTCTCGCCTTTCATTAAGTTAAAGCTATTTGCTTTGCCATACAATACCATTAGCAAAGCAAATGGCTTTAACTTAATCAAAGGCGAGACCTATTGCATATTCAATGCTTGTTTTTTCTATTTCTACTTTATTATACCCCTGAGGGTTCCACAAGATAGGAGTGAGGGCTCCCCGGCCTGTACCAGGGGCGATTCAGCTACTAGATCCAAGGAACACGTGATTTATAGCTGCCAACAAATAATGTTTTGGCAAAAATAATGTTTTAGCAAAGATAATGTTTTAGCATTACTTTAGAACCAGACAATATAGAGGGGCTGTTCGTGGAGACAATGTGGGGTCCCAGGGAACTCTTTGGAACTACACTGCTTTATTTTCAAAGGGGCCCTACTATGCATCTCTATGATTGGACAGCTGTGGGGAGTCCAAGTAGATCCCCACTGATGCTCGAAATTGAGACACATTATGCAGAGGGAGAAATGGTTTTATAAGCAGGTTGGTTTCATTGAGACATTCCAGAAGAAAGAGCGCTTCTATCGAAAGATCGGTGCTGATTAAAAAAGAAATTGATTCACTGCTTTTAGATTTGTGATGCATTTTCAGAACTGTTCTTGAAAGATAGGTGTTTCTTTTGGGGGGTGGGGCGGAGGTATAGGGCTGCCTACCACAAACGATTTTTTTTGCCTCCAAAAATAATTTATAATTGTAATTGTGAGTTTTTAACTGCAGCTTATAAGTAGAGCATATTTGGGGTTTGGGGGTGTTCTTGCTGAAATGGAGGATAGTCATTCACTGATTATGAGTTCCTGCCCAATGTGTTTTTAGGTCTCGGCCTGATCCAGCGCATGCGTTGGTCTGGCTGAGACATCCAGTAGGTGCTCTGGGAAATGCTCCTTTGCCGGCGATCAGTGTACTATCACGCGCACAAGCGCGATCACTTTCATTGCCGTGCCGTGCATTGTGTGCCTTTCACGGCCGCGCGTCCAATGCTTGTTTTCCTACCCATCAGCCACAATGCATTCTGCTGCGCAACGCGGTTTGATGGGAATTACATTCAAACTAAGATAATGCACCACAAAGTCACAGCTCAGCAGGAGGAATGTAAACGCGCGTTTATTTTTCCTGAATGCAACGCAGCTCAGTAATTGCTAGGTTGAGCTTTAACATTATTTAACAATCTTTAACTAGTTTCCTTGCTTGTAGGGCCATTAGCTTTCTCTTCAAAGAACCTCTCCATGCGCGCTGTGTACTGCGCGTAGAACAGTAGGACCGACATTGTGCGCAGCGTAAGAACACCCGCCCAGCCACTTTAAAGGAGGCGCACAGCTGAGAGGCTCCGGGGGTGCTGAGCGCGGCCCTCACTGCTGCCAGCCAGGCACATTCTCGTCCTTTCTGCGGGCGGTCACCAGGCTCGCCGTGGTACAGAACAGTAGCCGTCGCTTGTTTAATGCCTATTTCTATGTACAGTTTGTTAGAGACCATTTGTTTGTACTAGCTATGTGGTCACATACAAAGGTAATGCTTATCTCAACCAGACCTAATAAAACCAATCCAGGAACAATTTAGTGCTGTAGTAATATTTCGCAGTACTTTTAAATATAACATCGTTCCCCATATGCTATACTGTGACTCTTGGTTCGCTACAGATGGAAGACACAGAAGAGGGAAAAGCAGGTATGGGGTGTGTGTGTGGTTCACTTGGCAGAATCTCCACATTCGTTGCCCGGCATATATAACAGAACTGGTGCACAGCGGATCGATTCAATGTGACGCCCGGTATTAGCCTGCTCCATTTGGTGGTAAACACATCTCCACATCAGACCCATTTCACGCCTTACAGATCCGAAATGCAAAACACCACTATCTGCAAGTCCATTCTATTTTATAATTTTCTCAACATTATGTTAACATAATTCTTGCAATGTATACAAGAAAAATTTCAGTTTTTTTTCATGAACTATTTACTTGTATATTTCCAGTACAGACAGCCTACCAGGGACCTCAGTATTCAGGATAATATACTACTTTTCAAAGGTCTGGAAATCAAGATTCACGTTTTCAGAAGGTATGTATTAAAATGTAAAGTAAGACCATAATTAATTATTCTCCACCACTCTGAACTACCTTTGTTATGTGACCCGACCAACTAAATCAATGCTGTAATTGTCTCATGTGGTAACTACTGCACGCATCTTCTGATGTAAGTGTTTGAGTTTAATTACTATAATGGAACTCGCTGTAATCTATGTATCCTGCTACTGTTGTAAAACGCTCTGATGCTTCCGGTCATGTCCGTGCTATTTAAAATGGCAAACATAAAAAATAAGACAATACATATATTTGTGCTACGTTACATCTTTCTGAATAAAACATTGTATTCTCGCTATTTGCAGTCTAAAAGAGTACTTATATTGTGAAAAGGTAACCTTTATTGGCAGACGCTTGTCAACTGTTCACACATGATTGGGGGGCAGGGGGACGGGGGTGTTTTAGTTGAGGGTGGAGGGGGCTTGGAGAATAGGAGTTGATGACACTGGTTTGCTTCTTAAGTTAATTTTGGGACATCGACCACATTGGAAACCCTTAGGATTAAATTCTGACAAGGTAGCATGCATATTATTGGGACCATGCTCTTAATGGCTGTGAGAAAGTGCCATCTTTCTTGCATTGGTATGCCCCCACTTTTTTCTGAACTGCTGATGTGCTTTGACTGAGTGTGCCCTGGGTTCCTGCCAACCAGGTACCCAAGGCCTGTGTTCCTTCCCTAAAACTGTGTTGAAACTAAAACCCAATTGGCATCTCTGGCCACCTGTCAGTCCCAAGTAAATGGTACCCTAGGTACCCAGGGCATGGTGACCAGAGAAGACCCCTGAGGGCTGCAGCACCTATTGTGCCACCCTCGGGGCCCTGTACCCTGGCACCCACACACTGCCCTTGCAGACTGAGTGTCTAAGTACAAAACAAAGAGTCGACATGGCATACATCCCTCTGTCGACACGCGTTACTTGCTCCCAAGTACCACAATCACATCGCACACATCAAATCTCTTCATAACTTGTGAAATAATGTCTTCTTCACATACCGTTTTGAGTGACTAGCTACTTTTGTCATTGGTTACAGTTACGAAGTCATATTAATGAAAAACGGCGAGTGAAGTTTACATACATACATGTAAGTACAGCTATATTAGCACAGCATGAAGGACATTGGGAAGTAGCCCGGATATAAAGTTAACAACAGAAAGGGTTATAAGGTGTATTATTTAGACAGCACGTAATGGAAATGTTCGGAAGTGAATTTAAATTATTTTGGTGAATTATTTTGTGAATACAAGCCTGTAGATATACATGAATGTACCGACATATTGTTATACCTTTACAGAACGAAGTCCCCTGAGGAAGGGCATTTTTTTGCTTGAAATGCATTGGGCAGATTGAAAAGTTTTGAAATCAACATAAAAAACTGAAATGTTAATGATGAAACAATTAACATAATAACGAAAATTAAAAAGACGTAAACATGAACAATATGTGAAGAAGACATTATTTCACAAGTTATGAAGAGATTTGATGTGTGCGATGTGATTGTGGTACTTGGGAGCAAGTAACGCGTGTCGACATTCATTGTACCTCCCATGCTCAGTGGGAGCATCACATGAGCACCAACTACACTGTGCAAAATGTAAGAAAATATAAGAGTATTGATCAAACCGAGTGCGGAGCCATACCCATTGTGGTGGTTATATCTATTATTACTGAGCCAGTGGTCTCCACGCACCGCAAACATGCAATTTGAGGACATAGCACAAACCACTGAACAACGCGCAGAAACGTTAGCTTTTGATAGGGCTGACATTGACAGAATATATGCTTTGATTGAGGACTCTGAGGAAATATGTCAAGGTACAGGTTCAAAAGAAGCAAACATAAAACAATTACTCTATATGTCAAAAAAGATCATCAACCAAAAACTACATGCCAGCACGCTTATTAAATATCACAAATCGCAACGGATCCCGCGTGGTCTTAGGATATCATTGAAATCAACATTGTGTAAGAACAACGCCAGATTTACCGAAAGATGGTTTGCAATCTTGAACAAATGTTCGTTAGATTTAATTTTACTAATAGTGGAAGAATTGGCCAAACTGTTAGATGAGTTAACGAAAGAAATAAATGTGTTAAAAGACGAATTGTCTAAAATGACAACCAAGGAGGAATGGGATCAAATTCGCACTGACATTAACATAAAAATAGAGGAATACACCAAAGAAATCAATGATCGTAAGCTCAGGAAATTTAAAAGGGACACAACAGACTATCGTTTAGGAGAAGTGTACACGTGGGCTGACATTTACGCAAGAAGGAGACAACAAAAACCCAATAACGATAGGTCTTCGGATGAGACATCATCAGATGATGCACAACAAAGAAATACACAACAAAGAAGGGTACCATTCGAAAATAGGAGACAACGTACGGTCCCACAAAGTAAACAAACAAATACATTAGACACATCCCAACCAACCACATCAAATATAGAAGGTGGATCATCAACAATTACACCATCTCCTTTTTTAGAGGTGGCTACTGGACCCCAAATAGAACCAGGAGGGGGAAAAAAACAAACATCAACAGAAGGGGTAGCCAAAAATACAAGGAGTCAGAAACTTTAGTCATTAACATATCTAAACACACCATGACCACCGACGAGATACAAGTGTTACAAAAAGGGTCATCATACGTACCAACATATCATTCAAACCTATTGGAGACAAAAGTATGCTTGTACAAGTTTTTAAGATCATTAAGATTGCGCCATTTCTTCACTAACATCATTGAGAAAACTAAATCTACAGAACCAAAAGAGGACATCATGTTGGGTTTGAGACCTAAGAGCAAATTCATGGCTCCAGTGAGCCACAAGGTTTTAGACGCATTCGAAAAGGTTGTGATGAAAGAGATAGAAGAAACGTTCAAAAAACCTAAATCAAAACAAACAAATCTCACTGGGAAAGAAAGACAAATCTTACAAAAATTAGCAGACAATCAGGAAATAACAATCAGACAAGCGGATAAAGGGGGTGCCCTCATCATTATGGATACAGAATACTATGAAAATCAAGTGGAAATTCATGTCAATGATCAGGACACATACATGACAATGGACACGGATCCTACCAAAGAATTCCTCAACATTTTGACAAAAGTTATAGATAACGCTTTTGTACAGGGAATAATCAATCAAAAAGACAAAGAGTACCTATTGAATACCAACCCTGCAATACCATACATCTATATGACACCCAAAATTCACAAAGATGCCAAAAAACCACCACTACGGCCAATTGTCTCTACCATAGGTTCCATACATGAACCAATAGGAAGGTTCATAGATAAACATCTACAGAACATTGTCCAGAAGTCGTCAACATATATAAAAGACACGACCCATTTTCTAAATATATTGGAAGAAGAAAAAACAAAATTCACAAAGGAGAGGATAATGACAACAGTGGATGTAAAATCTCTTTATACATCCATTCCACATGACATGGGATTGACAGCTGTGGAAAGTTTTTTAGTACATGAGGAAAAGAGTGAACATCTCAAAATATTTATCATGGAACTTCTCCACTTCACGTTATTTCACAGTTATTTTACGTGGAAAGACAAATATTATGTGCAATGTTCTGGTACAAGTATGGGAAATTGTGCAGCGCCGACGTATGCAAATACATTCATGCATCGATTTGAATTGGATAACATACTGAATCAACAGACATGGCAAAACAATCTAATCTTGTACAAACGTTATATAGATGACATTTTCATCTTATGGAAAGGTACCATGGAAAGTTTGGAAAGAGCGTTACTAAGTCTGAATGAAATCAATGAAAGAATTCAATTTACATTCACCATAAACAAAAAGAGCATCACATTTCTGGATGTAGCAATAACCAATGAGGAAGGGCAGTTAACAACAAGCGTGTTTACAAAAAGTACGGACAGAAATAATCTGTTACATTACAGAAGTTTCCACCAACCACCCCTGAAAAAACACCTTCCGTTTTCGCAACTGGTCAGAGTAAAGAGAATAGCTTCAACAGAAGAGTTATACAACAAACATAAAGCAGAAACATTGAATAAATTCAAAAACAGAGGATATCCCGAACCCATTCTGGAAGCCGCTGCGGAAAGAGCGGATAAATTGCAGAGAAAACATTTGTTAGCAGCCAGAACTAAGCAAGAGGAACAAAGATCTGTATTTGTATCAAAATTTTCTACACGCAGTTACAGTATCAAAAAAACAATAATCAAACATTGGCCATTGCTGGCGTTGGAGGAAGACTTTAAAGGCATCTTCTCAAATTCACCGATTTTTGCATATGAAAGAACAAAAAATATCAAAGAAATTATCAAGAATCCAAAGAAGATCAACACGGATAATTACAAAGGTACACTGCCATGCCACAATTGCGGTAACTGTTCTGCAATCATCAAAGGGAACGTGATTAATCACCCCACTAAAGGTACACCAGTTAAGCTTAAAGTATCGGGAACGTGTGACAGCAGCAACCTTATATATATGCTAAGATGCCCGTGTGGATTGTCCTATGTGGGCAAAACCCAAAGAAAAATAAAAACTAGACTAACGGAACATAAGAGTAACATAAGATTGAAGAATACCAAATCTACTGTGGCAGTTCACTTCAATGAAGCGAAACACAATCCGGCACAATTAAAATTTTGTATACTAGAACTGGTGTCAACTCGACCTGGTACAGACAATAACACTGAACTCTTAAAAAGAGAAACATTTTGGATGAATTTTCTTTGCACGCTGCACCCGAAAGGGTTAAATGAGAGGATGGAACTCAGTTGCTTCATTTAAACTCATAAGTGTCTAACATTTTGATATATTTTGATGAGATTGGATGACATGTAGATGTTTGTTTTAATGAACATGGTAAATTTGGAGTAGTTGACAGTCACGTTTAAATATGGATATTTAATATGTTCCTGTTAAATTTACCTATGTATTTATTGGTTTGTTTACAATGTAGCTTCAAAATGAGGGAGTTTACCCACATTCAATTACGGAGGCACCCCTCCCTACTCACTCATGTCTAATACACTATGGCTGACACACTATCACTTTTAGTGAAGTCCGTTTTTTAGTTTAGTTATCCACACATAGATCACGTGCTCGGACGAGCGGTGATAGAGTAGAAGTAGGCTAGAGCGACGCACGCTGAACATCGCACTAAAACGGAGGAAAGGAGAAACCGCCATGGGCGTCCGTTTACAAGCTACCCGGTAAGAGGAGTTATGGGCAGAGATCTAAATGGCTCTAACTACTGTTATGAGACCGTTTTGAGTGACTAGGTACTTTTGTCATTGGTTACAGTTACGAAGTCATATTAATGAAAAACGGCGAGTGAAGTTTACATACATACATGTAAGTACAGCTATATTAGCACAGCATGAAGGACATTGGGAAGTAGCCCGGATATAAAGTTAACAACAGAAAGGGTTATAAGGTGTATTATTTAGACAGCACGTAATGGAAATGTTCGGAAGTGAATTTAAATTATTTTGGTGAATTATTTTGTGAATACAAGCCTGTAGATATACATGAATGTACCGACATATTGTTATACCTTTACAGAACGAAGTCCCCTGAGGAAGGGCATTTTTTTGCTTGAAATGCATTGGGCAGATTGAAAAGTTTTGAAATCAACATAAAAAACTGAAATGTTAATGATGAAACAATTAACATAATAACGAAAATTAAAAAGACGTAAACATGAACAATATGTGAAGAAGACATTATTTCACAAGTTATGAAGAGATTTGATGTGTGCGATGTGATTGTGGTACTTGGGAGCAAGTAACGCGTGTCGACATTCATTGTACCTCCCATGCTCAGTGGGAGCATCACATGAGCACCAACTACACTGTGCAAAATTTAAGAAAATATAAGAGTATTGATCAAACCGAGTGCGGAGCCATACCCATTGTGGTGGTTATACATCCCTCTGTGCCATGCCCACAGAACCCACTGCCCTGGCATACTTCAGTCACCCCTCTAGCTGGGTGCCTTATGCCAGAGGTGTGGGCACAGGTGCATGAGCCCTGTGCCCATACTGTACCCAGGGCCATTCCTGGGCACTATAAGTGCAGTGATGCCATTAAGAGTATATGATGCTGGGAGGTTGTCATTACGAACTCCACAGCACCATAATGGCTACACTGAAGACTGACAAGTTTGGTACCAAACTTCTCAGCGCATTAAACCCGCACTGATGCCAGTGTGGGATTTAATGTAAAATTCACCCGAGGGCATCTTAGAGATGCCCCCTGAAACCCTATCCTAAAATCCATGTCTAGGCTGAGTGGCTGCAGAGGCTGCCACACAGCAGACATGTTGGTGGACCCCTGGGTGGAGAGGTCCCCGCTATCCTGGGCCTGCAACAATGCACATCCTGGGCGAGGTGCTAGGTCTCCACCCCCAGGATGGGCAGGGGAAGCTTCAAAGGCATGCCGCCTCTGTGAGCTTCTCCAGGCCATTTGCTGTACCCATCAACTGGCCCCCACCAGTCCTGACCCCCACTCTGGCGGGAAGACTGGCGGGAAAAACTATGTCAGGAAGGGGGTGTGCCAGCCTGTGCCAACCCAATCCCTCAGGTGGGGGGGAACGAGGCAAAGCACGACCCCGGGATCCGGCCATCTTGTAGATGAGGAGCCCTGCCCAATCACAGCTAGGCTCCTGCCCCCTCCCACAGGAGAGTAGCAGGCTAGGGGGTGTACCCACTCCAGGACAGGGACCTATTGGTCCCTGTCCTTGCCTACCTGTAACACCCCTAAATTCAGTATTTAGGTGCTCCCTGAACCTTCCTTCCTCCGATCCCGGAAGAAGAAAGAAGATCAAGAGGAAGTAGATCCGCCGTGCAGCTGCTAACAACAGGACGACAACAACTGACTTGGCCCCAGCCCTACCGGCATGTTGACCCTGGAACCTTCTGCTGCCTAAATCCTGACGACTCCTGTGGACAGTAACCTTGGGACACCCAGAGGACCTGCCTGCCTTGACCCTCTTAAAGATTGGGACTCCAATCAGCAGAGGCTCTGCTGCAACAACCCCCCTGGCACTAGCCAGGAAGCTCCGGACCAGCCCGCTCTGCACCCGCCGAGCCCAGGCCGGGCCGTGCCCAAGTGAACCAGGACCACGAGGACGTCCCCCCAGCGACTGGGACCCAGAGTCCAGTGCCCAAAGACCCTCCTCGACGAACCAGACGCCGCCTGCAGACTCAGAACCAGGGGCCACCCCAACCGCGACTAGCTAAGGGTAAGTTTTTCCGACACCCCTGCACCCGGCGCCCTACAGCCCCATGTGCCTCCTTTGGGGTACCTACCTGTGCTCCAAGATCCCAACTTACCTCTCGTAGTGCTCATCGCCCCTGGAGAGTCTTCGTCCCCGAGCCTGCAGCCTTTGTTCCTTTTTGACTTGTCCCATTGGATAACATTGAGCGCCCGACGGCTCAAAGCACCCTGCACCCAGTCACCCGCGGGCCGCTGGCTATGCCACCTTTGTCCTATCCTACTTCCCCCTTTGCCCTGAACAAGTGACCAGGAGCCCAGCTCCCACAGCTGCGTGGCCTGCTAGCCAGCAGCCACCAACCTGAGGCCCCCTGTCCCTGATTGGATAACATTGGGCCTAAATACCTCTGCACCCGGCTGCCCCTGTGCCGCTGAGGGTGAACCAACTGTACTTACCTGACCCCGGGGGACCCCTGAGTCTATGCCCAGAACCTTAACTTCACCAGCCAAGTACTCACCTGGAAACCGGTAACTCACTTACCTGCCATTTGATAACATTGACTGGATTTTGACTTGAACATTTTCTGTGTGAAGTTTTGGAAACTGAAAATATTCATATAAAATCAACCGAATTCCGAAGTACTCACCTGTGATCAGGGGATAAACCAGTACTGTATCTTGCAACCCAGTACTGAACCGCAAAAGTAATCCTTTCTGGGTTTACTAGTAATCTGTATTTTCTGCATAGGAATCCATTGTCTGCTTTTCTATGAAATTTCTTCTAATTGTCTACTTTTGAAAACTTAAAATATTCTTTTAAAATCCTACGAAATACTGAAACGCAATTACCTACCTGTTTTAAGTTGAGACCCTAGTGCTGGCCCTAGGAGCCCAGTAATGGATTACAAAAGTAACGAGATCGTACTTTGCCTGCAACCTGAATTTTCTCCCATTGAATAACATTGCCAGATTTACATTGAAATGTTTTTAAGTGTGAACTTTTAAAACAGCTTTATATTCATGAAAATTCACTACAGTAACTAAAACGTTTTTGCAATCTGGTTTCATCTTAGACCCCAGGACTGAATCTAGGATCTAGTCCTGCAACTACTAAAGTAATCTATATAGTAACCAACTGTACTTATATGTTGGAAACCCATTGAGCTCAATGGTATAGTGTGTTTTATAATTGGGTTGCCTACTGCAACTCCTGTATCTACTGTGTTCACAAACTTTATGTGCTCTTTGCAAAGTAGTTACATGAGAGTACTCATATTGAGAAAAGTATAATTTGATACCTGTTGGTTCTAAAAATGAAACAACTATATCTGTGGATATAAAAACAATTGGCCTGGAGTTCAGTCCTTGAGTGTGTGAAACCTTTTGCTGACTGAGTGTGTATAACAATGCTTTACACTGTCCTCTGGTACTGCCTTACTGCTCAACCAAGCTACCACTTTGGAGAGTAAGGTCAGTCCTGACTTTAACCTCTGTTACTGCAAAAACCACAGTTGATGGACAGAATGTAGAACAATGTCTTACATTCACCCCAGTACAAAGATCTGGGCCTAAATCCATTGTTTTTTTGCACTCAACACCACTCTAGGTCAGACAATGGCTATATGCAAATCAGCCTTGACCCTGTGCCTCATGGGAACAGTCCAGCCCGAACTACCAAGCCATGTCTTTCCTAGACCGGAATCAAGCATCCAAGGACCAGTTTCTGGCTATCAGCCTTCTTCAGCCTGGATAGCTTGACTCCAGTGATGTGGAGAGCCTGGGACTCACGTCTGAGCATACCCAGCCCACTCAGGGTGAAAATTGCAAAAACCACAGTTGATGGACAGAATGTAGAACAATGTCTTACATTCACCCCAGTACAAAGATCTGGGCTTAAATCCATCGTTTTTTTGCACTCCACACCACTCTAGGTCAGCCAATGGCTATATGCAAATCAGCCTTGACCCTGTGCCTCATGGGAACAGTCCAGCCCGAACTACCAAGCCATGTCTTTCCTAGACCGGAATCAAGCATCCAAGGACCAGTTTCTGGCTATCAGCCTTCTTCAGCCTGGATAGCTTGACTCCAGTGATGTGGAGAGCCTGGGACTCACGTCTGAGCATACCCAGCCCACTCGGGGTGAAAATTGCAAAAACAACAGTTGATGGACAGAATGTAGAACAATGTCTTAGCCATGTCTGAACTGGGGAGGCAGAGTGAGCTAAAGAACGGTGATGGATTAAACCCAGATCTTTTGACTGGGTGTGAGTGTTTGATTGATTCAGATGCTCCGTCCATCACCACCACCTTTTGTAATAGCCATGTCTGAACTGGGGTGGCAGAGTGGGCTAAAGAACGGTGATGGATTAAACCCAGATCTTTTGAGTGCGTGTGAGTGTTTGATTGATTCAGATGCTCCGTCCATCACCACCCCCTTTTGTAATGATTTGCATATAGCCATGTCTGAACTGGGGTGGCAGAGTGGGTTAAAGAACGGTGATGGATTAAACCCAGATCTTTTGACTGGGTGTGAGTGTTTGATTGATTCAGATGCTCCGTCCATCACCACCCCCTTTTGTACCGCTTTTGGCCGCCATAAGTGTGGCAGGGTATGCTCAGACGTGAGTCCCTTGCTCACTTTGCCACTGGATTCAAGCAAGCCGGGCTCAAGACGGCTGGAATGCCAGAAACCGGTCCTCGGAAGCTTGTTTCCGGTCCAGGGAAGACATGGCTTGGCAGTTCGGGCTGGACTGTTCCCATGAGGAACAGGGTCAGACTGATTTGCATATAGCCATGTCTGAACTGGGGTGGCAGTGTGGGCTAAAGAACGGTGATGGATTAAACCCAGATCTTTTGACTGGGTGTGAGTGTTTGATTGATTCAGATGCTCCGTCTATCACCACCCCCTTTTGTACCGCTTTTGGCCGCCATAAGTGTGGCAGGGTATGCACAGATGTGAGTCCCTTGCTCACTTTGCCACTGGATTCAAGCAAGCCGGGCTGAAGACGGCTGGAATACCAGAAACCGGTCCTCGGAAGCTTGTTTCCGGTCCAGGGAAGACATTGCTTGGCAGTTCGGGCTGGACTGTTCCCATGAGGCACAGGGTCAGACTGATTTGCATATAGCCATGTCTGAACTGGGGTGGCAGACTGGGCTAAAGAACGGTGATGGTTTAAACCCAGATCTTTTGACTGGGTGTGAGTGTTTAATTGATTCAGATGCTCCGTCCATCACCACCCCCTTTTGTACCGCTTTTGGCCGCCATAAGTGTGGCAGGGTATGCTCAGACGTGAGTCCCTTGCTCACTTTGCCACTGGATTCAAGCAAGCCGGGCTTAAGACAGCTGGAATGCCAGAAACCGGTCCTCGGAAGCTTGTTTCCGGTCCAGGGAAGACATGGCTTGGCAGTTCGGGATGGACTGTTCCCATGAGGCACAGGGTCAGACTGATTTGCATATAGCCATGTCTGAACTGGGGTGGCAGAGTGGGCTAAAGAACGGTGATGGATTAAACCCAGATCTTTTGACTGGGTGTGAGTGTTTGATTGATTCAGATGCTCTGTCCATCACCACCCCCTTTTGTACCTCTTTTGGCCGCCATAAGTGTGGCAGGGTATGCTCAGACGTGAGTCCCTTGCTCACTTTGCCACTGTAAGTAAGTAAATAGTTTATTGTGATGATTATTTAAAATCTTACAATATTACACATCTCAGTCAAAGACTAAAAAAACTACTTTCTACATTAAAACACTTAAAATGTCATTGCATCGAAATTATAGATGATTAAATATTTAAAATAGGTATGAGGTCTAATTTCCTTTTGACTATCATTAAAAACTTTACAAAGATAGCATTTAGAATAATGTCATTGGAGTTCATACAATTAATTAAGGCCTGCCTACGTGTCCTTATGACTCGTACTTTAAAGGGAAGTTTTAGTAGAGATTTTCTCTCCTGTAGAAGCGTTGGGCAGGTGCAGAGAAGGTGAAGCATATCCTCCTCACCATTATTGCACAGTCTGCATTTCATTTGGGATTCCGGTCTTTCCCATGGGGGAAGGTGGCACAGGCCTGGCATAGTTCCAAATCTGGCTTTAAGGAGGGCCTGTTTGTTTTTTTCTGTCCATGGTGTTACCAAGTATTGTTGGATTTCCTTCTTTGTGTATCCGTCCATGCGTGTTTTCTTTTGGTGAGGATTGCTTTATCGTTTAAAATGGATAAATGATTTACAGTTTTATTGATTATTTTCTTGAAGGAAGACTTGATTATATTGGTTTCCCATATTGACTTGATCGCAAAATCCTTTATTGCTTCCCTAAGGTAGGTCCCCGCAGTAGAGTTTGTGTCCTTATTTATTTCTCTCCATAATAGTTGGGATATTTCGTTTTGGTGGTCATTTTTTATTTGATTCCAAACTTTAATAAAGTGGCCTTGCCTTGCATATCGCTGATTGGTCAGTCCAAACTCCAACCTTACTTGGGCTGGGGATGCGTTTACCGGTAGACGGAATATAGCTCGATAGACTCTTGTTATGCTCTTGTTCAGAGTCTCACTATCCTTGCCCATTACCACTTCACTACCATACGTAATAGTCGGTAGGAGTTTTGCACCGATTACATTCAGAAGTGGACCATAAGTTAGGCTAGGAAGTGACTTTTGCACAATTCTGAATGCTGCAGTTAATGAGTTTGCTTTTCTTTGTATCTCACTTTTTTGGAGTTGATAGCTTCCATTCGCATCAAAAAGAACACCCAAGTATTTGTATACTTCTACTTGCTCCAACTCGTTAGCATCCATAAACCATTTACTTTTATATTTTCTCTTGTTTTTTTTGGTCACTACCATAATCTTAGTTTTAGACTCATTTATGACCATTGCATTCTCCTTCGAGTATATGTGTGTCCGCCTAATAAGACGCCGTAATCCCACTTTGGTATGGCTCAGTAGTATGACATCATCCGCATACATCAGATTTGTGAGGCGTTTATCAGCTAGTTTTGGGGGGTGCGCATTCTCTTCGTCCAGTATTTCCGTTAGGTCTGCGAGAAACAAATTAAAAAGTAGAGGGGCGAGAACACAGCCATGTTTCAGGCCAGCCTTTGCTGGAATCTCCTTTGATAGCGTTTGACCGTCCCCCATCCTCACACTTACCCATGTCTCTGTATATAGAAGGCGAATCAATTTTAGGAGGGGGAGTGGAATATTCATTTTTTCAAGTTTATTCCAAAGAAGATTTCTTTTAACACAGTCAAATGCTGATTTAAAATCTATGAAGCATAGGTACAGGGGTTGTTTAAGTCTAATTGATTTATCCATTAATAGTGCAAGAACCATTATGTTTGTTGTTGTTCCTAGGCCTTTGCCACTGGATTCAAGCAAGCCGGGCTGAAGACGGCTGGAATGCCAGAAACCGGTCCTCGGAAGCTTGTTTCCGGTCCAGGGAAGACATGGCTTGGCAGTTCGGGCTGGACTGTTTCCATGAGGCACAGGGACAGACTGATTTGCATATAGCCATGTCTGAACTGGGGTGGCAGAGTGGGCTAAAGAACGGTGATGGATTAAACCCAGATCTTTTGACTGGGTGTGAGTGTTTGATTGATTCAGATGCTCCGTCCATCACCACCCCCTTTTGTACCGCTTTTGGCCGCCATAAGTGTGGCAGGGTATGCTCAGACGTGAGTCCCTTGCTCACTTTGCCACTGGATTCAAGCAAGCCGGGCTGAAGACAGCTGGAATGCCAGAAACCGGTCCTCGGAAGCTTGTTTCCGGTCCAGGGAAGACATGGCTTGGCAGTTCGGGCTGGACTGTTCCCATGAGGCACAGGGTCAGACTGATTTGCATTTAGCCATGTCTGAACTGGGGTGGCAGAGTGGGCTAAAGAACGGTGATGGATTAAACCCAGATCTTTTGACTGGGTGTGAGTGTTTGATTGATTCAGATGCTCCTTCCATCACCACCCCCTTTTGTACCGCTTTTGGCCGCCATAAGTGTGGCAGGGTATGCTCAGACGTGAGTCCCTTGCTCACTTTGCCACTGGATTCAAGCAAGCCGCGCTTAAGACAGCTGGAATGCCAGAAACCGGTCCTCGGAAGCTTGTTTCCGGTCCAGGGAAGACATGGCTTGGCAGTTCGGGCTGGACTGTTCCCATGAGGCACAGGGTCAGACTGATTTGCATATAGCCATGTCTGAACTGGGGTGGCAGAGTGGGCTAAAGAACGGTGATGGATTAAACCCAGATCTTTTGACTGGGTGTGAGTGTTTGATTGATTCAGATGCTCCGTCCATCACCACCCCATTTTGTACCACTTTTGGCCGCCATAAGTGTGGCAGGGTATGCTCAGACGTGAGTCCCTTGCTCACTTTGCCACTGGATTCAAGCAAGCCGGGCTGAAGACGGCTGGAATGCCAGAAACCGGTCCTCGGAAGCTTGTTTCCGGGCCAGGGAAGACATGGCTTGGCAGTTCCGGCTGGACTGTTCCCATGAGGCACAGGGTCAGACTGATTTGCATATAGCCATGTCTGAACTGGGGTGGCAGAGTGGGCTAAAGAACGGTGATGGATTAAACCCAGATCTTTTGACTGGGTGTGAGTGTTTGATTGATTCAAATGCTTCGTCCATCACCACCCCCTTTTGTACCGCTTTTGGCCGCCATAAGTGTGGCAGGGTATGCTCAGACGTGAGTCCCTTGCTCACTTTGCCACTGGATTCAAGCAAGCCGGGCTGAAGACGGCTGGAATGCCAGAAACCGGTCCTCGGAAGCTTGTTTCCGGGCCAGGGAAGACATGGCTTGGCAGTTCCGGCTGGACTGTTCCCATGAGGCACAGGGTCAGACTGATTTGCATATAGCCATGTCTGAACTGGGGTGGCAGAGTGGGCTAAAGAACGGTGATGGATTAAACCCAGATCTTTTGACTGGGTGTGAGTGTTTGATTGATTCAGATGCTCCGTCCATCACCACCCCCTTTTGTTCCGCTTTTGGCCGCCATAAGTGTGGCAGGGTATGCTCAGACGTGAGTCCCTTGCTCACTTTGCCACTGGATTCAAGGAAGCCGGGCTGAATACGGCTGGAATGCCTGAAACCGGTCCTCGGAAGCTTGTTTCCAGTCCAGGGAAGACATGGCTTGGCAGTTCGGGCTGGACTGTTCCCGTGAGGCACAGGGTCAGACTGATTTGCATATAGCCATGTCTGAACTGGGGTGGCAGAGTGGGCTAAAGAACGGTGCTGGATTAAACCCAGATCTTTTGACTGGGTGTGAGTGTTTGATTGATTTAGATGCTCCGCCCATCACCACCCCCTTTTGTACCGCTTTTGACCGCCATAAGTGTGGCAGGGTATGCTCAGACGTGAGTCCCTTGCTCACTTTGCCACTGGATTCAAGCAAGCCGGGCTGAAGATGGCTGGAATACCAGAAACCGGTCCTCGGAAGCTTGTTTCTGGTCCAGGGAAGACATGGCTTGGCAGTTCGGGCTGGACTGTTCCCATGAGGCACAGGGTCAGACTGATTTGCATATAGCCATGTCTGAACTGGGGTGGCAGAGTGGGCTAAAGAACGGGGATGGATTAAACCCAGATCTTTTGACTGGGTGTAAGTGTTTGATTGATTCAGATGCTCCGTCCATCACCACCCCCTTTTTTAACCTCTGTTATACCTCTGGGGTTGGTGGACTCTATACACACTGTAATACATTCTAGTCCAGTATATATAGAGCCACTTTCTCACATTGGTGGATCAGCGGTGGGATACGAACTTGCATTTGTTGGACTACTTGGTTACCATCTGATCACAAGACAGAACTCATAAATTGCCTTTAGAATTCCGAAATTGGTCTTTCCAAAATACTAAAAGTCTGGTAGGGCCTTGCTTAAGTCCCATTAGAATTTCTGAAACATAAAAGTCACTATAGTTAGGGTAGAGGGTTAGAACTATCAGGTTAGAATGTCTCAACCAATCCCAGCTATTAATGAAGATAACATAAACCTGGTGGAATAACTTGACCTCACACCTTACTTGCACTTGGACTTCAAGGAATTGAGGTCCCTATGCAAAGTTAAAAAAATAGTCATGGGCCGGCATTCAACCAAACAAGGGTTTCAGGAGCTCGTGGCTGAGTATGCAAAAGGCCACCCCTCTGAACAGGGTGACACCTATCCAGAGGAACAAGGAGTGGAAGAGGAGGATGAGGATCCTTAGGGAAGGAAGGGTCCCTGTACCCGTAACTCCAAGAGTCAGCCTCTGGGAGCCTGAGAACCACACAGGTGGACTGGGCCCCAGAGAACACCTTGGGGAGAGCCCCAATGAAGAGGAAAACTTCTTAGCAAAGTTGGCCAAGAGGTTAGACCTAGAGACCAGACTCCTGGCTCTGGAAAAAGAAAGGAAAGAGATGGGCTTAGCCCCCATCTCTGGTGGCAGCAATACCAATAACAAGGATAAAGAGCAATCTTATGATCTAAAATCCCCAAAGGGATTGTCCCTAAATTTGAGGAAAGTGATGACATCACCAAGTGGTTCACAGCCTTTGAGAGGGCAAGTGATATCAGAAGACTAAAGAAACCTCTCTGGGGGGAACTCCTATGCGAACTGTTCTCTGGTAACTGCAGAGACAGGCTTCTGACCCTTTCTGGGCCAGATGCAGGGTCTTATGAACTCATGAAGAAAACTCTGATTATGGGATTTATACCTCTGGGGTTGGTGGACTCTATACACACTTTACTACATTCTAGTCCAGTATATATAGAGCCACTTTCTAACAATGGCTTATTTTCCGCTCCTCTTCCTCGCTCCTCTACGCATTTTTTTGGGCTGTCAGGTGTGGTGGATACATGTGGTAAGCTGTCTGTAAGGCATTGTTTAAGGACTGGAGTTTGTTTTGGGTTTGGGCAGCTAGTTAAACTATAAACTATTTGTTCTCCGCAACTAGTTACTTTTATACATTAGGTTGATTTTTGGATAGGGTGGACAATCTCCTTCTGAGGGTGGACAATCTGGCTTGGTCAGCCCGTGGTAGAAAAGCACAGGATGGGATAAACATTGGCAAAGCCAATAGGCCTGGCGTTGGCCACCAGCCTTTTGTTTTATCATGGTTTTTGCTAAGCTTTATTATTTGGGAACCTGTTGGGACTAAATGCAAAATGTTTTATTTTTTTGTCTCAGCTCAAATTACCATAATACTGTCTGGCACTGAATGAACAAATGAAAGAACACCAGCATAACTGTGTTATACACATGATTTTAGTAAACCAGAAGGTCTTGGCTGACACAGATTTAAAAAAAGCCTATCGATCTGGCACTACTAGTTTCTTGTCTTTGTGAAAGAAGGTATTAAAGACAAAAGGCAAGAAAGAACAAGCATTGGCATAGCCAATAGGTCCCACCTTTGGGGCCTTATAAGTGTTTAGCCATGCAACAATTGATGTTGTTGCACCAAGGATATTGTGCAGGATAACTAAACACTTATAAGGTCTCAAAGGCGAGACCTATTGGCTATGCCAATGCTTGTTGGGGTTGTGGTAGTAAGTGCCCCACCGAGCAACCTACTGTTCGTTGAGGTTATTTTTTTAATTAAGTTAATTGTGTCCCACTTTAAATCAGACTGACTTTCGTACTATGTATGGCAATGCTGGAATCACTAGCAGTTTACGTTGAAAGAGTGCGATTGGTGCAATGACTTCATTTTCCGACTTCCTGTGGGCTTGCACACCGACCATATCACCATGGGTAATCTAAGTGCACAATTGTGCATAGGCAGAAAAACGCAGAACGAGTTGTGTGTAGGCCACAGAAAGGCGTATTTAAGGAACGCTATACAATATTAGTTATATTACCTGCTTTTAGTTGAACCAATCACGTTTCTTTTGCGTCAGATGGCGGTGACAACTCACTTGGATTCGGTAATCCAACCCTGGCTGTCCCAAAGGATGCCAGGAGTCCATTGATTTACAGCTTCAACAAACTGTTTGAACTTTTGCTGGGGAAAAAAACTAGGAAAAGATAAATTACCACTGCGCTTCAAGATGGTGGAAAAAGAGGGATTGCGTGAATGTGCTAGAGATATTGATTTCCTGCAAAAGCGCTGCTGACGTACAGTGCACTGCACACCTCACCTTGCTCGGTATTGATTGCTCCTTGTTGCAGCAGAAACATTTCATGCGATGACTTTATTTACATCAGTAGAGCCGCTGGTTTAACGTGGTAGCATTAAAAGATCAAAAATGCTGTGCATTCTTTTGTAGTTCTGCTGCAATTACATTATTCACAACAGAGACAAGGGGACCCTACTCACTTAGGAACCAGGGTATATACTATATATCGGAAACAATGGTTCCAGTGGCACATCAGTTGTATAAATAATAATCAATACAACAATCGGTAATCAATAACACATAGAAAGGGTTTTTAGGAGGATGTCCAAAAGGGAAGAAGACTCTACACAGCAAGATATTCAATCATCATTTATATTTCATTTTTTTCATAATAAAATGTCAAACCATCATTTGTGTTTCTTTTTTCAATCAAGAATACATTTATATACATGTAGTGTTTCAAACACAAAGGTTCAGAAGTGACGCAAAGTGTAATAAAAGAACCAAAAAACAGTAAGTTATACACAATTACAAAGTGAAATATATAAGGTTTCTGAAGGGAATATTATACAGGGAAATAGGAAAACGACCATTAATTAAATAATAATGACAAGAATATATGTCACAGTGACTATCAAGATTCCTAGCCACTGTTTGTAAAGTTTGTTTTCTGGGGGCGTCGAGGGCGTTTCGACCCAAATAGTATAGTGGGTCTCGTCAGGACTGGAAAGTGTGGGACTTCTGTGAAATAGGAAGGTGAAAAATATATATAAGAAAACTACTATTAACCGTATAAATTGATATAGTTAATTTAAGGGGAGGCTAACGGACGAGTTACCTGATTGTGTCTACGCACGTGGGCAAACTGATATTGGAGTAGGAAACCATCATGCGTG
The DNA here is from genome assembly GCF_964261635.1 of Lissotriton helveticus. Taxonomy (NCBI): domain Eukaryota; kingdom Metazoa; phylum Chordata; class Amphibia; order Caudata; family Salamandridae; genus Lissotriton; species Lissotriton helveticus. The sequence continues at coordinate 45,589,602 of NC_136065.1, forward strand.
ATGAAAAAGATAAATACACTTACAGTTGACCCAGCCTATATTGGTCAGACTCAACAGCCAATTAAAGCCAGAATAAGCCAACATCGCAGTCGTATTAGACGATCTGTTGTTACTGCTCCATTGGTACAACATTTCATAGACCAAAAACACACGGCAAACGATAATAAATGGCAGGTGATTGATGTTGCTAAATAACCAAGTCAAGTCAAGTCAAGTCAAAAATTTGTATAGCGCACTACTCACCCAGAGGGTCTCAAGGCGCATGAGGGGGGGGGTGTTCGTTACTAATCAAATAGCCAAGTTTTCAGTTGTTTTCTGAAGGAGAGGTGGTTCTGTGTAAGGCGGAGGTGGGTGGGGAGAGAGTTCCAGGTTTTGGCCGCTAAGTAGGAGAAGGATCTTCCTCCCATGGTGGCTCTTCGGATGCGTGGAATCGTGGCGAGGGCTTGATTGGATGATCGTAGTTGGCGGGTGGGGGTGTAAAAGGTCAGGCGCGTGTTGAGGTATTTGGGTCCCAGGTCGTTGAGGGCTTTGTGTGCGTGGGTGAGGAGACGGAACGTTATTCTCTTGTTGACTGGGAGCCAGTGAAGGTCTCTCAGGTGACCGTATATGTGATTGTGGCGGGGTATGTCTAGGATGAGTCGGACGGAGGCGTTCTGAATGCGTTGGAGTTTATTCTGTAATTTGGCTGTGGTTCCGGCGTAGAGGGTGCTTCCGTAGTCCAGTCGGCTTGTGACAAGTGCTAGGGTGACCGTCTTTCTTGTTTCGGTGGGGATCCAGCAGAAGATCTTTCTGAGCATACGTAAGGTGTTAAAGCATGATGATGAGACGGCGTTGACTTGTCTGGTCATCGAGAGGGAGGAGTCTAGAATGAATCCCAGGTTGCGAGCATGGTCCGTTGGTTTGGGTGCGCTGCCCAGGGTCGGTGGCCACCATGAGTCGTCCCTTGCGGAGGGGGATGATCCTAGGATGAGGACTTCCGTCTTGTCAGAATTCAGTTTTAAGCGGCTGTTCTTCATCCACTCGGCAACGTCTTTCATCCCTTCGTGTAGGTTCGTTTTAGCGGTGTTTGGGTCTTTGGTGAGGGAGAGGATCAGCTGGGTGACGTCGGCGTAGGAGATGATGTTGAGGTTGTGCTGGCGTGCGATGGATGCGAGGGGGCTCATGTAGACGTTGAAGAGGGTGGGGCTGAGCGATGATCCTTGTGGTACGCCGCAGATGACTTCGGTGGCCTCTGACCTGAAAGGGGGGAGGCGGACTCTCTGGGTTCTTCCAGCGGGAAGGTGTCGTTGGAGTTGGTCGTGATGCGGATGGTGTTCTTGTGGACGATGGCGATGCCTCCTCCTGTTCGGTTGATGCGGTCCTTTCGGATGATCTTGTAACTGTCCGGGATGGCTATGGCGATGTCGGGCGCTGATGCGGTATTCATCCAGGTTTCTGTAAGAAAGGCGACGTCCGGCGTTGTGGTGTCCAGTAGGTTCCATAGTTCAATGGCGTGTCTGTGGACCGAGCGGGTGTTGAGCAGGATGCATTTCAGGTGGTTATTGTCGGAGCTCTGTTTGGCGTTGGTGGGCGTAGTGTAGGTCTTGATGCAGCAGAACTTGCAGGATTGACAGGTGAAGGGACCATGGGTGCGTCCTGGGGCGGCTTGGTGGCAGTTGGGGAGTCGGCCGGTGTTGAGTGCAGAGAGGGTTGCGGCGTCATAAGTTAGGCGGGTGGAGTTGGATTGGCGGGGGCCAGGGGGTCTGGCGCTGGGCGCGGTCCAGGCACGGACGGGCGTAGACGGGCTTACCTTTGGCGTGCCTTCGGTGCGCATATGGCGCGTCCACTGCGCGTGAACGTGTCGTGTATTTCTATAGGTTCTGAATCAGTCCCCCTATTCCTGACCCTATTCTGGTTAAACTAACTATCAAGTTAACTAACAGTCAGCCCATGAGGCATGAAAACCCCCATGATGCAGATACCGTTATCTGACGCAGTCACACTACGGCACAGGAACGTGTTATCTGATTAGGTCATAACGCTTGAGATCTAATTAGACAAGCGACATTCCTCCAGCCCCTGATAAGGCATACGACGTTCTCATAACAAATCAAACCTATGACAACCTGGATAATCCGTGCGGCCATTGTTTTGATTTCACAGAGAACTTTTGCAAAAGAATGTGCTAACGAGCAAGTCGTATGACATCTTTATTGACGTACCTATGTCCATCCTTACGTCAATCTCGGCACCTTTAAGGTATAAATATTGCCGACCTTGCCCTATGCAAACACACGCGTGGTGACAAGACGGAGCAGCCATACTTGCCGAAGCCGAGAACAGAAGCAGACCCCGCTGGCAGCAGCCCCGCCTTCCTGACGCGCTGAGAGACGCGCTGCTATCTCAAGCCGAGAGACCCAGCACCGGCGCTTCTGGGCAGCCCTCGCAGGCAGCCTGGAATATCGAGAGCAGAGAAAGAGATACCATTCCTCATTCATCCTAACTTCCAGGTACAGAACTGAATAACCCCTCACAGAGAATTCTTTAGTTATTCACTTGGCAAAAACAAACTTAACTTAAACTGTAACTTTCTATTCCCGCCCACGCATTAGACTTAGGTCAGGTACACTGGGTAGGCGTATTTAGAAACACCAGTTGAGTACGTTTAGTCAAATGTATATGTGTATGTAAATATATTTTAATCATTTTAAACATCATATGGCTCAGAAACCATATCAATGTTTTTACAGTATTATTTTATACTATTGCTTTTAATGTATGCACTTTACTTAACTATAAGGATTGCAATAATATCGATCCATTTCTCTTGTACGAGAAAAGAGACTGATCAATAAATAACATCTTTTATTGAACACGCCCGTCTCTTCCTTTTCTCTACATTCTGATGAGACTAAGAATGCACGTACTGACTGAGTAAAATAATTGCCTTGTGCTCACACGACTCTCGAGATTGACTCTTGATTAGGGGAGAGCAAAGTTGTCATGTTCTATGGTTGTCAGAAACTAAATCCCTTCTTGTCTAATCAGGGGAGTTAATTCCTTCCTTGAACATTCGAGAAAGTTTCTAGCGAACTCTGAGCTTAGCTGGCAAACCCAAAAATTAAGTCTAGTATCAATAGTAGTAGACCTAGTTAACGTCTGGCCTAGGCCTTTACTGCTGTAGGTACTATTCCAATGCGCAGAGCCTATTGGGAAAATAGGAGCTACACTACATGGTGCCCAACGCGTTTGGAAAGGGCGATAAAACTAACGTAAGACATTTAGAGTAACTCAGTCGTGCTTTCTCACTCAGACCCCTTTTCCCGAATACTCCAAAGACGTCTGGAGTGGGTGAAAGGTTATATCCTCCAAAACCTCGCAGGAGGGAACTCCTATGTATGGTTCTTGGTCAAGTCAACGTTGAAGGATAAACAGTTCCAAAATATTGTGCATCTAATCTTTGTTCCATAAGAAACCTGATCTGCAAATAAACATAATACCATCCTGTCTGTAAAATGGGAGACAGTGATGGAGAAAGAGAAGCAGTTAGATTAGCGGCTGAAATAGCAGCAGCTGATAATGCTGCACTAGATGCGGACGGGGATATAATACTCATCCCGGTCGCCAAAAGAAGATCTATAACTCTAAAACTTATAGAAAATGGACTGACACCTAGAGGTGGAACAGTCATATTCGTAATTGAGGCACACGAATATCGGCAGACAGAGGTATACTATACATGGATACATTTTCCAGCAGCAAATGCTGTAACAAAGTACTTCCACTATTACAAAATAGAGGTTCCACCAGAAACATACACTCCTTTCGAGGAGGTGGAAGTACCACTCAAATTCCAAGAGCATTTGCTCTTATTTGATGGCGCCCTAATACATAATAATCACATTACAAGGCTCGGTCCTTTAGGAAGACCAGGAGCAACGTGGCCGGTCCTAGCCGGATACACACCACATCCAGACATCGAAAGAATGCCTGCAACAGAGCTGTTAATACAGCTAAAACAACTACTAAAAATTCATAGACAATTAGTTCAGTATGTAATGCGGACTTCAACAATTCAGCCAGCGATTAAACTTCCACAGCTGACCCCTCACCAGGGGAACACAAATAAAATTACACCACAGAACATCCAATCCTGCCTAGGTAAAGTTCCAGCTAAACGGGAACAGATACCATTCTGGTTGGCACAGAAAATCACCCAAATAGAGGCGGTGTTTCCTGACACCACCCCGCTGGAAAAACACAGGATTCTGACTATATGTCTCCCAATGGGAATCGCACCACACATTGAGGACTGTGACACTTGGGGTACAGTCTTTGCTTCCATCTACACAAAAACGCACGGTGTTCCATCCATTTCGGTAATACCAGATGTGCTAAAACAAATTCAAGATGAATACGGTCCAGAACCTGCTTTAACTCTTGGTATGAAATTACTGAAAGACTTCAAGCAGGTCTCGGCTATATTATTAGCCAACATAAAAGGTGAAGCAGCAAACGTGGCGATCCGCCAGAGGTTAAAAGAGACAGATATAGCAGACCAACCAGCTGAAATTGCCAGAATCATAGAAAAATCCTATGAAGAACTAGGCAGAGATAGTCTAGGTGGAATACCAGTAAAACCGCAACTGACTACAAGTCCAGAAAAAATATTTTTTAATAATAATAATTCACCAAAAAAGAACTGGGATGGAAACAAACAATCCAATCCTAAAGAAAAGAAATTCCAGTCCAGAGGAAGGTCTCCGAGGTGAAGAGAGAAATCTCCAAACCTAAGACAGAGGTCACCGCAGAGTGACCCCTCTGGGAATAGATATAACCTTAGAAATAGGGATAATATTAAAAAACCTGATAGATATCAAGACATTGATACACGTCCCTCTCAATCTTTTCAGAATTCCTCGCAGAAATCGGAAAGAAGAGGACGATCAGAAGAGCACGCCAAATCCAAAGACAAGGAACCTGCTCAACTGAAAAAGAAATTACAATTTCCAAAAAAGAAGGTAGCCAGTATCGAGGTAGTTAACAATGCCGAGAATACTGAGGACACAACTGAAAAACGGAGAGTGGGCTCAGACAATGCTAGACAGCGCAGCAGAGGTGAGCATAGCTCGCAAAGTCCTTATGAATCATCTGGAGACAGTGGACACGAATGAATACCTTCAAGTGGAAACTGCAGATACCAGAGTTAGCAAGCCCCACAAGATATACGAGATAACATTACGTATAGAGGGAGATAAGACTAGGAAAATAAGGGGACTATTTTGGGATAACCTCTCCAAAGGCTATGACATCCTTCTAGATGGAAAAGACTGGCCACCAGAGTTTGTCAGGGAGTGCCCTCATGGCGAAGAAGTAATTATGCCTGCCTTCTCGAATCAAATCCCGATTCATAAAAAATATACACTTGCTAGAAAGTGGGCAGTGGCCTTAGCACCTGCTTTACATAAAAATCATGTAGGATGGGATGAGGATTCTCCTCCTCACAAAATCCAGTTAAAATCACAACCTACTGCACAAAGGCAGTACCCAATTAAGCAAGAAGCTAAAAAACAAGTAAATGAAATACTAGATCAGCTAGAATACCAGGGGGTGATTGAAACTTGCACCTCACAAATGAACAACCCTTTGTTTCCGGTCTCCAAACCAGACAATTCATACCGTCTAGTTTTGGATTACCGACACCTAAACACATGTTGCAAAACTTTTGCAGTGCAAAACTCACACAGTGCTGCACTAATGAATAACATAGTGCGCAAAAAATACAAAACAACCTTGGACATCTCCAATGGATTCTTTTGTCAAAATATAGCACCAGAGAGCAGATATTTAACTGCATTCTCAGTAAATGGCACTCAAAAACAATTCTGTCGGTTAGCCCAGGGGTACAAGAACAGCCCGAGGGTATTCTCAGCGAGAGTAACAGAATTACTACAACTATATGATGATGAAGCATTATCTTATGTTGATGACATTTACCTAACAGATGATGACTTGGAGACTCACTTGAAAAGGGCGAACACCATAATACTTGGGTTCGCTGCAGAGGGTTACAAATTCAACTTCAAAAAATCCAGAATTGCCCATCTGACAGTCCTATTCTTAGGATATGAGTTATCAAGTGAAGGCAAAAGCCTGGCAGACAATTTCCTAGAGAAATGTGCCGTTATCCAAGCTCCTAAAACACTAAAAAACCTACAGTCAATTCTAGGCTTCCTAAATTTCGGAAGAACATACATTGCAAATTACGCAGAAAGGGTCAAACCCCTTTATGATCTAATTAAACCAGACTTTAAAAGATCCAGTTGGACTCAAACACACACAGAAATTTTGAGATCCTTACAAACAGACATGCTAATTAAAACAAAATTAGAAACACGTGATAACACACGCAACCTTGTGATCCGAGTCATCCCAGGGAGATGCGGATTCACATACCTAACCTCTAATGAGGGAGATAAGGTACCAATTGCATTTAAATCACACATGTACACAGAAGCTGAACAGAAATTCAGTAATACAGAAAAAATCATTCGTGCAGTTCAAACCGCAATAGCTAGAGAAAAAGACATAGCTGACGGTAGACATATCGCAGTCAGAACAGCAGAATCAGCCTTTGAGGCACTAACAACACCGTGTAATTTACCAACAACAACATTGAATCCGGAATGGATACAATGGGTGAATTCAATCACAACGGACAAAGTATACTACTACTTTGATCCAGAACTAGAAGAATTAAAAAATCTAAAATATGAAAAGACGTATCCTCTGCCAATCGACATTCTGCCTCTACGACATTACGCCTGTGTAATCTATACAGACGGACATGCTCAACCCTCCGTTTGGGGAGAACATGCATACAATCCCACATGTGAGATTACAAAAGAAGTGTGGCGCGGAGGTAAACTAAGACCTCTATTAACAAAATCACACTCAGTAGAAACTAATTCAGAACTACAAACTGAAATAATAGCATTAAAAATGGCGCTAGATAATGCGGATCGCGAATTCCCGACACTTATAGTGTCAGATTCATATTACTGCGTCAAATCATATAACAGCGATTTGCAGACATGGATTCAGAACGGTTACAAAGATGACACAGATGCACCAATAAAGCAGAGACTGCTCTGGGAACAAATAGCTCTTTTACAAAAAGAACTACCAAAGACTCACGTGACTCACTCACTGAGTCATCAACGTGATGGCGTTCACGTTGTAGGGAATTCATTGGCTGAAACAGCCGCAGCGGCAGCCACTAAATCGGCTCCCGTAGATCGAAAAAAGCGTACATTAAAATACATTGACGGTGAAACATGGCTGGCGGTGAAAACGTCATCAAAAGGCGACTGCTCAGCGTTACCGATCAACTATCCACTCCATTACACATACATAATCGATGCAAACTCCGTCCCTTTTGCTCGAATCCCTGGAGTGGGGGATAGAGTGATCCCAAACATGGACAGGAGACACTTGTTAGTCGCAGACGCACATATGGGTGAGGGTCTTGGACACCTCAAACTAAAAGATTCTCTGGAAGATTTACAATCACGGTACTGGTGGCCAGGCATGAGCCTACATCATACCATGTTTGTAAAAAACTGCCCAAACTGCAACAGAAATCGCAGTGGGGAGAGAAAAAATAAAATACGGTGGAATCTGACTGCAGATAACATCACCAGTAAAAAGAATGGCTTGCGATTAACATATACAGGCTAGTTTCCACTTATAATGTAGATCCACAGCACTCGGCTGACGTCCGGACTATTATACAAGATTTGCGAGTCTAAATGGCATATACGCTAAGAGCATGCTACGTTCGACCATTGTTTTCACTCAGGCAATCCAGCCTGGGGGGGAAACATGGCCAAATGAGCACAGCCCAGCGGGAATCTTCTCACTTCCTTCCTGAGGGTATGGGATGGTGTAAAGAAAAAACCAAGGCAGAAAGCAATCTATAATAGAAAGGATATTAGGTTCGGGAGCTGGGTGGGTCAAACATCTAATAAGTGTCCAACGTAGTCTAAATAACTTGCCAAGAAATTCTCTGAAGGGATTCAGTCCGTACGAATTATTATTCGGAACTAGGATGTTGATCTCTGACCTTGATAGTCAGACTTCAGTGGTAATAGAAAAAACCTTTGATGTCAAAGACCGTTTGGCTATTTTGCAGGACTTAAACAAAACAAGAAAAGACCTGAGCAACATACAGTTGAAACAACAGCCAACAACCACTGAAGAATCACCACCTGTCCCAGCAAGACCTGTCTGGATTCCAAAAGTCGGGGATCTAGTCAGGGAGAAGATCGCGGTAAAGAAGGAATTTGGGCCTTCTTACAGAAAAACAGTTCCTGTCTTGTCTGTCAACGGGACAAGATCAGTTGTACTACCGCCACTTGCTGGAAAAAAGGAGAACCGAGTTGTATCCATCGACCTGGTAAAACCACAACATGTGGCCGATAACAAACAGTAGGCCAAGTGGACTCCCAATAAGTAGCAGAACACCAAGGTTTGCTACCAGTACAGAGGTCCTATCAAAGAGGCTCATCACATTCGAAACGCCTACAGAAGAACAACAAGGACTATGCAACAATGCAATAGAACTCAGACCTCTGAAAACCCAAATAAAGACATTTAGCAGAGACACACCAATCTATACTGAAGTACCAAGTGACAATGCAAAAAACAAAAATCCTGAACCAATTGGAACAATTGACAGAACTGCATCTGGTTACTTCATCAACTTCGATGATTCCTCTGAAGGCTTCAGTGAACCAAAGACACAGCCATCATCAAAATCCTTTAAAGACAAAGCTAAGGAACTTTTGAAACAACTGAAAGAAACATATCTGGTTTCTCCATGGATTGAATTTTGGGTGGTTTTTGGTGCATTTATCCTCATACTTTGGCTCATCATGGTATTTACTTTGGGACGCTTCATTGAGGGAAAATATGCTAAAATGGACACAGCAAGTCAGAACATCAACTTGGTCCTCAAACCACACACATCTTCGCACGTCGAGAAAAGAGAACTTTCTTCAGAACTTTCTTCAGCCAACTTCACAGCAATTCCAATACCTGGTGGGGTAGCCTGGGACAACACTGACTATGAAATTTATGGTCCGGTCGAGATCCTGAAATATCCACACCAAATCAAGATCTCCTTGAGTGACTTTGCAAAACCAAACTCATTTGCTGATGATTGGGACTTTGAAAGTATTAACAATATGATGTCTGACTTAGTAATGTCTGCTAAATTTACAAAACATGATTATTTGCAAGGTTCTACAAATTATGATAGTATGTATTGCTATAACCATTATGGTAACCATTTCTTGCATAAATCTGCACAACCTAGAAATGTTTTAAATTATAATCAATGGGAACATTGTGCAACACCTCCAAAAGGGAGTTCAAGAACCGTTTATGACAAATATTCATACTTTCAAGGTTTTAACACAAGTAATGCTGAAACATTTTATTACAAATTGTCAAACAAGACAGGGATGAAAACCATGATAACCAACACAAAATTGATATATTCAGATTCATTCTTTGAAAAAATGAATACTTTTGGATTTGATCATTGGGACAAAAATGTTGATTTGAAAAGTGTTTGGGGTACAAAAGAATGGCAAGTACAGGGTTTAGAAGCTTTGTTTAGAGCCTGCATGATCCCAGAACAAATGATATTTTTAAATGACACTGTTCAACAAACCACCTGTCTTGGCTTAGCCAAAATCAAAGATTTAAATAACCTGTCTATTCCAAAGCCAACAATGTTTAGCAATAACTCTGATACAGATGAAGAAATAGACATAAACCATATACTTAACCAAAACAGAACACATCCTGATTGGAAACAATGGTTGATCTGGCCCACAGATACAAATAACTGTCAAGATAGATTCCTGAATAAAACACAGGGTTTCAAAATGACCAGGCCAGACCCTAGATATCCTCAAAGACATCACCCAGGGATAATAACAACCTACAGTGTGGGCAAATTATGCCTTCAATGGCTACAAACTTCCACACTGCCTGAAATTAAGCAACACCTAACTTTACTTACTGATGGTGCTGACTTGCGTGATTTCATAATGGGACCACGCAAACAGCGTCAAAAGCGTTTCATAGCAGCCTCTGTATATGCAGCATACAATGAGGCCTGGAAGGTTACTCAAATTGAAACAGCAGAGAGAATACGTGAAATTGATCGTATTAATTTGGAAAAATCACTTTCTGTAGTGGACAATGGGTTAATGACTCTGTCCTCCAGAATATTTTCATTGGACAGCATTGTGTCTTCAGCAATCGATATATTATCGCAAGACTTACTGTTATTACAACATGGTCAGTCACAATTGCGTTCTATTGTACAGCTTGGCTGGACGTTACAAAATCTGCGTTCAGGCTATGTGCCTTGGCGTTTAATCAACACAACGTCACTATTCCAAATCTTTAACCTTACTGATAGACAAATCGGTATGGCGCAAAAGGGTGCTGATTATACAATCTTGAGCATTGAAAAACTAGAAAGATTACCATTGACAATGTCAGAACGACCTGTCAGTGAATGGATAATACACGGAATCATAAATAT